>NC_080178.1:61905676-63330485 GCF_950295315.1 Erinaceus europaeus
GAGAGCAGTGAACCTCCTGCTCATGGTGCTCCATGAAGGCCTGAGTGTCTACTTAGGGACGAGGATGGAGCTGGAGGTGATGAGGGACAACAAGGGGCTGTAGCCACCCAGCTGCCCTGTGGTCCTGGCAGGCCCTGAGGGACACTAGGACAGTCCCTCCTAAGAGCTTCCAGCTCTGGCTGTGTCACCCTGCAGGCTGATGTAACCACAGGCTGGGTAGGGAGAGACAGTACTCCAGGCTCAGTCTGTTCTGCTGCCTAATGAGAGGCTCCAAGTGCCCCCATCAGAAGCAAGGGCAGACAGAGCCTAATTGCCTGGCTCAGTAGCCCAGGCCAAGAAATCCAGCCTCTTAGCCTGGCTGTCAAGAGCAGCTGGGGGCAGGGAGTCTAATCCCTTTCCTGCTCCACTAATGCTATAGCACTACTCAGACCTTCCTGTGCTACCTGCCCTCAAATCTCCTGGGTCAGGTCCAGAGTAATCTGTTGGGCCCTGCCCACCTTTGCCCCCAAGAGCTCCCCACACCCTTCCCAGCTGTTTCTGTGCACCTGTCCTGGTTGGCACTTGGTGAGACTAGAACGGACATCTGACTTACAAGTGGGTCAAAGCCTTGGGGAGCAGGCATCTCTCAATCTCAGAGTCCCGCTAGATTCTGGGACTACAGGGGGGGGACACAGGGGTCAGCACTCAGCCAAAATAGCCCTGTCAGGCAGGGCCAGCCCTGAGAAAAAGGCTGGAAAAACTAGGTCTCTCCACCTGCTTCCCAGACTTCACCATGCAGAAGAGGAACATGGAAATGACTGCAAATATCACAGAGGATGCAGGGCCAGATGAGGTAGCCATTTAGTAAGAGTAAAATTACATTACTGCCCCTTCCCTCAAAAACCAACAAAATTCCTGATGGAATAAAATGTCTTTTCTTTTTCTCTTTTTGAACATTTAAAAAAATTTACTCTTGTTTAGAAAGCATACACCTATTGAGAAAATTCAAACAACTTGGGAAAATAATAATATTTTTTTAAAGATTGCTTTATTTGTTAATGAGAGAGAGAGAACCAGAGCATTACTTTGGCACATGGGATTCTAGGGGCTGAACTTACGGCTTTATGCTTACAAGTCTGGTGCTTTATCCACTAAGCTACCTCCTGGGCCCCACAAATTTTAATCTTAAAAAAAAATTATGGGTCCAGACAGCAGTGCACCTGGTAGAATGCATATGTTAACATGTGCAAGGACCCAGGTTCAAACCCTCAATCCCCGCCTGCAGGGGGACAGCCTCACAAGTTGCAGAACAGTACTGTAGGTTTCTCTCTCTCTCTCTCTCTCTCTCTCTCTCTCTCTCTCTCTGTCTGTCTATCTATCTCTATCTCTGACCCTCTCACTTTCTCTCTTCATCAAAATAAATTTAAAAAATATTTTTAATGTATTTGGCCCCACCTGCTGGGGGGAAATTTTGTACGTGGTGAAGTAGTGCTATAGGCATCTCTCTATATCTTCCCCATCTCTCTCAATTTATCTATCCTATCAAATAAAAAGAAAAAATGTATTTGGAGGATGGAAGAGAGAGCTCAGTATTAAAGCATCTGACTTGCATACTTGAGGTCCCAGAAACCCCAAGTTCAGCCCCCAACACCACCAGAACTAAGCAGTGTTCTGGTATCTCTCTCTTTCTATCTCTTTTAAATAAGTAAATCTTCTAAAAACCAAATAAATACAAAAGACATATCCTATGGGAAATAAATAAATGAGATAAATAATTTCTTGAGAGAGATAGAGAAATAAGACCTCTCAACTTATTTAATGCTGGGGGCAGATGGGTCAAAGCCAGGGCATCATGTATGCAAGTCCTGTACTCTTCCCACTAAGCCCACTCCCAGACCACAATAAAATCTACATACTTTACAGAAAGGGTGGGAAGCATCCAATCTGTCAGCCATGGAATCATTTGGTCTGGTCCTGCCAAGGCAACCACAGCATTTTCTATAACGACATTAAGTGCTAATTTTTAAGTTGATAATTTTGTATAGCTCAAGAATTATGTTGTAAGTACTAAAATGGCCCTTGGCAGTAAGAAACTCACCCCTGCTTTAGAGAATGTTTTTGGGGTCACTTTCTTCTCTGCACATCACATACACACCCATCTAGAGCTACATTTAGATGAGAGGATAGCAGATTTGAACATAAACTGTGAAGTTAAGAAATGACCAGTATTAAATGTGACTGAACTACATAATCTTGGACTGCCTTCCTTAGACACACTTCCAAAGGCAAACTTATAGAGAGAAAGAGAAATCAATTTGACTATATATAATTTAGATTTTAATGTAAATTTTATGATAAAATTGAATTCAAGTGATAAAATAAGAAAATAAACTATATCATTTATGAAGGGTAATACTCTGATATAGCTAAAGATTTTATGAGCCCAGTTACACCAAAGTAAAACCTGATTTTCTTTGTACCACTGCAGCTTCTGTTCACCCCTTTGCCTGGACAGATGCTGTTTAACCTGGTCATCCCATCAAACCCAGCTCTTATGGGTGTGCTGCCAGATAGTTTCCTCCAGGAAGGCCACCAGACTGACCCTCCTCCCATAACTAGCTAGCAGTGTGTTCCTAAGTAGCCCATTCTTGCTGCAAACACCAAACTCGGCCACAGGACTGGTGCCTCCCACTGGCCTATCAGGTGCCTGTGGTTTGCCTCAAGCAGAATCCAGTCATGGCTTATCTCCTAGTGTCCAGGGCTTGGTACAAACATGAACTAGAGGAAGGTGATGGTGAGTTTGTGGAGGTGAGACTATGGGTTCAGTTTGCTATAGAGTGTGACATAGGGGTCGCCTTATAGTTTTTAATCAGATAGGTGTCTAGATGTCCTAAGAAGAATTCTCCATTCTTCCTGCACAGGTTTACCGACTACTCATCCTGTGTGCATGCTCCCATGATCTTGCTTTCTTTTTTCTAATATTTATTTATTTATTTATTTAGTCCATTTCGTTGCCCTTGTTGTTTTATTATTGTAGTTATTATTGTTGTTGTTATTGATGTTGTTGTTGTTAGATAGGACAGAGAGAAATGGAGAGATGAGGGGAAGACAGAGAGAGGGAGAGAAAAATAGACACCTGCAGACCTGCTTCACCGCTCGTGAAGTGACTCCCCTGCAGGTGGGGAGCCAGGAGCTTGAACCGGGATCCTTACGCTGGTCCTTGCGCTTTACATCACCTGCACTTAGCCTGCTGCACTACTGCCTGACTCCCGCCACTTTCTTTTATCTAAAGTAAATCTTTATTACTTTTTTTTCTAAAACTTTATTTATTAAAACTTTATTTGGGTAGAGACAGAGAGAAATTGAAAGGGGGTTGGGAGATAGAGAGGGAGAGAGACAACTGCAGCCCTGCTTCACCATTCGTGAAGCTTTCCCCCTGCAGGTGAGGACTAGGGGCTTGAATCCAGGTCCTTGCACACTGTAATGTGAGTGCTTAACCAAATGCCCTCCTACCATGCCTTTACTTTCCTTGGCTCTCAATTTCCCCAATTATTTACTTATTTATTTATTCATTTATTTATTTTCCCTACTTCTTAATTTTACCTGTCTCAGATGAGGCAGGAGATTCATATGTGGAATATTTTGGAAATCTGGAATTCCAGATTTCCTGCTCTGGCACTGTCTTTGACTTGCTCATGACCAGGACTTAGGCTATACTCTTCTCAACCCATATCTTCCTTTGCCAGACAAGGATAATGGCAGGTCTTACTCTTTACTACAGATGGTTGCAGATGCTGGCAACACCCATACATGAGTGTGAATCCTGACACTGTAGGTTGGGACAAGTTCCACTTCTCTCTGAGTCCTTCTGACTCCATGACCTGCTTTGTGGAGCTGCTGAGAGAGTGAGATGGCGTTCTTGCTGATTCTCTGTAGCCCCACCCCACCCTGTGAAAAGCTCACTTAAAACTCTGGCCTCCATGGGAGTCAGGTGATAGCACAGTGGGTTTAACACATGTGGTGCAAAGCACAAGGACCAGCGTGAGGATCCTGGTTCGATCCCAGTTCGGCTCCCCACCTGCAGGGGAGTTGCTTCACAGGTGGCGAAGCAGGTCTGCAGGAATCTATCTTTCTCTTCCCCTCCTCTTTCCATTTCTCTCTGTCCTATCCAGCAACGAAGACAGACAACAATAATAACTACAACAATAAAACAAAAAGGGAATAAATAAATATTTTTTAAAAACTCTGTCCTCCATGACCCAACTCTCCCAACTTCTGTGTCATGAACTTTTTGTTTCATGACCTTGGCACTCACTGGGGTGAAGATAGGGGGCAGCAATTGGCAGGTTTGCCTGAACAGTCAGAGAAATTTGGTGTAAGCAGGAGGCAGGAGAAGGTTTGATCACTGTCTTCCCATAATTAAAGGGCTATCAGATGCAAAATTATAGTTATAGGAGAGCTTGTGGAAGGGTGACTTATAGCTCCTGTCTGTGATCCTGGGCCTGGCAGCCCTCCCATGAGCCAGTGGTGATGTCATCCCAGTGAGCAGATGAAGTGGAGACCTGGGGTCCTGAGTGAGTGGGTGGGAGGTTGGGAATGAAAGCCCAGCTGTTTCTCTACCCCACTCCCTGGGTTTCTTACACTTTGGCTGGAACTATACTGCATGATGTGAGTGATCCAGCTATAGGAGGCAAATTCCAGCTGCACCTCAAGGAGGGCTGGGTGGGGGGAGTGTCTCTCCTTCTGCCCTGACAGCACTACACACTTTTCTGGGGACATACACTGTCCCATTGTGCAGAGCAGTGAACTGGTGCTTACCTTCAAGGCCACCTAGTCAGTAGCAGCCAATCTGGGATGCAGTACAAGGTGGTTGGACTTCCAAATGCCCCTGCTCTAGAAGGAAGGAGGAGTACTAGGCAGCATCCATGGGAAGGGGCCCCTCACTCACAACTACAGGAGCAAAAGCAGGGGAGCTCTGTCCAGGGGTGGCTCCAGCAAAGGAATGGGCTCCAGCAAGATAGTGCCCATCTCACCATTCTTAATCAGAGGTCAGCATCAAGGCCAACACTGGGGAAACAGCTTCTGCTCAGGTGCTGGCCCCATACACTTTATTTGCAGGTTCCACCTGGGTGCCCAGGGAAAGACCTCAGGCCTGCAGGGTCCCAAGGGGAAGGAGCCCCATCCTTGTGCATCCTGCCTGGGACCATCTGCACTGCCTGTCCAGGGTTGGAATCCACATAATCTGGCCTCTATGATGACCCCAAGCTGCTTATAAACTTCTTTCCACACATTTTTTCTTGAAGGAAGATGCTGGGGTGGGCAGGACAGAGACAGAAGCCAACAGGAGTGCAGAGAAGATGTGACAGCAAGAGGGAGGAATTGGCACTATGCTCTGTTCAGCTCCATCTTCCTAGAAGGGGACATATGGGGGCTGCCTGCTGGTTCAACCTAGGATTCACCTGGGCTGGAATTACCAAAAAGGCATCCTTTGCCAGGACTCCTGACAAATGTCTGCTGGACAACAGTCATGACAGTGTGCATGCCATCTGCCATATGAGTAATGTGTGTGGGGTCAGGGCCCCAGTTTGATCTGTGAGGAGTGTGTTGTAGCCCTTCTCTGAGGCCCGGCACTGACAGAGCACACTGAAGGATGGGGAAGCCATGGCCCTTGTCTCCAGGGAACAGGACCAGGCTGCTTATTGGGACCATTAGTGTCCTTTGCAGCCTCTTTGTTTGGACTCTGTGCTTCCAGCCCCTCCCCACTTCCTGGCCTTCCCTTCTCTTCCTTCCATCCCCAGTCACTAGGGTTTTTCCTCTGATTGTTCTTGGAGTGAGTGGCCACCCCCTCCTCTTCTGACTAACCCCTCCTTCCCTCATACAGCCACCGGGTTCCCAGCTTGCAGCCCCAGGACTTGTATCCCTGAGTTGTCCCCAACCCCAAGTCATGCCAGCTCTCATATTGGGGTTCCTTGTTCCTTACTGCTCAGGTCCTGAATGCCTCCCCTCCCCTCCAGCTCTAAAACTATCGGCGGGGGAGGGGGGGGGCTGTCCTCCTGGCACACTGCCAGGGTAAGCACAATGGCCTCAGTGCACAAGAATCTGCCTGCCAGGACTGGAAGATAGCATAGTGTTTATGCAAAAAGACGTTCATGCCTAAGACAACAAAGGTCCCAGGTTCAGTCCCTAGTACCACCATAAGCCAGAGCTGAGAGTGCTCTGGAGGGGGAAAAAAAAAAGAAGAGGAAAGAAAGAAAGAAAGAAAGAAAGAAAGAAAGAAAGAAAGAAAGAAAGAAAGAAAGAAAGGAAGGAAGAAAAAGAAAGAAAGAAAGAAAGAAAGAAAGAAAGAAAGAAAGAAAGAAAGAAAGAAAGAAAGAAAAAGGATGGAAGGAAGGAAGACCTGCATGGAGTTGGGCGGAAGCGCAAGGACAGGCTTAAAGAGCTCCCCACCTCCCAGCTCCCCACCTGCAGGGGAGTCGCTTCACAGGCAGTCTTCTTCTAGCGTTTGCCCTTCTTCCATAGCCAGTCAACAGCGTCAGGTTGAGCCTGATGTAAAGTTTCGAGACCTCCTTTGAATCTGGAGAGGTGGCAGTCGTTGACTATGTGGGTCATAGTCTGTCTGTAGCCGCAGGGGCAGTTCGGGTCGTCTCTGGCTCCCCAGTGATGGAACATAGCGGCACACCGGCCATGGCCTGTTCGATAGCGATTGAGGAGGGCCCAATCATAAGTCATAGGTCAAAGCCGGGTGGACGCTTGCAGGGGTCTGTGATGAGGTGTTTGTTCTTTACCTCAGCTGACTGCCAACTCTGTTTCCAAGAGTCTGGAACAGAGAAGTTCAGTGTAGGCATAGGGGACCAGATTGGGTGACGTCAAGCGTTGAACAGGGTGGGCGAAGATATCCGCGTATATTGGCAGGTCCGGTCGAGCGTAGACGTGGGAAATGAACTTAGATGATGCCGCATCCCGACGAATATCTGGTGGGGTGATGTTGCTAAGAATTGGCAGCCATGGAACCGGGGTGGAATGGATGGTTCCAGAAATTATCCTCATGGAGGAATATAATTTGGAATCGACCAGGTGGACATGGGGGCTACGGAACCATACTGGGGCACAGTATTCTGCAGTGGAATAGCATAATGCCAGAGATGATGATCGTAGTGTGGATGATCACAGGCAGTGAAGCAGGTCTGCAGGTGTCTATCTTTCTCCTCCCTCTCTGTCTTCCCTCTTCCCCATTTCTCTCTATCCTATCCAACAATGATGACATCAATAACTACAATAACAACAAACAAAAAAGGACAACAAAAGGGGGGAAAAATGGTGAAAGTGAGAAAGCCCAGAAGGCAGTAAACTTTTTAGGATAAAGGGACAGGTAGATGGAGAGAATACAGGTCCAAGAAGGATGACAGAGGGCCTGGTGGGGGTTGTATTGTTATATGGGAAACTGGGGAATGTTATGCATGTACAAACTATTGTATTTACTGTTGAATGTAAAACATTAATTCCCCAATAAAGAAATTAAAAAAAATTTTTTAAGGGACAGGTAGAGACCAGGGAGAGAGAATTAAGCCAGAGAGGTCAGGGTACCCTGAAGAGCAGAGAGGAACCTTTAGGGCCATGGGGAGCTGCTGGAATCTCGGTCTTTTAAGTGGCCTGGGCCTGCTTCTCCCCTGCACTGACTTCCTTTCTAGGACTAGCAGTGTGTTCTGCTATACTCAGCAGTTTCCCTAAGAGCAGGATGTCCCCTGCTTCTTGTGTTTTCAGAGATAAAGGATCAGGCAAAAACAGGGATAAGCCTAGGGCCTACCGGAAGGCCTGCAGACCTCAGGAAGCAGCTATGGGGGTCAATACCTCCCTCTCAGCCCCCCTCTCTCTGGGAGGAGACAGAGGAGCAGCCTGGCCCAGCCCCAGGGACTGGCCCTTGGTAGGAGCACAGAACATGACTTTTCTTTTAAGTTTTAAGGTAGGGTCCTCACCACTAATCTTCTGCTAATGGGCTGGAAAGATAGTTCACTGGTTAGGGGGCCTGCCTTGCCATGCTCAAGGCCCAGATTTGAATCCTGACACTACATGGAAGATGCTATGGCAGCAGAGGAAACTCTGGTGTTCTGGTGTACTTCCTTCTGTTTCTCTAAATTAAAAAAATATCCTGGGGCCCAACTGTGTTGCACCTGGTAAAGTACACAAAGACTCAAGTTCAAGCCCCCAGTCCCCACCCGTGGGGGAAGCTTCACCAGTGGTAAAGCAGTGCTATGGGTTTCACTCTCTCCCTCCGACCATCTGGCCTCCCCCTCTTAAGTTTCTCTCCAAAATGAATAAATAACTTTTTTAAACATTGAAAAAACAAAACACCCTAAAGCAGCAAAGCCTTAAGGTGTGCAAGATCCTGAGTCTACAAAACTAATACTAATAATAAATGGTGGTAATGATAACAACAGTGGCTAAAAAGAGGATTTCCTGGGTAGGGTGCCTGCCATGCTATGCACAGAACCCAGGTTTGAGACCTAGCACCACATGGAAGGTCCTGTGGTAACAGAAGAAGCTCTGGTGTTCTGATGCCTCTCCCTTTCTCTGCTTACCTCTCTATCTGAATGAAAAAGTGACTCAGAGTGATGAAATCATGCATGTGCAAGGCCTCAGCTCTGCAGTAAATAAATAAATAGATAAATAAATAAATCTCCTATTCTAACTTATAGTGTGACTTGAGCAAGTTGCTTCACCTTTCTGGGCCTTGGTCTTTTAATCAGCAGTTTGGTACAATCCAGGAGATAGCTCAATCGATGAAGCGTTGGACTCTCAAGCAGGATGTCCTGAGTTCAATCTCCTGGACCACATGTGCCCCTGTGATGTTCTGGTTCACTCTCTCCTCCTCTATCTTATGTTAATTAATAAAGAAATCATTAGTGTGGGGCAGCAGCAGGGAAGAGCACCACTGACTTTGTAGGCATGAACGAGGACGAGAAAGAAGAATGTGACTGCAAGGGCGGAAGAGCACTGTGCTGGTGCAAAGGCTTTGCACAGGTGTGGACCTTGCTCCCAGGCCAGACCTGGAATGGACGACTAACACATACTGGGGGTGGGGTGGGGGGTGGGCCTCAGGCTGCGGCACACAGAGCTCCTGCCCCTGCCCCCATTCTGTGCTCCCTACCATTCTGTGTCACTCAGTGGACTCATTCTGATGTGAGGCAGGCTGCTAAGAGGACAGTTTGGCTGCAGAGGGCGATGGGGTGGGTGGTGGCCTAACCTGCCCTCCTGCCTTTATCTTGCAGTGGGAACGCCTCTGGTTCCTGCTCCTCACCTTTACCTTCGGCCTCACACTCACCTGGCTCTACTTCTGGTGGGAAGTCCGCAATGACTATGATGAATTCAACTGGTGAGTAAGGCATGGGCTGCGTGGGAAAGGGACAGGGTCCTCTGGACAGAGCAGAGGCCTGGCAGCAGCTGAGGTCAGTAGAGAGAGCAGGGAACTCCCTTTGGGTGCTAAGATCATGGAAAAGAGGAATGTGGATCCAAGGCTCAGCCTGGGGCTGGTTCTGGAGATAAGCACTCTAAGGGAGGAGGGACTCAGCACCAGACTTGCATGTCTCTGACTCTGAGGTCCCAGGTTTAACCCTAGTACCACCAGAAGCCAGAATTAAGCAGTGCTCCTCTCCCCACCACCACCTTTTTTTCTCCCCCTGTCATTAAAATAAATAAGTAAAATAAGTAAATGAACTTCAAGCCCCAGAAAGACATTAACCTCAGCAGAGGAAGTGAGTCTAGATGCCAGATGTCCTCATGTTGTAGCAGGACCATGGTCTGGGCAAGGTCCTCCATGCAACTGGTCTCAAGTCCAGGGGCAGGACTATATGGGACTGGTACCTGAGGGCATCTGGTTCTTCTTGATCCACTTTCCTATATGCCCACCTTTGTCAAACAGGGGAAAAACACAGAATCAGGAAAGGCCCTGGAGTTCTAGTGGTAATGCCTTCATTGGTGTGTGTGGAAACTGAGGCTCAGGGTCACACAGACAGAGGGTGGCATGGTTGGGGCTTGAAATCCAAGTCCCCTCACTGCCCTCTGCTACTGTCCTTTCCTTGTTCAGAAGTTTAGCTCCATGTGACTGTGAGCAAGCCTCAGAGTCCTCTTCTAGAAATGGGATGACTAGCCTCAGTGTGACTTTCTGTAGATAAACCAAGATGAAGGGAGCTGCTTGCAAGAAGCTTCCTCTAGCCAAAAGGCTACCCTGACATTAGGATTGGGGGCTGGTTAGTGCTGTTCCTTTGGGATTGATACTGTTTGTTTGTTTGTTTGCCACCAGGATTATCATTGGGGCTTGGTGCCTTCATGATGAATCCACTGCCCTCAGAGGTCTCTCCCCCACACTTTCTTTTATATTTGACAGGACAGAGAAATTGTGGGCATGGAAAATAGAGGGGCAGGGACCTGCAGCACTGTTTCACTACTTGTTGAGCTTTATCCCTATAGGTAGGGACTGGGGGATCAAACCCTGGCCTCTGCACACAGTAACATTTGCACTCAGCTGGGTGCACCACCCCAACCCCCCAGTGCTGGACTTCTGGAACGCCATGAGCTTCTGCAGCTCAGAGTCTGGGCCTTTGCTCCTCCCTGCTGTACAAAGCTGTGTCTCTGTTATTAATGAGCACAATAAAGGATGTGCCGCTGTCCCCAGCAGTGCCGCAAAATGAGCCTGAGCCTTAGCTAAGTCCCAGAAGCAGTCTCTGGCCTTTATTAAATGCTATCAATCAATTATTCATCTGAGCAGGTGTCCACACACAGGCATGTGGTGGCTGAAGGGAATAGCCCTCTGGGCCCTTGGCTGCAGACCTCGACTCCAGGGGTGGGGCTACGGAACCAGAAGATCATCAGAACCACCCAGTCCTTTGCACATGGAGAAACTGAGTTCCAGAGAAGGGCTAGAGGTAGCATGGCCACATGTCCTTCCTGTGAGTGCCCAGACTTATGTTGAGGACTTTCCAAGGATAGCAGGGCACAGAGAGGTGAAGCAGTGGAGTACATCTCAGAAGCAGTGGAGCATTGCTGCAGTGTCTCTCCCATCCTATCTCTATATCTCTTACTCTCTAGGGTTGTGAAGCCCCCACACAAGCTATCATCTGGTCTGGCCTTGCCAAGGCAACCACAGGAAGAACTTGAAATTCAATAAATCTGGGAGTTTTACAAAGCAGAACTTTACTGGAATTGGTGTATTGCACCAACGTAAAGGACTTTGGAGCAGAGTAAGGGGGAATGTTCAGGTCCTAGAACATGATGATGGAGGAGGACCTAGATTGTTATGTGGAATACTGAGAAATTAAATGTTACATATGTACCAATTACTGTATTTTACTGTCAACTGTAAATCATTAATCACCTAAAGAAAAAAAAATCTAAGAGTTTTTTCCATAGCAACACTGAGTGCTGATTTTTAAGTTGGTAATTTTGTATGGCCCATGAATGATGATATAAATATCCAAATGGCCCTTGACAAAAAAAGAAAGAAAGAAAAAAGTCTCTGGGAACAGTAGAGTCATGTTAGCACACAGACCCAGCAATAACTAGTGGTAAATAAATAAATAAATAAATAACAGGTAAAACCAGAACATCCAGGGACAAGTCCCACTTCCTCTCAGGCCTCAGTTTCCCCCATTGTTGCTCAGATGCATGAACCACCCAGTGGCCTTCCAGGCAGTAGTTCTCCTGGCATCTGAGAGAAGGTGCAAGGGAGGGCAGATGGCTGTCGTGTGTGTTGCTCTCCACTCCCAGATCCCCAGCAAGGTGGCAGCAGCCTACAATTGCCAAACTCTAGCCCAGATCCCCAAACACTGCATCAAAAGGCTCCCTTCTCAGAGCTTCAGTTTCTCTAGTCATCTGACAAGGAGATGGCAAGTTTAGTCTTTCTGAGGTGCGAATATGCAGGCTCCATAGTACCCATGTTCAGCAAGGAAGCTATTACAGAAGCCAGACCTGCACCCCATAATGACCCTGGCTCCATACTCCCAGAGAGATGAAGAATGGAAAAGCTATCAGGGGAGGGGATGGGATACAGAGTTCTGGTGGTGGGAATTGTGTGGAGTTGTACCCCTCTTATCCTATAGTTTTAGTCAGTGTTTCTTTTTTATAAAGAAAGAAAGAAAAAAAGAAAGAAAGAAAGAAAGAAAGAGAGGGAAAAAGAAAGAAACAAAAAAACATAAAATTTTAAAGAATAAATAAGTAAATTTTTTTAAAATCACTAATAAAAATGACATTCTTCAGCTACATAACAGTAACAAGATTTTTTGAGAAATCGTTGTATGAGAATCTGATTAAAATATGTAAATATGTAGGGAAGAAAGTATTATTGAGGTAGAGAAATGTATAGCAGTAATAAACTGGATTTGTGTGCCAGAGGTCACAGGCTCGATCCCTGGCAGCACCAATACCCTATTGTGCAGTGTTCTGGTAAAAGCAAAGAAAAATGAATGTGTTCCCAGTCAGGGAGATGACCTGGAGGGTAAGACTCACATGCATGAGGCCATGGGCTCAATCCCTAGCACCATATATTTTGAAGCAGAACTCTTCTCTCATTCTCACTATGTAAATAAATAAATATTGTTTTAATTAAGTGTTTTAATTTGCTGGAGCCCAAAAGACACCTGACAAGGTTCAAACCCTAGCATCACAAAGGAGGCCCCATGACACCAGGGGAAGCTCCAGAGTTATAGTGTCTCTCCCTCTATCCCTTTCCCCATCAGAAATTTTTTTTAAAAAAGTTAAAAGAATGGAAAAAGTCAGCCTAGGAACAGTGAAATTGTGCATATATGCAGCAAAATTTAGAAGGTACATTCTCTTGGACCTTTTAATTCCATTTGTAGGAGTCTGAAGGAAATAAGTAGTAATGCAGAAAGATGTGCACAGGTTTCTGTATTAATTTATAGTAATGAATAATTGGAAACCATGAGTTGTCATGAGTAGGAAGTCAGCTCCATGTGGTATGTTAATTTAATAGCAGATGAAATGGCTGTTAAAAAATGACATTTCCCCGGACTTTCTGACATCTGCAGAGGCTTTCTTAATGAGAAGAAGACCGACTGAACATTTAGCGCATGCATGTCTCCCTCCTGAGAAACCCTGTGAGGGCCTTTTATTAGCCTTACTCAGAGAGAAGGGAACTAAGGTTGTGATGCTGACCTGAGGCCCCTGTCTTCACATTCTTAATGATCAAGCAGACATCAGTGTCAAAATCAATGACATCTTAGAATCAGGGTGTCTGTCAACTCCACAGCACCTTGTCTGAGAAGCCCGGGGCTAGAATGGGTGACAGCTCAGCATTAGAGCACAGGACTTGTATATGTGAAACCCAGAAGCCCCAAGTTCGAGTCTAGGTACCATCAGAGCTGAGAGATGCCCTGGTCTTTTTCATGAAAATAAATAAATCTCAGGGATCAGGTGGTGGTGCACTAAGTTTAGTGAAAATATTAACATTCTCAAGGACCTGGGCTCAATCCTATGCTCCCCCCAGCAAAGGGGAAGCTTCACAAGTGGTGAAGTGCGGCTTCAGGTGTAGAATGATGGCCACCAGGGACAGTGATTCAGCCTGCAGACACAGAGCCCTAGAGATATCTTTGGTGGCAATAAAAAGTAAATAAATAAGAAAAACAAATATTTTTAAAATTTCTTTATTGGGGAATTAATGCTTTACATTCAACAGTAAATACAATAGTTTATACATGCATGACATTTCTCAGTTTTCTGTATAACAATATAACCCTCACTAGGTCCTCTGTTATCCTTTTTGGACCTGTATTCTCCCCCCACCCCCACCCACTCCAGAGTCTTTTACTTTGGTGCAATATGCCAATCCCACTTCAGGTTCTACTTGTGCTTTCTCTTCTGACCTTGTTTTTCAGCTTCTGACCCAGAGTGATATCATCCCATATTCATCCTTCTGTTTCTGACTTAATTCACTCAACATGAATTTTTCAAGGTCCATCCAAGATCGGTTGAAAACAGTGAAGTCACCATTTTTAATAGCTGAGTATATGTATATATATTCCATTATGTATATACACCACAACTTGCTCAGCTACTTTTCTGGAAAAATAAATATTTTAAACTAGTAAAAGTCACTTTAGGGTGGAGGGTAGATAGCATAATGGTTATGCAAACAGACTCTCATGCCTGAGGCTCCAAAGTCCCAGGTTCAATCTCCCGCACCACAATAAGCCAGAGCTGAACAGTGCTCTGGTTTAAAAAAAAAAAAAAAGTGACTTTAATTTTTTTTCAAAGATGGGGGCAGAATGGAAATTTGATTTTTTTGTGTTATTAATATTCATATTTAATCATTAATAACACGAATTTAATTCATATAATATGCATTTAATTAATATTAATATGCACTTACTATCAACACACATTTGACTAATTTTACTATGAACTTAATCATTATCAATAAGAAATTTGAATATTTTTAAAGAGTTTATTTATTTATTTATTAATGAAAAAGATAAGAGAGAGAGAGAACCAGACATTACTCTGGCACATGTGCTGCCGGGAACAAACTTGGGACCTCATGCTTGAGAGTCTAGTGCCTAAGCCACTGTGCCACCTCCTGGACCACAGGAATTTGAATCTTATATGCCCTGCACTCAAAGGGGTCTCAGCTCTGCTATTTGTGAAAATATATAAGCATGGCAGGGGAGTTACCTCCCCCCCAGAAGACAAGCTAGCCAAATCTTGTCAATGGTGACTTCTGAGCAGGAGAACTATGGAAGTGCTGCTTTCTTCTCCACAGTCTGAGCACGTCTGAGTCCACTGTGAGCACTCACTGGGCCTGATGGGTGAGCAGGACCTGCTTGCTGAGCCTGGCAACCTGAGAGCTCAAGGGGGCCTGACTGTCCCTCTCCCCCGGCAGGTACCTTTATACCCGCATGGGCTACTGGAGTGACTGGTCAGTGCCCATCCTCCTGACCACAGCTGCTGCCTTTACGTACATCGCAGGCCTCCTGGTAATGGGTGGATGGGGGAGGGGGAGGTAGGGAGAAAAGGGAGAGGGACCCTCAGGCTGTGCAAGGCTAAAAAAGGAGGAAGAATGAGTAGCCCCTGTCACTCTAAAGAGGGAAAATTTTATTTGTCCTGGACTTTGGAGCTGTTTTGGAGTCCCAGGCTCCCCAACATGGGAAGCATCTTCCTTTTTTGCTAGCAAAGAATGTGCCCCATGTACACTGTGTTGGGCTTCTATTCTCAGGGCCCACTGAAAGCTTCCTCTTCCACAATGTGTACTTTGCTGGGAACTCTGCAGGGTCCAGACTCAGTCTGCTTTCAGTTCTTAGAGCCTGGAGCTCTCAACACAAGAACAAAGCATTCTAGGTGCTACTGGACCTGGGGACATCTGGAGGCAGAAACCCCAGAGGAGGAAAGGACTGGAGCCTGGAATAATCTGGGAGAGGCCAGGCTCAGGCCAGGCCATACCTGCCCAGTACCTCTAGGGAGGGTTTGCTGCTGCCATGAGCCAGGCCCCACACAGAGGTGGGGAGAGGGTGACAGAGTGGCACTAACTTACCCTGACACCCTTCTGCAGATCCTGGCACTATGTCATGTCGCTGTGGGGCAGCAGATGAACCTGCACTGGCTGCACAAGGTGAGCACTGTTCTGGGGATGGGTGGGTGTGGGGGGAGAGGCCTCAGTGTGGGGCAAGAGGGGACACACAGCCCTCCGTTGGTCATGATCATAATTACTCTAGCAGCTAACACAGCGCATTCATTATGTCCCCATATTCAGTGAGCCCATTTAAAGGATGTATTTCATATGAGAGTGAGAACCAAAGCATCATTCTGGCATACAGAATATCAGGGGTTGAATCAGATCAGGTATGCAAGTCCTGCACTCCACCAGCTAAGTCATTTCCCCAGCTGTTGGGCTTGTTTTATTTATTTATCACTCCTTTCTTTTTTCCTTTTCTCCTTTTCTCCTTCTTCTACTTCTTCCTTCTCCTTCTCCTTCTCCTTCTCCTTCTCCTTCTCCTTCTTCTTCTTCTTCTTCTCTCTCTCTCTCTCTCTCTCTCTCTCTCTCTCTTTTTGTCATGGCTGGAACATCACCACTCTGGGCCACTTTTGTAGTGAGATAGGGGTGAGGGAGTACAGACCACAATACCAAAAGCTTCCTTCAATGCCATGGGGGCTGGGCTTGAACAGGAGCTATTCTGCCAACTGTACTGAGCTCATTTCAAAACTCTGATCCCATGGCTGGGAAGATAGCTGCCAGGATCCAAGGTTTCCATAGTGAACATTGGATAGAAAGAATTACTTCATCACACCATCAGTGGTAAGAGAAGGAATCTGGAGGGGGCGGGCACATGGTGTACATTTCAGATGAGATTTTGCCTATGTCGTTGCCTTCCTTTGTCTATTTATTGAGTATGTGCACATACAGCTATGTCAAGAATAAACATCTTAAGGGAATATATAAACATCTTAAGGGTGTACATAATTGAATAGTCTCTCTCCTAGTATATAATCCGCTCTAGATCAGATTTGTTATCTCTGATTCTAGTGATTATATCAGATTCTATGTTTACTCTGTAACTCCTGACCTTACCCTAAGGATGTAGGCATAGTTCAGGGGCAGAAGATAAGACTTCTTTTGCCTGCAGGGTCTTTTGACCCCCTATCTGTGTTTACCTGATATTAGCCAAACATCCCTGGAGGCTAGAGACAGGAACCACAAAGAAAACAAAGAATTCCTGACATGTCTGGTTCTAATACATAGCTGTTAGTAATTAGAGAAATAGGTCGCTTATTCCTAAGGAGCAGGCATTATGAATCACAGGTTTCCAACAGATAGCTCAGTGCTAGAGCTCAGTGCATCGTTTAGGACACAAATGCTTGGAGTCCCCAGCACCATATATGCCAGAGTGATGCTCTAGGTCTCTCCTCTATCTTTAATAAATCTCTATTTAAGAAAGAAAAAAAAAATCCCTCCAAGTGGGTGGTGTAATTCACTAATGTAAAGCTTGTCTCGCCACTCACAGTGCTCCCAGAATGGTCCTCACCCACCTGCCTGGCCTAGATCCCGAATGATTCTGCCTTTGCCAACACCCAGATGCTGTGTGGGACTGCCACCCATGCTGTGCCACTTTAGATACCCCCGGCTCTCCCAGCACACCTGCCTTTTCTCTGATATGCCTCTTTGTTCTTATCCGGCCCCTTGCCCTCTCTTGTACTCCTTCCTGGACCACCCTCCCCGCCTACAGTGTTTATTGGCTCGCCTCCCCCCTTCCTGCAGCACCTCTGCCACAATCCTGGACATCTGGGGACTGTTTTCATCTGACTCCTCCATCCTCACTTCTCCAGCCAGTGTTCCTTACAGACCCCCTGTGCCCACCTGCTCCTTGTGGGGCCCCAGAGGTGTGAGAGTCAACTGGACCTGGACACTGAGGATGGCCCAGGCCCACCTCTCTTTTCTCTGAGCCTGACTCAGAGTGGGCTGGTCTGGGACACAAATCCCCACCGTGAGCCTGTGCCATGGAGCCAGACTGACTCAAAAGGGAGGGGTCCACTTGCAGTTATAGGGGACCTGGACAGGGACTGGACTCAGGAGATGGTGGGGACAAGCTGGGCTCTATGGACTGGAGGTGTCCATGGGCCTCTAAGACCAGGAGTTGGGGAGTCAGAACTATGTGGCTATAATCTTGGAAGGGTGACCAGCAGACAACAGCCCCTGTTCCCTCCCACCTCTTGCTTGTCACCCATTGTTGATGTGCTCTCTGGGTACCAGTTTCCTCTGTCTTTTCTCACCTGTGAAGCTGCCACTTGAAGGAACTGTGTGAAGTAACGCTTGCATGGGGCTACCCTATGCCTTGATGCCTCCTCTGGTTCCCACATGGATCTCAGCAAGTCAAGTGGCAATTCTTGTAGGCTAGGAACAAGGCCCCTGAAGGCACTGAGCCAGCATAGGGGCAGAGCTGTGCAGGAAATCTGTTGGGAGCAAGAGCCAGACCCTTTATTTACCCTGGTGCCAAGCTGCAGGGAGCCAGTCCTGCATTCTTGTCCCTTCTCCCCTGGCCCCAGAGCTCAGCACAGCACAGTACCAGTCTTCTAGCAGAGCTGATCCTTGGGCCCCTGGCTAGGAAGGAGGTAGTCTCTGGGGTCAGAGTTTGACTACTGTTCTGTGTTTAAGGTATTGCCATTTGATTCTGAGAGTCTAAGGGATCCTTAGTCTTGGTTATATTTGAACCAATTTTTAACCATCTAACACACTGACATTCAAAAATTTAAAAAGTACCCAAAAGTGCAGGATGAAAATCTATTATCTTTCCAGAGATATTTTAAACACATTATATGTTGCCTTTTCTCCTTTTGAGAAGTAGTACTGTGTGCTCGCTATGACACCTTGACAAAATTCCCAGAGCTCCTTCATCTCTCTTCTGTCAGAGCACTCTCAGGGTCAAGGAGGTAGCTCAGCCTGTTAGCGTACCAGTTGGCAGCCTGAGGTCCCAGAGGTCAAAGAGTCAATTCCCAATACCACCTTATAGCAGAGCTAAGCAGTGCTCTGGTCTTGGGGTCTCAGTCTCTCTCTCTCTCTCTCTCTCTCTCTCTCTCTACCTCCCTCCCAATTCTTACTTTCTGTCACTCATAATAAATACTTTTTAAAGCAGGCTGGGGAAATAGCTCAAGTCTAGAGCACTAGACTTGTATGCCTTGGGCCCAAGAGGTCCTAGGTTCAGTCCTGGCACCACCATAAATCAGAACTGAATGGTGCTCTGGCTTCTCTTTCTCTCATAGGAGAGAGAACCAGAGTGTCCGTCTGTCACATGTGATGCCATGGATCAAATCTGGGACCTCATGTTTTCTCATTCAATGCTTTATCAACTGAGGTCACTGAAAAGTGGTCTAAACCTTGACAACCATCTGCGCCTCCACCCCAAGAAGCTGGCTTGTTGCCCTCCTGAGTCTGAGAGCTCCTCTCCTACAGTTCAGCCCCCCAGGCAGGGTCCCCATTGTCTTCACAAACCCCAGAGCTCCTTCCTCAGAGGATGATAGAGGCAGTCTCTGGGCTTATTGGGTGGGATTGGTTCTCTCTAGTCAGATTCAGTGGAGAGTCATGTTGTCATGGTGGCATAAGAACTGTGGCACACTGTGGTGGAAATGCCCCAACACATAAACACACACACACACACAGACACACACACACAGACACACACACACATAGCACAAGCACTTCAGAGCATAATAGTTGCCACCACAACAACAGAGGTGCCCAGAGAGGATGCAGGCTTTAGTTGTGTTAGGATTCTAGGAAATTGGTTTGATTGCAAGTGTTTCTACCAGTAGATAAATAATTGTAAGAACTTGCTTTAAGAAAGAGCCCTTCAACTCAGCTTGTTGTACCCAGGGTCTGCCTGCAGAGAACAGCAGGGTCTGGAAACTGGTAGGTGGGAGTGGTTGTTCTCAGGGATGGTAAGAACACTCACCACTTCAAAAAGTCCTAGAAGAGCATGACCTCTAAGCCAGGCAGGATGGGACTAGCTTCTGAAGCTGCCGCCTCAGTGCTACAGAGCCACTGCCCTGTGCCTAGTGAAACGTGCTTATACAGCCTCACTGGGTACTTCACAGAATAGACAGGGGGAGATGTGCAGATCCTCTGTGTGGTTGCTTTTCCTCTGTCTCCCAGTACAGCCCATCAAGACCCTAACCCAGTTCTGCCTTGTTCTGGCTCCTTATGGGGATTGTGGTTTCCAGGCCTCTGGGCTGGAACCACAGCTCTAAAGGAATGGCTAGCCCTGAGCAGGAATGAATCTCCCCTGCCAGGCTGGGAACAAAGATGGTTCAGCCACTGCATCTGCCCTCGACCTCTAGAAACTCCATTGCTGGGTCATGGAGACATCTGAGAGGCCTCCAGGAAAAGCACTGTGGGAAGGGAATGGACCAGGCCCCTGCTGGCAGGAACTGCCTGGAGCAGGCAGTCAGCTAGGTGGCTGTGCCAGCCTTGACTGTTCCCCATAAGAACCTGGGGACAGCAAAGACTTTGAGGCAAAGGTTGACCAGGGCTTTAGGTGGCTGTCTGGGCTGCAAAGAGGTGGCATGAGAGCCCAAGAGGCCTGAAATCAGGCTTCATTTTGAGGGAGCATCTTGTGTTGCTTAAGATGTTTTGGAGTCCATCTGCCCTCTGATATCTGTCCTGGAGGAGTCTGGGAGGGCAGCTTCTACAATGCATTAGAGGTTATAAGCTAGGATGTTGGAGGAGAGGACTGTGGGGCCGAACTCCACCTCAGTTAGCTCCAGCCTGAGCCTGAAGCACCGCTGTGAGTCTATCAGCTGTCAGGTGCTGCCCAGGATATTCAGTGTGACCTCACTTTGCCATCAGTCATGCCTGAGGGCTGTGCTGGGTGTGGAGTACAGGCCCTGCGGAGTCAGCCAAGTGCCTTATCTCCTCAAACTCAGTGGGGCCTCCCTTTACCTGTCTCCTCTCTATCTTCCCTTCTGTTTCCCCTGGGTCCCTTCTATACTGGTTTTGCTTCTGTCTCTGGCCTTTCCTTTCCTTTGCTTATATTTATTTATGTATGTATTTATTTGATAGAGACAGAAACTGAGAAAAGAGGAGATAGAGAGGGAAAGAGACAGAGAGACACTTGCAGCTCTACTTCACCACTTGTGAAGCTTTTCCCCTGCAAGTGGAAACTTTTTATTTTCTCTTTTAAAGATTTATATATTGGGGCCAGGTGGTGGCACACCCAGTAGAGCGCACATGTTAAAGTGCACAAAGGCCTGGGTTCAGGCCCCCAGCCCCTCACCAGAGGGGAAGCTTTACAAATGGTGAAACAGTTCTGCAGATCTTCCCCCCCTCAATTTCTCTATATCTCTATTCAAAAATAAATAAAATATTAGAGATGTTTTGAATTATTTATATATTTACCTGAGAGAGAACAAATCAGACCACTACTCTGGCACATGTGATGCCAGGCACCAAATTCAAGACCTCATGCTTGAGGTCCAACCCTTTATCCACTGTGCCACCTCACAGACCACACTTTTTTGATTAATAGAAAAAGAAAGACACTAGAACTTGGATCATTCAGGGCCCACTTCCACTCTGACTCCTTGTCTGCTAACCTCTCCTCTTTCAGATGGTGCTGGTGGCCATCCTGGTGGCCACGGTGGTTGCCATGTCAGCTGTAGCGCAGCTGTGGGAGGACGAGTGGGAGATGCTGCTGATATCTGTGCAGGTGAGTGGGGCCCAGCCCCTTCCAAAATCTTTTAAACCAGGCACTGGCTGGCTGTCACCCCCCATCTCTCCAGAAGGGGTCTTGTCACAAAAAAAAAAAAAAAGTGGGAATCAAGGAAGCACTTGTCTCCGAGGACCCTACACTCAGCTTGCCTCTGCTGGCAAATGGAGACACAGCTGCCCCTGGATGTTGGTGACAAGAGGGTGCTTTGTCCCTTTCCACATGCAAGGGCACAGCACCATTCCTGCACATGGGTGCCCTGGCCGCCGTCACTGCACTATCCTGGATCGTGGCCGGACAGTTTGCCCGTGCGGAGCGGTCCTGTGAGTACTGCCTGCCCCAAGCCCTCTAGGTCCTGAGACCATCTGTCCTGCCCACTTGGGTGGTACTGAGATGGCCTGGGGGTGAGGTGGGGCCCTTCCTGACAGATGGAGGGAAGCGCCCACTCTCATCATGTGTGTGGAGGGTCATGGGGGGCTGGTAAGGAGAAGTGATCACACCCGTGTCTACAGCCTCCCAGGTGGCCATCCTGTGCACCTTCTTTGCTGTGGTGTTTGCCCTGTACCTAGTTCCACTCTCCATCTCCTCTCCCTGTATCATGGACAAGAAGAACCTGGGCCCCAAGCCTGCCCTCATTGGCCACCGTGGGGCCCCCATGGTAAGTGTCCTGGGCAGTTCCCCTCTCCCACTAGAACTAGAAGTTGAGTGTACAGGAGAGCTCCATGGCTGGTGGGGTGGCGCTGTGCTATCTCTCCTCTTTGCCCCTCCATCTTTCTCTAAATAAAAACAATGAGCCCAGGAAGGCCACTCAGGGGTATCACAGTGCATGAGACCATGAGTTTATTCCCTAGTACCACACTAATAACAATAAGGGGCTGGGCAGCTGGTGCATCTGATAAAGTGCACATGTTACTATGCACAAGGACTGGGGTTCAAATCTCTGGCCCCCACCTGCAGAGGGGAAGCTTCACGAGTGGTGGAACAGTGCTGCGGTGCTCTTTCTCCTCATTTCTCTCCCCACTATTTCTCTCTGTCTCTGTCAGGAGAGGAAAAAATAGTAACAGTGGACTCACAATATTGGCACTGAAACTTAGCAATAAACTTGGTGGCAAAAAAAGAAGGAAGGAAGAGCAAAGGAGAGGAAAGGAAAGGAAGGAAAATAAATAACAATAGTAATAGTAGTTGGGCTGGTAAAATAGCTCACTTAGATGGTGTACCTGCTTTGCTATGTGCTAGAACCAGGTTCAAGTCTGGCCCCCACTGAACTGTGAGAAGCCTGTACTCTGTGTTTCCTGCTCTTCCTGTCTCTCTCTTTATCTGGAAAAAAAAATTGAGTGGTCCGGGAGGTGGCACAGTGATAAAGCTTTGGACTTGCAAGCATGAGGTCCTGAGTTCAGTCCCCAGCAGCACATGTGCCAGAGTGATGTCTGGCTCTTTCTCTCTTCTCCTATCTTTCTCATAAATAAATAAAAAATTAAATATTTTACTTATTTTATTTTTGAGAGAGATGCAGAGGGAGAGAGAGAAACACCAAAGCACTGCTCAGCTCTGGCTTATGGTGGTGCAGGGGATTGAACCTGGGACTTTGGAGCCTCAGGCATGAGAGAAAGTCTGTTTGCATAACCGTTATGCTATCTCCCCCGCCAATAAATAAACTATTTAAAAAATTTGACCCAGAGCAGTGAAGTCCTAGAAATTACAACAGTTTAATTAATTTTTTAAAAATAATAGTAGTAGTAATCCCCCTGGGCTGCTTATACTCCATGGACCTTGAACCCCAAAACTCAAGTCTAATGCAGGTGTCCTCCTAGGACACTCCTCTTTCTCAGGTAGGTAGGCACCTATCCCAGGGAAATCAGAGTTTTCATAGCCTCTAGACAAAAATATTTAGTCACACAACCCATTAAACATTCACAAGGGGTGGGGGCAGGCTGCAGAAAGAAATGTGCCCCTTCTGGACACTTTCTCTGCTCCCAAGGGTCTTCCTAGGCTCTGCCATTCTGTCTGTGTCTGTTTCAGCTGAGGGGGGTCTGTACTTGTTGAGGGAGTCACTAACTTGAGTCTGGATGCAAAACACTTAGAGATGAGATAAGTGGGAGCCCCACTTAATTCTTTTCTGACTTCACTGCACCCTGGGTTGGGACCTCACACAGACCCATGCTGGAAGCCTGGATGGTCCTTCAAGGCTTCATCAGCCCTGACTAAGAAGATAGTTTACATCATACAGACTGCTGGTGCCTGTCAGTTCAGCTGTGGGCTGGATAACACTTTATAACTAAAGGCACTGAGCTTTGGAAGGTGGGGTGACAGCCCTGGTACTGACTGGGAAGTGACATTGCTCCTTTTTGGTGACAAAGTCTTTTGTGGGGCCAGGCTGCCTGCCCCTGTGGAGGGGAGTGTGTCACATGGTGAGGAGCAGTGTGAACAATGGGAGAAAAGTGAGGATAAGAAGTGCCTGGGAACCTTTCCACCCAACCTTTCCCTTGCTTTCCACAATCCAGGCCCAACCCATGGTGTAGTGGTGACCTCTTGTGGCAGCAATGGGTATAGCAAGACTGTCAGACCAGCCAGAACTAACAGAACTAACTCTCTAGGAAGACAGAACTAACTCTCTAGTGGAAGGACCCTGTGAGAACAATGAAGATTCACTTCAGGAGCTGGGTGGTGGTGCACCTGGTTAAGCACACATGTTACAATGAGGAAGAACCCAGGTTTGAGCCCCTGGTCTTTGCAAATGGTGAAGCAGTGTGTCTCTTTGTCTCTCTCTCTCTATTGCCCCCATCCCTCTTGATTTCTGGCTGTCTCTATCCAGTAAATAAATAAAAATAGTAAAAATATTTTTAAAAAAATTATTCACTTCTGTGGTCTGGGAGATGGGCCAGTGGATAAAGCACTGGACTTTCAAGCATGAGGTCCTGAGTTCAATACCCAGCAACACATGTACCAGCAGAACAGAAGGGGAGTGGAGGCAAGTGGGGAAACTGCAGCGATAGGAGAAAGAAATGCACCCTAGATCACAAAACAGAGCTAGAATAGAGTAAGAGCTAGTCTGGTCATAATTAGATCCTTGATGCTGTCCACCCCGCTGAAGCCTTGCCATCCCATCTTCCCTTTCCTCTGGGCTCAGGGTATAAACAGGAACAAACCTGGTAATCAGCACAGACTAAGGCTATTATAGAGACAGGGGAAAAAAACCCTGTCTCTGCCTGAAATTCAATGCTGAGAACATAATGACCATTGCTGCTATTACTGCTTACATAATGGCAACTATGGATCAGATATAAATATATAGCACTAACTACCCCTAGGTCTACACACACACACACACACACACACACACACACACACGCACATCCAGCATGATTAAACAGATGAGGAGCCAGGCAGTGGTGCATCTGGTAGAGTACACAAATTACCACATACAAGGACACCAGTTCAAGTCCCTGGTCCTCACCAGTAGGGGAGAAGTTTCACGAGTGGTGAAGCAGGGCTGCAGGTGTCTCTCTCTCCCTATCACCCCCCTCAGCTCTCATTTTCTCTTTGACTTACCAAATACAAGAGAGAAGGAAAAAATAACAAAAGAGGCTGCCAGGAGCTGCAGATTCATTGTGCAGGCACCAAGTCCCAGCAATAACCCTGGTGGCAGTTGGGGAAAAAAAAAAAAAAAAAGCTGAGCTTCAGAGAGACTGGGGTTCCCAAGGTCACACAGTTTCAGGAGGTGAAATCAAAATCCAGTTGATTCCCCCATCTGGGGTTGAGGGGGACACATCAGCTGATTTTCAGTCCTCCCCTCACCACCTCTTTCTCCCCAGCTTGCCCCAGAACACACGCTCATGTCCTTCCGGAAGGCTCTAGAACAGAAGCTGTATGGGCTCCAGGCTGACGTCACCATCAGGTAGGCTTGGGGGCTGAGAGTGAAGTCACCTCCTCTTCCTGTGCCCTCACATTCACTTCTGGGTCTCCGATGCAGAAACCTTGCTCACAGAGTAATGGATGAGAGGGTGGAGGTTTGGCTTCTCCACTGCAAAGCAGGCACTCTGTTCATGCCAATACATCTTGTGCCAGACTCCAGCATGTACTAGAAAAGAATGGAAGATCTGGGTTCAAGCAGGGGTGGGGAGGTGGGGACCTGGAGTCCTGCCAGAGTCGCTCAAAGCAAAGACTTGATCTGTTTGGCTCAGCAAGATGGTGCTAATACACTGAGGAGTGAAATAATCAAGTGTGAGAGCAGAGTTCTGTGTTCACGGTGGTATCCTGTTTGTGTGTCTTCTACATTTAGATGTAGAAGTATATAAGTATACATGACAAGAGAACCTACATGATTCTCACAGCATAATCTGAGGGAAGAGGGGCAGGGCTGCTGTGTACAGTTCTGCGAGTTGTGAAGTAAACAAACGCACTATATGTGTGAGGACCCCACAGATGTGATATGACTGTGTTTATCAACCTTCTACTTCCTCCTCCTCTTCTGCTCCTTCTTCTCTTTCCTTAGCCAGAATACTGCTTGTCTCTGGTTTATGGTGGTGCTGGGGGTTGAACCTCGGACCCTGGAGCCTTACAGCCTCAAGAATTTGATTTGTCTTTTTAATTGCCACCAGGGCTATATCACTGAGGCTTGGTACCTTCCTGACAAATCCACTGCTCCAGGTGGATTTTTTTTTTTCTTGATGGAATAGAAAGAAATTAAGAGGGGAAGGAGAGGTAGAGAGGGAAAGAGAAGGAGAGACACCTGCTGTAGCCCTGCTTCACCACTCATGAAGCTTCCCCCTGCAGGAGGGGACCAGGGGCTTGAGCCTAGATCCTTGTACATGTGCACTCTGTCAGTCAAGTGCCCCACCACCTGGCCCCAACGTCTTTTTGTACAATTGTTATGCTATCTCCCCATCTTATCAACACTTTCTACCAGATGGTGACAATGCCTTAGGAGATGAAGCACAGGTGTTTTTACCGTTTCATATCATATGGGTTTGGGGGGCCAATCAGGATGGTGGGGAGCAGTGGAATTTGTCAAAGGAGTCTGCTTTTGCACTGTCTTCTTTAAGACTTCTCATGGATTGTGTTCTGAGCCGATTTCCACCACTGAGTGACTTGTGGGCCCTCAGCTAGGCACTTCCCTTTCTTAACCTCAGGTTCCCCATGGTCAAAGGAGTGAGCAGATACCTTCCAAAGCTTCTAGAAGACCAGACCAATTCCCAGAGTGGCTTTGAGGGAGCAGGAGTGAGCGGGCCCCCAACCCAAGTTTTGCCCTGTGCAAACAGGAGCTCTGGGGTCCAAAAGGGCCAGGGCCTTCCCAGGTCCTCTGGTGGGCTGGTGTCATGGAGAGGTGGGGGTTGATCTTTGCCATGCTGAGAAGGGAACCAGTGGCAGATATTTGGCCCCTCTCACCCTCAGCCTGGATGGAGTGCCCTTCCTCATGCACGATGCTACGCTGCGACGCACCACCAATGTGGAGGAGGAGTTCCCTGATCTGGCGCGTAGGCCCGCCTCCATGCTCAACTGGACGGTCCTGCAGAGGCTCAACGCTGGCCAGTGGTTCCTGAAGGTCTGGCTGGGCGGGGACTCCGTGTAGTGAAATAACCGGAAGGAAGCTCCAATGACCCCACTCCTGGAGCATCCCTGGCTCTGGGTAGCGCTGGTTCCCCCACTGGAAATGCTGATGTTGATGTTGATAGTTAAAACTGTAAGACTGAGGGCCAGGGGGTAGCGCAGCGGGTTAAGCGCGTATGGCGCAAAGCACAAGGACTGGCATAGGTGTCCCAGTTCAAGTCCCTGGCTCTCCACTTGCAGAGGAAGTCGTTTCATGAACGGTGAAGCAGGTCTGCAGGTGTCTATCTTTCTCTCCCCCTCTCTGTCTTCCCCTCCTCTCTCGATTTCTCTTTGTCCTATCGAGCAATAACAATAACAAGGGCAACAAAAATGGGGGGTGGCCTCCAGGAGCAGTGGATTCATAATGCAGGTACTGAGCCCCAGCAATAACTTTGGAGGGGGAAAAAAACTAACAAACTATAAGGCTGACAGTGGGGAGCTGGCACAGTGGATAAAGTGTTGGACTCTTAAGCATGAGGTCACAATTTCAATCTCTGGTTTTACACGTGGAGCTCTGATTTATCCTCTCTCCATACCTTTCTCATTAATAAATAGATCTTTTTTAAAAATCACATTAGTTCATACATTAAAAAAAAAAAAAACTATAGGAGGTAGCTAACCCCACAGAGCATTTGCCTCCAAGCAGCGAGACCCTGAGCTTGAGCCCAAGGAGACTGATCAGTGGTGACATCAAGCCTGTGCAAAGCCCTGGGGTTCATTCCTCCACCTCACATCTTACAAAACATTGAAATTGTAGAAGCAGAGGGGACAGGTAGTGGTGCAACTGGTTAAGTGCCCATGGTATGGTGCGCAAAGACCTGGATTCAAGCCCCTGGTCCCCACATGCAGGAGGAAAACTTCACAAGTGGTGAAGCAGGGCTGGAGGTGTCTCTGTCTCTTTTCCTCTCTATCACTCCCTCCTCTTTCCGTTTCTGTCTCTAATAATAAATAAATAATTTTTATGTATTATTATTTTTAATAATTTTTTTAAATTGTAGAAATAAAACTATTGGCTGGGGGGGTGTGGTATGGGGAGACAATGCAGTGGAGCATAGCACTTGAATGTGTGAAGTCCAGAGTTTAATCTGGAACCACATATGTGAGAGTGGTACTCTGGTGTCTCTGTCACAAATCAATATTTTAAAGTCTTGTTTCTTTATTAATGAGAGAAAGAGAATCAGAGCATATGAAAGAGAATCTGACACATATGATACCAAGGATTGAACTTAGAAGCTCATGCCTGAGAGTCCAACACTTCATCCACTACACCACCTCCTGGGGTGCCAAATCTTTTTAAATGCTCTAGAGTCGGGGCAGGGAGGTAGCACACATTGTAGTGTGCAAGGACCCAAGTTCAAGCCCCTGGTCCCAACCTGCAGTTGGGGAAGTTTCTGTCTCCATGTGAGTGGTGAAACAATACTACAAATCAATCTCTCTCTCTCTCTCTCCTTCCTCCTTCACTATCTCCCCTTTCCCTCTCAACTTCTATCTCTACCCAAAAAAACAAACAAGTAGTGATGAAGCTCTCTCTATATATCTCTATCTCCCCATTGCTCTCAATTTTACTATCTATCCAATAAATAATAAAGAAGTACAATATTTAACATAAATAACTGAAAGCTCTAGAGGCTAGTTGGCTCTCTGATCAGAATGGCACTAAAAAAGAAATGTGCTGGGACTTGAGAGACAACCAACCAAGCAGATGACACTTTTAGTGGCAGAGTGTGGAGGGGGGTGGATTAGAGGCCCCTGGGGCCCCCACAGGGCCACAGTCACAGATTGCCTAACACAGCCCCACTGGCAGACACTGTCAGCTCAGAGTGTTGAGTGTTGGGAAAGTCTGGGTGCACTCATAAGCGACTGGCATGCAGCCCCTCTCTCTGTCCCTGTCTCTGCAGACGGACCCCTTCTGGACAGCTAGCTCGCTGTCGCCCTCCGAGCACAGGGAGGCCCAGAACCAGTCCATCTGCAGCCTGGGGGAGCTGCTGGAGCTGGCCAAGGGCAACGCCACACTGCTGCTCAACCTCCGAGACCCCCCAAGGGAGCATCCCTTCCGCAGCAGCTTCCTCAACATCACCCTGGAGGCCTTGCTGCGCTCAGGTTTTCCTCAGCACCAGGTGAGGGGTAGCTTATGCCTGCTGTGCTCCCTCTGCAGACCTCAGCTTCCACATTTGTAAAAAGTCACCCCCTGCTCACCAGAGGCCAGGAGCTAGCTCACCTGCTGTAATGCATACTTTCCCGTGCATGCAGACCTGGGTTTGAACCCCCAGCCATTGCAGGAAACACCTACACGGGGAAGAAGCAGTGTTGTGGTATCTCTGTATCTCTTTCTGTCTCTCATCATCTATTAAAAAAAAATTTTTTTTGAGTGTCTGCTAGGAGCCATGAAGTTGAAATTGTGGTGGTCCAGGAGGTGGTGCAGTGGGTAAAGCAATGGATTCTCAGGCATGAGGTCCCAAGTTCAATCCCTGGCTGCACATGTACCAGAGTGATGTCTGGTTCTTTCTCTCTCCTCCTGTCTTTCTCATTAATAAATAAATAAATAATATTTTTTAAAAGAAACTGAAATTGTGCAGGCACAGAGCCCCAGCAGTAATTCTGGCAGCCACTCACCTTTCTGACAGGGTCAGAATGGGGACTAAAGGGACACAAGAAAAAAATTTTTAAATGTGCAGGGGAAATAATTAAAAATTGTGGCCCTGGAGGTGACCCAGAGGGTGGAGTGCTGGACTTGTGCTAGCTTAGTCCCCGCAATGCATTTGCCAGAGGGAAGTTCTGAATCTCTTTCTCCTTACTTTCTTGCTCTCTCTCTCTCTCTCTCTCATTAATATCTAGAGGTGTTTTGTTTTTTTTTTAAATCAGAGCACTGCTCAGCTCTCGCTTACAGTAGGGCAAGGTAACAGGTGTCAGGTATCAGGGACTGAGCTAAGAACCTTAGAGCCTCAGGTAAGAAAGTCTTTTGCAGAGCCACAATGCTACCATCCCAGAAAATAAATCTTTTTAAAAAATAAACAAAATAGGGGCCGGGTGGTGGCGCACCTGGTTGAGCACATGTTACAGTGCGTAAGGACCTGGGTTCGATCCCCCAGTCCTCACCTGCAGGGGAAAGCTCTGCAAGTGGTGAAGCAGTGCTGCAGGTGTCTCTCTGTCTCTCACCTTCTCTATTCCTCCTTCCCTCTCTATTTCTGACTGTCTCTATCCAATAAATAAAAATTTAAAAATAAATAAATAAACAAAATGAGGGCCAGGCAGTGGCACACCTGGTAGAGTGCACACATTAGCCCCACTCCTCACCTTCAGGTCGTGCTTCATGTGTAGTGAGGCAGGTCTGCAGGTGTCTTTCTCTCTCACTCTGTCTCCCCCTCCTCTCTCACTTTTTCTCTCTTATCAAATAAAAATAGAAGGGGGAGAAGGGAGGAATGGCTGCTGGGAGCAATGGGTTCATAGTGTAGTGCATTCACCGAGCCCCAGAAACAACTTTATTGGTAATAAAAATAATCATAAAATAATAAATAAAATGACAACTGGGGAGGTGACTCAGTAGAACTTTGAACTTTCTTGTCTGAGATACCTGGTTCCATCCCAAGCACTGCATGCACTAGAATGATACTCTGGCTTCTCATTCTCTCTCGCTTATATGAAACTCTCACTTGTAGGTAATAAATAAGACTACGGGGGGAAAAAAATCAAAAGATAAAACATGCAAAGGGTAGACTCAGTTCCAGATTCTCCAGAACACTGTCAGAAAGAACCTGCCTTGGCACAGCATCGCCCACAAGTGGTGCGATGCCTGAGGATGAGAGGACTTCATTCCTGACTTCTCATGTTAGAATGTGGTGGCCCCGCGAGTGGTGGCCCCGCGCACAGTGGCTGCTGCTTGGGATATCAGGATTTAGAGGGGACACTTCTAAAACGCTGCAATAGACATTCACAGGCTAGACTGGGGCCAGGTTGTACCCCAAAAGGTGATGACTATCTACATTTACACTTTCACTGTGTCAGGTGTATCTTGTTTAATCCTTCCAGGTTCTCTAAAAAGGAAGACACTCAAACCCCTTTAGACAGAGGACATATAACAAGCTACCCCTTCTCCTTCCCCTTCCCCCTCCCTGCAGGTCCTGTGGCTGCCCAACAGGCAGAGGTCCTACGTGCGGAAGGTGGCCCCTGGCTTCCAGCAGACATCAGGCTCCAAGGAGGCAGCTGCCAGTCTGCAGAAAGGCCACATCCAGTGGCTGAACCTGCGCTACACTCAGGTGTCCCGCCATGAGCTCAGGTGCCCACCCAGCCTGGCCCCAGTACCACCTGGGGAGGGCTGGACACCCAGCTGCCCAAAGCATTCAGAGCAGAGAGGTTGACAGGACTGGGAGCTTGTTTAGCTGCTGCATCCCATGGGAGCAGCAAGGACAGCACCAGGGGAGGAGAGCTTTACAGAGCTTGGTGCTGTGTATGGTGCTGTGTATGGTGCCAATCTCCCTTGACCTCTCTTTCTCTCAGAAGAATAAAGAAAAGCAAGCTGGGCTGCAGCGGCCACTCAGTGGGAGCACGTGTGCCTGTGGCCTTGAACTGGCCCACATTAGAAAAGTAAAGCTGGGGCTGGGTGGTGGTGCACCTGGTTGAGCACATGTATTACAATGTGCAAGGACCCGGGTTCTAGCCCCCGGTCCCCACCTGCAGGGGGAAAACTTTACAAGTGGTGAAACAGGGTTGCAGGTGTCTCTCTATATCTCTCCCTCTCTATAACCCCCCTCCCTCTTGATTTCTGGCTGTCTCTATCCAATAAATAAAGATAATAATAATAATAATAATAATAATAATAAGTAAAGCAGTGAGGTTAAGCAAACTCTGTGCCCTGCCTGCAGGGACTACGCCTCCTGGAACCTGAGCGTCAACCTCTATACAGTCAACGCACCCTGGCTCTTCTCCCTGCTGTGGTGTGCGGGAGTCCCCTCTGTCACTTCTGACAACTCCCACACACTGTCCCAGGTGCCTTCCCCACTCTGGATCCTGGTGAGTCCTAGGGCTAGGGGGGAGCGGAGGATGCACACTGAGGGCTCTCTCTAATGCAGGCTTGAAGCTGGGGAGGCACCCAGTGGAGCTCATAAACAGGTCTGGGGGCAGAGGGTGTTCAGAGAAGCAGTCACTGGAGGTCCCTGAAAAGTAACTACTTGGGTTGAGCACGAGAAATCTGTTGTTTTTTAATCAGATATTATTTTCTAGGAAGGAACTGCACTGGAAATAGAGGGCAATGGACACATTAGGGATATTAAAACTGCTCAGAGTATCTGGTAAATAAAGCTAGTTCTTAGTTCCTTGAAAAGCACAGACAAACATTCCAGAGTCCAGTCCCAGATCTGCCCTGGGGGACTTGGAGGAGCCTTTGGCCCCCCATCTATGTTCCCCCTGCATCCTCCCTGAGGTCATGAATGGCAGATGGAGTCTCAGAAGAGACTACTGAGGGAGTCAGGTGGTAGCACAGCGGGTTAAGTGCATGTGGCGCAAAGCACAAGGACCGGGGATTGAGCCCCTGGCTCCCCACCTGCAGGGGAGTCGCTTCACAGGTGGTGAAGCAGGTCTGTTGGTGTCTGTCTTTCTCTCCTCCTCTCTGTCTTTCCCCTCCTCTCTTCATTTCTCTCTGTCCTATCTAACAACAACAATACAACAGTAAAACAAGGCAACAAAAGGGAATAAATAAATAAATAAGTATTTAAAAACAACATTTAAAAAAAGAGAGAGAGAGACAGCTGAGATTGTGAATCAGCTCTGGGCTCCAGCTGGTTCCATCCACTCACTTGCCCCTTGTTTTTGAAAACTTCACTCGGTGAGATGAAATTGCTTATGTGACAGTGCTCACATTTATGATAGGGCACACTCAGACTTCCAGGCCACAGGTGTTGACTACCAGTGAAGAAGTGTCACTGGCCTGGCCCTTTCTGCTCTCCCAAATGGAGGAGGAGGAGGCCTGAGGCCTGGCTGCATTGGGGCCCCTGCCTAGAGGGGGAGCCCCTAGATCCACTGTGTGTCCTTTAGTACACAGCACTCTTCGACTTCCTGCATGGGCCTGCCAGTCGCACCTTCACACTCTCTGTCTACCTACCCCTTGGTTCTTGCTTAGGGAGCCCTTAGGTATATAACCCTCCAGGCATCAGGCAGACCACTGACATCCTGCATGCTGGCCGTTTTTCTTCTTTTTTGGTGGGGCAAAGGCCTCCCACATACATGGGGGTTCACTGCTGCAGGCCTGTCTTTTTCATCTGGGAGGAGACACTGTAACACCAGAGCTGCCTCTGGTGCTGCAGCACCTCCCAAAGAATGCTGGGGCTCCAGCCTGGGCTCACACAGGGAAATGCAGGTCCCCCCCCCCCCTAATGCTGCCTCTCTGGCCCTGCCCACATCTTTTATTCTGTGCACACACAAATACACACACCTCCAGACCCTCAGCTCACCATGGTCAGAGCCTACTCTCAAGCCCCAGGCCATCTCCAGACCGGGACTGTCCTTCTGTTCACAGCCGCCAGACGAGTACTGTCTCATGTGGGTCACGGCAGACCTGATCTCCTTCACCCTTATCGTGGGCATCTTCGTGTTCCAGAAGTGAGTGGCTCTGGTCCCCCTTCCACATCTTCCCACCTCCAGGCAGGCCTACCACCCCCACCCCCCACCCCCCCACACACACGCCCAACCCGGTGAAACCCACAGAACCGTGGGCCAGGAGCAGGCTTGACAGACAACTACCCCGTACTGGGGGCAAGGAGGATGCCCCAAGGCCCAACCTGCCCCAGGCCCCAACCTGCCCTCAGCAGAGGGGACCCACTGGGCTCTGCCAGTAAGTCCCGCCCCTCCAGGCTCCTCCCCTCCAGGTTCTGGGGCGGACTCTCACGGGCCTCAGCACCTGCTACCAGTGCACCCCCCACCCCATGCGCCTGCAGGGACTGTGGGGAGGGCAGGGCCGGCGGGCGGGCTCCGGGAGGGCCCAGGACCAGCCAGGAAGCAGGGGCGGGGTTTGTTCTTGACTGACGTTCTCTCTCTGTCCCATCGCTCTGATCCGGCGCTTGGCCCTCCTCTCTCCCCTCCCCCCTCTCTGCTGCACTCTGGCCTCTCAGCTATCACTTGATCAGGTAATTCTGGTGGGTGACTCCTCCTCCTCCTGCTCCTCTTTCACCCTCCCAGTGCGCCTCTCTCCAGCTCCAAGGATCCCTTTGTGCTGAGTCCTGAGCTTGGGGCTGGCTGTCTCCAGGCCCCCTCCAGCTGTCTCGCCCTGGCCTGAGACCCCCTCCCTCCCAGCTCTTCTCCGTTGTCTCACCCAGCCTGTGCCTCTGCTCTCTGTCCCTCTGCTGCCTAAGCGGGCTGGGGCCAGTGGATGTGGGACTTGCAGGCTGCTGAACTGGCCTCTCAGCACCAAAGTTTCTTCCCTTTGTGGAGGGAGCATTGACAGGGCACCCCCACCACAGTCTGGCACCCCTATCTGTCTCTTCCTCTCTGGTCAGCCTCCCCCTCCCATCTTTCTGTGTCTCTCATCCCTTTTTATCTCTTTCTCTTTATGTCTGAACCCCCCCCCCCCAACACACAGCCTCCCCCACTGTCTCAGGAAGAGCACCTCACATTGGTTGAGCTTCTGGTCCCCTTAGTCCCTGTCCCTGTCTATACAGACCCTAACTAGCACTTTTCTTCCTGGATTTCCAGGATCCTCCTGAGTCCTGGGCTAGTGGGCCCTCCAAGGGCAGGTGGCTTCCCTGGCCAGTTTCCAGGAAGAGGAACGTGTGCTTCCTAACCAGGGACCCAGTCCAGAGAAGAGAGGTTGGCCCACAGGAAATCAGGCGTTCCACAGAGCCCCTGTGTGCTGGGGAGGCCACGAGGATGTCACTCGTGTTGGAAAAGACATGCTGGTCCCACTCAGCAGACAACCCAGTGTGTCACTGTCTCCCTGGAGGCCAGGAGAGGCCTATGAAGCAAGACCCTGGGAATCATTTCCACCTGAGCCCAATTTGCCCGAGCTGTTAAATCAATCAGGTTCTTACAGCACTGAAGTTGATGTACAGCCACAAACAGGCTCAGCTATGCCCTCGGGATGTGTAGGGGATGTGTAGACATTATTCCCTCTGCTGCCTGCTTCCTCCTGTCTGTCTGCTCTGCTCCTTGCCTATCTGCACACTTCTCCCTCACTGGCCTCGCCTGGAAACAACTGATTTTTCATGAAGTCTGGGCTCCCTCCACCCACCCCAGCAGGGCTCAGTGCCTTGGGGGGTTGGGTTCTTGTTTCCAAGCTTCTCTTGTGGGTGGAGGGGTATGAGGTGGGGATCCTGACTCCTCCCCTCTGGATCCCAGGACAAGGCTTGTGTGCAAAGGCTGGATACTGGGGTAGGGTGGGGCAGTTCAGGGGAGTTTCAGGGCCCGCTCTGCCTGGCCCTGTACATGTATGTTTGTGGGGGGGGTCAGCTGTGGGGGAATTTGCTCCCCTCTCTGAACTCACTCAATGACTTCACCCCATCTCAGGGGGACTACCTCCCCTTGAGGGATCATAAGTCCTCTGCCAGGGGGCTTGGAGTAGCAGTTTGCCCCAACCCTGTCCTTTCACCCCTCACCTCCAAACCTACGGCATAGTTCTGAGCACAGCCCTCAGTTTCCCCAGACCTGTCTGGAGTGCCCCCTTGCTTCATTCAGCCTGGCTGTGATGGTTCAGATGGCATTCCTAATATGAGTGCCCCAGGGTGGGCTTCAGAGACCTATCTGCTAAGCTTCATCCCCCAGTTTATGCCAGGTTCATAACTGGGGGCACCTGAGACAGATCTGACCACCCCTAGATCTTCTTCCTGAGCCAGGGGAGGTGATTTGAGAGTGGGGTCTGGAGGTAAGAAAGAGGCAGGAGAGCCCTGGCTAGGAACCAGCAGACTCTCACTCGAGTCCCTGCTCTGACCTCTCTGGGCACCAGTATCCCTTTTTATACAGTAAGACAAGAGTTCTGCTAGTTCCTCAGTCCAAATCCAGATGGTGCTCCAGAAGTGGGGAAGCTCCCTGCTCACAGGCAGGTGTGGGGGGACCTGATGCCCACAGGCCATTTCTGCAGGTGGCGTCTGGGTGGCATCCGGAGCTACAACCCTGAGCAGATCATGCTGAGTGCGGCCGTGCGCCGGACTAGCCGGGATGTCAGCATCATGAAGGAGAAGCTCATCTTCTCAGGTATGCGGCCCGCAGGAGGCTGAGGCAGGCTCTGGGTACTGCTCTCTGAACCCCCATGTGCACATGTCGGTGTGCATGCGCCCGCATATGTACATGCACACACACACACACTGCCACCTACAGGTGGGCACCTACCTGTCCAGCCCTCACTGTCACATGTAGGGAAACACCCAGGTCTGTGGCCAATGACAGCTTAGTGTGTGGCTTGGGGGGCTGTGTAAGTAGAGGGTAGGGGTCCACTTTCCTGGTTTAAATGTGGACCCCACAAATACTGATTTCATCCCTGACTGGTGCCACCCCCTCCAGTCATTCCCAGCGGGATGGAGGAAGCTGCAGCATAAACTAATGCTAGGGGGTAGGGAGATAGCACAATGGTTATGCAAAGAGATTCTCTTGCCTGAGACTCCAAAGTCCCAGGTTCAATCCCCTGAGCAGTGCTGTATTTAAAAAATAAAATTAAAAAAAAAGAGGAAAAAGGATGTTGGGAGAGCTCTAACAGATAGGGGGCTGAGCCAGATTAGGGACAGAGCAGAGTATGCAGAATTCCCGGGGCAGTGAGGAAGTTTTGGGGCCCATGTTGAAAGCAGGTGACAAAGGCTAGAGAAAGAGCAGGCCCAGATGCCAAGTGTGACCCAGGTTCAAGCACAGCACAGGTACTACATGAGAAATGCCATGGAACCAGAGGAAGCTGTGGTGTAGACTTTCCCCCTCTCTGTCTCTCAGAATGAAAATGTGGTCCAGAACAGTGAAATGCTATTGTTTCACATGGGTTGAGAGAAAGGCCTCTGACAGATTTACCAAGAGGTGGCACTAGACCTGCATTTTTGTTGTTGTTGTTTGTGTGTTATTGTTGATTGTTATTCTGAGAGATGAGAGTTGAGCCTTTTTTATTATTGTGATTAATTGATTGATTGATTTTTTTAAACAGGTATCACTTATTTTATGGACTGATATTTGAGTAGTTATTTTTTAAATTTTTTTTAAAATTTCTTTATTTTCCCTTTTGTTGTCCTTGTTGTCTTTTTATTGTTGTTGTAGTTATTATTGTTGTTGTTATTGATGTCATCTTTGTTAGATAGGACAGAGAGAAATGGAGAGAGCAGGGAAAGACAGAGGGGGGGAGAGAAAGACACCTGTAGACCTGCTCCACCAACTGTGAAGTGACTCCCCTGCAGGTGGGGAGCAGGGGGCTCGAAGCGGGATCCTTATGCCGGTCCTTGCGCTTTGCGCCACGCGTGCTTAACCCGCTGCGCTACCGCCCAACTCCCTGATTGATTGATTTTATAGAGACAGATATGGGGCAGAGAGAGTGTCAAAGAGGCCGCCACAGCATGAAGCTTCCTTCAGTGTGGTAAGGGCTGGGCTCAAATCTGGGTTACACACTTGGCAAAGCTGCACACTATTCAAGTGATCGATTTTGCCGACCCCTAGGCCTAGTTTTAAGACAAGTATTGGTGGGGAAGTTCCTCACAGGAGAAGGGTCATTGTGTGCAGGTTCCAAGATGACTTTCTCTGGACAGAGCAGGGTGCTTCAGGGGAAGGATACAGGGGAGCCCAGAGGGATCAGCAGAGGCCAAAGAAACCTCAGATGCCATGCTCAGTAGACCCCTGAGCCCAGCAATATCATCAGCCCCCAGTGATGCCCAAGATTTCCTGCAAACTTTCCCCCTGCCACACCCCCAGCCTTCCTTCCTGGTCCCTACGCTTAGCTCCTCACACTCTGCCTCTTCTGACCCCCAGAGATCAGAGATGGCATGGAGGCCTCCGACGAACTCTCTGTCTGTTCAGACAACAGTTACGACACATATGCCAACAGCACAGCCACCTCTGCACACCCCCGGAGGGGCAGCTGCCACACCAAGACCCTCACGGAACAGAGTGGGTCATAACGAAGCCCTGATGGTGTGACACATCAGCCACAGAGCCCAGGGGACTAGAGAAGTGTGTCTGGACTCGGAACACGCTGGGAGCTGGCTCTACAGTCTTCTGCCGGGCTCTAGCCCCTTGTCAACCAGGGCTCTCCTCAAGGAAGGGCTCTCCTCTGCCCTGGGGCTCAGTTGGGCCAAGACTCCAGCCCCATAGGTGCCCTGCAGGCTTGGGGTTCCTCTTGGGAAATGTGTGTCTGGGGTTGGGTCCTCTCTTGGACTGGCCTTCCATCCTGCCCTGGGAGTGGTGAAGGGCCGCTGGAGGTGACGGTGAGTGTCAGTGCCCAAATGTCCCCAGCTGTGTCTGTCTTCCTGCCCACAAGTGACCTCCATTTTGATACAGCCCAAAGGCTGGGCCTTGGCCCCAGCAATGTGCTCTTCACTTCAATCTCAAAGCACAAGGAGCTTCTGTCCTAGAAGAAGCTGCCACAGCTAAAAGCAGACAGTCCTCCCTGACCAGCCTCCCCCTGGATCTTCCCCCACTCAGAGGGCACATGCCCTGGCAGCAGGTCACAGCTGCTCCATCTGGTGGCCCGTGGCTATCAGAGTGACAAACCTTCGGGTTCCCACAGCAGTGGCCACAGAGGATTCCTAGGAGAAGTGTTCTGATTGTCAGGGTGGCTGTGTGGCCAAGGAAGCCTGCACTGGCCCAGGGGGTGGGGGGCGGGGGGAGGGGGCGCTTGACCAAGATTAAAGCTGCCATCTTGACTCGTGTCATTCCTGAATTAATATGGGAGAATGGGGTCTCTGTACTGTGATTCCACTCTGGCTCCATGGTTTGCAGAGGGGCCCAGCAAAAGCAAACATGAGAGTGACAAGGAGACCCCTGTGTTATGGCACTAGGTTCCCACTATCCCCATGGGGTGGAGACCAGCATCCCTAGACTGTGGAAGGGAGATGGTCTGATGCAGGACCTCACCACTCAGAAAGCAGGTTCCTGGGTGTGCCTGTGTCATAGGCAAGACCCGGTGTTAGGACTAGCAGGCCCTGGGTGGCCCAGGTAGGCACTGAGCTCCTTGAACCATGAAGAGGCACAGCCTCTGCCAGGAAGCACCTCTCCCTTGGCAGGGTGCAGTTCCACCAGGCTTCAGTCCAGGCTTTAGACCCAGATTAGAAGCCAAATATGGGCCTCTGCTTCCAAGGCAGCCACAACTCATCAAGGCTCACCCAGTGCAGGGCGGGAAGGGTCAGCCCACCCCAGGGATCCCAGGAGACCTGCACCCCCAGCCAGCCAGGGAGACATCTGTCATCCTCTCACATACAAATGACTTTGGGCTTTCATCTAACGGTGTCTCAAAATCAGACAAGAAGGAAGAAGAGGGGGCTGTGCGGTGGCACACCTGGTTGAGCACACATGTTACACTGTGCAAGGACCTGGGTTCAAGCCCCTGGTCTCCACCTGGTGGGTGAAAGCTTTGCAAGTAGTAAAGCAAGTCTGCATGTCTCTCTCTCTCTCTCTCTCCTTATCACTCCTTCCCTCTCAATTTCTGGCTGTCTCTATCTAATAAATAAAGATAAAAATTTAAAAAGAAGAAGAAAGGGGGGCCAGGCAGTCACGCATCAGGTTAAGCGCACATGGCACAAAGCACAAGGACTGGCGTAAGGATCCCAGTTGGAGCCCTGGGTTACTCACCTGCAGGGGAGTCACTTCACAAGCAGTGAAGCAGATCTGCAGGTGTCTTTCTCTCCCCCTCTCTGTCTTCCCCTCCTCTCTCAATTTCTGTCTGTCCTATCCAACAACAACAGCAATAATAACAACAATGATAAACAGCAAGGGCAACAAAATGGATAAAATAAATAAATATTTTAAAATTTAAATTAAAAAATAATTTAAATTTAAACAAATAAATAAGAGTCATTTCAAAAAATGGAGGGGGTGGGGAGAGAATGTATAAAGGTATTGCTTATCTACAGAATACAGGACATGCACTCCAGAGGCCCAGGACATGACAAATGGCAAAATCATAAAGCTAAAATGACCTTGGCTCTTCTCTCTTCAAATTTTTCTCCCCTCCATCAATCTGTAAGGTGCAGTCTGTTTAAGAGAATCTGACCAAACAACTGGAAGCAAAGGTCTGCTCAGAGCAGGGTCAAAAGACTAGGGTTTGTATGCTAAAGAGGATAAAGATACAATAAACACACACCTGTCTGTTTACATAAGCATTTCACGTGTAACATGACAGAAAAGAAAGGCAGCCCACTGAGAAGGGGGCAGTGGACTTAGTTACCAATTCACAGAAGCTTGATTGAGGCCTTCCTGGCTCCAGAGCTCAGAGGGAAAAAGTTTATTTAAGTTTATTTAAGTCATTTAAGGAGAAAAGCAGCAGGCTGTTTTTTTTTTTTTTTTTCTCCAGGGTTGTTGCTGGGGCTTGGTGCCTGCACTACTAATCCACTGCTCCTGGAGGCTATTCCCCCTCCCTCTTTTTTTTTGCCCTTGTTGTTTATTGGATAGGACAGAGAGAAATCAAGAGAGGAGGGGAAGACAGAGGAGGAGAGCAAGATAGACACCCACAGGTGGGGAACCGGGGGCTCAAACCAGGACCTTACTCCAGTCTGCCAGTTCTTGTGCACTTAACCCGCTGTGCTACCGCCCTGGCCCGCAGCAGTCTGTTTAAAATCATTCAAGTGCCTCACTTAATTAGCTTGGATCTAGTAGTGCTGGAAGCTAGCATAATGGTTATACAAACAACTTCTTTGCCTGAGGCTCTGAGCTCCCAGGTTCAACCCCCCAGTTCCTCCAACAGCGAGAGCTGAAAGTCAGCCTTAAGCAACTGGTTTTTTTTTTTTCTCCTTTCTTTTTTATTTTTTTTTATTTTTTTATTTAAGAAAGGATTAATTAACAAAACCATAGGGTAGGAGGGGTACAACTCCACACAATTCCCACCGCCCAATCTCCATATCCCACCCCCTCCCCCGATAGCTTTCCCATTCTCTATCCCTCTGGGAGCATGGACCCAGGGTCATTGAGGGTTGCAGAAGGTAGAAGGTCTGGCTTCTGTAATTGTTAAGCAACTGTTGAACTCAAATTTTATCATGTGCAAGAATTGGTTCAAGCAGATCCCCAGCTGCAGGGGGGAAGTGTCACAAGCAGTGAAGCTGTAATGCAGCTGTATCTGTCTTTCCCTCCCTCTCAATTTCTCTCTGTCCTGTCAAATAATTTTTAAAAAGGGGGGGGAGCCAGGTGGTGGTGCACTTGGTTGAGTACACAAGTACACAGAGGTCCCAGGTTCAAGTCCCCAGTCCCCATCTGCAGGGGGGAAGCTTCATGATGCTGAAGCAAGGCTACAAGTGTCTCTCTTTCTCCTTCTATATCTCCCCCTTCCCTCCCCATTTCTGGCTGTCCCTATCCAATGAATAAAGATATTGCCCACCAAAAAAACACCAAAAAAAAAAAAGGTCGTGGCAGAGAGAATGGGTGCTCAAAGAGGCTTAGTCAACATGCAGCTACCAAGATACATACACATGGTGACAATGAATTAAAGGAAGGAAGGAAGGAAGAGAAAGAAAGAAAGAAAGAAAGAAAGGGTGGTCTGGGAGGTGGCGCAATGGATAAAGTGTTGGACTCTCAAGCATGAGGTCCTGAGTTCAGTCCTTGGCAGCACATGTACCAGAGTGATGTCTGGTTCTTTCTCTCCCCTATCCCTCTCATTAATAAATAAATAAAATATTTTTAAAAAGAAACAAGAGAGAGAGAGGAAAGTGTGTGACATTGGATAGCCTGCCTTCATAGAATATCTAGTGGTTTTGGGTGTGTTCTTTCTTTGAAAAGGAGTGAAAGTTCTCCCTTAAAGGGGCAGAAGGACTTCTCAAGAGATGAGGACCTCTGTTCTCTGCAGTTGGTATTGTCCTACCCGGGAATTCAAATCTAGAACTCCTGTCAGAGTGAGGTGTACCCAGTTCACTTCCTTTCCACATTTCTGGTTAGAACCTGCTTTTTTACCCTTTTTTTTTAAAAAAAGATTTTATTTATTGATGAGAAAGATAGGAGGAGAGAAAGAACCAGATTTAACTCTGGGACATGTGCTGCAGGGGATCGAGCTTGGGACCTCATACTTGAGAGCCCATTGCTTTTTCCACTGAGCTGCCACCTCCAGGACCACAGCCTGCACCAATTCTTTGGGAAAGGTGCTATTGGATAGCATAATGTTTTAAATGATGTCAAATTTAAATTACTTGTCAAGGCAAACAGTAAGGAGTTGAAGCAAGGCATTTATTCTTTTGCAAAAGTGGCAGTCAGGCAGCAGGGCACCCCCTTCACACATCCGCCATCTTTTATACCTGACATAGAACTGTCTCCTCCACCCCTAGGCTGGGCTTCAGAGCTCACAATCTCCCCGTTGCCTAAATAAGGAAAGGAGGCAGACAGTCTGAGGATCTTTGATGGAGGATTAGTAAGCACTGCAAGGAACTATTATCTGACCTAAAGAATACGAAACTACTGGCCACAGGTGGTCATAGATAACAATTTACAAAATAATTTTTGTACTAAACAGTTGTTCTATTCATGTTTGAAGAGAAAATCTAACCATCTCTCACAATAATGTTTATATAAATAAACTTTCAAGCCTGAATGTCAAAAATCCCAAATTCAATCTGCAGCAATGACACAGCTCTAGCTGTGAGTACTCCAGTTTCTCTCTCACTCTGACTCTCAATCTCTTATCTCTTTTCTCTCTCATTAAAATAACAAATAAAAATATTTTAAGGGGATAGTGCAGTAGTGCAGAGGGTTAAGCAAACATGACACAAACTGCAAAGACCGGCATAGGGATCCTGATTCGAGCCCCTGGATCCCCACTTGTAGGGGAGGCGGTCGCTTCACAGGCAGTGAAGCAGGTCTGCAGGTGTCTTTCTCTCTCCCTCTATGTCTTCCCCTCCTCTCTCCATTTCTCTCTGTCCTATCCAACAACAATGGTATCAAAAACAATAACAACAACAATAATAATAACCACAACAACAATAAAACAAGAGGGGAAAAAATAGTCTCCAGGACCAGTGGATTCGTGGTGCAGGCATGGAACCCCAGCAATAACCCTAGAGGCAAAAAAGTAACAAAAAAATTTAAAGAAAGTAAGGGGTGAGGTAGATAGCATAATGGTTATGCAAAAGAGCCTCTCATATGTGAGTCTCTGAAGTCCCAGGTTCAGTTCCCCAACACCACCATAAGCCAGAGCTGAGCAGTGCTCTGGTTTAAAAAAAAAAGAATTTTGGGTACCAGGAGGTGGTGCACCAGGTTAAGTGCACATAGTAAAAAACCAAGGATCCCATTCAAGCCTCTTGCTCCCCACCTGCAAAGGGCTCACTTCACAATGAAACAGGAATATAGGTGTCTTTCTTTCTCCCTATCTTCCCTTTCTCTTTCAATTTCTCTGTCCTATCCAATAAAAAAAAAGAAAAAAGAGAGAGAAACAAAAGGGGCTTGTGTATTGGGCAGAACAGTTAGAGAAAAGACACAGCAACAGCAAGGCCCGAGAATAGGTAGCCAGGAGCTGGGATTCACACATGGGAGTCTTGCCCTCCATTGGAGGTGCATTCTGTGGAATGTCCACATGATGGCGCCAAAAACACAGGACCCATTGAATTTCATGGACACAGGAGACTCTGCTGAGGTGCATTCTGTGGCATGTCCACATGATGGCGCCAAAAACACAGAGCCCATTGGACTTCATGTAACACAGGAGACTCTGTTGAGGTGCATTCTGTGTCATTTCCACATGATGACACCAAAAACACAGGACCCCTTGGATTTATGTAACACAGGAGACTGCTGAGGTGCATTCTGGTCCTGTCCACCTGACGGCACCAAAAACACAGGGCCTCTTGGACTTCATGTGACACAGGAGTCTCTGCAGAGGTGCATTCTGTGGCATATCCACATGATGGTGCCAAAAACACAGGACACCTTGGATTTCATGTGACACAGGAGTCTCTGCTAAGGTGCATTTTGTGGCATGTCCACATGATAGCACCTAAAATACAGACCCATTGGACTTCTTGTGACACAGGAGACTCTTCTGAGGTGCATTCTGTGGAATATCCACAGGATGGCACCAAAAACACAGAGCCCATTGGACTTCATGTGACACAGGAGTCTCTGTTGAAGTGTACTCTGTGGCGTATCCACAGGATGGCACCAAAAACACAGAACTCCTTGGATTTCATGTGGCACAGGAAACTCTGCTGAGGTGCATTCTGTGGCATGTCCACATGATGGCGCCAAAAACACAGGACCCCTTGGATTTCATGTAACACAGGAGTCTCTGCTAAGGTGCATTCTGTGGCATGTCCACATGATGGCACCTAAAATACAGAACCCATTGGACTTCTTGTGACACAGGAGACTCTTCTGAGGTGCATTCTGTGACATATCCACAGGATGGCGCCAAAAACACAGAACTCCTTGGATTTCATGTGGCACAGGAAACTCTGCTGAGGTGCATTCTGTGGCATGTTCACATGATGGCGCCAAAAACACAGGACCCCTTGGATTTCATGTGACACAGGAGTCTCTGCAGAGGTGCATTCTGTGGCATGTCCACATGATGGCGCCAAAAACACAGGACACCTTGGATTTCATGTGACACAGGAGACTCTGCTGAGGTGCATTCTGTGGCATGTCCACATGATGGCGCCAAAAACACAGGACACCTTGGATTTCATGTGACACAGGAGTGTCTGCTACGGTGAATTCTGTGGCATGTCCACAGGATGGCGCCAAAAACACAGATCCCATTGGATTTCATGTGATACTGGAGTCTCTGCTGAGGTGCATTCTATGGTATGTCCACATGATGGCGCCAAAAATGCAGAACCTATTGGACTTCATGTAACACAGGAGACTCTGCTGAGGTGCATTCTGTGGCATATCCACATGATGGCGCCAAAAACACAAGACCCATTGGATTTCATGTGACACAGGAGTCTCTGCTAAGGTGCATTCTGTGGCATGTCCACATGATGGCGCCAAAAACACAGGACACCTTGGATTTCATGTGACACAGGAGTGTCTGCTACGGTGCATTCTGTGGCATGTCCACAGGATGGCGCCAAAAACACAGATCCCATTGGATTTCATGTGATACTGGAGTCTCTGCTGAGGTGCATTCTATGGTATGTCCACATGATGGCGCCAAAAATAAAGAACCTATTGGACTTCATGTAACACAGGAGACTCTGCTGAGGTGCATTCTGTGGCATGTCCACATGATGGCGCCAAAAACACAGGACACCTTGGATTTCATGTGACACAGGAGACTCTGCTGAGGTGCATTCTGGGGCATGTCCACGTGATGATGCCAACAACATGAGGCCTGTGGTCCAGAAGATGGAACATTGTATAAAGTGTTGGACTTACAAGCATGAGGTCCTGAGTTGGAGTCCCAGCAGCACATGTACCAGAGTGATGTCTGGTTCTTTCTCTGTTCTCCTCTTTCTCATTAATTAACATATAAAATCTTTAAAATTAATAAATAAAATCTTTTTAAAAATATGGTCTGGGATATGGTGCAGTGGATAAGGAATTGGACTCTCAAGCATGAGGTCCCAAGTTCGATCTCCAGCAGCTCATGTACCAGAATGATGTCTGGTTCTTTCTCCCCACCTATATTTATCATTAGTAAATGAGCAAACTCTTAAACACACACACAAGACCCATTGGACTTCATGCAGTACAGGAGTCTCTGCTAAGGTGCATTCTGATGCGTGCCTCATAGTTGGCGACACAACTACAAGGTGAAGCAACAAACAAGACCAGAGAACCAAATACCTAGAAAAGGAGAAACTATTACACTACTGGGCTTGATGTCCAGATCACTCTGAAAAGAAGACCAGCCCCCAGTCTTTGTTCTCTGGGGTACTTAATACTGTATGTACCCCAGACAGGTCTCTAAGTTACTTGGAGTGATTTCATTAGTGCACAGCAAGAAAGGAGTGCAGAGATAACTAGCAGTTGGCTCTTTCAGTTACACATGTGTTCACATACCTTCCCATATAAGGCAGTGACATTCCCTTTGTCTACGTATAGCCTGGCCTTTCTTTAGCTTTTTCAATGGGAGCAGCAACACATCTATCTCATCAGCTCTCCCTCCCTCTCTCTCAATTTCTCTCTCTCCTGAGAAATAACAAAGAATTAGAAGGGAAAAAAAGAGGGGGTGAGAGTAGATGGTCACAGAGCATTATTCAACACACAGGCATGAAGCCACTGTGATACATCTGGTAGCAATGAAAAATTGAAAAGAAAAAGAGAACTGCACATACTCTGGTTAATTTAAAAATATCAGAAAGGAAAAAAATTAATATGTCACCTTGCTGTGACCTGCCTTGATAATATACCTTGGTTGGTTTCAGGTGTGTTCTTTCTTTGCCAAGCAGTCAAAGTTTTTCCCTGGTGGGCAGGAGGATTTCCGGAGAAATAGTAGGACTTCATGCAGGAGTCACGGCTGAGGTGCACTCTGCGTCTATGCAAGGTGGCGCCCAAAACAGCAATACATGCTATTGGTGAGGCTTGCCTCCAAATGCACAGCCCCAGGTTTTCACTCGCTCATTTTGCTTCCACGTGTCCAGCCAACTGCCTGCATGCTTTTCTAGTCAAAACACTCTTTTATCTCCAGTGGTGGAGAGTGGCAAGCAAAATACCTCAAGCAGTAGAGTGCAGGCCTTGCATTCCTGTGCTTCTGGGTTCCATCCTGCTCCACTGCTGTTGTGTGTGTGTGGTGGGGGGGGGGGGTGGGAGGTTTACTCTGACTGACTTCTCTGCTGTGTTCTGAATTAACTCACTTTCTTTTTATTATTATTTTTTTTACATTTATTTACTTATTTTTCCCTTTCCTTGCCCTTGGTTTTTATTGTTGTAGTTGTTATTGTTGTTGTTGATGTCGTCATTGTTGGATAGGACAGAGAGAAATGGAGAGAGGAGGGGAAGACAGAGAAGGGGAGAGAAAGGCAGACACTTGCAGACCTGCTTCACCACCTGTGAAACGACTCTCCTGCAGGTGGGGAGCCTGGGGCTTGAACCAGGATCCTTATACTGGTACTTGCGCTTGGCGCCACATGCACTTAACCCGCTGCACTACCGCCCGACTCCCTTAACTCTCTGTCTCTTCAATAGGAAAAAAAAGAAAGAGAGGGGAGTCAGGCTGTAGCGCGGCGGGTTAAGCGCAGGTGGCACAAAGCACAAGGACTGGCATAAGGATCCCAGTTCGAACCCCGGCTCCCCACCTGCAGGGGAGTCGCTTCACAGGCGGTGAAGCAGGTCTGCAGGTGTCTATCTTTCTCTCCTCCTCTCTGTATTCCCCTCCTCTCTCCATTTCTCTCTGTCCTATCCAACAACGACAACAACAATAATAACTACAACAATAAAACAACAAGGGCAACAAAAGGGAATAAACAAATAAAAGAAAAGAAAAAAGAAAAAAAAAGAGAAAGAGAAAGGGGGAAAGGCCTGGGTGCTGGCAACTACATGGAAGCCATCACAAACCAAGGGAGATACTATCATTAGGAGGTGATTATCCCACTGGGCCATCATCCAGGTTGTGCCTCAGAGCTGCCAAGGCAGCCACTTCTCCTCAGTGCTGCCCCAAAAGCAGGATGGGAGGATCAGCCCACCTCAGAGATCCCAGGAGACCTGTACCCCAGCCAGCCAGGGGCTCATCTGTCACCATCTCATATAAAAGTGACTTTGGACTCCCATCTAACAGTGTCTCAATATCAAAAAGTGGAGATAGACAATGAAGAAGATAGGATGGGGGGTGTAGCATAATGGTTATGCAAAGAGACTCTCATGCCTGAGGCTCTAAAGTCCCAGGATCAATCCCCACACTGCACCGCCATAAACCAGTGCTGAGCAGTGCTCTTGTCAAAAAAAAAAAAAAAAAGAAGAAGAAGAATGAAAACGGAAATGAAGAAGATAGTATGCTAGTTATGCAAGAAGACTTTTGTGCTAGAAGAACCAAAGCTCACAGATTGGATCCTCGGCACCACTGTAAGCCATAGCTACTCAGGGCCCTGGTAAAAGGAGAAGAAGGAGAAGGAGGAAAAATGGACTTGAGGGACATGCAGGTTATAAAGCACTGGCTCTCAGGCCTTGGTTCCCAAGTATTCCCCCAGGCATGGCACCAGCCAGTCTCATGGTCTGCCTCTCCCCTCTCATCTCTCCTTCTTTCTCCCTCTCTCCCTCTCTCTCTCTCTCTCTCTCTCTCTCTCTCATTTTAATACAAAAAGACAAAGAAGGGGGCAGGTGGTGGTGTACCTGGTTAAGCACATGGGTTTGAGTCTCCGGTCCCCATCTGCAGAGGGAAAGCTTTGCAAGTGGTGAAGTAGTGTTGCAGGTGTCTCTCTGTCTCTCTTCCTCTTCATCTCCTCCTTCCCTCTTGATTTCTGATTCTCTCTATCCAGTAAAAATAAACATAAAAATTTTAAAAGACAAAGTGTCTTTTTAAAAAATAGGCTGAAAGAGAGGAAATTAAGATGGGCAATGATATTCCTCTGCTCCAGAACACAGGACTTGCATTCCAGAGTCCCAAGATGTGACAAATAGTATAGCCATAAACAGGAATTGGCCTTGACTCTTCTATCTTCAGATTTGTACCCCTTCCATCAATCTACAAGGTGCAATATATTTGAAGAGAATCTGACCAAACAACTAAAAGCAAAGGTCCACTCAAAGCAGGGTCAAAGGACTGGAATGTATATGCTAGCGAGAAAATGATACAGTTAGCACACATCTACTATTTTGCCTGAATTTCACATATAATACAAAAAGACAAAGAAGGGGCCAGGTGGTGGTGTGCCTGGTTAAGCGCACGTTACAATGCACAAGGACCCGGGTTTGAGTCCCAGTTCTTGAAATAGACAACTGGGGCTGGGTGGTGGCACACTTGGTTAAGTGCACATGTTACAGTGCACAAGGGCCCGGGCTCAAGCCCCCAGTCCCCACCTGCAGGGGAAAAGCTTCACAAGTGGTGAAGCAGGGCTGCAGCTGTCTTTCAGTCTCCTTCTCTCTCTGTCTCCCCCTTCCTCTGGCTGTCTCTATCAAATAAATAAGATAAAAAAAATTTAAAAAGCAAACAAAAATTTAAATAAAAAAATAGACACCTGCCTACACATACCTATGCAAATGTGTGTGTGTGTGTACAAAGAAATACCTTTCTCTCTGCATCACTCTTTCACTAAAATTAAAATAAATAAATAAATGTGGTATACAAAACAAGGTCATTAGGCTAACTCAGGAAGTGACTCAGCGGATAAAACACAGGACTTCCAGGCATCCAGCTCTGAGCTCGATTTCCAGCATCGCCATCACCATGGTGATGTATGGTTCTGCTCTATCTCTGATATATTAGGTGGGCTAAGACTTCCTACCCTGCCCACAGGCACCCCCAGATACTATATATATATACGAGCAGGGAGAGATAGAGAGGGAAATAAGACACCTGCAGCACTGCTTCACCTGCAGTGAAGCTTTCCCCATGCAGGTGGGGACTGGGGCTTGAACCCAGGTCCTTGTGCATTGTAACATGTACATTCAACCAGGTGCACCACCACCCAGACACCCCCCATTCATCTTTTTAAATGACCCTTTTGTCCTACACTACCTAAAGGCCAAATGCCCCCACTCTTCAGGCCCAAGACGTGTATAGCATCTGCGCTGGTACAACCAAGCTCACTCCTCCAAAGGATTTTTTTCTATAAAAAAAGGGTGACAGGTCAGTTCATGGTTGGCTCAAGAGTATAGATAATGAACGTCAGGGATGGGCTGACACTCCCCACCCTGCCTGCCCAGAGACAACTGATACCTTGGAAGATTTTATTTATTTTATTCCAGAATGCAGCTCAGCTCTGGCTTATGGTGGTATAAGGGATTTGAACCTGAGACCTTGGAGCTTCAGGCATGAGTCTTTTTGCATAACTATTATGCTATCTCCCCCTAGGAAGCTTTGAACAGATTGTGTGTGATGTCCCAGTGCAGTCTCTTGAAACTGGGAGTTGTTTTTGTTTTGTTTGTTTTGTTTTGTTTTGTTTTATAGAGGCAGAGGGAAAGAAGCAGAAAGAGAGAGAGGGTGGAGGTGAGAGAAAACAGGAAGAAAGCAGAGCACCACCACTGTAGCTGTGCGGTGGGATGGAACCCAGAATCTGAAGAGTAGGGCGTCCGGCTTGCAAGCAATTGCCTTTTAGGTAGTGTAAGACAAAAGAGTGATTAAAAAAAAAAAAAGAATGGGAAGGCCAGGTGGTGGCACACTTGGCTGAGTGCACATGTCGCGCACAGATTGCAATGCACAGAGACCCGTGTTCGAGCCCCTGGTCCTCACCTGCACTCTAGCATCAGAGTTGTTCCACCTGCCACTCCCTATAATTTTTTTAAAGATTTTATTTATTTATTAATGAGAAAGATAGGAGAGAGAAAGAACCAGGTATCTGGCACATGTGCTGCTGGGAATTGAACTCTGGACCTCATGCTTGAGAGTCCAAAGCTTTATCACTGCGCCACCTCCCGGACCACCACTTCCTATACTTGAGTTGAAGAAAAGCTTTAAGAAGTTTTGAAGTAGAGGTAGGGCGGTAGTGCACAGGGTTAGGCACACATAGTATGCAGTGCAAGGATCCATGCAAGGATCCTGGTTCAAACTTCTAGCTCCCCACCTACAGGGGGGTCACTTCATAAGTGGTGAAGCAGGACTGCAGGTGTCTATCTCTCTCTGTATCTTCCCCTCCCCTCTTAATTTCTCTCTGGACTATCCAAAAAAATGGAAAAAATGGTCACAGGAGCAGTGCAGGATTCATAGTGCAGGCACCAAACCCCAGTGATAACCCCGGAGGCAAAAAAATAAAAAAATTAAAAGTCAGTGGTCTGGGAGCTGGTGCATTGGACTCTCAAGCATGAGGTTCCCAGTTCAATCACCCACAGCACATGTACCAGAGTGATGTCTGGTTCTCTCCTCCTATCTGTCTCATAAATAAATAAGTAAAATCTTAAGACAGAAAGAAAGGATGGAAGGAAAAAAGAAAGGAAAAAGAAAGAAAGCAGTTTAAACTCAGACCTGATAAACAGCGGTACCTCACCTAGTGTGTTGATTTGCTATTCTCAGGACCCATGCTTGAGCCCACCCCTCCAAGTCCCCATTTCCTTGAAGAAAGCTTTGGTATGTTGTCTTTCTCTTTCTCTCTTCCTTCATTCCTTTTACCAGAGCTCAACTCTGGTTTTTGTTGTTCTTTGTTTGTTTTTTGCAAAAGACAGATTTAGTTGCCAATCACAGTGTTTCAGTTGAGGGATTCCCCCGGCCCAAGGAGTGACCCCCAAATGCAGAGTTCCATAGTACCGGCGGTCAGGGTGCCGGAAGGGAGGGTGAGGGCCGGCTGTCAGGTGCTGACGGGGACTGGCTGGGCCATGGGTGCCACTTCTGCCGCTGCCACTGGGGGCTCCTTCTGCACCAGCTGGGGTTCATGGCGGCCATGAACTCTATAGTTTATGGTTGGGGGAAGGGGTTGCATCTGGAACCCGGGAGCCTCAGGCATGAAATTCTTTTGCATAACCATTATGCTATCTCCCTCACCCTCTCTGCTCGTGACAGCAGGACAGGAATGAAATGGTTCAGGCCAGCTTCCAGCCGAAAGGTAGACCTTGAGAACTGACGGCTGGAGGGAAGGCAAGATGGCTCCTGTGGATAGTGCTCTGCTTTGCCGTGTACACAGCCCAGTTTTGAGTCCAGCCCTCACTGCATTGACAGTAGCTTCAGTGTTGTGGCCTCTGTGTGTGTGTTGAAAGAGAGACTGACAGACACTTAGAGAAGTGTGGGGAAAGTGTCTGCATGATCTGGAGTGGGTATGTGGCCAAGAAAGTCTACAGTGGCCTTGGGAAACCTTGTCCAAACTAATTAAAGCTGCTATCCTGACTTGTATCATTCCTGAATGAGTTAGGGGAAGAGGTGTCTCTGTGCTGCGATTTCACTCTGGCCCTGTGGCTTGAAGAAAGTGTCTGAAACAGAAGAGTGGCAGGTAGGACTCTGTGTTTATCCCCATGGCACCAGGGGGAAGGGAGATAGTCTGAGGTAAGATTCTGCAAGAAGGGGTCTCAGAACTCATACAGCAGGCCCCAGCCTGAGTGTGCCTGTGCCTCGTGTGCCAACTGGGAAGATGGTTGGGCCTCTGGGTCCCAGACAGGACCCATTGTTGGGAGAGCCAGGCAGGCGCTGAGCTATAGGGAACCAAAGCCTCCACCAAGAGCCACCTCTCCTCCTGGCTGCATGCAACCTCACCAGGCCTAAGATCTGACTGAAGAGAGCCCACCCTCACCCTGGCACCCTCAGGGGCACCTGGACTGGGAGCCAAATACAGGCTTCTGCTCCCTGCCTCTATGGGAGGCGGGCACCTCTGTCACCCCCATTTTTCCTGCATGCCTAGGTGGCCATGGGTATGCCCCAAGGCATGAAGGGTGGCATCAGGGAGGGGGCACATTGCCACACCTCAACTACCCCCTCTCCAGCCTCTGGCAGACCCACCTGGGCAGGTAGACTTGACTTTCTGTGCTGCCCCTCCCTGTCAGCCAGTGCCCCTGGGCCCATCTGTCAGGGTGCCCCAGGTCACTCACAGGTACAGTGGGACATCCTGGAGTCTTCAGGAGGGGGGCTTTGGAGTGTCTGATCAGTCGGGGTCCCACTTTCACCAGGACTCCACTCCCAAAGCTAGCCAGTCTTTTCTCAAACTATGTGGGGAGCAAGGCCACAGGCAGCTGGTCTCCCTCCTCAGCTAAGCTAAGACCCTGCCACCTGTCCCTTGACCAGAGGGTCTGCTGAGACCCTCAGATTCCTGATACCCAAGCTTCCCTGCTCCCTTATATGTGTAGGAAAGCATGATGGCCCATTATCAGGGACAAGAGACAATTACCACCCCTGCCCCACCTGCAGACCTGTCAGGAAATTGTGAGGAGCCTTACAAAGCACTCTGAATTCCTTAAAACATTAAGCCAGCTCCCCCTGCTCTACCCTGCATTCCTGATACTATGGCCTATCTACATAATCATTGTTTTGCCTGAAAGATCCCCACCCATCCCATTCCTTTGATCAATCTTCTTTCTACCCTCAAGGCCCTCCCTGCCTGCAGGGTATCATTAATACTATCAGTTAAAACCCTTGCAACAGCTGCTAAGGAAGTTCCTGCCTTCCCAGTCCCTTTTGCCTTTCTCTGCCCCTTTCCTAGCCATTTTCGCTTCCGACTTGCCACTTCCGCGTCTGCCCTTTAAAAGCCTTGGCTCTCTGATCAATAAAGGAATTGCATTGCCTTGCCATGAGCTTGGTTAATGAGTCATCTCCCTCATGTCACTGAGAGAGTAGCAGCCCAGGCTGGCTCTGGTCACGTTCTCTCGGACCCAGAGTACGTGCCCGGGAAGAGGCACCCCCACGCTAGCCCAGCACAGACCCACTCCCTCATCCCTTCCTCAGGCCACCCTCCCCCTCTCCACCACTTTCAGAGGCTAAGAACCCCACCTCCTTCTCCAGTACAGAGACAAACATTTGGGGGGAAACAGCTGAATGATTATGCAAAAAGACTTTTAGAGCCCAAGGCTCCAAAGTCCCAGATTCAATCCCATCTCTACTTGTAACCACCATAAGCCAGGACTGAGCAGTGCTCTCATCTCTTTGCTTTTTTCTTTCTTTTTCTCTGTATCTATAATTAAAGTAAAAATAAATAAATATTTTTTAAAAAGGGAAAAATGAAATGGGGGAAGGGAAAGGGAAAGGAAAGGAGGGGCCAAGTAGTGGCACACCTGGTTAAGCACATAATATGAAGATCAAGGACTCGCGTAAGGCTCCAGGTTCAAGCCCTTGCTCCCCACTTTCAGGGGTCTGCTTCACAAGCAGTGAAGCAGGTCTATCTCTCTCCCTTTCTGTCTCCCCATCCCCTCTCAATCTCTCTGTCCTATTCAATAAAAAAATAGAAAAAATGGCCACCAGGAGCAGTAGATTCATAGTGCCAGCACCAAGCTCCAAAGACAACCCTGGAGGAAAAAAGAAAGAACAAAAGGAAAGGTGGGGTGGAGGTAGATAGCATTCTTCTTCTAGCGTTTGCCCTTCTTCCGTAGCCAGTCAACAGCATCAGGTTGAGCCTGATGTAAAGTTTTGAGACCTCCTTTGAATCTGGAGAGGTGGCAGTCGTTGACTATGTGGGTCATAGTCTGTCTGAAGCCGCAGGGGCAGTTCGGGTCGTCTCTGGCTCCCCAGCGATGGAACATAGCGGCGCACCGGCCATGGCCTGTTCAATAGCGATTGAGGTGGGCCCAATCATAACGTGCTAGGTCAAAGCCGGGTTGACGCTTGCAGGGGTCTGTGATGAGGTGTTTGTTCTTGACCTCAGCTGACTGCCAACTCTGTTTCCAAGAGTCTGGAACAGAGAAGTTCAGTGTAGGCATAGGGGACCAGATTGGGTGACGAGACGTCAAGCGTTGGACAGGGTGGGCGAAGATATCCGTGTATATTGGCAGGTCCGGTCGAGCGTAGACATGGGAAATGAACTTAGATGATGCTGCATAATTGTTATGCAAAGAGATTCTCATGCCAGAGGCTCCAAATCTCAGGTTCAATCCCCCACACCACCAAAAGCCACAGATGAGCAGTGCTCTGGCTATAAATAAATGAATAAATAAATAAAAGAAAGGAAAGGAAGCTGTCCCAGTGGTTCCCATCTTTTGACCTTCCCTAGGGAGGATGGCGCCATCCCCTGGAGCAAGGTCCTTGGAACAGAACTGCCCTCACCGTAGGCCTCAGCACACCACTTCACTGTCTGTCCCTGCTCAGTTTCCTCCAAACATCTGACCTTCTTGAGCTGGCCTGGCAGGGGAGCCCCCAGGGCATATGGCTGTCACTAACAAGCCCTCTCAGTGTCACAGCAGTCTTAAGGAAAAGCAGAAGGACTAGTCTTCTATAGAGCGAGGAAGACCCAGGGTCCAGGGAGGCCTGCCTAGGACCCAGCCTCAAGCACATTGGGCTTGCCCAGGCTCTTACCAAGATGGCCTCCCCTCCCGTGAAGGACAAGTACCCTTCCCCCTACACCTCACAGATGCCAGGACTTGCAGCAAACTGTTCAGCCCTCAGTCTGGGGAGGCTCCTCCTCAGCCTCTGGGAGGCCAGGCCCCATTCTCCCCTCTAGAATCAGCAGGCCTGCTGCACTGTGCACCCTCCAAGGCAGTGCACTGGAGTGTGAGAACCTCCTCAGCTCCCGCCAGTGAAATAGATCACTTGGACAGTGTGCTGCTTTGCCATGTGTGCAAGCTAGAGTCAAGCCTCAGGCTACTCCACATAAAAGGCTTGATGCTATGGTTGTTGTCTCTCTCTCTCTCTCCTCTTCCCCCCCTCCGCCTCTCTATAAAGAAAGAAAGAAGAAAAGAAAGGAAAAGAAGTGAAAAGCACTAGGAGTCAGGTGGTAGTGTGGGTTAAACGCACATGGCACCAAGCACAAGGACCAGCCTAAGGATCCCAGTTTGAGGCGGAGGGTAGATGGCATAAAGGTTATGCAAACAGACTCTCATGCCTGAGGCTCCAAAGTCCCAGATTCAGTCCCCTGCACCACCATAAGCCAGAGCTGAACAGTGCTCTGGTAAAAAAAGAAAGAAACAAAAAGAAGGATCCCAGTTCGAAACCATCCCCCGATCCCCACCTGCAGGGGAGTCGATTCACAGGCAGTGAAGCAGGTCTGCAGGTGTCTGTCTTTCTCTCCTCCTCTGTCTTCCCCTCCTCTCTCCATTTCTCTGTCCTATCCAATAACGATGGCATCAATAACAACAACAATAATAACTACAACGACAATAAAAAACAAGGCCAACAAAAGGGAAAATAAACAAATACATAAAAAAAAAAAAGAAAGAGGAGTCAGGTGGTAGCGCAGCGGGTTAAGCGCACATGGCGCAAAGCGCAAGAACCTGCATAAGGATCCCGGTTCAAGCCCTCGGCTCCCCACCTGCAGGGGAGTCACTTCACAGGCGGTGAAGCAGGCCTGCAGGTGTCTATCTTTCTCTCCCCCTCTGTCTTCCCCTCCTCTCTCCATTTCTCTCTGTCCTATCCAACTACAATGACATCAATAACAACAATAACTACAATAAAATAAGAGCAACAAAAGGGAAAATAAATAAATACTAAAAAAAAAAAAAGAAAGAAAAACACGTTGGTTTGGCTTACAGCATACCACACAGGGCAGCACTATTTCCTCACATGTCCTGTACACACAGAAAGAAACAATCACACAGAGATAGAAACAGAGATGTACAAGACATTCAACCAGACACATGAAGCCCCACCAGTCATGCCTGCTTGTCAACCTGAAGGCCGGGAGCCAAAGTCACAGAGACCGTCTGAGCCTTTACATTTTTCCTCACACATGCAGTACAAGGTCACATGCCCAGCTGCTGCTGCAAGGTCACCACATCCCACAGTCCCAAACTGGCAGGCTCACAACTGCCCACACTGTCTCTCTGGGGCAAGTAGTCAATACTCCCCCCAACCCCCCCTGTCACTTAGGGGCACAGGCAGCACCATGTCACCGTCACCCTCCCTCCCCTAACTAGCCACAGGGAACCCCAGAGCTGCATACAAAGTCAACCCCATGCTCACCCCACCTCCTCCCCCCACCCTCCCCCTCCAGGCTGGCCTAAGAGGGGAACAAAAGCCCAACATCCCCTCCCCCGTCTCCCTCCCCTTCCCTGGCGTCCAGCCCCTTTGTCCTCCTGCAGTTGAGCCTGAGCCGAGTCCAGGCAGAGCAGTAGGAACATTGGCGTCCGGGCTGCAAGGGGTGCAGGACAGAAGGCAGTGGACCGTGTGGGAGCAGCTGCAGGGTCCCAGGAGAGGGTGTGGCCAGGTAAGTTGCAGGGCTGAGTATAGTGTGAGTGGGTGGGCATGTGAGAAAGACTGGGTCCCTCAGGCTGTGTCAGGAGCACTGGCTGTACTGCCCAGACTTTGAACAGGGATGGAAGACCAAAGAGCACCTTGCCTGAGAACCCCTACTCTCCTTGATCTAACTGGGGGTCCCTCATCCCTACGGGGAAGTGAGTCTGGTGCCAACCACAGTAGACAGCAGCAGAATGAATCAAATGTCCTGGTGCACCTCTCAGAAAGGAATTCCCACCTTGCCTCTTCCCTCCTCACCCTGGAAGTCCTGGATGCTGGGAGCCCTCTTCAGGGAGAGTCTCTCTTTCCTTGGCTGACACTTGCCCTCTGGGAGCTCAGGTCAGAGTGTGGCAGCTTTGCCAACTGGGTAGTGACTGGGGGAGCATGACCTAATGACCTCTTCCACCTCCCACAGCATATCCTGGGCTGCTCCTTGAGACACAAGCCCATTCCGGCAAGGGCAGCTGAGCCCCTAAGCCTGCAGAGCCTGGAGACAACTCAGGCCTTATCATCAACCTCTTTCTGCTGCTGCTTTTGTAGAACCTCAGGAGAACATGAGGGGGGGGGGTGTGGCACTACTCGTTAAGACCACATACTAGAGTGAGCAAGGACCTGGGTTCAAGCCCCTGGTCCTCACCTGCAGGGGGAAAGCTTCAGGAATGGTAAAGTAGAGCTGCAGGTGTCTGGCTATCTCCCTCTCTGTCTCCCCCTCCTCTCTTAATTTCTCTGTCTCTATACAATAATAAATAAGTTAAATTAAGTGGTCCGGGAGGTGGCGTAGTGATAAAGCTTTGGATTCTCAAGCAAGAGGTCCCGAGTTTGATCCCTGGCAGCACATGTGCCAGAGTGATGTCTGGTTCTTTCTCTCTCCTTCACTCCTCCTATCTTTTTCATAAATAAATAAAACCTTTAAAAACTAAGTTAAATTAAAAAAAAAAAGCATGTATTTGAAAGAGAGAACACTTTGGACCAACTTCCGTCTCAGCCTGGGTCCTCACCTCCTGCACTCGGGGCCTTTGTACAGATTAGAGAATCCTCTCTCCTCCCTCTCCCTGGCCGGTTCCACACTCCTGACTCCTGACGGGTTCCATAAGTTCCCCTAAGAAACATCCTTCCCCACAGAAATTCCCCATGGACGGTGAGCTCCCGGAAGGCAGGGACCAACACAGTCTTGCTCACTGTGGAGTGCAGAAAAGGCTTTAAGTAAATACTTGTTTGATACGTTCAGCAACCTTTACCAGGTAGGTATTCTCCATGCTGTTGGAAAATGACAGAGAGCCGACAGGCTACTGGAGGTTTGGTCAATGGGGAGCATGTGCAGACGGGTGGGAGACAGAATGGGGTGATGAGGGAGTTACACCCACCCCACATGGGGGCCCTGGCAGTGGTCTAAATCTTCCCACCAGAGGCTACAGCTCCATCAGGCACCTCCACCCCACCCCTACCCCCCCCATCAGACCCTTTGTGCAGGTTCCAGAAACCTCCCGACCCTGCCCCTCCACCCGAGGTCAGGTAGAGACCTCCCTGCTGTTGGCAGGCACATGGCCCCGCCGCGATCCCAGGGCAGGTCCCTAAACGCTGTTCATGAATTGGTAAAAAATCGTTTCTTTATTGGATTTTCCTCAAATTATCCCCATCTGAGAAATCGCCATCTGTCTCCTGCTGTTGCTGCTAGGAAAAGCTCAGCAGTTGATTGTGAAGCACTGAAAAGGGGGTGTGACAGAGGTGGTAAACATGGGGCATGTGGCAGAGCTGAAGCAGGGCTGGAGCCCGGGGATCTGGACAGATGGATAGATGGACGGAAGGGAGACTGGCTGAGGGGCGACAACCCAAGCCCCACGTCCACGAGTGCGGAGACACTTGGCATGCCGGGTCTGGTCTCCTGTCCTCTAACCCGGCCTCGCGGTTCACTTCCCGTTAGGATGCAGGAGTCCAAGCCCGAGGAGCCGGAGGAGCCGGAGGAGCCGTGCACGCGGGGCTGCCACGCGCAGCGCGTCCTGCAGACCCTCGATGCCTTCCGGCGCGACGGCACGCTCACTGACGTGGTGCTGCGCGCTGGCGGCCGCGACTTCCCGTGCCACCGCGTGGCTCTGAGCGCGGGCAGCGCCTACTTCCGCAGCCTGTTCGCGGCAGGCCGACCGGAGCGCGGCCCAGACGTGCTGCCCGTGGCGCCGGCGGCCCCCACGGCGCTGGCGGTCGTGCTGGACTACGTGTACGGCGCGGGCGTGCACCTGCGTGCCGAGGACGAGGCGGCCGCGGTGTTGGCGCTGGCCGAGCGGCTGGGCGTGGCGGGGCTGCGCGAGGCCTGCGCGCGCTTCCTCGAGAGCCGCCTGCGCGCCGCCAACAGCCTGGCGCTGCGCCGCCTGGCCGCCGCCTTCTCGCTGGCCCCGCTGGCCGAGCGCTGCGGCCGCGTGCTACGCCAGGCCTTCGCCGAGGTGGCGCACCACGCCGACTTCTTGGAGCTGCCGCCCGACGAGGTGGCGGCGCTGCTGGCCGACCCGGCGCTGGGCGTGGCGCGCGAGGAGCCGGTGTTCGAGGCGGCCATGCGCTGGGTGCGGCACGACGCGCCAGGCCGCCGCGGGCAGCTGCGCCGCCTGCTGGAACACGTGCGCCTGCCTCTGCTGGAGCCCGCCTACTTCCTGGAGAAGGTGGAGGCCGACGAACTGCTGCGGGCCTGCGGCGAGTGTCGCCCGCTGCTGCTGGAGGCCCGCGCCTGCTTCATCCTGGGCCGCGAGGCGGCTGCCCTTCGGGCCCGGCCGCGGAGGTACGAACTGGCCCCAGGCCTCTGGCCCTCGGTGTTGCCCCCCATCACTCGGTTATCGCTCCTTCATTCTTTGATTCAGCCATGGCATTGCCCCCAGTGAGATTCAGCCAGTCTTCGCATTGCAAGCTTGGTGCTGAGGATCCGACCACTGAGGGTCTCAGACCTCACATTTCTCTCTTCCCATCTACCCACAGTTCTGTTAGCGAGATAAGTCAGAAAGAGAAGGATGAATATGGATGATCTCATAAAGTTGAAAAGTACTACCACGACGCCAGCCTGACTATCCACAGTTCTGAAAGCTCCCTGTGCAGGATTCCTGATAGGTGTGTGTCTGTGACTGAAGTGACAGGAAACATCTTTTAACCTCTGGGAGCTCTGACTAGTGAAGAGCAGAGCATGGAGGGCAGTAGAGCAAAAGAAACTAATCTCGTTTTTTTCCCACCTTTGCAATACCAGACCAGGATATTTTGGATAGAGTACTCCAAGTTTGCCTGTTACCTTCTGAGACACAAGGCAGGATGCCTGTGCCATTAGCACTTTATTTCCAAAACTAAGCCCTCAACCAGGTAAAAAGAAACAGTATTTTTCAAATAAATTAGGCAAAAAAAATTGATAGGTTTGGAGATTCAGGTGGTGTCAGAAACCCGAGGAGTCAGTGAGAGGAGACTATTTTGCCAAAGAGGAGTGTGACCTGTTCAGTAGAATTACTGATTATGGGATGAATTTAAGAGATGGCTGTTGGAAGAGGGAAGAGTTAGTATTAGTAGTTGGGGGGGGGGGGTCAGTAAAAAGAGCGGTGGGGAGAATGGGTGACATCAGATGAACCCAGGCTTCAATTCTAGCTCTGTCATTCTGCAGCCGCAGTTCCTTATAAAAGGAATAACAATCGCTGCTTAACAGAACTGTCAGGAGGGTTACATGAGGCAATTTTTTTATTTACTTATGAGACAGAACCAGAGTTTCACTCTGGCACATGTGATGCCAGGGATCAAATTCAGGACCTCATGTTTGAGAGCCCAACACTTGATCCACTGCACCACCTTCCCAGGCCACAATAAGGTTCTAGGTAAAGATAAAGAATTCCATAAAGATTGATTTCCTCTAAGAGGTCAATAGAATGGGTAAGGATAAGACTCTACCCACCAGTACCCAGAAAGAAGGATAAAGTGGCAGAGTCCAGTTAAAGTGAGGTGAAGAGCCTGGAAGGACTGTAAGTACAGACACTGGCCATTGAGATGGTGTTGGAGAGGGCTGAAATTTGCATGATGGTTAACCGGCCCTGGGTTTATCCCCACACCAGATTCATGGACCTAGCTGAAGTCATCGTGGTTATCGGTGGTTGTGACCGGAAGGGGCTCTTGATGCTGCCCTTCGCAGACGCCTATCACCCAGGCAGCCGGCGCTGGACCTCACTGCCCAGCCTGCCTGGCCATATTCGTTCCGAGTTTGCTGCCTGTGCTCTCCGAAATGACATTTACATCTCAGGTGAGGACGGAGCTGCAGAGGGGCCCTCACGGGATTGGCTCATCACCTTCCTTACCAAGTCTCCTTTGCTTTTTTCCTCCAATCAAAGACGGGGTGGGAATTTTCTTGAGAAATTGCAGAATTGGCTGAAGTGTTCTGCAGAGCCAATCACTGAGGTGCCTCTGCCCTTGATTCAGCAGTCAAACTGAAAGTTTCAATTCATAGTATTCACTTTTCTTTGCCTTGCCTATTATGTTTGAAGTATAGTGCTAAGCAATTTACATAGTTTAATTCCCATTACAGCCTTGTTTCACAGAAAATAGATCCAGAGAGGCTCAAAAATGCCAAAGCTATGAGGAATATAGATCTCTCAGACTCTCTGCCTATCCTAATCTGATCACCCACCACTCCTCCAAAGCTCACTGGAGTTTCACACCAGGCTGGGGGGGGGGGTGCCCTTCTTGATGTCTCCCCTTAACTCTTCCTTTGAATTGGGGACCCTCACTTCTAGTTCTTCAAGGGGTGCTGGGGGATAGCAAGAGGACATGAGGGCAATAACTGCTTCTTTCTCCCTAGGAGGCCATATCAACAGCCATGAAGTGTGGATGTTTAGTTCCCATCTGCACACCTGGATCAAGGTGGCCTCACTGCACAAGGGCAGGTGGAGGCACAAGATGGCAGTGGTGCAGGGGCAGGTAGGGATCTGCACCATTACTTGCCCTGGGGCCCAAAATATAGGTCAGTGGATGTCCTCTCCAAGTCTCTCCTTGTAAGAAAGGATTTGATACCACAAAAGGAAAGGGCTTGCTCCAGGTCACAGGATAACATCAATAGCATTTGCCATAAAATGGCACACTCAGATATCCCAGGTGCAGCTCTAGAACCAAAACAAAGCCTAGCCTTGAAATTTTTTATTACTATTGGATAGAGACAGAAGTTGAGAGTGGAGGGGGAGATAGTAAAAAATACAGATACCTACAGCCCTTCTTCACTCATGAAGCTTTCCCCCTGCAGGTGGGACCAGGGGCTTGATCCCAGGTCCTTGTGCACTGTAACGTGTGCACTTAACCAGGTGCACCACTACCTGGCTCCTCTAGCCTTGAATCTTAACTTTTCCACTTAAGCCCTGCTCCCTCACCCACCTTGTAATTACCTCTATAAGCTACAACACGAATTCAGAAGTGTAATGTTTCTTAGGGTCATTTAAATAAGGGGGTAATCCCTTAGTCATTACCATTATTAATATTATTACTGTTTGTACATCATCATCTAGTGTGTGTGTGTGTCCAGAGCCTCAAACATTCATGCACAGTATCACCACTCTGGACCACTTTTTCATTCGGACAGAGGGAGAGATACCCCATAGTATCAGGTACACTTGGCATGGCATGCATCACACCAAGTAAGCTATTTCCGTGGCACCTATTGATTATTATAAGCATCATTTTGGTGTCAGGTATTTCACAGACCTCATCCACACACAGTAGCCATCCTAAAGACCCATGCCATTTCCCCCCTGCTAAAAGCAGGTTAGTAACTGGACAGTGGCAGTGCGGGTATGTGCCCCCAGGTGGGCCTGGGCCTTTTGGGTGTAGTTGGAGGGTAGCAAGGCTGAGACACAGATGCCCAGACTCCAGGCGTACCCCCTTCCCTGCAGCTGTTCGTGGTGGGCGGCTTTGACGGCCTGAGGCGCCTACACAGTGTGGAGCGCTATGACCCCTTCTCTAACACTTGGACAGCCACGACGCCCCTCCCAGAGGCTGTGAGCTCTGCTGCTATGGTGCCCTATGCTGGCCAGCTGTATGTGATCGGGGGTGCTGGGCAAGATGGCCTCAGCACAGACAAGGTGAGCGTTTCAGGCAAGGGGCTTGGTTCAGATAGAGGACCCCAAGGCCACAGTAAGTCAGCAGCACAGTTGAACCTAAATTTTGGACTGGTGCCATATAGGTCTGCATAGTTTTTTTAAAATTAAGTGAGGTTGGTCTGGGAGGTGGTAAAGTGTTGCACTCTCAAACATGATGTCCTAAATTCAATCCCTGGTGTGCATGTACCAGAGTGATGTCTATTTTCTCCCTCTTGATTCCTTCTCTCATTAATAAATAAAATTAAATGAGTGAGGAGATAGCATAATGGTTACAAAGAGTCTTTGGGGGGTGGGGTTGTGGATAGCATAATGGTTATGCAGAGACTCTCATGCCTGAGGCTCTAAAGTCCCAGGTTCAATCTCCTGCACCACCAGATGCCAGAGCTGAGCAGTGCTGTGGTTAAAAAAAAAAAGACTTTCAGAGTAGAGCACATGTTACAGTTGTTACAGTGTACAAGAACCTGGGCTCAAGCCCCCAGCTTCCACCTGCAAGGGGGGAGGCTTTATGAACTGTGAAGCAATAATGTACATATCTCTCACTCTTCCTATCTCTCCTCCCCCTCAATTTCTGTCTATCCAAAGTAAATAAAGAGATTTTCATACCTGAGGCACCAAAGGTAACAGGCTTAATCTCCATGGAAATACATTCACTCAATCAAATGCACCACCACCCGGCCCCTCAGGCTGAATCTCCAATACCAACGTAAGTGACAGATAAATAGTAGTCTGGTTAAAACAAACTCAAGTGAGGGTAAGGGAAGGATTAGTTAATTTTTTTTCTCCATTAAAAGTTCACTGAAGGGCTAGCAAAATAGCTCAGTTGTAGAGTGTGTTGTTTAGTCGAGTGGAAGACCCAGGAAGCTTCAGTGCAATGGTCTCTTTCAGTATCTTAAATCATTCAAGGGTGGAGGAGATAGTGTAGTGGTTATGCAGGACTTTCATGCCTGAGGTTCCAGAGTCCCAAGTTCAATTACCAGAACCATGAGCCAGAGCTAAGCAGTGCTCTGATGTCTGTCTACCTATCTCTCATTAAAATAAAGCAAATACAGGTGGCGCTAAGCACAAGGATCAGCGGAAGGATCCCGGTTCGAGCCCCCGGCTCCCCACCTGCAGGGGGAGTCGCTTCCCAGGCGGTGAAGCAGGTCTGCAGGTGTCTGTCTTTCTCTCCCCCTCTGTCTTCCCCTCCTCTCTCCATTTCTCTCTGTCCTATCCAACAACAATGACATCAATAATAACTACAACAACAACAACAACAAAAAAAAAACAAGGGCAATAAAAAGAATAAATAAAATTTTAAAAATTTATAAAAAAAAAAAAATAAAATAAAGCAAATAAAATACATTTTTAAAAATCATTCAAAAATTAGAACTTTAAAAATCCCACAACCCCATCACCCAGGAAAAATTACTTATTTGGGGGTAGTTGCCTCCCAGGTCTCCTCCAAATTGATTTTTGCCTGTTTTGGTTCCATGTTCTTGCAGTTAGTAAAATTTTGCAGTCTGCTTTTTCATCTTCCCATTTAAGTGCAAGGGCTTCACATATGCTTAGCACATGTCAAAATACTTCACTGGACGGATGAACCAGACTACTGGCCCCATCTTCTGTAGTTGGACATTCAAGCTGTTTGTGAAAAAATCATAGGAGCTCCCTTTTCTTTCTTTCCTTCCTATCTTTTAAGATTTAGTTTTTTTTTTTTTTCCTTTTTTTGTGAGGAAGAGTATCAGAGCATCACTTTGGCATATTGAGTGCCAGGGACAGATCTGGAGATCTCATGCTTGCCAGTCCAATATTTAATCCCTTGTGCCACCCCCTAGGCTGAGACAGCTCCTTTTCTCTCTTGATGACCTCATTTCTCTCTTTTATGTGGAACTGGTTAAGAAAGCTGCCGCTTTAGAACTCTTGAGTGTTGGGAGTCAGGTGGTAGCACAGCGGGTTAAGAGCACGTGGCAAAGCGCAAGGACTGGAGTAAGGATCCCGGTTTGAGCCCTCAGCTCCCCACCTGTAGAGGAGTTGCTTCGCAGGCGGTGAAGCAGGTCTGCAGGTGTCTATCTTTCTCTCCCCGTCTGCCCCCCCCCATTTCTCTCTGTCCTATCCAACAATGACGAAATCAGTAACAACAATAACTACAACAATAAAACAACAAGGGTAACAAAAGGGAATAAATATTTAAAAAAAAAACAACTCTTGAGTGCTGACTCATTCTAGACCTTTCTGGGGCTCTTCTAAGGAAAGCACCATATAAGAGTATGGGCCTCTAGAAATTGTGAAAGGCATTAGACACCCACCCCTAGGACTGGGAGGCCACCCTCAGTGGCACCAATGCATAGTCCCCCCACCCTCTCCTCACCACCCCACCCCCAACTTTGAAAGATGAGGATTTCGACAAAAAGTTTAGGGTGTGATCTGGGAGGTAGTGCAGTGGATAAAAGAATTAGACTCTTGAGCAAGCATGAGATCCTGAGTTCAGTCCCCAGCAGCACATATACCTGAATGATAGCTGTTTTTTTTTTTTTTTTTTTTTAAGCCAGAGCACTGCTCAACTCTGATTGATGGTGGTGCAGGGGATTGTACCTGGGACTTTGGAGCCTCAGGCCTGAGTCTCTTTGCAGAACCACTATGCTATCTACCCCTGCTCTCTCTCCTTTCTCATAAATAAAAAATCTTTAAAAAAATATTTAAATCTAGAAACTCAACTGAGCACCTTTGAGGGCACTACTGGTGGGTCTCCTCAACCTCCACTCCACTTGCTGGCACAGGTCTGGATGGGATACAGGCAAATACTGCAGAGCTGGGAGGGTTGGGTGGCAGGCTCTGGGCCAGGGCTTTACAGAGGCTGGTCCTCCTGCCCCCCAGGTGCAGTGTTTTGACCCCAAGGAGGAACAATGGAGATTGTGCTCACCAGCACCCTTCTCACAGCGATGTCTTGAGGCTGTCTCCCTCGAGGACACCATCTACGTGGTAGGGGGCCTCATGAGCAAAGTCTTCGCCTACCACCCTGGCACTGATGTCTGGGGAGAGGCAGCTGTCCTCCCTAGTCCTGTGGTAAGTGGAGGGCCCTGGGCATGGACAGTGAGTGGTTCTATTCTGGAGAGCAAAGGCCCACTTGAGTCTTCTGACTCCTGCCAGGTGGTTTAACATAGTTCTCCAGTCTGTCTCCAGTGATCACTAGCCTTACATTCTGTCCGAGATGGGCCTCGGAGAGGCTGTGACCCTAATCTGAGGCTGTCAATAAGGCCATGTTAGAAGGCAGATACTGAAACCCTAGTCCCTTGGGTAGAGGGCTTAGCACTCTCTCCTGTCCTGAAGGCCACCAGCTAGTGGCTTACTGTAGGGGAGAAATCAATGGCTAAGTTCTTTTGCCCCACTGATGACCGAGAAGGCAGACCCAGAGTGCTGGGCTTCTTGCCAGGTAGAGACAGAAGATCCCCAAGCTGGACCCTATCATTGATTGTCTCTGCTTATCCTCCCAGGAGAGCTGTGGCGTGGCTGTGTGTGATGGGAAAGTCCACATTCTCGGTGGGCGGGATGAGCGTGGAGACAGCACAGACAGCATCTTCATCTTTGACCCCAGCAGTGGGCAGGTAGAGGCCCAGCCTTCCTTGCAGCGTTGCACCAGCTCCCATGGTTGTGTCACCATCCTCCAGAGCCTGAGCAGGTAACCCAGACCTGGACTGCCTGAACCATAAGCCAGTAAGAACCCAGTTCACTGACTGTTCCACTCCTACACCTCTTAAGTACATAGCCCCTTATGTTACTGCGCCCCACCCCCTTTCTTTTAGAAATAAAACTAGTCTGGGGAGATAGCATAATGGTTATACAAAGAGATTTTGATGCCTGAGGCACCAAAGGTCCCAGGTTCAATCCCCAGTACCACTATAAGCCAGAGCTGAGCAGTGCTTTGGTAAAAACAATAATAAAAATAAATACATTTAGGGAAAAAACAAAACTCTAGCAGTTGTGTCTGTCTTCCAACTAGTGCTTGTTTTGCCTGGAGAAGGAACACCTAGTATGTGCTCCCTGCTTTGACTATTTAGTCCTCCATACCTCACCTCATCTACCTTCATAACAGCAGTATGGATACAATGGAATATTCCACATATAAGGGGCATAGGAAGACAGTAATAATAGTTATTCGAAAGATTTCATACCAGCCCCCAAGCTCAATCCCATCACTACCATAAGCCAGAACTGAGCAGTGCTCTGGAAACTTTTTAAATTATATATACACAACCAGTAGATAGCTCAGCTGGAACAGTGTGCACCTTACTATGTGCAAGACTATGGTTCAAGCACTGTGGATAGCACCAGGGGGAGCTACACTGGATACCGGAATGGAGCTGTGGTATGTCTCCCATCTCCCTTTTATCTCCTTTCTTACTTCCCTATCTGAAGTAGAAGTTGGGCTTGGAAGCAGAGAAATCATGCATATACAAGGCTTGAACATGGAAAAAACACGTCTATACTAGTATACAGTTTACTACTACTAAAAAAAATACCACCTAGTTTAATAGATGGTAGTCATATAACTTACAATTTCCTAAAGCTTCAGCATTTGAGGCACTTAGACCAAAGTGTTCTTTCCAAATAGGTAATTCAAATACCTAGCAGTGACAGGTAAAATTTAAAACAATTAAAAATACAGTACCAGAAGTTTACAAATAAGCAAACATTTCCAAGGCCAGAAATAAAACAGTTGCAAATCTGGAAACCAGGGAGGTGGCATCAAGGTAGAGCATTGAACCTTTAAGTCTGAGGCCCTGAGTGTGATCCATAGCACCGCTTATGCCAGAGTGCTGTTCTAGCTTCTATTTCTAGTTCATGAAATATATCTGAGGATGAATGAATGCAAGCAGGACTGGAGTGGTGGCACACCAGGTTGACTGCACGTTACTATGTGCAAGGACCTAGGTTTGAGCCCCCACTCCCCACCTGCAAGGGGGACATTCCATGAGCAGTGAAGCAGGTCTGCAGGTGTCCTTTTCTCTCACCATATCACCCCACCCATCTGTTTCTCTAGCCTCTCAAATAAAATAGGGTGAAAAAATGGCCACTGGGAACAGTGGATTTGTCATGGTGGTAACAAGCCCCTGTGATAACCCTGGTAGCAGAAAATAAACAGCTTGCCAAACTGAGAGGAAGGCAGAAACTAGAGCTCCAGGGTTTAGTGTGGGTTAAAGACTTTAAAAAGGAATTCCAAACCAGGTTCACAGCTAGAAACAGACCAATACAGATATATAGAGATCAATACATGGATATAGCCCTGGAGCTGGCACAGCAGGTTGAGTGCAGGACTTACACATGCATAAGGTTCCAAATCTAATTCCTGGTACTTTTTATTTCTTTTAAAATATTTTTTTTAATATTTATTCCCTTTTGTTGCCCTTGTTTTATTGTTATAGTTACTGATGTCATTGTTGGATAGGACAGAAAGTGGAGATGGGGAAGATAGAAGGGGGGAAAGATAAGACACCTGCAGACCTACTTCACCGCCTGTGAAGCGACTTCCCTGCAGGCGGGGAGCCTAGGGCTCCAACCAGGAACCCTAACGAAGGTCCTTACCCTTTGCACCACCTGCACTTAACCCACTGAGCTACCACCCAATTCATTTATTATTGGGTACAGACAAGAAATTGAGAGGAGATAGACATCTACAGCTTTGCTTCACCATTCATGAAGCTTCCCCCCATGTGCATGTGGGAGTCAGGAGCTTGAACCTGGGTTCTTATGCACTGAAATGCCTGTGTATAACCAGGTGCAACATTACCTGGCCCCATGCATTAGTCTTTTGGGCCAATAGAATAGCTCACTTGGATAGTGTGTTGATTGGCTGTCACAGCCTATGCTCAAGCCTGGCCTCCACCACTTAAGAAGCTTCATGACTGGTCTCTTTCATTCTCTGCCTCTTTATCTAATAAGAAATCTTTCAAAACAGAATGAAATGGCTGTGTAACTCTTGAACACCCCTAGGGTGTACAGACTTGCTACAAACTGCAATGCAGGGTTGCCAGCCTGAACCACAGGCCTCTTGAAGAGCTCAGCCAGCCAGGACATCAGAAGTACCTGGTTTGGCCTAGGGGTCTAGGACAGCAACATGAAACTAGATGTGGAGGGGTGAACTCAGAAATCATTTTGTAAGGCAGAGGCCCAGTGACTTGAGGTTTCTGAGGCTTCGGAAGAGCTGGCTCAGCCCCATCTGGTGTAGTTCTCAGTTTGTACTGACTGCCTTTTGAAGAGTCATCTGCTTCTCACACCCCCCAGGCACAGGGCTATCTTCGAAAGCCCCAGGGTCTTGTCTCTCCAGCTGGGTTTGGCTCATCAGTCTAGCACAAAGGCCCTAGTCCCAGCTGAGCTCCTACCCTCTAATTATCCCAGCTTAGTTTGTGGCCATCTGGACATAGATGATAACAAAGGGGGGAATGAGGAGCAGCCTTTCACAGCCTGTCCAGCCTTATTCCTCCTGTGGTATCTAGGACAAAGCACAGAAGGCACCGCATTGCTCCCCACCACAGCATAAGCCTGAGTCCATAAGGTTGGGGCACATGCAGAGTGAGCTTTCCCCACTGCTCCTTTGTAACCATTTGTACACATACTGCTTTCTCTAAGTGCTGGTGCTCTTTCCCTCTCTCCCCATTGGTGTCCCTTAATCTTTTTTTCTTCCAGGAATATGCCTGCTTTTTGTGTCAAACTTCTAGGATCCTCACACAACCATAGGAGGCCCACCGAAGCAAGTTTTACTCCTATGCGCAAGTACCTTGCTCAAGGTCTCCCAAGCAGTGAGTGCACCAAATTAAAGATTCCTGATGGTCAAAATTAAGTCACCCCACCCCTAAATTTAGGTCCAGCAGCTCCTAATAGTACACCAATTTTTTGTTCTCAGCTGGCAAGTACATGGCAACCCTGTAAAGATACGGGTTTCATGATCTAGCCAGTAGTATCAAGAATTGGGGGAGATACCTAATGGCTTAATGTGCTTGCATGGAAACATACTGAAGTCAGTGGGATGCAAATTGAGTGAAGGGAAACATGCAATTAAAGTAAAAACTAGTGGTCTGGGAGGTGGCGCAGTGGATAAAGCATCAGACTCTCAAGCATGAGGTCCTGAGTTCAGTCCCTGACAGCACATGTACCAGAGTGATGTAAGGTTCTATCTCTCCTCCTAGCTTTCTAATAAATAAAATATTAAAAAATAAAGTAAAAAACAACTGGTTAAGTGCATGTCACAGAAAGGACTCTGGTCCCCACCTGCAGGGGGAAAGCTTTGCAAGTGAAGCAGTGTTGCAAGTGTCTACTATCCCTTCCCTCTAGAATTTTTCTGGTCATTACATGTCAGAGTAACGCTCTGGGTTCTCATAAAATCTTTTTAAAAAATGGCATTAACTGCTGAGACCTTCAGCCACCTCAGCTCTGGGAGTTGGATAGTTTTGTAATGTTTTCCTCACTGTATCCCTTAGAAACTGAAATGTTTGTGCTTGAATTGGCTTTGCTAAATGTAAATGCTGTTTTTTTTTAAAGTTTATTTATGGTGGGGCTAGGGATTGAACCTGACCATTGTTTCATAAATCTCCTTAATAGCATGCTTAAAAAATAAAGCTCTCCAAAGCCACAGGTTCAATCCCCTAGCACAACCATGAGCCAGAGCCAAACAGTGTTCTGTGCCGCCCCCCCCCAAAAAAAAAAAAAACAGGGTAAACCTCAATTGGTCCTGGTAGGACTCAAACCCAGGTCTGACTGCAGTAACCAACTGGCTCATTGTCTGAACACTCTACATAGAAAAGCACCCTCCTGTGCTTGGGGAGGCAGCATAGTAGTTGGCTATCTAAGACTTGTGGCCTAAAGCTCTTGATTTCCCATGTTAAATCCACCACCTAGAGCTATCTCATTACAGTAAAAGTAAATAAAAGACCATGTATATATAAGGACCCAAGTCTGATTCCCTGCTCATCTACAGGGGGGAAGCTCTGCTCCATGAATACTCAATCAATCTAGTACTGCAGATGTCTTGCTTACATTATTTGTTCTATCAAATAACTAATTTAAAAAGGGGGACATGGTCACCAGTTTTCATACCAGGATGGAGCCCCAGTGACTACCCTTGGTGACAAATGTATCCTCTTAAGCCACACAGCCTTTGCCTAGTTTTCCAGCTAGGAGGGGAGAAACTGCACATTGGATCCCATCTTTGCTTGCCACACACACTGCAGTAGCTGTCCTTTCAGTGCCATATGGATGAGATGGCCTTAATCACCAACTGCCAGAAATCCCAATGACGAGAACCCAACTCTTTAGAGATAACAGTAACCCTTTGGTGCAAAGTCCTTGGCACTTGTCCCTATAACATGAAGTCCTATTTCCAGGGCCATCATGCAATAGCTAGTATAACACCAAGACTTTGCTTTGAGGAAATCAAGAAATCTTTATCCCCAGAAGTAGGGCCAGACAGCCAAAAACACCTAAGGCTTTATGCCTTGGTGTGGGGGGGAAATCACTCAATGGGAATTCAGAGGTAGTGATAACACCCTCCCAGGCTAGTCTATTTCTGGTTGAGCAGAAGCTATTGAATGTTCATCAAATCTGTCTTATATGTTTACTGAAATACACACTCCTTTATCTAAGACAATGTTAATTCAAATTGTACATTTTGTGGCATACTTTCCTCCCTAAAGCTGCTGTCATTGTTACAGCACCACCTAGTGGCAATTTAACAGCTCTACTAAATAAGACTCACATTGGATTATGTGTATGGATCAAGGAGGGGATGGAGAGCATGTGTGAGCTGTGACTGGTTGTGCCTTGTTTTTCACCTACCATCAAAATTTATGTCATTTTCCAACTAAAATCCCAGAAGTGAGAGCTCAGGTGAGTGGGTTCAGTATTTTCTGTTATCTAGCTCATGGTTTACTATTGATTGAGATAACCCAGCAAGTCACTTTCCCATCCAGTCCTCATTACAAGAAGGCATCTAACATCTACCACAATGAAGTTAAGTCTTCTTTACATGGTAGGATTGTATTACCTATATATGAACTTCTACTATTACCGATACATTTTGCAAACTGAGTCCACATGGAATGACATTATGCTGTATCTACTCAGTCAGGGATCACCCAACTTCTTAGGGACATCTGTAGATAACAGTTCATGACAGATAAAGCTGAAGACAATCTAAATGTTTTTATTTCAGCCCTGGACATTACAGTGGTAGAGCTAGACTCAACAAGCATGCGGTCCTGAGGTCTTCAGCACAAGTGCCAGTGCTGTGGCCCATCTCCTCTCTGACTTATGATAAACAATGGCTAATAGAAGACAAGCAACTTTAGGATCCAGGCTCATCAGTGGCACAAATTTTAATTATAATCCTTAACTAGAGGTGGATTAAGCAGAGCTGTCACTATATTTACTGACAGATGGGCACATTTGGCTCACTGTCTCCTTATTCTGGCCAATTCTAAGGAAAGTAACTTTCTAGACAGAAAGTTGAGGTAGTTTAAGTCTAAAAGTAACACTCCCACAGACAGGATCCTCAGAATAGTGGACATACCAGTCTACTCAAGTCATGCTTTGAAAGCAATTTTATTAAAGGTCCTCCTTTAGGGCAACATCCAGACTCCAGGGCAGACCCTGAAACCAAATAAAAACCAGTAAGAACTTTAGCACTAATTTCTTTAGATACTGAATTCTTCCCACTATGATTTATACTAAGATTTACACAAAACACTGACCAACAAAAATAGCCACATCTTCTGGGGATTGGTGTTATTGTTTTAAAGTCTGATAGCAGAGCTAGTTACAGCAAGAGTGCCTTGAAATTTTGAGTAAATAGAGAGAAAAGGAAAAACTCTTTCAAACACATTGAAGTGTGCGTATTTAAAGAGACCAAAGAATACACCCTCAAGAATCCTAGGTTATTGTGGTCTGGAAGGTGGCACACTGGATAAAGCATTAGGCTCTTAACATGAGTTCAATCCCCAGCGGCACATGCACCAAAGTGATGTCTAGTTCTTTCTCATTAATAAGTAAAATCTTAAAATGATAACCACAGTATGAAATAGTTAAACGTTAACTGGGAGACAAAGAATGAAGTTCTAATTCTGTCCCAATGGTTCTACAGACATACCGATTATGCTGTGGGTACTGGCTGGGGCATGGCAGGCGGCTCTGGCTTTCCACCCTTTTGCTCGGAGATTGGAGTGGTGGGCAGTATCTCATCTTTGGGTTCCACAATGCTCACGTGGTCAGGCAGGGGCTTCTTAGGACCAATCTTACCACTTGGGTCCCAAGGCAACATGATCTTCACTTTGATGCCCAGCACACCTGTAAGATGCCATAGTTGGGACCCAACTTGCTTCACACATCCACTGCACACAGTACAAGGCAGAAGCACCTGTGTGTGTGGTCCCTTCTCAGACAAATGCCTCTAATCAATCAATGCACAGGACACTTTTGCAAATGGAACCCATGCATAGCACCACAGAACATGGCACTGGCAAGGACCAAGAGCAGGATGTGACCATTCTGACTCGTCATCGTGTCATCACTGAAGGGCAGACAGGTTACTGTGACATAGCCAAATCAACTCTGACCTAAGCCAATCTTTGTAACACAGTGAATTAGTACACTCACTGAGTACAAAAATGTACCAGCACTCCCAAGATTAATCACCCAAAGGTACAGACAGAAAGCAGCTTTTATCTACCCATGCCCTTTGCCTCAAGCTTTCCCAAATGCTCACCTTGTCTGAGAAGCACATGGCGCACAGCAGTGTCAACATAATAGTTGACAGGGTCCCCACTGTGAATCATCAAACCGTCCACAAACTTCATAGACTTAGCCCTCTGTCCTCGGAGTTTGCCAGACACCACAACCTCACAGCCTTTGGCTCCACTCTCCATGATGAACCGTAGCACACCATAGCATGCCCTTGGAAGAAAGTCAGAGAACTATTTACACTGTATTGGCCAGCCATACCACAAGTTAAAAACCAAACACTTACTCATGGTTCCAATGGCCCTTTTTTCATTAAGTGAAAATATAAGCAGACCCTGGTTCAAGAAACAAGTCTCTTCTAACCTTAAAAGACTGGCTTTTATCCCACCCTTCCCTCTCAATTTCTGGCTGTCTACCCAACAAAATAATTAAAAAAATTAATAATCATGATCATAAAGTGCTTAGTATGGTATCTAACCAATAATAAATGGTAAGAATTATTTTTATATTGCACATACTACAGCAGTATTCCTTTTACCAAGAGTACTTTCTCATGATTAGTAATTTGACTATATTATATTGGTTTTTATAAGCTGTAAAAAAAAAAGACTGGCTTTGAGAAGCAGGGGTAGATAGCACAATAGTTATGCAAAGAGACTCTCTTGCCCTAGGCTCCAAAGTTCCAGACTTAATACCCTTGCAGGCCATGAGCCAGAGCTCTGGCTTTAAAAATGGCTTGAGACATCAACCAATGAGTGGCCATGCCTGCCTTTGGACCTATAAAACCACATTCACAGCTCAGTGGCCACCAAATCATACAGTAATTCCTGTTGTTTGAAGCTACTGGTATCTAAGCCAAGAGTTGGAGAAGCCAGCTCAGGCCAGCTGGTATATTCATGCCAGCATATGGCCGGTTAAGGTTTCTAGTAATTCATAGCAGTTTATCACAAGTAGAGCCTTCAGAGTGATTCCAGAAAGTTTTCTATTATAGTACTGATTAAAATAAAAAGGAGGGGTGAGATAAAGCCATTGTTACTTACCTCCGCACAGCAAGACCACCAAGGAGTTTGTAACGCAGAGACTCTGCCTGGGCAATGGCACACAGACCTCTTGTGGCCACCTTTTCAGCATAAAGCTTTAAAAAAGGAAAACAAGGCAAATTTTTTAACTCTTTAATGTTTTAGACTATGAACTAGCACAACCACCATAGAAATGTACCTCTTATAATAATCCCAAAGTACGAGAAGCACACATTCAAGAGAATCTGCAAAAACAGTATCATCTGTTTTCCATCTACACCATGCCTCGGCCTCGCTTGAGCTTAATGTGCAGCTTGGCGATATGAGAATCCGGCAGCATGAAGCCCAGCCAGTCTATCTTGGCGTTACTCTCGATCGCACTGTCATTTCACAAACATCTCATAAAAACTGCAGCAAAGGTGGGCGCGAGGAATAACATCATTGCAACACTGGCCAGCTCCTCATGGGGCGTGAGCGCTTCCACACTACGATCATCATCCCTGGCATTATGCTATTCCACTGCAGAATACTGTGCCCCAGTATGGTTCTGTAGCCCCCATGTCCACTTGGTCGATTCCAAATTATATTCCTCCATGAGGATAATTTCTGGAACCATCCGTTCCACCCCGGTTCCATGGCTGCCAGTTCTTGGCAACATCGCCCCGCCAGATATTCGTCGGGATGCGGCATCATCTAAGTTCATTTCCCACATTTACGCTCGACCGGACCTGCCAATATACGCGGATATCTTCGCCCACCCTGTCCAACGCTTGACGTCTGGTCCCCTACGCCTACACTGAACTTCTCTGTTCCAGTCTCTTGGAAACAGAGTTGGCAGTCAGCTGAGGTCAAGAACAAACACCTCATCACAGACCCCTGCAAGCGTCAACCCGGCTTTGACCTAGCACGTTATGATTGGGCCCTCCTCAATCGCTATTGAACAGGCCATGGCTGGTGCGCCGCTATGTTCCATCACTGGGGAGCCAGAGACGACCCGAACTGCCCCTGCGGCTCCAGACAGACTATGACCCACATAGTCAACGACTGCCACCTCTCCAGATTCAAAGGAGGTCTCGAAACTTTACATCAGGCTCAACCTGATGCTGTTGACTGGCTACGGAAGAGGGGCAAACGCTAGAAGAAGAGAATCTGAACCATTCACCACCACCATGCAGTACTTTCTCATGATTAGTAATTTGACTATATTACATTGGTTTTTATAAGCTGTTAAAGAAACTGGCTTTGAGGGGTGGGGAGTAGACAGCACAAATAGTTATGCAAAGAGACACTTGCCTGAGGCTCCAAAGTTCCAGGCTTAATCCCCTTGCAGGCCATATAGGCTTCTTACAGACTGACCAAGGAGACTGAAGAGGTAGTTAATCCAACTTTCATTACTATCCCCCTAAGCAAGTAAGCAGTCTTTAGGGTGATACTAAGGATACCCCAAAATGCCACTTCTAGACCACAGCAACATGCCTGCACAAACAAGTTACGACCACTCACCTCTACACTACCCTCAGGGAAGCCAAACCTCTTCTGAACCACAGCAGTCAATTCCCGGATCCGCCTGCCTTTCTCACCAAGAACATTCTGTGTCCTAGAGAGAAAAATCACAATTCAGTACCATCAAATACACTAACCCTAAAAAGATAATCTGATTGTTTTTCCTCCTAGACTTAAAAGAAATCAGATTATCTTTCTAGGTCATGTACTGCCAAGGATTGAACACAGTACTGACAGTCCAGGGTTTTATCCACCGTCCCATCTCCTGAACTATAAGTTTTTACCTGGTGGCTAAGATGATGATTTCTGTTCTGGTTGGTGTAACACGGACCTCAACTCCAGAGTATCCATCTTCAGCCAGCTCCCGAGTTAGAAACTCATTCAGTTCAGCTTTGAAGATGCCATCAGCAACAAACTGATCAAATTAGAACAGAATTACTTGCTCCAGCCCAGCCTTTCAGCCAATACAACTCTGACCAAAATTTAACCCCTCTGGGGCCAGGCAGTGAGTGATGCACCAGATAAACATACACATCACCAACTCCAAGGACTCATGGTCTAGCCCCTGCAACCCACCTTGGGGGGAGCAAACACTTAACCACTATGAAGCAAGCCTGCAGGCGCTATCTTTCTCACACTCTTTTTACGTCTTTGCGCACATAAAAGTGTGCACCACTGCCCATCCCTCCCCTCAATTTCTCCGTCCTATCAAATAAAGAAAATTAACCTCTCCAACAAACTACCCACTATCAATTCATTATCCGTTTTTCCAAAAAGGAATGTAGCAACCCTTCTCAGACAAATGCCTCTATGTCGTCTTTTGGAAGATAGCTTGACCCAGAGCCCTTAAAACTATGCCACAGAACGCAGCACAGAGTAGGAGTCACCTGGACAAAGAACACCTCCAGTCAGACTCGTCATCTTCTCTTCATCGAAGGGTTACCATTTACAAACTGCTCTAAATTACTATAAATAACTCTTTCACTGAGCACAGTGGAGGTGCTAAGCTTTAAACTATTGGAAAAGAACGGATAACCAGCAACTGAATTTTAAGTAGTTTTCCGTATCAGAAGAATCTGTCACCTTAGCTTGAGTTAACACAGGCCTTACCCACTAACAAAGCTGACAAAGCCCAACACAAAAATGTGCGGGCTTAACCTTTTGATACCACCTTTTCCGATAGACACCGTATCACAAAAGCTCCCCCAATGCGCTAAGGACGCCGCAGAACCCGGGTCGCCCGCATGGCCAAGCAGCAAATTGTGCGGACCCGTCTGTGTGTTTAATTTTAACTTGGGTGTGTGTACACACAAAGCGGCAAACTGTAAATGGCCTTTATAGATCCTGCCCATAGAAAAAGTTAAAACTCAAGGGAATGCACTTCCTAGGCCCCAATTCTACTTTTTCCTCGGTTCCGATGGAACAAAAAGTTGCCAGTAGACTTTCCAACTGAGGTGGGGGGGCGAAAACACCCTGTCATAAATATAATAAACAGAAACCACCCTGCTCCCCAAGCCACCATTATAAGATCAGAGAGAAGGTCCTCAATATGACATTAATTTTGTTGACCAGGAAACCCTCATAAGCGTCTCCTCTAAGCCAAGAGGAACTAAATCTCCAGTCTACTCTTTAGCCCAGAACCGCTGTGTGTATGAAGCCGGACTCGGGCCTCACACTCAATCCACCGCCATCCGCAAGCTGTGGGTGTGTTCCCGCCACTCCCCGAGACAAGGTACAGAGCTGGAAATCTGAGCAGAGCAACTCAAGAAGCCCCAAGCCCCCGTGGCCACGCAGACACCAGGATCTGAACCCCACCGACTCACCTTCCTCTTCTTGGAAATCTGTACCGCCATCTTGCGCCCATGCAGCCCACGAAAGAAAGGAAGTCTGTCGGCGGCGGAAGTGAGTATAAAGGCGCGGAACTACGGTAAAGAACTGCGCGACGTCGACACTTTTTAGCGCTCATGGGAAATGTAGTTTTTACTTGATTGAGGCGCTAAGGGAAACGAAGGCCTGGAGAAAACCTTAGATGCACATAGTTCTAAATTTCAAAAAGAGAGAGAAAGAAAGGGAGGAAGGGAAGAAGGAAGAAGACCGAATTTCCAAACTGCCTGTGAGAAGTCAGAGCCCTAGCCTCATTAGTTAAAAAGAAAAAAAAATGTACTGGGCAGGTGGCAGTAGTGTATATAAAGCAGTGTATTCTTTAAGCATGAGGTCCTGAGTTAGATCCCTGGCACTACATGTGTCAGAATAATGCTCTGATTCCATTTACCCTCATGCTAATAAAAAAAAAATTATAAAATAAAATAAAGATTCAAAAATAAATAAATAAATAAATAAATAAATAAAATAAAATAAAATAAAGATTCATGTCTAAAACTCCCAGGTTCAAGCCCCTGTACCATTATAATCCAGAACAAAATAGAGCTCTGGTAAAGATGATAGGATAAGATAAGATAAGATAAGATAAGATAAGATAAGATAAGATAAGATACTCTGAATGAAAGTTCAGACCCAGATTTGAGTTTAAGTCCCACAGCACTGAAGGAAGATTCTGTGCTATGTTGTCTTTTCGGTCTAATTCTATCTTGAGGAGTTGGGGGGGGGAAAAGGGGGGGACTTAAGCAACAGAGCTGCAGTGACACACACACCCAATATAAACATCCAGCCCAGGAGGTGTTGAACCCTTAAGTGTGAGGTCATGAATTTGATCCTTGGCATTACAGATGCCAAGATGTTACTCTGGTTCTTTCTCCTTCTTGCCCAATAGACAAATTTCTTAATTAATTTTTACCAGAGCACTGCTCAGCTCTGGTTTATGGTGGTGTGGGGAGTCTTAGGCATGTGAGTCTCTTTACATAATCATTATGCTATCTAACTGTCCCCACTGCTGTTTTTTTTTTTTTATAAGATTACTTTTTTGTTTTTAATTCTTTGCGAAAATGGAAAGAATCTGAGTCACAAGTTCACAATGTGGTAAATGAAATGAAATTTTTTAAAAAAGCAATGATTTTAATAATGCTATGCCATCACTAGTGTTTAGCTCTGACTTTGTTCTTATAAATCAGATCCTGATATACAGTCTAGAGCATCTAGGTTATTATTCTACAGCATATTTAACACAGAAAAGGAGGTTAAAAAAAAAGATCTTCAATGTACAAACATGAATTTAAAAACTGATTTAAAAAATCATTTTTACATAATGTATATGGAAAAATTGCTTTAAATACATGATTTTGGATTTATTTACAAAATGCATCAGTCTGTGGAACAATTCACAGACAAAGAAGCATACATAGTTGTTTTATTTGTTGCATCTCAACCCACTGCTGTTTTTTAATGTAGGGGCCAGAAGATGGTTCATCCCATAGAATGCTTATTTACTATGTGCAAGGACCATGGTTCAAGTCTCCAACTACCAGGAAAAACGGAAGCTTCACATATGGTTTTCTGCTGTCTCTTTATCTTTCTCCCTCTCTGTCTCTTATTATTTAGCTGGGGTGGGGGGAGGGTGGTGATGGAGGAAGAAGCCCAGGGAAGTGATGGGATTGGGCAGGCACAGAGCCTTGGGGGGAGGGGGGGATTGAGGAGTGGGGGGGGGGGGGGTAGACTTGAGAGATAAAAGTTATACAGCATAGAATCTTGGTTCATACATTTTGCATTAATGGAAATAGAGAGGGAGTGGAGATAGCATAATGGTTATGCAAAAACCTCTTATGCCTGAGGCTCCAAAGTCTCAGCTTCCCAGGTTTAGTCACCTACACTACCACACTACCATAAACCAGAGCTGAGCAATGCTCTGGTAAAAGAAAAAAGAAAAAAAAAAAAAATCCATTAATGGAAATAGGTTGAAGACTTCAATGACATTAACTTAAGTGCACTTTTAATTTGTATTCTTTCCTCTGTTCCAAATAAAATTATTACTATCATCTAGTATCTATCAGCTAGCTGTTAACTGTTAACACATTTCCCTCTACTTCACTTTCATAAAGTCCATTACAACTTGTAACAGATGTCAAGGTCTGGCTGGAGTAGTGGCTCTGCCTGTGGACTCGGAGACAACAGATGTCACAAAATTATGGCTTATGTGCTTAGGAGTCTTTTTTCTTTTTAATTAAAAGGAAAAAAGGAAATAACTCATTTGATAGAGCACAAGATTTTTGCATATCTTGAGCTCCTGGTTTCATCCTCCCAGAGTTACATGTAGAAGAGTGATGCTCTGGTTTCTCTCTCTCTCAACTCAATGTTTCTATCTCGTGATATATATATAATTTTATTTATTCTTTTTTTTTATCAGAGCACTGCTCAGCTCTGGCTTATAGTGGTGTGGGGGATCGAACCTGGGACTTTGGGGCCTCAGGCATGAGAGTCTCTTTGCATAACCACTATGCTATCTACCCCCACCTTATTCTTTTTTTAAAACCAGAGCCCTGCTTAGTTCTGGCTAATGGTGGTGTTGGGGGTTAAACTTAGGACTTTGAAGCCTCAGGCAAGAGAATCTCTTTGCATAACCATTATGCTATCTATCCCTGCCCTTGAAATATTTTTTTTAATTTTATTTATTTATTGATGAGAAAGATAGGAGGAGAGAGAGAAAGAACCAGACATCACTCTGGTACATGTGCTACTGGGGCTTGAACTCAGGACCTCACGCTTGAGAGTCAAGTGCTTTATCCACTGCACCACATCCCGGACCACGAAATAAATATTTTTAAATACTTTATTTACTTTTATTTTTTGTGTGCGATACAGAGAGAAAGGCACACAGAGAGACCAGAGCACTGCTCATCTCTGACATATGGTAGTGGTGGGGATAGAACCTAGAACCTAGGAGCCTCAAGCATGAAAGTCCTTTGCATAACCATTGTGCTGTCTTCCCAGCCCATAATAAATTTTTTTTAAATATATTTATTGGCTAGAGACAGCCAGAAATCAAGTGGGTAGGGGAAAATAGAGAGGGAGAGAGACAGAAACACCTGCAACTCTGCTTCACCACTTGCAAAGCTTTCCCTCTGCAGGTGGAGGCTGGAGGTTTGAACGTGGGTCCTTGAGCACTGTAATGTGCACTCAACCAAGTGTGCCACCATTTGGCCCCCCAAAATAAATGTTTTTTGCCACCAGGGTTATTGCTGGGGCTCCGTTCCTGCACAACAAATCCACTGCTCCTGGAGGCTTTTCTTTTTCCCCTCTTGTTGCCCTTGTTTTACTGTTGCTGTGTTTATTATTATTATTATTATTGTCATTGATATCATTCAATCTCCTGAGACTCCATAAACCAGAGCTGAGCAGTGCTCTGGTTTAAAATATATATATGTATATATATATATATATATATATATATGTGTGTGTGTGTGTGTGTGTGTGTGTGTGTGTGTGTGTGTGTGTATGTGTGTGTGTGTGTATACATATATATATATGTATATATATATATATATATAGAGAGAGAGAGAGACAGAGAGAGAGAGAAAGAAAGAGAGAAACCACAGACCAAATCTTCTTTCAATGCCATGGGGAGGGCAAGATTGAATCTGGGCCACATACATGACAAAGTAGCACACTATCCACGTGGCTAATTTGCCAGCCATAAATATTTACTGTCCCATTTTAATGAGGGATCAACCAGACACTGTTTATCTTTGTAACATGGTGGGACTGGGGACTGAACCTGGGACCTTGCAGGCTCAGGCATCAAGACTGGTTTATTATCTCCTAGAAGCAGCCTGACTTTTTTTTTTTTTCTTTAAGTAGATTTTGTTAGTTTTATTTTAGTCAAAGAAATGAGAGACTAGATTTAGAGCTTCAAACACATAAATTTGGGATTGTGAAAGATGGGACAAAATCCAGCCTGTGGCATCTGAGAAATGGGAAACTATACTTAGTCTATTTCCATTGCTGAAGAAATAAAAAATTCAGAAGAAAAAAATAAAAGAAATAAGAGACTAGAGCACTGCTTAGCTCTGGCTGATGGTGGTGCTGAGGTTTGAACCTGGGACCTTGGAGCCTCAGGCAAGACAATATTTTTGCATAACTATTATGCTATCTCCTCTCCACCTCTCACGCCCAAGTTTGAGTTTGGTTTTATTTATTTATTTTTTATTTTATTAGTGATTTACAAAATTATAGGATAACAAAGGTATGATTCACATCTTTCCCATCACCAGAGTTCTGTATTCCCATTCCCTCCATTGGAAACTGCATTAGTTCTCCCAAGATCAAAGATATGGGCTATTATTTCTATAACTATTTTTTATTATTATCTTTATTTGTTTATTGGATAGAGACAGTGAGAAATTGAGATGGAAGGGGGAGGTAGAGAGGGAGAGAAACAGAGAGATACCTGCAGCCCTGCTTCACCACTCAAGAAGCTTTCCCCCTGCAGGTGGGGACCAGGGGTTCAAACCCGGGTCCTTGAGCACTGTAATGTGTGCGCATGCCCAAGTGCATCAGCACCTGACCCAATATATATATATCTGCTCATTTTTTCTTCTTTTTAAAATTTTATTTATTTATTTATTCCCTTTTGTTGCTCTTGTTGTTTATTGTTGTAGTTGTTATTAATGTCATCGTTGTTGGATAGGACAGAGAGAAATGGAGAGAGGAGGGGAAGACAGAGAGGGGGAGAGAAAGACAGACACCTGCAAACTTGCTTCACCACCTGTGAAGCGATTCCCCTGCAGGTGGGGAGCCGGGGTTCGAACCGGGATCCTTATGCCGATCCTTGAGCTTTGTACCACATGCGCTTAATCCACTGCACCACCACCTGACTCCCTATTTGCTCATTTTTTCCCTGTGGTCCTGCGTTCTCTTCCTTTCTAAGTCACACCTAGTACTTCTGAATGTCATTCCTCCCTTTTTCCACCCTCTTCTCTCTCCAGGTCCTGATGGAACTTGAGTTCAGGGTCCTTCAGTCATCTTCACCTAATATTTACCCCTCTGGGAGTATGGACCAATTTTTTTTTTTTTTTTTGAGCAAACAGTCAAGTTTATTGAGCTCAGACCAGGAGTCCGTGGGTCTTAAGGACCTCTGTGAACTTAGTTTGTAATTGTGGATCATCCTGCTCACCAAATTTCTTTTTATTATTATTATTTTATTTATTACCAGAGCACTATAAACTCTGGTTTATAGTGTTTTGGGGAATTGAACCTGGGGCTTTCTTCTTCTAGCGTTTGCCCTTCTTCCATAGCCAGTCAACAGCATCAGGTTGAGCCTGATGTAAAGTTTCGAGACCTCCTTTGAATCTGGAGAGGTGGCAGTCGTTGACTATGTGGGTCATAGTCTGTCTGGAGCCGCAGGGGCAGTTCGGGTCGTCTCTGGCTCCCCAGTGATGGAACATAGCGGCGCACCGGCCATGGCCTGTTCAATAGCGATTGAGGAGGGCCCAATCATAACGTGCTAGGTCAAAGCCGGGTTGACGCTTGCAGGGGTCTGTGATGAGGTGTTTGTTCTTTACCTCAGCTGACTGCCAACTCTGTTTCCAAGAGACTGGAACAGAGAAGTTCAGTGTAGGCGTAGGGGACCAGACGTCAAGCGTTGGACAGGGTGGGCGAAGATATCCGCGTATATTGGCAGGTCCGGTCGAGCGTAAATGTGGGAAATGAACTTAGATGATGCCGCATCCCAACGAATATCTGGCGGGGCGATGTTGCCAAGAACTGGCAGCCATGGAACCGGGGTGGAACGGATGGTTCCAGAAATTATCCTCATGGAGGAATATAATTTGGAATCGACCAAGTGGACATGGGGGCTACAGAACCATACTGGGGCACAGTATTCTGCAGTGGAATAGCATAATGCCAGAGATGATGATCGTAGTGTGGAAGCGCTCGCGCCCCATGAGGAGCTGGCCAGTGTTGCAATGATGTTATTCCTCGCACCCACCTTTGCTGCAGTTTTTATGAGATGTTCGTGAAATGACAGAGTGCGATCAAGAGTAATGCCAAGATAGACTGGCTGGGCTTCATACCAGATTCTCGTATCGCCAAGCTGCACATTAAGCTCACGTGAGGTCGAGGCATGGTGGAGATGGAAAACAGATGATACCATTTTTGCAGTGCTAGGGATTAGTCGCCATTTTTTACAGTAATCAAATATCAGAGACATGTCTTTCGTGAGTGTTTCCTCAAGGATGTCGAACTTTGATGCCTGAGTTGCACAGCAGATGTCATTGGCGTAGATGAACTTCCTTGAAGAAGTTTCTGGGAGGTCATTGATGTAAATATTAAATAGTGTAGGAGCCAGAACAGAGCCCTGGGGGAGGCCACTTGAGACAAGTCTCCATCTGCTAGACTTGTCACCCAGATGCACCCAGAATCTTCTGTTTTGGAGAAGAAACGATATAGTGTTGGCCACCCATGGAGGCAGGCATCTTGAGATCTTGACTAGGAGACCACGGTGCCAGACCGTGTCATAGGCTGCTGTGAGATCAACAAAGACAGCACCCGTCTTTAAATTCTTCTGGAATCCATTTTCAATGTAAGTTGAGAGGGCCAGGGCTTGTTCGCAGGTAGATCTTCCTGGGTGGAAACCAGCTTGGGCAGGTGATAGGAATTTCTCTGTAAGATGAGAAATACGTGACAGAAGCAGCCTCTCAAGGAGTTTGTAACACACGGAAAGGAGAGAAATAGGTCTATAGCTGGCGGCCAGTATTGGGTCTTTCTTTGGTTTCAAAAGCGCTATAATCTTCGCACGACGCCAAACTTTGGGCATAGACTCAGATTCCAAGATGTGGGACAGGAATGAAGCGAGCCACTTCTTTGCCGCGGGACCCAGGTTAAGAATGAGTTCTGGGGTGATGTTATCATAGCCAGCAGCTGTTCCCGGTTTAACCCTCTTCAAAGTGTCTTCCAGATCAGACAGTGTAAAGGGAGAGAGTTTTGGAGATGGACAAGATAACCGGAAGTGGGATGATCACTAGTGGGAAATTTCTCTTTTCCAGACTGGGTCGATCTTAGCACGTCCAACTTGAGTTAGGTGACTGGCCACTGAGTTTGGAGATACGGGAGGATGGGAGATGGGAGGGGGTTGGCCACCAGCACCCAGGACTCGAAGAGCAGGACCAACAGCTTGAAAGCTGTCAGGAGCTGCTTGTTGCTGGCTTTGAAAATGACTGGGATCCATGTGGATTCAGTCGGCTAGGAAGGATCATCAGTTTCCCCAACGAATGGGTACTCACGAGATGCACCACGGGAAGGTCGATCCAATGCATCCCTAACCTGGGGCTTCAGAGCCTCTATGCTATCTACACCCCACCTGATGAAAATTCTTTATGGGATGCAGAAAGTGGAAGGTCTGGCTTCTATAATTGCTTCTCCACTGGATATAGGCAACATGGGTGTTTGCAGCCTATTTCTATCTATATCCCTAGCCTGCTTCTATCTTTCCCTAGTGGTGGTTTTATTATTTTACCAGAGCACTGCTCAGTTCCAGTTTATGTAGGTACAGGGGATTAAGCCTGGGGCATTGGAATCTGGGACATGGGAGCACGGGTAGGGCATTGGAACCTCATTCCAGAATGGCTTTTGCATAATACTATTCCCTCCTGCCCTCCAAATTTTTGAAGAGGAAAATTCCACCTCTCTTAAACAGGCTTTGATAAAGCCCTGTGTATATCGCCCTCTGGTGGTCATATTTGTGACTACAGCGACCTATTCCAAAACGGACCCTTCCCAGGAAAAGATGAGGCTGTTTGCTGTTGACAATCTGCTGGCCTAAGGTACCTTTGTTCATTCCATTCCAGAGACTGGACATGTGGGACACCTCCACAAAAACAAGAGACTGGAAATTAAAACAAACAAACAAACAAATAAAATTAGTAAATAAAAAAAAAAAGAAATAAGAGCCTGGAGACTGAGCTCCCAGGATTTGACTAGTGAACCCTACACATAACAGACTGAATGTGCTGTGGATCTATTGGGGTGACTGCTGGACAGGAACGAGATAGTATCACTCCAGTGCCACCAGCAGCCTAGCTAGACTATTGAATAGATGACTGAAGGGTAGATGAGATAACTCACTTGGATAGTGCACTGCTTTGCCATGTGCATGTCCCAATTTGAGCCCAGCCTACACCACGCTGAAGGAAGTTTCAGTGCTGAGGTGTCTTTCACTCTATCTCTAGAAAAAAAAAAGTGGGGGGTTGGTGAAGATGGGCAGCTTGCAGGATGTAGGGAAGCATAAAGAGTTTGGTTGTGAGCAATGAGAGCTCTCTCTCACTCTTGCTTTTACTCTTGATCTCTCTCTCTTTATCTCAGATACTAAGAGACAGAGAGTGAGAAACCACAGCACCCAAGCTTCCTTCAATGTGGTGGGTGCCAGACACAAAGCTGGGTTGTGCATATGGCAAGGCAATGCACTACCCAGGTGAACTATTTTTCAGGCCCTTTTCTCACATTGTTAGTGAAAAAAAAAATCAGTGATTTAGAGCTCTTTTTTTTATATTTTAAAATATTATTATTATTATTGGATAGAGACAGAGAGAAATTGAGATAAGAGGGGGAGGTCAAGAGGGAGAGAGACAGAGAGACAGCTGTAGCCCTGCTTTACCACTTGTGAAGCTTTCCATTTGCAGGTGGGGACCAGGGGCTTGAACCCAGGTCCATGAGCACTGCAATGTGAGCACTTAACCAGGTGTGCTACTACCCAGATACAACCTAGAACTCTTTTTAAAAGATAAGTGCTGTGGACTATTTTGGGGGGTGAGGGGTGGCTCATACATATGAAGCTATATTTCCCCCAAATTTTATAGAAAAAAGTTGTTAGAACTTTAATTTAGGTTATATTGTTATATGGAAAACTGGCAAATGTTATGCATGTAGAAACTATTGTATTTACTGTCGAATGTAAAACATTAATTTCCCAATAAAGAAAATTTTTTAAAAACTTTAATTGTTTTCTCCAGACTCTGATTTTACAAGGCTTATTGCACCTGAAGTTCTATATAACTTTTATATTATATATATTTTATATAGCATTTTTGTGTATATAAGTTTTGTACAGGTGGAACCTTTTCCCATAAGTTTCATTAAACTTGCAAAGGCTATAATTTCCAGCATTATCATAATGTCAACATTTGGAAATAAAGCCATTAGTCAGTCTTTCCACTGCATCCACAAGAATATAAATGTCACAGTGAGTCAATACCCACTACTACCTGCTTTAAAAATATGCAGACACATTTCTCTTGAATGTTTGTGTATTTCATGTTGAATGTATTTCCTCCTTGAATGTAATCTCTTCATTCCACATGGCCCTGAGAATACCTCCCTGCATTCTGGGAAGCTCAAGGCTCCCTGCCCATTTTCCTTACCCTGTTTGGCTGGTTTAAGTGGGGTTTGGTCTAACTGGGTGATTTTCCAGAAAGATACTGAACCAACAGTATCTTTAGTTCCTTTCCATCAACAGTGAAATCTAGTTCCTTTCCATCAACAGTGAAATTTAGTTCCTTTCCATCATCCCTGTTTTATTCACTCAGGAAACTCTGAACCATAACATTCTTAGACGATCACTGCCCATGTAAACAAGTACTTTTATTGGCTAGCGGCTCCACTGAATAAGAGTTTATAGGGTACTATACACTGTACTAAGTACTTTACTTAAGTTATTGCCCCACAATTCTCATGATGAAGCCTAACCTATTTACCATGTTATTAGCTCACTTTATCCACAAAAGGAAACTGTCTTCTAAGGTGACAGTGTAGCTTTTCCCCCAAATAAAAATATTTGTCTGTCTATCTCCAGAAATTTAAAGGTTATGCAATATCATTTCCCATATAGCCTCCCAACAAACCAGAAGTCACAGGTAGAGAAATTAAGAGCATGAGACATCTTCAGTGAATTGGGACCTCTTGAGGAGATACTAACTAGCTTGGGATCAGGACTTTCCTTAAAATTTTCTGTGAAGTGACTTTGAATTAACTCAACTTGGGCTGGGGAGACAGCGTAACAATTATGCAAAAGACTCCCATGCCTGAGGCCTTGAGATCCCAGTTTCAATCCTTAGCACTACCATAAACCAGAGGTGAGCAGTGCTCTTCTCTCTCTCTCTCTATCTATCTATATATATGTTTGTGTGTGTGTCTTTCATTAAAATAAAAAGTATATAAATTATTTTTTAAAAAAGAATTAATGTGGTCCAGGAGGTTGTACAGTAGATAAAACATCGGACTCTCAAGCATGAGGTCTTGAGTTCAGTCCTCGCAGCACATGTACCGGAGTGATGTCTGGCTCTTTCTTACTCCTCCTATGTTTCTCATTATTCAATAAATAAAATATTTTTTAAAAATAACTTTTTTAAAAATACATTTTTTTAAAAAAGAATTAACCATAATGACCCTGGGTTCATACTCCCAGAGGGATAAAGAATAGGAAAACTATCAGGGGAGGGAATGGGATATGGAGTTCTGGTGGTAGGAATTATGTGGAGTTGCATCCCTCTTATTCTATGGTTTTTGTCAGTGTTTCCTTTTTATAAATAAACATTAAAAAAAAGAAAGATACTTAAAAAAAGAATTAACTCAACTTGAGCAGGATAGATGTGCATGGATAGCAGGGGTATATAGAATAATGGTTATGCAAAAAGATTCTCATGCCTGAGGCTCCAAAGTGGCAAATTCAATCTACCACACTGCCATAAACCAGACTCCACTCTCCAAGAGGGCAGGCCAATGAACAGCAAGACAGCGTGGAGAAGATGCCACTAGAGGGTGGTAGAGAACACAAAATGGTAATTGATCAAGGGAACCCAGAAAATCCTGTGACTCCAAAAGAAAAAAGGATGTTGGAACCTGTGGGGTGGTGCAATGGATAAGAGATTGTACCTTAAACCCTGATGTCCCAAGTTCAGTCCTTGACATCCCATGTGCCAGAGTGATTCTCTGGTTCTCTCCCTTTCTCAATAGATAACAAATCTTTAAAAAGAAAAATCAGAATACAAAATGTGATCCTCTGGCCCTCATCAGGGATCCCACAGCTCCTCATAATGTGGGAGGGAGACTGTGTTTGGATGAAGGTGATGGACCATCTTTGTCTAACAGAAAGAGAATGTGGTCCACACATACAACTTAGTTTCCTAAGAACAAAAGAAACAGGTGACATTATTATTTTTTTTTTAGAAAGTCAGTTGGGACCAAATTTTTTTTAAAAGATTTTATTTATTTATTCATGAGAAAGATAGGAGAGAAAGAAAGAACCAGACATCACTCTGGCACATGTGCTGCTGGGGATCAAATTCAGGACCTCATGCTTGAGAGTCCAAAGCCTTATCACTGCGCCACCTCCCAGACCACAGGTGACATTAATTTTAATAATATTTTTATTTACCACACGTCTAAATACTCATTTAAATCTGTAATTAACATAAAATTATTGAGATAACATTTTAAAACATCTTTGAATTACGTATATTTATTTTCTTTTTAAAATTTTTTATATTTATTAATTTTCCCTTTTGTTGCCCTTGTTGTCTTTTTATTATTTTTATAGTTATTATTGTTGTTATTGATGTCATTGTTGTTGTTAGGAAAGAAAGAAATGGAGAGAGGAGGGGAAGACAGAGAAGGGGAGAGATACACACCTCCAGACCTGCTTCACCGCCTGTGAAGGAGCCAGGGGCTTGAACTGGGATCCTTATGCCGGTCCTTACGCTTTGTCCCCTGTGCACTAACCCACTGCGCTACTGCCTGACTCCCCATATATTTATTTTCTATTACAAGGCTTTCCAATTTGGGCTTATCATGTTTCAAGGTCTAGTAGTCACACTGACTGTGGACATTCAGTGACCATCAGTTAAGTACCTTCTATAGGACAAGGATCATGTGACAGGAAGGATTCCAAGGACGTATTCAAATGATTTCACTAGAAGGAGGATTGGGGGATGTTGGTGGGGGTGACTCAATGGGTAAAGTGCACATCTTACCACATGCTAGGCCCTGGGTTTAAGCCTAGCATCATGTGGAGGCCTCAGAGATAGCACTTGTGGAACTACATAGATGGTTGAGCAATGTTTTGATGTATCACTCTGAAAAATTATATAGAGATAAAAATTGGGCCAAGAGTTAGCTTAGTGGTATCAGGAAAGCATGAGACCCTGGATAATTCATTCCCCAGTATTGCGTGTACACATACATACACACACACACACACACACACACACACTCCAAACCACTGATCAAGAAGAGAACAACATATTTTAGTCTGGACCAGGTTTTCCACTGACAGAGGCAGATTCTCAGAGTAAGAGCTGACTCTGGCCTCCCCAAGCCTGGTGCCATGTCAGCTATGGTAATCTTAGGCAGATGGCCTAAACTCTCTTGATGCCTCAGTTTCCTCATCTGAAAAATGGGAGTGATGCTAAAAACTTATCCAGTAGTTTTGTTGTAAGGATTAAGATGCTTATGGGTTGAGAGAGGGATAGTTCACTTGTATGGGGCACCTGCTTTGCCGTTTGAGAGATCCAGGTTTGAGCCCAACCCTCACTGCATTGAAGGAAGCTTTACCCCACCTTTTTTTTTTTTTTTTTTTTTTATTAAAGAAAGGATTAATTAACAAAACCATAGGGTAGGAGGGGTACAACTCCACAGAATTCCCGCCACCCAATCTCCATAACCCACCCCCTCTCCTGATAGCTTTCCCATTCTCTATCTCTCTGGGAGCATGGACCCAGGGTCATTGAGGGTTGCAGAAGGTAGAAGGTCTGGCTTCTGTAATTGCTTCCTCGCTGAACATGGGCGTTGACTGGTCGGTCCATACTCCCAGTCTGCCTCTCTCTTTCCCTAGTAGGATGGGTCTCTGGGGAAGCTGAGCTCCAGGACACATTGGTGGTGTCTTCAATCCAGGGAAGTCTGGCCGGCATCCTGATGACACCTGGAACCTGGTGACTGAAAAGAGAGTTAACATACAAAGCCAAACAAATTGTTGAGCAATCATGGACCCAAAGCTTGGAAAAGTGGAGAGGAAGTATTAGGGAGGTACTCACTGCAAACTCTAGTATACTTCTGCTTTCTTACTTTGGTGCCATACTCCAAACTCAGTCAATTTCTGCTTTGCGTTTCTACTTCTTTTTTTTTTTTTTTTTTTTACATGCATAACATTCCCCAGATTCCCATTTAGCAATACAACCCCCACTATTTCATTCATCATTTTTCATGGACCTGTATTCTCCCCACCCACCCACCCACCCCAGAGTCTTTTACTTTGGTGTAATACTCCAATTCCATTTCAGGTTCGACTTGTGTTTTCTTTTCTAATCTTGTTTTTCAACTTCGGCCTGAGAGTGAGATCATCCCATATTCATCCTTCTGTTTCTGACTTATTTCACTCAACATGATTTTTTCAAGGTCCATCCAAGATCGGCTGAAAACGGTGAAGTCACCATTTTTTACAGCTGAGTAGTATTCCATTGTGTATATATACCACAACTTGCTCAGCCACTCATCTGTTGTTGGACACCTGGGTTGTTTCCAGGTTTTGGCTATTACAAATTGTGCTGCCAAGAACATATGTGTACACAGATCTTTTTGGATGGATGTGTTGGATTCCTTAGGATATATCCCCAGGAGGGGAATTGCAGGGTCATAGGGTAGGTCCATTTCTAGCCTTCTGAGAGTTCTCCAGACTGTTCTCCACAGAGGTTGGACCAATTGACATTCCCACCAGCAGTGCAGGAGGGTTCCTTTGACCCCACACCCTCTCCAGCATTTGCTGCTGTTACCTTCTCTGATGTGTGACATTCTCACAGGAGTGAAGTGATATCTCATTGTTGTCTTGATTTGCATTTCTCTGACAATCAGAGACTTGGAGCATTTTTTCATGTGTTTCTCGGCCTTTTGGATCTCTTCTGTGGTGAATATTCTGTCCAATTCCTCCCCCCATTTTTGGATGGGGTTATTTGTTGTCTTGTTGTTGAGTCTGGTAAGCTCTTTATATATGTTGGTTATTAAACTCTTATCTGATGTATGGCATGTAAAGATCTTCTCCCATTCTGTGAGGGGTCTCTTGATTTGGGTAGTGGTTTCTTTTGCTGTGAAGAAGCTTTTTAATTTGATGTAGTCCCATAGGTTTATACTTGCCTTAGTCTTCCTTGTAATTGGATTCGTTTCATTGAAAATGTCTTTAAAATTTATGCGGAAAAAAGTTCTTCCAATATTTTCCTCTAAGTATCTGATAGTTTCTGGTCTAACATCCAAGTCCTTGATCCACTTGGAATTTACTTTTGTATTTGGTGAAATACAGTGATTCAGCTTCATTCTTCTGCATGTTTCAACCCATTGTTTCCAACACCATTTGTTGAAGAGACTCTGCTTTCCCCATTGAATAGTCTGGGCCCCTTTGTCAAAGATTAGATGTCCATAGGTGTGGGGCCTCATTTCTGGGCTCTCAATTCTATTCCACTGGTCAGTGTGTCTGTTCATGTTCCAGTACCAAGCAGTTTTGATGACAATGGCCCTATAATATAGTTTGAGATCTGGCAGTGTGATGCCTCCGGTTCTGTTCTTTTTTCTCAAGATTGTTTTGGCAATTCTAGGTCTTTTCTGGTTCCAGATAAACATTTGTAGCATTTGTTCTATTCTCCTAAAAAATGTGCTTGGGATCTTGATGGGGATAGCATTAAATTTGTAGATGGCTCTGGGTAATATATTCATTTTGATGATGTTAATTCTTCCAACCCATGAGCATGGAATATCTTTCCACTTCTTTGTGTCTTTTTCAATTTCTTTGAGTAGTGACTCATAATTTTCAGTATACAAGTCTTTCACTTCTTTGGTTAGGTTTATTCCTAGATATTTTATTGTTTTTGTTGCTATAGAAAAAGGAACTGATTTCTGGATTTCAATTTCTTCTAACTTAGTGTTTGCATAGAGGAATGCCACTGACTTTTGAATGTTAATTTTATAGCCTGATACATTACTGTATTGCCTGATGATTTCCAAAAGCTTCTTGCTAGATTCCTTAGGTTTTTCCATGTATACTATCATGTCATCTGCAAATAAGGAGAGTTTGACTTCTTCTCTTCCAATCTGTATCCCTTGAATTCCTTGCTCCTGCCTGATTGCTATGGCAAGAACTTCCAACACTATGTTGAATAGTAATGGTGATAGTGGGCAGCCCTGTCTAGTACCTGATCTGAGGGGAAATGCTTCCAGTTTTTCACCATTGAGTATGATGTTGGCTGTAGGTTTGCTATATATAGACTCCACTATCTTCAGGAATTTTCCATCTATTCCTATTTTTTGTAGTGTTTTGATCATAAAGGGATGTTGTATTTTGTCAAAGGCTTTCTCTGCATCTATTGATATGACCATGTGGTTTTTGGTCTTGCTTTTGTTGATGTGGTGGATCACATTGATTGATTTACGTATATTAAACCAACCTTGCATGCCTGGGATAAACCCCACTTGGTCATGATGAACAATCTTTTTGATATACTGCTGTATCCGGTTGGCTAGAATTTTGTTCAATATTTTCGCATCTATGTTCATCAGAGATATTGGTCTGTAGTTTTCTTTTTTGGTTGTGTCCCTGTCTGCTTTTGGTATCAGGGTGATGTTGGCTTCATAGAAGCTGGCAGGGAGTATTCCAGTGTCTTCAATCTTCTGGAAGACTTTCAAAAGTAGAGGTATTAGTTCTTCTTTGAAAGTTTTGTAGAATTCATTTGTAAAACCATCTGGTCCAGGACTTTTATTTTTGGGAAGATTTTTGATAACTGTTTCAATTTCATTAGCTGTGATGGGCCTGTTTATGTTATCCACTTCCTCTTTACTTAGTTTTGGAAGTTGGTAGGTATCTAGGAAATCATTCATTTCTTCCAGGTTCTCTAACTTGGTGGCATATAGTTGTTCATAGAAGCTTCGCATGATATGTTGAATTTCTGCAGTGTCTGTTGTGATATCTCCTCTTTCATTTACTATCCGATTTATTTGGGTCTTCTCCCTTTTTTGTTTTGTAAGTCTGGCTAAAGGTTTGTCGATTTTGTTTACTCTTTCGAAGAACCAACATTTACTTTCATTGATCTTTTGTATGGTTTTCCTATTCTCAATGTTATTTATTTCTGCCCTAACTTTAGTAATTTCTGTCCTTCTGGTTGCTTTAGGGTTCCTTTGTTGTTCTTCTTCTAGGTCTTTAAGATGTGCAATCAGGCTGTTTATTTGTGCCTTTTCTTGTTTCCTAATGTGTGCTTGTATAGCTATGAACTTCCCTCTTAGGACTGCTTTAGCTGTGTCCCAAATATTTTGATAGCTTGTGTCTTCATTTTCATTGAACTCTCGAAACATTTTGATTTCTTCCTTGATTTCCTCTTTGACCCAGAAGTTGTTAAGAAGTGTACTGTTGAGCTTCCACATTTTGGTACTGTTACTAATCTTTTGTTGATTGTTAAGTGTTAGTTTAATTCCACTGTGGTCTGAGAAGATGCTTGGGATGATTTCAGTGCTCTTGAATAGGCTGATGCTGTCTTTGTGGCCTAACATATGGTCTATCCTTGAGAATGATCCATGTGGATTTGAGTAAAATGTGTATTCCAGTTTCTTGGGATGAATGACTCTGAAAATGTCCAATAGTTCTAGTTTATCTATCTCTTCATTTAGCTCCCTTATGTCTTTACTGATTTTCTTCCTGGATGATCTGTCAAGTTGAGATAGTGATTTACCCCACCTTTTATTTACTTATTATTAGCAATGATATACAAAATTATAAGATAGAACGAGTACAACTCCATACCATTCCCACCACCAGAGCTCTGAATCCTCAATCCTTCCATTGTAAGATACAACAGTTCTCATGGTCCAGGGGGTGGCGCAGTGGATAAAGCGTTGGATTCTCAACCATGAAGTCCTGAGTTCGATCCCCAGTGGCACATGTACCAAAGTAATGTCTGGTTCTTTCTCTCCTTCTCTCCTTCTCATGAATAGGTAGATAAATTCATAAAAAAAAATACAACAGTTCTCCTAAAGTTGCAGATACTATTTCTATTTCATCAATCTATCTATCTATCTATCTATCTATTTATCTATCTATCTATCTATCTATATCTATATTTGGCCTTTTTGTTTGTAAGGTCTCATCTTCTCTTCCTTTTCAAGTCACACATAACACCTACTACTACATCCAAATGTCCATCCACTTTTCCTCTTCTCTCTCTGGATCCTGATGGAGTTGGAGTTCCCAGTCATTTCTTCTATCATTTACCCCCCACTGGGAGTATGGATCAAAATATTTTGGGGTGCAGAAGGTGGGAGTTCTGGGTTCTATAACTGCTTCTTCACTGGACATGGGTGTTAACAGGTTGATCCATACCCACAGCCTATTTCTATCTTTCCCTAGTGGGATAGAGCTTTGGAGAGGTGAGGTTCTAGGACACATTAGTGAGGTTATCTGCCCAAGGAAGTCAGGATGCAATCTTGATAGCATCTGCAACTTGGTGGCTGAATGGAAGCAAGATATAAGCAGAACAAAATGATTAATGGTCAGTGGTGCAAAGGGTTAAGTGTGCATTGCACGAAGCACAAGGATCCACACAAAGATGCTGGCCCCTGGTCCCCCACCTGCAGGGAGGTCACTTCACAAGTGGTGAAGCAGGTCTTCAGGTGTCTTTTTCTCTGTATCTCCCTCCTCCCCTCTCAATTTCTCTCTATCTAATAAAAATGAAAAATAGTTGCCAGGAGCAGTGTATTTGTAGTGTTGGCACTGAGCCCCAGCGATAACCCTGGAGACAAAAAAAAAAAAAAAAGATTAGTGAACAGGAATCAAAAAGTAGAAATAGAGTAGATGAGAATAGGGATCTTAGGGTGGAAGGAAGCTAGGAAGTTTATTTTAGGCATGTTCCTAGGGGCCCATGACTATTGTAGTTTTTGCTTGAGTTTTATAGCTAACATGGAGTTGGATAAAAATACTGTCTGAGGTGGTCCAGGAGGTGGCGTAGTGGATAAAGCACTGGACTCTCAAGCATGAGGTCCTGAGTTCAATCCCTGGCAGCACATGTACCAGAGTGATGTCCGGTTCTTTCTCTCTCCTCCTATCTTTCTCATTAATAAATAGATAAAGTCTTTAAAAAAATACTGTCCGAGAAGATAATGTCAGAGTAAAGAAAAGGGCTAGAAAGTTGGGTTAGGGCCAATAGTAGCTCCCATCTTTGAAAAAAAAAAAAAAGTCTGTGAATAAAATTAACTGTTTACCTCATCAACCTGACCCAGGGCCTATATATATATATATAGCACAGGCACCTATGTAACCTCTGAATCCCTGTTGGTCTGAGCTCACAGTTCATCATGGTCACAGCTGGGAACATTGTAGGCTGCGCTCATTTCAGGACCAGTCTTGGAGGAAGCTTTTGTACTGTAATATTTCTCTCTCTCTTTTTCTATCTGAAAAAAGTCAGCCCCAGCAAAAGAAAGAAAGAAGACATTCATAATAGTATGTGACATACAACAAGCTCTAAGTAAATGTTAGCTTTTAAATACCCACAGCTAGATTTGCATAAGTGCACTTCAACAAGTTTGAACAATTACTGTTTGGCAAAATAATAGCAGCTACAGAACCTACCTCCACTGTGTGCTGCCAAGGGACCTGGAGTTTCTCTGATCAGGCCTTCTTATGGTGCCTGGATTCAGCTTTTAGCACTTTACCTCCAGCTGTCTGGAGTGGAGCTCCTCATACTAGGTGTCAGTCTTCTGCCTGGTGACATAGTCCAAAGCAGGGTGGTATGACTCCAGATTAGTTTTCAAGAATACTATTTATTCCTAGAGCAGGAGTTTATTTTGTGCACGGCCCTGTCAGGGCTATGAGAACATGAGGGCAGAGGAGACAGCATAATGGCTCTACAAAAGAACTATAGGCCGGAGCTGAGCAGAGCACTGGCTAAAAATAAATATACAAACAAACATAAAATGATGAAAATTGTCTTTGCAGTTTTGTCAGGGGTTTGGCATTCCTGGGAAGAGAGTACCTAGATGTTTCCCTGAGTGAGGGCCCCAGTATTTGGCATATTTAAGATAGCCTCTCTCTCTCTCTCTCTCTTTATTAACTGTTTATTGGATAAAGACAGCCAGAAACTGAGAGAATAAAGGGAGATCAAGATAGAGAGAAAGAGAAACACTTGCAGCACTGCTTCACCACTCACATAGCTTTCCTGCAGGTGGGGATGGGGAATCAAACCTGGGTGCTTGCACATTGTAAATTGCACTCAACCAGTTGCACCACCACCTACCTGGTGGGCTGGCTGGCTCCTGGTTTCATGTTTCTGGGTGTGTCTGTTAATGTTTGTCTGAGTCATTTGTTACACTACAAGAAACTTGACCATAGAGAGTGCAGGTTCTTCCCTTAGCTTGGGACTCTTCCTCTGTGTGTGTGTGTGTGTGTGTGTGCGTGTGCGTGTGCGTGTGCGTGTGCGTGTGCGTGTGTGTGTGTGTGTGTGTGTGTGGCGGGAGAGGGGTGGGGGTGTGAGGGGGTGTGGGGAGTGTGGGGGGTGGTCTCAGGTTCCCTGGGCTGGGGAGGAAGGAGAGGGGCAAAATAAAAAGTCAGGCTGACCTGCACTTGAATCTTGACAAATGAGTAGATGTCCTGGGAGTTAAGGTCAAAGCTCTTGTATTCTAGTCCTGCCTGTCCTTCTTGTTTCAGTGATAACCAATAGCCTGGTTGAAGAGGAGGAGGGGTAAAGTCCAGAAGTCATGACTCAGGGTTAGGGCCCAAGCAGACAATTCCATGATGGCAATCTGTGCTGCCCTGGCCAGGTCAACTCTGTCATGTTCATGGTCAGGTGCATGCTGCTGTGCTATTTTTTTATTTTTCTGTTTTTCCCCACTCCAGGGTTATCGCTAAGGCTCGGGGTGCCAGCACTACAAATCCACTGCTCCTGGTGGCCATTTTCTTTGTATTCTTTTTAATTTTTTTAATTATTTATTTATTTTATTGGATAGGACAGAGAGAACAATTGAGAGAAGAGAGGGAGATAGAGAGGGAGAGAGAAAAATAGACACCTACAGACAGGCTTCACTGCTTGTAAAGCATCCCTACTGCAGGTGGGGCTCCAATCAAGATCCTTGCATTTGTCCTTATACATAGTTTTATGTGCACTCAACCAGATATACCACCCACCCACCCCTGCCCCTGTGCTATTTAGGAAGAAATCCTGGGCTCCATGACTACAGTTTCTTTTTTCTTTCTTTCTTTTCTTTTTTTTTTTTTTTAAAGATTTTATTTATTTATTAATGAGAAACATAGGAGGAGAGAGAAAGAGCCAGACATCACTCTGGTACATATGCTGCCAGGGATTGAACTCAGGACTTCATGCTTTAGAGTCTGATGCTTTATCCATTATGCCACCTCCTGGACCACTGACTACAGTGTCTTTCTGAAGGTCTTATGTGGCTTCCAACCTGTTGGGTTGCTTACCTAAATGTTCTAGACTTTCTGAGAAGTCCAGGCATAAATTAAACCATTGCTTAGATTTTTTTTTTTTTTTTTTTTTTTTTTTTTACCTACAGGGTTATTTCTGGGTTTGGTGCCTGCACCATGAGTCCAGTGCTCCTGGAAACTAATTTTTCCCCCTTTTGTTGTCCTTGTTGTTTATCATTGTTATTATTATTGTTGTAGTTATTACTGTCGTTGTTGTATAGGACAGAGAGAAAATGAGAGAAGAGGGGAAGACAGAGAGGGGGTGAGAAAGACAGACACCTGCAGACCAGCTTCACCACTTGTGAAGTGACCCCCCTGCAGGTGGGGAGACAGGGGCTCGAACTGGGATCCTAAAGTAGGTCTTTGTGCTTATCCCGCTGTGCTACCACCCGGCCCCCTGTTTAGATATTTTTAATCCCATCTGGTGCTCAGATATCTATGGTTTATATCATCAATGGAGCTTATACTATGTTTTAGTAAACAGAAACATTCAGAAGACTTCTAGAACTTAGATACCTGCCTCTGTGTTTATGCTCACATGGGGGTCTCACATTTTCACATGAACCAAACCCTCCAAAAAGTTTTTTTTTTTTTGCTGTGCCTTTGAGCCTACATGTTCCCACCACCCTGGAAGCCTCCCCCACACCCCTCAATAAAAGGCAAGAGATAAGAGATAGAGAGGAGAAACTCCACAGCACTGCTCTACTCTTTATGAAGCTTTCTTTGGGCAGGTTCTCTTATCTGGTCGTTGGAGGCCCATACCCAGATCCTTGTGTATGGTAAAATATGCACTCTTTTCCCAGTGAAATTCTCTCTCAGACCCATATCTTTGTATGTTTTTAAAATTTTTTTACTATTATCTTTATTTATTTATTGGATAGAGACAGCCAGAAATCAGGAGGTAAGGGTGGGATAGAGAGGAAAAGAGACAGAGAACCTGCAACACTGTCTTACCACTTGTGAAGCTTTCCCCCTGTAAGTGGGGGCCGGGGACTCGAACCTGGGTCCTTGTGCATTGTAACATGTATGCTCAACCGGTTGCGCCACCACCCAGCCCTGTATGTTTTGTTTTTTAAGATTTATTTATTTACTAGTGAGAGAGAAAGAACCAAAGTATTACTCTGCCATAATCAATATTGGAGAACCAAAACCAAGACCTTGCAATTGAAAAAAAAAAAGATCAAGATCAAAAGAAATTAGAGACTGTTTTGACTGTAAGAAAACTAAATATTTGAGAGAGCTAGAAGTAGTCTGAATTTGAACTCTACCCAGTGGTTATTTCAGAAGAGGATAGTGATTGGGACTGGGGATTTGGTCTTTAAGCAGGAATAAAACAATTTCTACCAATTTTATTTTCTTTTAAGATGTATGTGTTTGTTAATGAGTAAGAGAGAGAGAGGGAGAGAGAGAGAGAGAACATCACTCCATTACTTTTGATATAGACATTTAAGTGAATTTTTAAAGTTTGGAATAATTTTAGGTTTATTAGATAAATTGCAGTGATAATATAGAACTTCACATAATCCCTTTATCCAGCTTCTTCTAACATTAGTATCTCATACAATCATAAAACAGCAAAGCTAGTAAGCTAACATATGGGCCAGGAGATAGTATACCTGGTAGAGAGTATGTTTTTCTGTGCACATGGCCTCAGCTTTGAGCCTTGGCATCACATGGAAACATCAGGACACAAGAGGAAAGTTCACAAATGATTGAGCAGTTTTGTCCTCCCCCATCTATCTCTACCTCTACCTCTACCTCTACCTCTACCTCTACCTCTACCTCTACCTCTACCTCTACCTCTACCTCTACCTCTACCTCTACCTCTGTTTGAAAAAAAGAACAAAAAGCCTGGCCCATGATCTATGGAATTGTACATGCTTGAGGTCACAGTATGTGATAATCTTTCCCAAATTCTATATTCCATTCGAATTTCAATTGCTTCAAAAGACTTTGCTCTTCTCTTTCTTGATTTTTTTTTTTTTTTTAGTTTATTTATTTAAGAGAGAGCCAGATCATTACTCTGGCACATGCTATGATGGGAATTAAGATGGAGGTCTCATATGTGAGAGTCCAACACCTTATCCACCACACTAGACCCTTTTTCCAATAAAACGGTCCCATCAGGGAGTCTGGCGGTGGCGCTGTGGGTTAAGCGCATATGGCACAAAGCTCAAGGACCCGCATAAGGATCCAGGTTCGAGCCCCCAGCTCCCTGATGGGGAGTCACTTCACAGGTGGTGAAGCAGGTCTGCAGGTTTCTGTCTTTCTCTCTCCCTCTCTGTCTTGCCCTCCTCTCTCCATTTCTTTCTGTCCTATCCAACAACAAAGACATCAATAACCACAACAATGTTAAACAAGGGCAACAAAAGGGGAAATAGATAAATAAATAAATCTTTAAAAAATCTTTAAAAACAAACAAACAAACAAAAAAAAAAAGGTCCCATACATGGTCTTTTAGTTATCATGTTCTGGGGTTTCCTCTGAGACAGTATCTCAGTCTTTTCTTATCTTTTTCTTTTCATCTCTCTAATGGTTTTGAAGAGAATATCAATCAATTTAGATCTTTTCCTCATGATTGCTCTGGTGAGGTATCATAGTGAGAATGCCACAAAGGTGAAGTGTTCCTCATCACATGACATCAGCTGGTGGCAGTAACTGTGGTCATTTGATTAGAGCAATGTGTTACATTTCTCCACTGTAAAGTGACTGGGTTTTTTTTTTTTTTTCCTTTTCATATTCTTTTCTTTGGAATCTTTGGAAGTGAGTCATTAAGCCCAACACACATCCAAGAGGTATGAGCCAATTAAGTTCCATCTGGAGGGGAAAGCAGCTCCATATGCCATTTGTGATTTCCCTCTAAGGAAGATTTACTCTTTATTCTCTGTGTATTTGTTTGTTTATTTACTTAGATCAGCTTGAGTTCATGTTTATTTATTTTACCTTTTGTATCATAATCCAATGTGACACTATTTATTTTGTTGCTCAAATTCTTCTAGCTTTGACTACATATATATTTTTTTCTTTTTTCTTTTGTGGTGGTGATGGGAATTGAACCTGGGATCTCAGAGACTCTTTTCTTTCTTTCTTTTTTTAATGTTGGCTAATGACAACCAGATCTTATTAATTTTTTTAAGATTTTATTTATTAATGAGAAAGATAGGAGGAGATAAAAAGAACTAGACACCACTCTGGTACATGTGCTGCAGAGGATTAGACTCAGGACCTCACGCTTGAAGAAACTTCCTCCCTGAAGGTGGGGACCAGAGGTTTGAACTTGGGTCCTTGCACATGGTAAAGTGTGCCTGCCCCCTCTAGTTTCTTCATTTTAAAGATTATTTATTGTGGTCTGGGAGGTGACACGGTGGATCAAATGTTGGACTCTTAAGCATGAGATCTTGAGTTCAGTTTCCGGCGGCACATGTACCAGAATGATGTCTGGTTCTTTCTCTCTTCTCCTATCCCTCTCATAAATAAATAAATAGTTAGATAGATAGATAGATAAAATAATTTTAAAGAGATTATTTATTTACTTATTTACTTACTTAAGTATTTATGTGATAGAGAAGAGAAAACCAGAGTTTCCCTCTGGGATGGAGTTGTGTACTTCCTGAATGTTAGCTCTACCTCTTGGCTACCTCATTTATATAGGCAAAATCATCAGGCATGGTTAGAGTCAAAGGGACTTGAAATGAAGGTCTAAAGTAATAATTGAAGAAATGTTTTTTCCTTTATTGGAGGATTAATGTTTTGCATTCAACAGTAGACACAATAGTTTGTACATGCATAATATTTCTCAGTTTTCCACATAACAATACAACCCCCACTAAGTCCTTTGTAGCAATTATTGAAGAAATAATTAATGTAAGAATAAACTAAAACTGTCACTAACACAGTATAGAAAGGGTTGGGGACTAAGCAGCAGCAGCATAAGTGAGCATTTTTTCATTTCTCATGAGGGGAATAATTAAATATTAAATCACTTGTTAATTAATCAAGGCTGATGCATTTTTCTCAGATTTGTGATGAATGGCATTGTACCTGAATGTAGGAAAGGTCACAGTTTTCCTCTAGAGAAGGGATTCAGGGCAGGGTGAGACAGGGTAGAGTTTTTTCTTAGCAATACTGTACCAAAGTATTAAAACAAAAACCAGAACCCAAATAAGGCTGTCAAAATAGCTCACTTGGATAATGTGCTGCTATGCCATGTGTATGGCCCAGGTTTGAGCCCTGCCCCATTGCACTGAAGGAAGTACTGTAGCCTCTTTCACTCTCTGTCTGCCTCTATCTTAAAAAATACAACAAACAAGCAACTCCAAATATATATTACCTTTATAAAATGATATTTCACAGAAAGAATGCCTGTGAGTCTATTGACAGCAGGTGCTTTATAAATGTGCTGGGTGGGGCAGCTCTGACAGGCTAGGTGAAGGGCAACTTGCATAGGGCTGTGTGTTGCTGCAAAGCAAACATGCTTCTGGTAGGCATGATCCCAGAGATGGGGGCCCTTCCTTCTGCTGCTCCAGTAAGTTTGTTTATCTGACAGTTTTGACACTTACTGAACCTCTGATATATTCCTCAGGGTGGAGGGTAGGGATTCATCTTTGCTGCTGCTCCTCTCCTCCTCTTCCTTCTGAGACATATTTATTGAGAGAGAGAGAGAGAGAGAGAGAGAGAGAGAGAGAGAGAGAGAGAGGAAAAAAAAACAAACCCACAAATTAGAGCATTGCTTTGGCACATGCAATGAAAAGATGGAACTCAGAACCTCATGCTCAGGACCTTTAAGAACTCAGAACTTCATGTTCAGGACTTTTAATACTCTAGTTATTGTGCCACCTCCTGGGTCATACCATCATTGCTACATATATGCTGCTCACTACTGGCTTATAGTGGTGCAGGGGACTGAATCTGAAAGTTTGGAGCCTCAGGCATTAGAGACTCTTTGCATAACCATTATGCTATCTACCCTGTCCTGCTCTTGATATTTCTTTTTTTAAATATTATCTTTATTTATTTAATGGATAAAAAGAGGGAGGGAGGGAGAGAGAGAGAGAGACCTGCAGTTCTGCTTCACCACTTGTGAAGCTTTCCCCCTGCAGGTGGGACCAGGGGCTTGAACCCAGGTCCCCAGGTGCACCACCAAATGGCCCCCTGCTCTTGATATTTCAATCAACCCTTATAAGACTGCTCCCCTTAGAACTGGCACACTCTATTCAGGAAGAGATTAGTCTATGCTTTCCTTTCTAAAATAAAGGAGGTTGGAGGAAGATTTCCAAGACCCCTGTCCTGGTGTTAAAACGCAAAATGCTAAATCTCAGGAAATTCCTCTGTCCTGGGCAAACCTAGATGTTTGGTCACTCTTTCCAAGGTGACAATCATAGTCCAGCCTCTCTATCTCTCTCCTACTCTATCTTCATTCTTTGGAGGAGACCTAGAAGCTCATGGCACACAGAGCCACCTTTAGAGCTAGTAGTATTACCTGCTTTTTTAATTTTGTAGGGTCTGCTTTGGTGTGTGTGGGGGGTGCACACACCAAAGAGATGGTGATTCTGGTTTCTGAGCATCTAAGATAAAGCAGAGAGAAGACTCTAGGAGGGCAGGGAAGCTAGCATAAAGATTACACAAAAAGATTTTCATGCCTGAGGGTCCAGAGTCCCAGTATCAATTTCCAGTACCACCATAAATGGGAGTTGAACAGTGCTCTGGTAAAAACAGTCACAATCCTCCAGGCAGCAGACTGGGGCAGATGATGTGGGGTGAGTTAAGGTAGAGCACCTTCAGAAACTGCATGGCTGGGAGGCACACAAGTTGAGCTTGAGAGAAAACCTCATCATTACGCTTTCTTCATTCCTCAAAATGCACTTAGAGGGCCAGTGAAATAGCTCACTTGGATAGTGTGCAACTTTGCCATGTGTATGACTTAGGTTTGAGACCACTCCCCACAGCTTCAGTGCTATGGTCTCTCTCTCTCCTTTACTGTTTTAACTTAAAAAAATAAACATATAATAAATATTTATTGAACACCTAGTATGTGCTATACTTACATTTACATTATACTCACTCATTGATTTAGCCCTGTCTTATATTCTGGTGGTGTAGCAAGGCCCCAGACATAGACACAGATACATTCAGATGAAAATGTTGACAAGTGACCTATGGAGCTATTTCTCTCCCATTAATCTATTTGCCCATTCTTTTTTTTTAAATTTATTTTTATTTAAGAAAGAATAAATTAACAAAACCATAGGGTAGGAGGGGTACAACTCCACACAATTCCCACCACCCAATCTCCATATCCCATCCCCTCCCCTGATAGCTTTCCCATTCTCTATCCTTCTGGGAGCATGGACCCAGGGTTGTTGTGGGTTGCAGAAGGTGGAAGGTCTGGCTTCTGTAATTGCTTCCCCGCTGAACATGGGCGTTGACTGGTCAGTCCATACTCCCAGTCTGCCTCTCTCTTTCCCTAGTAGGGTGGGTCTCTGGGGAAGCAGAGCTCCAGGGCACATTGGTAGGTCCAGGGAAGCCTGGCCGGCATCCTGATGGCATCTGGAACCTGGTGGCTGAAAAGAGAGTTAACATACAAAGCCAAACAAATTGTTGAGCAATCATGGACCCAAAGGTTGGAATAGTGGAGAGGAAGTGTTAGGGGGGGTACTCACTGCAAACTCTAGTGTACTTCTGCTTTCAGGTGTATATTTTGCACTAGTTTATTGCTAAGTGTGAACATATGCTCTCTCTCACAGAACCTGGTCTATATCTAGGTTTTGGGACTTTGTTAGAAAGTAAACCACCTGGGATGGAATTAGAGAATACTATGAAAGGAAAGGTGTCACCCGAGTAATGAAGCTGAAGGGTTGTCATTCCACTCGTGAAGTCTCTGGACACAGTCTGAGGTGAAGCATGTTGAGGTGGCAATCGTTGTGTTGATTAGGTTGCGATCGGCAGATGCAACATTATTTGATATGGATTGGGAGAGGCATGCGGGAAAGTGGGCCCTATCCTAAGGTTCCAGGACTGGGGGAAATATAGGCTCTTTAGTGGAGATGTGAGGTTCCTGCTGCTATTTGCCCATTCTTATACCAGAACCATTTTATCTTCATGATTGTACCTTATAGTGAGTTGAATGACATTAGGCAGCATGGTGCCTCCAACTTGTCTTCCCCTGCCCCAAGATCGATTTGGCTATTTCCATAAACTTTTCCCATATAAATGGCCAAGAAACAAGTGTATTGAGAGCATATCAAATTCATAATCAATTTTGGGGAAATTAGCAATCTAATAACACAGTTTCCAAAACAAACTCAATATGCTTCTTCATTTAATTAAGTCTCCTATTTCCATCAGTAATACTTGCTAATTTTCAGTGTAAGAATAGTCTCATATGCCTTTAAAAAATATTCCTAGATTTATTTATTTATTTTGGTTTATGCTCTTGTAAATAGAATTTGAAATTCCACTTTCATTTCTTTCTTTTAAATTTTTTAAAAAAATATTTATTCCCTTTTGTTTCCCTTGTTTTTATTGTTGTAGTTATTGATGTCATTGTTGTTGGATAGGACAGAGAGAAACCGAGAGAGGAGGGGAAGACACAGAGGGGGAGAGAGAAAGATAGACACCTGCAGACCTGCTTCACCACTTGTGAAGCAACTACCCAGAAGGTGGAGAGCCGGGGGTTTGAACCAGGATCCTTATGCCTGTCCTTGTGCTTTGCACCATGTGCGCTTAGCCTGCTGTGCTACCGCCCAACTCCCTCCACTTTCATTTCTTTTCTATTGGCATATAGGAACATAAGTCATTCTTCAAAATTTTTCATAATAAAATTTATTACAGAAACTAGTGTAAAAATATAAAATAGGTTTCTGCACAGCAGAAAAGTAAAAGCCAGAGACCCTCCCCAACCCTTGATTTATGCAAAGATTTTGGGTGTATGTAAACATGAAGAGGCAGGCATCCAGCCCAGAATACAGTTAAACTGCTACAAGGGCCAGGGATGGGGGGAGAGTATCCCCTGGACTGTCTTACCGCTCCCCCAGTTCACTGCCCCTCCACTCCCTAGGCCCAAGGGTTCACAATTCATTTTTGTCTTCATTAATATTTTAAACATACTATCTACAAATATAGATAGATTCTTTCCAGTTTTTGTGCTTTTAATTTAATTTTTTTTTTCCAGAGCACTGCTCAGCTCTGGCTTATGGTGGTAAAGGGATTGAATCTGGAAGCTTGGAGTCTCAGGCACAAAAGTCTTTTGCATAATAATCACTATGCAGTCTCCCTAGATCTTTGTGCTCTTTATGTCACTTTGTTCCTTATTGTGATGGGATATCTAGTATCACATTACGTAGATGTAGTGAAAACTATGATCTTTGCCTTATTCCTAATGGGAAAAGCCTTCAGTATTTCAACTTCCTGTTGAAATATGATTTACATACCATGTTAGCTGCAGGCTTTTCATAGTTTCCCTTTATTAACTCGAGGAAGTTCTTTTCAATTGCTAATTAGCTGAAGTCAGAATTTGTATCATGAGTGGAAATTAATTTTGCCAGTTCCCCCCCCCCCCGTAGCTGTTGGGACTTTTATGCTTTCCCCCCTTGATTATATCAATGCAGCAAATTGCATTTATTTATTTATTTCACTTTGGGTAGCCAGTTGTTCCCCTTTCCCTCTGATAGAGGGTGATAGACAAAAAAAAAAAAAAAGAATTAAAAAATACATAGATAGAGAAAGAGATAGAGTTTGTATTGCAGCAAAACAAAACACTCTGGACTACACTGGAGGATGGTGGGGGTGGGGGTTCAGATATCTTGGACTTGATGGTGAAGAGACCTGTGTTGGTGGTGTGGGTGGAGTGCAGACACCATTGGGAGATAAGAAACTGTACTGCTGTGGAGTAGCACAGTGGGTTAAGCACACATGGCACAAAGCTCAAGGACCAGCCTAAGGATCCAGGTTCGAGCCCCCAGCTCCCCACCTACGGGGGAGTCTCTTCACAAGCAGTGAAGCAGGTCTGCAAGTGTCTATCTTTCTCTCTCCCTCTCTGTCTTCCCCTCCTCTCTCCATTTCTCTCTGTCCTATCCAACAACAATGACAACAACAACAATAAACAACAATGACAACAACAATGATAAACAACAAGGACAACAAAAGGGAAAAAATAGCCTCCAGGAGCAGTGGAGTCATAGTGCAGGCACTGAGTTCCAGCAATAACCCTGGAGGCAAATATAAAGGAAGAAAGAAAAAAAGAAAGAAAAAGAGAAAGAAAAGAAAGAAAGAAAGAAAGAAAGAAAGAAAGAAAGAAAGAAAGAAAGAAACTGTACTGCTGTATCAATAACTGCCCTGTCTGTTATTTTCCCAAATAAAGTGATTTGGAGAGAGAGAGAGCACTGGTCACTGCTTCACTATTCTTAAGCTTCTCCCCTCCCGGTGGGGACCAGGGGCTTGAATCCCGACCTTTATGCATGGTGTCCACTCTACTGGGTAAACTGCCTGACCCCAAGTTGCATTCATTTTTAAAAAGGTTTATTTCATTTATTTCAAATGAGGTAGAATTTCAAGAAGAGACAGAGAGAGACTGTAGCTGGCATGTGGAACATTTGGGATTCAACCAGGAGCCTCAGTCATGCAAGTCCTATGCTTTATAGGCTGAGTTCTTTCCCAACTGAAGCTACATTGACTTCTGTTAAGACAACCTTAAAACCTAAAAAAAAAAAAAAAGATCACTTGATCATTAACATATTGTCTGCTTCATCTACGGCTGGATTCAATTTGTAGTACATAGTTTGAGATTATTATTATTTTTTTTCATTTGGGTTCATGTAGAATATCTATGGTTCCCTTTATAATATCCTTATAAGGTTTTGCTATGAGTGTTTTTCTGGATACATAAAAAAAAGTTAAGAAGTGTGCTTTCTTTGTTTTCTGAACTAGTTGTTGTAAGATAGGTCTTACTTCTTCCTTAAATGTTTTTTTATAATTCATCACTGACGTCCTTCAGGGCTGAAATTGTTTTATTTAAAATTATTTTGTTATTGTTATTATTTTTTCATTGTCACCAGGGTTATTCTTGAGGCTCAGTGCTTGCACAATAACTTCACCTTGCCAGGCTGTCACTTTTTCTCTTTTATTTTATTTTATTTTTTTTATTTAAGAAAGGATTAATTAACAAAACCATAGGGTAGGAGGGGTACAACTCCACACAATTCCCACCGCCCAATCTCCATATCCCACCCCCTCCCCCGATAGCTTTCCCATTCTCTATCCCTCTGGGAGCATGGACCCAGGGTCATTGAGGGTTGCAGAAGGTAGAAGGTCTGGCTTCTGTAATTGCTTCCTCGCTGAACATGGGCGTTGACTGGTCGGTCCATACTCCCAGTCTGCCTCTCTCTTTCCCTAGTAGGATGGGTCTCTGGGGAAGCTGAGCTCCAGGACACATTGGTGGTGTCTTCAATCCAGGGAAGTCTGGCCGGCATCCTGATGACACCTGGAACCTGGTGACTGAAAAGAGAGTTAACATACAAAGCCAAACAAATTGTTGAGCAATCATGGACCCAAAGCTTGGAAAAGTGGAGAGGAAGTATTAGGGAGGTACTCACTGCAAACTCTAGTATACTTCTGCTTTCTTACTTTGGTGCCATACTCCAAACTCAGTCAATTTCTGCTTTGCGTTTCTACTTCTTCTTCTTCTTTTTTTTTTTTTACATGCATAACATTCCCCAGATTCCCATTTAGCAATACAACCCCCACTATTTCATTCATCATTTTTCATGGACCTATATTCTCCCCACCCACCCACCCACCCCAGAGTCTTTTACTTTGGTGTAATACTCCAATTCCATTTCAGGTTCGACTTGTGTTTTCTTTTCTAATCTTGTTTTTCAACTTCGGCCTGAGAGTGAGATCATCCCATATTCATCCTTCTGTTTCTGACTTATTTCACTCAACATGATTTTTTCAAGGTCCATTCAAGATCGGCTGAAAACGGTGAAGTCACCATTTTTTACAGCTGAGTAGTATTCCATTGTGTATATATACCACAACTTGCTCAGCCACTCATCTGTTGTTGGACACCTGGGTTGCTTCCAGGTTTTGGCTATTACAAATTGTGCTGCCAAGAACATATGTGTACACAGATCTTTTTGGATGGATGTGTTGGGTTCCTTAGGATATATCCCCAGGAGGGGAATTGCAGGGTCATAGGGTAAGTCCATATCTAGCCTTCTGAGAGTTCTCCAGACTGTTCTCCACAGAGGTTGGACCAATTGACATTCCCACCAGCAGTGCAGGAGGGTTCCTTTGACCCCACATCCTCTCCAGCATTTGCTGCTGTTACCTTTTCTGATGTGTGACATTCTCACAGGAGTGAAGTGATATCTCATTGTTGTCTTTATTTGCATTTCTCTGACAATCAGAGACTTGGAGCATTTTTTCATGTGTTTCTCGGCCTTTTGGATCTCTTCTGTGGTAAATATTCTGTCCAATTCCTCCCCCCATTTTTGGATGGGGTTATTTGTTGTCTTGTTGTTGAGTCTGGTAAGCTCTTTATATATGTTGGTTATTAAACTCTTATCTGATGTATGGCATGTAAAGATCTTCTCCCATTCTGTGAGGGGTCTCTTGATTTGGGTAGTGGTTTCTTTTGCTGTGAAGAAGCTTTTTAATTTGATGTAGTCCCATAGGTTTATACTTGCCTTAGTCTTCCTTGTAATTGGATTCGTTTCATTGAAAATGTCTTTAAAATTTATGCGGAAAAAAGTTCTTCCAATATTTTCCTCTAAGTATCTGATAGTTTCTGGTCTAACATCCAAGTCCTTGATCCACTTGGAATTTACTTTTGTATTTGGTGAAATACAGTGATTCAGCTTCATTCTTCTGCATGTTTCAACCCATTGTTTCCAACACCATTTGTTGAAGAGACTCTGCTTTCCCCATGTAATAGTCTGGGCCCCTTTGTCAAAGATTAGATGTCCATAGGTGTGGGGCCTCATTTCTGGGCTCTCAATTCTATTCCACTGGTCAGTGTGTCTGTTCATATTCCAGTACCAAGCAGTTTTGATGACAATGGCCCTATAATATAGTTTGAGATCTGGCAGTGTGATGCCTCCGGTTCTGTTCTTTTTTCTCAAGATTGTTTTGGCAATTCTAGGTCTTTTCTGGTTCCAGATAAACATTTGTAGCATTTGTTCTATTCTCCTAAAAAATGTGCTTGGGATCTTGATGGGGATAGCATTAAATTTGTAGATGGTTCTGGGTAATATATTCATTTTGATGATGTTAATTCTTCCAACCCATGAGCATGGAATATCTTTCCACTTCTTTGTGTCTTTTTCAATTTCCTTGAGTAGTGACTCATAATTTTCAGTATACAAGTCTTTCACTTCTTTGGTTAGGTTTATTCCTAGATATTTTATTGTTTTTGTTGCTATAGAAAAAGGAACTGATTTCTAGATTTCAATTTCTTCTAACTTAGTGTTTGCATAGAGGAATGCCACTGACTTTTGAATGTTAATTTTATAGCCTGACACATTACTGTATTGCCTGATGATTTCCAAAAGCTTCTTGCTAGATTCCATAGGTTTTTCCATGTATACTATCATGTCATCTGCAAATAAGGAGAGTTTGACTTCTTCTCTTCCAATCTGTATTCCTTTAATTCCTTGCTCCTGCCTGATTGCTATGGCAAGAACTTCCAACACTATGTTGAATAGTAATGGTGATAGTGGGCAGCCCTGTCTAGTACCTGATCTGAGGGGAAAGGCTTCCAGTTTTTCACCATTAAGTATGATGTTGGCTGTAGGTTTGCTATATATAGACTCCACTATCTTCAGGAATTTTCCATCTATTCCTATTTTTTGTAGTGTTTTGATCATAAAGGGATGTTGTATTTTGTCAAAGGCTTTCTCTGCATCTGTTGCTATGACCATGTGGTTTTTGGTCTTGCTTTTGTTGATGTGGTGGATCACATTGATTGATTTACGTATATTAAACCAACCTTGCATGCCTGGGATAAACCCCACTTGGTCATGATGAACAATCTTTTTGATATACTGCTGTATCCGGTTGGCTAGAATTTTGTTCAATATTTTCGCATCTATGTTCATCAGAGATATTGGTCTGTAGTTTTCTTTTTTGGTTGTGTCCCTGTCTGCTTTTGGTATCAGGGTGATGTTGGCTTCATAGAAGCTGGCAGGGAGTATTCCAGTGTCTTCAATCTTCTGGAAGACTTTTAAAAGTAGAGGTATTAGTTCTTCTTTGAAAGTTTTGTAGAATTCATTTGTAAAACCATCTGGTCCAGGACTTTTATTTTTGGGAAGATTTTTGATAACTGTTTCAATTTCATTAGCTGTGATGGGCCTGTTCATGTTATCCACTTCCTCTTTACTTAGTTTTGGAAGTTGGTAGGTATCTAGGAAATCATTCATTTCTTCCAGGTTCTCTAACTTGGTGGCATATAGTTGTTCAGAGAAGCCTCGCATGATATGTTGAATTTCTGCAATGTCTGTTGTGATATTTCCTCTTTCATTTACTATCCGATTTATTTGGGTCTTCTCCCTTTTTTGTTTTGTGAGTCTGGCTAAAGGTTTGTCGATTTTGTTTACTCTTTCGAAGAACCAACATTTACTTTCATTGATCTTTTGTATGGTTTTCCTATTCTCAATGTTATTTATTTCTGCCCTAACTTTAGTAATTTCTGTCCTTCTGGTTGCTTTAGGGTTCCTTTGTTGTTCTTCTTCTAGGTCTTTAAGATGTGCAATCAGGCTGTTTATTTGTGCCTTTTCTTGTTTCCTAATGTGTGCTTGTATAACTATGAACTTCCCCCTTAGGACTGCTTTAGCTGTGTCCAAAATATTTTGATAGCTTGTGTCTTCATTTTCATTGAACTCTCGAAACATTTTGATTTCTTCCTTGATTTCCTCTTTGACCCAGAAGTTGTTAAGAAGTGTACTGTTGAGCTTCCACATTTTGGCACTGTTACTAATCTTTTGTTGATTGTTAAGTGTTAGTTTAATTCCACTGTGGTCTGAGAAGATGCTTGGGATGATTTCAGTGCTCTTGAATAGGCTGATGCTGTCTTTGTGGCCTAACATATGGTCTATCCTTGAGAATGATCCATGTGGATTTGAGTAAAATGTGTATTCCAGTTTCTTGGGATGAATGACTCTGAAAATGTCCAATAGTTCTAGTTTATCTATCTCTTCATTTAGCTCCCTTATGTCTTTACTGATTTTCTTCCTGGATGATCTGTCAAGTTGAGAGAGTGGGGTGTTGAAGTCCCCTACTATGATTGTGTTACTGTTAATATATTGCTGTAGCTCTTTCAGTAGAAGTTTGATGTATTTAGATGGCTTCTCATTGGGTGCATAGATATTAATAATTGTTAAGTCCTCTTGATTGACTGATCCTCTGAGCATTAAGTAGTGTCCATTCCTATCTTTTTTAATCTTATGTATTTTAAAGTCTATCATGTCAGATATGAGAATAGCTGTTCCTGCCCTTTTTTGTGGGCCATTGGCTTGAATGATAGTTTTCCATCCTTTCACTTTAAGTCTGTGTTTGTCTTGTTGCGTTAGGTGAGTTTCCTGTAGACAACATATTGTTGGGTTGTGTTTTCTGATCCATCTTCCTACTCTGTGTCTTTTAATAGGTGAATTCAGGCCATTCACATTTATTGATATCAAAGATTGAAGATATTTTAACGCCATTCTTGTAGAGTTTTAGAGTGTTTTGATATATGTTCTATTTGTGGTGGTCTGTTTGTTTATAGGAAACCTTTCAGAACTTCTTTCAAGGCAGGCTTGGTGATGGTTGCTTCCTTCAACTGTTGCTTGTCTGAGAAGGTTTTGATGCTTCCATCTAGTCTGAATGACAATCTAGCAGGATATAGTATTCTTGGCTGAAAGCCTTTCTCATTGAGCACTCGATAGATATCTTGCCATTCTCTTCTGGCCTGTAGTGTTTGTATGGAGAAGTCTGCTGCTAATTTATGGGTTTTCCTTTGTAGGTGACTCTTTGTTTTTCTCTTGCAGCCTTGAGGATCCTTTCTTTATCCTTATTCCTTTCCAATCTAAGTATGACATGTCTTGGTGTCTTTAGGTCTGGGTTAATTCTGTTTGGGACCCTCTGGGCTTCTTGAATCTTTATGTCTTTGGTGTTGTCTAGACTAGAGAAATTTTCAGCTATTATGGCCTGGAGAACGCTTTCTTCCTCCCTTTCTCTTTCTTCCTCTGGTAAGCCAATAATGCGTATATTGTTTCTTTTGAAGTCATCCCATAGGACTCTGTTGTTGTTTTCAGCATCTCTTAATCTCTTTTTGAGATCTCTTACTTCTTCTTTAGTTGTCTCTAATTCATCTTCAATTTTGCTAATTCTGTCTTCAGCCTCATAGATTCTATTCTCTCTGCCCTCTACTGCTTTCTGGAGTTCATCTATTTTGTTGCCCTGCTCTGATAGTGTTTTAGCTTGTTCAGCTAGTTGCCTTCTTAGCTCAGCAATTTCAGCTTTCAGCTCTCTAATAACCATGAGATTATTAGAATTTTCTTCCATATTCTCATTTGTTGTTCCTGCAGTTCTGATTACAATTTTTTCAAATTCTTTACTCACTCCTGTTATTATTTCCTTAGCTAATGTTTGGATGTTGAACTCGTTGTTTTGTGCTTCACCCTCTGGAGGACTTTTAGCTGGACTCTTGTCCTGGTTCGAGTCTCCATTATTTTTTCTTGTTGTTTTAACCATTTTATATAAGTTAAGAGGTTTTTCAATCCCTGAGTTGGAGTTCAGTGGTGTAAAAGCCTTTTTTTTTTCCCCTGTAGGCTATGGTAGCCTGAGGGCTTTTAAACTATCAATAGGCTTCTTGGCTTAATCAATGACTCCTGACCAAGAGATAAAGCAGGGTGTGGCAGAGATAATCCAGTGGTTATGCAAAGAGACTTTCACAGCCCTTCAGCTATGCCACTGAGGTATAGGTCTTCTCCTGAGTTTCCCGGTTAGATCTCTGTCCCCTGGTGTCCCTCCCTGTTGCTGCTCCAGATTCTGAGGGTAGTAGCAATGGAGACTCAGAGTTGTACTTGGTGAGTCTCTGGGGAGTCCTTTCCTCCCTTCAGCTGTCCCCTTGTTGGTGGAGCAGACTGGAGGTGGTGTCTCCACTGACAAACTGTCGAACTGTTAGCAGTCACTTAATCTCTCCTTAGGCCCCTCTCTCCTCTCTGTCACCAGCCACACGTGTTTGTACTCACGGGTGATTTACTGGGTTTCTGTGGTCATTCTAGTCCTGTCTTGTTTCGGTCCGGGTGGTCTCCTTTGGTATTCCTAGTTGATCCGGGAGAGGAGAGGAGAGGAGAGAAAGCGATCTGCTGCTCGTAGCTCCGCCTCCGGAAGTTGAATCCCACTTTTTCTCTTTTTCTTTTCTTTTTATTTTATAGGACAGAGAGAAATAGAGGGGGTGGGGAGGAAGAGGGAGAGAGAGACACCTATAGCACTGCTTTACCACTTGTGAAACTTCCTCCCTATAAGTGCGGATCGGGGACTTGAACCCAGGTCTTTGTGTATGGTAACATGTATGCTTACCCAGTGTGTCACCACCCAGCCCTCAAATCTGGAGTTTCTTTGTGAGAATGTTTTCTGATAATGAAATCAGATTTGATTAGAGAGTCAGACTTTTTTATTCTTTTTGTGTCCATGTTGGCAATTTGTAGCTTTCAAGGAATTTGTTTAATCTGTTGTACTTGCACAAAGCTGCTCTTAATGTCCTTAATCATTTTTTAATTTATTAATGAGAAAGATAGGAGGAGAGAAAGAACCAGACATCACTCTGGTACATTTGTTGCTAGGGATTGAACTCAGGACCTCATGCTTGAGAGTCTAGTGCTTTATCTACTCTGACATCTCCAGGACCACACATTCTTAATCATTTACATAATCTTCATGATAGTCTCTTTTTCATTTTTTGCATTAGTCATCTATTTTTCCTTTTTGTGTCTTTCAATGTTTTAAAATTAATTTTAGATGGAGACAGAGAGGCAGAGAGGGAGAGAGGAAGTAAAAGAGGCCATAGCATGAAAGCTCCATTCAGTGTGGTTGGAGCCAAACTCATCTGGGTCTTGCACAGAGCAATGTATTATTCAAGTGAGCTTTTTATCTGCCTTTATTTGTTATTGTTTCTGTTGTGGTGTGTGTGTTTGTGTTTTAATCAGCGTTACTCTTACTATTTTGATTTTTACTCTATCAACTTTTGGCTTTGTGATTTTTTTTCTGTTTTTATTTCATTGACTTATAATCTTACATTTTCCTTTTTAGTTTCCTTTGGGTTTAATCTGATCCTTGTTTTCTTAATTAAGATGGGAACTTATATGATTGAATTTAACCCTTCCTTTCTACTCTAAAAATATAAAACTACACATTTCTCAGAATTCGGGGGCCAGGTGGTGACATGCCAGATTAAGCACTTGTGGTACCTTTTCTCAGAATTCTGTTTTAAAAAGATTTTTTTCTTTATTTTATATGAGATAGAGAGGGTCAGGGTGACAGAGCAACATTCCAGTGCATGCAGGACTATGGATTTAACCAAGAATTTTAAGCATGCAAGTCCTGTGCTTTACTGGTTGGGCTATTATCCTGATCACCACAATTCTCCAGTGTAACGATACTCCACAAATGTTAATATATTGCATACTATCTGTCATTAAGTTCAAAATCATCTCTGATTTCCCCTAAAATGTCTTCTCTAACTCATGGGCTATTTAGAAGTCTGTCACAACTTCTAAATATGAAAAACCCTAGATATTTAATTTTATTGATTTTTTTTTTTTTAAGCCAGAGTTAAGCAGTGCTCTGGTTTGGGTTTTTTTTTTGTTTGTTTGTTTGTTTGTTTTTTGTTTTATTTAATTTTTTAAATTTAATTAATTTTATTTATTTATGAGTGGATAGGAGAGAAAGAACCAGACATCACTCTGGTACATGTGCTGCTGGGGATTGAACTCAGAACCTCATGCTTGTGAGTATGATGCTTTATCCACTGCACCATCTACCAGACCATAATTTTATTGATTTTTTAATCTTAATTCTCTTGTGTTCAGATAATGGAGTCTGTAAGATTTCAGCTTTCTCACCACCAGAACTCCATATCCCATCCCGTCCCCTGATATGATAGCTTTCCTATTTATTCTTTATCCCTCTGGGAGTATGGACACAGTGTCATCATGGGGTGCAGAAGGTGGATGGTCTGGCTTCTGTAATTGCATCCCCACTGAACATGGGCGTTGACAGGTCAACCCATACTCCCAGCCTGTCTCTCTCTTTCCCTAGTGGAGTGGGGCTCTGGGAAAGTGGGGCTCCAGGACACATTGGTAGAACTGTCTGTCCAGGGAAGTCTGGTTGGCAACATGGTAGCATCTGGAACCTGGTGGCTGAAAAGAGAGATAACATATAAAGCCAAACAAGTTGTTGACTAATCAAGAACCTAAAGGCTGGAATAGTGCAGATGAAGAGTTGTGTGTGTGGGAGGGTGTCACCATTTTGTTGATAGCTAGTAGGCTTATTTTAGTTATATTCCAAAGGCCCCATGACTATACTAGTTCCCCCCCCCCCCAGCCTGAAACCTGATATATAGGTGGATCCAAGTTATTTTCTGGGGAGATGATGTCATGGCTGGAAAAAGGACCAGAAAGCTGGATCAGGGAAGAGAGTAGTTCCCAAATATGGGAATGGTGTATAAATATTGTTGACTATAAATCCCATCGATTTGATCTGATCTGGGGCCCATATTCAGCATAGGAGCCTATGTGACCTCTGCATCCCTGTAGATCTGAGCACATATTCTGTGATCATGAGTGGGAACATCCCAAGCTGCCCCAATTTCAGGACCCATCTTCTTCAGGTAGAGCATAGAGTATGTTGTCCAGCCTCCCTTCAGAGGATGGAACATTCTCTGCCATTGTTGATCAAAGTTGAGGGCAAGATCCTATGTGGGCCCACAAAGGGGTCTATTGTGTTGCTCCTGATAGAGATGACTGGTAACATTAGGGAGAGGGGTTTATTTGAGGTCTAGTCCCATCATGTCTGTTTGGGAATCTCAGGACTCCTGACTAGGGGCCCAGCTGATGGAATGGCCTGATAGTGACTGAAGAGTCATCGTTAAAGTCTGCCAGTCTCTTGACTTTATTCAGTTTTTGCAGTTCTTACTTTGATAAGGTTAGCTTTGGACTGAGTGAGGGAAATGTAATAGGAAGTAGATGAGGAGGGTATTTAAGTCTCAGTAGACACTATTTCATTATGAACTTTATATTGATTCACTACAGACTATTGTGTACTTTTGCTTTTAGGTATATAGTTTGCCCTAACTTATGGGTACATATGAACATATGCCATATCTAATGGAACCTGGTCTATATTTAGGTTTTGGGACTTTAGGATGTGAATCACCTGAAATGGAATTAGAGAATCCTATGAAAGGAAAAAGGTCTCACTCGAGTAATGAGGCTGAAAGGCTGACATTCCATGCCTGATGTCTCTGGACACAGTCTGAAGTGAAGCATGCTGAGGTGGTACTCATTGCATTGATTAAGTTGGGATCAGTAGATGCAATATCATTTGGTATGAACTGAGAGTAGTATGCAGGAAAGTGAGCCCCACCCTAGAGGACACGGAGTTCTGGTGGTGGGAATGGTGTGGAGTTGTACCCCTCTTATCCTATGGTTTTTGTCAGTGTTTCCTTTTTAAAAAATTTTTTTAATTGACTTTTATTTATTGGCTAGAGATAGCCAGAAATTGAGAGGGAAAGGGGTGATAGAGAGGGATAGAGACAGAGAGACACCTGCAACACTGCTTCACCACTCATGAAGCTTTCCCCTTGCAGGTAGGGTCTGGGGGCTTGAACCTGGGTCCTGTGCACTGTAATGTGTGCGCTCAACCAGGTGCACCACCACCCAGACCCAGTGTTTCCTTTTTATAAATAATAAAAATGCAAAAAAAAAAAAGATTTCAGTCTTCTGAGTTATTTAGGCTCAGCATCTAGCTTAACTGAATGGATATTCTATGTGCAATTCCTAATCTGCAGTTGCTGGTTATATAATTCTGCAATTGTCAATTAGGTGAAGTGTTTAAATATTATTAACTTAATGTATTCTTGTTTAGATTTTTTTCACCAGGGTTACTGATGGGCTTTGTTCCTGTATGACTCCATTGCTCTTAGCAGTCATTTCTTCTTTCTTTCCTTTACTATTTTTTTTATTTCTTTATTGGAGAATTAATGTTTTACATTCAACAGTAAATACAACAGTTTGTACATGCATAACATTCCCCAGTTTCCCATATAACAATACAACCCCCACTAGGTCCTCTGTCATCCTTTTTGGACCTGTATTCTCCCCACCCACCCTCTTTCCTTTACTATTATTTTTTAAATAGAAGATGAGAGGCAGAGAAATGGAGAGACAGGAAGGAAAGCAAAGACACCACAACACTTTTCTTTTTTCCATAACTCATGAAGCTTCCCCTCCTGCAAGTACTCCCTTTGTGGTGGCCAGGGTCTTGAACCCTGGTCCTCATGCATGGCAACGTGTTTGCTCTACAGGGTAATCTACCATCTTGTCAAATAGGTGATGAATCTTCTTCCTTCCTTCCTTCCTTCCTTCCTTCCTTCCTTCCTTCCTCCTCCTTCTCCTCCTCCTCCTTCTTCTTCTTCTTTTTAATAAAAGGAAACATTGATAAAACCATAGGATAAGAGGGGTACAACTCCACGCAATTCCCACCACCAGATCTCTGTATCCCCTCCCTTGATAGCTTTCCCATTCTTTATCCCTCTGGGAGTATGGACACAGTGTCATCATGGGGTGCAGAAGGTGGATGGTCTGGCTTCTGTAATTGCATCCCCACTGAACATGGGCGTTGACAGGTCAATCCATACTCCCAGCCTGTCTCTCTCTTTCCCTAGTGGAGTGGGGCTCTGGGAAAGTGGGGCTCCAGGACACATTGGTAGAACTGTCTGTCCAGGGAAGTCTGGTTGGCAACATGGTAGCATCTGGAACCTGGTGGCTGAAAAGAGAGATAACATATAAAGCCAAACAAGTTGTTGACTAATCATGAACCTAAAGGCTTGAATAGTGCAGATGAAGAGCTGGGGGGTTTTGTAGATAGCTAGTAGGCCTATTTTATTTTAGATCAATTCCCGTGACTATACTAGTTTTTTTTTCCCCCGAGCCTGAAATCTGATATGCAGGTAGATCCAAGTTATTGTCTGGGGAGATGAGTGACTAATCTTAAATACTCTTTTATTCTTTAAATATATATTTTTTTTTAGGGGAGTTGGGTGGTAGAGCAGAGGGTGAAGCACAGGTGGTACAAAGCACAAGGAAGGCATAAGAATCCCGGCTTCCCACCTGCAAGGGAGTCACTTCACAAGTGGTGAAGCAGGTCTGTAGATGTCTATCTTTCTCTCCCCCTCTCTGTCTTCCCCTCCTCTCTCCATTTCTTTCTATCCTATCCAACAACGATGACATCAATAACAACAACAATAAATATAACAATAAAAAACAATGACAACAAAAAGGGGATAAATAAATATTTAAAAAATGTCAGATCTTCTTGATCCTATAATTAAAAAAATATTTTTCTTTAGGTAAAGTTGGACAATAAGGTTGTACATTTTAGGGGTCATTTCACAATTTCATGATGTGTGGTAACACCTCATTCTACTACCAATGTATCAACATCTCTCTACTAAAGTCTGCTGAACCTCTTTACCCACAACACTTCTCCTCTCCTCTTTGGATGAGGGCCAGAGTTTAAGGGTTTATTCTTATTTGACTTTGTTCCTCTATATCCCATATACAAATGGAATTGCCTAGTGCCTACCCTTCTCTTTCTGAGTTATTTCTGTTAGCACAAACCCCTCCAGTTCCATCCATGTTGTAGCAAAGGGCAATATCTTTTCCTGTAGCTAAGGAGCATCTCATTGTGTACAGATATCAGAACTTCTTTTTTAAATTTTTTAAAAACTTGTTGTCAATAGTATCTTATAAGATTACAATGCATAGTTTCACACCACACCACCAATACCAGAACTTTTTAATCCACCGTCTGTTGTTAGACATATGGACTCATTCCATGCCATGACTATTGTAAAAAAAATGCTGCAAGGTCAGAAACAAAAGGGTGAACATGGGATGATCTAACTCATAGACAGAAGATCATAAGTGAAAGCAGTAAGGAGAATTCGGACTGGAATTGGTGTACCACACCAAAGTAAATGACTCAGGGGTTGGGGGGGGTTCATGTCCTGGAACATGATGGTAGAGGAGGACCTAATGGGGGTGTATTATTATGTGGAAATATTATACATGTACAAACTACTGTACTTTACTGTAGACTGTAAACCATTAATCCCCCAATAAAGACATAAAGAAGGAAAAAAAAAACCTGCTACCTGAATAGCCTGCTAATGAATTCTGTAAGTTGAGTTGGCTTTGTTGATTGCAAGTGATACAAATGAGAAACTTGAATCTCTCATGTAGTGAGAGTTCAACAGCATTAATCCTGTTAGAGAGAAATATTGTTAGATGCACCAGAGAGTTTGTTAGACAAACCTAAACAGCTCTTCTCATATTGGGGAACGTGTTTAGCTGTGAGCCTGCTTCCTCTGGATAAGGCCTGTGTCCACCTACTCTGTGGCTGGACCTCAGGTCTACCTGAAAGCTTCCAGCCTGTGTGTCCTTGCAGCCTAACTGGCCTCTCCCTGGAGCGCAGTTATCATCCTTCTCTAAGCTGCCGACACCGCCTCCTAATTGGTCTCTCTCCTTACTTTCCCACTGGCCCAGATCCAATCCATTCTTTACACAGCAGCCAGAGCCAGGTTCTCAAAATGCATGCTTGGGCATGTCATTGTTCTGCTGAAGATATTTCAAAACTTCTTCATTGATTTTTGGATAAAATTTTTTTCAAAAAAATATTTTATTTGTTTGTTATTGGATAGAGACAGAGAGAAATTGAGAGAGAAGGGGGAGATAGAAAGGGAAAGAGAGACAGAGGGAGATAGAGAGGGAAAGAACAACAGAGAGACACTTGCAGCTCCACTTAGCCGCTCATGAAGCTTTTCCCCTGTAGGTGAGGACCAGGGGCTTGAACCTGGGACCTTGTGCACTGTAATGTGAGCACTTAACCAGGTGTGCCACCGCCTTGCCTCAAGATCAAACTCCTTAACAGACCCTTAAGGCCTAGCATGGTCAGGCTCTTGGCACCTATCTAGCTTGACTGGAAAACACTTAGGGTGGGTAACACAGACTGAGGGGCACAAAGGAAGAGTACAGGGTGATCCTCAGATCTCTGCTTGGTTCAGCGGTAGGGACACTTCTTCACTTACTAATTTTTAACATGGACGAAGTACAACAGTCAGTTTCAAATACTTTATTGAACATGGAGGTGAAAATGTATCCTCCTATCCACCTGCTCACACTTCAGTCTGACATTGAACTATTGACCAGGTAAGCAGAGGCTTTAGAATGGAGTTGCAGCTTCCTTTTATTTGCTATGTCCTTGGCTTGGGTACATTTCCTCTGAAAGCTTTTGGTGTTTCATCAGCACAGCAGAAACAATCCTCTCCACCCACCTCTGCCCTTTATGAATGATTATTGTGAGTGGTAAATTTCAGGCACATGACTAACTTAAGGTGGATTCCTAGTTGGAGAAAATCATCTCCAAAGAATCTCAAAAGTAAAATCTATGTACCCTTGAGGGAAAAAATCATTCTGTCTTTCAGGTGGAAGATACATGGGCTGATACAGGAAAGAAGAACCCGTCAGTTCTCAATCTTTGCCACTCTTGAGAAATATATGTGTTTGGAAGGTGGCCTGGCATGGTCGAAGCAGGCAGGTTTGCCTCAAACCTTAGCATCATCTAGAAGCCTCCACTACCCACAACTGGCTGCTCAGCAGGTGCTCTTGGCTTTTCTTCCAAATATAGCTAAACCCCTTCCCTTCTTTTAATTTCTGATGACCTCTTCAGTAGGAACCACTGCCCACACTCTTTGGTGGTACTTGGTAATATCAATAAAGGATACATGACATCTAGCTCCATGACATAATCCAAAAGTTAAAAGGGGCCTCTGAAAGTGAACAATAGGGTGGGCCAGAAAGTAGTGTACCTGGTTGAGTCCACATGTTGTCATCCACACAGATCTGGGTTCAAGCCCCTGGTCCCTACCTGCAGGGTGGAAGCTTCACTTAGCACTGTTTAGCTCTGGTTTATTGTGGTGCAGGGGATTGAATCTGGCACTTTGGAGCCTCAGGCATGAGACTCTCTTTGCATAACTGTTATGCTATCTACCCCTGCCCTCTCTTTATCTTTTTCTCTGTGTCTCTCACTAATATATATATATATATATATATATATATATATATATATATATATATATATATATATATATATATATATATATATCTTCTGTTCTCCTTGACCTTCTTCCTGGGCAGCCCTCCCCTGCTATCTGCACATGCCCCATACTGCTGGGTCCTAGCCTGCAGATATCTACAGAGACCTGATCAGTTGGAAGCACCTTTTCATTAATCCAAGTCCCCCACTTCTGCTTTATTCCATTTAGAACACCTGTCTGAATTTTGATTGTTTATTTTTATAGAATTCTCTTCAACTTTTTTTTTTTGCCTCCAGGGCTATCGCTGGGGCTCAGTGCCGGCACCTTCACTGCTCCTGGAGGCTATTTTTCCCATTTTGTTGCCCATGTTGTGGTTGTTGTCGTCATTATAGCTATTGTTGGATAGGACAAATCCTGTTGTTGGATAAAGAGAAATGGAGAGAGGAGGAGAGAAAGATAGACACCTGCAGACCTGCTTGACCGCCTGTGAAGCGACCTCCCAGCAGGTGGGGAGCTGGAGATTCCAACCGGGATCCTTAAGCTGGTCCTTGCACTTAGAGCCACATGCATTTAACCCGCTGCGCTACTGCCCAGCTCCCTCTCTTCAACTTTTGATTGGCAGTTTCTACATAAGTTTTTTGTTTCAACTTTTGTGTGTGTGGAACATGTGCAATGCCACTGCTCCCAGGATGCTTTTTCACTCAGACAAAGAGAGAGGGGAAGAGAGACTCCATGTTACCTAGATTTCCCCTGATGCCACATTATTCCCACATGGTACAAAGGCTTGGATTTAGATTGTGAGCATGACAAAGCAGGTGCCCTATCTAGCAAACAATCTCTGTGGCCCCCAATTAATTAATTAATTAATTAATTAATTTTTATGAGAGACAGAAAATGAGAGGTCATAGCACTGGCAGTGCCAGGACTAGAACCTCAGACTTTAGAACTCAAGGCATGAAAGTTCAGTGCATTAATGTGGATCTATGTCCCCAGCTGCTACCAATAATTTTTTTTTGTGAAATAATTAATTGACCACAAGACAATTTCAATGGAAAAGTTAAACTGGCTGACATCTGGGTTTCAATTGACAGGACACATGACCCTTTGATGAACACAGTCATAACCTCTCACCTAACAAAACCAAGATTCCCAAGTTTTAGAAGTGATTACTAAGTCACAAGAGCATTGATTATCAGTTCTTTAGCTAACTTATTCACAATATCTTTAATGCCATTTTTACCACATTTATCACATAATATTACAAGTTAGAAACAGGGAATCGGGTGGTAGCACAGCGGGTTAAGAGCATGTGGTGCAAAGTGCAAGTACCAGCGTAAGGATCCCGGTTTGAGCCCCCAGCTCCCCACCTGTAGGGGGGTTGCTTCACAAGCGGTGAAGCAGGTCTGCAGGTGTCTATTTTTTCTCTCCCCCTCTCTGTCTTCCCCTCCTCTCTCTATTTCTCTCTGTTCTATCTAACAACGACTACAACAAGAATAACTACAACAATAAAAACAACAATGACAACAAAGGGGAATAAATAAATATTAAAATAAGAAGTTACAAGCAAAAGAAGACTCAAGCTCCTTCAGTTTGCTTCCCCAAAGAGATTGTTCTATGATTCCTGATGAGTATGTTTCCAAACACTTGGATACATATTTGAGCTTTGTATTATGAAAGCCTTCTACACTGCTGTTTGTTCCTGGCAGATGTGTCCTGATAAGATGTTACATATCCCACTATTGTCACATGTTCCCTGATAGATGTTCCTAAGTTCTATGGGAAATATCGGTTCAATTCTGAGTCTTGGAGATCAGAGGCTTCTTTTTCCTCCAATGTAGCATTTCAAGATAAGAAGTTATGTAGCTCGGAGGCAGACGAGCAGGTAGAGTGCAGGAACTTCAGGCATGAGACCCAAATTTTACCTGCTGGCACTACATACACCAGAAAACCACTCTGGCCTTTCTCTTTCATGCTATAAATCAATACAATATTTAAAAATATTTTATTATTTTTTAATGAAAGAGAGAGAAAGATACAGTGAAAGAGACCAGAACACTGCTCAGCTCTGGCTTATGGTGGTGCTGGGAATTGAACCCTGGTACCTCAGAGCCTCAGGCATCAAAGTGTTTTTCATAACCATTATGCTATCTTCACAGCCTTAAATAAATACAATCTTAAAACAACAACAAAACCCAAAATGAGAAACCACTGCTTGGAGCACATCATCATAATTTATCAGTTCACTAAAACCTTCAATCATGTCACTCTCTGGAAGAAATTTGCAGCCAAACTGTCAATTAGCTGTTAGATCACTTATGGCAAAATTACCTTATGGTCAATCAGTTATGCAGCAATATGATTGTAGCAAAAACCTTATGGCTAATCTATTTGGAACCCTCCTCAACACCACTGCTTTGACATTTCTATTAATTACAATTGTAGTATGTCAACATATAGTTACTGAAGGGGGAGTGAAGGAAGGGTGAAGTTCTGGCTCTGCTACAGACTAGCTTACCTTTGGGGAGTGCTAGAGGAAGAGAGGAAAGACTAAGAAGGCTATGGATTTGGGCAAACGATTTAGTATTTCCCAGCACTAATCTACTCATGTACAAGAAGGGAAATAAGAGTATTTGTCTCACAGCACTATGAGCAACAAATATTTCTGGGCATACCACAACTCCCTGGCCCCTCAGAAAGTGTATAGGTTAGTGGGGATGTACTTCAAGATTTCACTTGACTTCACAGTCTGCTCCTTGTTCCTGGAATGCTGGGGCCCTGCTATCCAGACCAGCTAGGAAGATTTGTGTGGGGACAAGGGTTCCCTAAAGCCATCTGATATATTTTCTGAACTGTTTATTTGCTATGGAAGAAACTAAGATGTTTTACAGCTAACATAACACAAATATTTATGGAGTAGAAGGAAGATCTTACCTATTCTTTGAAATCCTGATAATTTGGGCACCACTGTGAATACAATCACTAGAGCCCACTAGGTCTGGTGGAACCTGTGTTCCTCAAGTGGAGAAACTGATGCCACAGGCAGCTGGGACCAGGCTTTTCATCCTGGCAGGGCCCTCACAGTGTTTTCTGTCATGTTGTAGGATTCTGCTGTGTCTTGTCAAGAACTCTGACCTCAGTAAAAACAGTCCATGAAAGGTGGCTTTCTCTTTTCACCCTGTGGGAGGGAAGCCATAGTGGGGAGGGGGCTCTAGGTCCTAGTCTACTCTCTCCTGGCACCTGACATTCCTTCAAGTCTAGACCACCCTGCCAGCTCATCAACAACCCACCTCAACCACCCCACCATCTGGAACTGATTATAGTAATTACACCGGGATATCCTTACTCAACTATATATAACCACCCATAGGTAACTGCTTCTGAGCATAATTACAAGAGCTGTTTACAGACCCACAATCACATCAGCGCAAATGATAGCTTCCGATCCTCCCATTAATACACCAGTATTAGAGGCCTGTAAAGGCCAATTAGCCAAACCCCAGCAGCACGTGGGGGGTAGGGGGGTGGGAAGGACCTCAGACAGTCCCACTATATGCAAAACAGAAGCAGGAGGTCAAAAGCAGGTTGGAATTTCAGTCAAAACAGAGGCCGGACCAAGACTTCCCAGGACCTGGAGAAGCCTGCAGAGGACATCTCCTGGGCACCTGCTGTGGGCCAGGCAAGCACCTATCAGCAGTTCTGTTAGCTGGTATTAGGGCCTCACCCTGGATGCTTGGGGACTGTTTCTGAGTGGGAGAGCTGGTTTCAGGACGCCCCCAAAGCAGGCTACGGAGGGGTTAGTGGGGTGCTTTCCATCAGGCTACTGGCCCAGGCTGTAGAGCGTCAGGGAAGCATCCCTTTCCTTATCACCTCTGCTCACTGCTTCCTCTTCGCCTGCCACCCCGCCTCCGCCCTAGCTCGCCTCGGTCCCCTCCCACCCTCAGCGGTTCCCCAGCACTGAAGCTGCCTTCTGCCTCACCCTCCTCCCCTTCTTCCTGTCTTCTTTGGGTCGTCGGGTGTTAACTCCCCAGAAATGCGGGGTGGGGGAGGGTGGAGCGTAGAGCGAGGTCCCTGCCTAGCACCCAGGGTTTTTCACCCTAGCAAGTGTGGCTTCGGGAGCAGTGCCTGGGGGTGGGCAGACTTTTAGCGGGCACCCTCCCGCGCACACAAAGGCCACCGCGCAAGCACACACACACACACACACACACACACACACCCCTGCACAAAGACGTGTACACACACACACACACACACACACACACACACACACACCCCTGCACAAAGACGTGTACACCGCTCCACGCGCGCACACAGCGGTGCACACAAACACCCGAACCGGCACACTCGCGTGCACACCAGCGCACGTATACCCTCCCAGCAAGTGCCCTCACGCACACACTGCGGGGCATACCCTCGCGCAGACCCCCACATGCCGACGCCCAGACCCTGACGCGCCCAGCCGCCCGGCCCTTAGGTGGCTGGGTGCGCTCGCGCACGCGCACACACAGGCGCCCCCAGCGCGGCTCCACGCCCCTGGCCACCGCCGGGCTGAGCGGCGGGCGGGGACGCGGCGGGAGTGGCGGCGACAGGGAGAAGAGGAGGCGGAGCAGGGAGACCTCAGCCTGCGGGCCGGAGCTCCTCCTGCCGGCCGGGGATTTTCCAGCCTGGGCGCAGACGCCGCGGAGCTCTCTGCGGGCCGCCGCGGACCATGGGCGACAAAGGGACCCGGTGAGTGCAGGCGGCGGCCTGGCCGGCTGTGGGCGATCGGGCGGGGCCGCGGGCCGGGACGCCGCCTCTGCTCCCGCCAGCCTGAGCCGATGCCTGGTTGCTAGGTCTGGGTGCGAGCAGGGACCGTGGGCGGCACCGAGGGGCGACCTAGCCGGCCCTGCTGGCTTGCAGCCCCTCAGCGAGACACACGGGAGCACGCACAGGGCACGCGCAAGCTGCCACACTCATCACATACGGCGGCTCTCTGTCACTCGCCGGCACACTTTTGTCAACACACTCTTCCTGCCAGTCACATTGCATGGGCAGGTCACACTCCAGCACACACAAGCCCTAACACCAGCATACCGGCGCAGACGGTGCCCTGTGCTGGAGAACATGGGCACTGTCACTGCACTCACTGTGGCAGAGACTGGTACATACATGTAATCACCCTGACTGGCATGAACACTTGTGCTGGCACAGGGTGCATGAGCACTGACCCCCACGGACAGCCCAGACTAGTGTTTTCACAGATTGGCACCCCGTGGTCACAAGCCAACAGCCCTGGGGCTTCTGACACACTCACTTTTGTGCCATACTCCAAGGGGAAGCACAGGCTCTCATACCACGGGGTGGGAGGTCCTCAGGGCCTGGGAAAAACACCTCCTACCACTGTTTCTCTTGCCTCTGATCTCTCCAGTCTGCCTTCCACCTCAGTTGAGTTGGGAGTGGGGAGGGGGCTCTCCCTGACTCAGAAGGGGAGTGGTGATGCTGTCTCTGAAATGCAAACCGGTATGAAAGGGTGCTGACCTGGGACCCCATTGAGGCCTTAGGTCAGGTGGCTCTTCCCACTATCATAAGTTTATTTGTCCCCCTTTGGGGAGGGGTGGAGTAGGTGGGCAGGTAAATTCTCCCTTCTCTTCTGCTCCCACCCCTTCTGCATGCCCCTCTTTTAATGCCCATCTTTCTTTGATACCTTCCTGCCCTTGTGTCCTGCTTCGCCTTCTCTGTCCTCTGCTGGCTTCCTGGAGTTCTTCATTGAGCTCCTGCTGATTTCTGGGCAGAGTGTGGTGCAGAGATGAGCAAGACATGTTCTTCCTCTTCGGGTGGTGGTGGTGGTGGTGGTGGTGCAGGGCTCATTAGACTGAGGAGAAGCTCCCCTGTGGTCTCCAGAGGTCAGGGCCACTGACACAGCTATTTCACACCAGCTCCACCTGAGACACCGAGTATGAGGAGGGTCTTCCAGAAAGTCTTTTCATTCTCAAGAAGGAATAGATTCAGGGAACTTGTGCTCTTAAGACTCAGAACTTGCTTCCCAGCCGTCACCCTGACAGCTCATTAAGGAGCTTAATTTTCCTCTTCCTGTTTTCTGGAAGAGGAACCAGAGTGAAAGGTTATCTGACTTGCTTAAGGCCAAGTGCAGTTAGAGGCAGGAGGTGCAGGGACTGGAACCATTTGGGCTGATTATTTTGGGTCTCATCCTTGGGCACTGCTGAGTCCCTGGAGGGGCCTGGGGTGGAGACCAGGGTGAGATGCCACACTGTCTACATGGGGCAGGGCCTAAATGCAGCAGGTTAGTTAGACAGACTGCAGATTGTAACAAGGTGTGTGTTCATTCATCTTAGTGGCTGGTCTCCACCACAGTCAGCTGGTCAGCACTTTGCCCCAGGTCACTGTCCCCAGCAGGGTATGTGTGACTCCTGCCTGCATTACATCTATGACTCTCCTGACCACTCAGTCCAGGCCAGGCTTCCCTCCCTGCAGTACCTGGCCGCTCTCCCTTTCATTTCTCTGCACTGCTGTGCTTTCGGGGTGACTCAACCCCTCTTGGGCCTTGTTTTGCCTTTCTGTCACTTGGAGAGAAGGGTCACTCCTCTCCTGCTAGCATGGCTTGTCAACAAAATGGGGACTCTGCTCATAGCCAGGTTCTGTTGAAGATGTTGGAGCCAGGGGCTTTTCCCTCAGTTCCTTGCTCTGCATGACTTGGGGGGGGAGATAGGGGTAGATGGTAGACAATTCTTCTAGTTTCCTGGGACATTAGTTTTCACTTCTCTGTGTCATATCCATCAGTACTTGCATTTACGACTCTTCTTGTGTTTAGTGAACACACTGGGCAAGCTGCTGTGGTGGTGGAGGTCCTGCTCTCTGCCCAGTATGTCCTGTCTCCCCAGGAGGCCTCTTTCCCCAGCCTACAGTTTGCAAAGTAATTTGGAAGAGAAGGAGAAAACCATGAGTGGGCTTGCCTTGTTCCCTTCCTTAGACCTTTGGATTTTTGCTTGATTTCTGACCTCAAACAATAAACTACAAATACCCAATGCTCTAAGGATCAGGAGGCATTGTATCTGTCCTTTATAATGATTCGCATACACACAGACACTCGTCAATGAGTGTGAAGTGAGAATTGATCAGAAACTGCCCCTGCCCTTTAGGAACTCCTAGGGCCAAGGTGGGAAGAGAGATGGCACATAGCCAGACAGGGCTAATTGCAGACTGATGCTGTGATGGTTGCATGAACCAGGTACTTTGGAAGCAGTTACAGAGTCATTCAATTCAGAATCAGGATCTAGGGGTTCAAAGATGAATGGTTCTACTGCCTCCCCAGAAGACTGAGAGCAGAGCAGGCATTTGTAACTCAGGGTAACAGGTGCAGTGGGAAGTCCAAAAAGGAGTTCCTAGCCCAGTCCTCACATTTGAACTTCATCTGGGTAAGGGGGTGGGCTTGGGGACATCACTCGGAGGCATAAAGCAACACGTGGTAGCACGAGTCTGGTCCAGGGATGACAGATGAGCCTGGAGAGGTGAACACAGGCCATCAACAGTCAGGAATGTCGTGCTGGAGAGAGAGGGTTTTCTGCTGAAGTTAGTGGTGATTCAGAGAGCAATTTGTGGAGGGGTGGGAGAGAGCCAGACTCTGTCTCCCAGAGAGGCCTGTGGCAAGGGGCATGCAGGATCTGGAAGTTGCGAGCCCTGCTGGAAGCCTGAGAAAAGCCAGCTCTGAAATGGGTCCATGGAGAGTCAGGGGTTGCACCCTGGGAGTGAAAAGGGTCATCTGGGTTGGAGGTCAAAGGCCCAGCTGTCTAGGTTGGAGATCGGAGGCCAAGCTGTCTAGGCTGGAGGTCCTCTGGGCTGGAGGCTGAAAGCCCATCATCCCCCCCCCCCCCCCCCCAGGAGCAGGAGTCTTAGCCCCAAGCAGCTAGGGATATTAGCCTGCCTGCTGGCTTGGGTGTCTGCTGTCAGACTCATAGGCATGAGCTCATTAGGTTCTCTGGGTGATGCTGTTAGTGTTAAAGTCCCACAGTTAGACTGTGGAGGCCGATGAGAGGAGACAAATGATCCGTTTGCTGCCAGTGCAGCCAGCAATCAGGCTTTCTACCTCCAGGGCTTTCCACTGTGCCACACTCTCACCCAGTGTGAAGGGAGCTGCTCTGGATCCCCATTGCTCGCCAAGCCTCCTGCTGACCCCATCCCCAAGCAGTGTATCCCTCCTGGTTCTTGTGGTTCCTACTAACTCAATGGGCAGTGCAGAGGTCAGGGTCAGATGACAGGAGAACTTCCTGTGAGGCCCTGGGATGGAATGGAATTTCCTTTTCTGCAGATGTTTTGAACAGGGAAGGACAGTGGGTATGACAGGGACAGCAGATCAGCAGCTTGGCTTTCCTGGTGGCAAACTGCTGTGTGATCCATCTTGGCTGGGACTTGGGGAAGTCCTGTGGCTTTGGCCAGGGCCATCTGTGGGGTGGCGGGAAATGGAAGTATTGAGCTTGGAGTAAGATTGGGAATGGAGGGGGGGAATGGGCCCAGGGTCTCTGGGGAGGTTTGGAGGGGGCAGGGATTTGAAAGACCAAGGCTCAGAGATGGTTCTCAACACAGGGGTGCCAGAATTCTAGGAGAAGTTATGGAATGTGAAGATGGAGGCAGGAGAGTCCTTAAGTGGAGCCTGGGGAAGACCCCTGGGATTTATCCAGAAAGCAGTGGCTAGTGACCTGGCAAAAGTGAGGGCAGAGACTGGCTTCTGGAGACAGTTGGCAGACAGAGAGGGAAGACCTTGCTTTTCTTTATGCTTGAAGGAAGGATATGAGACCCTGGGCTGGGTGTGGTGGGGGCTGTGGTATAAGGATCTAGGGGGTCAGCTGAACTGAGGATGGGAGGGCCAGACACAGCAGTAGTTCAAGATGGTCACAGAGGAGGCATGTCTATCTGTACTGACTCCTGAAAGAGGGAGTCAGATCACTTAGTCTGGGAGCCCCAGGGATAGCTTCTGGAGGAGGTGGCTTGAGCTGGTCTTGGAGGAAAGCTGAAGTGTTCCAGATGGAAGAATTAGTGCCAGGGTACAGATAATGGGCAGGAGTGAGGTAGTATCCATGTGAGCCTTAGTTTCAGGATGCTTTATTCACTCCGTGGGATGTTCCTCACTTGGGGATCTCTTTGTGGTTTGGGGGCTTTGCCTGTTTCCTAATGGAGAGTGTAGTCTCCACCTCTGGATCTGGTTCTTAATCACTGATCACCCTTCTTCCAGCTTCACTAAGTGCTGGAGTGAATTCACCACTTTTCAGGAATTGCAGACTTCCTACAGGACACTGGTTGGGGGTGGGGGGAGGATGGTGTCACCTTCATTAGACTGAAGAGTCCTGAGTGAGGGGGGTGTTCCACCCTGTTAAAGTGGAGGGGCTTACACTTTAAACACGTCCCCTTAATCCCAGTAAAGCAGACTTCACTCACTCAGTGGCTCTGGGGTGGGGCACATGAGCTCCAAAATAGACTAGGTATTGTCTGTTCCTGGGCCACCTCCCTCCCTCCCCATATGGGGTGCGTCCTGCCCCAGGGATAGCTCAAGTGCTGGTGGGGGGTATAGGGCAGAGGAGGTGGGCAGGACTAGGTGGCTACTTCTGAGAAGCGAACAAAGGACTCTGTTGTCCAGACCCTTCCCTTCCCAAGGGGCCCTGGCAGGGTCATCTCTCTGGAGACAGGGCTCCTCCTTCCTGGGATGGGCCCCATCCAAAGGAACTGCATATTCCTTCCTTCTCAGGGACCTGGTGCCAGATGAGGCCCCTAGGAGGCCAGACCCCAGGGACAAGTCAGGCAGTCCCTGAAGTTTTGTGTGACTAAAGTCACTGTGCCACTGAGCAGCTCTTTCTCTGCCTAGGGACAGAGAAATAAGGGGAGTCTTTATTTCTGAAAAAGAATTTGTGTGTGAGTACAAAGAGACAGGAGAAAGAAAAAAAAAGAGTTAGGAGCGAGGTCCAGGAGATGCCGCAGTGGATAAAGCATTGGACTCTCAAGCATGAAGTCCTGAGTTCGACCCCCAGTAGCACATGTACCAGAGTGATGGCTGGTTCTTTCTCTCCCTCCTATCTTCTTCATGGATAAATAAATAAAATATTAAAAACAAAACAAAGAGCCAGGAGCAAGGTAAGCAGAAGCTGGACTCCTTAGTCTAGGTCCAAGACGCCCAGGACTATGTGTGACTGTGCACCCTGAAGTCTGGAAATGGAGCATATAAGACCCAGATGGGGACAGAGCTGCCTCCCATGGAGCCCCACAAATAAACCTTCTTCCATTTTTTATTTTTTTTTAACAGAGCACTGCTCAGCTCTGGTTTATGATGATACTGAAACTGGGACCTCAGAGCCTCAGGCATAAGAGACTGTTTGCATAACTACTGTGTTATCTCCCCCACCTAGACCTTGCCACCCCTCCCCCAGCCTGTGCAAGCAGTGGGCTGGTCCATTTCAGAAAGGGAAAAGGGAGGGTCTGGGCAGTGGACTATTGGGAAGCATCAGCTCAGGAGGGTCCCTGAAGTGTGCTTTACTTACTGCTGTGTGACCTTGGGCATGGCACCCACCCTTTCAGGACCCAGATGTCCCTATGGGAGCCATGTCAGCCACATCAGTGGGGCCCTTCTCCCTGAGTCACTCCCCCAGCCCCACCCCAATGTTCTGCTATGAAGTTCTGAAGTGACCTTTATTTTGGATGTTACAGTGGGGAAATTGGGCAACTCTAGCCACAGGACGTCCAGGGACAGTGCTGGACCTGGGTGCAGAAGGTGCTCTTTTGGGTGGGGTCCACTGCCTCTACAGCCTCCCACCTCTCAGAGCCACTGTGGTAAATGGCAGGTGCTAGAAAGCCTGCTCAGTCGGGTCCCTCCTCAGGGACCCTCTCACTTGGGTGCCCACAGTGCCCTCTGGGGTCTGATTAACATAGATTAGGGCCTGGTAAGCAGAGCAGTTGGGAGGAACCAGATTTCCTGGTTTCAGCTGCCAGCTCTGCCTCTTATCAGCCTGGGTGCTAACTCTTTAACCCTTTCTCTGCTGCTTCTAGTGCCTGTGTGGAGGTTGGCATGGAGATTAAGTGAATTGCAATTGCTAAAGCTCAGAGAAGAGTCCCTGGCTCAAGGCAGCACTCTGTGAGGTCCCCCTCTTAAGTGACCTCTTGCCAGACAGTGAGGTCCTCTTGGGAGGAACTCTGTCCCACCCACTTTTGAGACTCCAAAGGGTTCAGCACAAGCCTGTCATTGTTGGCTCTCAGTACGCGGTGGCAACCTGGCTGGCCTATGCATTGCCCTTCTTATCCTTCAAGGTGTATGCCAGATGTGTCCTCCTCCTCCTCCTCCTCCTTCTCCTCCTCCTCCTCCAAGAAGCCTGCATTGATCTCCAAGTGCCTGTAACCTTTCCTGCAGCCTTTCCCAGCTCCCCTCCTGTGCAGTGTTAGCCTCAGTTGTTTGCACACTGTGAGAAGCCAGAGGCACTTGGCCTGGGTCTGTTGTCCCCAGCACCTGTGCTGTCCTACATGGCATGGCACTCCATCAATATTTGTTCAGTGAAGGAGGCTAATGGAGGTGTTTCACTGGGAAGAGATACACTTGGGAGGGAGCAGGCTGGACTGGCTGTGTGGTTGGCAAGGATAAAGGGACCTCATTGCTGGTTGTGAAATATCTGAAAAGTGGTCCAGAGCCAAAGGCTTGAAAGCATTCTTTGGGGCGGGGGTTTGGGGGGGTCTGGTGGTGGCACAACAGGTTAAGTGCACATAGTACAAAGCACAAGGATCCTGGTTCAAGGCCCCAGTTCCCTACCTGAAGGAGGGTTGCTTCACAGCAGTGAATCAGATCTGCATGTGTCTATCTTTCTCTCCTTGTCTCTGTCTTCCCCTCCCCTCTCAATTTCTCTCTCTTGTACCCAATAAAATGGAAGAAAAAAAAAAGGCTACCTGGAGCAGTGAATTTGTAGTACAGGCACCAAGCAACAGAGATAACCCTGGAGGCAGTAAATAAATAAATAAATATTATTCTTTGTAACCCAAAGGGGGGAGGTCACAAGATAACTGGCTTCTCACTGATGAAGTTTTCTGAGCCAGTTTCATTCCAGGCCCTGCACCTCTGCTCCTGCCCACCCCTCCCCCTCAACACATTTCTAGCATCTTTGAGTCTCTGTTTGTTCTCCTTCCTGAAGCCATGCTCCAGCCTGGGAGGCATCCCTGTCTAACCACCAGAGGTTACTCCATCTTTGTGACATCTTTAGATTTTTACTGACACAGCCTGTGGGGGTGAGGGCAGGCAGGGGACACAGGAAATCCCTCTTTAGGCTGGCCCTCAGGCTCTGACTGAGGTGTCTCCATAGTGGTTTCACCCAACAGTGGTCACAGAGTTCTTTGTGCAGCTGGAGGGCCCTCCTCCACCTGCAGCACCATGACCCCTTAGGCTTCTCTCAGAACCCACTTAATTAGGAGGGAAGAGTTCTGGGTGCTGGATCCAGCAGGTTGGGCTATAATTAGCTAATTCACCCACACAAGGTTTGCCCCTTGAACTGGGGGTGGGTTGGGGGGGTGTGAGGCTCAAAGGAGATGGGAAGGACAGGGACACAATGGAGGAGAACTCAGAACCAGGACTTGACATCAGTATGAGTAGAAGGAAGCAGGAAGTTAGGGGAGAGAGAGATAGGGACAGACAGACAGATGAAAGAGGTGGGGGGAGGGGTGGCACAGGGGTAAGGGTTTCTACTAGACTAGAGATCTCAGATGAGGACCAGAAAGGGAAGTGAGATTGTCTAGGGCCCGGGGTTGGGGGGTGGGGGGAGGCAGCAACTTTGTGCTGGGGCAGCCTGGGTGCCTCTTTCTTTTGGTCCCTCATCCATGGCCATTCATTCTCTAGGAGGAAAGTGGGGAGAAGGGGGAGGGCAGGGAGTCAAGGGGCAGAGGCAGGTTTTGTGAATGGCCTCAAGCCAGCTCCCTTAGTTCCCAGCTTCAGATGCCCCCTTGGAACTCAGAACCTTTTACTTTTTTATTTTAAAAAATTTAATTTGTTTATTTATTATTGGATAAAAGCAGAGGGAAATTGAGAGGGGAGGAGGAAATAGAGAGGGAGACAGACACTGCAGCCCTACCATTTGTAAAGCTTCCCCCTGCAGGTGAGGACCAGGGGCAGCTAGAACCTGGGTCCTTGCACACTGTATTGTGAACACTTAACCAAGTGTGCCACTGCTTGGCCCTGCACCTTTTTTTTTTTTCTTAAAGATTTATTTATTTTATTTTTATGGGGAGGGGGTGGTGGAGAGGGCCCTCTTGCTTAACTCTGCCATAACAATAGTACCAGGGATTGAACTCAGAGCCTCTGAGACCTCAGGCATGCAAGTCTAGTGCTCTAGCTCTGACCTCTGCCCCTCACCCCAGAGCCTGTTTTCATGCCAGGGAAGCCAGTTGGCTGCTGGTTCACACAGAAACAACAGCCCTTTCTGGTTCCCAGCCCCTGGTGGGAGGCGCCTGTTTGTTGCTGGGTGTTCTGCCCAGGCTCAAGATCAAGAGGGGAGGCGGCAAAGAAAGTCTCCCCTCCCCCAGCCTTTCCCCTCCTCGCTGGGCTGACATGCCAGGGCCTCTGACTCCAAGGAACCAGTTACATAACTCGGCTCTCCCCACTTCCTCCTTCCAGACCTCCCCAGAGGGCCAGCAGGGGCAGACCGGTGCTTTTTGCAAGATTCCTGGTCATCCTGAGGGACAAGCCTGGTTGGAAGAAAACCCTGACATTGTTCACCTGCTGATGCCCTCAGAGGGGGCTGGTGTGGGGCTGGCCACTCTGAAGCTAGAGGAGAAAAGAAACAGCAGTTTCCACCAGGCCCCACATACTTCCACACATATTTCTGAAGCACTTGCTGGGTGCCAGGCCTGCCCCTTGAGGGAGGGCCTCTAAGCCACAGGCCCAGCCCAGTGGACATCTCTCTCCCACTGAGAAGTGCTACCTGCCCAGAGCCAGAGGGCTCATCCTCTTCAGAGCAGGCAGGTGTTTTGGGGGAGAAGGGACAGGCCTTGGCGGTGGGTTTACAGTGAGCAGAGTCCTGGTCTGTGACAGGTGATTTTCAACCAGGACTGACTTCCATCACCAGATGCTTGAGAACCCGCTGTGCCATCAAGGATGGCCGACTTCATCTGCCATCAGTAGGGGTAACCGGGGCTGTAGATGACTTTAGGATACAAAGACAAGGGTGGGAAGGTAACATTCTGAATCCAGCATCCTAGCCAGCATTGGGGCACTAGACAGAGAGAATGAGACAGTAGAGAAGATGTGAGCTCTGCAGACTCTCCACTGGTGGAACAAGAGGGAGCAGAGGCCTCTCTCCAGCCTATGAGCCCCCCCGAAAAGCTGATAACAGTTCCAGATAATAAGCGTGCCATGAGTAGTGGGGAAACCTGGTCTTGTGAGAAACAGCTCCAGGCTTGGGAGCTATGTATTGGGAGGGGGTGGTGCTGACAAGGAAGGGAGGCACACAGGCAGTGTTTCTGTAGCTCTGGGTGGGATGGTAGAGAGAGGCCCTCTTCTGCTATATCCTCTGGGCATCATTTGGTTGGATTTTTTTTTTTAAATCAGAACACTGCTCAACTCCGATTTATGATTATGCTGGGGACTGACCCTGAGACCCTAGATTCTCAGGCATGAAAGTCTTTTTGCATAACCATTAATGCTACCTCTTCCTCCCCTGGCCTTTTCTTTGTTACCTGTGTGCTAGTGAAAGTGCCTGCACATTAGAGGGGTTCCTAGGCTGGGGGATTTGATTATGGGTCTGGAAAGTCCCAGGGCAACAACCTGGTAGCATATGCTTATTAATTCTTCCTGGGAACAGGGACCCTCAGCCATTTTTTTTTTAATTTATTTCTTTATTGGAGAATTAATATTTTACGTTCAACAGTAAATACAATAGTTTGTACATGCATAACATTCCCCAGTTTCCCATTTAACAATACAACCCCCACTATGTCATTTATCATCCTTCATGGACCTGTATTCTCCCCACCCACCCACCCCAGAGTCTTTTACTTGGGTGCAATATGCCAATTCCAGTTCAGGTTCTATTTGTGTTTTCTTTTCTGATCTTGTTTTTCAAATTCTGCCTGAGAGTGAGATCATCCCATATTCATCCTTCTGTTTCTGACTTATTTCACTCAACATGAATTTTTCAAGGTCCATCCAAGATCGGCTGAAAACAGTGAAGTCACCGTTTTTGACAGCTGAGTAGTATTCCATTGTGTATATATGCCAAACTTGCTCAGCCACTCATCTGTTGTTGGGACACCTGGGTTGCTTCCAGGTTTTGACTATTAAAAATTGTGCTGCCAAGAACATATGTGTACACAGATCTTTTGGGATGGATGTGTTGAGTTTCTTAGGATATATGCCCAGGAGAGGAATTGCAGGGTCATAGGGTAGGTCCATTTCTAGCCTTCTGAGAGTTCTCCAGACTGTTCTCCACAGAGGTTGGACCAATTTATATTCCCATCAGCAGTGTAGGAGGGTTCTTTTGACCCCACAGCCTCTCCAGCATTTGCTGCTGTTACCTTTTCTCATGTCTGACATTCTCACAGGAGTGAAGTGATATCTCATTGTTGTCTTTATTTGCATTTCTCTGACAATCAGAGACTTGGAGCATTTTTTCATGTGTTTCTCGGCCTTTTGGATCTCTTCTGTGGTGAATATTCTGTACAAGTCCTCCCCCCATTTATGGATGGGGTTATTTGTTGTCTTGTTGTTGAGTCTGGCGAGCTCTTTATATATGTTAGTTATTAAACTCTTATCTGATGTATGACATGTAAAGATCTTCTCCCATTCTGTGAGGGGTCTCTTGGTTTGGGTAGTGGTTTCCTTTGCTGTGAAGAAGCTTTTTAATTTGATGTAGTCCCATAGGTTTATACTTGCCTTAGTCTTCTTTGTAATTGGATTCATTTCATTGAAAATGTCTTTAAAATTTATGCAGAAAAAAGTTCTGCCAATATTTTCCTCTAAGTCTCTGATAGTTTCTGGTCTAAAATCCAAGTCCTTGATCCACTTGGAATTTACTTTTGTATTCAGTGAAATACAGTGATTCAGTTTCATTCTTCTGCATGTTTCAACCCATTGTTTCCAACACCATTTGTTGAAGAGACTCTGATTTCCCCATGTAATAGTCTGAGTCCCTTTGTCAAAGATTAGATGTCCATAGGTGTGGGGCCTCATTTCTGGGCTCTCAATTCTATTCCACTGGTCAGTGTGTCTATTCATGTTCCAGTACCAAGCAGTTTTGATGACAATGGCCCTATAATACAGTTTGAGATCTGGGAGTGTGATGCCTCCAGTTCTGTTCTTTTTTCTCAAGATTGTTTTGGCAATTCTAGGTCTTTTCTGGTTCCAGATAAACATTTGTACATTCTCCTAAAAAATGTGCTTGGGATCTTGATGGGGATAGCATTAAATTTGTAGATGGCTCTGGGTAATATATTCATTTTGATGATGTTAATTCTTCCAACCCATGAACATGGAATATCTTTCCACTTCTTTGTATCTTTTTCAATTTCTTTGAGTAGTGACTCATAATTTTCAGTATATAAGTCTTTCACTTCTTTGGTTAGGTTTACTCCTAGATATTTTATTGTTTTTGTTGCTGTAGTAAAAGGAATTGATTTCTGGATTTCAATTTCTTCTAACTTAGTGTTTGCATAGAGGAATGCCACTGACTTTTGAATGTTAATTTTATAGCCTGACACCTTACTGTATTGCCTGATGATTTCCAAAAGCTTCTTGCTGGATTCCTTAGGTTTTTCCATGTATACTATCATGTCATCTGCAAATAAGGACAGTTTGACTTCTTCTCTTCCAATCTGTATGCCTTTAATTCCTTGCTCCTGCCTGATTGCTATGGCAAGAACTTCCAATACTATGTTGAATAGTAATGGTGATAGTGGGCAGCCCTGTCTAGTACCTGATCTGAGGGGAAATGCTTCCAGTTTTTCACCATTGAGTATGATGTTGGCTGTAGGTTTGCTATATATAGACTCCACTATCTTGAGGAATTTTCCATCTATTCCCATTTTTTGTAGTGTTTTGATCATAAAGGGATGTTGTATTTTGTCAAAGGCTTTCTCTGCATCTATTGATATGACCATGTGGTTTTTGGTCTTGCTCTTGTTGATGTGGTGGATCACACTGATTGATTTACGTATATTAAACCAACCTTGCATGCCTGGGATAAACCCCACTTGGTCATGATGAACAATCTTTTTGATATACTGCTGTATCCAGTTGGCTAGAATTTTGTTCAATATTTTCGCATCTATGTTCATCAGAGATATTGGTCTGTAGTTTTCTTTTTTGGTTGTATCCCTGTCTGCTTTTGGTATCAGGGTGATGTTGGCTTCATAGAAGCTAGCAGGGAGTATTCCAGTGTCTTCAATCTTCTGGAAGACTTTTAAAAATAGAGGTATTAGTTCTTCTTTGAAGGTTTTGTAGAATTCATTTGTAAAACCATCTGGTTCAGGACTTTTATTTTTGGGGAGATTTTTGATAACTGTTTCAATTTCATTAGCTGTGATGGGCCTGTTCATATTATCCACTTCCTCTTTACTTAGTTTTGGAAGTTGGTAGGTATCTAATAAATTGTCTATTTCTTCCAGGTTCTCTAGCTTGGTGGCATATAGTTGTTCAGAGAAGCCTCGCATGATATGTTGAATTTCTGAGGTGTCTGTTGTGATATCTCCTCTTTCATTTACTATCCGATTTATTTGGGTTTTCTCCCTGTTTTGTTTTGTGAGTCTGGCTAAAGGTTTGTTGATTTTGTTTACTCTTTCGAAGAACCGACATTTACTTTCGTTTGGTTTTCCTATTCTCAATGTTATTTATTTCTGCCCTAACTTTAGTGATTTCTGTCCTTCTGGCTGCTTTAGGGTTCCTTTGTTGTTGTTCTTCTAGGTTTTTAAGATGTGCAATCAGGCTGTTTATTTGTGCTTTTTCTTGTTTCCTAATGTGTGCTTGTATAACTATGAACTTCCCTCTTAGGACTGCTTTAGCTGTGTCCGAAATATTTTGATAGCTTGTGTCTTCATTTTCATTGAACTCTCGAAACATTTTGATTTCTTCCTTGATTTCCTCTTTGACCCAGAAGTTGTTAAGAAGTGTACTGTTGAGCTTCCACATTTTGGCACTGTTACTAATCTTTTGTTGATTGTTAAGTGTTAGTTTAATTCCACTGTGGTCTGAGAAGATGCTTGGGATGATTTCAGTGCTCTTGAATAGGCTGATGCTGTCTTTGTGGCCCAATATATGGTCTATCCTTGAGAATGACCCATGTGGATTTGAGTAAAATGTGTATTCCAGTTTCTTGGGATGAATGACTCTGAAAATGTCCAATAGTTCTAGTTTATCTATCTCTTCATTTAGCTCCCTTATGTCTTTATTGATTTTCTGCCTCGATGATCTGTCAAGTTGAGATAGTGGGGTGTTGAAGTCCCCTACTATGATTGTGTTACTGTTAATATATTGCTGTAGCTCTTTCAGTAGAAGTTTGATGTATTTAGATGGCTTCTCATTGGATGCATAGATGTTAATAATTGTTAAGTCCTCTTGATTGACTGATACTCTGAGCATGAAGTAGTGTCCATTCCTATCTTTTTAAATCTTATCTATTTTAAAGTCTATCATGTCAGATATGAGAATAGCTGTTCCTGCCCTTTTTTTGTGGGCCATTGGCTTGTATGATAGTTTTCTATCCTTTCAGTTTAAGTCTGTGTTTATCTTGTTGAGTCAGGGGATTTCCTGTAGACAGCATATTGTTGGGTTGTGTTTTCTGGTCCATCTTCCTACTCTGTGTCTTTTAATAGGTGAATTCAGGCCATTGACATTTATTGATATCAAAAATTGAAGATATTTTAACGCCATTCTTGTAGAGTTTTAGAGTGTTTTGATATATGTCCTATTTGTGGTGGTCTGGTTGTTTATAGGAGACCTTTCAGAACTTCTTTCAGGGCAGGCTTGGTGATGGTTGCTTCCTTCAACTGTTGCTTGTCTGAGAAGGTTTTGATGCCTCCATGTAGTCTGAATGACAGTCTAGCAGGATACAGTATTCTTGGCTGAAAGCCTTTCTCATTGAGCACTCGATAGATATCTTGCCATTCTCTTCTGGCCTGTAGTGTTTGTATGGAGAAGTCTGCTGCTAATTTATGGGTTTTCCTTTGTAGGTGACTCTTTGTTTTTTCTCTTGCAGCCTTCAGGATCCTTTCTTTATCCTTATTCCTTTCCATTCTAAGTATGATATGTCTTGGTGTCTTTAGGTCTGGGTAATTCTCTTTGGGACTCTCTGGCTTCTTGAATTTTTATGTCTTTGATGTTGTCTAGACTAGTTTTCAGCTACTATGGCCTGGAAAATTCTTTCTTCCTCTCCTTCTCTTTCTTCCCCTGGTATGCCAATAATGCGTATATTGTTTCTTTTGAAGTCATCCCATAGGAATCTGTTGTTGTTTTCAGCATCTCTTAATCTCTTTTTGAGATCTCTTACTTCTTTTTTAGTTGTCTCTAATTCATCCTAAATCTTGCTAATTCTGTCTTCAGCCTCATAGATTCTATTTTCTCTGCCCTCTACTGTTTTCTGGAGTTCATCTGTTTTGTTGCCCTGCTCTGATACTGTTTTAGCCTAGTTCAGCTAGTTGCATTCTTAGCTCAGCGATTTCAGCTTTCAGCTCTCTAATAACCATGAGATAATTAGTATTTTCTTCCATATTCTCATTTGTTGTTCCTGCATTTCTGATTACAATTTTTTCAAATTCTTTACTCACTCCTGTTATTATTTCCTTAGCTAATGTTTGGATGTTGAACTCATTATTTTGTGCTTCACCTTCTGGAGGACTTTTAGCTGGACTCTTGTCTTGGTTCTATTCTCCAATATTTTTTCTTGTTGCTTTAACCATTTTATGTATTATGTTATGAGTTCCCTTTATCAGTACTTTTCAAATTATTGATCACTATTGCCCGGATTGACTTGTGTCTAAGTAAGTTAATTAAAGGGTTCACAGTGGTGGAAGTTAACAGTTATTTCAATCCCTGAGTTGGAGCTCAGTGGTTTAAAAGCCTCTTTTTTTTTTTCCTTTCCTGTAGGCTATGGGAGCCTGAGGGCTTTTAAACTATCAATAGGCTTCTTAGCTTAATCACTGACTCCTGACCAAGAGATAAAGCAGGGTGTGGTAGAGATAATCCAGTGGTTATGCAAAGAGACTTTCACAGCCCCTCAGCTATGCCACGGAGGTATAGGTCTTCTGAGTTTCCTGGTTAGATCTCTGTCCCCTGGTGTCCCTTCCTGTCACTGTTCCAGATTCTTAGGGTAGTAGCAATGGAGACTCAGAGTTGCACTTGGTGAGTCTCTGGGGAGTCCTTTCCTCCCTTCAGCTGTCCCCTTGTTGGTGGAGCAGACTGGAGGTGGTGTCTCAACTGATAAACTGCTGAACTGTTAGCAGTCACTTAATCGCTCCTTAGGCCCCTCTCTCCTCTCTGTCACCAGCCACACATGTTTGTACTAACTGGTGATTTACTGGGTTCCTGTGGTCATTCTAGTCCTGTCTTGTTTCAGTCCCGTGTGGTGGTCTCCTTTGGTATTCCTAGTTGATCAGGGAGAGGAGAGGAGAGAAAGCGATCTGCTTCTCTTAGCTCCGTCTCTGAAAGTCCACTCTCAGCCATTCTACCATTCCCTGGAAACATTCTTTTTATTTCAGATACATTAAGGTGGTAGAGAGTTGGAGAGAGGGAGAGAGAGGAGAGACACTCCAACTCAACCATGGAGCACAACCCAGCACTATCCATGAAATTCCCCTCCTCCCCCATGCCATCTCCCTGGTGTTCCCATGTGGTTCTGGGGCTTGAACCCAGAGCTTCACACATGTAAGCTGTCACTGTCCTAGGTGAGCTATCTTCTGACCCTGGAAACATTTAAGAACTCAATAAAGGAGACCTTTTTCCATGCAGCAGATTTTTTTGTAATATCCTAAAAATGACAGATGATCACAAGACTGAGTGGTTAATATGCACATATTCATGTCTCAGATTCCTCAGAGTGCTGACTCCTCAGCAACAGTGACTCCACAGGCTTGGAACAGCTCTGCTATTTGATGCTCACTCACCATTTTACAATGAACTTTAGTGGTGGTGGTGGTCGGGGGGAGAGTAGCTTTTTAGTAGGAAGAACATTAAACAAAGACCCATGGGTGTACATGGCCCCAGACTGAGCCCTGATCCCCCATAGGCAGCCTGACTACTTGCTGTTATCTGTCCCTATGCCACAACCACCAGCTCAGTACCACCCCCTGGACTAGACTCCTGCAGAGGTCTTCTTGGTTCTCCCCCAAGCCCTCCACTTTTTCTGTGATACACAGGTGCAGGATAGACATAGTATTTCTTCATATATATATATATATATATATATATATATATATATATATTTTTTTTTTTTTTTTTACCAGAGCACTGCTCAGCTCTGGCCTATAGTGCTGCAGGGGATTGAACCTGGGACTTTGGAGCCTCAGGCATGAGAGTCTCTGTATAACCACTGTGCTATCTACCCCTGCCCTACATACATATTTTAACATATTTTTATGTATTTATTTACCTTGGAGAGAGACAGAGATAAATTGAGAGGGGAGGGAGAGACTCCTGCAGACTTGCTTCACTATTTGTGAAGCTTCCCCCCTACAGGTGAGGACCAGGGACTTGAACCCAGGACCTTATGCATGGTAACATGTGTGTTCAACCAGGTGTGCCACCACCAGGCCATATATATATATATATATATATATATATATATATATATATATATATATATAATTAATATTTACTTGTTCATTTTTGTGTGAGAGAGAACCAGAGCATCACTCTAGCACATGTACTGCTAGGAATCAAAATCAGGACCTCATGCATTAATCATTATGCCACCTCTCAGGCCATATTCTTCAGGTGTCACAGGAAGCCCTTCTGGTCTGTCACATTCCTTCCCACTATCCCTACTCTCCACACAGCCAACACTCTACCTAGCTCCATTATTTTATTTTTTAACTATTCCTCCATAGTCTTTCTATTCTTACACCTGTGTCCTTTGCTCATGTTGACTTGTGTGAAGTGATTTTCTCCTCCGACTGGTGACATCTCCCTTATATTTTGAGGTTGGACCTAATCTCAGTGACATGCACTTGGATCTGGGACACTAGGCATATGTTGGGTGCCAGGGGAAGTTTCCCTCAGCTTTGTGCTCCCTGCCCAAGCAGTCAGTGTTCTTTTTCCACACACCCCTAGCACCTTGCAGATGCCCATGATGGCAGGTCATGTCATAGGTGGCTGTTATGCCAGCTTCCTGTGCTATTATGCAGATGTGTGTTTGATGTCTCTGAGACCCCCAGCTCCTGAGAGGGGCCAGCATAACCAGCGATGGACCAGATGTGCAGAAGTGCATTGAAACAGGAGTACAAGTGACACAAACAGAGAGAGAGGGAGGAGAGGGAGAAGGAGAGGGAGAGGGAGAGGGAGAGGGAGAGGGAGAGGGAGAGGGAGAGGGAGAGGGAGAGGGAGAGAGAGGACAGATTTGGTGAAACAGTTCCCTGAGGAAGTGAGTCTTGAGCTGCTGACCCAATGGGGAAACCCTCTTTCCTTCTCCTCGCTTCCTTCCCTTTCCTTCCCGGTCCTGCTGCTAACAGAAAGCTGCTGAAACCGCCTTTGACAAGGGAGATGTAGATGTATTGAATGGGGAGTTGGAGAGGTTTTGTGTGTGTGTGTGTGTTTGTGTGTGTGTGTGTGTGTAGTGTGCAAAGAGAAATCATATATAATGAGAGAGAGAGAGAGGGAGGGCTCCCAAACTTTTCCCACTTATCTGTGCCCCAAGGTGAGTGGTGGGCTTCCCAGGCTCGGGGCTATTTTTCCCCCCTTTACTGGGGGATTAATGTTTTACATTTGACAGTGAATACAATAGTTTGTACATGCATAACATTTCTCAGTTTTCCACATAACAATAAAACCCCCACTAGGTCCTCTGTAATCCATTTCTAGGACCTGTACTCCCCAACCCCTACCCCAGAGTCTTTTTTTTTCTTTTAATTTCTTTATTGGGGGATTAGTGTTTTACAGTCGACAGTAAATATGATAGTTTGTACATGCATAACATTTCCCAGTTTTCCACATAACAATACACCCCCCACTAGGTCCTCCTCTGCCATCATGTATATGTAAGTGAATCCTTGTCTTTTTCCTCCCCTTCTTTGAAGGCAGGCCTGGTGCAACCCCCAGCCCAGCCATTTTCTGACAGAGGTGGCACACTGGTTGTTTCAGCTTCAGTTTTCCTCATCTTTGAAATAGGGGAAGTAGCCACCCCAGATAAAGTCAGGGAGTGCCTAGTAATGTCAGTTGCTCTTTCAGAAGACTACCCAGGGTCCTTCCCAGTCTGACCTTCAGTGAGCTTTCTGCCTCTGACTGGGAGAAGGCTAGGGAGAACATTCCATTCCTTTTCTCGCAGACCCTCTCTCCAGGCCTCACAATGGATTCAGAGTTTAGTGCAAACTGTTTATGTTTCCCTTGTAGAGTTTATTACCCAGCCGAGCCTTCTGCAATTAATTATAAGCAAAGCAAATAACTTGTTCCTGGGAGGCTGGGCTTGGCATAAACATTTACATCCAGCCCAGGCTGGCCCCAGGGCTAGGCTTTTCCCCTTGGCCTTTGGAATGGGGAGGGATTAGAGGATGAGCGTGGGCGGGGCTAGGGTGCAGACCGAGAGAAACGATTTCCCTTCAGTGGCTTTCTCTGGACTCTCTGTGCCTTCAAGGTGTTGTGCATTTACATGTCTTTCATTTCCTAATTACTCCCAATGGAACCCCAGTTTGCCCAGTACTTTAAATTATTTACTGAAGGCTGTACAGGGATGGCAGGACTGGGTGAATTAGGAGACTAGGAGAGAGAAGTGAGGGCAGGAGTTGGGAAATTGAGTGAGTCCCTGTTCATTCATTCGTTTCATACGCATTGGGCTCCTGTATACAGTAAGCATGAGGAGGCAGGGCAACTCTTGGTGGCCCAGCTGAGACACTGTTTCCATTGAATGCCAGAGGATCCCTTGGGATGGGCCCAGTGACAGACAACTGTGTCAGGGGCCACATCCTCAGTTGGAGGGCAGGGAAGGGGCATTGTGTAGGGCCCTCTAGTGGTCATGGTTATACCACTTTAGACAAGGTGAGGCTGCAATGGGACAAGGCAGGGGTTAGAGTAGAGAAATCACATTTAATGTCACCTCTTCCAAATGTAAGAACAATTAGTTCTTGACATATGTAGGGGACCTATTTCAGGAGTCCAAAACTCATGGATACTAAAGACCCTTATTATTAATTTTTATTCTTTGGAATAATAATCCTGGCATTTATTAATTGAGAAAAATATTTACTATATAATATTTTTATAAGTAGTAAGTGAAATGTATATATGAAATTATTTGTCCTGAAATTTTCTAAAGTAAGTGGTAAGTGCTTCTATATGCCTAACACTTTATTCTTCTTAAACCTTTTACTTCACATTCTTCATAAGAATTCTTATAAATGGTATAAGCACACACACACACACACACACACACACACACACACACACACTTAATGCAGTGAGCAAGTGTGCCCAGACTGGTTGCATCCAGCAAAGTTCTCCACAGAAAGTTCCCTAGAGTTTGAAGACCATTATTTTCTACTTAAAAAAAATTCTTTTTCTGCTATTTATTTTTGGATAGAGACATAAATTGAAAGGGAAGGGAGAAATAGAGAGGCAGAGAAAGAGATACCCACAGCATTGCTTCACCATCCTGCATTGAGGACTGGGAGCTTGAACCCATGTCCTTGTGCAATGTAACATGTACACTATCCTAGGTGAGCTACCCCCTGGCCCCTTAACTTTCTTTATCCAAGGTTCCATCACCAGCTGATATATGTAGTTGGTTGAATCCATGAATGCAGAAGCCGGGGGGGGGGGGGGGCAGGAAACAGCAATTCATATATCATTGGATCCTTTAAGTTCAAACCTGTGTTCAAGGGTCAGCAGAAAGGGTCCCTTGAGTTTGTCAGTCCTCCTAAATAGGAATCTGGAGTTCTAGACCCTAGAGCCCCTGTACTGAGCAGAGCAGGCCCAAAAGAGGATTGGCTCATGGTACCTTGGAAACTCTAGGCAAAGTGCATTTTCTGGTGCTTTGTGTTTTGTTTTGTTTTGTTTTGTTTTGCCTCCAGGGTTATTGCTGGAGCATGGTGCTTGTACCAAGAATCCACTGTTCCTGGAGGCCATCCCTTCCCCTTTTGTTGCTCTTGTTGTTTATCATTGCTGTTATCATTACTGTTGTTAGTAGTATTGCTCTTATTATTGTTGGATAGGACAGAGAGAAATGGAGAGAAGAAGCACAGACAGAGGGGGAGAGAAAGACAGACACCTGCAGACCTGCCTCACTACCTATGAAGGAACACCCCTGCAGGTGGGAAGTCAGGAGCTTGAACCGGGATTCTCAGGCTGGTCCCTGAGCTTCACACCTTGTGCACTTAACCCACTGTGCCACTGCCCAACCCCCGAACTGATTTCTTAGAGGATCTCTGTGGAGATCCTCTCTGACTGTACTGAGACTACACCCTCACCCCTCCTAGGCAGGATTGTGAGTTCCATTTTTTCTGAAGATCCTTTCAGCCTCATAATTCCTACTTCCACTGTGTGGATTTCAGAACCTTCTGCTGGGACACTGTTTCTCTTTGTGGGGGGTGGGGGTGGGGGGTGGCTGAGGCCCAGGAAGGGTGGAGCTCTTGTCTCTGCACTTCATTTGTACATGGTGTTTTGGGTTCTGGCACTCTTGGGCTAGGCAGGAGCCTATTCCTGTGCTTCAGTCCCATGGAGAGAGTGGGACTTAGTGCACTATCACCAGCACCTGGCCTGAGCCTGGGAGGACTTGTTTCTTGGGTAAATGATTGGCTGTGGGACCTAAGGGGAGAAGGAGGGGTCTGGTCTGGGAGGTGGGGGCTTCAGTCCAAGTCAGACCCTCTACCAGGAATGAATCTCAGTGCCACTTTCATGGAAATGAAACAGAATGATGACCCTCACACATAGGGTCAAAAGCTAGGTTAACTGTTAGCAGTAACCAGAAGTAGAACCAGATGACTATCAAGGGATATATTGAGGAAAACACATTGTGATCAGTCTACACCATGGACAATCATGAAAAGTCAATCACAGGGGCCAGGTGGTGGTGCACCTGGTTGAGCACACATGTTACAATGCACAAAGTCCCAGGTTCATGGCCCTTATCCCCACCTGCAGGGGGAAAGCGTCATGAGTGGTGAAGCAGGGCTGCAGGTAGCTCTCTGTCTCTCTCCCTCTCTCTCCCCTCCTTACCTCTCAGTTTCTGGTTGTCTCTATTCAATAAATAAAGATAATAAAAAAATTTTTTTAAGGTAGCAATAAAAAAAAAAGTCCCCCGGCTCCCCACCTTCAGGGGAGTCACTTCACAAGCGATAAAGCAGGTCTACAGGTGTCTATCTTTCTCTTCCCCTCCTCTCTCCATTTCTCTCTGTCCTATCCAACAATGACATTAATAACAACAACAATAATAACTACAACAATAAAAAACAACAACAAGGGCAACAAAAGGGAATAAATACATAAAAAAAGGTCAGTCACAAAAAGGAATCAGGCAGTGACCCTGAGCCTTGGGAACACTGTGATAAGTGAAAGAAGTCAGTCACTGAGGTCACAGAATGTGATTTATATGAATAGACATATCCTTGAGGACTGTGAACTGACATGAGCCTTTACCAGAGGTTGGGGAGATGGGAGAGCCAGAAGTTACTTGTAGCTGATTGTACTATAGGGTGGTGGAAATGCTTTGGAAACAGCAGGGCTGTGTTTGGACAATATTGTGAAAGTATCAAATGCTACTCATCCAGACATTTTATTTATTTATTTATTTATTTATTTATTTATTTATTTTTTACCAGAGCACTGCTCAGCTCTGGCTTATGGTGGAGCAGGGGATTGAACCTGGGACTTTGGAGACTCAGGCATGAGAGTTTCTTTGCATATGCTATCTACCCCTGCCCTTATTTATTTATTTTTAGAGACAGAGAAGGGAGAGAGGGATGGGAAGGGAGAGAGAAATCGCAGCACCAAGCTTCTGTCACTGCTATGGGAGCCTGGCTCAAACCTGGGTTGCATATGTGACAAAGTAGCACACTGTGCAAGTGAGCTATTTTGTAGACCCTCACCTGCTATTTTAAAATGATACATTTTGGGGCCTGGTGGTGGTGCACCTGGTTGAGTGCACAGGTCGCAATGCGCAAGGACCCAGGTTCAAGCCCCTGGTCCCTACCTACAAGGGGAAAGCTTCATGACTGGTGAAACAGTGTTGCAGGTCTCTCTCTGTCTCTCTCTCATCCCCTTTCCTCTTGATTTCTGGCTGTTTCCTATCCAATAAATAAAATAAAAATTTTAAAAGAAAGGGTTTGGAAATAATAAACTAGAGTAAAATGTTATATTTTGTCTGGCTATAGAGGTGACTTAGCAGCTGGAGTATGTATATGATATGCCTGTTTGAGTTCCAGGGTCCTGTCCCTAGCACTGAATATCTGGGAGTGGTGCTCCGATCTTTCTCTTTCTCATGAACAAAGTAAACATTTAACTCTTAAAAAAATAAATGGCAAATTTCAAGTTTTGCCAGTCTCACCTTTCTCTCTTTCTCTCTCCACACACAAACACACACATCGAGAGTTGCTAATAGAAAAGCAACATCTAGGGAGTCGGGTGGTAGCGCAGCAGGGTAAGCGCACGTGGAGCAAAGTGCAAGGACGGGCATAAGAAAAGCAACATCTGTGAGGAGGGGGTGCTGGAGAGGAGTCACAGGTGTTAGGGTGAGGCTTTGGAGAAAGGGTAGTGTGGAGTGAACAGTCGGAACCCAGAAAACTATGATGCTGAGTGAGATATATGAAAGATTCTAGAACAAAACCACCTGGGCTCAGAGTGGCGTGGCCTTGGGCAGGTTATTTAACCCCTTTCTGCCCCAGTTTCCTCATCTAAGAGACAAGGAGTGATAAAGGTTTTTATGGGAAGGGGGCTGGGAAGTGGCACAACTGGTTAAGCACACATATTACTAACCACAAGGACTGGGGTTCTAGCTTCCGTACCCCACCTGCAAGCGATCCGCTTCACAAGCAATGAAACAGATCTGCAGGTGTGTTTATCTTTCTTCGTATCTTTATCTCCCTGTCCTCTCAATTTCTATTCTATCTAATAAAAATTAGAAAGGGTTAGGGTTACAGAAGCCAGACTTTCCACCTTCTGCACCCCATAATGACCCTGGGTCCATACTCCCAGAGGGTTAAAGAATAGGAAAGTTATCAGGGGAGGGGATGGGATTCGGAGTTCAGGTGGTGGTGGGAATTGTGTGGAGTTGTACCCCTATTTTTTTTTCTTTTCTGCCTCCAGGGTTATTGCTGGGGCTCAGTGCCTGCACTACAAATCCACTGCTCCTGGAGGCTATTTTGTCCCTTTTGTTGCCCTTGTTGTTTATCGTTGCTGTTGTTATTATTATTGTTGTTATTGCTGTCGTTGTTGGTGGATAGGACAGAGTGAAATGGAGAGAGGAGGGTAAGATAGAGAAGGAGAGAGAAAGATAGACACCTGCAGACCTGCTTCACCACCAGTGAAGCAACCCCCCTGCAGGTGGGGAGCTGGGGGCTCGAACCGGATTCCTTAGGCCAGTCCTTGCGCATCACTCCATGTGTGCTTAACCCACTGCATTACCATTCAGCCCCCTATACTCCTCTTATCCTGTGGTTTTGTCAGTGTTGCCTTTTGATAAATAAAAATTTTTAAAAAAATTAGAAAGGGAAAAAATGGTGGATTTGTAGTGCTGGCACTGAGCCCCAGAGATAATCCTGGAGGCAGTAAAAAAAAAAAAGGTTTTTGTGGGAAGTATAATATTTTATTATGGAAATATTAGCTTTTTCACAAGGATTAAAGGAGGTAATATTTGTGAGGTGCTGAGGATAGGAGCACTCCTCACAAAATAAGTCCTGTGGAAGCATTAGGTCCAGTATGATCACCCATTTTAGTTTTTATTTATTTGTTCATTTGCTGAGCACCCCACTGAGCTCTGAGCTGTGTTCTGGGGACACAGCTGTGAGCATGACTGCTATGGGCGTCAGACACCTCACAGCCTCTCCCTATGCCATCAGACAACTTGACTGCTAATGAAAATTGTTCATCACCTGCTTTTATAGCTCAAGCAGGCAAGAGCCTCAGGAGCTTCCTTCGGGTTGTGAGAAAACGCCCTGGGCTTGGGAGTTGGGCCCTTGTGCTGAGAGAAGCTTAGCAGCCCTTGGTTTGGGTCTCTTGACTGTGGGGGCACAGCCCAGCTGGCTGAGCTTCCGAGTTTGTTTCAGCCTTTCTGACCTCCAGACTGTGAGCCCCTTAGCCCCCCAGCCTGCATTTGAGTATCAAGTCTGTTGAGATTTTATAAAAGTGGCAGCTTATTAGGGACTAGCATTCAGGGCAGCCAGGATAGGGGTGGAGTGGGTGCAAGGGAGTCCAGCCTAGGCTCCAGTCTCAGGGCACTTGGACTTCTGCTGACCTGACCTCTGGGCAAGGCTAGCCCCTGCACCCTCCTCTCCCCAAAATGGAATATGATTCAGAGGCTCACCAAGTTCTCCTGAGCTCACTCTGTTTCTAGCTGTACCCCTTCCCCACTCTGCCAGCCCCCCCTTTCCCTCTCCCTCTCTCCTAGCCATTTCCACCTCCACTCACATCTCAGTGCTTATGCCTTCTGGTACTGCTGTCTCCAATACTTGTACCCCTCAACTTTTTTCCTCTTTCCTACTCCAAGTTCAATCTTCACCTGCTGACTTCTTTCCCAGACCCTGGTCACAGAGGTTGACCCACTGGTGTGTGTGTGTGTGGGGTGTAGAGAAGTTTTTTTTAGGAAGGATCTGATCTCTCTCTCTCTCTCTCTCCCCCTCCCTCCCTCCCTCCTTCCCTCTTCCTCCCTCTCCCTCTTTCTCTTCTTTTCAAAAACAAAACCATGGCTTCAGTAGAGTAGCCTGACTCAGGCTTTTCCAAACCCTCCCCAGAAGTGTAAGGAGGGAGTAAGTGAGCAAAATTGTAGCTCACCAGAGGTCTAGGCAGTGGCAGAGGAAAGTAAAGCCAGAATCAGCCAGTCTGAGCAATACAGGGTCTCAAAATCCCACTTTATGAGGACAATGAGGCATCACAGCATTTTTTTTTTAATTTCTTTATTGGGGAATTAATGTTTTACATTTAACAGTAAATACAATAGTTTGTACATGCATAACATTTCCCAGTTTTCCATATAACAATACAAGCCCCACTAGGTCCTCTGTCATCCTTCCTGGACCTGTATTCTCCCCACCCACCCACCCCAGAGTCTTTTACTTGGATGCAATACGCCAATTCCAGTTCAGGTTCTATTTGTGTTTTCTTTTCTGATCTTGTTTTTCAACTTCGGCCTGAGAGTGAGATCATCCCACATTCATCCTGTTTCTGACTTATTTCACTTAATATGAATTTTTCAAGGTCCATCCAAGATTGGCTGAAAACGGTGAAGTCACCATTTTTTATAGCTGAGTAGTATTCCATTTTATATATATACCAAAACTTGCTCAGCCACTCATCTGTTGTTGGACACCTGGGTTGCTTCCAGGTTTTGGCTATTAAAAATTGTGTTGCCAAGAACATATGTGTACACAGATCTTTTTGGATGGGTGTGTTGAGTTCCTTAGGATATATCCCCAGGAGAGGAATTGCAGGATCATAGGGTAGGTCCATTTCTAGCCTTCTGAGAGTTCTCCAGACTGTTCTCCACAGAGGTTGGACCAATTTACATTCCCACCAGCAGTGTAGGAGGGTTCCTTTGACCCCACACCTTCTCCAGCATTTGCTGCTGTTACCTTTTCTGATGTCTGACATTCTCACAGGAGTGAAGTGGTATCTCATTGTTGTCTTTATTCGCATTTCTCTGACAATCAGAGACTTGGAGCTTTTTTTCATGTGTTTCACATCACAGCAATTTATACACAGATGTTCATTTATTGATTGATTGATTGATTGCCACTGTGGTTATTGCAGGGGTTTGGTGCCTGCATGACTAATTATCACTCTTAGGGACCATTCTTTCCTTTTTTAATTGTCTTTTATTTGCTAGGAGAGAGAGAAATTGAGAGGGAAGAGGGAGATAGGTAGTAAGAGAAAGAGTGACACCTGAAATACTGCTTCACCATTCATGAAGTTTCCCCCCTACAGGTGGGGACTGGGAGCTTGAACCCAGGTCCTTGCACATGGTAACGTGTACTCAGGAGGGTGTGCCACCACTGGGCACCCATACCACAGACTTTCATGCCTGAAGCGCTGAGGCTTGAGGTTCAGTTCCCTGCACCACTACAAGGCAGATCTGAGCAGTGCACATACAGGGGCCCTTGAGGACTCAGTGGTCTCTAGTAGATGTTCATTTATTTATTTCATGTTTCATTCACCCCTGGACATTTGCCTGGTGTCCAGTCCTATGCTGGAAGCTGGGAACACAGAGTGAGGCAAGGCCTTAGAACCAGTAGATAAGTCCCTCTATTCATTCCCTCATCTAACAAGCAGCCACAAAGCACCTACTCTGTGCTCATCCACACTCCTCTCCAGTCTGTCTCAGGGTGCCAGCCACCTCTCCACCATCACCAGGCTATGTCACCCATGAGACAGGAGTGACCAGAGGTCTGAGGAAATAGGCAAGGGATATTTATTTTTCAGCAGTTTTTGGGACACGCACACCACACACACAGGGCTAGGTAGTAGTCTAGCTGGTTGAGTACACATGATCATGCTCTAGAACCCAGGTTTGAGCTCCCACTCCCCACCTGCAGGGAGGAAGCCTCATGAGTGGTGAAGCAGGTCTGTATGTATCTATTTCTCCCTCTCTACCTCCCTTCTCAATTTCTATCTGTCATATCTAATAAAGAAAGAAAGTAAAAAAACAAGAAAAAAAAGAAAGTAGAAAAAGATAAAATGGTCACTAGGATTCATAGTGCCAGCACCAAGCCCCAGCAATAACTCTGGTGGCAATAAATAAATAAATAAATAAATAAATAAATAAATAAAATCACACAGAGATCCTTCAAATTTGGAAAACAACATGGTGGCAGTCATTCATTCATAATCTCATCACTTAGAAAGAACTCTGTGAATCCTTGTGCACATGTGTGGTACCTGTGCCTGTGTGCAGAAAGAACCCAGCATGCCACACCTACAGTTGACATCTGGATATGTGCCTTGTTCCCTTCCGCATTCCCTAGGTCCTGGGCTCATCATGTGCTCATATTTGTCCATGACACATGTCCCAGTCTGATGAACTATTCCCTTATTTGGTATCTACATTATTTCCAGGTTGGCTTTGTTTTGATTGGTGTTGCTAGGGTTTCATACCTGTGTACTTCCACTGCCCCAGCAGAATTTTTCCTCTTAAAAAGATTTTTAAATACTTTCAAAAGACTAATTAGACACACATTTACTTATTTATTGAGAGGTGGAGGGGGGTGGTGGGAGATCCAGAGCATCACTCTGGTACATATTGCCAAGCTTCTTTCTTGTACTGGAGAGTTCAACACCTTATCCTCTACTCCACCTCCAGGGCCACAATATTTATTAATTTATTATAATAAATTAATGAAGAGGAAGAGCAAGGGTGGGGGAGGGGAGAGACAACAAATACAAGCAAGCAAAAAAAAAAAACAAACTAGTGCATCATTCTGACATATGTGATGCTGGGGATTGAACTTGGAATGTGCTATGTCAACTCCTGAGCCACTTAAAAAAATTCAGAGGGCCAGAAAGTGGCACACCTGGTTGAGTGTACACATTATCATGCACAAGGACCCAGGTTCAAGCCCTGGTCCTCTTCTGTGGAGGATGGGGGCAAACTTCACATGTGGTGAAGCAGGGCTGCAAGTCTGTCTCTGTCTCTCTCTCTAGCTCTCCATCTCCCACTTCCCAGTTCCTCTCTGTCTTTACCCAATAAGTAGACAAATAAAATTAAAACATTTTAGACAGATGGAGAAAGAGATAGATAGTAACAGAGAAGGAAACACAACATAGTTGTGCTGCTCATCCCATTGTGGTTTGAACCAGGTCCCTTGAGCATGGTAAAGTATTTGCTATCTTGTGGTTCCTTTTTTTGTGAGATAGTTCCCCTGAGAAGATGCTTGCTTTGCAATACATACAACCCTTGTTCGAGACTGACTCCTTTATCACTGGGGGGGGAACTTTGGTGCTGTGTTGTCTCTCTGTGTTGCTCCCTTTCTATCTGAAAAAGTGAACCTGGAGCAGTTAAGTTCTTGGTGGGAAAACAAACACACAAATAAGTAAATATGTAAATAAAAGGCTAGGTGGTGGCACACTCAGGTAAGCTCACACATAACCATGTGCAAGGACCCCATTTGAGCCCTCATCCCTACCTGCAAAGGGGATACTGCAAATGCCTATCATTCTCTTTGCCTCTCTATCTCCCCCTTACTTCTCAATTTCTCTCTGTCCCATCAAATAAAATAGAAAGGGGGTAGCCACTGGGAGCAGTGGACTTGTAGTGCTGGTACTAAGCCCCAGTTATAACCCTGGTGGCAATAAAAATAGATAAACAAGTAAGTAAACACACTGGTTAACTTTCAAACCACAGAATCAGGTCCTGAAGGTGAAGGCCTGGAAGTCCTGGTGGTCCCAGGATGGCTACCAGGTCTTCTCCTGCTCTCCTGCACACTCTCCCACACACCCTGTTGTTTGACAGCCGCCCTTGTTGCTCCACAGGTGCAGCTGCTTATCTTTTAGGCAACTCAACATGAGCTGCTCCTTTGACTTTTTGCTGTGTGGACGGTCACACAGTGATACAGTGACTTAGCTCCAACACCACAGAGAGAAACAACACCACTCCCTGCCAGGTCTATGAGTGAGGGAAGAGCTTTGCCGGCAGCTCAGGGCTCTGGCTCAGGGCTCTGCTGTGGTTACAGTTGGCACAGGGTCTGGAGGCACTGGGGGTTTGGCAGGAGACTTGTTGATATGATCCTGGGAATCTGGCCACCTTTCTCTCTCTTCCTCTCACACTGCCACCTCCATCATCTGGGTCACTTCACTTCTCACCTAGATAACTAATATCAGCTAAATCCACAATACCTTCCTGGGCCAAGTGTTGCTCCAGGCTCTTTGCACACATGAACTTGCTCTCTTTAACCATCCAGCTGGCCACAGAGGGAGGTTCTGCTTCAGGAAGAAGTAGCAAACAGAGAATTTGAAACCAGAGCAACCTCATGAGTTTTTAAAGATTGATTTGCTTTTATAAGAGAGAGTAAGAATGAAAGAGGTAGACCAGAGCTCTGCCCAGCCCTGGCAAATGGTGGTTCTGGGAATCAAACCGGAGGCCTCAGGCACTCCAGTCCTGTGCCCTACTGCTGAGTTAGATCCCTGGTCCCAAGCCACCTCAGTGTTGCATCTGGCCCCTAGCTGACTTCTGGTGTCCATTCTGTTGCTGCTGTCTTTCCATTCTCCACCTAGTGGCCAAAGTGAGTGTTAAAGTAACAACATGGGCAGGGTTCCTTTTCTCCTGAGGTACTGCCAGACAACTATCACAGTGGCAGTAAGATACTGTAAGAATGGGTGGGGGTAGATAGCATAATGGTAATGCAAAGAGACTCGTGCCTGAGGCTCCAAAGTCCCGGGTTCAATCCTCCACACCAATATAAGCCAGAGCTGAGCAGTGCGCTGGTAAAAACAAACAAACAAACAAACAAACAAACTATAAGAACGGGATGCCCGGTGCCCCAGTTCCTTAAGTGGGTTCTCAGCCTCCTTCTAGAACCTTCTCACTCCTTGTGTCCTTTGACTCTATACCCCTCAACCCCCAGTGGTTATTGCCTCTTTTTTCAGCAAGCAGTTCAGGTGTCACTTTTTAGGGGGCCTTTTCTGACTCCTGAGATAGTCATCCCACCCTGTGATCTGGTAGCTCAGTGCTTTACTGTTGTCTTGGGAGTCTCCTTGGACTGTGTGCTGATTTGTTTGATGTCTGTCTTGCAGGACTATTGTGCCACAAGCTCACAGGGGATACTGTTAGCACAGTGACCTGTGCCATGGCGCCCCCTGTAGTTGTGTGGTGCAAAGGCCCTGTAGTCTTCCAGCAGGAAAGGTAATGTCATGTATTCAGGGTTTGTCACATTTATCTGCTTGAGTCACCATATACCCCTGGTGGCCTGCACCATCTGACATGCAGTGGGCACTAAATAAGTACTTGATGGGTGCCATTAATGAAACTAAGAGTTAATAAATATGACAAGGTGTCGGGTACTACCTTTGTTTAACCTTCAGAACAGACAAATCTGTGTGTGTGGGGGTGGGGTGGGGTGGGGGCTGCCATCCCTTACAAGGGAGACACAGGTGGCCACCTGACTCATGTCCTCTAGCAAGTAGAGGTTTCAGCCAAGGCAGAGGCTCAATGCTGAGACTGTGAACAAGGGGCCTGGGAGGCGGCTTCATGGCAGAGCACATTCCTTGTAAGCATCAGACCCTAGTTCAATCTCTAGGATCACATAAAAACAAAAAAGACAAAGCAAATGGTGCATCCTAAATTGCAGAATCATGCCTTAGCTTTCACTCCCTCTGTTTCTCACACTCTCTCTTATTAAAAAAAAAAAAAAGAGTGGATTGAAGTAGGACCCCTGTGTTCCAGCAGCTCAGAGCCAGTCACATGAGTGTTGTGAGAGAAAGTTCAGATAGAAGCCATCAATCACATTCGAGACTCTTTAATTGTGAGATGAAAATATGTGACTCCCAGTAGGAAAAGGGAAAAGGTCCTCAGACAGGAAATGGATTTGCTATGGCGCTTCTTTCCCCAATGAGCACCAGGCTTGGTCATTTACTCTTTTGACCACAGCCTTTGTCTCCAGGCCTCCTGGGTGGCCATGATGTGGAGGGAGAGGGTGTTGGTAGGGGTTGGACTGGGGTCAAAGTGGGATCTGCTGAAGTCATACTAGAGGCTTGTCCTTCATCCTATGTCTCCCCTGAAAAAGAGGCAGCAGAGGGTAGAGGACAGGTGAAATAGCCCACTTGGATAGCTGCTTTGCCATGCCTGCTACTCAGAATCTAGCCTGGCCCCTACCACCCTGTAGGAAGTTTCGGTGCTATAGTCTCTCTTACTTACTGTCTGTCTGCGTCTGTCTACACACACACATGCACACGCACACGCACACACATATATACACACATGCGCACACGTCAAAAAATAAAAAGAGGAGGAGAAGGAAGAGCAGGAGGAGGGAAATGAAAGGGAGGAAGGGAGAAAGAGAGAGAGGGAGAGGGAGAGGGAGAGGGAGAGGGAGAGGGAGAGGGAGAGGGAGAGGGAGAGGGAGAGGGAGAGGGAGAGAGAAGGTAGGGATGTGGACAGGAAAGAATTTGAAGGACTTGTCCAAGTGCCAGAGCTCAGGATTAGAATTTAGGACCTCAAAAGCACTCATCTTCAGCACTGAGAGTGTGTGTGGGTGTGGTGCATTAATAGTGATGTCTCCCTCTTCCTTAGTCTGATGTCCACTTAGTGTCCCTGTCTGTGTCAGGCCAGAGGAAAGATGCCCCCCACCCCATCCCCCAGTGCTGTGTGGGAGGGCCCTCAGTGTGTGTCAGTGCCTGGGGGTTTGGAGGCTAGAGGTTCTCCTGCGACAGCTCCATCTGTTGAACTCCTTGGACTTCTCAGTAGATCACCAGCTTTCTGGTACTATTAGATCTATTTTTTTTTGTTCCTCCAGGGTTATTGCTGGGTTCGGTGCATGCACCACAAATCCACCGCTCCTGGAGGCCATTTTTTCTCCTTTTTGTTGCCCTTGTTGTTGTAGCCTCATTGTGGTTATTATTATTGCCATTGTTGATGCTGTTCGTTGTTGGATAGGACAGAGAGAAATGGAGAGAGGAGGGGAAGACAGAGAGGGGGAGAGAAAGACAGACACCTGCAGACCTGCTCCACCGCCTGTGAAGCGACTCCCCTGCAGGTGGGGAGCCGGGGGCTCGAATCGGGATCCTTACGCCGGTCCCTGCGCTTTGTGCAACATGCACTTAACCCACTGCGCCACCGCCCGATCCCCAGATCTATTTTGTTCCACTGAATTTTCCAAGTTTATGCTAACTTTGGAGATGGAGCCCAGCCCCCAGGCTGAGTCTGGAGGGGCCTTCAAAGAGCAGCCAGAGAGATCAGGTGGAACCCACATTCCCTTTCTCCTTCTACCTCTCCTGGGATCAGAGCTGGATGACATGGGTGATTGATGAGGTTCTCCACTCCCTGATGCCTTCCCAGCCACCATGTCTGCCCCACGGAGGCCTCAGCTCCATTCTCAGCTCTTCCTCAGTCTGCTGGGGGATTCTGTTTTGGTTGGAAAGAGGAGGCGGAGGTGTTTGCGTGTCTGGCTCATTCCTCCTCCCTTCCTCCCACTTGTCGCTCAAGATGTTTCCTCTGCCAGCCTGGCTCCTCTCCAGCCTCTCCCCTCCAGCCTCTCTCTCCTTGGCCAGCAGCTCCTGACCTCCCACCTGGGGCTTCTGTTAAGTCTTGGCTTTCCAGAGAATGCTAAGTCCTTCTGCCTAAAGAGGAGTCCTCCAGGATGGGGTCCATTCTGGCTCTACTAGCCCACACTCCCAGTTCTGGAGAGAACTCTGAGCTCATCCCCTTCCCCATCTCAGCCTCAGTGCCCTGGGGGCCCTGTACCAATGCAGCTCCTTCGTATAGGGGCACACAGTCGCCTTGTGTTCATTTGGTGGTGCTATTTGCCAAGGATCTTTACTTCAGGCAGGAGGTGCTAAGGAGTCATCCCCCCTCCCCCGCCAATTGGAAGGGGCCTAGTATGTAGTGTCTGTTCCCCTTCTCTCTCTAGTCTCCCCAACTACCAGCTGAGGTCCCACGGCCTTCTGGGCTGCCAGACTGGCCTCCTCTGCATCAACCTCTCCCAGCAGAACTTCTCAGGGTGAAGCAGACCCATGCCCAGCCTGATGGAACCCCCTTAGGACTGTACTCCCAGCACTCTGCACAGAGCCTCAAGCAGATAGATACCCACCAGACATTTGTAGAATAAATAGTGGGGGCAAGGAGGGGTCAACAATGCAGAGATGGAGTGGTGAGGACGGACAAGGTGCTGTGGGAGCACTGACTTGGGGTGTTGAAGTGTGGGTGTGGATCAGACAGATGGACAGGGTAGGAAGGACACCCCAGTCAGGAAGAACAGTCTATGCTAACTCTGTGATGAATGTGGAAGGAACTTTCCTCCCATGTGGGAATGGGCACCATGGCATCCGGGGGTGACATGCACTGTTAGCCTCCTCAGCAGAGTCCCAGCTCCTGTGCTGTCAGCCTGGCTTTAGAAGGCAGCAGGGGAAATGTATGTCTAGGTGGATGACACAGTGTTTAGAGTATATGATTTGCAAACACATAGTCCTGAGTTCAATCTCTGGCACTGCATATGACATAGTTATACTTTGGTTCTCTTTCTTATTAACTGATAGATCTTCTTTAATCAAATCGAAGGGCTGGAACATGGTTGAGGAAATCCCCAAGTGCCTGGCCAGGCCTGGGCCTGGAGACTGAGTGAAATCTGTCCTACAGCCACTGACTCTGCCCTCCTGAGCAGAGTAGGTCTCTGGACTTTCAGGCCAGCTGTGGTTGAAGCTTGCTTTATGAGAACACTTCAGAGAGCATAGGTTCAGTCCTGGTTGTCATAGTTTTCTGGCTGTGCAACTGACTTTTTATTTTCCTTTTTTAATATTTAAAATTTTTTATTTACTTGTTTATTTTTATTTGATAGGACAGAGAGAAATTGAGAAAAGAAGGAGAGAGGGAAAGAGGGAGAGAGAGAGAGAGAGAGAGAGAGAGAGAAAGAGAGCGAGAGATCTCTAACACTGTTCCACCACTCGTGAAGCTTCCCCCCACAGGTGGAGACCAGACGGTTGAATCTGGGCCCTTGCATATTATAACATGTGCTGTCAACCAGGTGCATCACTCCCTGGTCCCACACTTTTTTTTTTTTTTTTTTTTTTTTGGTCTCAGTAGTTTTCTAGTAGGTTTGAATCTGGGTGTACTAAAAAACTAGTCTGACATTTTCACCAGGTCTATAAAACAGTTTGAAGGAATTGCCACAATATTGACTCTTCCAAATCATGGTTATGGCTATATTGTTCTGTTCGTTTGTTTTTCTTTAAATTTTAAAAAGATATTTTGTGGATTGCTTAGATATTTCACCTGGGATATTGAGTCCAGCTCCCACTGCTCTGGGGGAAGCTGTGATGCTAGGTGTGTGACTGACTTCTGGACACTACAATATCTTCTTTTTTTTTTAAAAAAATATTTATTTATTCATTTCCCTTTTGTTGCCCTTGTTGTTTTATTGTTGTAGTCATTATTGTTGTTACTGATGTCGTTGTTGTTGGATAGGACAGAGAGAAATGGAGAGAGGAGGGGAAGACAGAGAGGGGGAGAGAAAGACAGACACCTGCAGACCTGCTTCACCGCCTGTGAAGCGACTCTCCTGTAGATGGGGAGCCGGGGCTCGAACCAGGATCCTTACGCTGGTCCTTGCACTTTGCACCTCATGCGCTTAACCCGCTGTGCTACTGCCGGACTCCCTTACAATTTCTTCTGTAGTAAGTTCCTTCTTCTCAGGATTGGCCCTTTCTACAAGGCCTGAAAGTGATTTGAAAGATCCTGGGCATCTTTAACCTATAAGACATCTCCTCTCCACAAGGTCCTAAATTCAGAATCCTCCATTAGATGAGCATGTATCTTCCAGACCACAGCATCAGCACCAAAAATGCACTAGTTAGAAATGCAAACCTGGGGGCTGGGCGGTAGCATAGCGGGTTAAGCGCACATGGTGCAAAGTGCAGGGACCAGCATAAGGGTCCTGGATCGAGCCCCCGGCTCCCCACCTCCAGGGGTGTCACTTCACAAGCAGTGTAGGATGTCTGAAGGCGTCTATCTTTCTCTCTGCCTCTCTGTCTTCCACTCCTCTCTTGATTTATCTCTGTCCTATCCAACAACAATAACAATAACAACAAGGCCAACAAAATGGGAAAAATGGCCTCCAGGACCAATGGATTCTTAGTGCAGGCACTGAGCCCCAGAGATAACACTGGAGGAAAAAAAATCATACTCTAAAGTTCAATGATTTATCCGCTGTGCCATATCCCAGACTCTTCCCCCCTTCAAGTAAATATAAACTTAATTTTTGGAAAAAAAACTGTGCCCAAGAGGTGGCTCAGTGGCATTGTACACACATAGGGTCCACGTTCATTCCCCAGTTAGTGTTCTGCTAAAAAAAGAGACAAGAATCCCAGGCAAATCTCAGGTCCATATGTCACCTATTCAGTGGGAACTCTGGGGCTTAGAAAGTCTTCCTGGTGATGACCAAGTGATATCTACTGTCTCAGGGAACCTGTGTCCATGGGTGTCTCACAGGAAGTTTTGCTCTGGGCCTGAAGTCAGAGCACAGGGATGCCCAGAGTGGCTTTGTAGTTGGAATACTTGCTTGCATGGTGTTCTGAGCTCAGAAGAACTTCTCCACTGTCTCAGTGCTCTTATCTGAGATCTGAAGTCAAATGCTCTACCACTGAGCTACACCCCCTTATCTGTGATCTGAACAAGGGCTCCATGTTTTCCTTTTGCACAGGACCCACAAACCACATAGCTGGTCCTCATGCCAGCTGTCCTTGGGAAGTTTCTCTCTCTCTCTCTCTCTCTCTCTCTCTCTGTGTGTGTGTGTGTGTGTGTGTGTCCATCCATCCTCATTTGCACAGCTGGGGACAAGGTCCATCCTCCTTGGGTGATCAGAGGTGTCAGCTGACACAGGGTTTAGCAGTTGCATGGTGCCTAGCCCAGACTGGGGTGGAGTGGCTTTCTGAGGCAGCATTGGGCACATCTCCGGAGACACCAGAGCTGCAGACAGACACCATATAGTCTGGAGCAGGAAGACAGATGCCAGGAAGTGTACCCAGAGAAGTCTAAGGGGTCATCTGAGCAAGCGGGGGTAACTGGAGGCTTTATGAAAGTGCAGAGTAAACAAAAATATGACACAGAGATGGTGTCAGAGAGCATGGGTGGGATGCTGCCATCTGGCCTGGGCCTTTCCCTTCAAAAAGCCCTTGACTAGGGGTTGGGAGCCAGCTCACATGGGAGAGGGTGTGTCTTACAATCATGACACCCAGGGTTCTAGTCCAGGCACCACATGGGGCTTCAAGGAGGTGGTGTTACTTCTCATTTTTGTCTCTCCTTCTCTCTCTCTCTCTCTTTTTAAAAATCTATTTTATTTATTTATGAATGAGAGGGACAGGAGGAGAGAGAGAAAGAACCAGACATCACTCTGATACATGTGCTGCTGAGGACCAAACTCAGGACCTTATGCTTGAGAGTCCAACACTCCATCCACTGTGCCACCTCCCAGACCACCTCTCTCCTTATCTCTCTAAAAAAAAATTGAGACAGAGAATAAAAGATTGGACTGAGACTGGGGCCAAGTAGTTGTCTAACTGGTAGAGCGCACATATTACCATGTACAGGGACCCAGGTTCAAGCCCAGTGTACAGGAGGGAAGCTTCATGAGTGGTAAAGCAGTAGTGCAGATATCTCCCATTCTATCTCCCCTTCTATCCTCACCTCCCTTTTAGTTTCTCTCTGTTTCTATCAAATGAAAAAAAGAAAGACCATTAGAAGTAGTGTATTCATAATGCAGGCACCAAGTCCCAATGATAACCCTGGTGAAAATTTTTTAAAAAGTGTATATGGTGGGGCTGTGGAGGCTGCTTAGCCCCAAACCACAAACCAATACCCACCGCCTCTCATCCCCTCAAATATCAATAGCATTGCCCCTGCCCTGGCACTTCTTGCTGCAGTGCAGGAATGTAGCTTTGCCAGCAGAGGTCACAGGTGAGTTATTTGCCCTCTGGGTGTTGTAGGTGTGGTTAACTGATGGGGTGGGATTGCTGGGAGGATGCTCAGTCCTGTTTTCCCCATTGATGTGGAAGTGGGACCAGGTATGGGTCAGGAACCTCTCTATCAGACACGGGGGAGCCCTCTCTTTAACTGTGGAGAATGAGGCTGAACATTCCTTTCATGGAAATGATTAGTTAAGATGGAATATCCAATTTGGGGGACCCAGAAGCAGTGGCTCCACACATAGCTGCTGTCTAAGTCTCCTGGAATACCCCTGCCTCAGGGTCCAGCTGAGATGAAAATACACCCATGAGAGATATCACAAAGGGGTGCCCCTACCACACATTCTGAATCCAGGTCCCACTCTCTCAATGCTCAGAGTGGCTTCCCCTAAGGTCACCTAGGTAGTGAGTAGCAGACCCCAGAGCCCAGCCACAACTCCTCACTGACTCTGATAGTGACTTGGGCACTAGTCCTGTAATTCTTACTCTTTTTCTTCTCACTGCTAGGGTTTCACTGCACTGGGGCAACTTTTCCAGATCTGTAAACAGACAGATAGACCATAGCACCAAACTTCCTTCATTGTGTTGGGGGTTGGACTCAAAGCTGGACTGCATGCATGACAAAGTTGATGTATTATTCAAGAAAATTGTTTTTGCTGCTTTCATGCTGTACCAGGGATTGAACCCAGGGCCTCCTGCAAGCAAGGCATGCACCCTGATGCTGAATCACCATTTCCTGGACCCTGGGTTCCATTTCTTATGAGCAGAGAGAGACTGAGTTAATCTTTAACCACCACAGGACTCATTTTCCTCTCCTGGTACTGGGGAAGAAGGATAAGAATTCCTCCTCCAATGGAACTTTAATGATCAAAGAGAAGTAATGGGGGTTTCATCTAGCTGTGGTTAGTCCTGCAAATGCTACTCATAGACCATGACCAGTGTGTGGCTCTGTGTGTCACAGGCCTCCCTATCACAGAGAGTAGAGCAGAGCAGGACTCTAGAGGACCACAGGTATCATAGTCTCTTCCCTGTCCTGTCACTGTGCACCCCTGCCTTCTCCTAAGACTATCTTCTGATCTTGAAACCCTGGTGGGGAGCTTTATGTACCACTCAGATTCTTAGGAAGTTAGTACCATATGGAGGGGAACATGCTGAAGGAGTCATAGACCTTCTTGGAGGCTCACTTTCCTCATTTGCTAAACACGAGTGGGAATGCCCAAATATCGGTCAACATTACATGTTGTTACCAGTGGTTTGTAACACCACAGACTTATTTTCTGAAAGTTCTGGATAGCAGCCATCCTAAAATGGGTCAGCAGCTTTCCCTGCATTCCTTGGCTCCTGGCCCCATCTTCCACCCCCAAATCAGCAGCTGCCATCTTTCTCTCTCTGTCATCATTATATCAACTTGTGTCCCTCCCACCCACCTGCCCCCTCTCATCCTTGTGATTTCATAGGGCTCATCTAGATGGTGCAGGGTCATCTCCCCTCTTCAGATCCTTAAGGCACATCTGCAGAGTCTTGTACCCGATGATGACAGTATGGTCACAGTTCTTGGAGTAGGGAGTTGGGCATCTTAGTACTCATTATTCATCTGACCATGTGCACCTTGCTTGGTAGGGTTCTTGTGAGGATTAAATTAAATAAAAAAGTGGGAAAGGTCTGAATGGTACCTGGGACATGGCGGTCAGTCCCTTGATATACTTTATTTTATTTTTCTTTTTCCTTTTTCACTTTCTTCTTCTTTCTTTTTAAGAGAGAGGGTAAGAGATAGAGACAGAGACAAAAACAGAGAGAGGAGGAAAGACACCACAGCACTGCTCCACAACTTTTGAAGCTTTCCTTATGCAGGTGTTCTCATGTTGTGGTCCAGGACCTTGAACCTGGGTCCTCACTCATGGTAGTATGTGCTCTACCAGGTAAACTATACCCATACTCCCCAGTCCCCATACTGCCCCCCTCACTGGGCTTCTGTTTTCCCATCCATGAGATGGGTACCTTAAGCTCTAGTAGTGGATACCCACCTTAGAGTATGTCATGTAGGTAGACCCGGCCCAAGATTCCTTGGAAGCAGAAGGATTGAACTCTGGCCTGGGGCACCCCCACCTTCAGAATAGCCCCTCTGACTCTCCCCAGGCTGAGGCAGCCCCCTCCAGTTCCTGGCCTTTGTGCATTTCCCATCACTTCCAAGAATGCTGATGGGAAAGGCTGAGCTCACTGCTCCCTGGAGAGGCGAGGGTTGGAGGAGAAGGAGAGACTGGCAGGCACAGAGAGGAGGGAGCGAGGCCAGGAGAGGAGAGGTACAATGGAGAGGTTGTATTATCAGCATTCAGGATGAGAAGGAGGGCAGGGCAGAGTCTGCAGATTGCTCTCGCTGGGCCACCTCACTTGGGGTCCCTTTTGAGAGGTCAGAGAGGTATGTGTTCACATTAGGATGGGAAAATGGTGTCAGGCTGTCAGGGGTCTGACAGAAGCACCCCTTCCTTCATGAGATGAAGCCTTCTCAGCTTCTTAACTTCCCACCTTCTTCACCAAGAAGCCGGTCTCCATTTGCCCTCAAGTTCCTCACCTTCCCAAACTACACTTTTATATTGTATGTGTCTAGGTGCGTGATGTGTGCCAAGGGGCCAATGCAGCTATGGGACTGAGAGAACCAAATGAGAGAGGGATTTTGACATGTGTCCTCTGCTATTTGAGGACTGAAACCCCACTCACAGGCAGGCATTTGTGTCAGTATTCTCTCTTCTTCACCTTGATGACCTGGTAGATTTGTAGCTATCCTTCAAGTCCTTATCCTTTGTAGTTATCCTTCAAGTTATCCTCAGATGTCACCTGCCCTCTGTGACATCCTCAGCAGCCCCTGCCCCTGAATTCCAGTAGAAACCAAGTTGTTTCTCATAGTACCTTTGTAGGATAGTTGTTACCCCATGTACCTGTGGTGAGGCAGGAGCAAAATTTTGGGGGGCTATGGGAGAGCTGACTCCCTGGTCTGGCCTAAGCAAGGTCCCTACATCAACTATCTAGTCCTTAGAATCAAGCAGGTTGCTACCACCAGCTCTGCCCAACACACACGCAGACCCAGCTTAACACAAGAGGCCACACTACCTCTGCCAGGGGCCTCCATGTTCTCTCATGATGTGAAGGCTTGTGTCCATGGCCCACATCTCCCTAGTAATGATCAGGATGCCAAGTGGATTGTGCCATTTCCTGAGAGGGTGGAACCTGAGCTCAGGGAGGATGCAGCAGGAAACTCGGTCTGGGCCTTGAGGGGCTTATTCCAGAAGCTCATCCGTTGTATCCTGAGCACCCCAGGAGGTCTGGGATCGGTCCCTGAGGCTTAAGAGATACACGGAGTCCCAACTCAGTGCTGGGGGACATGAGGCTCCTCCATCTGCTGGTGGTGTATTTTTTGAGTCTTTCCCCCAACAATGGAAGAGTCCTGAGAGTCTTGTTAGCTGTGGCCTCTCTTTAAAAGTAATAGAGCAATTGATGAGAATGAGAGAGAAAAGGAGAAAGGACCAGAGCATCACTCTGGACCTTCCATTTGCAAGTTTAGTGTTTGCTCCACTGTGGAGGAGTCCCGGGGTGTTGCGCTGGCCTCATGCACTTACAGTCTTGAACCTGGACTGGGTGCTGGGAAGACACTGGTGCATTCATTCCCCTCCACTCTCTGGAGGGAGATTGCACTGCCCCATCCATTAGCATGCTGATGTGTCTCGGGTTCTGGCACTGGATGTGTGGGCGTTGGGGCTGGGGAGATGGAGCTGATCCTTAGGTTGCCGCCGCAGACAGGTCGATGGTTCAGGAGGGGTCAGCAGCCCCTTATGAGACACAGGAAGGAGCAGGTGGAGGGCTCTGGGTGGATATCGGGGCTGTTCACCCCCAAGGCCATGCTGTGATTTGAAGAGAGGTTGGGAGGTATCTGAGTGCCTCTCCCTGCCCTCTGTCTCACTGGACACAGCTTCTCTTGGCTGGCCTTGGCAGTACCCACCTCCTGTGAAAGCCTGTGCATTCTTGAAAGCAATGGGAATGCATTTCTTTAACATGCTCGATAATTCAACCTTGTCCTGAGAGCAGGTTTCTGTCTCTCCCAGCACTCTGGCCTCCCCAGAATGCTTCAGACCCATTATCTTCTCTCAGCTGCCCTGGGAAGGGATGGGGGCATGAAGCAATGTGATTTGCACTGGGAATAGGAGAGCCAACAGGAGCTGAGGCAGCCATGGAACAGCCTATGACCACCCAGAAAGTCTTGATGGTGGTGTTGGTGTTGGTGAGTGCTTTCTCCACCTAGGGAGCTCTGGCTGTGCCAGGACATTGCCTCACAACTGCAGTACAGACTGTTGAGATAAGAGGTCTGCCCAGTCCTGGCCTTAATTGCTTTGCCATGCCCCCCCTCTCTGCTGGTGCCTTGAGATGGTGTGTGTGGGGTGTGTGTGTGGGGGGAGGGAGATACTCACTGGCTCATGACCACTGAGCCTCTAGCCTGGAGGATAAGGAGGCCCCCTTCCCCCACCCCCAGGGAATAATGCCTCCTCTCCCCCTTGAGTTGTCTTCAGGCTTAAACTTGAGAAATATGCAAAGTACCTACCAAATCATTGTTATGGTGAGTTTTTTTTTCTTTCCAAATTTTAATATAACTACTCAGTAAGATTTCCAAAAAACATTGCACCAAAGCAAAGGACTTTGGGGATGGAGAACACAAAGTGAAACATAGACTGGATGTAGTGTATTACTCCAAAGCAAAGGACTCTGGGGAGGGATAGGAAGAAAGCTTCTGGAGCTTGTTATACAATGAAATTATATGCATATGTCAATGACTGCACTGTAAAGCAGTAACCCCCCCAATATAAAGAGAATATTTTATGAAATGTCACAATTTTTGTTTTAAAAAATTTCCAAAAGGAAGATAATTATGACACAGAGATGACTGATAAACTCATGTCTTATGAGTTTATGATGACTGATAAACTCATGCTTCCTTGGAGAAGCTCTGCTGTCCTAAACTCCACCACTGCAGGGCCAATCTGTACACACTTAGGATCGATTCTTTCTAAACTAAAGTATCCAATTCTCACAAGCATTGGTATTATACTTGCTCTTTTAAAATTTTTTTAAAAATTTATTTAGAAAAGGAGACATTAACAAAAACGTAGGCTAAGAGGGGTACAACTCCACACAATTCCCACCACCAGATCTCCGTATCCCACCCCCTCCCCTGACAGCTTTCCTATTCTTTCTTTCTTTCTTTCTTTCTTTCTTTCTTTCTTTCTTTCTTTCTTTCTTCTCTCTTTCTTTCTTTCTTTCTTTCTTTTTTCCTCCCTTTCTTTCTTTCTTTCTTTCTTTCTTTTTTCCTCCCTTCCTTTCTTTCTTTCTTTCTTTCAAAAAGGAGACATTGATGGGATCGTCTGTCCAGGGAAGTCTGGTCACCATCTTGCTGGCATCCGGAACCTGGTGGCTGAAAGACGACCCCATCAATGTGTCCTGGAGCTCCGCTTCCTCAGAGCCCCACCCTACTAGGGAAAGAGAGAGGCAGACTGGGAGTATGGATCAACCAGTCAACGCCCATGTTCAGCAGGGAAGCAATTACAGAAGCCAGACCTTCCACCCTCTGCAACTCACAACGACCCTGGATCCATACTCCCAGAGAGATAGAGAATGGGAAGGCTATCAGGGGAGGGGATGGGATATGGAGATCGGGTTATGGGAATTGTGCGGAATTGTACCCCTCTCATTCTATGGTTTTGTTAATGTCTCCTTTCTTAAATTAAAAAAAAAAAGGAGACTAGCAAAACCGTAGGATAGGAGGGGTACAACTTCACACAATTTCCACCACTAGATCTCTATATCCCATCCCCTCCCCTGATAGCTTTCCCATTCTTTGTCCCTCTGGGTGTATGGACCCAAGGTCATTGTGGGTTGCAGAAGGTGGAAGAAGGTCTGACTTCTGTAATTGCTTCCCCGCTGAACATGGGCAGTGACTGGTTGATCCATACTCCCAGTATGCTTCTCTCTTTCCCTAGTAGGGTGGGTCTCTGGGGGAAGCGGAGCTCCAGTACACATTGATGGGGTCGTCTGTCCAAGGAAGTCTGGTCAGCATCATGCCGGCATCTGGAACCTGGTGGCTGAAAAGAGAGTTAACACACAAAGCCAAAGAAATTGTTGAACAAATGCTTGCTCTTCTTAACTAATTAAGCAGAGGGCTTGGAGCAGTTTTCATTTCTTATTTTCTGCTCTGTGACTTTGGACAGGTTCCTTAAGTTCTCTGTGTCTAAGTTTCTTTTTTATAGTGTTTTTTATTTATTTAGTATTGGATAGAGACAGAGAGAAATTGAGAGGGGAGGAGGGGGTAAAAGGGAGAGAGACAGAGAGACACCTGCAGCCCTGATTCACCACTTGTGAAGCTTTCTCCCTGCAGGTGGGGACCAGGGGCTTGAACCTAGATCCTTGTGCACTGTAACGCATGTACTAAACCAGGTGCACCACCATCTGGCTCCCTCTGTGTCTAAGTTTCTTCGTATGGGGGGTAGGCATAAGATTAGCTACCTTACTGTGTTCTTGTGAGAATTAAATGAGCAAATATATTATTTTTAATGGCTCCTGATTTATATTAAATGTTTAATGCACATATTCAAATAATGTTTATTACTGCTTAGTAAGAAAATATTGCTGATAACTTAGGTTGCTTTTCAGTAAACTTGCATTCCACTTAGTTTCTACTAAGGGCTGGCCCTGGGCTTGTGTGGGCATTGGTCTAGGGGCTCAGCTGCTCTCTGGCTCTGTCCAGTCACCTGGGCTTCTGCCTGGGATACAATCTCTTGCTTCTAGCCCTGGGGGCCCTAGGTGAGGCTGAGCTCATAAAGTGTCAGCAAGGCACTTTGAAGATCAAAGATACTAAATAGCAGCTCCCTGGAGCTGGTGTGTGTCTGTCTGGAAGATGACTGTGGTGGGTGGTTGGGACCAGGCTGAGGGCAACACCCAGGAAAGGCCCGTGATATCCTCAAGGCAGGACCTGGGAAGGGCCCTATTCTCCCCTTGCCTGGGTGCCTCCAGCCATTTCAACTGGAATAGGGGCTGCAGGGCATGGGCAATGACTCAGGGAGAAGAGGTTTAACCAGGGAGTGACAGAGCCAGCTGCCTACACATCTGTTTGCATGCAGGCCAGAGCTGGGGTGTGCCCTGTTAGGACATCCTCTTACCAGGGATCTTCCAGTGGTCCATTTTGCCATCCAGGAGAAATTGATGTTCATGATTAGACAACAGGTAGTGGCCTCTGCTCAGACATTTATTTGTCTTACATGTGTGTGTGTGAGAGCTCCTTCCAGTTGAGGGCATGAATAAGAAAGACATTGTCACAGGGCTCTATGAAAGGGAGGGATCTCAAGGACTTCCCCCAGCTTTGTTCCAGATGGAAACCTTTCTCTGGACTTGGACCAATCTCAAGTAAGCATCAGGAACCATTGTGGGGGTGAGAGATGTGCACTGGGCTCACTCTGGTGGGAGGCTCCTAGTTTGATGGAGGCAGCATGTCCTTGCCCTTCAGGAGGGGCACTGTTACCCATCTGGGAACATGACTTCTGTCCCCCAGGACTCCCCAGCCAGTGGGGAGGAGGCCCCAGGCTTCTTGCCCTCAGGCATGACTGTTATCCTGCAGGAACTTCCTAGCCACTATGCTCAAAGACCACCTTATTTGATGTGGAATCTGCCCTCTGCCCTCAGGAAGGGCCCCATCTGCAGGGGGAAGTTCATCTGATATGCCACTCAAGGAGCTTTATGTGCTGGCCCTCAGGTCCCCTACGCACATTGGTTCACAGGACACATGGGTCTCCAGAGAATGGTCACAGAGTGCCAGGAGGACTTGGGCCTGGTTGCCAGGGGCCAGGGAGGAGTGGAGCTATTGAGAGGTCCAGGGAAAGTGAGAGTGACAGGGAAGGCTCCCCAGTGAGGTGCCTTTGGGGGACCTTAACATCAACTGGGGATGAAGAGTGGAGGAAGAAAAACTGGGTCACTGTGGGGAGGCCCTGTCTCATCACCAGATGACTGGGTGCAGAGGCCTCCAGGGAGCTCAGCCCATCTGCCTGTCTGCTCAGGCTGAGCACAACTGCTGGCCTAGACATCCGCCCTCCCAGGCCTGAGAAGCCCAGAGGAGGAGAGGAAACAGGACGCGTAGCAGGAACGCCTTTTCCTTTTCTTTGTAACTAACCCCTCACTTGGGGTTGAGGAGAGCTGGACCTGCAGGCCTTCCAAGGTCTGACTGTATCTGGGCAGCTTCTTCTACCCTGTGCCCCCTGCCTGTGCTGCTGGGGGCTGGTCCCTGAACACTGTGGAACACAGGCCTTTCATGGTGAAATGGGGTAAGGCTTCCTGTCTGTTCCCCAGGATGTGGTTATCTCCCTCCCTTTGGACAAGCAGCATCGTTTACCTTTTATCCCTGAGCATGTCCTGTGTGTGGCCTGTTGGGGGGCAGGGCAGCACACAGGCCAGGAGCAGGTGTGGATACACACAGGGAGTGGCTCTGGTACTTGCCTGAGGAGTTGGGGGGACACAGAGATGCCCCAAGGTAGTTGAGTGTGGGGTCAGAGAATGTCTGGCTGGAGATAGAGGTGTGGACTCAGTGGAGTCTGGAGACAACTAGAGTGGCTGCAGGGAACAGGCCCCACCTGAAGTCTGAGGTCTGGAAAGGGCCCCTGAAGGGCAGAGCTGGCTGGGCACAGCTTCAGAGCCTACAGAGAGCTGGAGTCTGAGCAGGCAAAGAGAGCCCATGGCCAGGACCTCCAGAGACCAGGAGGAATGGATACTAAGGTAGATCACTGGGTTTGATGCTCTTGGGGCCAGGAGTGTTGAGGTTTTTGCCTTAGCAGACTGGTAGTGGTGGTGGTGGTGGTGGTGGGATGAGGAGAACTACCCAGATGGCTTGGAACATAGGGAGCAATTCCTTCAGTGAGCTCACTTTTTTCTTTTCTTTCTTTCTTTCTTTTAAATTGTCACCAGGATTGTCGCTGGGGCTAAGTGCCTACATAATGAACCCACTGCTTTCAGTAGCTTATTTTATGAATAGAGACAGAAATCAAGGGAGGGAGGAGAGAAAAGACAGGGAGAGAGACAGGTGTAGCCGTGCTTCACTACTCTACCCTCCTGCAGTTGGGGAATGGCAGCTTGAGACCAACTCCTTGTACATCGTGGCACATGTGCTGTACTGAGTGCACCACTTCTGGACCCCATACTTGCTTTCTTTCTTTTTAATGTCTTTCATTCTGCTCTTACTCTTTTTTTTTAAATTTATTTTTTAGTTTTCATATGTGAGAGAAATTTTCACATGAGATGAAGAGAGAGGCCAGAGCACCATATAACCATGCAGTACTGGTACATGTAGCACTGGGGTTCAAACCTAGAAGCTCAGCCATGCAAGTTCTGTGCTCTGCTGGTTGAGCTACTTCCCCCATTTCAGTATTTATTTATTTATTTAACCAGAGCAGTGAATCTGGGACCTTTGCAGCCCCAGGCATGAAAGTCTTTTCCTAACCATTATGCTATCTTCCCAACCCCTCGGCCTTTTTGTTTTGTTTTTAAGATTTATTTGTTTACTGAAGAGAGAGAGTGACACCAGAATACTGCTCAACTCTGGCATATGGCAGTTATGGGGCTTGAACTTGAGGCCTCAGGCTTGCAAATCCCATGTGCTATCACTGAAATCTCTTCCCCCTGTGATCATTCTTTTATTGAGCTCATCATGCCAGTCCAACCTCTGCTGGCTTGAGGCCTTCTGTGAGAGTACCTGTATACTGGTGTAATGCATGCATGGTGTACAAGAGAGGTGCAGATATGTGGATGTGCTTAGTGCTTGTGAGTGTGTGTGGTCTGGAAAGTGGAAGGGTCTGGTCTGGTGGAGTGCATGTGCCTGCAGATGTGTGTGGTACAAGGTGGGGTGTGGAGAGTGTGTACAGGGACACATTTAGGTTCTGGTGCTGAGCTACTGGCCTGGTCTGGAGACCTAGAAGGATCCACCAGGCTTATGAATTCCCTTTCTCTTTTCAGGTGACACACTATGACAAAAACTGGCCCTCAAAGGGGGGAATTAAAGAGGGTTACGAGGGCTATCAGAAAGGGTGGTGGGGATTGTAGTGTTTGCCAGTCTCTGTGGTGTCGGTGCTGCCATGGTGATTTCATTGCATTGCTTGTGATTTCACTGTCATCAAGGGCAGGGCTGGGAAGTAGTGCACAGTGAGTTCTCACACACCACCCAACCATCCACATCTGTAGACATAGCTCACCTAGGAGCATCTCAGTGGAACTCAGCAAGGCAATTAGTAAGGGCGATGTTCTGAGTATGTGTTCCCTTTGTGTTAATTGAATCGACTTTGTTGTGATCCGGATCAGATTTCTCACTCTTGGCATCGTGAGCATTCAAGCCAAAGCATCAAACATCGTGCATGCAGCCTGCTCGGTGCCTTTCACCCCTCCTCCAAGTGCCTTCAGACATGCCAGATATCCCTGGAGGATATTTGTCATCACTGGAAAAGACTGGGTTTAACAACTGTCTCTCAAAACTCCTTACAGTGTGGGCTTTCACGGGTTTGTGTGAGCGAGCTATGTGTGTCACAGACACATACTGATCTGCTCTGACATTTTATGAAAGGCAAGATGGGGAAAAAGTATGTTTTTGTATGAACATCTCTGTCACTAAGACTTTATATGCTTAGACATATACACACGTAAGAAACAGAATTTTAATATGGTTAAATTTGACATTAAATCTTCCTGCTAGGAAGATTTAATGTCAGACTCACTGGTTCGCAAGTCTGGGACACTTTAAGCTGTAGCAAACAAGGAAGGCTTCCTGAATGAGGTGACATTGGGGAGACTGGGAAGGATTACAATTGGGAGAATGATGGAAATATTTTACAGTGAGAGGAAACTGCAGGTGTGTCCCTGAAGATTTCTGGAACATGCAGGTCTCAACAGGGAAGAACATCATCTGGTTTTCCATCCAAGACTGGGAAAGAGACAGACAATGAAATACACTTTCTTGTATTGAGAAGATACTTAGTGTTAGAGTGCAGAACTTGCATGCCCAAACCTCTAAGGTCCTAGGTTTAATCCCAGGCATAATTCTGTGTCAGAGATGAGCAATGCTCTGGATTAAATAGATAGACTGATTAAAAATTAGTCTGTTAAAAAATGAAAGTGCCAAGCAGCTGGGTGGTAGCACAGTGGGTTAAGCTTATGTGATGCAAAGTGTAAGAATTGGCGTAGGGATCCTGGTTCAAGCCCCCAGCTCCCCACCTGCAAGGAGGTCGCTTCATGAGCAGTGAAGCAGGTCTGCAAGTGTCTGTCTTTCTCTCCTCTTCTCTGTCTTCCCTTCCTCTCTCTATTTCTCTCTGTCTTATCCAACAACAACGACAGCAATAACAATAATAGTAACAACAACAACGGTAAACAACAAGGGCAACAAAAGGGAAAACATGGCCTCCAGGAGCAGTAGATTTGTAGTGCAGGCACCGAGCCCCAGCAATAACCCCAGAGCCAAAAAAAAATTAATTAATTTAAAGAAATGGCAATTGCTGCTGGAGATAGCTCACCTGGTACACATATTATTAGACTTGAGACCCTGGGTTCAAGCCCTGACACCACAGGAGAGCATCAGGATGGCGCCATGAGAACTCCAAGGGTGGTGGAGCAATGTCTCTCCTCTATCTTATCTGTTTTTTTTACCTCTCTTAAACAATGAATAAAAATATTGGCCTGGGGAGACCCTTCAGAGGTGACATCTTGCATGACTGAAACCCCAGTGCCATAAAAACAAAGCAAGGGGCCAGGAGGTGGCACACCTGGTTGAGCACACATATTAGCAAGTCTACAGGGGGTCTGCTTCATGAGCAGCAAAGCAGGTCTGCAAGTGTTTATCTTTCCTTCTATCTTTCCCTCCTCTCTCTCTCTCTCTATTATTTACAATAAAAAATGCCCCAAGGTCTTCTTCCCCAAAAGACACATGGGCAAGGGCCCTGCCTGGGCATTGAAGGGGAGGGCAGTATTGGCCAGTACAGCAGTAATTACGGTACTGCCTACATTGGCTTCCTTCTCTCATTTCTATTCTAGCAGAGTCAGTCTAAACCTTCAAGTCTATAGGGCTCACAGCACCCCATTCAGCACACAAGGAAAAGTTTATCTCACGGAAAGGGCAGGGTAGATTGGGCCTAGGTCACCGGTCTCAAGGCAAGTCTCTTGCTTCAGCGCCTATACTCTCTCCTTACCAGTATCCACCCCTCCCCCACCCTCTTTCCTCAGAAGGCTGGACAGCATTCAAGCATGGTCTGTGGGCAATTTGCACCCTGCTGCCATTCCTCATGTTGGAATTTTCATTGACCTTTGCCTTTCAGTGCTCCAGTTTCATGGGATACACAGAAATGTGCTCCTTGAAGAAACACTTCCTTTCAGGCCAACAAAATAACTCACTTGGATAGTGTGCTATTGTGCTATGTGTGCAACCCAGACTCAAGCCTGGCCCTCATTGCATTGAAGGAAGTTTCGATGCTGTGGTGTAAACACAGATGCCAGCCAGAAAAGTGAACTTGACAATGTTAAGGAGGCTGTCTGCCTAGAAGCCCATGGGGAGTCCAGAGTTTGGGAATATGACTTGGTCAGATTGCCATCCTTCTTCTCCTCCTCTTGCCAGATATGCTGAAGTAGTCAGGGAAGGCTTCTTGGATGAGGTGACAGTGGGAGCTGTGCCAGGGGGCCCTGCAAAGACCCACCGGAACCATGTGGGATTTTGATGGTGGATTTGGCAGGAGTCCCAGAAGCCTGGGGCTCCCCTCCCCCTGGCTGTTGACTCTGGGGGCAGCAACCTGCCAGACTCTCTGAGCCTGAGCTTCCTCTTCCTCTTAGGCTCCATATCTCCATCTGGGAGTGAAGCCGGCCCGCACTGGGATCACTCAGGCTCCCCAAATCAGGAAGGCAGGGCTGACATTTCCTGCCTGCCTGCCTCTCCCCCTAACTGGGCGGTGTAAGAAGCAGGTGCACAGATGGGGGGCTGAGCAGGCTGCAAGGCAAGGACACAGGAGGCTGTTCAGTTCTGGCTGAGCAGACAAGTCTGTACACAAATAACCCTGCTGAGGGGAGAATGTGACAAGGGCCCTATAAACCTCTCAGTTGCACAGCCACCTGCTCCTCACGCCTCCCTACTCCCTACTCATTGTATCACACCCGGAAAGTAGGTCAGAATGTGGAGTGTTGTACCTGAAAAAAGGTGCCCCCAGGCGTGGTTCCTCCCTACCCAGCTGAACTGTGACCTCCTGCCAGGCAGGGGTAGGGGAATTCCACGGGACTGGGGAAACATCTACCCAGTCGTTCTCCTTCCCCCAACTTGCCCATGGCTCCCCATTGCCTTCTGGGTACAGTTAGAATTCCTTAGCTTGGCATCAGGACCCATCACATTAGCTTGGGACTCCATGCCCCAATTAGAAACACATAATCCCATCTATTATGTAGTATTTCTGTGGCTGGGAGATAACTCACACATGCATTAGCATGCACACAATCCTGGGGTGTGAACCCCAGCACCATGTGAGTACACTATTGATGGCACCTGGGGAGCTCAGTTGAGCTCAGCAGTGCCATTGTGTGTCTCTCCTCTCTCTCTCTCTCTCTCTCTCTCTCTCTGTCTGTCTCTCTCTCTCTGTCTCTGTCTCTGTCTCTCTCTCTGTCTCTCTCTCTCTCTGTCTCTGTCTCTCTCTCTCTTTCTTAAATGAACTTTTTCCCCCTTTTCTGAGAGGCTGCTCAGCTGGGCATCACACATGTGTGAGGTCCTGGCTTTATTCCCAGGACTGCATAAAAAGAATGTGTTTTCTGAGCCATATCTCATTCGGCCCATGTTGTGGCTGTGTGTCATTTGGCAACTTACTTAGACTCTTTGTGCCTCAGTTTCTGACTGTGAATTGGGAGTCAGAGTAGTACTCTGTGTTGTCGGAAGAACACGTGAGTTAGTATTTATGCACACTTGAAGCAGTAACCAGTACCTGTTTTTTCTCCTGGATGTGTTTTCTGGTTTTTACACTTTTTCAGGGACTCGGATATTCTTGTATTCTTGACTCAACTTGCTGTGGCCAGGACCATTCCCTTAAGGAGCATTCCCCAAGCCCAGTGCCAAGTCCTCCCAGCTAGAAGAAGAAACCTCTATAGTATACTCACTTGGAGAAAGGCTATCACCATTCTTTTGTTAGACTCTGTCCACTCTCACTCTCTCAAGCAGTCACTCAATGGGAAGCACCTGTATTTATTCCTGAGCACCTGCTGTGTCCCAGGTACCATGCAGTGCAGTGAACTCCAGTGATCAGAGACACAATGAGGTCTATACTCTCCTTTGAGCTCTATACATGAGGCAGGCAGTGAGGAAGCAGCTCTTTACAGTGTGAGGGAGCTACTGTGATGGGGCACACAGGGTGTGAGAGCTGGGGGACATTTAATCCCATCAGGAGGCAGGGATGATCAGAGAAGTCTTCCTGGAGGAGTTAGCTGAACAGAAGATAGCACAGCAGTTCTAGTGGCTGACATGGCAGGTCTTGGTAGGCATGGAAGGGCTAGGAAATGGTACAGTTTTGGGGAATCACAGGGATAGGAATCTGGGTTGTAAAATCACACAGCATGAGACTAGCATAAAAGTATTCAAAATCATAGGATCTCAGTTTCACGTATGGTTTTTCCCCAGACTCTCCTTTTGCCAGTACTTCAAACGTACCTTGCGAGGGAAGACATGGTGGCTTTATTTAGGTGCCTTTCCTTCTCTCTCTCCCTCTCTCTTTCTCTTTTTCTTTCCTTTTTATTTATAAAATGGAAATATTGACAAGACCATAGGATAATAGGGGTACAATTCCCACCCCCAGAACTCCTTATCCCATCCCCTCCCCTGATAGCTTTCCTATTCTTTATCCCTCTGGGAGTATGGACCCAGGGTCATTATGGGGTGCAGAAGGTGGAAGGTCTGGCTTCTGTAATTGCTTCCTGGCTGCACATGGGCGTTGGCATGTCAATCCATACTCCCAGCCTGTCTCTCTCTAAGTGCCTTTCTTTACCTTTTAGTCATTTTAATTGTGTTTGTTTTTACTCTTGTTTTTTTTAAATTAAAATACGATTTATCTACCACAATATTCAGTTTTAGTATAAACATTTGTGGTTTTTAGTATATTTGAAAAGTTGTGGGGGTGGGGAGGGTTAGCAAAATGGTTATGCAAAGAACTTTCATGCCTGAAGCTCTCAGGTTTAGCCCCCTTATGATAGCCAGAATTGAGCAGTGCTCCCAGAAAAATGTTATTACCCCCCAAAGAGATTCATACCCACTAGTGATCACTTCTAATTTCCCCCTTCTGCAGCCTATGGTAGCCACTAATCTATTTTCTGTATAAGTACCGTGCGCTAACCGCTTGCGCCACTGGAGCTCCACTAAGCTATTTTCTATCTCCTAAACCCTGCAGAGTTTGGTTACTTTATATAAAGGGAATCAAACAATATATGGCCTTTCAAGTCTAACCTCCTTCACTCAAAAAACGTTTTCAAGGTTCATTTGTTTGTAGCATGAATTAATATTATATCTCTTTATGGCTCAATAATATTCAGTTGTATACATGAGTTCATTAAAGATACATTAAAACTAAATTTATTTATTTTTCTGTCATTACTGGGGCTCCACTCCAAGCCAATGTTTTCAGGCAGAGAAAGAGAAGGAAAGAAATCACTGCACTGAAGTTTCCTTTCTTGTGGTGGGGGCTGAGCTTGAACCTGGGTTGCACATATGGCAAAGCAGGTGTACTATCCAGGTGAGATATTTTTCTAGCCCTACAAATAAATTAAAATTTAAAATTCAAGTTAAAATTTAAAATTCAAGTAGAAATACATTCATCAGTTTGTGGCCAGCTGAGTTTTTGTCAGACCTTATGACTAATGAATAATGCTCTGACGAACATTTGTGTACAAATTGTAGTATATAGAACATCTGTTTTCAGTTTTTGGAGGGGGTATATATACCTTGGAATGGAATTGAAGGATCATATATTAGCTCCATGTTTATCTTCTCTGTATCGTTCCAATTTTAGTATATGTGCTGCCGAAGCGAGCACAGCTCCATGTTTAACCTTTTGGGAGACAGTTATTTTATTATCGTTAGGTATAGTACAATCTTATATTACCACCATCAATGTACCAGAGTTCTTCTTTCTCCTTGAAAACACTCACTGTTGTCCTTCAATTTGATTCTAACCAGCTATTTGATTCTGTCCTTCTATTCTAGTAGCTGTGGAGTATCTCTCTCAGTGGCTTTGGTTTTCTTTTCTCCAAGTGACTAATGATGTTGAACATATTTTCGTGTACTTAGCATTGTTGGAGAAATGTCTATTCTAATTCTTAGCCCATTTTTAATTGGGTTATTTGCCTGTTCACTGTTGAACCATAATAGGATCTTTATAGACTCTGCACATTAGACTCTTATCAGATACCTAACAAAAATACTTTCTCCACTCTGGGGGACATCTTTTCCTTTTCGCTTGGAACTCAAAAAGTTTTATGTTTTGTTTTAATGAAGTCAGATCTGCCTTTGTTTCATGGCCTCTGCTTTTGGTATTATATAAGAAACCATTGCCTAATCCAAGATCATGTTGGATTATACTTGGTTTGTTTCTGAGAGTTTCACAGTAGTAGTGGTTACCTTTAGGTCTTTGATTCATCTTGAGTGCTTTTTTGTTCATGGAGGCTGGGTAAGTGTAACTGTTATTTTGCACGTGGATACACATTTGTGCCAGCATTGTTTGTTAAAATTGACTGTTTGGGCTCCCTTGCCTTGTCAAAAATCAATTGACCATAAATATATGAGTTTATTTCTGGGCTTTCAATGCTGTTTCATTGATCTGTGTGTCTATCTTTATGCCAGTATCACACAATCTTGATTACTGTGGCTTTGTAGTAAGTTTTTGAATTAGGCAAATATGAATATGAATGCCCCAAATTTGCCTTCTATTGCTTTCAAGATTATCTAGACTGTTGTGGGTCCCTTGCATCTCCATGTGAATTTTAGGATCGGCCTGCCAATTTCTGCAAAGAGAAAAATAAACCTGAATTTTGTTGGGGATTTTGCATTGAATCCTTACATCAGTTTGAGGAGTCCTGGCAACTTAACACCATCAAGTCTTCTCATTCTTTCTCTGGGACCTTTATTGAGTGTAAGGCTGAGATCTCATCAAATGCCCTTCTTTGATTTCTGATTTATTCTGCTTAATATCATATGATAGGTATTTCCCTGGGTTATAAAAGACATGAGCACACTTTCAATGCCGTGTAATATTCCAGAATAGTGATTGTACCAAACAGGACTATAAACTCTTGGTTATTGGGTCATTTATCAGGAAAGGCATTATGTTCTATGTTCCTCTGGGTACAGACCTCTCCTAGAAACACAGTTAGGTAATAGGAAGACTGGTGGTTCACAGATAAGTAACAGACCATCAGCAGTGGAAGTTGATCACCAGGTACCTCATGCAGCAGGTAGGGGGGAATGGAGCTCACTGAAGAAGTTACCACACCACTTAAGAGGGAGCCTGCCTGCCTGCCCCTCTGGCAGTGCCACCCTGGAGTGGAATTAGGAAACAAGTAAGCAGGCTGTTCAGACACCAGTGGAATGTGCTTGCTTGCTCTAGACATTTTTCTTTTGAACAGAGGTCTTTACTCATCTTACATTTGCAACAGGAGATTCGTTTTATAATGTAGCTCTGTTCACCTGTAATGAAAACTTCACTGAGTGATCCTTAATGTCTATATCAGTCAGGAGAATCTGGTTCTCTGCAGTAACAAACAGCCTCCAAGCCTTAAGGGTGCAAGAGCTTTCTTTCTTCTTTATGCTACTAGTATGGTATAGTAGTAGAAGCCTGGGATTGAGGTCACTGGAAGCATCCCCAAGCAATGCTGATTTCAGTGGCAGAGGGAAGAGGGTGTGGTAGAAGGAAGCATGGTCTCCACAGATATTTATGTCTTAATTATGGAAACTTTGGATATGTTATTTTACACAGCAAAGGAAATTACAGTGGCCCATGGAATGAAGATTGTTCATCAGTTCAGTTGACCTTCAAATAGGGAGCCAAATGCACTTACATGAGTCTTTTAAAAGTCAAGGAGGGGGAGTCAGGCAGTAGCGCAGTGGGTTAAGCATAGGTGGTGCAAAGTGCAAGTACCATCGTAAGGATCCCGGTTCAAGCCCTGGCTCCCCACCTGCAGGGGGGTTGCTTCACAGGCAGTAAAGCAGGTCTGCAGGTGTCTGTCTTTCTCTGTCTTCTCTTCCTCTCTCCATTTCTCTCTGTCCTATCCAACAACGATGACAACAATAACAACTACAACAATAAAACAACAAAGGCAACAAAAGAGAATAAATAAACATTAAAAAAAAAGTGGTCAGACCATTGCAGTGTGATAAGAACATATCTGCTACTGCTGGTTTTCAAGATGGAGGAAGAGGCTAAGAGACAAGGAATATGCGTGACTTCTAGAAGCTGGAAAGAGCAGGGACACCAGCTTCCAAAGCCTTTAAAAAGCAACGAAACTCTACAAGCATTTAGACTTTAGCTCATTGAGGTACATCTCAAACTTCTGAGTTCCAGAAGTGCTGTAAGATAATATGAGTGTGTTGTTTGAAACCACTAAATTGGTGGCCGTTTGTTATGGGTCTATAGATAATTAATACAAAAGACACCCACTTTAGCCCTTAAATGCTTCTGCCTGGAAGTACAATGTGGCATCTGAGTCACCCATATGCCCCACCCTCAAGGGAAATGGAATATCAGTAAACAGTGTGAGATCTACTCTACCCCTGCTATTTGCACTCATGCCTGGAGCTTTCTTTCCATTCAGAAGCAAACAACAAGCCGCTGGTTGGTTATTGATTTCATTATCCACTAATGGGTGGTGACCCCTAGTTTGAAAAATACTATCTAGACCCTCTCCCCCATATCTCCTGGACCACATGACACATCAGGGCACAACTCATTGGCCCAGGTGTAGGACACCTGACCATAGCTAACCAATCAGATGTCTCTCCTGGGAATTTGGAATTGGGCCATGGAGCTAGTTCCCATCTGGAAGCTGAGCAAGAGGCAGAGTAGGAACAGGGTTGGAGTGAGAGCCACATGCAAGCCCAGATGATGGAGGAGCAGAAAAGGCCTGAGTAAGCAGAGAGAGGTGCATATAGACAATGGAGCAGTAGCACGGAGTGCAGCGCAGCCAGGAGAACATGCAGCCCCAGAGGGAGCGGTGGAGAGAGAGTGTGACCGCCTGAGAGTCTGATGGCTTCCCCGTTCCTGCCTCCAGCTCCCATCCAGCTTGCTTGCGCATCCTTCTCGTGAGATTTCTGCCTTCCTATCGAACCCCCTCCTCCTTCCCCTGAGCCACCCTGGGTGGGCTTCTGTCTTTTGTCTCCCATGAGGCTGCATCAGCTGCAATAACACCCCTGGTCTTAAATATTTATCTCTGGGGGGCCTAGTGTTGACTCTGAGGATCATGCTTGGAGTGGGGGGTATAGATGAAATTTGGGGGGAATTATAGCCAGCCAATCCTACCTCCTGAAGTTTGGCCTTGACCACAGCCCTGTGTGTTTGTGCTTGCTCCAGAATGGGCAGATGGGAGCCCTCTGTATGGACTGCATCTGTGGGGGTCCCTGTAAGCTTGAAGCACCTCCACTTTCTGACAGTGTAGAGCTCAGGGAGCCAGGGGAACTGTTTCTGGAGGAACTGGTTGTGCTGCAAAGTATAGAAGAAGGTGGATTCTGCAGATGGACAGCCACCTTTTTCTTCTCAACCTCAGTTTCCTTGTTTCTGAAATGGGTTGTTGTAAGACTCAGTAGGGTTCTGGAAACAACACTTAGCCACAGGTCAGAGTCTGGCATGCTGTCAGGACAGGGCAGCTGCTGTTGTTGTCTGAGGAAGTTACCAGTATTCCCGCTTCCTGAAGAAGGTCACCCCTGGCTGATGAAGTTAGTGATAGGACATTCCCCATCACTGCTGGACTTCCTGCCCCTCCTCACCTTTAATTCCCACACCCCTTACTCATCCTTTAATCTCTTCCTGCCCTCCTCCCCCTTCTGTCCTCATTCTCCCTCTTTTATGTTGTCCCCGTTGTTGATAGAGACACCTGTATAGGATGTACCTGGCTATCCTCCAGAAGAGGAGACAGAATTGGGTCTGAATCCTTAGCTTCTGGTTTGCTATTCTTGGGCAAATAACAACACCTCATTGAAACCCCAAGCTCATTCCTATAGATCGGTGATCATATTTTTTTCATGGTGCTGGTATGTGCCGCTGTTAATTAGACACTCAAGGCTGGTTCCATCCTCCCACCCTCGCTGCCTTCTTACTGGTCTCTTTCTCCAGCCTGGCCCTCATGTGCCTCCTAGGACCAGGGCCTCTCTCACCCCTTTTGGGGACACTGGGGTAACCTTCTCTGACCAGTAATTTGTAGCCTCAGCCATTTCTGGCCTCTATTTCCCTCAGATTCAGGGATCCTGAGGCTTCTAGCTAGGTTCCCCATGGCCAGCCCCCTTCTCTGCAGATTCAGCCCCAGCTTGGGAGCGGCTGGCTCAAATCATGTGGTCTGCATTTTCTTTCTCACTTTAGTGATTATTATACCCCAGCCGCCTGTGACATCTTCACACTCCAAACACTGATAAATATTTATGAGGAGGAAAAAGGCCCAGAATTTCTGGGGGAGGTAGGGGAAGGATGCTTAGGACCCCAGAAACAAGGGGGGGCTGGGGGGGTTGGGGAGCCACACAGAGCTACTACCTCAATCTCCTTTCTGGAGGAGGAGCTGTCACCAGCCTGGCACAGATGCCGCTGCACCCAGGCAAGGATTTGGGCTGCATATTCCTCTGTGTGGGGACCTGGGCCCTCTCCTTATGTCTCTTCATTTCTCTTCACCTCTGCAGCTACTTCTTCGCCCCTTGCTGCTTGTTTGGTCACGTCTCACACTGTCTTTTTTTTTTTTTTTAATAACTTATTTATTTATTTATTCATGAGAAAGATAGGAGAGAGAGAAAGAACCAGACATCACTCTGGTACATGTGCTGCTGGGGATTGAACTCAGGACCTCGTGGTTGAGAATCCAATGCTTTATCCACTGCACTACCTCCCAGACCACTCACACTGTCTTTCATTTCCATACCTCCAGTTCCTTATACCTGTCCCCTCACCCTCTGCCCTCTCACACCTCTTACCCTGGCCTTCTGTCTCTGTCTCCACCTTTCTTCTTCCCTCCCCCCCTTCCCCCCACCCCATCCTCCCCTAACACCACTTCAAATAATGCTGGGGCTCAATGGTGGGGTCTGATTCCCGTGCCCTGCTGCAAGAGGAGGACAGGGGGAGATGCTTGAGGTGTCTGTGGGCTTAAGAGGCAGAAGGACACTCCGGGAGCTGGGGGTCATGCCTCTGCCTGATTCTGAGTCCAGTGCTCTATGGTGTAGTCATAGACACAGCTCCTCCCTCTTCCAGGACTCAGCTTCTCAGTTTATCTCTTCCCGAATTCATTTCTACTTACTGAATGTTTTCTTCCTGGAGTCACAGGGATTCATTCTTGGAGTACCCATACCTACCCAAGTAGGCAAAAGAGAGGTAGAAATCCTGTCTTTGCAAGCTGCTGTGTTATCAGAGTGGACAGGCTTATACTTATGGAGGAGATGAGAAGTGGGAACACCTGGGGCAAAGTCAGAACCAGTGTATTGGAAGACTTGGGAGTGAGGGAGGTGAGCAGGAGGTGAGGGAGGAAAGGTAGGTCCCACAGACAAGGTTCCTTCTATGTGGGTGGAGAGAAACATGCAAATGAGAGGCCTGCTCCACATCCTTCTTACCTCCTGCTGTGTGAAGACTAGTCTGACATCTTTACAGGGGCTGAGTGTGGCAGTGGTGGTGGCTTAGGTGGTAGGAGTGTGGGGATGCTGAGGTCTGATTGTACTTGATCCTGATACTTGAACCATCAATCTGGGACTTGGTCTGGCTGGGGGAAGCCTATGGAAGCCTCTTGAGTATATGCTGACTATGACTTCCTTCTCGCTCCCTCACAGGGTGTTCAAGAAAGCCAGCCCCAATGGAAAGGTGAGTCTAACAGCCTGGCTGCAAGTCCTTGTCATTTCTTCAGCATCTCTGCTGACCTGACAGGGCTCACACATCCCTTTCTGAGGAGACACTGCTCTGACCTCAAAGCCCTGAACAGGGACAAAGGCCCTCAGGAAATGTCTGTCTGTCTGTCTGTCTCTGGCACCAGAGTTATCACTAGGGCTCAGTGTCTGTGCTACTCCACTTCCCCGGCAGCCATTGTTTTGAAATAGAGGTTGACAAATGGATGGGGGTGCAGGGAGAAAGAGAGAAGAGACACCTGCAGTACTACTCCATTGCTTATTAATCTTTCTACTGTAGGTAGGGACTGGGGACTTAAATCTTTTTTTTTTCCTGTTGTTACCCTGGTTGTTTTATTGTTGTTGTGGTTATTATTATTGTTGCTATTGATATCATTGTTGTTGGATAGGACAGGAAGACAGAGAGGAAGAGAGAAAGATAGAGACACCTGCAGACCTGCTTCACCATTTGTGAAGTGACGTCCCTGTAGGTGGGGAGCTGGGGGCTCGAACCAGGATCCTTATTCTGGCCCTTGTGCGCCCTGTGCGCTTAACCAGCTGCGCTACTGCCCAACCCCTGGACTGGGGACTTGAACCTAGGTCCTTGCTCATAACAATGTGTGCTTGCTACTGGATACATAAACACCATCTCTATTTGTTTATTTATTTATCAGATCACTGATTATCTTTGCTTTATGGTGGTGCTGGGGGGTTGAACCTGGGACTTTGGAATACAGGCATGAGAATCTATTTGCATAACCATTATGCTATCTCCACTCCCCCACCCCCCATTTTATGTTTTTAAGAGAAGTGGATAAAAAGAAGAGGGTAGAGGAGACAGAGAGGAGAGAGACCACAGTGCCACTCCACCATCCATAGAGCTTCTCTAGTGTTGTCCATGGAGCGCCCATGTGGTGCCAGGGTTCAACCCAGGGCCTCATGCACAGCAAGATGCATGCTTGGTCAGGTAAACCATCTCACAGCCTTAGGAAACTTTCTGAAGGGGGAAGGACAACCCCCTTGGACTTTAGGAACCCCTTTGGGGTTTCTATCAGAGAGAGGCATCAGTGTGAGTGCAGTCATTAGAGTAAGTGCCGAATGCCTCAAGGGAACTAGCTCCTCTGATTTGAAAGGAGCTTGGAGTCTCTCCTGGTGTTACCTCATTAACCAGTGCAGTTCCCATCTCCCTTCAGTCCAGCCAATGCACACTAGGGCCATTGTGTGTCAGGGCAGGGCTGAGCTGGCAGGCATCAGACAGGGCCAGTGTTCACAGCCAGATGGTCATGCCCATATAAAATGGCAAATGTGAGATAAAGGGAGCCCCAGGGCTTCAGGGCCCAGCCTGGGTGGTCAGAAACAGCACCCCTAGTGACCGATGCATTTCCCAGCAAGACAGGTGAAAAGGGCATTGAAGGGGCTGTAAAGATGTCCCAACAGTTGAAGCAGAGGGCCAAGAGGGAGGCAGGGGGAGAGGGTTGGGTCCCAAGAAGCCTGGCCTCCTGCCCTGGGCTGCAGAGAGCACACTGCCCCCCCCCCCCCCACAGAGGAGTTACTCACCGCCTCGCTGCCTTGCATGCTGAGCCAGAATCTAGCTCAGATTCCTCCCCAGCCGAGGCCCACACACTGTTCTTACCAATCGATCAGAGCTGACATTTGGAATGAAACCTATTTATCATCGTACTGCAGGGCACTGAGGAGTCATTAAAGGGTTTCCAGACCAGAGAAGTACGGTTCTAGTAACATCCCAGGATGGCCAGTGTGGCAAAGGAAAGGTGAAAGGCTGGCGCTGACTGCAGACCCTGCAGGGGTGGGTGTGTGGTCCAGGCAGGAGTGACAGTGGGCACAGAAAGGTGCAGATTAGTAAGTATGATGGAGAGAGACACATCAGGATTTAGGGACTGTGGGAAAGCTGCTGACATGACACTGGGTTCTAGCTTCAGGACTGGCACAGAGGGTGCACTGGCTCCTAAGCCCTAGGAGTGCCTGCCTTCCACACTGCTAGGGTAGGGGTGGGGTGGGCAGAGTGCAGGGCTCATACTGCGGGCACCCACTGCCTTGCCCTCTCACCCCCCTAGGATGTGCTCAGCAGACTTTTGCAGCTGTGCCCCACCCTCTGTGGTGCTTGACATGGAGGCCTTGTGTCCTCATATGTAGACGCAACCAAGAGCAACTGCTTTCTCAAGTTTCTTTCTTTTTTCTTCCCCCCGACCCAGATTTGCTAATTTATATCAACAATAGAGAATGAGGAAGTGTGTGTGTGTGTGTGGGGGGGAGTGTAGAGTGCACTGCTCAGTTCTGGCACATCATGGTGCCAGGGGTTAAACCTGGGACCTCTGAGCTTCAGAAACATGCTTTCTGTGCTCTAATTCGCTGAGCTCTCTGTCCCCCTTATTTATGGGGGGTTGCAAGTGTAGCTGCTTTCAAAATGTTACAGGGATAGTTTGCATAATGTTTAGGTCTGGGCTTGGGTCCTTGTCTGGTCAGGAGTGAGAGGGCTGTATCCCGGGCTTTGAGAGACTTTACTGGGGTTTCCTCCAGGGTAGGGGCTGCCTCTTCCAGGGGCATGTCTCTGGGCTCTGAAACTGCTCATGCACTCCGTGTTTCTCCTCCCAGCTCACCGTCTACCTGGGCAAGCGGGACTTTGTGGACCACATCGACCTTGTGGACCCTGTGGGTGAGTCCCTGGAGGATGGGGTGGGTGTGTGGGGGGATGTAGTGGGAGTCAAATCTGGCTTCCCCCTCCCATAGAAGAGCATGTGGAAGTTACCTAGGGTAACCCTCAGGTGTTGAGGGTGGAAGAGGGTGGGAGTCACCCCCTTCTGGCTTTCTAAAACCCATTTCTGCCCCCCCCCCCCCACATACAAAATGTGTAGGAAGGATTGGGGCAGGAAGAGGGGAGGGGTCCCAGTGATGGTTATGAGGGTGAGGCATGGAGACACTGGGTCATAGAACTTGGATTAAGACCTGGGCAGCCTGGCTCCACAGAGCCTAAGTTCTGTTGCCTCCTGAGGGGAAGGGTGGGAAGCTGAAATCCACTGCTGAACTCAGTCCACTGAATGTAGCCCACCACCTCCTCCTTGCAGAGGCCCCAGCTGAACACCACCAGGGTGCCTGCTCACTGCTTCCTAGCAGCCAATTCAGGAAGTAGATACAAAAGGCAGAGGGGACACTAAGCCTCCAGGGTACCAATGTCCTAGGACAGAGTAGGGAGGAAAGGGGGGTCATTCTATTTTGTGGGGGACCCTGGAGTGGAGCTAGATTCTCTGTGGCTCACAAGTCTGTCCAGAACCCTCAAGATAGGAATTCTCCAGGCCTGGGAAGGCACCAAAGTCTGCCTCCCAGACAGCTCTGGGGACTAAGTGACTCCTGGCATCCATCTCTCAGGGGCTCTGGGGACTAAGTGACTCCTGGCATCCTGACCCCAGGATAGCCCCCTAGGATGGGGTAGCAGAGGTCACATTCCAGGTGTAGTTTTCCCAAACAGTGTGTCCTCTTTTCCTCTGAACTGGGCCTCACACTGCCACCTTCCAACCTGTCACCTCTTTTGCATCCCTGGGGTTGCTCTGTGACATTCTTGACTATATCACTTTACCACTCTTGGTGTAACTATCCAGGTTTGTAACACAGACGACATTCTTAGTCACCACCCTAGGCCCAACCACCTCTATCTCCACCATCACCAGGATCTGTCGTCTCAGGCCTCAGGGCCTGTTTGACTGTCTCTGTTAATCGAGTGATGACCCTCCCTGTTCTTGAAGACCCTGCTCCAACCCCCAGCCTCCCTGATGGCCCTCACTGTGGGAGGGTGCCCTCACTGAGTGCCCTAGGTTCCCAGCACAGAGGAAGGAAGGTGTAAGGCAGGCTGTGGGGATTATGGCACAGCCTAGTCACTGCCCCTTGGAAAAGCCCAGCTCTGAGACATGGCTGGAGCCTCAGACTTTCATTTCTCTGTAGTCAATGGAACTGTGTGAGTCACACAGGGTTACTGTATGATTGACTCCTCCCCTTCCTCTTCTTAAGATTTGTTTGTTTGTTTATTCATTTATGAGTACGGACCAGAGTATTATTCTGGGACACGAGATGCCGGGGATTGAACTTGAGACCTCAGCTTGAGTGTCCAATGCTATATCTACTGTACTACCTCCTGGGTTCATGATTCCACTTCTATGAAGTACCTAATGCAGTTGAATCCAGAGAAAGGGAGGAGACTGGCTCAATGGCTGTGGCTACAGAGTCTGACCAGAGTGACATAAAATGCCCTTTGTGTCCAGCTGGACTTTACATTCCCGAGGCCAAATCTTGGGACAGACCCCATGTGACATGATCACTTAGCCCTCCCAGCAGCCCTGCAATGAGGATATCTGCACCAGGGTATTACAGGATGCCTGCGTTCTGCCAACCCTGACTTCAAAAAGCTCTGAGTGCCAGTTGTTGCCCAGTTTGAGTCAGAATTCAGAGCTGGCAGAACCTGGCCTGAGCTCAGTGCAGGCAACTGGCCCTTTGTTCAGCTTCCCAGTGAGGCTGTCAGTCTGTTCCTGCAGAGGTATGCGGGAGTGGGTGTGGGACACCTGGCTTCTGTAGAGGGTTACAGCACTTATGGGAGATACAACAAATAACCCTCCTGCAAACCCAAAATCCCCAAGTGTGCCTCACGGCCTGGGTTTGGGACCCATATTGTCAGTCTGACTAACGGATAAAAAAAAAAAAAATCCAAGTAAACTGCCGCCAGGCACCAACTGGGGAGTTGGGTAGGGCCTTTACCTAGAGGCTGGCCTTCCCATTTCTCTCACGGTACCTCTGGACAGACAAATGGCTGGGCTGGGGTATGGCTTGGTGTTTGGGGGAGTCTGGTGGGGGTCCTGCTCACTGTCTATCTGTTTGTCCCTCCAGATGGTGTGGTCTTGGTGGATCCTGAATACCTCAAGGAGAGAAGAGGTGAGGCGGTGGTCCCACCCTCACCTTTCTAAGGCCTCTTCTCTTCCTGCTGTCCTCAACCCTGGGCCTCCCTGACTTTCAGGGGTAACACTGGTTAATCTATTGCCTCTCCCTTCCCATCCCCATGTCCCTGGGGGAGCAGAAATCCAGTGCCTCAAGACTTCTACACCACTGGATCATGCTCTTTGAGGCTGGGGATAGGACCAGGGAGGGGCCAACATCTTGTATCGCAGCAGAGATCCAAGACTCCTTGGGAGGGGAAAGAAACTGGGAGCTGGGGTCAGGCTGGGAAAAGACCCTGTGTCTTCTGGGCACCACCCAGCTCATGTTCCCCCCTCACTGTGCTCTCAGCTGTGCTTCTGTGCAGGTACACCCCCAGCCCTGCCAGCCTGCTCCAGCCCTACCAGTCCTACAGGCCTGTGCTCTGGGCTAGACCTGGGAGTGGAGGACAGACCAGCCTGGCAGTCAGCCCCCCAACCCCCACTCCCCTGGGGGAGCTGGGGGGCATCCTGTGCCCTCTAGCTGGGCCAGCACTGGTAGAGGCCACCCTCAGAGCCTCTTGCTCCCACAGTCTATGTGACTCTGACCTGCGCCTTCCGGTATGGCCGGGAGGACCTGGATGTGCTGGGCTTGACTTTTCGCAAGGACCTTTTTGTGGCCAACGTGCAGTCCTTCCCGCCGGCTCCCGAGGACAAGAAGCCACTGACGCGGCTGCAAGAGCGCCTCATCAAGAAGTTGGGCGAGCATGCATACCCTTTCACCTTTGAGGTCAGGACCAACCGCAGTGCAGGTGGGGGGTGGAGGGTGGCAGGCTGGAGAAACAGTACCTCTAGGCAGAAGCTCCACCATCACCGTTTCCCAGTGTACAGGGGCTTTGGGGGCACTGTCACCTGCACTGCTGGGCAGTGTCTCCTCCTGCCACTGCCGGGGAGTCACTATGACCTCTGGCTCATCCTCAGACTCCTGACCGTGTCATTGATAGGAGGACAGCAGAAGTGGAAGCCTTCAGAGAAAGGAACCCCTCTGTCTTCTGCCCCCCACCTTGGACCCACTGACCCTACTCAGCCGAGTTCAGACTGCAAGTAGTAGACTTCCCAGCTCCACCACGTCCCCTTGGCCTCTTCAGACTGCAGGAGTCTGGAGTTTATTGGCTTAATTTTTATTTATTATATTTATTTACTTCCTATGAGAGAGAGTGCCACATGAGAGTGGGAGAGAGTGAAGCCAGAGCACCACTCTGGTACATGCAGCACCAGGGATTAAAGTAGGAACTCAGAAAGCCCTGTGTTCTCCTGTCTACCTCACCCCCATGCACACATGGCATTAGAGATCTTAAATTTTCTGGGCCTCAGACTCTGGGGTGTGATGAGAGGAGGAATGAGGGAGCAGATACCCCCTGCAGAGCCCATGTGCTCCTCTCTGTGTAGACCACTAGCCTGGCAGTGAGGAGCCCTGCCACCCCTCCCACTCCCCCACCAGCTAAGCAGCAATGGAGCCAGCCAGAGACAGTCTCACCACACTGACATCAAGGTGTGCACAGCCCTATGCCCCTGGGAGGGGAGGAGGGGAACGATACACCAACTCCCTTGCTTTCCCTGCTTCTAGAGACGCTAACATTTTTGGCTCATAGCACTCTAGCCCACAACTTCAAAGTCCTTTATCTGGTCCCCCAAGACTAACTCCTACTTCCTGCTCCCCATGTTGGGAACACAGGGGATTGCACCAGGCCTGTCTCAGCCTCCTTAGCTACAACTGTACACACAGTGCCTCTTGCCATGGAAGGCACCAGAGTTATGGGTTTGGGACTTGAATGTGGACCTCTTTGGGGAACTGTAGTCTACCTGCTACAACAGACCTCTTCCCACTGTTGTGTGGCGAGGGCTGGACCAGCTTAGAATTTTTTTTTTTTAATTAAAGATTTATTTATGAGAAAGAGAAGAATGAGGGAGAAATAGAGAATCACACTGACATATGCAATGCTGGAGATTGAACTTGGGACCTTATGCTTAAGGCCCCAATAGTTTATTCTCTGCACCACCTCCTAAGCCACCAGCCTAAACCTTTAGACACACAATCATTTGTTTTACTGAAGTGTGGCCTGGCATGATCTGAGGGGGCAGCCCTGTCTGTTCTTTGGGTTCCTGGTCTGATGAGCATGTGTGGCAGGGGGAGACACAGGGACATCATGGGGGTTTGTGATAGAAGCCTAATTCTGTCTGTCCTCCTAATAGATCCCTCCAAACCTCCCCTGCTCAGTGACGTTGCAGCCAGGGCCTGAGGACACAGGGAAGGTAGGTTACCCCAATGCACACATCACGTGTATCCCTAGGCCTCAACTTTCTCTATGGGAAGGGCTTTGACCCTCCCCTCCCCATACTGTTTCTTGTGTCAGGACTCAGCTGCTGTCACCTCACATGAGCCACCTGTCACCTGTGCAGGGCTGTGGATTCTAGTATCCTCACCCTCATGTCCATTTAGTGCCCTGTGACCAACTCAAGTCACTTCTTCCAGTTGTGGTTTTGGCTACAACATAACTGACTTGTTCCCTGGACTCTCCCTTCCTGCTTCACGGCCTCTTGTGGAGTATCACCACTGTCTCACAGGGGAAACAGAGTCTCTTGTGATAGCACTGGTGTTGCAGCCACCGAGGCTCTGAGCCCATCCCCCATGTTGAGTGTGGAGGTGCCAGAACATGTCTCTCTGTGTGGGGTGTGGGTAGGCAGCTAGCTCACAGGCTGCACAGGTGCCCATTGGTACTTCCAGCAATCCTAGAGGAGGACGGCTACTGGACAAGCGAGTGGACCCTTTTGGGGCTGGGCTCAGGCTCCAAGGCAGATGGGGGGCGGCTGGGCTGGCTGTGTCCCAGCCAGCATCCTCGCTGTGAAGTCAGTAATCAGCCGGCCACATTGTGGGGGCTCTGTCTTCCCAGAGTCTTTCCTCACAGGCCTGTGGTGTGGACTATGAAGTCAAAGCCTTCTGTGCTGAGAACCTGGAGGAGAAGATCCACAAACGGTAAGAGGGCATAACTTCCCATAGGATGGGATGGGGTGTGGGCAGTGTCGCAGCAGAGTGAGGGAGACAAGACTGGCTGAGAGCCTGGAAAAGAGATAACAATGCCTGGAAGTGTGCAAAAAGGGAGTCATGCAGTCCATCTTTGGGGACCTGAGAAGGGCATGCTGGGCTTCTGGCAGGTCAAGGAGGGTGGAGGTGATTCTGTTGCTTTGACTCAGATCTCAGCATTTGTTTTTCCTTTCATTGCTGAGCCCACTTCTGCTATCTCCAAACCTCCAGACTGAATGTCTTTTTGTTTGGGGAAAAAAACACAAACTATTAGGTTGTTTAAAACTGTGAGCGGAGTCAGGCAGTGGCATACCTCATAGAGTGTACACATTACCATGCAAAAGGACCTGGGTTCAAGCCTCTGGGGCTGGAGTGGGAAAGCTTCACGAGCCATGAATCAGTGCTGCAGGTGTCTCTCTCTCTCCTTTTCTATCTCCCCTCCCCTCTCAATTTCTTTCTGTCTTCTAAAATTTTTTAAAAAGTGGAAAAAAGAGAAAAAATAGAAAGAGAGAGAAAGTGAAAAGACTACTAGGAGAGGAAGCAGTGGATTCATCATGCACCAAACCCCAGTGATAACTCTGGTGCCAGTTTAAAAAACAACAGTGAGTCTAATAAATAAATAATCCTTTAAAAAATGAGCAAGATGTCTCCCCACCAGCCTGGACCCCCATTTTCTGATCCTCTTGGGAGACTGTCAGCTGGAGGGTGTTGTGGGTGAAGGATATGACTGGAAGCTTCTAAGCAATGGGTGTAGTTGGGAAGGTGAACCTCTGGGAGAGGAGGGAAGGAAGCTTACAGCTCATCAGGGAACACATTCTACTGGGGATGGGAGGGTGGGGGGCACAGAGAGCCATGATGTCCCTGACTTTTGGGGTGAGCTGCCCAGTGCCACTCTCACCAGCCCTGTCCTTGCTGTGGTAAGGCCCTATCCTGTCTACCAACAGTCTCCTGAGTCACAGTTCTTTTTTCTTTTTTGTTTTTTTAGTGATATAATGATTGACAAGATTGTGGTATAAGAGGGGTACATATAATTCCCACCACCAGCATTTCATATCCCATCACCTCCATTGAAAGTTTCCTTATTTATTCTTCTGGGAGTATGGATCAAAGATCTTTATGGGGTACACAAGTTGGGAGGTCTGGCTTCTGTAATTGATTCTCCCTTGGACATGGTAATCGACAGGTTGATCCATACCCCCATCCTGTTTCTGTCTTTCCCTAGAGGGGTAGGGCTCTGGAGAGGTGAGGTTCCAGGACACATTGGTGAGGTCGTCTGCCCAAGGAAGTCAGGTTGGCGTCATGGTAGCATCTGCAACTTGGTGATTGAAAAGCATTAAGATATAAAGCAGAAAAAATTGTTTAATAATAAGGAACCAAAAGGTAAGAATATATCAGATTAGATTTGGGGTCTTCATGTCGGAAGGAGCTAGGAAGTCTATTTTAGCTATATTCCACAGCGCCCATATCTTTACTAATTTTTGGCTGAGCCCAACAGCTAACATGCAGGTGGGCTAGAAATATTGTCTGGGAAGATTGTGTCAGAGTTGAGAATAGGACTTGAAAGATGGATAAGGGCAGAAGGAAGCCCCCAAATTTAGGAAAAGGTATGTGAAAGGCACCTGGCTAGGTCCCCTGAAGTATCTTGGGGAGTGGCCTGAGCTTTGCCACCTAGTGGCTACAAGCTGTATTGCAGGTATCTTTCTTGAGCCAGGGCAGCTGGAGATGGGACTTCTCTCCCTTAAGTCTTTTGTTCTCTAAAACCAGAGAAAGGATTATAGGCTGTGGGAGAGTGTCCTGATCTGAGAAAGGAAGGTGAGGTAGTGTCACTAGCCACAACCCTGATTCCACCACCAATAGAATTTAAAATTTTTTAAATACTTATTTTCCCTTTTGTTGCCCTTGTTTTTTATTGTTGTTGTCATTATTGTTGTTACTGATATCATCGTTGCTATATAGGACAGTGAGAAATAGAGAGAGGAGGAAAAGACAGAGGGGGAGAGAAAGATAGATACCTGCAGACCTGCTTAAACACCTGTGAAGCGACTCCCCTGCAGGTGGGGAGCCAGGGGCTTGAACCAGGATCCTTAAGCTGGCCCTTGCATTTCGCACCATGTGTGCTTAACCCTCTGCGCTACCACCCTACTCCCCCAACAGAACATTTTAAGTCTACCATAGTCATTATTAGTAATGACATAGAAACTGTCACTTACCAGGGACTTACTAGGTGCCAGTTATTGTCCATGATGCTAGACATGTATGAACTAATTTAATCTAAGAGGTGCTGCTATTGTCAGCTTTTTACAGTTGAGGACACTCAGGCACAGAGGTTACTGTGGCCAAAGTCAGATTGTACATGAAAAATTAGGACTTTGACTCTGGATATCCAGTTCTAGGGAATGGTGTGGCTTCTCTGAGAAGTGGGGGTTCCAGTATAGCCAGCATGCCACCAAGACTGCCTTACTGTGTCCCTTCCCTCCATCCCCTACCAATCCTCATATGTTTCCTCAATGAGCCTGATGCCTTCGTAAAACCCCATCTCATCTCTGGGGCTCTGTCCTCTTCATTTACCTACACCCCCACTCCTCAATGAACCTTTCCATGAACCCATTGCCCCTCCAAGCCACCATTTCTTGGCAGGGTCCATACTCTCCCCTACAGGCTGAACTTAATAGGCATTTCCTGTAGGGCAGGCACTGTCACAGGTGCCAAGAATGCAGCAGTGCACAGTTTAGACAACCATCTCTGTCCTTAAGGAGTTTTCTCTAGTAGGTGACATAAGGAATTAAGGAACAAAAAGCATTGTTCCTTTCTTACTGTCATGCTCAGTACCCAGACACAGCCAGCTTCCAAGGGGCAGTTTGACTGCTGGTGGTTCAGAACATGAGAAAATCAGAGTGGGTAGTCTAGGAAGGCTTCCTGGAAGAGCAGATATTTCTGCTTGAAGAGGGAAGCAAATGAGAGTGGAATCAGGAAGATGGTATTTGTAATAGGCCCAGTGTGAGTGCAGCTTTTGAGAAGGACCCAGCAGGCCATCTGGAATGGCAGTGAGGAAGTGGGGTATCAGTGGGAGAACAGCAAGGAGTTGGACTCTAAGGCTGTGAGCAGCCATGAGAGCACGCTGGGCAAGAGGGGGACGTATGGACTACAGGAAAATAGCAGGGGGGGGGGGTGGCCAGATGGTAGTACAGTTCTTACAGCACACAAACAAGGAGCCAGGTTCAAATTCCCAGTCCCCACTCGTAGGGTGGAAGCTTCACTAGCAGTAAAGCAGTGCTGCAGTTTCTCTTTCTCTCACCCTCTCTATATTCCTCTCCCCATCTCATTTTTTTCTCTGTCTTATCAAATCAAAGGGGAAAAAAGGTTTCTGAGAGTGGTGGATTCACTGTGTAGGCACCGAACCCCAGCAATAACCCTGGTGACAACCAATATTAATAGTAATAATAATAATAACAATAATAATAATAACAAAAGGGAAATAGCAGGGATGAAAGTGACTGGTCCTCTCTGCTCTGCCCTCCTCTCTAGGAATTCTGTGCGTCTGGTCATCCGCAAGGTGCAGTATGCCCCAGAGAGACCAGGCCCCCAGCCCACGGCTGAGACCACCAGGCAGTTTCTCATGTCTGACAAGCCCTTGCATCTAGAAGCTTCCCTGGATAAGGAGGTGAGAGATTCAGATGCAGCAGAGTTGCCCTGTCAGGGCAGGGTCCCCAACCCCAGCTTTCTCATGGCCCCTAGGGCCCTTCTGAGGCCCAGAATCACAGTGCTCAGGGAATGGGGGGGGGTGTGTGGCTCTGAGGAAGCCTCTGGGCCTGAAGGAGTATGTGTATGTGTGTGTGAGGGGGCTGAGGGTGAAATGAACGATGCTACTGACTTCAGAAGTCAGGGTACTCCTTGAAGGGTGCCAGCCCTAGCCATCTCCCCACATTCCTCTTCCCACTTCAGGTGTAGGTACTCACTTCCTTCAAGAGTTGGGAGGAGGGCAGCAGAATGGCAGGTGTTTGGGGTAGAATGTGAGTCAAGGTCTTTCAGGAAGGACCCCAAGCTTGGAGTGTGTGCCCTCTTGCCCCAGGCAGCCAGAGCTGGCATGCCACCTTACCTCGTCTCTCCACTGCACAAAGAGGGAAAGCACAGCTTTGGTCCCCTAACCGAGGCCTCACAGCTCTCACCCTCATCCTCAAGTTTATCATTGCTGTCAGCATACCCTCTGGCTGAGCCATGACTGGGGCCTGGGAATAGCGGCTTCCTCACTGAATGATTTCTCAAAGTCCCTCAGAGGACTGGAATGTGACATATTATCACTGGCTTAGTATCTGTGGGAGGAGAACAGTGTCAAGAGTGCCCAAGGTCTTCAGAGCCTAGGATGTGTGGAGCTTCCTGCCACCCCGTTTTTGTCTCACTTCTGTCTCCCAGATCTATTACCATGGGGAGCCCATCAGTGTGAACGTGCACGTGACCAACAACACCAACAAGACAGTGAAGAAGATCAAGATCTCGGGTACCCAGGCGGGAAGCTGGGCGTCCCTCCTTGCAAATGACCAGGGGTCTGTAGGGCTGCCCTAGGAGCTGGCCTCCAGAGACTGTTAGTGGGCTGCTGGGGGCAGAAGTGAGATTCCTATCATGCCCCCTCTTTTCTTCAGTGTCCTGGGCTTTGGGCCAAGCTGTCCTGGAGGGGAAGGGGTTAGGGTTGCAGGAGGTATGAGGTGTGTTGGGCTGTCCTTTGGGTGTATCTGGTTCAGCCTCCTCTTTCCACCTTCTCTGCCCCAGTGCGCCAGTATGCAGACATCTGTCTATTCAACACCGCCCAGTACAAGTGCCCCGTGGCCATGGAAGAGGCAGAGTAAGTGAGCACAAGCCAAGCTTTGGAAGTGGAATGTGGGCCTGGGGGCACTGGGGGAGGAGGAGAAAGAGGAGCCCCTGGTTCCTTGACAGCCCAAAAGGCTCATTCCTACTGAACTCATGGCTGGGCCTCAGACTCCTTTGCTTTGCAGAGTAAAGGCTACCAGCAACCCTTTAGAAATCATCTACTTGGGGTGGGGAGACAGCATGATGGTTATGCAAAGAGACTGTCATGCCTGAGCCTCCAAAGGTCTCAGGTTGAACCTCCAGCACCACCATAAATCAGTGCTCTGGTCTCTCTCTCTTTCTCTCTCTTACTTTCTCTCTCTCTCTCTCTCTCTCTCTCTCTCCCTCCCTCCCTCCCTCCTGCCCTCTCTTTCTACCTCTGAGTCTCTTATCAAAATAAAATAAATTAAATTAAAATCATCCACTTGAATTGGAGATGATTGTTAAGTAAGGAATTGAAAGACAGTTTTGCTCATATGTGGAATATAGAGAGTTGAAACACATAAATTTGCATTAAAAAAAGAAAGAAGAGAAAAAAGAAAAAAGTAACCAACCCATCTCTAAGATCTTGGGAGAATTATGATGATTATCTTTGGGGGATGGGATATAGAACCTTAGTGGTGGGAGTAATCTAGAATTACACCATTATTGTCTTATAATCTTGTAAATCACTAACTGAAAAACATATAAACCATCCAGTTGATTTAGCTGCTGCACAAAAACCCAAGAAAATGCAAAGAGAACACTCATGAAAACTATAACAGAAACTAAAGAATCTGAGGAAACAGGGATCATAATCACACTGTACCTACCAGAAGCCCAGATGGGAGGGTAAAACAGTGAGCACATATATTTCTTGTCTATTTAATTAGACATATTTTAGTTAAAAACTTAGACATTGTAAAAATAAAATTATTATGATTTATTATTATTATTATTATTTATTGGACTTTGGAACCTCAGACATGAAGCTTAGCATAATCATTAAAATGATTTTTTAAAAAATTTCTTTGTTGAAGAATTAATGTTTTACATTCAACAGTAAATACAATAGTTTGTACATGCATAACATTTCTCAGTTTTCCATGTAACAATACAACCCCCACTAGGTCCTCTGTCATCCTTCTTGGACTTGTATCTCCCCCCCCCCCACCCACCCCAAAGTCTTTTACTTTGGTGCAATATGCCAGTTCCAGTTCAGGTTCTATTTGTGTTTTCTCTTCTGATCTTGTTTTTCAACTTTTTTTTTTAACCTTTTTTTTTTTTAATTTATTTCTTTATTGGGGAATTAATGTTTTACATTCAACAGTAAATACAATAGTTTGTACATGCATAACATTCCCCAGATTCCCATATAACAATACAACCCCCACTAGGTCCTCTGTCATCCTTTTTGGACCTGTATTCTCCCCACCCACCCACCCCAGAGTCTTTTACTTGGGTGCAATATGCCAATTCCATTTCAGGTTCTACTTGTGTTTTCTTTTCTGATCTTGTTTTTCAACTTCTGCCTGAGAGTGAGATCATCCCATATTCATCCTTCTGTTTCTGACTTATTTCACTCAACATGAATTTTTCAAGGTCCATCCAAGATTGGCTGAAAACGGTGAAGTCGCCATTTTTTATAGTTGAGTAGTATTCCATTGTGTAGATATACCACAACTTGCTCAGCCATTCACCTGTTGTTGGACACCTGGGTTGCTTCCAGATTTTGGCCATTACAAATTGTGCTGCTAAGATCTTTTTGGATGGGTGTGTTGGGTTCCTTAGGATATATCCCCAGGAGAGGATCATAGGGTAGGTCTATTTCTAGCCTTCTGAGAGTTCTCCAGACTGTCCTCCACAGAGGTTGGACCAATTGACATTCCCACCAGCAGTGCAGGAGGGTTCCTTTGACCCCACAACCTCTCCAGCATTTGCTTCTGTTACCTTTTCTAATGTATGACATTCTCACAGGAGTGAAGTGGTATCTCATTATTGTCTTTATTTGCATTTCTCTGACAATCAAAGACTTGGAGCATATTTTCTTTCATGTGTTTCTCAACCTTTTGGATCTCTTCTGTGGTGAATATTCTGTCCATGTCCTCTTCCCATTTTTGAATGGGGTTATTTGTTTTCTTGTTAATTGAGTTTGGAAAGCTCTTTATGTATTCTGGTTATTAGCCTCTTGTCTGATGTATGGCATGTAAAGATCTTCTCCCATTCTGTGAGGGGTCTCTTGGTTTGGGTAGTGGTTTCTTTTGCTGTGCAGAAGCATTTTAATTTGATGTAGTTCCATAGGTTTATGCTTGCCTTAGGCTTCTTTGTAATTGGATTCGTTTCATTGAAGATGTCTTTAAAATTTATGCAGAAAAGAGTTCTGCCAATATTTTCCTCTAAGTATCTGATAGTTTCTGGTCTAATATCCAAGTCCTTGATCCACTTGGAATTTAATTTTGTATTTGGTGAACTCTGGTAGTTCAGTTTCATTCTTCTACAGGTTTCAACCCATTTTTTCCAACACCGTTTGTTGAAGAGACTCTGCTTTCCCCATTTAATAGTCTGGGCACCTTTGTCAAAGATTAGATGTCCATAGGTATGGGGGCTTAGTTCTGGGCTCTCAATTCTATTCCACTGGTCAGTGTGTCTATTCATGTTCCAGTACCAAGCAGTTTTGATTATAATGGCCCTATAATACAATTTGAGATCTGGGAGTGTGATACCTCCAGTTCTGTTCTTTCTTCTCACGATTGGTTTGGCAATTCTAGGTCTTTTCTGGTTCCAGATAAACATTTGTAGCATTTGTTCTATTCTCCTAAAAATGTAGTTGGGATTTTTATGGGGATAGCATTAAATTTGTATATAGCTCTGGGTAGTATATTTATTTTGATGATGTTAATTCTTCCAACCCATGAACATGGAATATCTTTTCACTTCTTTGTGTCTTTTTCAATTTCCTTGAGTAGTGACTCATAATTTTCAGTATACAAGTCTTTCACGTCTTTGGTTACATTTATTTCTAGATATTTCATTGTTTTTGTTGCTATAGTAAAAGGAATTGTTTTCTGGATTTCAACTTCTTCTAACTTAGTGTTTGCATAGAGGAATGCCACTGACTTTTGTATGTTAGTTTTGTAGCCTGACACCTTACTGTATTGCCTGATGATTTCCAAAAGCTTCTTGCAAGATTCCTTAGGTTTTTCTATGTTTACTATCATGTCATCTGCACATAGGGAGAGTTTGACTTCTTCTCTTCCAATCTGTATCCCTTTAATTCCTTGATCCTGCCTGATTGCTATGGCAAGAAGTTCCATCACTATGTTGAATAGTATGTTGAATGGTGATAGTGGGCAGCCCTGTCTAGTACCTGATCTGGGTGGAAATGCTTCCAGTTTTTCACCATTGAGTATGATGTTGGCTATAGGCTTGCTATGTATAGACTCCACTATCTTGAGGAATTTTCCATCTATTCCCATTTTTTGTAGTGTTTTGATCATAAAGGGATGTTGTATTTTGTCAAAGGCTTTCTCTGCATCTATTGATATAACCATGTGGTTTTTGGTCTTGCCTTTGTTGATGTGATGGATCATGTTGATAGATTTATGTATATTAAACCAACCTTGCATGCCTGGGATAAACCCCACTTGGTCATGATGAACATCTTTTTAATAAACTGCTGTATCCAGTTGGCTAGAATTTTGTTCAATATTTTAGCATCTATACTCATCAAGATATTGGTCTGTAGTTTTCTTTTTTGGTTGTATCCCTGTCTGCTTTTGGTATCAAAGTGATGTTGGCTTCCTAGAAGCTGGAAGGGAGTATTCCAATGTCTTCAATCTTCTGGAGGACTTTTAAAAGTAGAGGTATTAGTTCTTCTTTGAAGGTTTTGTAGAATTCATTTGTAAAACCGTCTGGTCCAGCAATCTTCTTGGGAAGATTTTTGATAACTCAATTTCATTAGCTGTGATGGGCCTGTTCATGTTAACTAGTTCCTTTTTATTTAGTTTTGGAAGTTCGTAGGTATCTAGGAAATCGTCCATTTCTTCCAGGTTTTGTAGTTCCAGGTTTTCTAGTTGGTTCATAGAAGCCTCACATGATATGTTGAATTTCTGCAGTGTCTGTTGTGATATCTCCTCTTTCATTTATGATCTGATTTATTTGAGTCTTCTCCCTTTTTTGTCTTGTGAGTCTGGCTAAAAGTTTGTCGATTTTGTTCACTCTTTTGAAAAATCAACATTTACTTTTGTTGATCTTTTGTATGCTTTTCTTATTTTCAGTGTTATTTATTTCTGCCCTAACTTTAACGATTTCTGGCCTTCTGGTTTCTTTAGGCTTCCTTTGTTATTCTTCTTCTAGGTCTTTAAGATGAGCAATCAGGCTGTTTATTTGTGCTTTTTCTTGTTTCCTAATGTGTGCCTGTATGGTTATGAACTTCCCTCAGTACTGCCTTAGCTGTGTCCCAAATATTTTGACAGCTTGTGCCTTCATTTTCGTTGAACTCTCGAAACATTTTGATTTCTTCCTTTATTTCCTCTTTGACCCAGTAGCTGTTAAGTAGTGTATGTTGAGCTTCCACATTTTGGGACTATTACTAATCATTTGTTGTTTGTTAAGTGTTAGTTTAATTCCACAGTGGTCTGAAAAGATGCTTGGGATGATTTCAATGCTCTTGAATTTGCTAATGCTATCTTTGTGGCCTAACCAATGGTCTATCGTTGCAAATGACCCATGTGGACTTGAGTAAAATGTGTATTCCAGTTTTTTGGGATGAATGAGTCTGAAAATGTCCAATAGTTCTAGTTTATGTATATCCTCATTTGGCTCCCTCATGTCTTTATTGATTTTCTGCCTGGATGATCTGTCAAGTTGAGAGAGTGGGGTGTTGAAGTCCCCTACTGTGACTGTGTTGCTGTTAATATATTGCTGTAGCTCTTTCAGTAGATGTTTGATGTGTTTCCATGGCTTCTTATTGGGTGCATAGATGTTAATAATTGTTAAATCCTCTTGATTGATTGATCCACTGAGCATTAAGTAGTGTCCATCCCTATTTATTTAATTTTATCTATTTTAAAGTCTATCATGTCAGATATGAGAATAGCTGTTCCTGCCCTTTTTTGTGGGCCATTGGCTTGTATGATAGTTTTCCATCCTTTCAGTTTGAGTCTGTGTTTGTCTTGTTGAGTCAGGTGGGTTTCCTGTAGACAACATATTGTTGGGTTGTGTTTTCTGATCCATCTTCCTACTCTGTGTCTTTTAATAGGTGAATTCAGGCCATTGACATTTATTGATATCAAAGATTGAAGATATTTTAACGCCATTCTTGTAGATTTTTAGAGTGTTCTGATATATGGCCTATTTATGGTGGTCTGACTGTTTATAGGAGACCTTTCAGAACTTCTTTCAGGGCAGGCTTGGTGATAGTTAATTCTTTCAACTGTTGCTTGTCTGAGAAGGTTTTTATGCCTCCATCTAGTCTGAATTATAGTCTAGCAGGATACAGTAGTCTTGGTTGTAAGCCTTTCTTATTAAGCACTCGATAGATATCTTGCTATTCTCTTCTGGCCTGTAGTGTTTGTGTGGAGATGTCTGCTGCTAATTTTATGAGTTTTTCTCTGTAGGTGAGTCTTTGTTTTTCTCTTGCAGCCTTCAGGATCCTTTATTTATCCTTATTCCTTTCCATTCTCAATAGTATGTGTCTTGGTGTCTTTAAGTCTAGGTTAATTCTGTTTGGGACCTTCTGGGCTTCTTGAACCTTTATGTCTTTTATGTCGTTTAGACTACAGAAGTTCTCAGCTATTATATCCTGAAGAATGATTTCTTCTCCTCCCTCTCTTCCTCTGGTAAGCCAATAATGCGTATATTGTTTTTTTTTTTAAATAATTTATTTCTTTATTGAGGAATTAATATTTTACATTCAATAGTAAATACAATAGTTTGTACATGCATAACATTCCCCAGATTCCCATTTAACAATACAACCCCCACTATGTCATTCATCATCTTTCATGGACCTGTATTCTCCCCACCCGCCCACCCACCCCAGAGTCTTTTACTTTGGTGTAATACTCCAATTCCATTTCAGGTTCGACTTGTGTTTTCTTTTCTAATCTTGTTTTTCAACTTCGGGCTGAGAGTGAGATCATCCCATATTCATCCTTCTGTTTCTGACTTATTTCACTCAACATGATTTTTTCAAGGTCCATCCAAGATTGGCTGAAAACAGTGAAGTCACCATTTTTTACAGCTGAGTAGTATTCCATTGTGTATATATACCACAACTTGCTCAGCCACTCATCTGTTGTTGGACACCTGGGTTGCTTCCAGGTTTTGGCTAGTACAAATTGTGGTGCCAAGAACATATGTGTACACAGATCTTTTTGGATGGATGTGTTGGGTTCCTTAGGATATATCCCCAGAAGAGAAATTGCAGGGTCATAGGGTAGGTCCATTTCTAGCCTTCTGAGAGTTCTCCAGACTGTTCTCCACAGAGGTTGGACCAATTTACATTCCCACCAGCAGTGCAGGAGGGTTCCTTTGACCCCACACCCTCTCCAGCATTTGCTGCTGTTACCTTTTCTGATGTCTGACATTCTCACAGGAGTGAAGTGATATCTCATTGTTGTCTTGATTTGCATTTCTCTGACAATCAGAGACTTGGAGCATTTTTTCATGTATTTCTCGGCCTTTTGGATCTCTTTGGTGGTGTATATTCTGTCCATGTCCTCCCCCCATTTTTGGATGGGGTTATTTGTTGTCTTGTTGTTGAGTCTGGCAAGCTCTTTATATATGTTGGTTATTAAACTCTTATCTGATGTATGGCATGTAAAGATCTTCTCCCATTCTGTGAGGGGTCTCTTGGTTTGGGTAGTGGTTTCTTTTGCTGTGAAGAAGCTTTTTAATTTGATGTAGTCCCATAGGTTTATACTTGCCTTAGTCTTCCTTGTAATTGGATTCGTTTCATTGAAAATGTCTTTAAAATTTATGCGGAAAAAAGTTCTGCCAATATTTTCCTCTAAGTCTCTGATAGTTTCTGGTCTAACATCCAAGTCCTTGATCCACTTGGAATTTACTTTTGTATTTGGTGAAATACAGTGATTCAGTTTCATTCTTCTGCATGTTTCAACCCATTGTTTCCAACACCATTTGTTGAAGAGACTCTGCTTTCCCCATGTAATAGTCTGAGCCCCTTTGTCAAAGATTAGATGTCCATAGGTATGGGGCCTCATTTCTGGGCTCTCAATTCTATTCCACTGGTCAGTGTGTCTGTTCATGTTCCAGTACCAAGCAGTTTTGATGACAATGGCCCTATAATACAGTTTGAGATCTGGGAGTGTGATGCCTCCGGTTCTGCTCTTTTTTCTCAAGATTGTTTTGGCAATTCTAGGTCTTTTCTGGTTCCAGATAAACATTTGTAGCATTTTTTCTATTCTCCTAAAAAATGTGCTTGGGATCTTGATGGGGATAGCATTAAATTTGTAGATGGCTCTGGGTAATATATTCATTTTGATGATGTTAATTCTACCAACCCATGAACATGGAAGATCTTTTCACTTCTTTGTGTCTTTTTCAATTTCTTTGAGTAGTGACTCATAATTTTCAGTATACAAGTCTTTCACTTCTTTGGTTAGGTTTACTCCTAGATATTTTATAGTTTTTGTTGCTATAGAAAAAGGAACTGATTTCTGGATTTCAATTTCTTCTAACTTAGTGTTTGCATAGAGGAATGCCACTGACTTTTGAATGTTAATTTTATAGCCTGACACATTACTGTATTGCCTGATGATTTCCAAAAGCTTCTTGCTGGATTCCTTAGGTTTTTCCATGTATACTATCATGTCATCTGCAAATAAGGACAGTTTGACTTCTTCTCTTCCAATCTGTATGCCTTTAATTCCTTGCTCCTGCCTGATTGCTATGGCAAGAACTTCCAACACTATGTTGAATAGTAATGGTGATAGTGGGCAGCCCTGTCTAGTACCTGATCTGAGTGGAAATGCTTCCAGTTTTTCACCATTGAGTATGATGTTGGCTGTAGGTTTGCTATATATAGACTCCACTATCTTCAGGAATTTTCCATCTATTCCCATTTTTTGTAGTGTTTTGATCATAAAGGGATGTTGTATTTTGTCAAAGGCTTTCTCTGTATCTATTGATATGACCATGTGGTTTTTGGTCTTGCTTTTGTTGATGTGGTGGATCACATTGATTGACTTACGTATATTAAACCAACCTTGCATGCCTGGGATAAACCCCACTTGGTCATGATGAACAATCTTTTTGATATACTGCTGTATCCAGTTGGCTAGAATTTTGTTCAATATTTTCGCATCTATGTTCATCAGAGATATTGGTCTGTAGTTTTCTTTTTTGGTTGTGTCTCTGTCTGCTTTTGGTATCAGGGTGATGTTGGCTTCATAGAAGCTGGCAGGGAGTATTCCAGTGTCTTCAATCTTCTGGAAGACTTTTAAAAGTAGAGGTATTAGTTCTTCTTTGAAAGTTTTGTAGAATTCATTTGTAAAACCATCTGGTCCAGGACTTTTATTTTTGGGAAGATTTTTGATAACTGTTTCAATTTCATTAGCTGTGATGGGCCTGTTCATGTTATCCACTTCCTCTTTACTTAGTTTTGGAAGTTGGTAGGTATCTAGGAAATCATTCATTTCTTCCAGGTTCTCTAGCTTGGTGGCATATAGTTGTTCAGAGAAGCCTCGCATGATATGTTGAATTTCTGAGGTGTCTGTTGTGATATCTCCTCTTTCATTTACTATCCGATTTATTTGGGTCTTCTCCCTTTTTTGTTTTGTGAGTCTGGCTAAAGGTTTGTCGATTTTGTTAACTCTTTCGAAGAACCAACATTTACTTTCATTGATCTTTTGTATGGTTTTCCTATTCTCAATGTTATTTATTTCTGCCCTAACTTTAGTGATTTCTGTCCTTCTGGTTGCTTTAGGATTCCTTTGTTGTTCTTCTTCTAGGTCTTTAAGATGTGCAATCAGGCTGTTTATTTGTGCCTTTTCTTGTTTCCTAATGTGTGCTTGTATAGCTATGAACTTCCCTCTTAGGACTGCTTTAGCTGTGTCCCAAATATTTTGATAGCTTGTGTCTTCATTTTCATTGAACTCTCGAAACATTTTGATTTCTTCCTTGATTTCCTCTTTGACCCAGAAGTTGTTAAGAAGTGTACTGTTGAGCTTCCACATTTTGGGACTGTTATTAATCTTTTGTTGATTGTTAAGTGTTAGTTTAATTCCACTGTGGTCTGAGAAGATGCTTGGGATGATTTCAGTGCTCTTGAATTGGCTGATGCTGTCTTTGTGGCCTAACATATGGTCTATCCTTGAGAATGATCCATGTGGATTTGAATAAAATGTGTATTCCAGTTTCTTGGGATGAATGACTCTGAAAATGTCCAATAGTTCTTTTATCTATCTCTTCATTTAGCTCCCTTATGTCTTTACTGATTTTCTTCCTGGATGATCTGTCAAGTTGAGATAGTGGGGTGTTGAAGTCCCCTACTATGATTGTGTTACTGTTAATATATTGCTGTAGCTCTTTCAGTAGAAGTTTGATGTATTTAGATGGCTTCTCATTGGGTGCATAGATGTTAATAATTGTTAAGTCCTCTTGATTGACTGATACTCTGAGCATTAAGTAGTGTCCATTCCTATCTTTTTTAATCTTATGTATTTTAAAGTCTATCATGTCAGATATGAGAATAGCTGCTCCTGCCCTTTTTTGTGGGCCATTGGCTTGTATGATAGCTTTCCATCCTTTCACTTTAAGTCTGTGTTTGTATTGTTGAGTTAGGTGAGTTTCCTGTAGACAACATATTGTTGGGTTGTGTTTTCTGATCCATCTTCCTACTCTGTGTCTTTTAATAGGTGAGTTCAGGCCATTGACATTTATTGATATCAAAGATTGAAGATATTTTAACGCCATTCTTGAAGAGTTTTAGAGTGTTTTGATATATGTCCTATTTGTGGTGGTCTGGTTGTTTATAGGAGACCTTTCAGAACTTCTTTCAGGGCAGGCTTGGTGATGGTTGCTTCCTTCAACTGTTGCTTGTCTGAGAAGGTTTTGATGCTTCCATCTAGTCTGAATGACATTCTAGCAGGATATAGTATTCTTGGCTGAAAGCCTTTCTCATTGAGCACTCGATAGATATCTTGCCATTCTCTTCTGGCCTGTAGTGTTTGTATGGAGAAGTCTGCTGCTAATCTTATGGGTTTTCCTTTGTAGGTGACTCTTTGTTTTTCTCTTGCAGCCTTGAGGATCCTTTCTTTATCCTTATTCCTTTCCAATCTAAGTATGATATGTCTTGGTGTCTTTAGGTCTGGGTTAATTCTGTTTGGGACCCTCTGGGCTTCTTGAATCTTTATATCTTTGGTGTTGTCTAGACTAGAGAAATTTTCAGCTACTATGGCCTGGAGAATGCTTTCTTCCTCTCCTTCTCTTTCTTCCTCTGGTAAGCCAATAATGCATATATTGTTTCTTTTGAAGTCATCCCATAGGACTCTGTTGTTGTTTTCAGCATCTCTTAATCTCTTTTTGAGATCTCTTACTTCTTTTTTAGATCTTTTACTTCTTTTTTCTCTAATTCATCCTCAATCTTGCTAATTCTGTCTTCAGCCTCATAGATTCTATTCTCTCTGCCCTCTACTGCTTTCTGGAGTTCATCTATTTTGTTGCCCTGCTCTGATACTGTTTTAGCTTGTTCAGCTAGTTGCCTTCTTAGCTCAGCGATTTCAGCTTTCAGCTCTCTAATAACCATGAGATAATTAGAATTTTCTTCCATATTCTCATTTGTTGTTCCTGCATTTCTGATTACAATTTTTTCAAATTCTTTACTCACTCCTGTTATTATTTCCTTAGCTAATGTTTGGATGTTGAACTTGTTGTTTTGTGCTTCACCCTCTGGAGGACTTTTAGCTGGACTCTTGTCCTGATTCGAGTCTCCAATATTTTTTCTTGTTGTTTTAACCATTTTATATATTATGTTATGAGTTCCATTTATCAGTACTTTTCAAATTATTGATCACTATTGCCTGGATTGACTTGTGTCTAAGTAATTTAATTAAAGGGTTTACCGTGGTGGACGTTAACAGTTTTTTCAATCCCTGAGTTGGAGCTCAGTGGTGTAAAAGCCTCCTTTTTTTTTTTTTCTTCCCTGTAGGCTATGGGAGCCTGAGGGCTTTTAAACTGTCAATAGGCTTCTTAGCTTAATCACTGGCTCCTGACCAAGAGATAAAGCAGGGTGTGGCAGAGATAATCCAGTGGTTATGCAAAGAGACTTTCACAGCCCCTCAGCTATGCCACCGAGGTATAGGTCTTCTGAGTTTCCCGGTTAGATCTCTGTCCCCTGGTGTCCCTCCCTGTTGCTGCTCCAGATTCTGAGGGTAGTAGCAATGGAGACTCAGAGTTGCACTTGGTGAGTCTCTGGGGAGTCCTTTCCTCCCTTCAGCTGTCCCCTTGTTGTGGAGCAGACTGGAGGTGGTGTCTCCACTGATAAACTGTTGAACTGTTAACAGTTACTTAATCTCTCCTTAGGCCCCTCTCTCCTTTCTGTCACTAGCCACGCGTGTTTGTACTCACGGGTGATTTACTGGGTTCCTGTGGTCATTCTAGTCCTGTCTTGTTTCGGTCCGGGTGGTCTCCTTTGGTATTCCTAGTTGATCCGGGAGAGGAGAGGAGAGGAGAGGAGAGAAAGCGATCTGCTGCTCGTAGCTCCGCCTCCGGAACAGGATCAGATTAGTAGATTTCTAAGAAATGTTTCAAAGGCTGTTTCAATACGCCCCCCAGAGCCCACCAGCAGGGGGAAGCTTCATGAATGATGGAGTGTATATTGTTTCTTTTGAAGTCATCCCATAGGGCTTTGTTGTTGTTTTCAGAATCTCTTAATCTCTTTTTGAGATCTCTTACTTCTTTTTTAGTTGTCTCTAATTCGTCCTCGATTTTGCTAATTCTGTCTTCAGCCTCATTTATTCTATTCTCTCTCCCCTCCACTATTATCTGGAGTTCCTCTATTTTGTTACCTTGTTCTGATACTTTTTTTTTTAAAGAAAGGCACCTGAAATATTTTTATTTGATTTTTTTAAAATTTATTTCTTTTTTGGGGAATTAATGTTTTACATTCAACAGTAAATACAATAGTTTGTACATGCATAACATTCCCCAGATTCCCATTTAACAATACAACCCCCACTATGTCATTCATCATCCTTCATGGACCTGTATTCTCCCCACCCACCCACCCACCCCATAATACTGTTTTAGCTTGTTCAGCTAGTTGTGTTCTTAGCTCAGCTATTTCAGCTTTCAGCTCTCTAATAACCTTGAGATAATTATTGTTTTCTTCCAGAGTCTCATTTGTTGTTTCTGAATTTCTGATGACAATTCTTTCAAACTCTTTACTCACTCCTATGATTATTTCCTTAACTAGTGTTTGGATGTTGACCTCATTATTTTGTGCTTCAACCTTTGGTGGGCTTTTAGCTGGACTCTTGTCCTGGTTCATTTCTCCAATATTTCTTCTTGTTGGTTTAACCATTTTATATAATATGTTATGAGGTCCCCCTCTCAGTACCCTTCAAATTACTGATCACTCTTTCCTGGATTGACTTGTGTCTAAGTAAGTTAATTAAAGGGTTTAAAGCTGTTGAAATTGACAGTTGTTTCAATGTTAGTTTAATCCCTGAGTTGGAGCACAGTGGCTTAAAGCCTCTTTTGTTCTTTTTCTTCCCTGAAGGCTATGGGAGCCTGAGTGCTTTTAAACAATAAGTAGGCTTCTCAGCTTAATCACTGATTCCTGACCAAAAGATAAAACAGGGTGTGGCAGAGATAATCCAGTGGTTATGCAAAGAGACTTTCACAGCCCCACTGCTCAGCCACTGAGGTACAGATCTTCTCCTGAGTTTCCTCATTAGTTCTCTGTCCCTTGGTGTCAGCACAGGGCCTCCCTGCCGCTGCTCCAGATTCTGAGGGCAGTAGCAATGGAGACTCACAGTTGCATTTGGTGAGTCTCAGGGAAGTCCTCTCCTCCCTTCAGTCATTCTCTTGTTGGTGAAATAGACTGGAGGTGGTGTCTCAACTGGTAAACTGCCAGACTATTACCAGCCACTTAATCTCTCCCTAGGCTCCTCTCTGTCCACGAGCCACACGTGTTTGCGCTCACCGGTGATTTGGTGGGTTCCTAAAGTCATTCTAGTCCTGTCTTGTTGCAACCTTTGGTATTCCTAGTTGACCTGGGAGAGGAGAGGAGAGAAACACAGTTGCTGCTGCTCCATAGCCCACCTCCTAAAATAAATTTTTAATGTGATGTTATAAAAAATTTTAAAAGTTCCCACTACCTAGGGACAATGAAGTTGTTGGGCCATCCCAGAGTTACTGTTGTGTGCATTTGGAGCACAGATGTGCCTATGGTGGGTGGCCGTGGTCTTTTGCCTGGGCAGGGCCTGGCCCAGGAAACCCCACCCTGGGGTGGGAATTTAGGAGCCACCAGCTCTGTTTGCTAGGGGTTGGACTGGGGGACTTGGGGAGTGGTTAGAGTTCACTCCAGTCTGGGGCATCACCATACCTACCTCCTTTCTTTCCAGTGACACCGTGGCCCCCAGCTCAACCTTCTGCAAGGTCTACACACTCACTCCCTTCTTAGCCAACAACCGAGAGAAGCGGGGCCTTGCCCTAGATGGGAAGCTGAAACATGAAGACACAAACTTGGCATCCAGCACCCTGTGAGGATCTTTGGTTTCTGCTCCCCAGATGAGAATGCTTATACCTCCCCCTGCCCCCCACACCTCATGGGTCCATACCCACTTACTTATGCATGGGTTATCCTCACCCTAAGCACAGTCTTCAGGAGCTTGAGCACTCAACTGACCCCCTCACTCTACCCCTACCCAGTGGTGACCGAGAGAATTAGATGGACCCCTAGACTAGGCTCCCTTTATCAGTAGTGGTTTCTGCTGACTCAAATAGGGGAGAGTGATCTAGAAAGGCTTCCTGCAAGAGGCGGCAGTTCCTGATCCAGTGTCTTCAGTCAGATGGGGGGTGTTTTAGAGTCAGGTAAGGTTGGCAGGAAGGGATTGGTTCCTGGAAGCATTCAAGCCAGAGAGAATGAATCAGAAGGGGCTGGGGACTCTAGAGAGCGGGGGCTGGAAGCTAAGCTAGACCAGATATAGGGGTGCCCCTCCCCCAAAGGCAGGAACCCAGGGCCAAATGTCACTCCTGCCCCAGGGTCATCACTGCCTGAGTCCACCCTGCTGGGTGAGCAGAGAGCTGAGCACATAGGGAGCCCATCTCACTCTGCCCCTTGAAGCCTGGCCCTTTGTTGGGATTTGGTCACCTCTTTAAGGTCCTTATTACCTGTGCTACCTGTGCCATCTGTGTCATCCATGCCACCATGAACCCTGTATTCAGCCCAATGGCCTTGGCAACCCCCACTACCTGCCCTCTCCTTGCACCTGTCTTACCTATGTGCCCTCCCTCAACCTGTGGCTCCTGTCTCCTTGCAGGTTGAGGGAAGGAGCAAACCGAGAGATCCTGGGCATCATTGTCTCCTACAAAGTGAAAGTGAAGCTGGTGGTGTCCCGGGGTGGGTGAGTGTAAGCCAGCACCCCGAGCCCAGAGGGAACCATCCCTGAGGTCCATAGCCTCAGTCTCACTGGAGGGTGATGTGGGCTGGAGGACTTCCTGTTCCTTCTCTTTCTTCTTCTTGCAAACCCCTATCCCCCCACTCCTGCTTCGTAGACCTTCAGCCTCCCTTACCCTCCTACTCTTCTCCCCTCCTCTCTGTCCGCAGTCTGGGCACATAGGGTGGTAAGGAAGGAACTTCAGGGCCTGCTCCTCACCACATTTTGGGGGTGCTAAAGAGATGGCAGACGGAGGGCTCAGAATCATGGGACTGCATTGGGAGTGTCTCCCCTCTCCCATTTCACAGCAGGGGTAGGGACAGGCTCAACAGTTCCTCAGCACTACCTGAAATCTCTTCTTTCTCCTTCCTTATTTTTTCTTTCTTCTTCCTTCTTCTTCTTCATTATTTATTGGGTAGAGACAGTCATAAATGGAGAGTGAAAGGGGAGGTGGAAAGGGAGAGAAACCTGCAGCACTGCTTCACCACTTGAAAAGCTTTCCTCCTTCATGTGGGGACCAGGAGCTTGAACCTGGGTCTTTGTGCATTATAATGTGTGTGCTCAACCAGGTGTGCGATGACTGGCCCCCCTGAAATCTCTCCTAACCTCAGGTTAGGCTGGGCACTGGGGTCAGAGCCCTGGACCAGAGGCATCCCCTGTCCTGGAGTGAAAACTGGCAGATATTGTGAAAGAGCTCTTTCTCTTCCCCCACCCTCACCATCTATTGATTCATCTGACTTATTTTTAAGCCAGTTCTTTTATTTGTGATTAATAGTAGTTTACAAGATTCTAAGTCATACAACTTACTAACCTAAAAAGAGGATTTCTAACCCCCAAGAGGGATTTTTTTTTTTCAAGTTTGTAAGTCTGTGAAAAGCTCAGTAGCACTAGACATCATGTGCCCTCAACAGAGGAGGCAGTCACAGGAGCAGGTGGCCGTGTGAACTACTGGCTACACACTATGGACATCCCATGTCCTGTGACTCTTGTAAGACCTTCAGTCTAACTCAAGCTCCTGCCTTAAGGAATATTCAGTGACCCCAAAGTGCTTTCTTCTGCCTTAGATAGTCCCTGCCTCCCCAGTCAGGCAGCAAGGCTTAGCTTTAAGATGAGGGTCCTACAGTCTAGGAGGTGGTACACTGGATAAAGTGTTGGATTCTTAAGCATGAGGGCCCAAGTTCAATCCCCACTATCACATGTTCCAGAGTAGTAATCTGGTTCTCTCTCATTAATTAAGAAGTTTAAAAGTAAGTTAATAAATCTTAAGGGAAAAAAAAAGAGAAGAGCCCTGGAATTCAGAAGGGCCTCATGAGGTTGGCTGAGACTGGTCTGAATCTCAGTCCTCTACCCTCAGGCCAATATCATTTCTGTGTTCCCCTGACAAGGCAGTAGGAGGGTGGGAGGATATCCCATGGGTTATTCTACCCTGGTGGGCAGCAAAGGTGGTGAATGAACATGCTTTCTGTTTTCTTCTCTCTGAACTCTCTCCTGACCACTCTCCCGTCTCCTCTGACCCACTCAGCCTGTTGGGAGATCTTGCATCCAGGTAAAGTCCTTCCCTTTGACTGGATCTATTCACCTTCCTAGAGGGCCCAGAGCCACTGACCTGCTTGACCAGAACCACAGGGCATCCATCGGCTTGGGGGGATTCTTAGTGGTCTGTTTCGATGGTCAGGTTCAAGCATATGCTGAGACTAGAACTCTCCCCAGTGGACTAGGGAGATGAAATTTCTTTTTAAAAACTCCATCAATCTGCTCTTCCATCCCACCCAAGGGAAAATAACTTCACAGACAGTAAAGTCAGTTTCATTATTCTGGAAAGTCCCCACTCCCTACCCTCCCCAATCTGAATTACAGGGTATTTTGGAGAAATTCAGGCTTCCTGGTTTTCAAATGAATGAAAGTAACTTATGGCCAGTTGTTGCTACGGAGAGGTCCTGAGATCTGCCTGGGTAGATGAGAATCCTCTGTAGCCAAACCAAACTCACAAAGCTTCTAGAAAATGCACCAAATGCAGTGGCTTTACCTCCTCCTGTCATAAGGTGGCAGGATTGCTTAGTTCAAGACATCTGAATCTGGCTAGTGAGGTGACACTGACCCAATTCAGTTTGATTCAATATATTGACTCAAGATGTAGCCTGAACACGTATTTGTGCTAGATGCTGAGGTCTCAGGGAGGAATCAGGACACACACACACACACACACACACACACACACACACACACACATCACCCCCCTGATCATGATGGCCTGGTGGAAGGTGAAGCCTAGATTCTTGCATCCCCATCTTCTATGATTTGACTGAAGGTGGGCAAACTGACTTTCACCAGCGTCCATTCCAAGAGCTCATTCTTCCAAACAGACCTAGAAGAACAGTTCTTTTTTGGAAGGAAAAAAATGCCATATAGTTTCAGTTAGCCCCATGTTCCTATTGAGAAGTAATGATTCTGGCAGACACAGGCTCCAGATTCACCAGGTCTTTCCCCTGTGACTTCTGGGAAGTGGCTCTAAAAGGTGGGCATTGTTACCCTGCTTTTCCTGATGTTCACTCAGGATGGAAGAGGCAGTGAGACACAAGAGCTGGTGAGGTAAGGCAGATGGTGGAGACTGATGGCCCACCCTGGGGCCCTGTCTTTTCCCCATTAACCAGGTACTCAGTGGTCCAGTGAGTAAGATGAGCCTGAATCTTCAGGTGCTCACAGAAGGCAGGCTCCAAGGGTGACATCACCCTAAATGGGAGGGTGGGGAGGTGCTTTCCTGGCTGCTGATGTGGGGAGTAGAGAGCAGAGTGTCAGGGGGATTGCCTCAAGTCTGAGCTTTTCTCACACAGCAGCTAAGGGTTTGACTGTGGAGTCAGACTCCTCAGCTTAACACCTCCCATTAATGGCTCTGTGTACTTCGTGCCTCAGTTTCCCATGGGAAGCACCAGTCTGTCCTGTCCCCCCACTCCCCACCACCATCCTCCACCCCTATGGGGCATCCAGGCTCTGTGCAGAAAGTTGATGGCCCTAAACCTGGATCTGGCCAACTTAAATTTGAAGACACAGTGTGTCTTCAGGATAGCGGGGTCTCAGGGTCACTGGAGTACTTCCACAGGGACCTCCTAGAAATAAAGTTGGTTCGGGGGGGGGGGTGTTCCAACCAGGATGTTGGGAGGGGTGGTGTCAGGGCAGGATGAGCTGGCTTTGAGCTGGCATCGTTCCAGGGCACCTGTGGAGCCACCAATAACCACGGTGCCTCCTGCCTTGGGGCTTGTGAAGTCTAGTGGTGCTTCCCAGAGGAAGGGGAGGTTCCCAGTTCTTTTGAGAGCCAGGAGAAGTCTCTTACATCAACTCCTGGAGAGACTGAGGCTCAGAATGCAGATCTGGGGCTGGAAACTATAACCCTTCAGCTGGAGGCCCAGCACTGACAGAGCTGACCATGACCCCCCCCAATCCAATATTCCCAGCACTGACAGAGATGACCATGACCCCCCCCCACTACACAATATTATCAACACTGATAGAGCTGACCATGACCCCCTCAATATTCCCAGCACTGACAGAGCTGACCACAAACCACTTCCCTCCCCCCTCCCTAGTATTCCCAGTAATGATCCAGAGCTGACCATGAACCCTTCCCAGTATTCCCTGCCTGACATGGGTTGGAGGCTCACTCAGTCTGGATCTCTGTTTCAGTGACGTGGCTGTGGAACTTCCCTTCACCCTCATGCACCCCAAGCCCAAAGAGGAACCCCCACATCGAGAAGGTGAGCAGGAGCTGTGGATGTCTGGGGAGGTGTGTGCAAATAGCTGGCCCTTTTCTTCACCACTGACCCATTTCCTCCTCACCCACATCCTTCTGGCTAAGCCTTCAGCTCAGGATCCTCCCTCTTCCCTCAACCTTCCTTCCCTCCTGTAGGACTGTGTGTAAGACCCAAGTGTGGCAGCCCCTGGCCCAGTGTGGTACTCTTGGCTTGCACATAGAAGCAGGAGATGGGGGCTACATGGATAAGATGGGTCATGGACATTCCACCCCCATAGTCCCCCCACCCCACTAAGGGAAACCAGATTTTATTAAATCTAAGTCTGTTTCATCAGAAAGAGACATTATAGTATCACCACAAAGAAAACAAAAGTTCTCACAATTAAACTATGAAATGTCATTCATTGTGAAACACACTCCAAGTTCAGATATGTGAAAAAGGGTTGAGGATTGTCTTGGAGTTTGTGAAACTCATGCATTTGAGGAATGAATCATGTTGGAGATTCACCCAAAGAGCAGGACCTATAGTTTTTATTTTTATGTGTGTGTCTGTTTGCTTCTGTTCATCTGAGGCGGCAGTGGGAAATCCCCCCCTTGGTGTTTACAAGACAGGGGTTCAGTCCCCCCACTTCTTCTACCCCCCTCTCACTCTTTACCTTCATTTCCTTTATTTTTCTGGCACAGGACCTATGCCCACCTGTTTCTGTGCCCACCCATCACTAAATTTTGTGCTCTTGTCTGCCTTGTGTTTAGTTCTAGAAAATGAAACACCAGTGGACACCAATCTCATAGAACTTGACACCAAGTAAGCCAAGTCCTGCTTGCGGCCTTGGGGGGGTGGGGCACCATCTCATTTGCATATATGCTTGTTAACCCCGAGGAACTGTGGGCCTGACCATGTCTGCTGAGTGTCACCTTTGCTCGCCTCTTCAGCAACCCGCTTGCCTGCATGTGACTTGAAGGACCCTTCGTGCCTGTTCCTCTTCCTCCTGCCTTGGTGGGGTCTGTCATCCTCCCTCGTCCTTGCACGTCATTCCGTCAGTCCACAGCACTGCTCGCCTCTCGCAGGGCTGGTTTGCAACCCCAAGCTGGGGTGTTCCTGCCTTGCCACACCTGCCAGTGGAAGGGGGCTTGCGGGTGGGGACGGTGCCAGGCACTTGTGGAGGACCTGTGGGGATTCCTTGCAGCCAGAGGCTATCATATCACCGGACAGAGCCCAGAGAGGACCTGTACCCACATCACAAATCACCCCCAGAGCCAAACAGCTCCAAACTAGCCCTTTCCTTGTCTGCCCAAGAGACTTCTGGGATTGGAGTCTCTAGTCACCCAAGAGGACATCCCATATAGGTGGCTTAATCCTGGGGCTAGGGGGTGGGGGAGAAAATGAGATTTGGGTGGTCCTCAGCAGACATATTTTAAGGTAAAGGTGTACTCACAGTTCTTAGAAGCAGTTCTGGGCTGAGGAGATAGCATAGTGGTCATGCAAAGCCTTTATTTATTTATTTCTATTCATTTATTTAGAGAGAAATGGAGAGAGAAGGGGAAGACAGAGGGGGAGAGAAAGACAGACACCTGCAGACCTGCTTCACTGCCTGTGAAGTGACTCCCCTGCAGGTGGGGAGCCGGGGGGCTCGAACCTGGATCCTTATGCCAGTCCTTGCGCTCTGCGCCATGTGCACTTAACCCGCTGCGCTACTGCCTGACTCCCCATGCAAAGCCTTTTATGACTGAGGCACCAAAGGTCCCATGTTCAATCTCCAGCACCACTATAAACCAGAGCAGTGACCTGGTGTAAACAAACAAACAAAAAACAGTTCTTAATCCTGAGACTGCACTCAGGTACCTCCCTTCCCCACCTCCCACTCACCTGTCCTGTCCAAGAGCCCTTAGGGTAGAATGTGAGCTGACAGGTCTCTGCAGAAAGGTCAAAGGGCATTGGAACAAGAAGACTCTCCCAGGGTAGTTTGTGACTGGCTTGGTGGTTTTTCTTGGTCCTCTTTTGGGTTCTGAACGTATTGCAAAACTGCTGGGGGGTGGGGTGGGGCTGGTTGCTTATAGTGAGAATAAGCTTTTTCCTCTGACCCCAGCCCAGCCACAAAACCACCTGCTCCCCTTTTTGGCATGCCTCCTCCCTTCAGCTCTTCAAGAACAGGGTCACATTCTTGTTCTTGGAAAGTGAAGTCAAGTGTCTGTTTTCCTTGGGTATTTCCAAAACCGATTGGGTTCTGGCCCTCTTCTCGACCAGCAGTGGGCATCCAGATGTACCAGCCTGGGTCAGTCCCATCTGGCTGCCCCCCTCCCTTTGGGTGCCCCTGGGGAAGTCTCCTTTCCCTGCCTTGAAAACACACCCCATTCTCCTTGTCTCTCTCACCAGTGATGACGACATTGTGTTTGAGGATTTTGCCCGACAGAGACTGAAAGGCATGAAGGACGACAAAGAGGAGGAGGATGGTAGCGGCTCTCCACAGCTCAACGACAGATAGGCTGGGGGCAGCTCTTCCTCCGGGCAGCTTCTGGTCCACTTGTACTAGGATGCTTATTTGTCTTCTTCCTGTTCTAGACCCTTTCCCCTTTGTTCTTCTAGTTTCCACCAGAAGACCCCAGTGGTCTTTTAGGTGCCAGTGGTAACCTCTGGCCTAAGGATTGGGCCTACATCTCCGTGCCAACAGGGCCACACTCACCACTTTAACCGCTCTCACATGTCTCATGTCTCCAACACCCCGCCCCCAACCCACCCCACTTCTCATGCTGACCCTTGGAAAGGACACCATGGCTCAGACCTTAGAATTTTACTTGGGATGTGGAGCAGAAAGTGAGGGATGGGACATGGAAACTGGTAGGGTTGGAGAGGGAGGCTTGACATTTGGGAACGGATGGCCACAGTACCAGGTGGTAGTTGACATGGTTCTGGCAGCTAAAAGATGGCCATGTTGAAAAGCTCCCCCTTCTGGCTGAGAGGGGCAAACCTGTGGGTAGAGTCTCACTCAACTCCTTTTTGTAGTTTGGACACCAACAAACATCTATCCCCTTCTATGCCCAGGCTCTCATGGTGGCCCTCTGTGTCTGATAATGGCATTGATGAAGGTTGGCAGGTCTTGGGCATGGAGAAAAGCTGCTGGATCAACTTTCTCACCAGTCTAAGGCAAGGGTGTGAATTAGCTCAAGTCTATTTTGGTAGTGTCAGGATGTCACATCCTAGCTACCTTGTGTCATGTGTGTCCTATCTATAAATATACAGAGAAAAAGAGAGAAAAGAAAGAAATCTTCAGAAAGCACCAAGTCTGGGGCAGAGTGACTACCAGGGCTCAGCTGGTTGTGTGGGATGAGAGAGTGACGAGGTCACAGTGCCCCCCCCCCACTTGAAGGGGGTCCTTCCCCAGAAACTGGCAGGTCCCACCAAGGTGCCCTCACCTATGAGGAAGGAGGCTGGGAAACCTTTGTCTTCCTGATGATTCTCATGGATCTCAGTGTCGTGGGCACCCAGTTCCCACTGACTGATGTGATGGGGCTTGGGGCATTTTCATGGCAGCAGGGTTGGAAGATGAAGAGGTATAAAGTATCACACAGTTCTGTTCTAGCCTTTAATGCTGACTTAACTGTGTGGCCTTCAGCAACTTCTTGTCCCTCTTTGGATTTTGCTCTTCATTCAGAAAACCAAAGCATTTGACCATATGTTTGTAGAGGGACCTCCAAGCTCTGGCTTCTGAGAAAAGTTCTCCTGAGAACTTTAGAACTCTGGGTCTGGTGTGGGGAGCCCAAGCCATTGCCACTGGTCTGTCTGCCTCTGTGGCATCATTGAACTACAAAGGTGACAGGACCTTGGAGAGCTCCCAGTGCATCTGCTCCAACCTGGGAATGGCTTCTCCTGGGTCCTGCCTGTGTGTGTGTGTGTGTGTGGGGGGGGGTTTGGGGGGCGGTTCTGATGGTAAGCTGTGGCCTTAGCCATCATGAGCTGCTCAGTCCTGGAGCCTGCGTATTACAGAATGAGAGCTTGTGCTCAATGAGGCTTGAGTGGGAGCTTTTGATAGGACTTTCAGAGCTTTACCTTTTGTCCAGGCTAATATATTAACAGGGAAGGGGCTCTTTCCTCAACTTCTGCTCCCATCTCTGCTCCACATTAGTTTGAAAAGGGAGACAACAAAACAGTGTTCTACATACTGGATCAGAACCTTCTTCAGTCCCCCAACTCAGGGGAAACTCTGCAACTATTTTTCATGGTGAAATTGCTTGGTTCACCTGCCTGGCACTGTACCTGACCCTTCTCTTCTGAATGTCACGAAGACACAATCCTGAATGCCCCTGCCCCACATCAGGACCACATAGGATTGGGGCAGTCCCACTCCCCTGGCCTCTCATGGGGTCCCCACTATAGGTGCCCCAATGTCTGCCCCCTGCCTGAGCTTGCTGAGTGTTTGCATCTCATCTGGGCGCTATAGCTGGTACAGTGCTGCCAGACCACAAGGAACACTCCCACATTCCAGCGTCTTCCTCTGGGACTTTTGGGGCTGGTACAGACTTTTTAGTTTTGGGGGTGATTAGCCCCCAACAAACCTCTCTTCCTACCCCTAACTACTAAAGGTATCAAACAGGTTTCCTAAACTTCTCTCCAACAACACCACACCATTTGGGGCTTATTCCAGTGTTTAGAATTTCCCCATTTGCAGGAAGCAGCACAGTCCCAGCTGGACTTGGGGACACTGAATTGCAGAGGATCAGGGTCAAGTTCATTTGGCTTCACCATCCTTGGCTGACACATCTCCACTCCATGCCAAGCACTGGAGGCATGACAAGAGGTCAGCCTCAGCCTCAGTCCTCAGGACACTTGTGGGCAGGAGAAAGTTTTGGGGGTGGGAGTGTGGAGTAGTGGGACTCACTGCCCTTGGGGCCACATGGCTGCCTTGATGTGCCTTGGTGTGAGTGAGAACACAGCCCCTCTCAGGCAGCCTCAGCTGAGGGGTGTGAGCATCACTCAGTCTGGAGCTTAGGCCCCACTTTCCCCCCCAGGGGGGCACCCGTCACAGCATGGGCTGCAGTCTGGAGGAGTCACCAGGCATCAGGGATTCCTCAGTCTCTCCCTGAGATCCTCTTTAGTTTCCTAGCTGGCTCCAAACCTCATTCTCCCCACAGCCCCCATATGTGACCAAGTCCTCTGCAGCACCCTTTCCTTGGAGTTGGGTGTGACTCGGGAGAGGAACTGAGGGTAGGAAGCTCTTCTAGACCCCAGAAGCCAGGTCACAGCACTGGCTCTTTGTGGTTTGACTCCAGGGGCCTCGATGGTCTCTAAGCCCAGCCAGGTGAGTGTGGGCTCAATTAGGGTTCAAGGTCAGCTGGAGAAGCTTGTTAGCTTGTGCAGCAGTAGGAATGTTTGCTTAGGAGTCCTGATGTCACTAACCAGCAGACAACTCGACTTGAGCCAGTCACTGGACCACTTGGTCTTGGTTTTCCAAGTTGAACCTGGCACAGTCATCCCTCCCCTTCTGACTAAAGGAACATCGAGGCCGGAGGAGCTGGGAGGTGGTTGGTGTGCTGAGAGCTCTCAACACCTTACAGTTGTAGTGGGGGAGGCCTCGTCCCACCAGTGTCCACCTCTGTCTCCCTTGTCACTCAGGCAGATGTTGATCAGGAGAAGTGGCCAGTTTCTCTTGGTGACTCAGCTGAGAGGGACATTCAGATGCTCTTTAGTAATGCTGTGCCTGGGGACTGTGGACCTGACAGCCAGGACAGAAGAGGGGCAAGACATAGTGTTGTCAGTGATATCCACACAGCATGTGGATGTGGAACAATGCCATCCCACTTCCCTGGGCCAGGGTCATGGGATAATAGGGGCACTGTCATAGGAGAAGGAGGGCTTCTGGAACTGTTATCTGGAACTGGAACCTCTCAGGTCTGGTATCACCCACACATCCCATCCCTCAGACTTCAGGAAGGCCATGTCATACCTGCTCTGATGTTGCCAGCCCCCTGCCCCAGGCTTAACAGGTGAGACTGAGCCCACACCATTCCATTAAAGAACCCCAAAGGTGAGGTGAAAGAGATGTGACTTGCCCCTTTATTTCATAGCACAAGGCCCCATGGGAAAAACAGTCACTGCCTGTGCTTCCTGGTGACACTTGCCTATCACCCTGACTGCTGAGCCCCACTTGACTTTTCCCTGTCCTGCCAGTGACTGGACATTTCTACGCAGCCCAGATGGGAGAATCAAACTCCAGCCTTCCCTAAGATCTCATGGGCACAGGATCTAACCTGTTCTGATGTTTTTATTATTAAAGTCAATAAGGACCAAAACAGACTCTCCTGCCCTTGTGCACATTGGCCCTGCCAGCTCCATCATGTTGACCCCCCCGCCCCGGCCTCAGATGGCACACCTCCGTTGCTCCCCTGCAGGACCACTTCAGGGAGAGGCCTGTGGGAGAGGAAACCTCCTCTCTTCACTACTCTTTCCCAACTCTTCACCCTGAAAGGGAAGTCAAAGCACAGGTCCCCAGGACCCACAGCACCTGTAAACACTCTGACACAGATTTTTAAACCAGGTTCTGCAGAGCTTTGTCAGGGAGTTCTCAGGCAGGGAGGTGGGGGCGGAGGCTGAAAGAGGTCTCTGGCAACCCTACCTCATTGCCAACTCCAAGGAAAAGACTCTGCTATTATTTGCCTCACCTTTTGAGGCTTAACCTCCACTCATTCTTCTGAAAACAAACTTCTTCAAACCACCATGCCAATTAAGGTGTGATCCTAGACCAGCAAACATAGGTTCCAGTCTTGCTTTCCATGTTGGAATGGCTTCAGCATTCTGATGTATCTTTAGTCTTCAAACTTGAGTCAGGAACCCAGACCCAGTCATTTGCTTACACATTTTCTTTCTTTCTCCTTTCCCTTTCTCCCCCACCCCTCTAACCTGATAGTTTTGCAGCCCATTCACCCTGAAACTCTGGCCCAGGTGCTCAGTGAGGCTGAACACATGTGGTGTGGATATGGAGTAAAAGCAGGCCTGGCTCCCATCCAGGACACGTGTGAATCTCAGCGTGACACCCCAGCTTCCTGACCAGGCCCATGGGATGACAGGAGGAACAGTGCTATAGGAGAAGACAGAATTGGCTCCACTGTAGCCAGGTGAGGACAGTCCAGACATAATAAACACCAAGGGAGGACCTGACAGCCACTGACCCTTCTGTGAAGGCAGAACCTTCTAGAGCCTTGTAGGCAGCAAGTGTCCTTGGGTTGAGTTTAACAGGATTAGCAAGCACATTGGGGGATAGCCAAGTCTATGCCTGAAGAAAGACAGGCCCCTTCCCTAGCCCTCCAAGTCCTCTCTCCAGGATATCCCTCTGCCTGAGCCCCCCTCAAAGGTAAAGGGTAGGCACTTTGATGAAGCCTGTAGGGGCTCCTGGCACTTGAATCCTGCCAGACACCCCTCCAGAGCTTCCTAGACCAAAATAGAAAGCCTGGGGCACAACATACAGCAGAGCATGAGCTACAGTGCCAACCAGGCCACATACCCTGAAGTGCCCCATGACCTTCCTTTCTCCATGTGTGACACGAGGCTGGTGCCAGGCCCTGCCAGCTCATAGGGAGTTCTGCCAAGGTCATAGGAGGGGCAGGGGTGAAAGATGAGAGCTTCACAAATGGGGGTGTACCCATAGCCTGAGCACCAGGTTAGCAGAGCTCTCAGGAGATAAGTGACTGGTTCCCTGGGTAGGTAGGGGTAGGGACATCTCTGCTCACATTAAGGTCTAACCATCGCTGGGGGTTGGTGCCCTCCACTGACCAGTCCTCAACCTGATACCATGACTGTGTGTGGGCTTCTGGGCATGGACAATGACTGGGTGGCAGGGACAGGTCTCCAGGGCTGTGGCCCTTCTGTTAAGTGGTTATTTTCGTGACACTCATTCCTGGGTCATCTGCCAAGTTTATTGTCTATTGTACCTGTGGCATTCTTTATTCTGTCAGATAAATTATCACAATTTATTAAGTTCTAACAGGACAATTGAACAAAAGAATCACAGGAGACTATTAAAGGTCTTTTGTAACAGATGATGGCTCTGCTGTGGCCACTTCTGTTTTTTGTTTGTTTTGTTGTTGTTTGTTTTTATGTCTCATAAGCCCACTCAGGAGATATCCTGAGTGGCTTGGGACTGGTGGACAAGGTCCTGGACTGGTCAGGCATTTCCTTCTCTCGTCTGCTGCCCCATTCCAACCTTGTCTCTCTAGTCCCTCCCGGAGATGCCAAGAACCTTATCATCCTTCCTCCAACTCTTTGTAGCCAGTGATTGTGGAGAAGCTGCCAAGCATCAGACTTGTCTCAGATGGGTGGCATGACCCCTGGGGTTCCTGGGCAATGTCATCCTTTTATCTCTAGTACCACCAACTGCTTCAGCTGGAGTCCTGCCCAGTCCCAGGCATACCTCTTGTTCAGTTCTCATCACCTGCTCTGCTAGGACTCCCAGAAGTTGCTTCACTGCTTTACTACTCACCCACTGCTGTTTCAGCAGAACAGATGGTTGGAGCAGAGAATCTAGGAGAGGTTCTAATAGACAGTGTTCTTACTAACACACAAGGAAGATGCTCATGAAGGTAAGGTGGCATTTCTAGAAAAGTGACTATAGATGAAAAGCCTTTTGGTATATCCCTATAAAATCATATGCAACTTGGGTCAGAACATTGCTTGGCTGGCTGGTCAGAGGTAGTCTGTTTCCTCCAAGGTTCCCTTCAAATTTTGGAAAAATGGGAGGGATAAATTTCTTTTATTTCTTTTGTGGGTTAGTGCTGGGATTCGAATCACTACCCACAGAAGTTAAGACAGGACTTCAGGCTTGAATCTAAATTGGTTGTTGATCTCTTACAACAACAATGAAATAATCCTAGAGGGAGTTATAATAGCAAACATTTTGTAACGTTACACATATAATATTCAGTCTCCAAGACACAATCTGAAGCTACTGAGCATACAAAGAATCAGAAAAATATGGCCAATTCTCAAGGGAAAATAATCAGTACATGTCAATTCTCAAAAGACTTAAATATTGGAATTCTTAAAATTACTTTTTGATGAGCCATAATTTTATGTATGTGTAATTTCACTGCTCTGGGTCACTTTTCAGAGAGAGAGAGAGAGAGAAGAGGAGAGGAGAGGAGAGGAGAGGAGAGGAGAGGAGAGGAGAGGAGAAGAGAGGAGAGGGGAAGAGATATCATAGAGGTAGGGATCAAAGACCCTGGATATGCAAGGTGGAGCTCTAACAGGCTGGTCTCTCCAGCAGACAGGGTTGTTTCCTATCTTTCCTTTCCTTTCCTTTCCTTTTTCTTTTTTTGTATATATATGAAGGCAGAGTCTAAAATTCATATAGAAAAATAAAGGAACAATTTTTTTGCTTCCAGGTTTATTGCTGAGGCTCAGTGCCTGCACTGGAATCCACTGCTCCTGGAGGCCATTTTTTTCCCTTTTTTGTTGCTCTTGTTTATCATTGTTGTTATTACTGTTGCTGTTATTGCTGTCGTTGTTGGATAGGACAGAGAGAAATCAAGAGAGGAGGGGGAGACAGAGAAGGGGAGAGAAAGACAGATACCTACAGACCTGCTTCACTGCTTGTGAGGCAACCCCCCTACAGGTGGGGAGCCAGGGGTTTGAACTGGGATCCTTACACCCATCCTTGCACTTTGCGCCATGTGCGCTTAACCCACTGTGCTACCTCCCGACCCCCAAAGGAACATTTTTTTTAAATTTAATTTTTTATTAAAAAAGAAACATTTATTAAACCACAGGATAAGAGGGGTACAACTTCACACAATTCCCACCACTAGAACTCTATCCCATCCCCTCCCCTGATAGCTTTCCTATTCTTTAACCCTCTGGGAGTATGGACCCAAGGTCATTGTGGGATGCAGAAGGTGGAAGGTCTGGCTTCTGTAATTGCTTCCCCGCTGAACATGGGCGTTGACTGGTCGATCCATAATCCCAGTCTGCCTCTCTCTTTCCCTAGTGGGGAAGGGCTCTGGGGAAGCGGAGCTCCAGGACACATTGGTAGGGTTGTCTGTCCAGAGAAGTCTGGTCGGCATCCTGCTAGCATCTGGAACCTGGTGGTTGAAAATAGAGTTAACATACAAAGCCAAACAAATTGTTGACCAATCATGGACCTAAAGGTTGGAATAGTGCAGATGAAGAGTTGGGGGGCCCTCCATTTTTTAGATAGCTAGTAGGAATATTTTATTTATATTCCACAGGGCCTGTGGCTATACTATTAGATTTTTTTTTTTTTTTTTGCCTGAGACTGAAATCTGATATGCAGGTGGATCCTAATTATTGTCTGGGGAGGTAATGTCATGGCTGGCAGAAGGACTAGAAAGCTGGATCAGGGAAGAGAGTAGCTCCCAAATATGGGAAAGGTGTATAAATATTGTTGACTGTAAACCCCATTGATTTGATGTGATCTGGGGCCCATATTTAGCTTGGGAGCCTATGTGATCTCTGCATCCCTGTAGATCTGAGCACACATTCTGTGGTCATAAGTAGGGCCATTCCAAGCTGCCCCAATATCAAGACCCATCTTCCTCAGGTGTAGCATAGAGTATATTGTCCCGCCTCCCTTTGGAGGATGGAGCATTCTCTACCATTGTTGATCCAAGTTGAAAGCTAGGTCTTATGGGAGCCCACAAAGGGGCCTATTGTGTTGTCCAAAGGAACATTTTTAAAAAAGAACTAAGTTGATCTCTGTTACCTCACCTCAAGTCTTACTATGAATCTACAGTAGACAAGAGTCTAGGAGAAGGGCTGGGCGGTGGCTCCTCCAGTATAGTAGACACATTACCATGCATGAGGGTCTAGGTTCAAGACCTCAGCCTCCACTTGCAGAGGGAAAGCTTAATGAGCAATGGAGCACTGTTGCAGTAGTTTCTACTTCCCCCCACTATTTCTCATCTTTATCAAAAAAAAGTAAGGAAAAGAGAAAAAAATGCCCCCCAGGACTGGTGGAACTGTGCAGGTACTGAGTCTCATTGATAACTATGGAAGCAAAATACAAGAGCCTAGGAAAGGTCAGACTTACTCCTTCTCAGGGGAGTCTGCCTTGACTGCTCCCTTCACTGACTGTCCTTCCCCATCACACTCATGTGTCTCTGCTTATTTCCCTCACAAGAAACTTTTGCTAGCTTATCTTCTTCTTTTTCCTTTTCTCCGTCTTCTTCTTCTAAATATTTTTTACCTTTTTTGCATAAAGACAGCCACAAATTGAGAGAAAGTAGGAGACAGAGAGAGACACCTGCAGCACTGCTTCACCACTTGTGAAGCTTTCCCCCGGCAGGATGGGACTGGGGGCTTGAACTTGGGTCCTTGTTCATTGGAACATATGCGCTCAGCCAGGGGTGCCACAACCTGGTTCCCTTACTTACTCTTTCATGGTGTAAGTACAAAGGACATAGATTCCGAGTCTAACTCAGTCCCTTATTTGGCAGTGTGACCTGGAGCCAACTATTGGCTTTTACATGCCATAATTTCTTAATTTTGGTAAGGAAATATAGATGATAATACCTACTGTACAGAACTTCCATCAGACTAAGATTGGTTAATATACGTAAAACACTTAGGCCAACTCCCAGTACCTTCCTAGCACAGTGCTAAGCTCATAGCAAGCCCTTAATAAAGTGCTTGTTAAGTGGATTATGACCAGCAGATGGCACACATCTACAAAGAAAGTAAAAATATACGTCAGTCACTAGCCATCCCTTGGAGGGCTTAAGGGTCGGGGGTGGGGGGTGCTAACAAGCCAGGCCACTAGGGCAGAGGATGCCAGAGGATGCAGGACAGGTGTCCCAAACAGAGGACTCCAGAGCTGTGACTGTAGAGTCCATGTACAGAAATGCTCTGCATGTCTCCATGATTTAAGACTGTCTTTCTTTCTATTCACTTTCTTGACTGAACAGGGACGAGGGGCTGGGTGTGCAGAGATCTTAAATAACGGCAACCTCTGTTCACTGAAGGGGGTCTGAGGGCATCGAAGGATGTGAGCATCTGACAATAAGTGCTTTATTATAGAGCAGTAGAGCAACCTACAAAAGAGGGGGACCACAAACCCTATTTATGCCCCTTCCCCATTCTCTGGACTTCTGTGGGTGAGGAGCAGGGCCCCTACTCATCTCCCTGGCACAAGGAACCCAAGGGGGACCCGGACCCAGCCTCATGGGGAGCTTCCAGTCTGGTGCAGACGATGGGCCAGAAAACCAGTCAGCAATAGTGTCTGGGTTGAAGTACAATAACTGGAGGAAGAGGAGGGTCAGAAAAACAGCATTTTCTGCACTGGGAAAGCAGCCCAGGCAAGGTCCAGAGTAGCTGGGCTCAGTTACTACAACCCGAGCTTCTGAGAGTGGCTTTGAAAGAGTGTTAACGATGGCAGAGGACCTAGTGGGGTTTGTATTGTGTGGAAAACTGAGAAATGTTATGCATGTACAAACTATTGTATTTACTGTCGACTGTAAAACATTAATCCCTCAGTAAAGAAATAAAAAAAAAAAAGAAATATAAGAGTGTTAAAGACACAGCTCAGCCTGGCTGGAGGACAGGATCAAGGACAGGACATGTGCTAGTCACCCCGTACAAGTAGACTAGCTCGTCTAGCAGTCTAGCATGTTCCCTTTCCCACTCCAGTTTTTGTCAAAAGTTCCTAGAGTCCAGGGCCCACCAGCCTGGCACAGCCCTAGGCGATTCCTGTCTCAGTATCATGACTAGCAGTGGCCCCTTTCACTCTAGTTTGGACAAGCATTTGAGTTCAGAGTCCCCAAGCTTCCACACAGTGACCATAACTGGCCACATCTTTACAGAGGACTTGGGCAGGTGCTCAGAGCAGAGAAGACGCTCAGTGAGTACAAGGTTTGAGCCTGAGGAGGAGCTGGGGTGTTGAGAACAAACCTGCTCTATTTCCAGGAAAGGGTGGAGATGCCCCTCTCCTGCAGAGGCCCTCCACCTCCTGCTGGGTTTCTGTTTGCAAGTGGCTGGAGAGGTTTCTGGGAACTTTGGGGAGCTTCTGAGAGGCTTAGTAGTCCTTCCCAGTCCTCTGCGGTTCTCTTTCCATCTCCAGCACTCAGGCTGGGGTCTGGTCACAGGAGGCATGACCACAGGAGTGGAGAGGTGAGGTTAGGAGGTGGGGCAACTCTGCTCATGCTCCAGACCCAGATCAGCGTCTTCAGGGGTCCAGATCTGCTCCGCTCCTGATGGCTTGTATAACTTGCATGGGCTCCTGTATTCTCTGGGCCTGTTTTCCTGTGGTATGAGGAAGGGCTTGTCATTGTGGTCTGCAGGGGGCTGCCAGCTCCAGGGAGGTGCTGAGGGAAGTGGGTGGATGTGCGAGAAGAAAGGAAGAGATACGCAGAAATATTAACTGGCTGAACTGTTCCCAGGCTGGGAAAGGCAATGGCTATAAATAAAGGCTGAGAGTTTGCTGGGCAGAGGCTTCATGAAGAGGGAGATGGACCTCAGTGAGAGTCAGCAGAGCTGGAGGTCACAAGTCTGCTCCCAGCCCAGAGAGTATGGTCCTGAAGTCAGAAAGGGGACATGTGTCCCAGGTCAGTGTCCAAGTCAGTGTGGAAAAAGTGGGGAGGCAGGAGCCACTCTGCAGCCTCCACTGAGTGTCCAGCACCTGGCATACAGCAGTGCTCAGTGTATCCTCCTGTCTGGGGACCCAGGGACATGGCACATTGCAGTTCTGAGCTCAGATGCAAGCCCCCCCTTAACCAGCTGCCATCCCAAAAGTGAGGGGCACAGAAGTCAGAGAAGCTACAGGCTTTGCTGCTGAAGGGACATGCAACCATCTTCAGCGGGTCACAGGAGCCAGGGAGGTCTGACATATTTCTCAGAGTGCATGGCTGGTGTCCTGTCTGTTGCACTTCTGACAGTCATACACCTCTGTTCTCACTCACCCACTTTTTTTAAGGGGCCACCTGAAGGAGTTTTCCCCCTGGCACTTGTTCCCTGCAGTCCCCAGCCCCCTGGGCCCCTGCCCACCTCAGATTCCCAGAACATTTTTAGCAGATCCTTTAGAAAGGATTGTAGGCAGCCATATGCTGGAGTCTGGAGTGAGTGAGTAATATGTGGGAGGCAGCTGGGCTCTTCCCTTTCTTGGGGCCCCTTCTTCTGTCACCTCTCTGGTCCTCCAGCCTCCTGTGGACCTGGCTTAGCTCTGATTCCCTGATGCCCTCTACCCTGACCATCAGTGTCCAGCATGAAATCTGTCCTAAAGACTATGGGCAGAAGGCAGGAACGTGTGAGATATTCCAGGCAGCTCTGCTGCCTTGCCCATCACTCTTCTCTACAGTCCTGAGTGGAGGCCCCTCCACTGCCTCCCAGAGGAGAATGTGGGGAGTCCACCTTCCCATTCACCTCCTCTCATAGACCTCTGCCATTGCCTTAATTCTCAGGCTAGCAAAATTGCTCCTGACCCCAGGCCTGTGCACTAGCTAAGCTTTTGCTCCACAAACTTACCCATCCTTCAAAACCCTCCTCAAATGTGGCTTCCTCTAAGAAGCTTCTCTAGATTGACTCAGAGGTTGGTACACTGAGCTCATGCAACCAAATAGGGTCTGTTTGCTCTAGATTTTGCTTAACCCTGGCTCCTCCATAGGACTACAGAGATGTGCCTAGTAGATGCTGACAGGATGGCTGGATTTGTAGAAGAGAAATGGCTAGGGGCTCTGGGAACCTGTGGATAGCCCCTCATGGCCAAAGGTCACAGACACTCTGCAACCAAGATGAATTTAATGGGAATGAGTGACATTTAATGGGAATTTAATGGCATTGAGGTTCAATAACAACAGGCATATATTAGGCACTCAATTAGTTAGATTTTTGACAACCATTGATTTGCTACTTAGCTTAGCAGCAGCTCTCATAAAATCCTCAGATATTTTTGCTGGCAGCAAGCCCACAGCAAATAGCACATTTATTTGCCAAAACATATTAAAGTCTTAGACTACACTACTACAGGGCACACCTTTACAATCAGGGAGGTGATGACCTGTCAGAGACACAGTTCTCCAACCTAGGTCTGAGAAACTGTTCCTATTTTGTCCTGGAGGACTGACAGAGTACCTGTATATTTATTTCCACTAGGGTTATCACTGGGACTTAGTACCTGCACAACACCATCATTCCAGGTCTCTCTCTCTCTCTCTCCCTTTAAAATATTTTATTTATTTATTATTGGATAGAGATAGAAAAAAATTGGGAGGGGGAGGGAGACAGAGAGACAACTGTAGCCTTGTTTCACCACTCCTGGAGCTTCCCCTGCAGGTGGGTACCAGGGACTTGAACTTGGGTCTTTGTGCACTGTAATGTGTGTGCTTAACCAAGTATATCACCACCTGGACTCTTTCTTCCTTTTCCTTTCTTTGCCTTTCTTTCTTTCTCTCTCTTTCTTTCTTATTGAGGGTGGTAGGGAGGGAGGGACAGAGAGGAGAGACACCTGCAGCACTATTTCATCACTCCTGAAGCATACTCCCTGCTGGTAGGAACCAGGGGCTTGAACCCAGGTCCTTACACATGGTAATGTGTGTGCTTTATTGAGGGAGTCATGGCCTGGTCCCCAGAGCACTCTTTGAAGGTCATGGGCAGACAGGATATTTCAATAGAATTTATGAGGAATACATAGGCACAGGAGCAGGGGTTTGCTATAGGGAGATAAATAAAACATATGCATATCCTTCAACTCATCAAAACTATGCTGGGTCAAGTGTGTTACTATCACAGAAGTGGAGCTGGGACAGTCAGGGAGTCCAGGGTTGATCGTTCTGGCACTGCCAGCAATGCTCCCAATGGGGAGGGACTCCTTCCCCATGACGGAGGGACTTTGGGAGGCCTCCCATTTTGTTGCTAAGATTCTTTGCAGTAATGGTGGGGATGGCACAAATTTGAGGTGTTGTGGACATAACTATTGCTATGTGGTTCTGGGGTCCTGTGACTGAATAAAGATGAACCCTGTCTGGTGACCCCAGGGCAGAAGACAAATCTCTGCTCATGATCCTGACGGCCCAGAACTCATCTGTGTCTTTGTTTCACATTTCTGGGGTCATGTTAACACCCTCCATCACCTCTGTGATGCTCCTCTCAGCCTTTCTCACCCCAAGGTGAAGCTCTTGCCCTTGGGTGAGCATGGCATAACAAGACACAAGGGAGTATCAGGCAAGGGATGAAGCCAAAGCCACATATAACAACCCCTCTTCTGTCCGGTTTGACTTGAGTTCCTTGCTGACAACCTCTTCTGACACCTGCATTTGCCAGTCTAGCATTAACATACCCATACCACCCCCAAAATGATGAGGAATGGAGGGAAGAGGTTCATAGAGAACCTGGGACCCCACCTCTGATAAAGAAAATAGGAGGCTGGCTGGCTCAGAGATCTGTGCCATAGCTTAGGGAAGTCCCTCCATGCATCTAGCTTCAGCCTTGCTCTTTGCAGCCACTGTCCAGTTCATGTTCCCAAGTCCACCCATGTTGGTCATTATGCCACACAACCCGACACACCCAAAGGCCCTGGTCCACCAGCCTCTTCCCACCTCCTCCTACACCCCATGTCAGAGGGAATAAAATGGCACCACTTACAAGATCTGAGGCTTGGAGATTATTGCAGACTTTATAGAAAACTGCCCAGGGGAGCTCCAGACCTGGTGCAGGGGAGAAGAAAGAGGGTGGATGTGAGGGTGGCGGTGGGAGGGCAGGCCTCTAGCCAGGAGGCTAGAAGAGGGAGGCTTCCTAGTGCAGAGGTACACAGGTCACTGTTCTGCCTGACCTAGGGGTGGTGGTAAGGGAGAGGCCACCCCTCCCCACTCACCGGTTGTGCTTTGGGATCATGCAGAAGGCAGGGCGCTGCGGCTCTGACCCTAAACAGGAGGCCTCATGCTTGAGATAGGAGGCAGGACCCCCTTCCTCTTCCAGAAAGAATCTTGGGTGGGGGGCACAGCAGCAAGGAGTCTCCAGAACAGAAGAGTCATGTGGCTGAGAACCAGCAGGAGGAAGGTGTAGCTCCCAGCTCTCTTGATCCCTTCAGGCATGACAGACCAGTGCCTCTGAGACCCCCACTCAGGACTCTTCTTCCTGTGAAGATCTGCCAGTGTGGGTGGAGATGCATGGCATCTGCATCCATTGTGAAGGGCTGAAAAACTTATCCTGGTAGTTCTGGGGGTGGGTACACACCAGGGATGAACTGGAATCTGACCCAGAGAGGTGCAGGGCTGACTACTGAGTGGACTTGGTGGCTAAGGGGTGGGCGGTAGAGAGTCTAAGGCTTGGGCCAAGGGCTGGACACAGGCTCCGGAGATGATCTGAGAGGGTTGGGAGATGGGGACAAGTTCTGAGTACTGGGAGACCGGAGCTTAGTGGAAAAGGCTGAGAATGGGCTCCACACTAAGGCTATTATTATAGGGTGTGTCTGTCTCTAGGGAGGCTGCTCCCCAAGTCTGGGCAGAGGAAGGGAGGAGCCTGACCCAGAGCTGGGGGTGTGGGTGGTGTGAAACCACTTTAGGTTGGTGGAGGGGGCCTCCCCTACAGCTTCCCATACTGCAGGGTCCTGCAGGGGAACTCGAGGCCCTGGCGAGATACTCCTACGTAGGACTGCTGTTTCTAGGGCAGGATGGGATGTAGGTGCCTTTGAGCTTTGGGCAAGAGACTGACCGCTGCTCCACGTTGGGATGGGGTTGATGGAGTCTAGTTGTGAGGGCTTTGATGTTCTTTGGGTGCCAGGCCTCCAGGTACAGGGCGGAGGCTGTTTGGGACTTTCAGATGCGAAGGCAGGATGTCTGGATGCCTCCAGAAAGAGGGGTGAGCCAAGCCCAGGGCCTGCGGTGGGTTTCTACAGTCAGAAGGGAGTGCCCCTGGGTCTTTGAAGATGACAGCTGTCAGAGGCTGCCGAGAAAGGGTGCAGCGCGGTGCCTCCGGGAGGGAGGCGGGGTTAGGGTGGTATCATCCTCCAAAGTGCCAGGCCAGTCAGGGACAGGCCTCTAAGTCCCACCGCTCGGCTTCTGGGCGCTCCGGGACAGGCCAGGCCTCAGGGAGCTGACTGTGGGGCGGCTCAGAGGCCAGAGCCCGGGGACGTGGCGCGGGAGCCGACAGTGGCGGCCGGGGCGGCGGCGCGACGCGGGTCTGCGTCCTGCTCATAGCGGTAGTGGTAGCCCTCCATCTGGTCCCGGCACGCCTCGCGCAGGTTGCGCATCCAGCGCTGGATGCCGCGGCGGTTCAGGTAGAGCACCATGAGGAAGATGAGGCCGATGAGCGCCAGCACCAGCCCGAAGAAGACGTAGGAAGCTTCCAGCTCCGGGCCGGCTATTTCCACCTCCTCCCCGCGGCCGTCGGGGCTGCTATCGGCGCAGTGCAGCCGCGCCTCGTCCTGGTCCAGGAATGGCCGGTCGTGCAGCAGCCGCGGTGCGGCGCAGCGCAGGCGCCGCGCGTCGGGGACGCGCTCCGTGGCGTTGCGCAGCCAGGCCAGCAGGGGGCGCGCGGCACAGCCGCAGCGCAGGGGGTTGTCGGCGAGCAGCAGGCGCGGCGCGGGGAGGCCGTCATCGCGTTCTAGCGCCCTCAGCTCGTCGGAGCCCAGGCCCTGCAGCGCGTTGAGGCGCGCGTCCAGCTGCTCGAGGTGCGGCCGGCGCAGCGCAGCGGGCGGCAGGCGGCTCAGCGCGTTGCCCGCCAGGCCTAGTAGGCGCAGCTCGTCGAGCGGGGCGAGCGCGGTGTCCAGCGCGTCCAGCAGCGCGGGGCCGCCCCGCAGCAGCGCGTGGTTCAGCAGCAGGGAGCGCAGCGCGGGCAGCCCGCGGAAAGCGCCGCCGCCCAGGGCGCGCAGCGGGTTGTGGCTCAGGTCGAGTGCGGCCAGGCTGGGCAGCCCGTCGAAGGCGCCGTTCTCCACCACCTCGATGTTGTTGTGCGTGAGGCGCAGCGCGGCAAGGAGTGGCAGGCGCACGCCGGCCGCCGCCCCCTCCCCGTCCGCGTCCCCGCCGGCGAAGGCAGCGGCGCGCAGCACCGTCAAGTTGGCGCCCACGATGGTGAGGTTGCGCGCGTCGGGCGGCACGTCCCGCGGCGGCTGCCGGAGTTCGGCGCCAGACGCGCAGCGCAGCAGCAGCCGTGGGCTGCCGAAGCAGTAGCACTGGAAGGGGCAGGGCGCGGCGGGCCGGCTCAGCGCCGCCGCCAGGAGCAGCAGGCGCGGCAGCAGCGGCCCCGGGAGCTCCGGCCGTCCCGCGCGCCGCGCCATCGCAGCGGCCCCCGCATCCAGCGCCCGTGCGCCGCGCTCACCAGTGAGTTCGGAGCGCCGCCGAGGGCGGGCGGGACGCGGGCGGAACGAGTCCTTGACCCCGAGCGGCTGGCAGTCGCGGTCGCCGGTCCCCTGGCGCTGGAGTTCGAGGAGCTTCCTGGCTGGGGCGAGAGGGGTCCGGCGGGGAGCGGAGCCCTCCCGCCCCCGGTGCCCTCCTCGCCCGCGCGTCCGCCTCCGACTCCAGCGGCCGCTAGGGGCTGGGAGCCGAGTGGGCCGGGTTAGCCTCCCCCTCCCCGCCTCCCGGTCGCCGCCTCCGCCCCTTGCCGAGTCTCCGCGCCCTCCTGGCCCACGGGGAGGCGGGGTGGGAGGTTCCAGAGAATCCGGGTGCTCGAGGCTGCTCTTCTCTCCGCTCTCGGGTTCTGGGGTTGCTGAGAAGTTTGAGTCGCGGAGCTCTGACTCGCTGGTCCCTGTCACCCCCCCTCCCCAGCGCTTCACCGGGTGCCTCCCCCCTCGGGCGGGGCCGGAGAAAGCTGGCAGAGCTGCAGTTGGGAGGGGTGGCGTTAGGGGACCCTTACCTGAGGAGGCAGGGATGTGAGGTGGGTTGGAAAGTTACTCGTTTTTCAGTCGCTATCTGATCTCTGTGGTTAAGGAGAGGCAGTGCCAACAGAGGCTGGAAGATTCTCAGCCTCAGCCCCCTGCTCTTCGACCCTGGCTACTAGGGCCTAGCAGTTCCTTCACCCCACCCCACCCCACCCCACCTCATGTCCCAAGGGATCTACGTTTCCTTCACCGCTTCTCACCCGCTTGGAAATCTGTGGATCCCCCTCTTCCCCAAACCTGCCCCCACTCCTGCAGGGAGTTCTACCTGGCCTTTCTCTCCTGGACCTAGGGCTCAGTGGTGTAGTGATTCAGCTCCCTGTTTTCTGCTCCCTGCCCCAGCACCTGTGTGCCCCACTAGACTGTTACAGTATATCTCAGGACCCCGGGATGCTTTGCATCTCCTCCCGAGGGAGAGTGAAGGAATGGAAGGGCTTAGGGTTCCCATGCTGGGAGAACAGGAGCACATTTTGCAGCATTAGTGGGGGTGGGGGTGGGAGGGTCATCTCAGAAAGAGCCAGGGCTGAGGTGGGAGCTGAGTTGTTTATAAGTTTGTTTTGTTCTTTCTTTTTATTTTTTTTCCAGGACTGGAAAGCTCCAGACATGATTTAAAGGGACAGGCTCCTGAGAAAGGCGTCTTCCATGCCTTGGCATGAATTATTCAGTCTGGAGAAGCTGACACTGGATCTGCTGGTATTTGCAGAGCTCTTTGGGATAGAGGCTCTCCCATCCTAGGAGTTAGTCTCTTTTTTTCTGAATTAGGGACCTTCCCCTGGGAGGACTGCTGACAGGCAAACCAAAATCCATCCCACTGAAGAAGAGACAGACTCCGTAGCTGTCTGGATCTTATGCAAGGAATTACAGTAAGGACCAGGGCCTTTGTTGTTGCTTGTCTCCTACCCCCAGTCCTCCTCCCCATGAACTGGCTGGCTGACAAGAATAGAAACTTGTATGCAGGATTGGATATGTCCACAGAGATGCACACAGAGGGTTGTACACACATTTGCTTATGCACGTAGAGGCAAACTTGACATAGACTTAGGTGTGCTTACCTATGCACACACAGACTTGTGCTTGTACAGACTTACGTATAGTTCCAGGCAGGCTCAGCCATGCCTCATGCAGTAACAGTAGGCTTAAATGCACATAGTGGACAGAGGTTTTGAATCCATAATGGTGAGTTCCTGGGTTTTCCCAAAGGAGAAAGCTCATAGGCCCAAGCATGCAAGTGTGTGTGTTCTAGATATGGCCTAGAGCCCACTACCACCCTTCACCTTGCCCTGGCTGTCTGTAGAGGTCACAGTCTGGGATGTCTTCTCACATGGATATAGGTGCTCAAACAGATGCCATGGTGTCTGTTCCCTCAGTAATTGCATTTCCCCCAGCTCTGGCCCACTGTCACCTTCAAAGTTACTGCTGTGACAGCTCCATCAAAGGATGGCACTGAGTATATATATATTTGGGTAGAGACAGAAAGAAGTTGGATGGGAGGGGGAGACAGAGAGAGAAAGAGACAGGAAAGGGCTGTGGGGCAGCTAGTAGCTTTAATTGGGGGTACTGAACCTGGAGCTGGAAGGTGTACCAGAGAACAAGGCAATGGCCTGTGTAAGTGGAGAAATGGGGAGGGCGGGTGGTGGTGCACCTGATTAGGCACACACACACGACAGTGCTCAAGGACCCAGGTTCTAGCCCCTGATCCCCACCTGCAAAGGAAAAGCTTCACAAATGGTGAAGGAGAGCTGGAAGTGTCTCTCTGTATCTCTTCCTCTCTACCTCTACTTCCTCTCTCAATTTCTCTCTGTCTCTATCCAATAATAAATAAAATAAAATAATTATATTAAGTGGGCAAATGGGCCAGACACCAGGGACTTGCCCCAAAGCCTGTATCAAAGCTTTGCTTGGAAATATGGCCCCAGGGCCCATGCCAAGTCTTTGTCCAAGGTCAGGACTGCCTCTGAAAAGGTCCAGCATTACAAGGAAACCCCAGCCTAAGCCCAGGAAGCCACGTCAGGGCCAAATGACCCTGGATCTGATAGGACCTTGGGCTGCTTCACCTCTGAGATTAATCTATGTCTGAAAAGCAAGTGGGCTTTTGCATCCTGCCCTCCTTAGCCCTCTCAGAGCTATCATGATACAGTGAATGGAAAGTGCTTTGGAACAGGAACAAGAAAAGCTATGTAACCTGGGAGCTCAGGGACTAGGACCCATCCTGCTGAATTATAACCACGTGATTTGGACAACGAATCACTCCTTCATGGGGCTGAATAGCTCCCATGCCATGTGCCCCACCTGTCCCCTCCCACCCCCAGCATAGCAGGTTCATGGTGAATAGTGAAATGAATGCATCTCTACTTAATGTCTCTGTGCATGGCTTTTACTCAGCACACCTTGCCCCTTTTTGTGTAGCTTCCTCTACTCTGTCCCTAATACTTTGGAACCAATTCTGGGCCTTTCTGAGCAATGTTTTCTGGAGCTATAAGTCATCTTCCTCCTAGGGTTACAAATGGTCAATATATAATAGGTGTTCAGTAGCATATCCCATCACCCCTTGGGTGGTGTGTTTACTTTCTGATGCATCCATGGGCACTTTTTTTTTTTTTTTCCTTCCAGGGTTATTGCTGGTCTCGGTGCCTGCACCATGAATCCACCGCTCCTGGAGGCCTTTTTTTTCCCCCTTTTTGTTGTAGCTTCGTTGTGGTTATTATTATTGCCATTGTTGGTGTCGTTCGTTGTTGGATAGGACAGAGAGAAATGGAGAGAGGAGGGGAAGACAGAGAGGGGGAGAGAAAGACAGACACCTGCAGACCTGCTTCACCGCCTGTGAAGCGACTCCCCTGCAGGTGGGGAGCCGGGGGCTCGAACCGGGATCCTTACGCCGGTCCCTGCGCTTTGCGCCACATGCGCTTAACCCACTGCACCACCGCCCGACCCCCCCATGGGCACTTTTTCTTGGACCATTGGCCCCATATGGGGTGTTCTCTCCCCTCCACTCAGTGTCCTGTCCAGGGCACTGTCCTTCCAGGTCATTTAGCTTTAGTTCTGCACCATCCAGGACTCCCTTGTGACTCCCTTCCTGTCTTTTGATCTTCACTAAGCTACCAGGACTGAAGCTCCCCAGACCCCCTAGATCATCAACCTCTAGGGTGGAGGATCTTTTTCATGCCCTGTTTAATCAGCACATGGCATGGAGCTCAGCAAAGAGAAGGCACCAGGGAAGAAAGAGCAAACGAAATAATGATTTAAAGTCCCTGGATCCACCTTCCCCATCCCTGCGAGACAGGCCTGCTGAGGAGCCTCTGTTTGCAAGGTAGACCCAGAGCTAGTGGCCCAGAAAGGTTACATGCTTCCCTCAAGGTTGCACAGCAGACTGGGACCTGAGTCCAGTGGGAGCTCGGGTTTCCTGCATATCTCCTCTGCCGCAGCCCTCCCCATTGTAGTTTCCTCTGTGGGGAGTATGACTGAGTCAGCTCCCAGGGGAGCCTGTGGGTGAAGTGCTCAGGCCTTCAGGGGTTCCTCAGAGCTCAGAGCAAGAGAGCTACTATCGCCCCAGCAGAGCTAGAAAACCATCTTCCCTGTATTGGGCTGGGCTAAACCACAGTGGACCCAGATACTATTTGATGCTATGTGACTTGACTCAGTTCTTTTCCAGATCTGTTTCCTTATCTGCAGACAAGCCACACACATATGGAGGGTCAGATCTCAGGTGTAGGGGATGGGGGGTTCTGAGCCCCACACCCTTTGACCTTCTAGGGGTGAGGGGTCCTGTAGCAGAAGGAAATACTTAATACTGTGATTTGCACAGAATTAATGTCTGACCTTGAGGTTGACCTCAGCCCCTCTGGAAAGTGGGGTGAGCTGGCTTGGGGTGCCCAGTCTCATGCTGCAGCAGCCTACTGGCCTGGCAGCTCTCATGCCTGCCTCCCTTTCCGTGCTTGTCCCATCCCCTCCTCCAGGCTTGATGTGATGAAGCTCAGTCATTAGTGGTGGGGGAGGCCCAGGTTCTCTTCAGCTCTGGCAGGAAGGGAACACTCCTCCACCAGCTCCTGTTCCCTTGCTCACTCCTCCTCCCCCTCTGCCTGAGAGAGAATCCATAGACCTGAGATTCATTTTCTCCATTGAGTCAGCAGAGGCCACACTTTGAGTCTGAGGGGCCAGCAACTGGTTTTTAAATAACTCTCCAATGTTTAATGCCCTTCTCCCCCACTCTGCCACCCAGGCCTGTGGGAGCAGGCTGGAATAGGTGAGCTGGATGAGTCATTTGAAAGACCTGAGTGGTTCTCATCTCAACCCTCCCTCCTTCCCCAGACTCCCAGGGAACCCATATATTTGCCACCAGGGCTTCACTGGTATTTCATCTGCACAATTCCACCACTTCCCACAGACTCCTCACCTTTTCCAGGAGCACCCAACACTGCTCCACCACTTGTGAAGCTTCTCCTTGTGCATGGTGCTCCCTTGAGAACCCAGGTCCTCAAGCATGGTAAAGTGTGTGCTCTGTTGAGTGATCCATTTCCTAACCAAGAACCCCATTTCTTTACTGCCTCTGCTTGCTTTACAGTTTCTAAGTGGGGCCCTATGCTGAATCTGTTACCCCTGGTTTTGAGCTGAAACCTGACATTTAGGAAAGGGGAGTGAACCACTTTGTCTTCAGGCCTTGGTGGACTACAGGCTGGCTGTGTGACTGTGGACAAGTCCCTGTCCCTCTCTTGGCTCCTGTTTTCTGCCTGTGCTACAAGGCAGTCAGCTAGTGATGGGATGCCTCTGGTGCCTCGGGCTCTAAGATGTCAGAAGCAGCTCACCTAGGCGGAGGCTTCTTGCTGAGCCAGGCTCCGGCTTCACCCTCATCCTAGGGAAGTTGGGGAGCAGAGTAGATGGAAACTCCAGGCAAAGGCAGGGTCTGTCCATGGATTTTATAAAGTTGAATCTGGAGCAGGAGTGGGGATGGGAGAAAGGGAGGAACTGGATGGGACTCTTCTCTCCTTGCCCTCCCCTCCCTCCCTTCTTTTGCAGGTGAGGATAGACCACAGACAATCACCTACTGCAGTCTTGAGGTGTTTTTTTTTCCTAAGCCTGTGTTGGGGGCTGGTAGTTAGCTTACTGGGTAGAGTACTTCTCATGCTTGTAGCCCCAGGTTCAATACCTGAGACCACATGAGAGTATGTACTATAGTGGTACTGTTTCTCTATTTGAATGAAAGAAAAATGTTGGTAAAGTATCAGACCTAGCTCTGCATAAATAAACAACCTGTTTTAATTAAAGGTTTACTTTTTTACTTTGAGTTGTTTGTTTACTTGCCAGAGTACCACACAGCTCAGGCTTATGGTGGTATGAGGGTTTAAACCTTCGACTTTGGAGCCTCAGGGATGAAAGTCTTTTCATTAACATTATGCTATCTGCCCTACAAACTCGCTTATTATTATTTTTAATGGGAGATAGAATAGAGTACTGCTTAAGTCTGACATACAACACTGCCCAACATTGAAACCTGGGACCTCAGGCACGCAAGACTTGTGTTCTAACATGCTGAACTATCTTCCCAGCCTGTTTTTTTTTTTTTTTTTTAAACTCAAGGTCACCATAGCTTTGATGTAGTTTGAAGAGGTAAGAGTACATTTGGGACTCCTAATGATGGAAGTCAGTAGATTTGCTTCTGGCCTTAGTGCTTTCCTGTGTCACTCAGCAGGCAAGGCTTGCTGTCTCTGTTGGTTCCATGAGAACACTGTGGGGTCTCTCTACAACAATGATGGAATAGGACCTGGCTTCTAGGTCTGATTCCTAGCTTGCTGCTAATGCCCATACCCTGCTCCAGGCCCCAGAGTTGGGAGATGTAGTTGAGTTCCTGCTCAGACCTGGGAGTAACCTTCATGTTCTTGACTTCCTAAGCAACCACTTGTTGCCCTCTCCATCCTGCTCAGTTGTGGCAAGCCTTCTACTTTTAGGATAACAGAACTTTGGGACTGCAACATTAAATTCTAAGAACCACAGAGGAGGGAGAGTGTAGAACCAACTGTGTCTGTTTGAATTGGAACTGAGACTTTATGGTGCTGGTGGAGTGAATGGTGGTAAATGGAACACTTAGGGCCTGTGGATTGGTTGTTACATTAATGGGCCCCAGTGCATACTCTTCAGCAGGCCCTAGCTGCAGCTGTGCTGTCAAGTTGTTCCTTCCAACACTGATTGGGTCTGGTCCTGTGAATTCCTTTAGCAAAGGAGACCTTGGCAAATGTGATAGGAGCAGAGGATTAAAAAAGAAACGCACCCTGGGGGTGTATCTCTTCTTACTCCCCTGAAACCTCCACATGTAGGAATCCAAGTGAGCCTCTTAGAGGAAAAAGACCAGAAATGAGTTTCCCCAGAGGAAGCTCATCAGACTAGCCAGCTAACAGATGACACAACCCCTTTCACCCGTACTGCCCTCCACTGCATCTGCATCGGAGACCTCGGGGGAGTGAAGCCAACCAGCTCCAACCCAAATTGCTGACTCACATTGTTTTGAACAATTAAAAGCAGTTGCTCTTTTGAGCCACTAGTTTTTGGGGATGGTTGTTACAACAGCAGGGAACTGACTGAGAGCCTTATAATTATAGACTCAGTCATAGATTTCATCTACTCCTATGATCACAGCATTATAGATCCCAGAGCCAAAGTTAGAATGAAAGGGTCCTGAGAACTCAGTGTTCGCTGACATATCTGTTGGTGTTAATCCCAGTTTCTAGCACAGTGCCTGGCACATGGGGGGTGGGAGGATGATGAGTGTATCAGCTCTGCCCTATCACTCATGAAGTCCTAGGATCTGTCCACAGTACTGGCTGCTTTCATCCTTCTTGATATTGTGTGCATCAGAATGACAACTCCTAAGGGCAGGAATCACTCACTATGTTGGAAATTAATTTAATCTCACTCTGCCCCTTCCCCTACACCCCCAGTTTCTTATACTCAGGTCATTAGTCTAGACAATTTAATGCAATATGTGTTAACATAAATTATATATTCTGATCTATGTGACAGGAAGACCCCAACATGATCTCTTAAATAATGTAAAAAGTTCATGTTTCTTTTTCCTTATTAAAAAAAAAACCCAAATGTTACAATCCTGAGTCCAACGTCTGAATGTTCTCTCTATAGTCCTGAGAAACCCACCTTCTTCCTAGCCTCCTACTCTGCCTTCCCTATAGTGTAGCCCCCATTCCTATGATGAAAAAGTAGCTGCTAGAGAAAAAATAATGTATCTCCTAGAGCACCAACCAGCCAGCACATAATGTGGCTTAGAGAGAAAAAGGATATATAATTTCACTCATCACTGTGACTTACAGAGCCACATTAAACTGGCTCTAAAAGCCCTGGAAAGTAGTCTGAGCTGGGTGGCAATGTGTCCAGTAAACCGGTGCCATCCTTTAGAGAAAATAGCTAGAAGTTTCTGGCATTAATAGTGGGACAATGGCGTGGCTGGTGACAGTGATGATAGGCTCAGTAGTCCCGGGGTATTTGAAGCCTTAGGTGCTACTGCAGAGCTCAGGGGAGAGATTTCTATACCCCCACCCTATTGCTTTGCAGTTCAGCAGCCAGGAACCTAAGTCACACCAGCAGAGCACGAATCAGATTTCTTTGATTTGAGCCAGAAATAACTCTGAAACAAAACTGATGGCCTTTGGGAGGTGGCACAGGAAGGGCCACACTGGACTTCCACCTCTGAGACCGTGAACATTGGTGGGTGTCATTATCACAGTCAGGGCCACTTTGCCAGATACAGAGAAACATAGGCATTCAGCCTCAGAAACAGCTAGAGGGATAATGTGCAGAAGGAGTTACAGACATGTGGAGAGAAGCAGGTCTGTAGGGACCCACACAATGATGCCCAGTGCCACATGGAGGCCAACCCTTCTCCCCAAAAGGACACAAGACACTCTTGCCATTGCATCCCAAACAACAACTTTCAGGCTACCCTGGTCCCCACATGCTGGGACTGAGGAGCTAGAAATGACAGTGACCAGGAGACTCAGAGCTCATAAGGTAGCAGTCTGTTCTTTGATCCCCTCCCACTGGGAATGAGATTTCTCAGGTGCTTCATGGCCTGTTTCTGGCCAGCCCAGCTTCTAGGGCTGAAGGTGACCAGAGAGGTGGAAGTTGGGCACCCTTCAGTCACCAAGGACACACCTGGAAGCCATTAGCAAAGCAGCCAGCAGGCAACCAGCTCTGGCTCCAGGTGAGGAGGCGTGATGGGAACATGTGGCAGCCTTCCGCCCGCTGGAGCTGGAGTTGGAGCTGGAGCTAGAGCTGGAGCGGCGAGGACACCTTGGCTAGAGCATTCATCCCAGCACCACTCTCTCCCAGAACCCACTGCGCCTGCACAGGCAGTCACAGCACCGACCCCAAGATGCAAATACTTGCTGAGACCCCAACATTTTGACACCAGATTTTCTGACCTTCACAGTGAGATTCTTCTTTCAGGGAGCCTTCCTTTTCCCTGCCCCTGGCACACCTGTCCCTTTCAGTCTATTTTCAGGGCTCCTGTGTGTTACCATTTAGACCTGCCACTCTTGCCCCTGACCCACGCTCCTCTGTCATGGCAGCCCCACCAGGCTCCCTGTGCTGCCTGCCTAGAGCAGCTTTATTTGAAGTTCAGTCTTGTCTTGTGATGGAAGGTGCTTGTTTCCCACCCTGAGTTTTAATTCCTTTACTGCCCCTGACCAACCCCAGCCCACACCTTGAGAATTAGAGTTTCTTCTTCCATCTCAGCCCCACACTGGTTACTTACCAGGATGCTTTATGCCAGTTTCCCCCAGCTGATCTGGTTCTGGGTTCCTGGGGGTGGGGCAACAGTGGGGCACTGGGGTAGCTTCACTTTGTCCCCATCTTATTGTGGTTAGGGATCACTGTCTGGAAGGCTGTGGGTGGGCAGGCAGGCACAGCAGGTCACCAAGCACATTGCTTATTGACAGCCCATGTGTTCCTAAACTTAGGACAGAATTCTCAGGAAAGACATGGACCACAACCAGAGCAGTCAGGAAGCACTTTCATACTGGGACAACCTCTGTGCCCCAGCACCCTAAAAGTACCTTCCTTCTTCCCACTGCACAGTATTGGGGGGCTGCTTTGGTGTGTCCCGAGTCCTGCTGGGGAAGGAGGAAGGAAGCCAGTTGGAAGTTCAGAAAAAGAAAGACTAAAAAGGAGCCCACAATTGGCCCTAATTATCCACTGAGAGGGAGAGAAAGGAGGTCAGAGGACTGAGCCTCTTTGGAGGGAAAGCACCTGGCAGGCAGAGCTGTGGCAGGCCTGCACCCCCACACTGACAGCTCTCCCCTCACCCAGCAGAGGGCGGGGCTCCACATCTGCCTGAGATGCTACTGTGTCCTGGACTAAGGAGAGAAGGAGGGGGAGAGGGAAGGCAAGCAGACTCACTGGAAGCCGGATGCATTTTATCCTCATAGTGCCCTGAAATGTAGGCATTTTGGCCCCCATTTCTGAATCAGAAGTGAAGACTCAGGTTAAGCAGCTGACCTGGGACAGCATGGCCACAGAGGACCGTTGGGGCACGTGGGACCCTGCAGCCCTGCCCTTCTGCTGTGGATGGAGCACTCAGTGCTCCATGGCTCAGGCAGGACTGAGAGAAGTTCACTAAGCAGGGCAGACTGAGCCAGAGAGAGACATTAAAAGAGGGGAACAGATGGAGGGATGGTGAAGGTGCCTCTGAGAGGCAGAGCACTCCCAGCTCCCGTGACAGTAAGCAGGGGACTCTGAGAGAGCAGGAGAGCATTCCTGGGACTGGAGAGCAGGCTGGGCTGAACCACATCTGGGTCTGAGTGGAGGGGTTGCAGAAGAGGGTGTTTAGGAACAGGGCATGCATTCATTCTCCTCTCCCTCAAGTTTATTCCTCCCTCCAGTTAAGCTGAAGCAGAAAACAAAATGAAGAAGCCTGAGCCCTTGCTGGAGCCAAGCCACCCAGCTTAGCCTGGGCGGATCACCAGCAGGCCCTCTGGGTCAGGGCCAGGGCCAGGCCTAGTCTGCAGCTGGGCAGTGGGGGGACAGGAAACTGCAGACTGGGGCACCTGGAAATAGAGCCCTTCCAAGCAGGCTGCACCTCCAACACAGGATGGGGACCTGCCCTTTGGAGCCCCACTGTAGCAACTGGAAGTAGGCAAGACACATTTGGGGTAAGCCTTCACATAGCAGCTAATTTGGCCTTCACAACCACCCCCCTGAGAGGTAGAATCTCAGTTCTGATACTTAAAAGTGAGAAAAATGAGGCACAGAGAGGGCATGCAGCTTGTCTAAGGTCACAGAGTGAGGAGGAGGCGGGCCGGGCTTCTACCCAAGGCTACTTTACTCCAGGCCTGCTCTTAATCATCATAATTTCCTAAGAGGCACAGTGAGAAGCTTGCCTGTCTGCACCCACCAGCAATTAGGGGCCCCTCAATATTGTGAAAAGTGTCAGTGGAGTGTGTCTGATTAGGCTCATCAATGCCCAGCATGGGACACATGTGTTTTCGAGATGGATGACCATTATCCCTGGCTGAGGATTTGTGTAGGGTTTTCTAATTACAAATTATTCCTGCTGGATTTCATTATGCTCCCTCTTGTCCTGGCTTTTTGTGCTCTTAGTCATCTCAGAAAACTTTGAAAACTGTAGTTGGCCAAGCTTCTTATCTAAGTCTTAAAATACACAGCTAAGCTCTTGTGAAGGTCCAGTGCCATTGTATTTTTAATAAGGGCATATTTGATTTAGCATTGCAAGGAGATGGCAGTGCTTTGGGTCTCTCCCTTTCACATGCCCAGTTATCAGAGTAGCAGGACGAAACTTGACTTTTCTGGAGAAACTGCTCTGGTTGAGAAAACAAAGTGGTAACCCATTTCAGTATTGGGAACTGTTTTCAGTCAGCTTGTGTAGTCTGTGTGAATTTGCCCATTGCTAAACAGTATTTTTTGTGGATGCCTGGAAGTTCTCCAGATTTACCAGAATTAGTGAAGATAGAAGAAAAAGACTGATATATATATATATATATATATATATATATATATATATATATATATGGAGGAGGAAGAAGACAAGGTGGGAGTCACTAGGACCCAGCATGAGCTAATTAAAGGCACAGGCAGGATCATCTCTGTCTCTTACCCTTTGAGAGAATCTGACTAAGAAGCCAAGGTCTGTCAGCATCTCAAGAATCTTGATTCCACAGGAGCCTTTGGAACCTCTGCCAAGGTATTTTTAGGGCGAGTAGAGGGGCAGGATCAAATTGTGATACCCTAGGGGAATCCCTGGCTGCTGGGGGAGGAGAATTGATTGGTGGATCAATGGCAGCCTGGAGGGCAGACCAGTGTCCTGCCTGGGGCTCCGTCCTTCCCATCTTACTCTGGCTGATGTATCTTTGAAGGACTTGGCTGAAGTCAAGCAAAATATACACATTGGGTATGGGGGGTAGGAGAGTGACTGTCAGATGGAAGGCTGGGTTTCAAAGTGATCTGGGTTGGTTTGGCCTGTGACTGGCAGCCATAGGTTCAATTTTATGGAGATCCACGTTAGGTCCCTCTCACTGCTCAGAGGTTGGTGTGGGAGAAGAAGTGGAGAGGGGGAGGAATTATTGCTTTTTTTTTTTTTTTTAAATTAATTAGAACTAGAGCATTTCTCTAGCACATGCAATGCCAATCAAACTCAGGACCTCATTCTTGAGAGTTCAAAGCTCTAACCACTACTTCCATGGCAGTGAGAGGAAATAATTATTGAGCATGAACTGCACACCATACCCTTTGATAAGAGATCTCACTTCATTATGAAAACCTTAAGAGGCTGAGATTCTTATCATTGCATGGGTATAAGAATGAGACCTTGAGGAGCTGAGCACATGCTCCAGGTCACATTGAGATAAAAACCGAGGCCGGTCACACAAATCTCAGGCAGATTGAAGGAGGCAAAACTGAGAGATAGTCTGTGGGGCAGCAAACAAAACCGCATGCTGAAGTGACATTATTCCCGTGTTCTCAGGCAGAACTTTTTCTGCGCCTGTCTTTTGGGACCACCCTTGAAGTCAGGCTCAGGTGCAGAGACAAAAATATGAGGGAGCGGTATCAAATCTTGTCTGGGGAGGAGAAGCCGAGTAGTGACAGGGGCTCTCACCTTGGACAGTCCTAGCACACTGCACAGTGGAGGCTATGCCAGGCTTTAGGCTGCAGGAAGTATATCTTGTCCAAGAGCCCAGGGAGCACATAGGCCTGGCCACTTCACTTCCAGCTCACAGCTCTGGTGGCCACTTAGGGGCATGGGAAAAGTCAGGACTGTGGGAGGTGGTGGTGAGGAGATTAGCCAGCTAGCCTTTCCCAGCTCCCAGCCTAGGTGGGGAAGAAGAGAGGAGGGGAGTGGAAGTTCTGGTAGTCATCTGGGACCTTGGAATCTGAACACCTGGCTACTTTGTAGCTATACAGTTTGTCCTGCTGCTGTTTCAAGTGAGAAGGGCAAAAACAGATGTGAAGGGATAGTAAATTTTCAAAGTTCAGAAGTCCCAAGAGGTCTCACTCAGAATGCAGTCCTAGTCCTGTGTCCGTAGGGGAGATAGTGTCAATCACATGTGAAAGGTGAATTGGGGAGCAGGTGGATTAGAGATGGAGGAGAGGCTTGGCTAGATACTGTTGGTGAGGTTGTCACGCTGGGCTGTGCCAACCCTGGTCAAGGGCCTAACCTTTATCTCAAAGGCAAGGAGAAGCCACCAAAGGGAGGTGACAGCTCCATTTGCATCTTGGGAATGTCATTGTCACTGCATGATTGAAGGGGATTGAGTATGAGAAGACAAATGAGAGACCAGTAGGCTGACAGGTAGAAGAATACCGGTGTTTGGATCAGGCAGGTGGCGGCATGAAGGTGGAGGAGGTCGCTTTGTCCCACAGGGCTTGGTGACAGACAGGATCTGGGGATGGGGAGGCAGTAGAGGTGGGCTATGTCTAGGATATCTGACTTTCCAGATGATGACTCTTTCACTGGAAAGGGAGTCAAGATGTGGGGTGGGTGGCACAAATTGGCCTGGCCTTGGTGCTGAGAAGCCAGGGCTGCTGGGACCCACAGGTGGAGTGATTGAGCAGGTTCTCAGTTAAGCCTGGACTTTCAGGGCCACTATATGAGCTGGAGGTGCAATGCTGGGAGCTGCTGGCATCTCAGGATTTCAGAGTAGCCTCTGCTCCTTAAGGGCTAGGACCCTGCTCTGCATGCCCAGTGCCCAGCACAGGGGCTGGCCTGGGAGAGACACTGGTGGCAGTATGATAACTGTAGCAGGAACACTCACTTCTGCCCCTGGGCAGTACAACTGCCTCAGAAGAGAGGCATGGAGCATGGGCTTTCCAGCCTGAGATATTGGGGAGGTGGCTCCTCCACAGGAGCCTTGGGGACCGTTTTAGACCTGGATTCTCAACTTTCCAGGACCTCAGTCACTGCCTAAAGGGGAAGTCAAGGGTCACCTGCACACATACTCCTGCCTGGGGCTTGGGGCAGGCCTCTGTGGCCTTCTCCCACACTGGGAGGTTCCAGAGGCTATGCTGACCTCAGCAGATGCTGCCTCCACTCCCAGCCTCTCAGCTGGAGCCACCACCCAAGCACAGATGACTGGCTAGAGCTTAACAGAAGCTGCTGAGGTAGCCTTGGCCTGCACTGCACATCCTGGCTGCTTGCCTCCAGGCCTCTTCAACCTCCCATTTTGGCCTGGGCCCTTCTCTTTCTTTGGCCATCCCTACTTTACCCACTGCTTCTCTCCCTGTGGCAGCATGACCATTGCAGGAGTCCAAGTGGGCTTGCTGCATGTGGATTTGGTGGGAAAAGGGGAACAGGAGATAGGGGAGAAGCTGGGTGGGAGATGGTCTGAGAAGCACTGAAGAGACACGGTATATCCCTGTTGGTCAGGAAAAACCCAGACAGAGACCAGAAGAGGCCCCAGAGGAGGAGGGTCTAGGGGGAGGTTTGGGACCTTAGGGCAGGAATTTCAGGAGTTAAGGTTAGCTGAGTCTGACTTCAGGTGTGTTGAGTTCCCACTGTCCTCCTGGATGGTGCCCCTACTATATGGGGACTCCTAGAAGGGAGAGGCCACCTGTTTGTGTGATTCAGCAGATGGATGAATAAGCAGGAATTGAGTCTCTGAGGCTGTAGGACTGGGGGTGAGACAGAGCCTACTGACCTCTGTCCCTAGCACTTCGTGTTGGGGCAATGCAAGGGGCAGAGAGCACAGCAGGGCTGGCACCCCTGAGGGCCCCTCATTCACAGGACTGAACATCCCTGCCCTACTCACAGAGGCGGGGGTGAGCCTCAAGGCTAGGAACAGGGAGATTAAGCCATCGAGGAAGATCCCAACCACAGGTCCCTCCCTGTGGGGTAGCGGGGATCTAAAAACACACATTGTTACTGAGGAGAAAAAGGGGTTCTCCCACTCTGGCATGGATTGTTCAGCCTGGCATCAGTGGACACCAAGTTCCGTGCCAGCTTCACCTGCTAAGTGAGCAGACACTGCAGGCACTGCCAGGCTGCCCCAGAAAATCCTAGACTTCCTTGGCTTCCAACCTCCTCCAGGGTAGGCCCTGCAGAAGGCCACTCACTTTGCATCTGCCTTCCTGAAGCTCAGGTTTGTTTATGCTTGGCTTTAAAGTGAAAGTCACTTCATTTGTTTTCTCCAGCATGCTCACTCTAAAAGGTTTGAAAAATAGAAAATTGAGAGGCTAGAGAGATAGCTTAACAGTTAGAGTGCCTATCTTGCCTTGCATGAGGCACAGGTTCAAGTCCCACATGGAATGAAGCTCTAGCACTATGGTATCTGCCCCACTCTCTATATCTTTCTGTCTGAGTGTAAAATTGGCCCCAAAGAACTTAAATCACACATATGCAAGGCCAAGCCTCACAAAAAGAAAAAATTTGGGGGAAAAAACAAGCAAAAACCTCAAAACACCTATTGTCCTACTCTTCAGAGAATTTTTTTTTTTTACAAATCTCCTTTCAGTCTTTTCTTTTTGTGCACACTATCTCCGTGATTAATTAAGCACCACCCTTATCTTAAAGTTATTTTGTTGTATTTTTTAATGATTATTAAGGTAAAGCTTTCTTTTCATTTAAGAGAAGAACAGAAAACACACCAAGTAGGAAATATTGCTTATTATCCCATTATCCTACCAACTTCTGCATTGAAAACAGTGGAATATTTACTCCAACTCACTTTTATGTCTCATGTTTCAAAAAACAAAACCAACCCAGAAGCATATGTACAAATTCCCTGTGCTGACATTTTGGGAGACAGCTTAATGTGATTATAACAATTCTTACAATAGAATGACTTTGGGAGAATGACTTGGCCTCTAAGACCTCAGTCTCCTCAGCTGTGACGTGGACGAGTCTGGCATAGAGCGCTGCTCTGTGTGTATGACCACCCAGCAATTTGCTGGCTGTCTTTCTGGATGGGTACCTTAGGCCAGTCTACTGCTTTGTACTATGAGTGAGCTTCCCCCAGGCAAATCCATATGGAAATTCACCTCTTACTTCAAAGTCCAAGGGGTGGGGGTCAAATACCCACTTACTTACTTCCACCCCTAGTAATTTTGCCAGATGTGCCCAGCTCAGGACTTTGAGGTGACAATGAGTAAGGCCAAGAGGAAGATTTCTTTTCTTTTTTTTAAATTGATTTAGTAATGATGGAAGAGACTATAAGATAAGAGGGGCACAATTCCACACAGTTCCCACCACCAGAGTTCTGTACCCCATCCATTGGAAGCTTTCCTATTGTTTTTTTTTTTTAATTTATAAAAATGAAACACTGACAAAAACCATAGGATAAGAGGAGTACAACTCCACACAGTTCCCACCACCAGAAATTCATTCCCATCCCCTCCCCCGATAGCTTTCCTATTCTTTATCCCTCTGGGAGTATGGATCCAGGGTCATTATGGGGTGCAGAAGGTGGAAGGTCTGGCTTCTATAATTGTTTCCCCACTGAACATGGGTGTTGTGGGTTGATCCATACTCCCAGCCTGTCTCTCTCATTCCCTATTGTTTTTTTTTAATTTTTATTTATAAAAAGGAAATACTGACAAGAGGGGTACATTTCCACACAATGCCCACCCCCAGAGCTCCATATCCAATCCCCTCCCTTGATAGCTTCCCTATTCTTTATCCCTCTGGGAGTATGAACCCAGGGTCATTATGGGGTACAGAAGGTGGAAGTCTGGCTTCTGTAATTGCTTCTCTGCTGAACATGGGCATTGGAAGGTCTAGCCATACTTCCAGCCTGTCTCCTTGGAGTATACCTAAAATGGGCCTATGAGTTTTCCTATTCTTTATCTCACTGAGAGTATGGACCCAGGATCATTATGGGGTGCAGAAGATGGAAGGTCTGGCTTCTGTAATTGCTTCTCCTTTGGAAGTGGGTGTTGACAAATACACCCAACCTGTTTCTATCTTTCCCTAGTGGGGTAGGGTTCTGGAAAGGTAGAGTGCTATGGCATCATCTGTCCAGGAAAGTCAGGTTGGCATCATGGTAACATCTGCAATTTGGTGGTTGAAAAAGCATTAAGATATAAAGCAGAACAAATTGTTTAATAATCAGGAATTTAAAGGTAAGAATATAGCAGATGAGATTTGGGATCTCCACTTTGGAAAAAGCTAGTAGACCTATTTTAGGTATATTCCAAAGGGCCCATGACTTTACTAATTTTTATGAGATGGTGTCATAATTAGAAGTAGGACTAGAAAGCTGGATCAGGGCAGAGAGTAGCTCCCAAATATGGAAAAATTATATCAATACCATTAACTGTAAATCCCATCGATTTGATATGGGGGCCATATTCAGCACAGGAGCCTGTGTAACCTCTGCATCCCTGTAGGTCTGAGCTCGAAGAGGAAGATTTCTTAGGGGTCATTTGTTCAGGGCGCCATTATGCCAGACTAGCTTCACGGGCGGGAGAGAGAGAGACGACCAGGGACTCATGGCTGAGTGGTACACAGTTCAGTCTTTATTCATGTGGAACACAGCGCAATCTAAGCTATCTCTAATCACAATCCTGTCCTTATATATCCTGAGGCGGAAGTGTCAGGTCCAAAGAGGATGTACGTAGGATAGGGGGTGGGGAGAAGGAAAAAGCAAAACAATGAGGATTAAACCAATGCCCTGGAGGCAGGGTGATGCTTAGTTAACAGTGGTTATGTAAATAGAATACAGTGTTAAGCAGGGGCGATTAAACCAATGAAACAGAAGGGGTCTTAGAAGCAGAATTTAGAAGCAGACCAACAATTTGTTTGTGCCACACAGCCCTGCCCCATCTGGAGGTGCAGTGGGGTGGGTGTGTTCAAAGTCTTGTGCCTGAGGAAGCATCAGGGCAGCTATTTCCATGATGTAACCTTTGCTGTGAATCCAGCTGCCCACTCCCATACTTGTCCAGCTTCCTCTTTCTTTCTAAGCTGCCTGGAGGGACTGCCAGTAACTTTTTGCTTTTTCTGTTTGCTTAGTTTGAGTCAGTTTCTGTTGCTTGCATTCAAAAAAGGTTAGTGCCTAAATCTTTTCAATAGCAGAATAGATGTCAAGTACTTGCTTGTTCCCCATTTAAGACCTTCAGTTAGACAAGTCCTGGGTGTGCTGAAGTGTTGTGCTGGATGCTGGCCTTTAGGACATATCACAGGGTGGCCTTAGATCTGTGTTTCATTGCTCCACTCAGAGCCTGACTAGGGAGAGGAGACTAAGAGGGAGTGGAACAGAGAAGGAGAGAAGGTGGGGGAGAGAGAGATGCTTAAAGACAAAAAGAAAGAGAATGGTGAGGAATTCAGGATCTTCCTGAATTTCTAAGAGTCTCCTGAACTCCATACTTGTGGCTGATCCTGTGTTTTGAGTAGCCTGAAATGGTTGCCTTCTTCCCCTCCCAAATTTACCTTCTCCTGCCTCCATAGAATGACATTACTTAAGACAGAAACCCTGGTGTCATGCAAGACCCATCCATCCCACATCCTTAAATGACCTTCAAAGCATGCCCTGTTCCAGCCTCAGAACACAACTCAGCCTGCTGCTGTCTCTCATCCAGCCACATTTGACCACAGGCCTTTGTTCCATATAGGACTGGGTCTTGGGAGACCAGTTAGCTGGTGGAACTAGCCCCCAGGGGTCAACAGGCCTCTCAGTCCTTTGCTGAGAGACTTTGAGAGGGCTCAGCTCACTAGAATCCCATTTGGAGTCTCGCGGGATGATCTGGCATGTAAAGCAAGAGAAAGGTGTGTCCTAGATGGAGCCTGAGTGTGTCTCATATCCATTTGCTCCATCCCTGCTCACCCACATGGTAGTAGCACCATGAAGGTGGACATTCAGGAAGTTAGGCCTGACCAGAGGCTCTGAGCTCTGGACCCTGATCCTTCCTTGGCACACTATGAAATGCAAGACCTTTCCTGTTCACTTCATATGCTGGGCTCCATCCACACCAACTTGTTCCCTGGAGGTGTGCCAAGCTGTCTCACAGCCTTGTCTCTGTACATGCCGTTCCCTGCCTCTCTTCCCCCCCCCCCCCCCCTGCTAGAGCTGCCCCGTGGACTCTCACTTTTTCCTTTCAGGTTCAGAGTATGCGAACTTTGCCTGTGCTGGAACGCTCCTCTACAGCTGGTGCCTCGAAGCCTCTCTCACATGACCTCTTCTGGGCCTGCCTATGCACAGTGAGGGGCTTGTGTGATCTCACTCAGCTGGGTCTCTTTCTTTCCATGCCTCCAGTGCCTAACCAGGACCTGGACCAGAGGGAAAGCCAGGGTACGACTTTCATCCCTCAGGTGGAGGTAGGAGTTGCAGCTAGAGAGTCTGCTAGGCCTCTAATGCCAGGCTAGAGAGAGGCTTGAGGGGCCTGGGTGGTGGTGTACCTGGTTGAGCATACGTTATAATGTGCATGGACCCAGGTTCAAATCCTTAGTACCCACCTGCAGGGGGAAAGCTTCACAGGCAGGGAAGTAGGTCTTCAGGTGTCTGTCTTTCTCACCCCCTCTCTGTCTCCCCCTCCCCTCTCAATATCTGGCTGTCTCTATCAAATAAAGATAATAGAGAGGGGGCGGGAGGGGGTGTTGAGTGATCCTTACGGCTGGGACACCCTCATCCAGGGAAAGAAGAATGCTATTTCAAGTTGACTGTCTTTCTATCCAGATAGTGGGGGTTTTGTCTCAGCAGGAAAATGGGTTTCTTCCCAGGATGCCCACCATCCCCTCCCCTGGATTCACTGTCACCTTCTGTATTTACTCCCCAATCCTGAAGCCCCTACCTGCCAAGGCCCAGACCTGGGATCCATCCTTATGATTCAAGTGCCAAGTCCAAAGCTCAATCCCCTGTTATGTAAGTGAATTATCTGCTGTTCCCAGTGAGCACCAGCCAGATCTCCTCCTCCTCTTAATTGATTTAATCTTCTCATACCAGAGAGCTGGATGGGGCTGGGGAAACAGCATTGATCAGAAGCCAACACGTCAGTGACGTTGGCTGGTTAATTATAGGAAATCTAGGTCATGGATTGGCTTGGAGTACTCAGGCCCTTCCCTGCCCCTGTCTTTCAGGTCTCTCAATAGACATAGCGAGCTCCTCCCCCTCCTTCCTCCAGAAAGTTGAGGTCCCTGGAAGACCCTATCTGTCTCTCAAATATCCCTACACTCTCAGCCCTGGGACAGACATCCCCTGCATTTCAACCTGAGCACAAGACACAGCTAAACCTAGTTTGTTTGAGGATGGAAGAGATGAACAGATGTTTTAACCTAGGGGGATGGAAAGAGATCTTATAGTTGCCTTTGTTTACTTTCCACATTAGCCATGTCTCTGCTTTGCAGCTTCTCTGATAGAGGATGCCTGGGGTCTTCCTTGTTCACCCCCAAAGATAGTCACCCCCTAAGATAGTCCTCCCCTTGCACAATGACTTTGCTCAGGGTATGTTACTTACTCTAGGACCCATATCTGCCTCTGGGGACAAAAAGTATGCTCCAGGACAGCCAACCAGATCCTGGGACAAGGTATTGGTTACCTTTGACCATTTTAGTCTCTTTGTGATCATAGGAACATCTCTGTTTCCTTCCCATAATTCTTCCCATCTTCCTTGACACTTATCTTTCTTTTATCTTTTTATAATTTTATTTATTTATTGGATAGACAGCCATAAATCAAGAGAGAAGGGGGTCAGAGAGACACCTGCAGCACTGCTTCACCACTGCAAAGCTCTCTCCCTGCAGGTGGGGATCGGGGGCTTGAACCCGGGTCCTTGAGCATTGTAATATATGCACTCAACCAGGTGCACCACCACCCAGCCCCATAATTTATCTTTCCATATACTCTTTCAATTTTCCATTCAGTCATTTACCCACACAACTACTGGGCTGTCAGAAAAGTCATAATATATTTTTCTTTTTTTTCCTCCAGGTTTATTACTGGGGCTTGGTGCCTATACTATGAGTCCACTGCTCCTGTGGCTTTTTAAAAAATTTTTTTGGATAGGACAGAGAGAAATTGAGAGGGGAGGAGAAGGTACAGAAGGAGAAAGAAAGATACCTGCAGACCTGCTTTACTACTTGTGAAGTGACCCCCTTGCAGGTGGGGAGCCAGGGGCTCGAACTGGGATCCTTGTGTGGGTCCTTGCATTTTGTACTATGTGTGCTTAACCCAGTGTGCTACTGCTCAGCTCCCATGACATATTTTCTTTTTCTTTTTTTTAATATTTATTTATTTATTCCCTTTTGTTGCCCTTGTTGTTTTATTGTTGTAGTTATTATTGTTGTTGTTGTTGGATAGGACAGAGAGAAATGGAGAGAGGAGGGGAAGACAGAGAGGAGGAGAGAAAGATAGACACCTGCAGACCTGCTTCACCGCCTGTGAAGCGACTCCCCTGCAGGTGGGGAGCCGGGGTTCGAACCGGGATCCTTATGCCGGTCCTTGTGCTTTGCGCCACCTGCGCTTAGCCCGCTGCGCTACAGCCCGACTCCCCCATGACATATTTTCTATGCAAAAATGTGTCATTACTTTTCCAACAACCCAACATCAATATACTAGTCCATTCACTCATCACTATCCACCTATGTACTCTTCCAGGTCTCTGTCCTCCCCATAAATTCATTCATGTACTCATTCACCCACCAACCTACTGACACGTTTACCCATTTATCAACTGTATTCTATATCATCTTGCACTTTTCTTTTATTTATCATTTTCTTTCTCTCTTTTATTTTGCAGTACCAGGTAACCCAGGGCTTCACTCATGTTGAATACCATTTTTTCATTCTTTATTTTAGGGAGAGAAAGAGAAGGGAAGAGAGAGGTAGGAGCAACATGGAGAGATAGATGGGAGAGAGAGGGGAAGAGACTCTGCAGCTCTGCTCCAGCATTCATGGATTTCCCCTCAGTGCTACCCATGGTGCTCTCATGTAGTGTTGGGGCTCAAGGTCAAGGCTTTGTGCATAATAACTCATTACACTCTACTACACAGGCTGTCTCCCAGACCTCTGTCATATACTCATCTTTCCACCCAGCAATTCACCCATGATTCCACTCATATACCCACTCACTCAATCTTCACATTCGTCTCTTCATCTCCTCTCTCCCACAATCATCCATGCATTTATTCATCATCTGTCCATCTATCCATGTATCCACTATTTACAGAGATTCTGTTACATTTCACATCTTGTGATGAGTACTCTGAGTCATTTCTGCTGAATACAATGCAAGTATTCTGGACTGGGGAGCTAGCTCAGTATTAAAATACAAGATGTGTATACCTGAGGCCCTGGCACCATCATATGCCAGAACTGAGTAGTGCTCTAGTGTCCTCCGCTTTCTATAAATAAATCTTTTGAAAAATTACAGGTATTTTCTCTCTCTCTCATCTATTCTTATGGTAGGAGGTTGGAGGTGCTAAGGCAGATAATACTGAGCACTACATAATAGGAACAAAGAAAATGCTTTGGGGATTCAGAGACAGGCATCTGGTTATAGATGCCTTTTTACCAGGGGGAGACTTTTAGTTTAGGCTTTCATGGAACATCAGTATTTGTCTAAACACAGATGCACTGGAAATAGCTCCAAACAAATAAAAAATCATATAATAGATATTTACATCAGAGATATATAGAGAAGAACTCATGCCTTATTCTTTTATTTCCCTGCCAAGGTACTGAGTGGAGAGCTGGGCATACTCCAGTAATCTACTACTTTCTTGCTGTTTCTTCTGTGATAGCGAAATCCCCAACCTTGGCTCAGGATATGCATTCAGTCTTTCTCTTTAAGAGGATTCTATAGTTCTCTTGCTGGGTGACCTTGGACAAGTCATAAAATCTTTCTGTGTTTCTCTGAATTAGGGGTTGTGTTTCTGTCTTTATTATATGGTTATTTCCACCTTATTTTAACTATTTCTGCTATGCTTTCTGCAGACAGGCCAAAATATTACATATCTTAAATTTTATTTTCTTTTGGTGGCACTGCTTAACTCAGACCCACCTATTTTTAATTCCCTGTACCCAGACAATACATTATTGTGATGTGGTTGAAGGGGCTAAGTTCTGAGTTAGGGAAATGGCCTTTAGGTAGAAGCCAGGAACCATGAATCCATACCAAGTTTTGCCATGAGTCAGTCAGGTCTCTTTCTCACTTTATTTTATAGGATTTCTCCTACCTATGCTCCCCTACACCCACACCCCTCATAGAATTTTAGCCCCGAGAACAGCATTTGTGACCATCTAGTCCAACATCCTCAACACTCTCATATGAAAAACGGAACACTGAGCTCATGAAATGCCTGTGGCCTGCTCTAGATCATAGCAAGGTAAAGCCAGAACTCAACTTAAAATGTCCTGACTTCCAGTTTGGGGTTTTCTTTACCTACCCACCTCACTTCACTTTTAATTCAGAGCCCACATGTATATCAGGGAGCACTTTCTCTTCCACCTCCATTTCTTAGGAAGAAATATGTGAGCCTTCCAGGTATTCTGGCTGTGCTACTGATTCATGCCTGGGTGGGGGTTGAGCCAATATTTAAGAGCAAGTATTCCCAGCCTGACGGAGTTAATTATGTTCATCAGGAAGAGAGAAGAGAAAAGAACAAGGCGCTCTGGTTATCTACTGGACTTTAATCAAATTGAGAAAGGAGGAAATCCATCACCCAGAGGCTAAGGGAGTTGGAGAGCTCAGCTTCCGCTGGCTGAGTCCTGTAATGGGTTGGGTGCTGTCCAAGGTGCTGACATCTTCACTTACTGTTCTGAGTTTCTGGGAGGGACCCACTGGGGGCAAGGGAAGGCAGCTTTTAGGACAGGATAAAGCAAGACAGAATATAGACATGCTGGGGAGAGGCATCATATTTTGCTTCCTGAATCTTCCTTTTTTCTATCTGTTTTTAGGAAAAGTGTGATCAGAGTGCTGGACTGGGTTTGAAGAGGAGGAGATCTTAGATTCTTTAATATCAGGGAGATGGTCCCCAGTATGAAAGTGGAAGCATAGTTCTTGGCCTGGGGAACTTACTCTTCACAAAAAGCTTCTGCTTTTAAGAAATTCTCATTCTAATGGACAAGAAATGAACTTGCCTTTAGGAATTTATTGATCTGGTGGGAGTACTCTATCTTTAATTCAGAGAAACCTGAGGCAAATAGCATATGGGGGGGGGGACACTTCCCATATCTGTAGGCAACCTCCAGTCTGCTGGGAGAAAACATGGTCTTTTTAAAAAATATTCTTCATTGGGAGATTAATGGTTTACAGTCAACAGTCAATTACAATAGTTTGTACAAGCAAATATAACAATACATCCCCCACTAGGTCCTCCTCTGCCATCATGTTCCAGGACCTGAACCACCCCCCACCACAGAGTCTTTTACTTTGGTGCAGTATTCCAACTCCAGTCCAAGTTCTGTTTAGTGGAAAACATGGTCTTTTGGAAAACTCTCAGACTGGTTTGATTTAGAGGAGGAACCTAAGTTGTAATCAGAGAGACAGATTGTAGAGCTAAGTTAAAATATGCAGAATAATTAGGGGCCATGAGATAGCTCACCCAGTAGAGTACATAGTTTGCCATGTATAAGGACTGGGGTTCAACCCTATGGTCACCATCTGGAAGTACCTGACCAGGGAAGATTTCCAAGTAGTGGAGCAATGCTATGGTGTCTCTTCTCTCTGTGTCTCCATCTTCCTCCTCTTCCTCCTCCTCCTCCTCCTCTTCCTCCTCCTCCTCCTACTCCTCTCCCCCTCTCCACATATATAGTTAGAGTCTGCTGGAAATGGTGGATATGCAGGTATGGAGCTGCATCAATAACCATAAGGACAAAAAATACTGAATAATTAAAGAGCTCAGACTTTTCACACTTGTTTTTGAAGTTATTTATGCTATACATTTAGTATCACTCAAGGAAATCTTCCTGGTAGGGGTGAGTTTGTATTAATCATTAAGAAAAGCAAGGGTCATGTTGGGGTGGGCAGTAGTTCACCCAGTAGAGCATGAACTGCTGCTGTGCTAAGGTCCTGGGTTCAAGCCCCAATACCATGGACTATAGTGAAAGAGTCCCATGGTTGGTGAAGTAATCCTGTGGTGTGTACGTCTCTCTGTGTCTGTCTCTCCCTCTCCCACACCTCAAAAATAAAGAATGAGAAATTAGTCTGGGGGAAGGTGCTTGGCACTGAAAAAAAAAAAAGCAAAACAAAACAAGGATTTTTGTGTACCTTAATCTTAGGACTAGATACTCATAATCATGCTTTCTCATTCTATGCACAAGTATGAGCCAAGAGAACTCTTGTTTAAAAAATAACCATCAGCAGATATAAAATGAATGTGTCTGCTTGGAAGATTGGAAGGGTTTGGAGACAGTAGAGTTGGGTTAGGGTAGGGGTCAAGGAGAAGGGTTATTCGGAACTGAGACCAGGGTGGGGGACTGGCAGTGCAGTGGTGGGCTGTGCAGAGGAGCAGCCTAGTGTAAACCCAGGCCACTGAAGCACAGCATTTGGCTCAAGTCCCTCTTGTTTCTGGAGCTGGTGAGAGGTACTTTATTGAGTCTTGGATTGATAAAGACAGAGGATATTAAATTACAAACTCATAGACTGCCCATTTTCTACAATCCCATCATCACAGAAAGTTCAAGTATTAGAATCAGAGCTTCTCAGGAGAGCAGAGCCAGAGTACATTGAAATCATAGAACTGTATATTTAAGTCTAATTATCAAAACTCCATGCTAGAGAAATGAAAAAATCAAGAATTTTAGCTTCCAAAGGGAACAGGAACAACAGTTTACTGACCCCTCTGTGTCAATTATGGATCTGTGAGTATTCTCATATACTACTCCACTTAATATCTGACAAGAGTTTTAAGCTATCTAGCTTCATCCCTACTCACTGCAGCACATCTGACAAACATTTATCAGAACAAGCTTGCAAAAACTTTATGACAAGGGAGTCATTACCTCTGTGCAAGCCTCTGCTGCCCACTGAGTAGCAACTAGAAAGTTCTCCCTTATGTAAGTCACACTCTGTGCCCCTGTAATGTCCTCACACTAGTTCATGTCCTCTGAGCTACTCTGAATAAGTCTAATCTCTACTCACATGACAGCTTTTCAGATGGGTAAAGACAGCCCTTTCCTCTTTCTTCTCTAGGATAAGCTGGTTTGTTTATCATGTAGCTAGAAATGGGACAGAAAATCAAAGAATATACAAGCTAGAAAGGTCATTAGAGGTCATCTTGTTCAGAGACCTCTTTTGGCCACAATTCAGAAGAGCATTAAGGACTTTGGAGAGAGAGATGAGCCTGAATTCAAAATCCCGAAGCCCAGCAGTCTCACACTGGGTAAGCTTGGACAAATTACCTGCTGTCCTTACTCACAAAATAAAAGGAAGAGTAACATTGACATAGCAGGGTTAATATGGTGACTGAGAGGTGAAAGAGAAGCTGGTTAGCATAGTGTTTGACACATAGTAAACTTTCAATAAGTATTAGCCATAATTTCCAGAGGTCCAGAGGGACAGGGACTTGCTCAGTATTTCAGAGCAGCTCAGAGGCAGAGCTGGGGTCAGACCAAGAAGTTCTGCCTCCCCACCTAGGATCCTTCTCCATTCCCTAATTCCACTCTGGCTTTCCATAAACCAAAGAGGTGGAGAAGGAGATAGCTCACCCAGTAAAGCACATGACTTATTCATGAGGACCTGATGGAAGCACCGCAGACAACACTAGGAAAGAGCTCCATGCATGGTGGAGGAGTGCTATGGAGTCTCTCTTCCTTCTACCTTTCCTCTGTCAAAAAATAAAGTACAGAAATGGGCTCACGAGGCCACTCAGTAGTACTGCCCAAATGAATGACCATGGGTTCATTCCCTGGTGCTTCTAAACAGGAAAAAGGCAAAAGAGTTAAATTATTTGCAGTTCAGGAGGTTGTGCAGCAGTAGAGCTCAGGACTTGCAAGTATGAAGGTTTAAGTTCAACCTCTGGTACCGAATGTGCTAGAGTGACACTCAGGATCTCTCTCTCTCTTTCTTTTTTTAATTTTTTTATTATCTTTCCTTATTGGAAAGCCGGAAATCAAGAGGGAGGAGGGTGGTAGAAAGGGAGAGACACAGAGAGACATCTGCAGCCCTGCTTCACCATTCATGAAGTTTTCCCCCTGCAGGTGGGGACCAGGGGCTCAAACCTGGGTCCGTGCGCATTGTAATACGTGTGCTCAAACAGATGCACCACCACCTGGCCCCGCTCTTACTTTAAAATAAGTAAATGTTTAGAGAAAAAAATCACCCCATGGTGAAACTAAAATATTTTGGTTACTGAGTCAGTTAGAATACACGTAACAAAAGACAAACCAACTACCCCAGAGTGACTTAAGTGCATTTTTTCCTTAAGAAGAAGACATGAGAAATCCTTTTATTACTTCTTCAATGAAATATTTTATCATATATGAGTACTGCATAGCATATGTTTCTCTACCAGTTGATATGATCACATTGCTTACTTACTCTAGATTGTAGTTAAAGTGGTCTACACTCATTAATTTTGCATACTAAATCACTTTTTCATCCTTAAAAATGTTGGGCCAATATGCTTTACCACTTGAGGGAGATGGGTCCTGAAATTAGTGCATCCTAGAGTGTTCCTAGCCATGACCACAGAATGTGAGCTCAGACCCACAGGGATGCAGAGGTTATACAGGCTCTTGCCATGAATATGAACCCTAGACCAAGTTGAAGGGGGCTTACAGTTAACATTATTTATATACTTTTCCCATATTTGGGAGCTACTCTCTGCCCTGATCCAGCTTTCTAGTCCTATTTCCAACTCTGACACCATTTCCCCAGACAATATCTTTGGTCCACCTGTACATTAGCTGTCAGGCTCAGGTAAAAATTAGTGAAGTCACGGGCCCCTTGGAATATTCCTAAAATAGATCTACTAGCTTTTTTCCAAAATAGAGACCCCCAAATCTCATCTGCTATATTCTTACCTTTAGATTCCTGATTATTAAACAATTTGTTCTGCTTTATATCTTAATGCTTTTTCTGCCACCAAGTTGCAGATGCTACCATGATGCCAACCTGACTTCCCTGGACAGATGACCTCACCATTATGGCCTAGAACTGTACCGCTCCAGAGCCCTACACCACTAGGGAAAGATAGAAACAGGCTGGGTGTATGGATTGACCCGCCAATTCCCATGTCCAGCAGAGAAGCAACTATAGAAGCCAGACCTTCCACCTTTTGCACCCCATAATGACCCTGGGTTCATATTCTCAGAGGGGTAAAGAATAGAAGAGCTTTAAAAAGAGGGGATGGGTAGAAATTGTGTGGAGTTGTACACCTCTTGTCCTATGGTCTTGTTGATATTTTTATTTTAAATAAATAAATAAATAAATACTACTTGATGCTGACAGAATTTGGACTGGAGTTGGTGGATTGCACCAAAGTAAAAGACTCTGGCGTAAGGGGTTCAGGTGCTGGAACATGATGGCATAGGAGGACCTAGTGGTGGTTGTACTGTTTTATGGAAAACTGGGAGATGTTATGCATGTACAAACGATTGTATTTTACTGTCAACTATAAAGCATTAATCCTCCCAGTGAATAAATACAAAAATATAAAAGAAACCTAAGAACAGTGGGTTCAGGGTTGGACTTAGATGTCTCTTATGACTCAAGATTTTCCCATTTCCAGCCTTGAAGGAGCTTCTTGCCATAAGTGGCTAATGTGACGTCCTGACCCATGTCCTCCCAAGAAGGAAGATGAAGTGTGGGAGCACAAAGGATCTTTTCTTCTCATGCCTTGATTTTATCCAGGAAGGTAATTTCACAAGGTCATCTTACATCTGTTCAACAAAATGAGCTCACATCTGTTCAACAAAATGCCCACTTTGAGACCATTCACTGGCAAAGGAGAAATAGTTCACAAATGACCTGAGTCATCATTATCTCTGGGCACCTAGCTGTGGGAATGAGGAGGAAGTGCAACCAATGGTATCTGCCAGCCTCAGCTTTGTCTCCTCTCTTGCCTGGCCTCCCCCTTTTCTCTACCTCTTCTAGGGAACCTTCTCTGGTTGCCACCTCTTGCCCACACCATTTTTTTTTTCATATGATTGATTCAGTCCACTTTCAAAAAGAGTTTACTTTGCACAGTCCTCTCATTTTTCATGTCCAAATCTTGTCTTCCCAGCTAGGCTGTGAGCATTGAGAGAATAATAGTTGTTATTAGTGAATGAAGTGCTTATTGTGTGCCAGCACTGTTCTGGGCATTTGTGGTAGTCAGATTCCAGATGACTCTCAAGAGCCCATACCTCTCCGTATTTCCCTCAAGCATTGTACCAAGGATAGTGTGTAGCCAACAGGCTACCTTGATAGTTTGCATCTTGGTAGCACATACTGTCTTTCTTGCCTTGTGGTCTAGGGAAAGAGAATGGCATGTCATGTGTTATGGGAAGGCTTATGTAAGAAGGGTCTGAAACTTTTTGCTAACTGTCAGTGAAGACCAGTGGTCAAACAATAGCCACATCATGCAATTGGAACTAGATCCAATTCCAGTAGAACCTTCTGATGATGGCAGCAGTCCTAGCTGACACTTAAATGCACCCTCATGAATGATAACTGGCCCAAACCTACCAGTTCGTGGGAGGATGGACCAGCCCAGTAGCAGCACACTCACCTACCAAACCAACCAGTTCACCCACTTCTGGGTTCTTGACTCTCAGAAATTGTGTGAGACAATAAACATTTGTTGTTTTTAGCAGCTAAGATTTTTTAATTAGGGACTAATGGCTTTATAGTAAACAGTAAATACAGTTGTGAGTATATATGTAAATGTCTCAGTTTTCTGCAAGACACCAGCCTAGGTCCTCCTCCACCATCATGCACCAGGACCTGAAACCCCACCCACCTCACCCCACAGCCCCCAAGTCCTTTGCTTTGGTCAGCAACTCAGTTTTAGGGTAATTTGTTCCTCAGCTACACTGTCACACTGAACCCTCAGCAGCCCTGAAGGATGAACTTGCTTTGACCCATTTGCAGTGACTTTTCACACCTGGAAAGGGGCAGAGCCTGGATTTTCCTCATGCCTCTGGGTTCCAAAAGCAGAGCGGACCTGGTTCTATTTTCTCAGTTGGAAAGTCTCTAGCTCCGCAGCAAAGATGGTGGAATTGGGGACTAGGGAATGAGGTCTCTTTCTCTGAGGCCTTTTCTCTCTCTCCCCCCCCTCTCTCTTTCTTCCATTCCAGACATTTTATTATCTCCTACATCTTTTGTGCATACATGATTGAACAAGTAGGTTCATTAGAAATATGTCAGTGTTTTAAGAGGGGGGGCTACCTGGGTTCTTGAGTGACCTTGGACACATTTCCTGCTCTTTCACAGGTTTCAGTTGCTTTATCCACTGTACACAGATAATAATTCCTGTTCTGTATCCCTCATCAGGGAGTCACAAGGACCAAGAGTGAAGGGATTTGGTAAAATGTACAATGTCGGTGTAATGAAAAGGGACATTCATAGTCTACAGGAGGGAGTCAGCTCCACCCAGCTACCTCTGCCCTAGTGGTCAGTGCTGCCTGTGCCCACCCCACCTCTGGTCTGGCTTGAGGACACAGGCAATACAGACCTCAACCCACTCCTTCAGCCTGATTCCTTACCATAAACTCTCTCTTAGGCCAAACTGCCACCCTGCTGAACAAGTGGAAATTTCCTAAGCCTGTCCAGAGCCTAGTGGAGGCTGAGTCCTTATCTGTACAGATTCTCCTCATTGAATGCCATTCCTGACTTTCCCTGGTACATTTCTACCTGTGTCAAGACTCAGCTTAGAAGCCCCCACATCTAGGTCATCTCTATTGACCAGCTCAAGGCCTCCTGCTTCTCCTCTTGACTTGGGCCCTGGTGTCTTGCCTGAGCCCATGGCCTCCATGGACCCATCTCCATGCAAAGCTGCCGTTGTGCAGCCCACCGTCTTTCAAACGCACAAATCATGTCATGTTACTCTCAGCTCAAAATAACCGGTCAATGGAATAATCCATCAATCAATGCCTCAAGGACTTCTTGCCCTGAGAAAAGCATCCAAAGCCTGCAGCTGGGACTCTGCAGTTGATCCCCTTCAGCATCCCCAGACCCAACTCTCTTCTCTCTCCTGACCACCCTGTGGACCAACACGAGGACCCCCACCCCTCTGCTCTTGCACCACACCCCAGACACCATGATTTCTCACACTTCCTCATCTGTGCCCAGCGCTTTATTTCTCACACTCAGTCACAGCTTCACCTAGAGAGTTGAGGCCAGATTCAACCCCAGCCTCACTTCCCTGCAAAGCCTTCCCAGCTGGCCCTCCAATCACCCATGTCTTCCTCTTCTCCCCTCTTCTATGGTGACTCTTGCCTTTATTACTGTTAGTCTGTCTGCTTACATAGGGAGTTTCCTGTAACTGACACATATGTCCTCAGAAGTGCCAGCACAGAGCAGTCATATAGGATTTATTGATTAGGTGGCTGAATGAACTAATGAATGAATAAATGAATGATATGAATGGATCCATCCTTGATCCATTGCCTCTTGTCCAGGCCCAGAACCGCTATTTCCCAAGGTAAACCCATTTTATAGCCAAAGAGGGAGGCAGAGGAAGGGACTGCTCTGGGAGTGAGAAAGAAAATCAATAAAAATGTAAATCTGGTTGAGAAAAGCTGTCCCAGGCTGGCTGTGGGGAGAGATAAGACTGGGCTGGCTGAGCCTGGGCTGACAGTGGAAGAGAGATTAGGAGACATTCTGCACTGTAGCCAGGGCAGGCCAAAGGGAGTGTATCTCCACCTGTGCTGTCAGGCTCCTCCTCCCCCAACCCAGATCTTCATGCTCATTGAATTCTCTCAGGGGCCAGGGACTGAAGGGAAGGAAACTTACAAACAGTGATCATCGGGTTGCTGTCTGATAGTATGTTCCTTTAATTTGGTCTCTACAACTTTTAGGAGGCAAGAGAGAGGAATGGCCAGCCCCACTTCACAAGATGAAGGAACAGAGCTACAGAGATGTGAAATCATTTGATCATCATGGTGACAAAGTGAGTAAGTGTCAGGGTCAAGATCAGAACCTGCATTTGACTGATTCTAGAATTCTGTTCTTTTTATTCCCCTGCACTGGAAGTCTACAGCCTGGCCATCGGTGCATCCCAACCTCTAAACATATGTGCACAGTTGTGCGCACCTTTTTTTTTTTAATAGAGTCTCTGTTTTTTAAAGCAGTTTTCATTTTCATTTATTTATTTTTTAATTTCTTTATCAGAGAATAATGTTTTAAAGTCAACAGTAAATACAATAGTTTGTACATGCATAACATTTCTCAATTTTCCATATAACAATACAACCCCCACTAGATCCTCTGTCACCCTTTTTGGACCTGTATTCCCCCACCCACACACCCCAGAGTCTTTTACTTTGGTGCAATATGCCAATTCCAGTTCAGGTTCTACTTGTGTTTTCTCTTCTGATCTTGCTTTTCAATTTCTGCTTGAGAGTGAGATCATCCCATATTCATCCTTCTGTTTCTGACTTATTTCACTTAACATTATTTCTTCAAGCTCCATCCAAGATCAACTGAAGACAGTGAAGTCACCATTTTTAATAGCTGAATAGTATTACATTGTGCATATATACCACAACTTGTTCAGCCACTCATCTGTTGTTGGACACCTGGGTTGCTTCCAGGTTTTGGCTATTACAAATAGTGCTGCTAAGAACATATGTGTACGCAGATCTTTTTGGATGGGTGTGTTGGGTTCCTTAGGATCTCTCCCCAGGAGTGGAATTGCAGGATCATAGGGTAGGTCCATTTCTAGCCTTGTGAGAGTTCTCCAGACTGTTCTCCACAGAGGTTGGACCAATTGACATTCCCACCAGCAGTGCAGGAGGGTTGCTTTGACCCCACAACCTATCCAGCATTTGTTGCTGCTACCTTTTCTGATGTCTGATATTCTCACAGGAGTGAAGTAGTATCTCATTGTTTTTATTTGCATTTCTCTGACAAAGACTTGGAGCATATTTTCTTTCATGTGTTTCTCAACCTTTTGGATCTCTTCTGTGGTGAATATTCTATGGCCTCTTCCCTGTTGGGGCTCTGTGTAAGCTTGATAGAGCTTAGGGAGAACTCCCCCCATCCTTGGATGGAGGTCTGAGAAGATACCCTCTTGTTAGTCTCTCTCAACCGAGGTGAGCAAAGGGGAGAAACCGCCTCTCAGACTTAAGTTCTTCCCTTCTTGACTCTCAAGCCCACAGAAACCTCAATACCCCTTTCCATTAACTGCAGGCCACATAGCCGCCTACTTTAAAATTCACTTACTCAAAGTTCACCTCACCTTCTGATCACAGAGGAGAACACACCTTATCACACACTTCATCATACACCTCAGACCCCAGACAAGAGAAATTCCAAACTATATGGCCTTTTGATACCCATTTTCTCTCTGTCTCACCCTACTGGTTTAATCCCTATGCTTCTCTTAAATACCTTTGGATAATTAAGTTCCTTGCATCATGGAGAATAACTGTCTTGTATCTTATCAATTCCTGTCATACCGGCACCCTACCATAGGGGCAAGCTGACCTTTAAGAAACCTGTAATTTCTGACATGTTTGAAATATGTTCTTTGTTTGGTTTTCGATTTAAACTCTTGCCCACCTACTAATAAATGGGATCTGAGCACGCTTCAGTCTCCCCGCTGTCTTTGCTTCATTTCGTCCCTTGAGCGAGCGAGAGAGAACCGGTCGGTTGCCTTCCTGCTGGAGATCACCCCACCAGAAAGCCAACACTTCCCATTTTTGAATGGGGTTATTTGTTTTCTTGTTGTTGAGTTTGGCAAGCTCTTTATATATTTTGGTTACTGAACTCTTGTCTGATGTATGGCATGTAAAGATCTTCTCCCATTCTGTGAGGGGTCTCTTGGTTTGGGTAGTGGTTTCTTTTGCTGTGCAGAAGCATTTTAATTTGATGTAGTTCCACAGGTTTATGCTTGCCTTAGTCTTCTTTGTAATTGGATTCATTTCATTGAAGATGCCTTTCAAATTTATGTGGAAAAGAGTTCTGCCAATATTTTCCTCTAAGTATCTGATAGTTTCTGGTCTAACATTCAAGTCCTTGATCCACTTGGAATTTACTTTTGTGTTTGGTGAACTATAGTGGTTCAGTTTCATTCTTCTACATGTTTCAACCCATTTTTTCCAACACCATTTGTTGAAGAGATTCTGCTTTCCTCATTTAATAGTCTGGGCACCTTTGTCAAAGATTAGATGTCCATAGGTGTGGGGGCTTAGTTCTGTGCTCTCAATTCTATTCCACTGGTCAGTGTGTCTATTCATGTTCCAGTACCAAGCAGTTTTGATTACAATGGCCCTATAATACAATTTGAGATGTAGGAGTATGATGCCTCCAGTTCTGTTCTTTCTTCTCAAGATTGGTTTAGCAATTCTAGGTCTTTTCTGGTTCCAGATAAACATTTGTAGCATTTGTTCTGTTCTTCTAAAAAACGAGGTTTGGGGGAGTCAGGTGGTAGTGCAGCAGGATAAGCGCAGGTGGCACAAAGCGCATGGACTGACTAAGAATCCCGGTTTGAGCCCCCAGCTCCCCACCTGCAAGGGAGTCACTTCACAGGTGGTGAAGCAGGTCTGCAGGTGTCTTTCTTTCCCCATCTCTGTCTTATCCTCATCTCTCCATTTCTCTCTGTCCTATCCAACAACGATGACATCAATAACTACAAAAATAATAAAAAACGAGAAACAAAAGGGAAAATAAGTAAATATAAAAAATGTGATTGGGATCTTGATGGGGATAACATTAAATTTGTATATGGCTCTGGGTAGTATATTCATTTTGATTATGTTAATTCTTCTAACCCATGAACATGGAATACCTTTTCACTTGTTTGTGTCTTTTTTAATTTCCTTGAGTAGTGACTCATAATTTTCTGTATATAAGTCTTTCACTTCTTTGGTTAGGTTTATTCCTAGATATTTTATTGTTTTTGTCGCTATGGTAAAATGAATTGATTTCTGGATTTCATCTTCTTAGTGTTTGCATAGAGTAATGCCACTGACTTTTGTATGTTAATTTTGTAGCCTGACGCTTTACTGTATTGCCTAATGATTTCCAAAAGCTTCTTGCTGGATTCTAGGTTTTTCTATGTATACTATCAGGTCATCTGCACATAGGGAGAGTTTGACTTCTTCTCTTCCAATCTGTATCCCTTTAATTCCTTGATCCTGCCTTATTGCTATGGCAAGAGCTTCCAACACTATGTTGAATAATAATGCTGATAGTGGGCAACCATGTCTAGTACCTGATCTGAGGGGAAATGCTTCCAGTTTTTCACCATTGAGTATGGTGTTGGCTGTAGGTTTGCTATATATAGACTCCACCAGCTTCAGGAATTTTCCATCTATTCCCATTTTTTGTAGTGTTTTGATCATAAAGGGATGTTGTATTTTGTCAAAGGCTTTCTCTGCATCTATTGATATGACCATGTGGTTTTTGGTCTTTTTTCTTATTGATGTGGTGGATCATGTTGATTGATTTATGTATATTAAACCAACCTTTCATGCCTGGGATAAACCCCACTTGGCCATGATGAACAATCTTTTTAATATACTGCTGTATCTGGTTGGCTAGAATTTTGTTCAATATTTTGGCATCTGTATTCATCAGAGATATTAGTCTGTAGTTTTCTTTTTTGGTTGTGTCCCTGTAAGCTTTTGGTATCAGAGTGATGTTGGCTTCGTAGAAGCTGGAAGGGAGTATCCCAGTGTCTTCAATCTTCTGGAGGACTTTTAAAAGTAGAGGTATTAGTTCTTCTTTGAAGGTTTTTTAGAATTCATTTGTAAAACCATCTGGTCCAGGACTTTCATTCTTGGGAAGGTTTTTGATAACTTGTTCAATTTTGTTAACTGTTATGGGCCTGTTCATATTATCTAATTCCTCTTTATTTAGTTTTATAAGTTTATAGGTATAGTTCCTTAGCTTGGTGACATATAGTTGTTCATAGAAGCCTCACATGATATGTTGAATTTCTGCAGTGTCTGTTGTGATATCTCCTCTTTCATTTATGATCTCATTTATTTGAGTCTTCTCCCTTTTTTGTTTTTTGAGTCTGGCTAAAGGTTTGTCGATTTTGTTTACTCTTTCGAAGAACCAACATTTACTTTCATTGATCTTTTGTATGCTTTTCTTATTTTCAGTGTTATTTATTTCTGCCCTAACTTTAGTGATTTCTGTTCTTCTTGTTGCTTTAGGGTTCCTTTGTTGTTGTTCTTCTTCTAGGTCTTTCAGGTGTGCAATCAGGTTGTTTATTTGTGCTTTTTCTTGTTTCCTAACGTGTGCTTGTATGGCTATGAATTTCCCTCTCAGTACTGCCTTAGCTGTGTCCCAAATATTTTGATATCTTGTGTCTTCATTTTTCTTGAACTCTCGAAACATTTTGATTTCTTCCTTTATTTCCTCTTTTACCCAGTAGCTGTTAAGTAGTGTATGTTGAGCTTCCACATTTTGGGACTATTACTAATCTTTTGTTGATTGTGAAGTGTTAGTTTAATTCCACTGTGGTCTGAGAAGATTCTTGGGATGATTTCAATGCTCTTGAATTTGCTGAAGCTATCTTTGTGGCCTCACATATGGTCTATCGTTGAGAATGACCCATGTGGACGTGAGTAAAATGTGTATTCCAGTTTCTTGGGATGAGTGAGTCTGAAAATGTCCATTAGTTCTAGTTTATGTATATCCTCATTTAGCTCCCTCATGTCTTTATTGATTTTCTGCCTGGATGATCTGTCAAGTTGAGAGAGTGGGGTGTTGAAATCCCCTACTATGACTGTGTTGCTGTTAATATATTGCTGTAGCTCTTTCAGTAGATGTTTGATGTGTCTACATGGCTTCTCACTGGGTTCATAGATGTTAATAATTGTTGAATCCTCTTGATTGATCGATCCACTAAGCATTAAGTAGTGTCCATCCCTATTTTTTAAATTTTATCTATTTTAAATTCTGTTATGTCAGATATGAGAATAGCTGTTTCTGCCCCTTTTTTTGTGGGCCATTGGCCTGTATGATAGTTTTCCATTCTTTCAGTTTGAGTCTGTGTTTGTCTTGTTGAGTTAGGTGGGTTTCCTATAGGCAGCATATTGTTGGGTTGTGTCTTCTGATCCATCTTCCTACTCTGTGCCTTTTAATAGGTGAATTCAGGTCATTGACATTTATTGATATCAAAGATTAAAGATATTTTAACGCCATTCATGTAGATTTTTAGAGTGTTCTGATATATGGCCTATTTATGGTGGTCTGACTGTTTATAGGAGACCTTTCAGAACTTTCTTCAGGGCAGGCTTGGTGATAGTTGACTCTTTCAGCTGTTGCTCATCTGAAAAGGTTTTTATGCTTCCATCTATTCTGAATGACAGTCCAGCAGGATACAGTAGTCATGGTTAAAAACCTTTCTCATTGAGCACTCAATAGATATGTTGTCATTCTCTTCTGGCCTGTAGTGTTTGTGTGGAGAAGTCTGCTGCTAATCTTATGGGGTTTCCTCTAGGTGACTCTGTTTTTCTCTTGCAGCCTTCAGGATCCTTTCTTTATCCTTATTCCTTTCCATTCTCAATAGTATGTGTCTTGGTGTCTTTAAGTCTGGGTTAATTCTGTTTGGGACCTTCTGGGCTTCTTGAACCTTTATGTCTTTGATGTTGTCCGGACTAGAGAAGTTCTCAGCTATTATGTCCTGAAAAATGCTTTCTTCCCCTCCCTCTCTTTCTTCCTCTGGTAAGCCAATAATGCATCTATTATTTCTTTTGAAGTCATGCCCTAGTTCTCTGTTGTTGTTTTCAGAATCTCTTAATCTCTTTTTGAGATCTCTTCTTTTCTAGTTGTCTCTAGTTTATCCTTGATTTTGCTAATTCTGTCTTCAGCCTCATTTATTCTGTTCTTTCTCCACTCTACTGTTTTCTGAAGTTCCTCTATTTTGTTAACCCTGTTCTGATACTGTTTTAGCTTTTTCAGCTAGTTGTGTTCTTAGCTCAGCTATTTCAGCTTTCAGCTCTCTAATAAACTTGAGATAATTAGTGTTTTCTTCCAGAGTCTCATTGTTTTTCTGAATTTATGATGACAATTCTTTCAAACTCTTTACTCACTCCTGTGATTATTTCCTTAACTAGTTTTGGATGTTGACCTCATTTTTTTTGTGCTTCAACCTTTGGTGGGCTTTTAGTCCTTTGGTGGGTTTGTCCTGGTTCATTTCTCCAATATTTCTTCTTGTTGGTTTAACCATTCTATATAGTATGTTATGAGGTCCCTCTCTTGGTACCTTTCAAATTACTGATCACTCTTGCCTGGATTGACTCGTGTCTAAGTAAGATACTTAAAGGGTTCACAGTTGTGGAAATTGACAATTGTTTCAATATTAGTTTAATCCCTGAGTTGGAGCACAGTGGCTTAAAGCCTCTTTTGTTCTTTTTCTTCCCTGTAGGCTACGGGAGCCTGAGGGCTTTTAAACTGTAAGTAGGCTTCTTATCGTAATCCCTCACTCCTGATCAAGAGATAAAGCAGCATGGAGGAGAGTCTCTGCAAAGAGACTCTCACACTCCAAGGATCCAAAGTTCCAGGCTCAATTCAGCTTCTCTGCCAAGCTGGGCAGCACTGCTGGGCCCTGTGAGTTTCGAAACGAGTCCCATTTATAGTGTGTAGGTTCCGAGGCAACTATTCACTATGTTCTCATCAGGAGAAGAATGTGGAAAGGCTCCCACCACACAACCCCATTGCTAGGCCACCGAGGTATAGATCTTCTCCTGAGTTTCCTGATTAGTTCTCTGTCCCCTAGTATCAGCACAGGGCCTCCCTACCGCTGCTCCAGATTCTGAGGTCAGTAGCAATGGAGACTCACAGTTGCATTTGGTGAGTTTCAGGAGAGTCCTCTCCTCCCTTCAGCTGTCCCCTTTTTGGTGAAACAGACTGGAGGTGGTGGCTCATCTGGTAAACTGCCGGACTGCTAACAGCCACTTAATCTCTCCCTAGGCTCCTCTCTGTCCATGAGTCACACGTGTTTGTACTCACCGGTTATTTGGTAGGTTCCTGAAGTTGTTATAGTCCTGCTTTGTTGCAGTCCCAGATGATCTCCTTTGGTATTCCTAGTTGACCCAGGAGAGGAGAGGACAGAAACACAGCTGCTGCTTCTCTGTCTCATTTGCATTTATTATCTTTATTTATTTATTTGATAGAGACAGCCAGAAATGAGAGGAAGGGGTAATAAAGAAGGAGAGAGACAAGAGAGACACCTGCAATACTGCTTTACCACTTGAAAAGTTTTCCTCCTGCAGGTGGGGACCAGAGGCTCAAACCCAGGTCTGTGTGAACTGTAACATGTGGGCTCAACCAGATGTACCCAGCCCATTTTTGTTTTGATTTGTTTGTTTTTATTCTCATTCCCAATTACATGTCTGCATCATGCTGCCTGCCTGGAACTGGTGGCCTCTCAGCTGGGCCTGGAAGACCAGGCAGGGCTTTCTGAAGCAGGACAGAAAGGCAAACAGTGGGCTGAAATGGAGATCAGTGGAGTAGGGGAAAGATCACACATAGAGGAGAACCTAGGACATCCAAAGCCTGGTGAGGCTGCCCTAAGTTTTTCCTGTTAACTTTATAAGGGCTCTACTCATGGCTTTCGGTCCCCAGCTCCTTAGGGGAATCTGCCTGTCTAAGAACTTTCTAGAATGATTGTATAGGCCAAAGGGAACAGTGGACCAGGCAACAATGTGCACATGCTGGTGCCAGTCCTGTCCATCATGATGCTACATCTGTGGGCACACCAGGGTGCCTGTCCAGGCTCAGGGAGGGGTCTCTGCAGTGTTTTAGTATTGTGTGCTTTGTGCAGCTTGCACAGGCGAGACACTAACACTGTCAGTCACAGTTGCTGTCCTCCTGTCCTAGCTTGTGTTCCCATTTCCCTTTATGTGGTTGAAGCAGTCATGCGTGCTTTCTGGGCTCTGGCTAAAGGGGTGTTGAGTTGAGAGTAGACTTATTGGGGTTCATAAGGAGTTATTTATGTGGTTTTTGGTCACCTGAGTGTCTAGATAAATCATTGCTAATCACTTTTACATAGAAAATAATTTCTAGCAACTGCCCCACCTGTTATGAGTAAATAATGTCTAGCAACTGTTCAACTCAGTTGGCCTGGCAGCATTAGTGTCCTTTCTGGAGGTCACCTTGTGATATGAATGTGGTTTATTCCACCTGACCTTAAACTACACGGGCAGCAGGTGAGACATAAAGTTTGACATGCACAGGGGCAGAAAATAGTTGTGAAAAAATACATCTAGTCATCGGGGGAGAAATATATTTTGGAGGTATGCCAGGCAACTAGTTCATACAAAATATGCTATTTGTCTAAACCGTGTGACATGCTTGTTTTTTACTTCTTTTCTCATTCTAGGTAAATAGCTGCTTTCTTAATTTTTCTTCTTTTTTTAAACATTTATTTTTATTTATTCTCCCTTTTGTTGCCCTTGTTTTATTGTTGTTGTAGTTATTGTTTCTATTGGATAGGACAGAGAGAAATGGAGAGAGGAGAGGAAGACAGAGGGGGGAGAGAAAGAGAGACACCTGCAGACCTGCTTCACCACCTGTGAAGTGACTCCCTTGCAGGTGGGGAGCCGGGGCTGGAACCAGGATCCTTGAGCCGGTCCTTGCGCTTCACAACACGTGCACTTAATCTGCTGTGCTACCACCAGACCCCAATTTTGCTTCTTTTTCTTTCTGTCTCCTTCTCCTCCTCCTCCTCCTTCTTTTAAAACAGGGAGCTTTGGGTTAAAGGAATTACTTGATAGGTGTGGTGTCTGACCTGTCATGTGGATGCAGCCCAGGTTCATATTCCAGCACAACATGGGAGTACCACAGCACTAGGAGGAGCTCTGATGCTGTAGTGCTTGTTCCTCTGTTTATCTGAATGAAAAGGCAGCCCTGGAGCAGTGAGATGATACATGTATGAGGCCCCAGTTTGTCAAAAAGTAAGAACATAAGTAGGTAGACAGGGAGCCTCAGATTGCATAAGCTTCAGTTCCCATAAACTCTTAACCCAAACATGGCTCCACTACTGCTTTTCTGTGTGATCCTGGACAAGTCGCAGCTCCTGAACCATTTCCTCTTCCTTAAATGTGAATGACAGTTTAGACAGACAGGTGAGGATTCAAAAAGCCAGTGACCTTATTCCATTTCTGAAACCATTACTAGAGGAAGTAGCCTAGCCAAATGGAAACTGGACCAGAATGCACAGCTAGGAAAATGTAATATCCAACAGATAATGGCAAGTAATGAGCACAGTACAAGCCAGATCTAAATAACTGTAAATTATGTGGTTGTTGCAAACACTAATACAGTTTGTAAGAATTTTTTATCATAGGAGAGACATTAGGAGACATTATGCAAGAACAAATTTAATAATAAGCTGTGCCTATAATTCTGAATTATTTCTGCAAAACCTGGGAAATGGGGTGGGGGGGTAGAAAGGTGGGGATGGGAAAGGGAAGACCAGGAATGGAAGCATACGAATAGCCTTATCTTGGAGGAGACTGAAATTCTTGGCATTGATAAATACAGGCTCAGATATGTGTTAAATATTTGAAAGTATTAAAAAACTGGTTCACAACAATGGGAATTAGAATCTCTGGATCACCTTTTTCATTTGGGATAGCTCAGAGGGCAGGAATGTCAGGTCTCCACTCCCTAGCTTCCTCCAGGCTCCCCAGCACAGAACCTAACATGGACTTGGGAGGTCCTGCTCAGGGGCTTCCCCACTATCTCCCAAGTAGAAGGTCCCAGTTAGATATGGTGTATGTGGTGGACACAGAATGACCTAGTGGAATATCAAGAAACTCTCCATCTTGCAGGGAAAATAACCATGTCCAATAGTAATGCCCATCAAATGAGACCTGCCAGAGAGAAGATATCTCAGATATCTCAGACCTGCAGAGAGAGATATCTCAGGCTGCGGCTTTCCAGGGAGCTGGCATCACTGCTCCCAGCATTGCCGTCTTATAAAGAATGGCCCTGAGCCAACATAGTGACTCCCTGATGAGAGTGTCACAAGCCTAGGCGACATGTCCACAGTTTCAGGAGACACTGAGTCAAATTCCTGATAGGAGATGCTGATTCTAGTCAGAAAAAGCCACAGTGACTGAAGTGGACCCTGGTCAGATATGTGAGACCTTGGTCACGCATAGGTGCCAGCGAGCGTGGACTGTGTTTGCCTTGGAAGTGAGAGAATGCCCAAGTGAGGTTTAGGTCTCGTCCAGACCAGAGCCCCTGGGGCAGAAACTAGACCTCCCTCTAACTATGGCTTCCTGAGTCCAGGGACTGGTTCTCTCTCCTTAACTCTTATTAGGTGACTCATCAGGCAGGCATATTCCAGTGAAGCCAGTTCTGTCCTCCCTGGGGGTTGCCTCTCAAGTCTGCTCAGGTCTCTGCCTCTGGGGGGCGCCAAATGGCCACTTCTAGACAGAGGCCACTCTGACCTCACTCCCATGAGTCCATTCTAAACATGCACACGGTCACAGCTGGAAAAATGCTTGATAGTAACTCCATTTCCACCAGACAAATGAGGTGGCCAGAGCCCTTAGGAACTACTGGTGAGTGGCAGTGCAGGATTTGAGCCACCAGGTATAGAGTGCTGCCTGGATTATCATTGCCCACTCCTCTGCCCTACAATCTCAGGGAAAAGCCTGGTTTCAGGCCAGCTGGTTGGTCAGGATGAGGAAGGAGGTGAACTCATTTACTTTTGAAGTAGCTATCACAGCAAAACATAATGCTTCCTTGGTTCAGATAAGCAAAGGCCCAGAGAGGGTCAGTGACATGTCCAAAACCACACAGCAAGTGACTGGAGGAGTCAGAATTGGAATAGAAATCTTTCCAGGCCCATGCTGCAGCCGCCTCTCTAGCCCTCACTCAGGTGATTCAGATCCGGGACTCCTCTGACTTCCTCTCTGCTCCCAATATGAATGGCTGCTGCTGCTGCTGCTGCTGCTGTGGGCCAGGGCTAGCTATGGCCCCTTTGGCCTCCTCCTCTTTGTTCTGCTGCCTTAAGATGATCAGGATCAAGATGAAGCAGATGAGACAGCCCATCTTGAAGAAGAACTGGAGACCAAGAAACCTGGGGACAAGAAAGGGACCCCAGAATCAGGATACCCTGTCAGGTGCTGGTTGTCACTATGCTCAGCAGTCATCACCCTTTATGTACAAACATTGTTGAGACCTTTGAGGGCAGGAGAGGCTTTCTGTCCCAGGGTGATAGACTCCTTATTTTGGCTTTGGTGGGAGGGCTGGGAGCTTCCCTGGAGTTGACTTTGTGGGTCCCTATAGAAGGAGCCCTGGGTGCATACAGGAAGCTGGGTATATTCCCTGCCTCTCCCTGGACCAACCTTTCCCTGGGCATCCCCAGGGCTCAAGCATACTACCATCTGTCCTCACTCATCATACTCAAGTAGAGGATCTGCTTTCTCCATTGGTCTAACTCACCAAGGCTCTTGTTTGGCATCTCCTCTGGGAAGCCCTCTTGGGTCATTCTGGGCCCAGGTACTATGCCTTCCTCAGAGATGGATGTGACCAGCTCCCTAGTTCCAGCCCCCACTGGACACCCTAGGATCATTAACTTATCTGCCTTATGGTCCGCTTGGACTACCCACATTGTACAGGTGGGAAGACCAAGTAAACCGTGAAAGGGCAGATTCCATGGTGAGGGAGACAGAATTGGGTCTTCAGCTCACTTCACCTCAGACTCCCCATCTTTCTCACAGCTAGGCTGTTCTCCTAGTCCTCCCAAGACTAAACCATGCCAATGCATGTTCCTGTGTTGTCAGCAGACATTAGCCCAAGGGCTTGGACCTGAGGCCCAGCTTTATTAGTTACCAGTTGTATGTCTTTGATCACTCATGCTAAGGTCTCACTCACAAGAGGCAGAGACAGTGTCCAGCTGGACCCTGGACCAGTGAGCTCAGCCCTGGGGATTGCAGCTGACTCCTGGCAGGAGCACGTAAACAGGCTGTCCCTCCCTACTGGTACCCCCAGCTTCTGGCAGCCCTCCTCCAGGACTTACCGGGTCCGAAGCAGGTAGTGGTCATAGTAGCGGCAAACAGCCCGGCGCCCACAGCTCTTGGCCCAGTGCACACAGGTGGTGTCAATGGCGATGCCATGGATCACGGGGCTGGGCATCCAGGCTGGAAGAGGATTGACTCAGGAGATCATGGGGCCCTGTATTCCTTCACTGCCCCCACTTCTCCCTACAACATGATGGCTTGGGGCCACTGAGCCAGAGGGAGGACCTCTTGGCCTCCAGGTGCCACATACCCACTTCCAGGGCACTGCCCCCTGGACCTGTGAGTGCTCAGGTCAGGGTGTGGTTTCCCCCATCCCCCATCCCTGAACCCCCTCTGCAGTCCAGGACACAGTGGGCATTGAGTGAGCGCCCCCAGCAGATTCTTTACCCAGTACTCTCAGCAGCATGAACTGAATGCCTACAGCCAGTGTCTTGTCTTCTTTCTTCACTCCCCTGACAAGTGGGAACATGACAACATGAGGACTGAGACAGTCCTAGTCCTCCAGGGGCTCTCACAGTCCGCCTCTCCCAACACCATCTGCCAGCCTTCCACAGCCTGGAGACCTCTGGGGGCAGGTCCCACAGCCCAACCCCACTTCTCCTAACCCTACAAAGCATGGAGGTATGGACGTGGCACTCGATGATGAGCAGGACATATGTTTGGCACTGTCCTCTCTATATCCTTGTCACTGATACCCCTTGCTCCCCCAACCCCACCCCAGCAAAGTTTCTCCTTCTCCCTCTACTTTGCAAAGCCTGGAGCTGGGCAGCCAGGCACACCCTCAAACACCCCAACTACTGCAGCAGGTTCCCTGCCCCTCCCCCTCCTCCTCAGGAGCATTAGTGGCAGACATTTATGGGGTGCTTGCTACTAGTTCATTCTGCCCTGAAGTCCTCCCACCTCATCTCCAAGAGATAGGCATACCACTATCTCCATTTACAGATAAGGAGACTGATACTTAGACCAGACTTGGAGGCTGCTGGGTGTCAGAGCCAGAATGGGCACATCTGCCAGCACGAACCACTCCTCAATAGCCATTTCCAGGCATCTAATTCCCCTGTCCTTGATTGAGCAACCTGTTTTATGGCCTATGCATGGGTGCTCCATCTCCCCCTAACTCCTCAGATAGAGAAGAAAGCATTACGGGGCTGGGCAGTGGCGCACCTGGTTAAGTGCACATAGTCCAAAGCTCAAAGACCTAAGCAAGGATCCAGGTTTGAGACCCCAGCTCCCCACCTGCAGGGGAAACACTTCACAAGTGGTGAAGTCGGTATATTTCTCTTCCTCTCTCTCTTTCCCTCCTCTTATCAATTTCTGTCTGTCTTATCCAATAAAATACAAAAAGTGGCCACCAGGAGCACCAAGCCCCAATGATAACCCTGGAAGTAAAAAAAAAAAGAAGAAGAAGAAGACTAAGAAGAAAGAAGGGGAGGAGGAGGAAGAGGAGAAGAAGAAGGAAGAGGAGGGGGGGAAGGGGGAAAGGAGGAGGAGGAGGAAGTAATCCCAGCATAATGAAAAATTAGAATTGCCCTGAGGTACTTTTGGTTCCCCTTCCAAAGCAGGAGGGGATGACCTCAGGTGACAGTTTGTCAGGTCCAGCAGGGATGGTGGCCTGAGGAAAGCTTTTGGACCAGGAGGCAATGTTCACAGGATCCTGGCCTGCACTGGTCACTCCATAAGGTGTTCGTGGTCTGGAGTGGCATTCAGAATGGGTGGGTAGGGGCCACACCACCACACCCTAGTGGATGCTGGCTTTCTGAGATCAGGGATATTCTGGGAGGTCTGGCCAGAGTCTGTAGCGACTTATTACAGGACTTGGAACAGCTACCCAGGTGCTTGTGGGAAGCTTCAGAAGGTGCAAGCATGGGGAGAGAACGGGTCTGGAGGCTGAGGAAGGCTGTAGTGCTTTCTGGAAGCACCCCATGTGCCCTACCCAGGGTGCATAGAGGGCAGGGTGGGGACTCAGGTGCTGCTCACTGCATCAGCACCTCTGTCTCTGGACCCCTCAGACCTCCCTACCCTGCCCATGGCCAAGGACCTTTGGGCTCCCTACCCAGCTGCCCACTTTCACCTGAGGATGAGCATGAAGGAGGGTGTGTGAGTGAGGCTGCCCAGGGCAGCCCCCAGGCTGACCAGGAGCATGAAGGGCAGTACCAGGTGGCTGCAGGCTGACTCACAGGAGCCCTCTAGCATAGGACTGCCTCTTGGCACACAGCTGCAATTACTGTAGACAACCTAGGATGAGAGAGAGGAAGAGCCTTCAGGACCTACACAGGGAGGCAGTGCAACTAGGCCCAGAAGGCCCACAAAACCCCAAACACACACAGCAGTCAGGGCTGTTTGACTGGTCTAATAGGAGTCTCCCCTCCAACATGCTGGCTTCCCTGCAAGGGCTGAGGTAGCAGAAGCCATCACACTAGGAGCCATCCCCAGCCTGTCCTGGAGGGTGATTGCAGGGGCATACCCAGCCCTTTGGTGGCCTGGAAACCCTCCAGCTCAGGATTTTCAGCAGAAGTGGTTTAGACTGGCTGTGCCTCCAGGCGCCAGTGAGGGGAGACCTAAGCTGGAAACTCAGGCTTGTCTTTCCTTCCCCAGGCAACAGCTCTGACACCAGGGTGTCCTTGGATCACTGGCAGAGACACATGAGCAGGGAATGGGGTCAATGAACTCTTGGGGTATACAGGAGGGCCTGTGGCTTCTCACCTCCAGCCCTAGTAGCGACTTATTACAGGATTTGGAACAACTACCCAGGTGCCTGTGGGAAGCTTCAGAAGGTGCAAGCATGGGGAGAGATCGGGTCTGGAGGCTGAGGAAGGCTGTAGTTTTAACTGCTTCACAGGATGGGCAGGATGGAGAGGTGGCCTAGAGACCCAGAGTAGAGAGCAGCTGGGAGAAATATCAGGAAAAGGGTTTTGGTTGGGGAGATGCTTGGAGGTGCAGTTCGAAGGAGAGGGGCTTCCAGTGCCTGGTGCTGTCCATGTACCTTTTTACATTGTACAGAAATTGCTACAGTGACAGTGAAGAGACAGGTAAAGAAGAGAGATCTCCAGTCCCTGCTCCTCTCCTGAGATGCAGAAGATAGAGGCCCACTTGGACTCAGAAGCTAAAAGCCAGTCTCCTAGATTCCTCCCAGGCCTTCCTGCATGTTCATCTAACTCTGTGGCCAGAAGTTCTCTTTATGATGAACTTAAATCTCTCCAACTGTATCCAATTCTCATACCCTGGGGAGATTCAGCCGCACCCTTGAGCCCTAGGTCCACCTGCCCCGTGCCCTCATGTCTCCTCTGGTCATTTGTTCACTCATCCATCAGTGGTGACTGAGTGCAGCTGTGTGACTACCAGCCTACCCGTTACAGAGCCCAGGAGCTCACAGCTGGTCTGAGGAGGCAGACTGGCAAAAGGACAGTGCCAGGCCAGAGTGACAGCTCCTGAGTATTCTCAGCCTCTAGAGAGATGGCTGAGCTGAAGGCCAAGGCCCTGGGGTCTAGGCCCAGTTTTGGCATTGAGACATTGCCTGGTCCTCTCCCGAGCCTTTGCTTCCCATCTGCATTGTTAGGAAGGAAGGAAAGAAGGAAAGAAGGAAGGAAGGAAGGAAGGAAGGAAGGAAGGAAGGAAGGAAGGAAGGAAGGGAGGGAGGAAGGGAAACAACAGGTCCAAAATGGAATCACTTGAGCTAAGACCCACATCAACAAACCAAGACTGAATGCCTAGCCTAACTTTAGTGCCAGCCTCTCCCAGATATAGTTTTTTCAACTGGAATTTCTGGTCAGCACTAGTGAGGTAATCTACCTGAGGGACTCCAAATGTCTCTTAAAGGAAGGTGGCCTTGCCTGGGACAATCTTCTTTTCCTTTTCCTCAACCATCTTGGCTTATAGAACCCTTCCCTTTGGCACAACTCCTGAACTCCTTCCTAATTGTTAGATGAGATGCCATCTGACTCAAGAACCACTTAAGGAAGCCCATTAGATCTTTATATTTACTCAGCTGAAATTTTTTAACAGTTTGACAAGCATATTAGGAATGTGTATTGCTGAGAGTTTATAATTTCCCAGACTCTGGGCTAAGTGCTTTACATGGGCTACATCACAGGGCTCTTCACTGGCTGCTCCATGGATTCACCACATAAAGCATTCAGCACAGTGGTTGGTATGTGGGTACATTCAATACCCTCACCCCTTTTTACAGACCAGGAAATGGAGGCAGATGATCTGGCCTAAATGCACTGGGGCCCATAAGACTCATATCCACAGGCATCACTGTCCCCTTGGGGGTCCTGACCTATCCACCTGGGCCCAGGGACCTCAGAAAGGTTCTCAGAAGGATCAGACCAGGTCAGGCCATAAGTGTTAAGATAGTTGGAAAGGCCACGCCTTTGGCTACTCCCAGTGCACACACTTTCCCAACCCAGGCGGCTCCTGCCTGGCTTCTAAGGCACCAAGAGTCATCAGGGCTCAAGTCTCTCTCTGGAGGAGCTCAGGCCACCATGGTGTGGCATAGTGTGACAGAAGTGAGTTTGCATGATGGAGCTGGGGTCTCTGGAGAGTGGAGGGGAGATGTAATAGCCACTAGCCCGACACAGCAACCCCCATATGCTTTCTTTACTGAAACCTTCTTTACTGCAGGCTTGAGGGAGGTGAGTGCGATCCCACTATTTAAGGGTATGTGCAGGGGAAGATGATCCAGATGGTCTCAGTCAGTGGCCTTTCTTGTGTTCACACAAAAAACAGTGCTGTTGGCCTGGCTGCCCTCTTTCCCCTCAGGAGCTCTGCCCCTTAAGAGAAGGGCCCATTGGCTCTGAGTCCTCAGCTCCTGGTACAAGACCTGGTGTTGAGGAGGGGTTCGGTGAAGGTTTGTTGACTAGATAAACAAATTGATGGACGCTTTGAATCCAAGTCCCCACTGACCTCCCTGCCTTCTGACCCCTCCCTCTACACTGGGACCTCAAATGCGATCAAACACAGACCAGATTTTGTCACTCCCTGCTGATCATCCATCCATGGCTCCTTCCCCATGAATCTCCAGATGAGGTCTTTACTCTTGGCCTGGTATTCAGACCTTCCTTCTCTTTATTGCCTTGCCTTTATTCCAGCAAGTTCTTGGCAGCTTCTAAAAAAAACCCAGGCTTCTGTGCACCTTGCAGTGTACACATTCTTACTTCCAGACTCTGCTTCTGTAAGTCTCCCTGCCAGAAAGCCTGTCCCTGTCTACGTACTCACCCTGGAAGGTCCAACACAAACTTCACCTCCTGTGAGGTCTCTTGGACTACCACCCCCCAAGATGGGACATGCCCCTTCTCATCCTTTCATGTACTTGTGGGGGCCACTGTCCTGACCAGCAGCACCCTTGGAATTCCCTCATGCCAGTTCTGGAGCACCTCTCTGCTCTGGGCCCTGGCATCTGGCTGGGCCCAGACTGGAAATGAAAAACTTATTAAAAGAATAATGTTTCCCATATGGTAATGGAAGAAGACAAATAGGCAGGCAGATAGTCAAGCCAAAAAGTGAAAAGATCCGAGGAGGAGAGCAGAGCAAGCACATGGGCAGAAGAGGGCAGTGACTGAGACCCACCTGGCTCTTGTTTGCTGCCTCCTGAAGCCCCCGGCCTGTGCAGCCTGCCTGGCAAGGTGTGAGGTACTCCACTCGGGTAACAGGATCGCAGACAGGGTTGAAGTCATCTGAGGGGCAGGAGCAGGGCTTCATGCAGTCTAGAAACTGCTGCAGTTCAGGCTGGGTGCTGGGGAAAAAGGGAGGCTAAGTTGACCTGATTCTCCCTCCTATGAGCCACAAACCCCACCACTAGCATGGGACAGAAATGTCAGATTCACAGTTTCCCTGCATGGTCACTTGGTGATGTGCAGCTTGGGAAGCAGGGACAGGGGCTAGAAGTTGTGTAAGTGGGGGTGGGGTACAGAATCTGGACCAGTGAGGTGAGCTGACAGAGTCAAGGGGAGAAGAAATGAGAAAAAAGGCACATAGTATAAGTTGACTGTCTTTTTTCATTTACTTTTAAAAAAGTGTGAAGTTGGGGGGGGGTGGCCTGGGACATATCATGAGCATGAGGCCCTAGGGTAGATCCCTGGAACTGAACAAAAGAAAACTGGTAAATTATCTATTCATTTTTAACTTTAAAAATTATCTCAAGGGCTGAGGAGGCAGCACTAGTGGTATCACAAATGACTCAGATACCTGAAACCCCAGAAGTCCAAGTTCAATCCCCAGCACCATCATAAGCCAAAGCTAAGCAGTGCTTGGTGAAAATAAATAAGTAAATAAATAAATGATGATAAATAGATAGAGATGATAGGCAGGCAGGCAGACAAATGAGAGGGTGATCTGGCTGTGACATCTGTCACCCCATTGATCACCAGGGTTGATTTGGCTGATCTAGCTGGCTAGCTAGGTGGGTTTTCCCTTCCTCCTTCACTGCTCCATGTGCATCCCTCCCAAAGCTTCATGCTTCAAGAGTTTGACCTTCCCTGAAGAGAGACAAACTGGTTTCTAGTTTTTGTAGCTGTGCTCCTCTGCTAGAACCTCCAAACAAGCTCTCAAGATAGATAGATAGATAGATAGATAGATAGATAGATAGATAGATAGACAGACAGACAGACAGACAGACAGACAGACAGGCAGGCAGGCAGACAGGATCATCTCAGGGTCATAGCTCCCTCCTCAGAGGGATCTTCACAGACACAGGTCCCATCCTAGAGAGAGAGAGAGTTGTATCCCTGTTTGGAAAAGAACAAGCAAGGAGGATGTGGAGGGAAGGATGGGGTGAGAGACCTGAGAGTGGAGCATTTCTAGGCCTGGAGGCAAGGTGTCCCCCTGTGGGACTATGTGAAATCTTGGTAGAGCTTAGGGGAGCTCTCCCATCCTTGGATGGAGGTCTGGAAAGGCACCCCACTTGTTAGCCTCTCTCCTTATAGAGATGAGCCAAGAAGAAAAGTCTCCCAGACTCAGTTTCTCCTTGTTAGTCTCTCAAGCTCACAGAAAGCCTACAAGCCTCTCACAGTTAGTTCCCCTGCTAGCAGGCCAAATGGCTGCCGACTTGAGGGTTCACTCAAAGTTCACTATAGTCATTCAAAGTTCACACATTCACTATAACTTTACCTTTTGATCATATATGAGGAACACACTCTATCATACACCCCTGCCAGTATCCGGCAGTGAGACCCCATATTCTATTTCTTTGTGCCCTTTGATATCTGTGATTTACATCAATTTTTGTTTTTTTCTTCTTCTCCACGTGAGCACCAGCATCCCCCCACCTCCACCCCCACCCCATAGTCACTCAGAAGGATCCCCATGTGGGGATCAGGAGCTGGTACCTGGTTGAGGAGGAGCTGGTACCAGCGTGAGGCAGGGAGAGGATCTGGGGGAATCTGAGTTTGTATTGGCCTAAGGCTGAAGCAGTTCTTGGGAAAATGAAATCACCCATAAGAGCCTGACTGTGTCTCCCCAAACCCTTTTTAAGCCAGCTCCCAAGGGCAGATAGTATATTTGTGAGGAGGGAGGCGGGTGCTGCCCTGCAGTCATGGCAATGGTGGGGAAAATCTCCAGGCCAAGCCCTTCCAGGGTGCAAGTTCCCTCTGCAGACTCACGCTGCTGTGCTCCCCAGGGATGGAGGGGCCCCTCTTTCCAAGCCTTCTTTTGCTTTCTCTGGGGCTGAACTGAGTCCTGCTTCTGCCATGTGGCCTTCTAAAACACCATCCCAGTTGGCTTTGGCCCATGCAGCCTCCATTCTTCCCATGTCCAAGCTGTCCTATCCATGAAGAAGTGCCAGCACATCCACCTGGAGCCTTCCAGAGAACCCCCACTGTTTACAGCCCAGTGGAAGGTATATGAACCAAGAGGGGAGGAGAGGAGACAGGGCTCTAAGGAGGTGATATCTGAGGCAGGAGAGTGTCCCAAGGGCCTGGCCTCTTCGAGCTGGACCAGCATCCTCATCCCATTTGCCCTTATGCTGACACTCACCCAGGATGGTGGAAAATGCCTGCAATCTGGTGGGTAGAGCAGCCCATGAAGAAGAGTGGCAAGCTGAGAAGTAGGCAGAGCAGCGCCCCCAGCAGACAAAGGATGCTGCTGCGTAAGGAACCGAGGTGGAGGCGCTTGATCAGGATGCCGCCGACTACTATGCCCACAATGGCTGATGGGATGGTGAAGCAGCCGATGAGCAGGTTGGCGAAGGATGCTGTGACTGAAAACTGGAGCTCCAGAAACTTGGGCAGGAAGGTGGCCATGCCCGCTACCATGGATGACAAGCACACCTGCGCCAGGACCACCAGCAGAAAGATGGGGTGGCACAGGGTCCGCAGCAGCACCTTGGGGAAGACTGAGGGCAGGTGGAGCTGCTGTCAGTTTTTGTCCCAGCCTGTTGCTCTGGCCAGTCTACACTCTTCTATTCTGTCCTCCCAGATCATTCTGTCTAACTCTTTTGCATTCTGTCTCATTACATTTGACTCCTTACCATTTAATTCTAGTCCACTTAAAAAATTATGTTTCATTCCGTTCTGCTTAGCTAGATTACACTGTAGTCAACTGTGCTGCTTTCCATTCTATCCCATCGAAATTCAATCCTACGTAGTACTGTTCCGGACCATCCTATCTGTCTCCCTTTCATTCCTTCAATCCCCTCTCATTTCATTTCTGTCCTAATTGTTCAATTCCTCTCTCCCATCTTGACCCTTCCCATCTCATGTCCTTATATGACTTTCTAAGCTGGCCTGGGCCTGTATGTCCCAAACAAATGTCCCTAACAGAGGCTAGCACCCCTCCCCTGGCCTCCTTATCCCTGCTTCCTGTTTCTCCAGAGCATAGTACCTGGAATACTAAAGATTTGAATTATTTAGCCTTTTTGTTGCCACCCCACCATCTTGCAGGCCTCTTTCAAAGCAGTAATTCTTTTCTGGTGCATTAGTCTCTAAATCTCTAGAGCCCAAGGAATAGCAAAGTGTTGACTAATAATTATAGAACAAAGGAATGAGTGAATGAACATACAGACTAATATGTGATCAAATACCAAAGTGCAGGTGTAGAATCTAAGGCCACCTGAGAAAGTTATCTTCTGTGGGCAGGAGTTGAGGGATTCCTGGATGGCTCACAAATGTGGGCCTGAGCTTGGTTGGGGAGGTGGGGGAGGGAGAAGGAGCGCCTGGTGGGGCATAGTAGAGGCAAAAGCCTGGCGGCAGGAGTAAAAGTGACTGTCCTGGGGTTGAGGACCTCCTTAATCTCCTGCTAATGCCTACAACACAGCATAACATGTTTATAAGCTCCCCCAAAGTGAGCCTGTTAGACTGAAGGGTACCCAGTAATTGGTGAGTCTGAAACCCTGGCCTACAGGGCATTCACCAGCAGGGCAGCCAAGGTGAAGGCTAGGAGTGCTTCTGTTCCACTATGTTCACTCTGTCTCCACCAACAAGAGGAAGAGACCTGTTTCTGCCAATAGAAGGCGAGACTGAAGTTAGAAATAGGGATCAAGGGGGATAGACTTTTCTAGTAGATGATAACTGAGGGAATCTGAAGAGCAAACCAGGAGCCAGGGAGATAGGATAATGGTTATGCAAAAGATTATCAAATCTGAGGTTCTAATATCTTCAGGTTCAGTCCCCTACACCATAAACCAGAGATGAGCAGAAAGACAAACACATAAAAACAGAAACAAAACAAACACAGAGGAGAAAACCACTTGCTCCCTGGGCTGGCAGGAAGATGGCCATGGGTATCGTCTGAGCTGAGTAGAGAGTCCTTTGTGCTCTTGCACAGAAATCTGTCATAGACGATTTCTGTCTGTCCTTAGGGCTTAGACAAGTGACTCTGAAGATCCCTCCTATTTCTTTGGGAGCCAGAAAATAAAGCAGGTGGGAGCTGGGGTTTGGAATTCCCCTCATTCATGTCCCTGTTTGGTCTCTGATCCCTTCCTATCCAAGGAGCACTTTCAATCTGTACTTAGAGCAAGGATGTATGGTCTGGCTCACTGCCCATGCTCTACCCTCCATGGGTGTCCTGGCCAGGACAGGCCTGAGTTTGGCCCACACTATGCAGGTGCCCTCACTATCTCCTGGTCCCAGAGAGGGACAGGGACTTGTCCTTTATCTAGAGAGGCCAAGGCAAGGCTAGGAGTTTCCCGGGATTTCCTGACTCTTAAGTGCCTGACTTCAGAACATTCCATCTCATTCACTATTCCCAGTCTGTCTGTGCCAAACCCTGCAGTGAGTGCACTCTCTGTTCAGCTTCTCTTCAGAATCCTTATCCTGTCAACTGATGGTTGCAAGTCCTTATGGGAAGGCCTGTGCCTGCCACTTAGACAAGGTACCTTGGAGAAAAATACCAGGGGCCCTCTCTAGTTTAGCACAGTGTTTCCCCCATTAGAGGGGCCAGGCTTCTCTCCATGCTGAGAATATACCTCCTCCAGCTCAGAGTCAGGCCCCCTCCACTAGGTTCTCCTTTTCAGTCTCCCTGTCTGACAGGGTCTTCCCTGTCTCATAGACTACCTGCTCTGTGAGACTAGGGCTCCTTCAGATAAAGGATTGTATGTCCTCCTCCTGTTTCTCCCAAAGTCCTAGGTGGTCAGGGCTGGGGATGGATGGGTGTGGGGGGCATCAAACCAGTCCCTCTGGAGTTCAATAGAAAGTTCTCAGGGCCCAGGGCTAGTATTGCCTTGGTCTCTCCCAGGCTCCTATAGAAACTGAAGCCTCCAGAGACAATCTGTCCCAGAGCAACTACTCCAGGATACAATTTCAGTAACTAACCCAGCATCCCTTTGAGCATGAGCCAGAGCAGTGATTAATAAACTCTCCTATGAGCAGTATGCAGAGGTGTTCCAGAAACTGGGGTGACCTGAGGTTAGGGAGCCCAAATCTCTGCCTCTAGACCTAACTAGAGGGAGCTCAGATCTTTTCACCCACACCCTTGAAGATACTGAGAACTAGGGCCTGGACTACTGGTATCCCAACATCCAGTTTTAGGAAACTATTCCGCCAGATCAGCCCCAAAGAACTTCCTTTGACAAATGCAGGTGTGTGTTTATGTGTCTGTGGGGGAGACTTACAGAAATGCTGTGATTGTCACCCTCCTACACCACATTTAGCAGCTAAGGCATGGTCAGAATAATAATCTCCGGGCAGGACTGATAATTGAAATAATAATTGCTGCTTATATAAGCATGGGCTCTCTCTCTCTTTTTTAATAGTATACGAAGAACTTTCCATTCGTCTTCTCATTTGATTCTCCTAATAGTCCTTGAGAGAAGCAGAGCAAGGATTATCAACCCAGTCTTTCTGAGGAGCATTAAAGAAGGAAAGCAACTTCTATGAGAGTGCACACCAGTCAGTGCTGGGGGTTAGACTCCATTCCAGATCTGATTCACTGCCCAGTGCTCTGTGAGGGCCAGGCAATAGCAGGCACTCAGTCAGTGCTCATGGGTACAAAGATTTTGGGGTTGGAATCTTTGGGAGGGATGGATCATGAGCTGTGGAATCACTGACTTCAGAAACTCAGGGTAAAGAGTCCTAGATCTTACTACTATGTCTTCCTCTCGCTGTACAGTTGGGAATTCAGAGGCCCAGAGAGAAGCAAGGACCCAGCACCAAGCCTAGATTTCTGGACATCAACCAAGAGCTCCCTTTACCCGAGTCATGGCCCGGGAATGGAAAATATTTACTGCCTCTGCTTGTAGGCAGGATGATGGGTGAGCCCAGGGATGCACAAGAATTGACCTCTGGAAGCTTGGTACTCAGGGAAAGGTGAGACCTGAGCTGTTTGAATAACTGAAAGAGCTGAAAGGAGTCAGGGCTAGGTGTGCAGGTAGAAGGAGAGGAGTGGCACTTGAGCATGGCCTACAGGAACAAGGAAGGTTTTGAGAGGTAGCAAAAAATAATGATGTCCAAACAGAAGGAGTCAGATAAGCAAAGACTGAGGGGAGTGGATGGTGCCCAGGAGCTGTCTTAGGTGTGGGACATGAATCCAGAAAGGCAGGAAGGGGCTGTACCCTGTGCAAATTCTGACCCTACCTCCCCATAACCTGGGCTGGGCTCACTCACCTTTGATGAATTGAATCACAGTCAGGTTCTGTGCCACCTGGGCTAAGCCATTCTGCTTCTCCTGGGACTCCTTGGAGCTCTGTTCAGAGGGTGAGACCACATCCTGGGGAGATACACAACCAAGGGCCATCAATCAGCAGGACATCTGACAATCTGCTTAGAAGTGGTTGTGGGTATGGATCAGAGCAATCAGGGCTCCACTCAAGGAGAGGCCAGGATGAGTGCTGTTCCTGCATCAGAAGCTCCACTGGTTCTGGGTGTTGTAACACTTAGCAACTGGTTTTGAAATAATGGATATAGTTCCACTGGTCTTCACTTTGTCATCACCAAATTAATATCACCATTACTGTGACAACTACCATCATCAGCACCTCCACAATCAGCACTCAGAAACCGGAAGATGCTTTTTTTTTTTAATCTTAATAAAATTTTTGAAGTGCAATTCCATGGCTTCTGGCAGACTTTTTCCCATTTCAATTTCAGATAGAAAGATAAAGAGAAGGAGAAAGAGAGAGAAGAAACACCACAGCACCACTCCCATTCATGGAGCTCCCATGATGATGCTTCCATGCGGCCCAAGGTCTCAAATCCAGGTCCTAATCTGTGATAATATGTACTCTCTACTGGATGAGCTATTTCCCAACCCCCAGAATAATTTCTTTAAAGATTTATTGATTGCAAGTGATCAGGTGGCAAAATGGGAAGAGTGTTGGACTAGCAGCAATGAGGTCCCAAGTTGGTCTCTGCTATTAAATAGACCAGAATTGTGTTCTGGTTCTCTCTCTTCCTTTTTCTCAAAGATAAATAAATCTTTAAAGAGATTTTTTATTATTATTTTCATTTAAGACTAAAGCATTGCTTAGCTCCGGGGTATGGTGGTACCAAGGATTGAACCAGAGACTTTGGGGCATCAAGCATGAAAGTCTGGTGTGTTATATTGCATTACATCCCTGGTCCCAGGCAGGTAAGGCTGAAACACAGAATGATGATATAACTTGCCTGGTAACACTAGTCATATGTGGCCTGACTGGGATATGAACACAGAAGCTGTGTTCACTTAATGGCTTCACCCTCAGGGAACAGGAAACTGAAGCCACTGGGTACTGGGTGCCCCACCCTTTGTGCCCTAATGCTACACTGGTTTTAGAAAGTTTACTTGCTTTCCAGAGAAGATAAAAATTTATTTAACACTGGATGCTTTGATTTGAACCAAGTCTTGCTTGGTATCTCTTTCCTAAAGTACTCTGAGCTCTCCAGAAGCAAGTATCCTATGTACCTTGTGCTCTGTAGAAAGCTGGTGTTAGCACAGGGTCTAGGGGTAAACTAGTGGATAGCTGATAAGTGTCGCTGAAAAGAGGGAGTGCAAGAGAGGATTCCAACAGATGGGGGAAGTTGGGGGTGGTGGTGGCAGCCCACACACCAGGCTCTGGGAAGAACAATGAGAGCATCAATAGGTGATGCTGTCATGCTGCAGGCCAGATCTTAGATGGCTAGGGGCTCAGAGAGGGCAGGGACTGACACTGACACCCAGGAACTGCCCTATGGGACTTGCAGAGGAAAGAGACTGACAATCTATGTGGGAACTAGTCAGCTCGGAGGTGAGTTCACTTGCTCCAACACCACATACTCTGAGAACAGAGCTCACGCTGACCAAGTAGAAACTATTGCTTTATCCCAAATCCTGGAAGTCAGGGACCTAAGTGCAGGACTAACAGAATGAGGAGGCAGCTTTGTGACATGATGTGAGGAAAGCTGAACTCACCATCTGGGTCTAAGTTCTCTGTGGGGAGTCACAGCCTGTTGGCCACTTGCACTGAGAGCTGTGCTATGTGAGACCATAGGCCAGTCCTTGGGCCTCTGAGCTTGAGAAATGTGGCTAGTCCAGACTGAGATGTGCTCAGTGTCAAATACATGCTGTATTTTAAGTAGAAAATTAACTTGTTATGTTCTATATTTGTGGCATGCTAAAATGGGAATATTTTAGATCTAGTGGGGTAAGTAGAGTTTACTATTAAAATTATTTTGTTTACTTTGTGCTACCACATTATTTAGAATGGCTGTGTGGCTAAAATAATATTTCTTTTGGACATATTGCCTCCCAGAAAAGTAAAGCCTGTTAAAGAAAATTTAAATGGGACTGTACAGACAAAATAACTAAAGCAGTAATCTCAGGGGTGGGGAGGTGGCTCACCTGGTAGAGAAGACACTTTACCACACAGGAGAACCCAAGTTTGATCCCGCAGCCACCACACAGGGGCACCATGCACTCACTTCATGAGTGATGAAGTAGTGCTGAGGTGTTTCTCCTCTCTCTTTTTAAATGTTTTTTAAAATTATTTTTATTATCTTTACTTATTGGATAGAGACATTCAGACATCGAGAGGGTAGGGGAAGATAGACAGAGAGACACCTGCAGCACTGCTTCACTTGTGAAGTTTACCCCCTAGAGGTGGGGGTCGGGGGGTTCAAACCTGGGTCCTTGCACATTATAACATGTGCACTCAATCAGGTGAGCCACCACCCGGGCCCATGTCTCTCCTCTCTATCTCTCTCTTTCCCCCTCTCTCCCTATTTCTCACCCTGTATTGAAAAGAAAAAGTGCATGAGGAATGGTGAAATAATGGCTATACAGAGGCCCAGAGATAATTCTGGTGGCAAAAGCAAGTACAAACACACAGTCTCACAGAGATGCACAAGCCAAAAGTCAGAACAGAATTGCCCTGCTTCTATGCCGAGCTTCCACCTGAAACTGCCTGTCTGATGGGAAACAATGACCAGAAAGGCATGGTACTCACAAGTCATCAAGCTGTAAAAATGAGCCACCTTCCTATTGTGTCCAATCCCCCAGCCCCCACAAGAAAGGACTAAAGGGGCAGATTCAGGAAAATAGGTGACCAAGCTTATGTGCCTTAATGCATAGATACCGTTGAGCTTGGAGACACACTGTCTAGCAGTTCCTGTGTTCTTGTTCTAGAATCATAGGGTGCTCCTTACAACCTCCCCTCACATATACATAACAGATAAAACTTCTAAACCAGGACTCCAGACCTTGGAGCTATTTTCTCAGAGGTCTTCTAGCTCTTCCTGGGCTCAAGGATTGGACTCCGATTTTTTTTTTTTTTTTTTTTTTTAGTTAAGCTCATCTGACATCCAAGTGTCTCTTTCCAGCTAACAAACAGCACCTGACTGCCTTCTCAGTCCAGCCAAGCCAGGGAGGAGAGGGTGGTTTGTGGGAATGTGCTGGATGCCTGAGGGATAGGGCCTGGAGTAGGTGCTCACCAGGAAGGTGACTCCACTCATGACTCAGTGTTTTCATCAGGGATGGGGCAGGCAGAATTGCATGAGCACTTTATCTGGGGACTGCTTGTGTCAACTATGGAGACAACCAGAGTCCTCTGCTGCCCCATGCCACTGCCCCAGCTGGTAGATTGACACCGCATGCTCACATCTACCATGCCCTTTAGCTTCCACGACAGTCTGAAAGAAGAGTGTTCCTATTTGATGGGATTTGGCAAACTGGAGGATGTTATACACTTATTATTATTTTTTAAGGTTTTGTTGTTTTAAAAATATTTTATTTTTGATGCTTTTTTATTATTTTAATGAGAGAGAAAGAGAGATACAGAGAGAAAAACCAGAGCACTGCTTAGCTCTGGCTTATGGTAGTGCTGGGAGTTGAAGCTGGGACTTCAGAGCCTCAGTTACAATAGCCTTTTGCATAACCACTATGCTGTCTCCCCAGCCTGGGTATTAAATGGGGCAGGGGAGGGTGAGCATTCCCAGATTCAAAAAGGTACCTGCTAATGACAGTTGCAGTCTGATTTTGAAGAACAGGGAAAACCTGACAGAAAAACTCAGGTCCTGTGGCCAAGTGGTGATGTACCAGGTCAAGCACACATGCTACAATGCAGAAGGACCCAGGTTCAAGCCCCTGGTCCCCACCTGCAGGGGGGAAAACTTCATGAATGGAGAAGCAGTTCTGTAGGTCTATCTATCTATCTATCTATCTATCATCTTCCCCTTCCTCTCAATTTCTGGATATATCTATCCAATAAATAAATAAAGATAATAAAAAATTATAAAAAATAGAGAGGGAGGGGGAGAGGAGAGAGAGAGGGAGAAGGGTAGGGGGAGAAAAAGAGTGAAACTCAGGTCCTCAAGGAGGAAGTATCACTGAGGAAGTAACAAGCAGAGAAGACTCTTGGAACCAGGTCCTCTAGCAGTCTCATGCTGTAAGGAACAGCATGGGTTTGGGGGACAGGAGAGGAGTGGAAGACTCAGGGTGTGAGACTTCAGGAAGACCCTGAAGGAAAAGTGTGGTTGGAGCATGGGCAGCACAGGAAGGGAGATACTGAAGCAGGAGCAGAGTAAAGTGTGATGGTGGAAAGGGAACAGTATGCCTCTAGAGTTGGGCTAAGGACCTGGGCTCCATCCTGGGGATGTGAGGGACCCTTCCTGTACCCTATGCCTAGCTCCTCCTAGGTTTCTGCCTTCTCCTCTGGCTTGGTGTCAAGGACTCTTGACTCATAGTGGGCTCCAGAAATGGGAAACACCATGGCTCTGCTGAGAGCAGACCTTGGAGAATGATCCACCAGGCCTGCGGTTTGCCCAGGTCAGCAGGCCTGGGTCAAAGGAGCGGGTTCAGACTTCCCCTCTGGAGGCCACGTGCTGCCTGCTGTAAGCTTGCAGGACAAGGGCCATGGGACTGTGTGTGGGCAGATGCATGGGAGGCCCAGCTGTGGCGGCCCCCAGGAAGCAGGAGCTGTCCTCTGAGGAAGCCAGCTTCTTAGGAGACTGTCCTGGGGCTGCATGCCCAGCCCCACAAAACCAGTCCTCACCCTGGCCCTGATACACTTTGCCAGCATCAGCTTTACTCACAGATCCAGGGATGAAGCTGTCAGCTAACCTTCCTGTCTCTTAGGGAGGGAGGGCTTTGGAGCAGAGGATCTGGCTCTGAGCTTCTGCAAGGAAAGTGAGGTGCTTCCCATTTCCTTGTTATGAAATTCATGCTAAGGGTCTGGGCCCTTTCCTTATGGTCATGCTTCTCTGTTCCCTTTAGCCACCAGAAAAAGCTCAGATCCCCAAAGCGGACCAGTTAGAACAAATGAGCTCATCTTTATGTCTCTCGCCTGTGTATCTTTCTTTCTTCTGTTCTGTAGTCTTTTGCTCACTCTTGTTGTTTCCTGTTTCTTAGTCTTGATTAACTGACTCAGCACAGATCTTAAGGATGGCCCTTCTGGGTCCAAGTCCCAGCACACCACTCATCAGGGTACTTAGTCTCTGCAACTCAGTCCTGGAGGTGTGAAGTAGGGGTACTAGCATACCTTCTCTCTGGGGAGGTCACAAGGATTAAATGAGATGAACTAGATGAAGAGTTGGTATGCACATACAGTAAGCAGTAAATATGAGTTGCACATCCAGTTCTTTCACTGTGAATACATGTGTCTGGCATGAGCTTGCCTCAAACCCTTTCTGAAATATTGTGAGAGTAGGATCTAGAAGCGTTGGAAGGTATAGAGGGCACAGGAAGACTGCTGTCTCAATGAGACCGATCACCACAAGGATAGATAGGGCCAAGTGACCTGCTAAGGAACCCCTAAGACATCACTTTTACACCGCAGGCCCTACCAGGAGTCTTGGGCCCTCATGGAACCTTTGGGACTGGCAGATTACAAATGGGGAAACTGACATTTAGAGAGAAGGGAGACCTATCTTGGTTCATTCCTAGAAAGATGTCTGGGTGGCTACCTAGACTCTGAAGTCACAGAAACAGGTACAGAGAGAGTCAGCAAAACAGAGCTCCTGCACCTACCATGTCCTGTGTCCCAACCCTACCCCTACACCCCATTGGAGACTCTCCTGTGTAGAGACTGTAATTTCTGTCCACCCTACAACTCCCAAGCAGAGAATGCCAAGTACTGGCTTTCATCCTGTCCTCCTCCTTTTCCTCCTTCTCTTCCTTCCTCTCCCCTTCTCCTCCTTTGTCATCAGCTGACAGCTTCTTGGGGCAGAGGATGTGGGGTGCACACCCCGTCTCCCTTGTGAAATACTCAGAAACTGCTCCAGAGAAGGGAAGTCACCTAGAGAAACTACTAGCAGGCCCACCAGAGCTGGCAGGCTTTGTCCAATCTCCTGCCCATTGCACAGACAGAGAAACTGAGTCACAGAGCTCTGGTTCATACTGTCCTCATATAGCATGCACAAAATCACCTTCTGGAAACCATGAGACCTGCCCTTACTTTCAGGAGGGTATTTGGGGCCTGCTAATCCTAGAAGAAAATGCTTAAAGTCACTACAGAAGTAATCCCCTGCCTGCAGAAGATACAGATGCCCTGTGTGGGACCCTGGACTTCCTGGCAGCTGATTCTGTCTAACCTGGTCCATGCTCCCACCACAGCCTGAGTGTGCAAGGCTGGCCAGTGAAAATGTTGTCAGCATGGCCTAGGAAGCCTGGAGGAGGCAGGGTACAATGCCTCCCACATCAATATTTATTGCTGGAGAGCTGCTGGAAGCAGATCGCAGTGTTCCCAGCCTCTAGTTCTTTTTAAAGAACCTCTCACCCCCTCCACTCACCACTCCCCACCCCCAGCATGCTGATAGAAGGAATCCAGACAGCCAGACAGGCTCACAGCCAGGGAGCCAGCATCTCAAGGCATCGCCAAGATGCAACTTTCACAATCTGACTCTCAGCATCACAGGAGCTTCCACTCAAAGGATCTGCATTTTATGCATCAGGGGTGGGGATGCTGAGGGTATGGCTCCAGCAACCTAGCCTCTGAGATTTACATGCTGTGACAGAATGGACAAGGGGTTTGCTCAAGGTCACATGATTGACAGGTGACAGAGTTTTCAAGACTGGCCCTTGCTTCTCTTCACATGGCACAAGTGGCTGCTCTTTTGTGTTCAAACTTAGGGTCCCTTGGAGGCCATTCATAATCAGCAGCCCAGGTTCTCCCCCCTCACCCCCCCCCAGGTCCTTCCCATTTCTAAGAATTCTTCTCCAAGTTCCAGAAATCCTGTCTCATCCAAATTTTGGCCTGAGCTAGGCAGAACTAGGAAGGACCATCTGTGATTCCAAACTGTTTTCTTCCCCTGAAACTGGTCCCTTTCCAGGGCCTGCCTCTCCCTCTGAGTCCGGCGCCAGCCAGCCCTTCACTGTCCCTGGGAAGTCCCAAGCAGAGCACCCACAGCTGTGAACCTCCCGCCTCTCATCATCGCCCACTACCCACACACTGGCCTCTGCCTGGGTCACATTCAGGCCTGTGCATTAGTATCTCTGTTCTGAGACTCTCTGCACAGCCCCCTTGTTCCTTGGAATCCTGTCTTTGTCTCTGCTTGTACCTGAGGGACGACCTTGCGATCCCCCTGGGTGACCTGCCTTTTTCTTTTTTTTCTTGCCATTGCTGAGCTTTACCATTCCAGGCTAATTTTTTTTTCAACTAGCAAGAGAGAGAGGGAAAGACACCATAGGACAGAATCTTTCTTCAATGCCAGAGGGCTGGGTTCTAACCTGAGTCACATGTAACATGGAAGGTACATCCAGGTGAGCTGTCTTGCCAACCCAAGGCCTACTATTCTTAAAGTCAATTCTGGCCCTTCTAGCACTTTTTCTTCTTCTTCTTCTTTTTAAAATAATATTTATTTATTTATTTATTCCCTTTTGTTGCCCTAGTTGTTTTTATTGTTGTAGTTATTATTGTTGTCATCATTGTTGGATAGGCCAGAGAGAAATGGAGAGAGGAGGGGAAGACAGAGAGGGGGAGAAAACAATAGACACCTGCAGACCTGCTTCACTGCTTGTGAAGCAACTCCCCTGCAGGTGGGGAGCCGGGGGCTCGAACCAGGATCCTTACGCCGGTCCTTGCGCTTTGTGCCACGTGCGCTTAACCTGCTGTGCTACCGCCCGACTCCCCTCTCTCTAGCACTTCTGTCATCAGTTTTTTTTGTCCCACACCCCATATACCCTCTGCTCCATCAGGGCATGGGGCATGGAGTGAATAAGGTTAGGAGGACAGCCTGGTCTGGTGCTAGGCAAACTCAGACCCAAACCCTAGGATGGCTAATCAGAATCTCAATTCCCAAATTTTCTTGCTGTAAGAAAGAGCTTCTATTTTACATTACATAAAACATAATCAAGGGTAGTAACCTGCCCTAGAATCACTTTTGGGGCAAAAGATTCAATAAGCCTTTTATTGTCCCTTGAAATGAGCATCATAGAGCCCCAAGTAACTTACTTAACGCACAATCATTACTCCCCAACAGTGATCTTACTGTGAAATAGTAAGAAATGATGTATATGAACAGATGTGTAAGTTGTGGCCTATATACATAAAGGCATACTACTCAGCTATTAAAAATGGTGAATTCACCTTCTTCACTTCATCTTAGATGGATCTTGAAGGAATCATGTTACGTGAGGTAAGTCAGAAAGAGAAGGATAAGTGTGGGATGATCCTACTCATAGACAGAAGTTGAAAAACAAGAACAAAAGGGAAAACAGAGCAGAACTTGGTCTGGATTTGGTATATTGCAACAAAGTAAAGGACTCTGGGTGGTGGTGGGGGTGGTGGTGTTCAGGTTCTAGAACATGATGGCAAAGGAGGACCTGGGCGGGGGTTAGATTGTTATGTGGAAAACGGAGAAGTGTTACACATGTATAAGCTATTGTATGTTACTGCTGATTGTAAACCACTAATCCCCTCAGTAAAGAAAAGAAAAGGAAAAATAAATTATCTATATGCACATACTGACACCACTCTCTGACACAGCATCCTTAGACTACTTACACATGAGGGTGAGAGGAGTTTTGTTTTGTTGACAGGAGCGGGGACAAGGAAGGGGCTTACTCTGCAGGTGGGTGAGGATGCAGACGCTAAGGCCCTCTGCCAGAAGTGGAGCTCCTGCTTTTCCTTGGGAAGCTCCCTGGGGAAGAAGAAGTAGGGGATGGCAGCCAGGGCCACTGTGCCAGCTGCAACGAGGAAGCCCAGCCACCAGGCACCCACCCATCGAGGGTCCTTAGGGGTAAGGCTGACACCACCTGTAAGAGAAGAGCATGGTGGTGTTAGGGGCACTCAGTAAGGTGTGAGGTGGTGTAGTTTAGGAGTCAGGAGACAGCTTACGTGAATAGTGCACTGCTTTGACATGACTACAAGCCAGGTTTTAACCCAGCTCCACCACACTAGAGGAAGATTGGATGTCATGGTTTCTTTTCCTTCTCTACCTTTCCACCTGAAAAAGTTGACCTGGAGCAGTAAAGTCCTGACAATGACAACAGTAATAATAGTAGTAGTAATAATAATGCAGGTGCATGGCCTGGAGTCACATACATGGACTAGAGAAAGAGAGTACTCATAAGCTGTGGTATGTCTTACTATGGGTGTGCTCAGGTTCAAACCTTGGCGCAATATGGGAGTATCATGACACCAGGGGAAGTTGCAGGGCTAATGCACCTTCCCTTTTTCTGTTCATCTCTTTCTGTCTCTCTGATTGAAAAACTCAACCCAGGAACAGTAGAACTGCACATGTGTGAGGTCCCAGTTCTGCAAAAATAAATAACCTTACCAACTAAACAAATAAGCAAAAATCCAATATGTATATGCATATGACACTACCCCATTCTCAGACTTGCTTTCCCAGTGCTTGGAACTGAGCCTCCTGGGCAGGTGCCAGACCAGTTTTGCTAGGCTGGGAGTGGAGCTGGCCTTTGCACTGATCCCTCCTCTGGCTCAGCTCCCCTGCTCTGGTGCCAGGCTGGGGAGAACTAGTACATGTATTTCCCCGATTCTGGGTTTCTCACACACTAGTCCATGCCTGTAGCTGACACCACCCACCCACTACAAGCTCCCTCAGGAGATAAGAGGACTGGGATGCATCATGGCTGTCCACATGAATGCCACATCTGCTAAGATGATTTCAACAGAGCCAGCAGGCACAGCTCCTTCCCCCAAGTTAGGATGTCTGGGAAACCTGAGGGAGCCAGGTCTCCCAGGAACTTTGATCCAATAAAAGAGGAGAACCAGAAGGAGGGGCATGGGGTGAGGCTGCCCCAGAGACTCCTCTAGTTTGGAGCTGCCCAGACCTTAGTCTGAATGTGCCTCCATCCCTTCACCTGCCACCCAAGGTTCCTAGCCCTTACTGCAATCTCCAGTGACAGGCAAGACTTCTGAGGAGCAGGAGGCAGAGGGCACTGCTGGGGTGATAGTAGGCAGCTGAAATGCCACAGGGACAGGTTCTGAAAGAAGTTTTCTCCAAGACCCTGGGGGTGCTATTCCCTTCTCTGGCTGCCTTCAGATTCTGCTTCACCCTTCTCCTTGGCTCAATCTCACTACCACCTGGACCAGGGACCTCTGTACCCCAGTGTTGCCTCTGCTCAGGTCTCAGATTCTGAGGTGCAGAATAAAAAGGTTCTTTCAGAGCAGCTCAGTGAGGGTTCTGTCTGCCAGAGGCCAAGGCCTACTCTAGAAGTCCTCTTCAGCAAACCTAGTCCTTCTGTTTCTCCTGACTTTTGTTCTTCCTCAAGATAGGTGCCTCCCACAAGCTGGGAAAGCATGTACCTGCCTGCCCCAGCCAAGGATCTAAGCAGGATCCAGGGCGCAGGGGAGCTCAGGATGGACCAAGATGAAGGTTCTCACCGCAGTGATCACAGGCACAACTCCTCATCTGAAGGGGCTTAACAGTTGCCCTCCATCACCTCATCATTTCTTCAGTTCTGACTGCAGTGTTGGGAGGTGAACTAGACAGATGTCTGGTAGCTGAGAAAGCCAAGGCTCAGAGAGGTTGAGAGGCCAGGCCTAGGTGTGCAGACTGGCTGGTCCTCTGACTCCTTGCTTGCTACAGACCAGCAGCCACTGAGTGGGGTGAGCATGTGCCCTGGAGGCTTACCTGGTGGCATTTGGTCAATGTCCACATAGAGGCGCAGCATGACACTACCCAGCCCATAGGCCAAGGCTGGCCCTATCATGGTCACTGCAAAAAGGATCCCTGTAACAGGAAGGCCAGGTTAGGCTCTGGGGCAGCTCCCCAGCCTGCCAACTTTCAGCAAGCAGGAGCAGCTTGTCTCCCCCAGGAAGTGCTCCAGAACTTCCTGGGACTTTTCTCAGCCTCAAGGAGCTGAGGAAAGTCAGGTTGCCCATCCCCCTAACCCCACCACCCACCCTGGGCCTCTTGTTCCCCCTACCCTTCATCCCACTCCCAGACACCAGGGGTGGGACCCGACCTCACCCAGGTAGAGGGGTGAGTTGCTATTGTGGGCAAAGTCATCAATGTAGGAGATGCCAAAAGGCTGGATGGGCACCCCGCCCACGCCGAGCAGGGTCTGGGCCATGAACATAATGCCCACCACAGTCAGATGCTGGGTCTCTGTGTGGCTGGAACAGCTGCCATTAGGGGGGACTGGCTCTGGGACTGGGGTTCTGGGTAGGCACAGGGAAGCCTGGGAGTCCTGCAACACATGCTCTGAAAGAGGATGACCAAAAACATTATTACAGTAGTGAAGACAGTAACGGATACAAGGGTGTTGCTGTAAGTGCTGTGTATATAAATCATTTGACAACCCCCCCACCCACACACACATACACAAACACACTAAACCTAGGGAATGGGGACTTTTATTACATAATTCACTAATGAAGAAATGTGCTCAGACAGCAACTAGCAAAGATTAGTTCATGATGATAATGGTGATTATTATTATTATTATTTTACCAGAGCACTGCTCAGCTTTGAATTTTGGTGGTTCCAGGGATAGAACCTGGAACTTGGAGCCTCAGGCATAGAATTTTTTACATAACCCTTGTGCCCAAGTCTCTAGTCTTAAACCACCTTGTGCTACCTTTTTGAGCAGAGGTATGTGGAACTGTGTAGCCATGGTAACTCTTGTAGCAGGTTGGAATGGGGTGGTAGAGGAGACAGAGTTGAAACTAGCTCAAGAAGAATAAAAAAGATTTTCCAGAAGTGGTGTCCCAGGGAGTGGTTGCAGCACATGCAAACAGGAGATAAGGGGTTGGGGGAGGTTTAGGGTACAAGGACAAGGGATATTGCAACAGGTTAGCTCCCAGAGGATGGAGGCAAGGTCAGGGCAGGGCAGGGGAGGGAAGCTGAGACTGGGACATGAAGAGTCCAGTACCCTTAATCTTCATTTTAGAGAAGGTTCAATGCCAGCTGAGGACACAGAGGTCAAGTGCAGTAAAGGAGAATTAAATTTAATCCAGACACTTGTCCTCTGTAACTCACCAATATTTGGTGAGCAAACTTAAGAAGACCCTAACAATATTAATATCCCAAATGTGGGTGTGGAAGTGGCCCTCTTCCTGTGGCCAGACCAGCCCTTTCCAGGCATGAAGGCACTGAGCCAAGTCTACCATGTGAATACAGGTCAAGGACCTGCACCTTCAACTGAGACTGCCTGGGTTGAAGACTGAGATTCCTTTCTTTCCCTCTTTCTCTCTTCTTCTCCTTCTCCTTCTCCCACTCCCTCTCCCCTTCCCTCTCCCTCTCTCTCTGCCTCACCACTTCCTACCCCTTTCCTTCTCCCTTTCCTTCTATCACTCTCTTTATTTCATCTTTTGACCCGAGCATTGCTCAGCTCTGGTTTATGGTGGTATCTGGTGTCTGGGACCTGGAGTCTCAGGCCTGTAAGTCTGTTGCATAAACTATCCTGGCCCAGGGCTGAGATTTTGACAGAGGTCACACTCCTCTGAATCTACTAGAGTGGACAGAATACTACTAGTAATTGAACAGAATACAAAATACAGAAGCAGAACAATTGGGCAGTCCATACCTGACCCCAAGGGCCAACAGGGACTGTCACAGCTCCACCAGCTTTGTGGAAGCAGCCCCCCACCCCCACCCACCACCACCTTGGCCTTCTCAGTTGTGAAAGAAAACAGTGGCATACCTGTCTTGAGCTCTATTTACTAACTAGGAGGAGTACTGCCCATGCTCAGGGCCCTCTAATCTTCTGTGACTGTCATAGGCTCTATTCTCTGTTTCCTCACAGGGCCTAGTCTACCATGTGAATACAGGTCAAGGACCTGAACCTTCAACTGAGACTACCTGGGTTGAAAACTAAGATTACTTTCTTTCCCTCTTTCTCTTTCCTTCTTCTCCCACTCCCTCTCCCTCTCCCTCCCCCCTCTTCCTTTCTCCCTCTTTTTCTACCCCACCACTTCCTACCCCATGTCCCTCTCCCTTTCCCTTTCTCACTCTCTTTATTTCATCTTTTGACCAGAGCATTGCTCAGCTCTGGCTTATGTGTGTGGATGGGTGAATAGATGAGTGGATAGATGGGTAAATGTGTGGATGGGAGAGGGAAGGAATGAAATGAATACTTAGACTTTAGTTATTCCGAGAGACAGGCATTAATTTGTCAAGTAGTCCTTCTACAAAATTCTTCCAAGGTGTAACTAATCCTGTCTATAATACTTCCTTTTTTATTCATTCTGTTATCAATATATTGACTTCTTGTGAGGATTAAAACCGTTATTACACATAAAGTACTTACAATCATGCCCTAGTGAGTGGGCTGTGATACTCTTATACTCCATAAATATTTCTACAGAACCTACTACATTTTTAAGAACCCACTACATTTAAGGTCCTAAAACAGAAGACATTGTAACTTGCCCATTTCTATAATAATGATGATGATAAAAAAGAGTGACAAACAAATTGCTGTAAACATGAGAGACCCAGAGTAGTTTACCCCTCTGCCCCTCACCCTAGGACCACCAGAAGGACTCACTCAGGCTGAGTGGGGTGTGGTGAGGGAAGGGGAGAACCTGTCCTGACCAGTCAAGGCCCAGGAATGACCATTCCTGCAGACCAGCTTCTGCAGCTCTTACCAGGGTCATAGCGGTACCGCTCGGAGATGAAGTGTGGGACACTCATGAGCAGCCCTGCCAGAGCCACCAGGACAGCCCCACAGCCGATCAGTCGGGGCCGATGCACCCGGCTGCCAAAATAGCTCACAAACACAATCAGGGTTGTGTTCCCCACCTGCAAAGGGTCAAGGGAACCCATCAGAGTGATGCAGAACCCAAGGTCAGAGACCCACACTACCCTCATCCCTGTCACCAGCCTCGGAAGTTCCTTTCACATAGTGCCCTAGAATCATCTGAAATCTTCCTTTCAATACAAAATCTGGATTGTTCTAGGAAGGGTTCCCCACCCTAGAGAGAAGCAAAGGCAGAGAGCTAACAAGACCAGAGATCATTGTCACTCTGGAACACAGGTCGATCCCATGTTAAATGGAGAGTGGTGGCTAGTGGAAGAGCAGGATTTGAGCATCTAGGACATCACAAATGAGAGAAACGAAATTGAAACCAGAGGACCAAGGCTTAGAATTCTGAGCCTTCAGTTCAAAAACTTAGAATGTGGTGCAGAAGGGGAGTTGTGAGTTTACAGGGAAGAAGCAGGCTTTGGCATAAGCTAGGAGTACACCTAACACCTAACTCCACTGCTTAAAGCTTGGGGGAGTCCTCACTCTAGGTTTACATTCAATGAATGGCAGTTTCCTCTGAGAATTGACACTGAGAACAATCAATTTCTGTGTTATATAGGGGACACTGAGGTTCCGCAAGTTCCCAGAACTGAGACACAGTGTTACTTTCTTACAACTGCGATCTAGAGATGGAGCCAGGGACTGTGTGGGGAGGCTGAAAGCTTGCAGGCCTTGGGGCAGGAGGAACATGACATCCCCTAAGGCAGAGGGAGAGAATTTCACAAAAACATTCTTGGGGGCTGAGTGATGGCACAACTGGTTAAGCTCACATGTTACAATGCCAAGAACCTAAGTTTGAGCCCCCAACCCCCACCTGCAGGGAGAAAGCTTCACAAGTGGTGAAGCAGGGCTGTAGGAGTCTCTCTCTCTCACTTTATCTCTCCCTTCCTGCTCCATTTCTGGATGTCTCTATCCAATAAATAAATAAAGATAATAAGTTAAAATTTTTTAAAAATCACTTAATAAAGATAAAGCAAAACATTCATGGAGGTCAGGGGTAGAAAGAGTGCTTTCTGGACAGCTGTCTTCTTCAAGGTGTGAACACCTGGCACAGCTAAACTCTGAGTTCCAAAGCCACCCAAAGCAGTAGCTAAGATAGGGACCCTCCACCCAGCAACCCTGGAGGTGATGCTTTGCACCCTGGAAACATTCCCCTCACCCCTACTCCAAGGTCCCAAAGCTCTGCCATGGAGCCAGTTTAAACCTCTTAGAATAGTTGAAGTGACTTCCTCTGATTCCACACACTTGGACAAGAAATGGCTAGGTATGTGGAAACATAAAGGAGCCCTAAGGGGAGTGAGTGAGTAGATATGAGGACTCTGACTGGCTCCAATCAAAGTGTCCCCGAAAGCACCGTGGCCAGAGACTGAGGTTTCCTTGTGAGACCTTGTCCTAACACATGATGGGGCCAGTTTCTTGGTAGAAAGAGTAGATGGAGTTGGGGAGTGAGGAGGGGAGAGGGGGGAAGTTACCTCATTGAAGGCAGCCAGCAGCCCAGAAGTTTGACTGGAGAGACCGAAGCGTTTCTCTACTGTGGAGATGGAGCTCTTGAGGTATCCAGAGATCATGAGCTGTGCCAGCTGCAGCAGACTGTGGCACAGGACGAAGAACTAGAGAGCAGTAGTGGCAGAGAGGTGGGGAGACAGAAGTGAGGAGTGGTAGAAAGACAGAGGAAAGTGTTGAATAGAGCTCAGAGAAACAGAGTTGAGGAGGGAGAGGAGGAGGGAGAGAAAGGAAAAGAGAATTCAGAGAGAGGGATAAGTGGAGAGAGGGAGAGGAAGAGATAGTTAGATAGTTATTAGAGTAGCCTACAGCTTCTCTTACAGACCTAAGAACTTGAAAAGCAGTCCTGCACCACAGAGATAGCTCAACAGTTGCTCACAGGACTTGCATGGGAGGGCCCCAAGTTCTATGCCGGGCACCACCAGTACCAAGTGCTGAGCAGTGCTCTAGTCAAAAATAGAAACACAAAAAGCTGTCCTGGATACACACTGGGGTCTGTGGGCTACCCACACTCCATGTGACTGACAGCAGAGTCTTCATGGGGCTAAGATGGTGGGTATCTGCTCTGGGCTTCAAAGTTGTTGCCCTGGACTGAACTGGATTTTCATTCCTGCTCTGTTACTTTGCCCCACCCCAGATCTTCCTCACCACAAATAACTCAACCTGCCTCCTTAAAAAGCTGGCAGATCCCCATCATCTGGGTGTATGGCTCTAGTCAGAGAATCCTTGGATTCCCATGTAGCTATGATGGGCCTAGACCCTAATAGATCCCTCTCTCCACCATCACTGGTCACTTCCACCATGAACATCATCATAAGCTCTCTTGTGGGCCTTTTCATAACCTTGCCCACACTGTAGAGTAGCAACGGTAGGGACTACCCAACTCTCCGAAGGGAAGCTGGGTCAGCCAACTCTACTATTCCAGGAAGACTGGTCCTGAAATTAGAGCAGCCTAGAATGTTCCCAGTTGTGATCATAGACTGTGAGCTCAGACTGACAGGGACTCAGAGGTTACACAGGATCCTGTGCTAAATATGAATACATATGGGCCCTAGGTCAGATCAACAGGGTAAATAGTTGATGGTATTTATATATTTTGCTCATGTTTGGGAGCTACTCTCTGCCCAAATCCAGCTTTCTAGCCCTATTCTCAAATCTGACACTGTCTTCCCAGACAATATTTTTATTCCATCTTCATGTTAGCTATCAGGCTCAGGCAAAAATTACTAAAGTCCTGGGCCCCTTAGAACATACCTAAAGTAGGTTTCCTAGCTTATTCCCACATGTATACCACTAATTTAATCTGCTTTATTCCTACCTTTGGGTTCTTGTTTATTGGACAATTTTTCCTGCTTTATATCTTAACACCTTGCAGCCACCAAGTTGCAGATGCTTCTATGATTCCATCCGACTTCCTTGGGTAGATAACTTCACCATTGTGTCCTGAAATCTCACCTCTCTAGAGCCCTACCCCAATAGGGAAATATAGAAACAGGCTGGGGGTATGGATCAAGATGCCAATGTCCATGTTCAGCAAAGAAGCTATTATAAGAGCCAGACCTTCCACCTTATGCACCCTAAAAAGAATTTTGACCCATACTCCCAGTGAGGGATAAAGAATAGGGAAGTTTCCAGTGGAGGGGATGAGACATGGACCTCTTGTGCTGGGAATTGTGTGGAATTATATCCCTGTTATCTTACAATATTGTTAATCATTATTAAATCACTAATTTTTTTAAAAGCTGGCAGAATTCCCAGGAGAAGAAATATTTGGCAGTTTGGGAACTGGCACAGTGGATAGCATTAGACTCAAAAGCATGGGGTCTTGAGTTTGATCATTACATGTACCAGAGTGATGTTTTGGGTCTCTCTCCCTCTCTCTTTCTCATTAATAAACAAACTTTTTTGTTTTTAAGGAACTATTTGTTAAATAGAGTTTATGTCAATGCTTATCAGAGTTTGCTCTAGTCTTAAGAGTCGCATTTTTCCCCCTGGGACACAAGGAAATGGGTTCAAGGGAGTTGATGTCAGAGTTATTGTTAGGACCAAGTAAAGTCATGTGGAACAACAGCTGTTTCAGGCAACTGGATATATATATATATATATATATATATATATATGTGTGTGTGTGTGTGTATACAAATGTATACATATATATATATATATATATATATATATATATATATATATTCAAATCCCTGGGATTATTCTCTTTCCCTCTAGGGCAGCAAGAGGCAGGAAGATATCCCCATAGCCCACAGAGCAGCCCCTCCTTCCTCTCTGGAAGGAGAGAACATGAGTGTGAAGCACACAGAGCTCCCATTTAGCCTTTGTAGCTGCCCGTTCTGCAGATGAGTTTGCTGAGTTCAGAGAAAGAGCAGTGGCTTTGAGTGGCCCACAGATAGTGGCAGAGAGGTACCTTGATGTCATGGAACACACGACGCCGAAATTCTCGAGGGTCTGGGCTGGCTGTGTCTCCAGGGGTGGCTTCTATACCCACTGTGGCCTTGGTGTCCTTGTCTGGCATCTGGGGCTCCTTGATCATTGGCCCTGTGGGACAGCCATGAGGGGATGAGGACAAAGAAGGGATCCCAGAGAACAACCATGGCCTAGACAGTCCCTTCAGGGAGAAAGGACCTGAGTAGCTGGGGAGAATTCAAGTCAAGGTGCCTTTGACCTGCCTAATTCCTAGGTGCCAGAAGAGGCCTTCCTAAGAGGAGATGTGCCCTATGTGCCCCATGTGCCCTCAGGGACCACTGACTCACACATTCACTCTGTTCCTAGGATACGCCTTGTTTCCAGAGAGAAGCTGCTGACCTTGACACATGATGCTCCAGCAGTGGCCCCACTACTGGGGACGCACAGACTTAGCCATTCTTGGGTCTATAAGATGGCCAGGTCCCTAGAGGCAGAGTCTGGGTCTGTCTGGCTTAATCTAGGATCCTACCCACGTGCAAGCTCCAAGTTTGGTCTGTAATCAAAGAATGGAGTCTCTCCAGAGGTATCTCTGCATGCATTCCTAAATGAAGCCATCAGACCATGATGCTGGCTGGGCAAAATGATGGCCAGAGGCCATCCCACCAACCCCTTGCCCTAGAAGACAAACTGAGGCTCCACATGGACTGATGAGCTAGGAGGCCTGATCCCTTGTCTAGTCACATATATCATCTTTCTCCCATGGTACTTGGGGGCTATGTCAATGTCCCCCTCACTGCAGTGGAGAGAGAGCAGAGCTCTGTCAATCATCTCCAGCAGTGTAGTCTCCAGTGTAGTCTCCAGCAGTGTAGTCTTCAGGTCAGTGAGTAGCCACAAAGTCCAACATCAGAAGACTCTACTCTTCCATAGGTTGGAAATCACCTGCAGCCTCCTGGCAGCCCCAGCCTCCTGGCCTTCCTGCCCTCCTGGGGTCCCATGTCCTGCGGAAGCCTCTTCCATTGTTTCATGGGACTCTCAACTCAGGCAGGAGTTTCCCCCCATTCAACAAGCTCCTTCTCGTCCTGAGGTCACTGCTGATCCCAGGAGACTCTTACTCCATTGCCAGACCTGGAAGGCAAACTCAGGATGGGGGCTCCAGAACCCTCTTTGCTCCAGCACCAGCAAAGGTTTTGTGTTCCTCAAGAAGAATATAAGAATTTAAAAATTTGAGATGTAATTCACTAACTATCAAATTTACCCTTTTGAAATACACACTTAAGTAGTGTCTACCATATTCAGAAAGTTGTACACTCTAGTCATTATCAAATTTTAGAACATTTTCATTAACCCAATATCAAAATCCCATCTCCACTAGCAGTCACTCCTCATATCACTCTCCTCCATCTCCTGGCAACTTTCTAACCCTCTAGATTTGTCTAGTCTGAATATTCCATAAAAATTCAGATAAATGAACTATTCAAAATGTGGTCTTTTGTGAATGGTTTCTTTCAGTTAGCATGACATTTCTAAGATTCATCCATGTGGTACCTGATTCCTTCATATGGCCAAAGAATATTCCATTGTATTGACATACATACTACATTTTGCTTATTTATTCATCTCTTGTTGGATATTTGAGTTTCTTGGGGGTACTGTAAACATTCATACATGAATATCTTTTCTTTTTTCCAGACAGAAGATACAGAGGGTAAGAGACTGAAAGGAAGAGAGGGAATGAGAGGAGAGATACCACAACACTGACCCACTGCTAATAGGAGCTTCTTCTTTGCATGATATACCCATATGGTCACTCAGAGCTAAAACCTGGGTCCTTGTGCATGCTAATGTGTGCACTCTTCCAGGTGAGCTATCTGCCAGACCCCTCATGTGTTCATTTTTAATAGACATATGCACACCTTTGGTTTGGACAATATATCCTGGAGTGGAATTCTAAAGAACTACCAAACTGTTTTCCAAAGTAATGGCATCATTTTATAGTCCTTTCAACAATGGCTTCTGATTCTATTTTCTCTACTTTCTGATGTATACTTATTCATGTCTGTCCTCTTTATGATAACCACTTCAACAAATATGAAGTGATAGTTCCTGTAGTTTTGATGTATCTTTCTCTAATGACAAGGATCTTATCTAATGATAAGAATCTTTTCAAGTGCTTACTGACCACTTGTATCTGTCCTTTGGAGAAATGCCTGTTCAAATAGCTTGAAGAATGGTAAGGAAATAAAAACTCACATGATTAAGGTGGCGTGCCTTGAGAGGCATCAAGTTCATAAGAAACAAGGGACTATAGAAACAAAAGTGAGGAGGTTAGTGGAGTGGAGGGTGTGTGTGTGTAACCCTGAGCAGGTCTCTTTGAAGAAGAGGACCTGAGGGTTCAGAGCAGCCTGCAGTCTAGTGGAGACTGGTGGGACTGTTTGAGCCCCAGATCCTCTGCCCAGCAGAGACCAGTCACAGAAGTTTGCTGACACTTTAGTGCACAACACCGTCACACTGCTCTCCTGTGCTGGCTTAATCATACCTGTGCTGCTGACCAGGTGCTGTGGCTCAGGAGGAACTAGCCTGCTGGCTAACATTCTGATCAGCCTGACAGCCCTCAACCCTCCCCACACAGCTCTGCGGAGGGAAGAAATGCACTGCTTGTCTGAGGGCCAGCCTGACAGAACCTAGTCAAACCACCTGGAAGGCCACAGAGCTCTCCCATATGGGACAGACTGGCTAGGGGGTGAGGCTGGAGCTGAGAGGCCAGGAGGGCACAATCATTGACCATCCCCCAGGGAATGCATGATGGAGGGGTGGCCGAGACCTCAGCAATACTGTGACTCCCCTCAGAAGACAGCTCCCAAGCTCTGGACTGTGTGTGCTCCTCATATGACAGACCCACATAGCCCTTCTTTTCCTCTGAAAACTTTGTTGGGAGGTAGAGAGGTGAGGAGTCAGGCTTCCAGGAGAATGGGGGATGAGGTGAATGAGGGAGAAGCAAGGAGTCAAGCCCTGGGAAGAAAGTTCAAGCCTATTCATTTCCTTCCCCCATAAGCAGCCAAGTGTTGAAGCCCCAGGCAGGCTGGTGGTGGTAGAAGCCCACAGCCCCCAGAACTGTCAAGCATAGGTCCATCTGTCTTTCTGGAAATCTGTCTATTCAGGAGGTCTACCAGCCACTTGCCTATATCTGCTGGATAAACTCTTCAGCCTTTTCATCTGCAAAGCAGGCATAGTAACCTTGACTTCCCTCTTCCTGGTACAAAAAGCTCCAACTGACAGCTGGAGCTGTGCACCCACATTCAGCCTGGGTACTAAAAGCCTGAAACCACAGCGTACCTTCTGCATCAGCTTGACTCTCCATTGTCTTCATTAGCTTTTGTTTTCCCCTTCTTACTCTTCCCAGGCTGGAAATGGTTTGATTGTTCATTACAGGAATTTACTAAAGACCAAGCCACTCTTGCAAAGAAATGTCATCAGCAGAGTATGCACCCTCAAGTCCTCAGAGTCTCTCCCCTCCTCCAAATCCTCGTTTTGCTGTTTTCACCAACAAATCTCAGAGTGTGACATCCAGGTTCTTATCTAATCATAGTTCAACTTCGCTCCTAACTCCCACCTCTACCACCCTGCCCTGCACTAAAGGATCAACTGCAAACATCTAACTAGAAACTTAGTAAATATTAACCTTGCAACACCACCAGAGCATTAAAAAGTGACCCTGGGTCCAAACTTCCAGGGGGTTAAAGAATAGGAAAGCTATCAGGGAATGGGATGGAATACGGAGCTCTGGTGGTAGGAACTGTACCCCTCTTATCCTATGGTCTTGTCAGTATTTCCATTTTATAAATAAATAAAATTTTTTAAAAAAATAAGTGACCTCTCTTATCAAAGTAAAAGTTCTTTTTTTTTTTTTTTTTTTTACCAGAGTACTGCTCAGCTCTGGTTTATGGTGGTGCAGGGGATTGAACCTGGTACTTCAGAGCCTCAGGCATGAGAGTCTCTTTGCATGACCATTATGCTACCTACCTCTGCCCAGACATTGTCTTATCTTATCAGTATCAGAAATTCAAGCAATTGGCTATCTAAATACATCAAACATCTATGGAAAGAGCTACAGCAATATATTAACAGCAACACAGTAATATTAGGGAACTTAAACACCCCACTCTCTCAACTTTACAGATAATACAGGCATAAAATCAATAAAGAAATGAGGGAGCTAAATGAAGACATAGATAAACTATTGTACATTTTCAGAGTGAAAATGGTGATTTCACCATTTTAAGCCCATTTTGGATGGAGCTTGAAGAAATCATGTTAAGTGAAATAAGTCAGAAACAGAAGGATGAATATGGGATAATCTCATTCACAGGCAGAAGTTGAAAAAACAAGATCAGAAAAGAAAATACTAAGCAGAACTTGGACTGGAGTTGGTGTATTGCACTAAAGTAAAAGACTGGGGTGGGTGGGGAGAATTCAGGTCCTGGATCAGTATAGCAGAGGACCTAGTGGGGGTTGTATTGTTGTGTGGAAAAATGAGAAATGTTATGCATCTACAAACTATTGTATTTGTTGTCGACTATAAAACATTAATCCCCAATAAATAAATAAATAATTTAAAAAAGAAATTCAAGCAATATAGGGCACAGCAGATGTTGAGTAAGAACTCGGCACTTCCCAGGCAGGTATCAGTCTTTCTGTTGGCTGCCAGCTCTGCAGAGAGAGTTGGCCTGTCTCCAGACTGGCTCTGTGGCAGAGAAGGTATGTTGCTGCTTCAAGAACCAGAGAATCCAGAGGAAGCATGACAGGAGAGCACGGGGGAGTAGTGGGGGACAGTTTGCAGGAAAGTTGGGAGGAAGAGGTACTTAGAAGAGTGCAGGAAGTGGTGCTTATAAGGGGGGCTGCCCTTGACCCATGCGGGATCAGTCTCCCCAAGAGGGTACAGTAGACTTTATCTTTTATTCTCTTTTAAACATTATTTATTTATTATTGCCACCAGGGTTATTGCTGGAGCTTGGTTCCAGCACTACAAATCCACCACTCCCAGTGGCCTTTTTCCCCCTCATCTTTTTTCTTTCTATTTTGCTTTGATATGACAGAGTGAAATTGAGAGAGGAAGGGGAGACTGAGAAGGAAAGAAAGAAAAATAAACACCTACAGACCTGCTTCACCACTTGTGAAGCATTCCCCCTGCACATAGAAAGTGGAGGCCCAATCCCAGGTCCTTACACATAGTAATATGTGTGCTTGACTGTTTCACCACCACCCAGACCTTTTTCAATATGTCCAAAGCAGACACCTTGCAGTTAATGTTACCTTGTAGGCAGAAAGTCCATTACCTAGGAATTCAGTTTCTCTCCAGTTAAGAGAAATAAATAATTTAGAGCATAAGTGGGAAGCTCTGTCTTTATTTCAGTTCTAGTTTCTTTTAAAAATTTTATCTTTATTTATTAATTAGATAAAGGCAGCAAGAAATCAAGAAGGGAGGGGATGATAAAGAAGGAAAGAAACAGAGACACCTGCAACAATGCTTCACCACTTGCCAAGCTTTCCCTCTGCAGGTGGGGACCAGGGGCTCAAACCTGGGTCCTTGTGCACTATAGCATGCGCACTCAACCTGATGAGCCACCACCCAGCCCGTCAATCCTAGTTTCTAATCAAAGCAGAAATCCTCATTCCCTAAGCTCTTGCTCTCTTCTCTAACTGAAAATGCCATTGCTGCCCCTTTCCTGTGCCCTAGGAGGATGTTTGGGAGGTGGCATTCAGGTGTAGGCTCACCAGTGAACTCAGTCCTTGATGTCCCAGGTCCTTTGCACAGGACAGTAACTCCCTGGTTTTCTCATTTCCTTTAGGATTTATAGCTATTTTGAAATCTCTATTTCACATTGCAATTAACTTTCAGCTTTTAAAAAAATGAATCTGATACTAATTTTCTGGCTTGTCCACCCTCAGAAGAATGGAGTGTGTGTGGTGGGGTGCTGAAACATGTTGGCAACGTTGCACCTCACACAGCACACTCACCTTGCTCTCCTTTAGCTGCTCAGGCTCTGGGTGCAGATGGGGTGAGAGAGGTACAGTCTTCCCCAGGACCCTTGAGCGGGTAAAATATCACAGCCTGAGCTGTAACCCAGGTTTGCCTGATGCCTGGATTCCAACAGCAACCACAAGATGATGAGAGTCTTAAAGAAAATGTAAAAATAGTTTCTGGTAGCCTTTTCTTATTCCAGCTTGGCTTCCCTGCTTTATTTTCACAAGGTGTTTATATGGAGGCCATCTGCTCTTCTTCCAGCCTGTACTGTAACTAGTCAGTGAATTCATTAGTCCATCAACACTCTCCTCTGATGACCACACAGAGCATCATCAGGCAAGGCTACAATGATAAATGAGGTGTAGGAGATGAGCGAGAACTCACCAGGCAGGGCACATACCTTGCCATGCATGTGGCTCAGGTTTGAGCCCTGGCATCACATGGGAAGTGTCATGGTACTGAAGGAAACTCTGGTACAATGGACTCTCTCTCTCTTTCTCTCTCTCTCTGTCTCTCTATCTCTCTCTCTCTCTCAAATTGAGAGGGGAGGTAGAGATGGAGAGAAAGAGAAAAAGAGAGACACTTGCAGATCTGCTTCTCTGTTCATAAAGCTTCCTCCTGCAGGTGGGGAGTAGGGGTTCAAATCTGGGCCCTCACTCATGGTAATGGATGTGCTTAACCAAGTGCGACACCATAGGGCCTCTCCCTCCCTCTCTGTGTCTCTCCTTTATCTGAATAAATAAAGTCAGTTGTCATAGGAGCTTATGAAATTATGCAAGTACAAGGCACTGAGACAAGATAGATAGATAGATAAATAGATAGATAGATAGATGATAGATAGATAGATAGATAGATAGATAGATAGATGTGAAAACAGCATGTAGTACCTAGCTCCAGGGGACCTGATACCCTGATATGATGGGAGTTCAGGAGTTATAACTAAGGTTCAGATCTAAACTTTCAGGAATAATACGTTGAAAGGCAATGACATAACTTCAGAATGTTTTACTTTGCCCCTCAGCTAAGATATAGATCTTGGATCACTTAGACCCCAGGCAGACTTGGACTAACAATTAGTTCTCTCTGAGCCTTGTACATGACATCAAAAAGCATTGCCTCTCAGCTTGCACAAGGATAGAAGTCCTTTGTTATGTTTTGGATGTTTTCCAAAATTCACTGGGGAGTCCTCCTTCAGGACAGATACCAGGTATCACTGTGGGGAGGCTCACCAGTGTTACTCTCATCTCTTGAGAGCCCTGAAGTAGCATGGACCCCTCTGAGCTGTGTTCTGTTTTGTCTTGTCCCCATGAAGACCTTTTTGCTTTTTCCCTAATCATTTCCTTCTGCAGAAGGAAGGCCCTACCCCATCCCTACCACCACCCATTCTGCCAGGGCTGTAGAAGGGAGTAGAGATTACATGCTGGAGGCTCTGATTTCTGGGTCAGGTGGGGGAAATTTGCTTAATGCAGTCTTACTGATTACTTTTTTAAAAAAAATGTGAATTGCCAGCATTAAAAAAATCAGGACACTTAAGATAAGCAAAACAGCTCACGTGGATAATATGTCTGCATTCTAGTAAGGAGTTTTAAGACTATAGAAATATGAGAAAGGTTGCAGCCCAGGATGGAAGGTTCTGGAAGATTTCCTGGAGGAAGAAACACCAAGGGGGAAAGGCAGGGGCATAAACATGCAAAGATTGCTAAGGGAAAGAAGGCCAAATGCTGAGGTCTGGGCAGAGGGGTAAGGCTGGGGAGTCAAAGAGTCAAGCAAAAGAGCTAGGCTTTGTTCTGAGCTCAGTGACAAGCCCAGATCTAGGTTTGTAGGAAGACCTCTGTGATTGTGCAAGAGTGGAAAAGGCAGTCGGTAGGATAGGGTCAGGAGAGGGAAGAAGAGCAGAGTCCAGCGGAGCCAGTGGCCAGGCAGTGGCACTGGTGATAAAGAGGAGTGAGGGAGGTGGAAGGACAGGCATGGTGGAAGTCAGTTGTAAAGTGCAGGAGGCCAGGACTCCTTGGGACAGGAGAGCAGGATGATGTTCAGTTTTGTGCACTCCCATCAGGATGGTGATAAACTTAGGGGACCAGAGGGAGCCATAGCACATGTCCAGGAGGAGGCTGCGAGATGACACAGACATATCTCTGAGAGCCTGGGAGGTAACAAGCCAAAGTGGGCACACTTGCCCCGTCTCACCACGTGTCTCACCAAAGAGTAGGGCAAAGGGAGGCAGGGGGAGCCATCCCAGCACTGTGCTCAGATGCCAAGGTGGAAGGAGGAGGAGGTAGAATTACCAAGGGGAGATAGCATTTCTGGAAAACCCAGAAGCCTGCAGCACTGACACCCACAGCCCAAGCCTGGGAAGGAAAACATTCCTGGTAGCAGGTGTTGGGCAACCCACCCCTTGAATGATGGCTGACAGGTGCCCTCTCTGGAGCTGTTGGGGTGGCAATTCCCCTGCTTCATTGTGGCAATTCCCCTGCCTCAAGCCCTTGCTGCCTCCCAGAATGCCCTAGTTTCCCTTGGCCCGCTGCTTCTGCCTAGCTCCTGCAGCCCATGACATCTACCTCTCTGTCCAGCTTCCCTTGTTCAGGTGTTTCCAAGTGGGGCAGGAGTTTTTTACCTGGGTCCTTGTGAATGGTAAAGTATGCACTCTACCAGGTGAACTTTCTCCTGCTCCCCGTAATGTCTCCCTCTAACAGCCTGACTCAGCAGTGAATTGCTCCAGGGAAAAGTCTATCCCATCTTGTGTCCAGAAAGCCACATCAGGTTCTTCAAGAATCCCTCTGGGTTGGAAAATTTTGGAGGCAGATACTTGGTTTTGAGCCATTAGGCTGCTTAGTTCTCCTCTCTAAACTTCAGTTTCCTTTTTGGAAGTGGGAGAAGTGTGGTCATTGCTGCTTTTACTAGGATTAAAGGCAGATGCCCTGATCACTGCTTTCAGTTCTGGGAGACAAGTGGAGAGGTGGCAGTGACCTCCCACAGGGTTAGAGCCAACCCTCTACTCCCAAATCAGCCCAGCTGCAACAGTGTGTTAGAAATTTGAGCCTCAAGGAAGTTAAAACCAAGGAAGCACTCCCCCATCTCTCTAGAACAATGGTGTCTGATCCTGAGAAGTGCATGATGTTCCTCCCAATTCACCCTGTCCTCCCCACCCCATCCCCACCCCCTGCTTGCACACACTGTACTCTGAGCCCCAGAAAACCATGTCTCATCTTTCAAGGCCTGACCCAACTTTTTTTTTAAAAAATTATATTTATTTTATTTATTGGATAGAAAACAACCAGAAAATTGAGAGGAAAGGGGGTGATAGAGAGGGAGAGAGACAGAAAGATATTTGCAGCCCTGATTCACCATTCACAAAGCTTTCCCCCTGCAGGTGGGGACCAGGAGCTCAAACCCAGATCCTTGTACATTGTAACATGTGCACTCAACCAGGTGTGTCACCACCCAGTCCCCCAGCTTTAAGTCTGAGCTGAGCTGAAGGAAGAAGAAAAGGCTGGTGAGGGTCTACAGGGGGATAAGTTCAGAGTGGCTGGGGGTAGCATGGGCACCCTGGTCACTCCAGTATGGCCTGGCTAGGCCCTCCAGAGGGAAGAGTCAAATACAAGAAGGTGAGGGTGTCTTTGGGGTAATGGACTTGGCTATCATTTGGGGGAACTTTCTTCTAGTAGGACCTTTGAGTGGTCTGCTAGAAGGGCAGTCCAGGTTTGAGGCCCAGCTGCTGTAGGCCTTCCAGCTGTCATTCTTGAAGGCTGTCCAGGCAGGGAGGGCTGACCAGCTCTTTCTGGTGGTTTCCATGCAGGATCAGGGCCCTGTGCTGGGATTTTCTGTTCCTGGTGCTGTCCTGGGCTGCCCCAACTAGACCAGAGGTGACCCCCAAATTTTGAAGACCTATGGGGGGCAGCAAGGAACCCTGAACACACAGGGAATCCTGTGTCCTTAGGCCAAAACAGCCTGAGGCTTAGAGGGAGGGGGCTACACTCCCCAACTACTAGTCCCACCCAGACCTTCTCAGTGCTTACTCTTACTCCCCTGAGTGTCCAAGCCTTGAGAAAAATAGGCTTTCAAAACAGGTCAGAGGGGCCAGGGAGTTCACTGAGAACATTAGTGCATAGGACTTATATGCCTGAAGGCCCAGGTTTGATTCCATACACTGTTGGGAACACTTTTTTATTGATGGTGAGGAAAAGGAATTAATAAGTCATGAATGTAATAAGCACACAGCTGATGTCATGACCTATAGCAAAACACATCAACTCACAAGGGTAAGGGAGGTTCCTTAAATAAGCATCTTCTTGCCTCCCTTCCACTGTTTCTGTCTAACTGTCTCCCTGGACCCATGTGATGCTATTCTTCCAGGACCCACACATGTTATAGATGAACATTGGGCAACTAAGTTTAAGTATCAGTGGCTCCTGCCACATGTCTAACCATCCTTTCTACTGAGTATTTTTTCCACTCAGTCATTATTTATCTAATAAGTCCCATTTTGATAAGCCCCAAACAAAAGCCCAGCAGGAGTTTTTTTTATATTTTATTAGAAGGAAGTGACATGTGCTAGAGTTGAACAGTGCTCTGGTCTCTCTCAGAAAGCAAGAGAGAGAAAAAGAAAGAGAGAGAGAGAAAGAAAGGAAGGAAGGAAGGAAGAAAGAGAGAGAAAGAAAGAAAGAAAGAAAGAAAGAAAGAAAGAAAGAAAGAAAGAAAGAAATTAAAGGAAGAGAAGCAGTGGCAGGAGGGAGAAAGTAAGGAGGAAGAAGTTAGATTAGCACAGTAGCTTGCCTGGATAGTGCACCTGTTGCTTCACATGCATCCAGTCCAGGTCTGAGCTCAGCCCTCATTGTAGTGGAAGCAGCTTTGGTGCTGTGGTCTCTTTCACTTTCTCTCTTTATATCTAAAAAAGTCAGCCCTACATGTCCCTGAGATGACATAAAAATAAATAAAACGTGGTCCAGGAGGTGGCACAGTGGGTAAAGCTCTGGACTCTCGAGCATGAGGTCCTAGGTTCAATCCCTGGCAGCACATGTATTAGAGTGATGTCTGGCTCTTTCTCTCTCCTCCTACCTTTCTCATTAATAAATAAATAAAATCTTTTAAAAATAAATAAATAAAACAAGTTGAGAGGAGGAAGGGGATACCATGGTGTGTGTGTGTGTGTGTGTGTGTGGTGGCAGGGATGGAAAGGTCAGGGAAGAGTTTACCTACTGGGCTGCAGTTACTCACCCCTACTGGGTCTCGGGAATGGATGGAACCTGTCCCTCATGGCAGAAAGCTCCCTGCCCAATGAGGACAGCCTTGCTCACCCTCATTTTAGCACTAATGTTTAGGGCTGTAGCCCCCATGAGGGAGAAAAGGAACATTTTCTTTAACAGACCACTGTTCAGGTGTGTCTTATAGTAGTGCTGGGGACTGAACCTGGGACCTAGGTACCTCAGGCATGAAGGTCTTTTGCTATCTTTTCACCCAGAGACCATGCTTATTTGTCTCCTCCATCCCCAGGGTGCAGCTGAGACGGCTGACTAGGCCTTACAGGAAGGTCTCTATCCCATTGCTCTCTCCAGGGCATAGCAAGTTTGCCAACACAGGAGAGGGCCAAGTGTGTATCCTGGCCACTCCCTCCAATATGGAGTCTAGGCAAACCCCCCAAGCCCTCCACCACCAACAGCCCTCAGCCCCCCACCTCCCACACAACCTGCCCCTATGCTCACAGCTGCCTGAAAGCTGGCCCAGGAGGCCAGGTCCAGTCTGAAGGAAACAACTGTTGCACCCCACCCATTGCAGTCCACAGCACCCATAGAACAGCTTGCTTTGTGGGGAGCCAGTGGAGAAGTGGTTGGAGGCTAGCCAGCATGGGAGAGGAAGTCTCAAGGGCAATGGCACAAAGAGGAAAGGCTTTGACTCCAGGCGAAGCTGACTTCTGGCTTCCATAACATCCCACTGCTGCAGGCCTGCTGGGTGACCTTGGGCCAATCCTTTGCTCTCTCTGAGCATCTGCTTCCTCACCTAGTCACAAGATGGAAGACATCTCTGTATTCTCACGAGGCCTGTATGCATATCTGAAATTTGAGCCTCTGGTTGTTGATTCTTTGGCCCTGCCTTGCACCCAGCTCACCTTTGCACCCAGACAGCTAGAGAGAGCCTCCTCAAAACACCCCCAGAAACAAGGGAAGGTGGATGATGGAGGGAGGATATGGGAAGGAGGTTATCTCTTCCTGGAGGGGTTGGTGATTGCAATACTTAGAAAACAGGATGAGGCTGCAGTTCCAGTGCCTTCTCAGTGAGAGAAAGGCAGGGGAGGTGCCGAGAAATGGGAAGGGGGCTTCTAAAGTCACAGTGGCATCTGCCTGTGAGATCACTGTCCCTCAGAATGGGTATTTGTGCTGTTGCTCAAGGATATGTGTCAACTCATGGGGGCACTGGGCTGAAAGCCACACCCTATCATGATTCTTGTTTCTGGTTATGCCTGGTATCTGCTCCTGGCTGGTACAGCAGGGCTCTTGTTCTACCTGAGGCCTACCTGCAGGCTCTGTCTGTATCTGCGCCCCAAGTGTCCTCAGCCATTGTGGGGGGACAGGCAGGAAGGGGAGCCAGACTAGAGCTTAGGAGGTCAGTTAGAAGTTGGTCTGTTGCTTGTGTGGAAGGAGGTAGAGGACCACCAGAGAACATACCAGAGTTGAGCCCTGCAGAGATCACTCACCCTCTCATCCTGAGCTCCAAAGGCTTGGTTGGCTCAGATAACATCTCCGGCACCTGACCTCACTGTCTTCTCCCTGGAGCTCCAGAGAAAGTTTGTGCACAACCCTTCCTGCCTGGTCATTGTCTCCTAGCTAGGGAAGCCCTCAGCACGGTCTCCCAGCCACTCCCAGAGAAAGCCTGGCTTTGCTCTGATGGGCATCCATCTGAAGGCCCTTATTTCCCTCCTCCGCCGCGGTTTCCCTCCTCCGCTGCTGGCTTGCCCCAGAAGAGCAGGGTAGGGCCTGTCAGGACCTGTGTTGTCCTGCCCTCTCCCTCACTGCAGGGCTCCAGGCTTGGCTTCTGGACACTTCCCCTGTGGCTTCCTTCTCACTCTACAGCCCAGACAAGGTGGGCGTCTGCAGGTCCCTCTCTGATTCTGGTTCCCTCCCATGTGTGTCTTGTGGGTTGTTTGCCTGCAGAACTCTCTGTGTAGCTCTCTCACCCTCTCTGCTCTCCTTGAGTTTCTCCACCTCCTCAGCAGCCCTCTTTTGTGCTTCTCTGCTCTTCTCAGCTCTCTCACAGTACTCAGGTCCCTGTCACCCTGGCCCCTGCAGACACCTGTGGACCCATGTTTTCTCCCTCTGTCTGTCCTTCTGTCCTGGTGTTTGACTCTGGATCTTTAGACTTGTTCTGTCTCCAACTATACCATCTTGATCTTTCTTTGTCTTCTGTTTTGTCTGTTGTTGCCTTTCAGAGAGGAGGAACAAGACTCAGTAAAAGTATTCGGACTCTCCTTTCTACTAGACTCTGCCTCTTCTAGAAGGTTAGACTGGGTTCAGTAACTAGAGTTCCTTCCCTCACACAGGTCACTCACCTGATCATTCAACACACCTCAGTTAGGTAGGGAACCACCAGTTTCCCCTCCCCCACGCATCCCAGCATACTTGTTTGACTTCTGCAGCCTCACCCTTTGGGAATGTAACCCTCAGATTCTCTTTCAATACCCCTTTCTAACTGTCTGGACTTACCTATTCTGGGTACCATGGGTGCCCAGGTATGGTGTGTCCAGCCACTTGTCTCTGGACCAAAACTCTGCAGGGGCCAGGGAGCAAGAGCTGACTGTAGACAGCAGCAGGCAAGCCACAGCAGGCTTCAATAACCAGGGTGGAGACTGGACACTGGGCAGGGCCCACAGGGGCTACCACGTCTCCCAGGCCCAGGGTAGAAAATCCTGCAAACTTGACCTCCCTGTCCAGGTGCCTGTCTCCCTCTGCCACTTGTTCCTCCTCTCACCGTGAATTCCTCTGAAGTGGGGCTGGGGCAGCCTGGGCCAGAGCTGTGTGGGAGGCTGGGTTTGTTTAGATCCAGCCCCACTGATGGGAGGGGCTGCTCTCAGCAGTTCCTTTGGATGGTCTCTCCTGAACTGTTAGCAGCAGAGAAGTACAAAGCAAAGGCTCCCAAGCCCGGGGGGCACTCAATCCTGATACCTGCTTCCTGTCTGGGCTACCATCTCCATCTGAGCCCCTTCCCCACCAAGCTCTTGCTCCTAGCACAGAATTGTGGTTACCTCTATGAGCCACAAGTAACCTACCGTCCCCAACACTGTCCTCCTTCTCTGAGTCCTTGTCCCCTTCAAGCTCTCATGCCTTCTTACTGAACCCCTATCATCTTTCAGAGTGCCAAAGACCCAGGATAAGGAGGTCTCCTGGGCTAGCTTGCCTGTGGGCTCACAGTGGCATCATCACAAATCAACCATATTGGTGGCAAGGGGTGGGAGGCATGTGGTAGGGGGCAATATGAAATTCCCAGAATTTTCTAGAGTGAGTATTGAATAAGGAGACCTTGGAGTCAGACAGACCTGAGCTTGTCTCAGTCCAGTCATTTGCAAGCCTTGTGGCCAAGTTCTGTCATCAGAATAGAAGGGAGAGTATTCCTCACTTGCAGGACTGCTGTGACAGTTGAGCAAGTGGGAAGGGAACTAAGTATGGAGGGAGAGCTTGGAGCAAGGTAGTGAGAATGGAAATAAGCCCCTTTGCCTATTCCTGTTTGCTCTGTACAGTTACCACCTGGCCCATCTATGGACCCTGTGGGCCAGGTATTTATGCACCATTTTACAGGTGACACTTTGAGTCTCAACAACTATCCAGAGGTCACCCTTGACCTCTTCAACCTCGAGCTTAGCTGGAACCAGACTTGTTCCTCCACCAGAACTACATTTCTAAGAAATACCAGGTCTCCCCAAATCCAATAAACAGTTTGAGGAGTAGGGCCTCTGCATGGGGTAGAGATAACGGCTTGGAGTCTGAACCAGGCTTCCTTTTTAAATTTTTTTAAATTTCTTTATTGGGGAATTAATGTTTTACATTCGACAGTAAATACAATAGTTTGTACATATAACAATACAGCCCCCACTAGGTCCTCTGAATCAGGCTTCCTAATAGCTGTATGAGGTTACCTACCAGTAGGGAGAAGGGACATCTCTGGAATAATCCCAGATATGTCTAATAAGAAGTAGGTGCTCAATATATATGCATTGCATAAATGGATGAGTCTTTTGGAAACTGGAATTGTGCACAGAGGAAGGTCAAATGTTAGCTTGGACTTTCAGGAAAAAAAGTTTTTTTCGAAAAAAAATAATGGGGGGCCTGGTTGAGTGCACATGTTACAATGTACAAGGACCTAGGTTTAAGCCCCCAGTCTCCACCTGTAGGGTGAAAGCTCTGTGAGTGGTGAAGCAGTGCTATTAAGTGTCTCTTTGTCTCTCTTCCTTTCTGTCTGCCCCTTTCCTTTTGGTTTCTGCTAGAAAGTATTGATTTATAACCAATAAATAAATAAAGAGTAATTTTTTTAAAATGATGGAAGGAGAAAATGTAAAAATGGAGAAAGAAGGACAGAAGAGGAGGGTGGGTTTGGGTGAACCCCGCCAATGGCAGCATGATCTTACTTCATTTCACATATGATTTCTAACTAATATATCTTTCTTTCTTCACACACACACACACACACACACACACACACACACACACACACACTAGTTTGGACTAACAGAAAGATCAGGCCTGGATCCTGCATGAGAAACCCATACTGGGTCTATCTCTCCAAAGCCTTTAGCCAGATTTAGCACTGTGAGTCTTCACAGAGACTGACAGGTTCAGCCTTCTAGATTTCATATTGCAGGTACAGATTAAGAGAGGTAAGCTTGATGTCCACATTCTGGAAGCTCATCTTGTGAAGGAACTCCACACTTGGGTAGGTCTGGATATGTGCTAGAGTCTGCTTGGTTGAGTGAATGAAACAATATGATCTGTCCCATTGGGCATGGAACACACCATAATCTCAGGCATGAGTGGGTTTCATGCCACAGTCTGGGTGAGAATGTTTCTGACCTCAAAGCTGTAGAATTGGAACATGCACAGATAGCTGGGAGACTCTGTGAGTGAGGCTAACTGGTCTTCAGGCTGCTTTTGGTCTAACCTTTCAGTGAGAGCCCACCATGGGTGGTAGAGTCTTGAGGGTCCACCAGTCTAGTAGCATCCTGGCTTTTCCCCTGGCTGGAAAGGCATGGGCTTCATGTGTGTTCCATGGAGCCCCTGGATGTACACAGGTAGACTGCAATGCTGTCTGTAGATTTCTTTTTTAATTTTCATTTTTTAATGCCTCCAAAGTTATTGCTGGGGCTCGGTGCCAGCACTACAAATCTATCACTCCCTCCAGGTGGTTATTTCTTCTTCTCTTTTTTCCTTCTCTCTCTCTTTTTTTTTTAGATAGGACAGAGAGAAATTGAGAGAAGACAGGGAGATAGGGAGAGGAAGAGAAAGATAGACACCTACAGACTTGCTTCACGCCCTGCAGGTGGGGAGCAGGGACTCAAACCTACATCCTTGTGCTTGGTAATACGTGTGCTTAACTGGGTATGTCACTGCCTAGCCCCCCCCCCCAACTGTATATTTTCACAGTTTGCAGAACTCAGTGCTGTTATTAGTGCCCCCACGCTGCTGGAAAGACTGACATGCAGTTCCCAGGGCTCTGCATCTAGGACCCAACCAGTCACTTCCCTTCTGGATCAATCTGCCAATGCTCATGTCTAACAGAGAAACAATTACAGATGTCAACCCTTCTACCTTCTGCACCCCATAATGATGCTGGGTCCATGCTTCCAGAGGGATAAAGAATAGGAAAGCTTCCAATGGAGGGGATTGGATATGGAACTCTGGTGGTGGGAATTGTGTGGAATTAAATCACTCTTATCCAATGATCTTGATGAATCAAAAAAAAAAAAAAAAAAGCCCTAGGCTGTTTGCAGAGCCTGAGCCTTCCACTTCTTTAAATTGACCCCTGCAAGGAAATGCCTTTTGCAAACCAGGCAAAACAGTCAGTAGACCAAAAATGGTCTACATTCTTTAGACCATTCCGAGCTGGGGAACAAGGACCATGGGGAGAGTCCTGGACTCCAGGTTAGAGACCTCGGTGCTGGCCCCAGCCCTGTCACTGCCTTGTGGGGCTGAGCAGAGCTTCTCTGTTCTTTGTGTCTCTGTGTGAGCATCTGTTAAATAGACATCATGACATCCACTCTCCCTGTCAGGACTCTGAGGTGCCTTGAAGATGGGGGGGCAGGGTGGGAAGGGGAAGAATAACTAGGGACTCCTTCCTGAAAAGGTCAAAGAGCTGCCTCAGCATCTAAGCTCACACTTCCCTCTGGCCTAGCAGCCAGCCAGCAGATATCTACAAATGAGCCTTGTGCTCGCAGACAAAGACCTCAATCAGAGGTTCAGATACCACCACCCTGCTGCCCCCATATGCTTCCTAGGGGTTAGCCCCCAAGCTGTGCAGACAGGTTCACATGCTTGGCTCATTCAAGCCACTCAGAAGGGCCATACCATCCCAATTTCACCCTGAGAACTCTGACTCAGACACCTGCTGTGACTTGCCCAGGGCCCCAAGTGGTATGGACAGCAGGGTTTGGGCTCAAAGCTGTGGGGATGCTCAAGGTGAGGCTGGGAGAGAACACAACCACTCTTAACTATAGCTGAGAAGACCCAGAGAAGGCAGAGGCTCAGCTGCCTTGTGCCCATGAGGAAGCAGCCTGCCCATTTCCTTTCATGGTGAATGGGACCCAGCCTGCATGCTGCCAAGGGCTCAGGACTTCCCCCCTCTCTGTTGGCACAGCTCCTAGGTTGGGACACAATGACCATCCCAGCCATGTGAGCTAATGCACAGAGCTGCAGGGAGGTAGCTACCAACCTCGACCTTCTACCTGGAGGGAATAGAAACCTCTAGAAAATCAGTATGTCTCCCTAGATGTGGCTCTGCATCTCCAGAAAGACTAAGAGCTCTGGCATTAGAGTTCCATCCTGACCCAGTGAGGCAATCTGGGACTCAGTTTCTTCACCTGTGCAGCTGAGATAACAGGAAGCATCTAGGCAGGACTGTGTGAAATCCGTTATTTAAAAAATATATATTTATAAAAAGGAAACACTGACAAAACCATTATTTTGCCCTGTTTTTCAACTCTTCCCCAGGAAAGAAGCTGTCAGCTTTCCCAAGATCCCACTGGATGGCCTGGGTCTGTTCATTTGCCCTTTCTGGTCCACGGTGCCTTTGTCTGTAAAATATCTTTGCAGGGCTGTCATAAGTCTCACACGAGCTGCTGATGAATGGGGTTTGCTGAGTCCTTCGAGCTGAGCAGATGGGAACCATTATTAACATGGTGATGAGGGCAGAGGCAGTAGCTGTCATTGTTTTTGGAAGCAGAGGATGAAGAGGAAGGAAGTCAGGGCAGGTGGATGCCACAGGGTGGTGCTTTCTTGCAGGGTCCATACTGGACACAAATTGGCCTGTGAACCCCAGCCCCAACTCTGCCACCATGATAGGAGCATTAGTCAGGGTCCACGTCCTGTATGATCCCCCAGTTCCTTAGTATAGAATCATTCTGAGAGTCAGGAAATAGCTCACCTGATAGAACATACATTTTAGCTTGCACAAGGACCCTGGCCACCAGGGAGAAGCTTCATAATCAGTGGAGTGGCACTACAATGTCTCTTCTTTCCTATCTCATCTCTGTCTCACACCCTCTCTCTGGACAAAAATCATGCTGGGAATGGTCGAAGAGAGTCTTACTTTGCACTGCCTGTCCTTCAGGAGGCACCACATGAGTTCACAAATGTACTGCCGAGTTTGTAAATGTCAGGTGAGGGTCATGAGGCATTATTGTTATTAATAATTTGGCTCCTAGGACAGGAGGAGGTGGGTCAGCTGCAAAGCCAGGAAGAAAGACAGAGGGGAATGAGCATCTCCTCGGACCTCCTGCATCAGGAAATTGGGATTAAGGGTCTCAACACTCTGAAGACTTTGCAATACTGCCCCCTGGGGATCAAAGAGTAGGTCTGTGCCCCTGGCTTTCCCTCTGGTCCTGAGGGGCAGAATGCACAAAAAGACCATTGTCAGAGAGCACAGACAAGGACAGAAGGAGCCAGCAAAGGTGGTCCCACTGGTCCTCCTTCTCCCACATCTGCTAATTCCACTTCACAAGTGTCAGGTAGGGATGTTTCTTCCAGGCCAGTTGTCACTGCCCTTGGCCCTACCCCAACCTCCTAGCTGTAGTCTCACCCTCCAGTCCATTATACAAATCAGAGGAAACTATCCCTCAAATTTGACCATGTTAATACCTTACCCCAGCCCAGGGTCACAGCACCCTTGGATAAAACCATCTTCCTCAGCCTCATAGCCTCTTCTTCCTCATCTATAGGGAGGGACTAGTGGGGGACATGCTTCACCTTGTCTGTCTGTCTGTCTGTCTGTCTGTCTTCTACCGTTTCAGTATTTCTACTCATAGGTGGGGGCTGTCCAGAATAAGACTTTGGGGTGGGATTTCTCAGGTCTGACACTTGGTAGCTGTGTCATTTATTTCTTTGTAGTTTTTGTTTTTAAATTGTAGTCAAATACCCCCAAAATAAAAGCCACCATTTTAGTCATTTGAAATGCATAGCTCAATGGTATCAAATGTGTTCACAAGGTGGGACAACCACCACTACCTCCATCTCCTAAGCTGCTTCATCTCTCCCAGCTGAAACTCCCATCCTACACACTCCTTTATCCTGCATGTCTCTGCTTTCTCATCTGTAGGGAAGGGCTGAGTGGGGGGCACTCAGCAAGCAGTCAAGTATTCCCTTTCTTTATGTTCTTTCTTTTTTCTTTTGATCAACTTTTTCAGTTAAGCAGAAGCAGAGGTAGAAAGACAGAGAGAAAAAGACCGTAGCACCAAAGCTTCCTTTAATGGATTTGGCTTGAACCTGGGCAATGCACGTGGCAAAGCAGATGCACTGTCTCAGTGAGTTATCTTGCCAGCTTGTTTTCTTGTCTGGAGAGTGATGCGCTGAAAAGTAAATGCAGTCCTGCCTCTTGACTCTGCAGCATCCAGAATGCATTTCTGTGATTCTGGGCTGTATGTGACCATTGTGGGGGGGGGGGCTACACATGTGGAAGTTACTTCCTCTCCTGAGGGGTCTGGAACCTGGATTATGGGGACGTAGGAAGCAGAGCTCTGTTGTCCTTCTACCAGCTGGACTGGCCAGGCAGGTGGGCCCCAAGAGCTATGTCTGACCTTCAGGCCCAGCCTATGCTGTGAAGGACACTCAACTTGCCTCTGTCCCCTCCACCTCCCACCTCCCTTAGGAAGGACTGGGATAGGTTGACTTGTTTTCACCCAAGTGGTTTATTTGGAATTACTACTGCAAGCTTGTTTGTTGCTTGATCTTCTCCTCACACTCCACCCTGAACACACCTACTCTTTCCACTCCACACACACTTCTAGATTCACTCACTCTGGCTGTTCCTGGCATTCAGGTCTCAAATTCTCTCACCACCAGCATAGTGCTGTCCTGATTTAAATGACAGCCTCCTTTTTTGTCCTCTGGATAAAACACAGTCACATCCCTCCAGAAGGAGATGACAGACCAAGCCTGTTTCTGGGAAGGGGGACACAGTGACTCTCTTGGGGTGAGGAGTATCAAGGTGTCAAAATTAGAGCCTGACTGGGAATATGGATGACTTGATAACACCAATGTCCAGTGGAGAAGCAATTACAGAATCCAGAACTCCCACCTTCTGCACCCCCAAAATAATTTTGATCCATACTCCCAGTGGGGGAGAAATGACAGGGAGAAGGTGACCAGAGGCCTCTAAACTCCAACTCCATCAGGACCTGGAGAGAAAAGAGGGGAAAAAGAGCGGGACTTTTGGATGTTGTAATAGGTATACATGTGACTTGGAAAGGAAGAGAAGATGGGACCTTAAAAATGGGCAAATATATACAAATATAGACAGACAGTTGTAGAAATAATAGTTAATCCATCTCTGCAACCTTAGAACTGCTGTAGCTTACAATGGAGAGCTTGGAGATTTAGAACTCTGGTGGTGGGAACAATGCAGAGTTGTACCCCTGTTATCTTGTAATTTTGTAAAACAATATGAAATCACTTTTAAAAAAATCGGAGCCACACCCTACTAGGGAAAGAGAGAGGCAGACTGGGTGTATGGACCGACCAGTCATCGCCCATGTTCAGCGGGGAAGCAATTACAGAAGCCAGACCTTCCACCTTCTGCAACCCTCAATGACCCTGCTCCCAGAGGGATAGAGAATGGGAAAGCTATCAGGGGAGGGGGTGGGTTATGGAGATTGGGTGGTGGGAATTGTGTGGAGTTGTACCCCTCCTACCCTATGGTTTTGTTAATTAATCCTTTCTTAAATAAATTTAAAAAATCGGAGCCTGAGAGTGACAGAATGTCTTCCTAGGGCTCCTTGGCATGGGGAGAACTGACTCAGCCATCTTCCAGAAGTCACCAGTCAGGGGGGAAGGCATCCACAGAAGCAAACCAATCCTGATCTTGGAGGCACTGAAGCCAGGGCCCTACCCACTTGGGTGAAAACAAGTCAACCTATCCCAGTCCTTTTCACCCAAGTCACCACTTGGATGAAAACAAGTCAACCTATCCCAGTCCTTCCTAAGGGAGGTGGGAGGTGGAGGTGACAGAGGCAAGTTGAATGTCCTTCACAGCATAGGCTGGGCCTGGAGGTCAGACATAGCTCTTGGGGCCCACCTGCCTGGCCAGTCCAGCTGGTAGAAGGACAACAGAGCTCTGCTTCCTACGTCCCCATAATCCAGGTACAATGTAGCACTGGGCAATTGCTTGACTTTTCCCAGCCTCGGTTTCCCCCACTATAGATGTAACAGTTATGATTGACCTAAATTCCTTGCTAAACCATATTCTAAATACTTCACTTACATGGTATCATTTACTGTTTCCAACAGGTCATTATTAACCCAGTTTATACATTTGAGGCTTTAAAGGTCAAGAGGCTTGTTCAAGGTTATTCAGCTGGTCAGAGGCAGACCAGGACTTAACATGGACAGTCAGTCTCCAGGGTCCCCTCACACTCCTTACTATGGCACTTAGCTTTCTCTAAGAGCTGGCTTAGAGACTTCATCTCTGACCTCCAGTCCCTAAACCATGAGTTTGAATATAGAATACAGTACGGAGCCAACCACCTTCAATTAGGTCCTGGTACTATTATACTTCAAACCATCTGGGTGATCTTGGGCATGTTCCTTCTCTCTGTAAATCCCATTTTTCCCTCCCACAGTAGGAGTGGCAGGGGTAGGGGAGAAGGTTGAACCTTAACTGGTGACTCCCCGGTCCTGTTCCAGCTCAGACTCCTGTGGTGTCCCACCTCCCTAAGCACTTCATGTTTAGCAAGGAGCTCATCTCTGGCCTGGAAACCTGCTCTCCCAGGCCCCTGCTCTAAGTGCACAAGAGTGAGACTAACAAAGTAAAAACAGAGGTGGAGAGAAGTGATGTCACTTGTGCCTGTGGAGATGGGAAGTGGAGGGGTTGGGATTTGAACCAAGTGTTTGTGATCCCAGTGTTGGTGTCACACAGATTCCCAGTGGACGAAAGGAAGGAGCCAGTTATGAAGCTTGAAGCTGGTTCTAGACTCCTGTTTCTCAGCGCTCCATGTGCCTTCTGCCCAGGACCTCCCTGGACATATTTATAACTTCTCTCTCTTCTTTGTTGCTTCACTTTTCCAGACTTATGTATCTGTCAGAGGCTCACACCTGCAAAAGTGAGGAGCAGCAAGGGCGAGACAGACAAAAACATTGTCAGTGCCAGCCTGCCAGGGCAGGCTGAGGGATGCCAGGGCGGTCACTGGCAGCTGGTTTGAGTCCATAAGCAATCATGGGGTGCATGTGTCCTCCCAAGCCTCTTCCTGGCACCTCGCACCACTTCCTCACCTGCACCAGAATCTCACAGAGTTGCAGTCCAGGGACACTTCTTCTGTGATCATGTTTGAATCTGAGCACCAAGCCCTGAGTAGTGGCCACCCTCTGTGTCCCAGTGCCATCCAGAACAGTCTCCAGCAATCTTGGCATCTTCACAAACCCTCCCCCCATCTGGTCTTGGATGAGGCTTGTGCCCTTAACTGCACCACTAAATCTGAAATCTTGCTTTTTTAACTTTTTCACATTCTCTCACTTAACTCTCTAAGAGCCTACACACAGAGCTCAGAATCTTCCCTGTCCATCCCCTTCCTCACCCAGCCCTGCCTCCTCTTCTTCTCTATTGGCCAATAGCTACCAATAAATGAAGGTGGTTGTCCTCAAATAGCCCAGTTAGCAGGGAAGCAATTACAGAAGCCAGACCTTCAACCTTCTGCATCCCACAAGGATTAAAGAGGGTTAAAGAGTAGGAAGCTATCAGTGGAGGAGTTGGTATACGGAGGTCTGGTGGTGGGAATTATGGGAAGCTGTACCCCTCTTATCCTATGGTTTTGTCAATGTTTCCTTTTTATAAATAAAAAATTTTAAAAAAACACAGCAAAGTTTTCCAGCTATTCCTATCCTTACAACCAAGCACCTTGCAAATGTTTCTCTCTCTCTTTCTCCTCTTTCCCTCTTTTTCTCTCCTTCAATCACTACCCTCTCATACCTACATCTCACTGGAAAGTCCACACCAAGTCCCCAGTGAGCTTTTCTTTGTTGAATTCCCTGGACATTTTGCTTTTCATCAGCTTCCACTGCTGTGGACTATACATGCCCTTGGAGCTCTTTGATAGCATCCTCTCCTGGTTTGATTTCCACCTTCTCCAGCATTTCTTCTTAGTGCCTTTTATAGACCCTTCTTATCTTGGCTTGAGCTCATGTTGGCTTCCTCCAGGTTCTGTTCTCACTCTACAGTCTTTCTCTGTTCCGTGAGTACCAACTTCCTGAGTCTTCGTCAGCAACTTGTTTTTTTCCTCACCTCCAGGCTTGAGCCCTTAAATACCTGCTAGACTTCTCCATGTGGGTGCCCCATATATTCCACAAGTGCAAATACAAATCCACAGTCTTCCTCAAAATACTTTCACCATCAGCACTGCCTGCCATCCACCATCATGGCTGCCATGTCCCTCACTATCACTGCCAACTGCCTATTGCCTAGCTCTGAATGCTGAGCATTGCCCTGGACTCTATATTCTAAGGATCTGACTCTATAATCCTTAATATTTTTTATTCTTGGTGTGGGAGATTGAACCTGGGGTCTCATGCATGTAAAGCATGTGCTCTGCCACTGAGCTATATTCATGGCCCATCTAATCCCTAAAAGCTAACAGACATGGGCCTTGGGAATGAATTGAACCCTAACGAGAGACACACTATTACGACTGAGGGAAAAGCTCAACTATTAGAGCACTAGATTTTCATGGCTGAGGCTTCTGTTTTGAACCCTTGCACTGACTGCACCAGAGTAGCATTTTGGCTTACTTCTCTCTCTCTCTCTCTCTCTCTCTCTCTCTCTCTCTCTCTCCTTCTCTCTGCCTTCCATGAAACTCTCTCTCATTTGTGGTCATAAAATAAACATTTTTCTGAAAAGAGAGATAAAGTGAGGAGAGAGAGACTGTTGGCAGAACCAAAACAGGTTAGCCATGAACAAATGACTAGATAAAGAAATTATGAGATATATGCTCCATGGACTACTACTAAATAAAAAAATTAAAAAGATGACATTGTGTCCTTTGGGACCAAATGGATGGAACTGGAAGTGATTATTTACTTAGCAAAATAAGTAAAGAGATAAAAGACAGCTACCAGATGATTTCATTTATAAGTATAATGATAGAGAACTTGCAAAAAATAAAAATAAAAGACTCAAACAAACTGCCTCTAAGACTTTGTGGGAAGGAGGAGGAATGGAAACACATAAGCAAGAGAGGGAGGATATGAGGATTAGCGTGACTGTGGCTGTCTGCTGTGCCACATGTATTCTACCTTCCACACATCCAGAGACCTCATCTATACCCTAGTCAGTAGCACAATACTTGACATTTCTATTGAGAATTCCTACAATCTTCTCATCTGTATTCTGTGAGAATTAATGGATCTGAGATTTGGGGTCCTGCCTTGTCTATCTATGACTTTTGAGTCATCCTTTTTGAGCCTCAGTGTCATCATCTGTCACAAGGGGAGACCAGTCAGAACTCAGTAATTTGAAAAGCCCCCAGTAGACCCGAAGCCCTGTGCCCCAGAAGGACTTATTGTTCTGTCAGTAAAGCCCAAAGGGAGCTGCTAACTAGCCCCTTAGGAGTCCCCAGAAAAACATCACTCAGGGCCCAGAAGTAGGGTGATTTGAGGGGCTGGAGCCCCAGCAGGCTAAGGAAGGGTGGCATCTGAAGATTAAATGGTATCAAGCTCAGCCCTAACCTGGCCTTCCCCACTGAGGCAGTGCTGACTTGGGGAGAGGGGAAAACTGCGTGAGTGGCCTGGTGTGGACAGGTAAGCTGGGCCTCCTTGAGCAGGTCATAATGCATCCTCCAGACAGACCCCCAACCTTTCAGTAAATATGCGCAGTGACAGCTCTCCAGAGTGCCACATTGCCTGCTGTCTGCAGAAGAGAACCCTGAGCCTGTCAGGATGGCACACAGTGGCTGGAGCAGGCCCCAAAGAACATGGCTCCAGCCTCAGACCACAGAAAGCCCGAAAGCCCTAGGCTGCAGAGAGGGAAGCACCAGTGTCTCTCTCACAATTGTTTCCCAGGAATCAGGCAGAAAGCCTGGAACCTGGCCGGTGGTGCAGCACCACCATGCCACCACCCTGCGTGACCTTGAGCAAGTCATTTCCTTCTCTAAAAAAAAAAAAATTGTTTTTATTTGAAAAGGGTGGTGGGTGGACTACAGTGCCTGGTTTGAAGGACCCTTCAGACTCTGATGTCCTGTGACTGCTCAGCACAGCTTGAATTCTAAGTCTATGGAATCTGCTGGTGAAGGGAATAGCCTCTCAGAATCACAGCATCTTTGAGGGCAGTGCAGTCTGTGTCCATTTGGATGCTAAAAGAAAAGGCAACAATCCAGTTGGCTAGTCCATTGGGGGAGGGGGGAGGGGATCAGTTTAATCATAGTTAACTTTTTCACTGACATTCATTCAAAAATTTTTGTTGGTGTTTTACTGTGCTCTGGACTTACCAGCCACCAGCTGGAACTTCCCCTGAAGTGAGCCTAGTTCCAGCCCTCCTTTGAGTCATTTATGGGAAAGAGACTCTTTATAGCCATGTTCATTCCTCTCCTAGCCCACATGCTTGTTTCAGTTATTTAGGAACTTATCCATCAGAAGTTGTTTAAACATGCCCTCAGGACAACATGGAAATTTATAGTTGTGTCTGGCTTCAGCCTAAGAAACAAAGGAAAAGAAACCCTTCATATACTTCTCCTCCCAGGGGAAACCTAGCCTTATAAATCTTCCCTGTGGACTGTCATGGTGGGGAAAGCCCATGCTGGGACCACAAGGCTTGGTGTCCAGTACCAGCTCTGCCTTCTCACCACCCTACCCAGCCTAGCTCTTCATTTGGAAGAATGGACCAGGAGCTCACCTCTCTGCAGAGCCATTTTCACACCTACACATTCTGCAATGTGAAAAAGGTTTTGCTAGAAGAAAGAAGTGCTGGAGGTGGTTTTGGAAAAAAAAATAGTACAGCTTTCAGGGCTGCTGGGGTAGGAGCAGTTCCTGTAGCATAATCCAGTTCTGGGCCCCTTAGTTAAGGTGAAGGGTGAGTCAACTTCGCTCAGCTCAGTTCTCTGAGTTTGGAACTTATGGTTCAAGAACCAGGAGATAGCTTTCCAGGTAGTGTGTATGTGTTTTACCTTGAATAAGACCCAGGGTTCAAACCCAGCACCACATGGGAGAGCCATGGCTAGCAGCAGGGGAGAGCCATGGATAGTGGAGTGGTGCTGTGATGTCTCTCCTTTCTCTCTTTCTCTCTCTCAAATGAATAAAATTTTGCCTGGGGAAAGTTCTTCAGCAATGGTATCATTCATGAATGAAGCCTGGGTCCATTCTCAGAAACAATATTTTTTTAAATGTGTTTTGTGTTTTTTTGAGGGTCTTTCTTTGACTGTCATGGATGTGAGGTAAATGTCATGAACTTCCAGGAGGTAATGTTATTTTCTGCAGATTGCTTGGTCTTTGCTTCTGACGCTGCTCTATAGCCTGGCAGGTTTTAGTGTTTGGCTATTTCATGCCTTTCTTCTCTGTCCCCAGGTCACAGAGAAATGAGAAGTCCGCAAAGCAGTGTCAGGTTTTTCCCAGTGTGGGGAGAGCTCATCTTCAACATGGATTCCAATCAGGCAGGGGCTAGGCTGTGGTGACCTCGGTTAAGTGCATACATTATCATATGCAAAGACTGAAATTCAAGCCCCCACTTCCCACTTGCAGGGGGAAACTTCATGAGTGGTGATACAAGTACTGCAGATGTCTCTCTGTCTTTATCCCTCTCTATCTCCCCACCCACTCTCAAAATTCTCTCTGTCCTAGCAAATAAAGAAAAAATAAGTAAAAAATTCCAGTCAGGCCATAACTCTCCTGAAGGGAATATACAAGGACTACCCTTAGACAGTGACCAACATGGAGGTTTATGGGAACTGAGATTTTCCAAGACATGGGAATTTCAGTGCTAAAACTAAATAGCTCTGGGTCAAACAATATGATGGGTCGTAGGATAAAGATACAAGCCATGATAGGTCACAGGTGTCTGAGTAAGATAGAGACAGACAGAGAGCCCCAGAAGCAGGTACACAGAAAGGCAAACCATCCTTGGGTTGAATAAGCAGAAGTCCATAGGGCTCTTCAGAGGAAGCAGTGCTTCCCACCCCCCAGTAGTATATCACAAGAGGGAGACCTCCAGACAAGGAAAGCAGAGACAGAGAACACTGACTCAGGAGACACACACACACACCCACCACCACCCTGGAGACGATGCAGAAGGGACTGGTCCAGAGCTGCACAAACATGGTTTTTTGGGTCACTGAAATTCCCATGTAAATTTCCTTATATCCCACAAGCTGGATCTTTATCAGAGCTCACTGGTAGCCTTCTAGAATCAGGAACTCTTAAGTAGAGTCAAGGAGATGTAAACTAAGAACTTTCACACATGTAGGCTTAGCTTCTCCTCTTAACCGGTGATCCCTTTGTCTTCACAATGTCTTAGGGTAAAGCACTGCATTCAAGAACTGCCATGAGGCCATAACTAGATTCTGTAGGCTTGTGCCAAATGACTGTCATCAAGATTCTGGTGCTGACAGTGGGCAAGTTTTGGTAAGTGATTTGTCACCATGACCACACTAATGTCCTTTTGCCAGTGGCATCGGGAACTAGCTTACCATATCAGGCACCGTTAAGGAGATACCTGCACTAGTAAGTGGATTACATGAGTCTGAAATTGACATGTGAACATAAATGGATGCTTCTCTAGTTCTTTTCCCTCAGATGAAATAAATGTACTCCCTGTGGCCCTGTATTCTTACTAATGTGGTTCATATCTACTACCTTTAAGAAATTTAGAACCAGTGTATTTAGAGTAGAAAATGGCATAAAGAATTTCATCAGGCTTTTGTTTAAGAAAATGTCCTTTCTCTGTAGTATTTCATCCAGGAGATCTCAGTCTTGCCTACGTCTACTTTTACAAACTTCACTAATTTTTAAATTAGTTTTGTGTATTTTGGATAATTTTAAAAGTAAGAAAGCTATTCTTTATTGGAGTTGAACTTGGGCCTCTGAACCTGCTGGTACTGACTCCAGTTCCCCACAGTGCTGTTCCCTCCTATAACAGTCCTGAAGTGGTGGTGGTCCCACCTTTATTCCCCACCAGAGAAACAGCTCTTTCAACCACTTCTCTATAGACATCTCACCATTCCGGCTATTGTAACTATGCAGTAAAATTCCAGGCGCATGCGCGTGCGCGCGCGCGCGCACACACACACACACACACACACACACACACACACACAGTTGGAGTTAAGACATGAGGCTGGAAAGGAAAAGACACTCGCTCTTATTAATGTTTCCCTATCTGTACTTGTTTTCAGATGTGTCCTGATGTTTCCAATGATTTTATGTAGACATACAGCTATAGCTCACTATGGAAGCCACAGCTTGTAATGGATCAGAGAATTCTTTACCTGTCTTCTACCTGGTAGGCATTCCCTCTCTGCCCGAACCCCTCTTCCTGCTTGTCTTCTTCATTTTCCTCTTCCTCTACCTGCTTATCCTGGTGGGGAATGTCCTGATCCTGGTGGCTGTGGTGGCAGAGCCCAGCCTCCACAAGCCCATGTACTTCTTCCTGGTCAACCTCTCAGCCCTGGACATCCTCTTCACTACATCCACTGTCCCCAAGATGCTGTCCCTACTCTTGCTTGGAGACCGCTTCCTCAGTTTCCCTGCCTGCTTCCTGCAGATGTACCTCTTCCACAGCTTCTCCTGCTCAGAAGCCTTCATCCTGGTGGTCATGGCCTATGACCGCTATGTGGCTATCTGCCGTCCACTGCACTACCCTGTCCACATGACCCCAATGATCAATGCTGCCCTGGCAGCCAGTGCCTGGCTCACTGCCCTCATCCTGCCCATCCCTGCTGTGGTGCAGACCTCACACATGGCTTTTGACAGCACTGTTCCCATCTATAATTGCTTCTGTGACCATCTGGCTGTGGTCCAAGCCTCCTGCTCTGAAACCACACCCCAGACCCTCATGGGCTTCTGCATTGCCATGGTGGTGTCCTTTCTGCCCCTTCTCCTGGTGCTTCTCTCCTATGCCCACATCCTGGCCTCAGTGCTTCGCATCAACTCTAGAGAAGGACGTTCAAAAGCCTTCTCTACCTGTAGCTCCCACCTTCTTGTGGTTGGCTCCTACTACTCCTCCATTGCCATTGCCTATGTGGCCTACAGGGCTGACCTGCCCCTTGACTTCCACATCATGGGCAACATGGTGTTTGCTATTCTCACACCTGTCCTCAACCCTCTCATCTACACGCTGAGGAACAAGGATGTCAAAGCAGCTATCACCAAGATGGCATGTCTGCAAGACCCAAGGCATTCTGGGGGAACTTGAGCCATAGATGCAGTTCTGCTCCTCAGGTGTGAGTGCACTAAGAACAAAGAACATCATCAAAAAAGTCTGTTGAAGGAAAGGATGAGTTATAGTAGGGCCAAAAATATACTGCTGGATTTCCATTTCCATTAATGATAGTCTGCTTTATGAGATCAACTCTTCTGTGGAAAGAAATAAAAATGCCAGACAAAATAAAAAAGTATCAAATAGATTTTTCACTATATTAGGGTTAAAATGGCAATAAAGATGAAAATGCAGAAAGGTTAGTTATTAAGGCATGGCCCGACATACAGATCAATGAAACAGAGTAGTCCAGAAGCAGACACTTAAATGTGTGAATAATTGATATTTGAAGGACTGACTCTGCAGGTCAGTGTGGAAGGTAAAGATGTAATGAATAGTATTTGAGCCATCAGGTATATCTATATGTCAAAAATGTAACCTGTCTCTTACCTCAAGCAGACATAAAACACAATCTCAACCGTAGCACTGCTCAGCTCTGGCTTATGGTGGTGTGGGGGATTGAATTTGGGACTTTGGAGCCTCAGGCATGACAGTCTCTTTGCATAACCATTATGCTATCTACCCCCTCTTTTCTCCTCCTCCTCCTCTTTCTCTCCCCCCCCCCTCTTTTTTTCTGTGTTTCCACCAATGTTATTGCTTGTGGTTCAGTCCCTGCATAAGTCCACTGTTTCTGGTGGCCATTTTATTTCTTTATTCGTTCTTTTTAATAGAGGATGAGAAAGAGACAGAGAAAAAAACACAGACAGAAAGGAGAGACACCTGCAACACTGTTCCACCATTCATAAACTACACACACACACACACACACACACACACACACGTGAAGTCCAGGGACTTGAACCTAGGTCCTCCAACATGGTAATGTGCCTGCTCTCCCAGGTTTGGCACCACCTAGTCCCTGGGGCAATGTTTCTCTAACAAGATTTAAATAAAAAATAAACTCTAAGCCTGGACAAGTGTAAAACTGACTTAATTAATACAGAATTTTTGTTCATCAAATGACACCAAAAAAGAGTGAAGGGCTAAGACAAAGAATAGAAGTAGGGTGGGGAAGAAAGCATAATGGTTATGCAAAGAGACTCTTATGCCTGAGGTTTCAAAGTCCCAGGTTCGAGCTCCCTGGTAGTCTAGTGGTTAGGATTTGGCGCTCTCTCTCAAAGTCCCAGGTTCAACCCCCACCACCATAAACCAGAGCTGAGTAAAAATAAAATTAAAAAGAGAGATAGAGACTATAAGTAGTGATTTTCAGTGCATGTCAAAGACATGGAGTTCATAGCTGAAATGTATAGAGAATTATATTAAATCAATAACAAAGCAGTAGCCAAATTATTAGGAAAATAACAAAGAACTAACTAATGGCCAATAAAGGTAAGAATGTTCAACCTCATTAGTAATAGGAGATATGCAAATTACAACAACAAGCAAATGCCACTAGAAACCAATCAAACTGACTAACTAGAAAGTGAACATCCAATAAGACCAGGGATGCAAAGGTGTGGCTCTGTGGAACAATCCTGCACTGATATGAATGTATCTCCCACTGTTGGTTCAACTCTGAGAAACCCTGCATCCTTATCTCACAATGCCTAAGGTACACTACTGCAAGATCCTACTTCTCATATTTGGGAAATGGTCAGAAAATGTAACACTGTGTGCTGGTGAAATGTGAAGGAATTGCATGTATGGAAAACAACGTGGAAGAATCTCACAGCTTTGTTGAGCAAAATAAACATGAGAGATTATGTGTGGTATATGTGATTCAAAGTCATATATAGTTTTAGCAAAGCTAAACTGGATTTTATTGATCCACCCAGATGTCCTAAGCTCTGAAGGCATATTTATTACAAATTTCAGGCTTCTGTCAATGAGGAAGGGAACTGCAGGTAGAGATGGAGGACCAAGGGCTTATGAAGTATTGTCAGTGTTTCATTCTCTCCTGAATGATGGTGAGGAGGTCTGTTTTGCAATTAAACTGCATAGTTAGCCTTTAAACATTTTGGTACTATATGAATGTTATGTAATAGTAAACTATTACAATATATGATTCCATTTGGGTAGAGACTGCAATTGCACTTCTTAAAGTCTAGTCCAATTCTTCCCATGGACACAATGAACTGGTGAGTTTTACATTCATTGTAAGCACCAGGCTACTGAATATAGTTTCCCCTATTTGTTCATCCATTTCAGAAGTGTTTGCTGAGCACTTGGGAGGTGCTAGACCATGGAAGAGGAGGAGCTAGAGACTCAGATAAATTGGAATAGTCACTGCCCTCAATTTGCTCACATTCTGGAGAGGGAGACAGACATGGCCAGAAATAGCACTGTGGGGTTGGTACTATTTTTGAGGGAAATGCAGGGGATGGTGGGTATACAGAAGATGCTATTGAATCCAAGGCCAAAATGTCTCCTATGAAGACTTTAATCCTATGATGCCTGTTTGTTCATGATTCCTGGTAGAGTTCACATGGTGGTTGTAAGTAATTAAACAGAAGAAGACCTGAGTTGCCCCTGTCAGAGAAGAAGAGTCCTAGCACAGGTCAGGATGTGGGGATATTCCAACTGCTGCCCCAAAGGGGGCTGTTTTTTAAGCTAGACCCATGTCGCTCCCAGTTCCAATCAAGAAAGGGAGTGTGTATACTAATTTAAACCCAAAGGACTTAAAACTCAGCCAGTCCCCTTCAGCAGTCACACAGGTCTAAAAGGAGTCTGGAAGGCAGAACTACAGGGCCCCTTCAACAAAAAAAAAAAAAAAAAAAAAAACAGGCAGAAAGGAAAAGCATTCTCAAAAAAGTGCAGGGAGCAGGATTTGTGTATGTGTATCCTATGTTAAATGGAAAAAGAATCTCCTTAGCAAATCAAGATGCAGCACTTAAATAGAACTTCTAAGGGGCAGGGCAGTGACGCACCGGTTAAGCACACATAGTATGAAGCGCAAGGATCCGCTCAAGGGTCCTGGTTCCCCACCCGCAGAGTGGGGATCACTTCATAAGTGGTGAAGAACGTCGGCAGGTATCAATTTTTCTCTCTCCTTCTCTACCTTCCTCTCCCCTCTCAGCTTCTCTCTATCCTATCAAAAAAAATGGTCACAGGAGCAGTGAATTCATAGTGCAGGCACTGAGCCCCAGCGATAACCCTAGATGCAAAATAATAATAATAATAATAATAATAATAATAGTACTAGTAGTAAAACTTCTAGTCAGGATGTTACGGAACATGACTGTCAGCAAATGGGAGTGAGGGGTATGACTATTGCACAGCTACTAAAGTCACAATTATAACAAGTTTCCTTCAGAATTATGAAGCAGGACATTTTCTTTAATTTTTTAATATTTTATTTATTTATTCCCTTTTGTTGCCCTTGTTGTTTTATTGTTGTAGTTATTATTGTTGTTGTCGTCGTTGTTGGATAGGACAGAGAGAAATGGAGAGAGGAGGGGAAGACAGAGAGGAGGAGAGAAAGATAGACACCTGCAGACCTGCTTCACCGCCTGTGAAGCGACTCCCCTGCAGGTGGGGAGCCAGGGTTCGAACCGGTATCCTTATGCCGGTCCTTGTGCTTTGCACCACCTGCGCTTAACCCGCTGCGTTACAGCCTGACTCCCAGGGCATTTTTTTAATTAGTGATTTAATGATGATTGACAAGACTGTGGGATAAGAGGGTACAATTCCATACAATTGACACCAACAGAGTTCCATATCTCCCCACCCCCTTAAAAGTTTCCCTGCTCTTTATCCCTGTTGAAGTTTGGGCCAAAGGTCTTTATGGGGGGGGGGGCAGAAGGTGGGAGGCCTGGCTTCTGTAATTGCTTCTCTAGTGGACATCGGCGTTGGCAGGTTGATCCATACCCCCAGCCCATTTCTATTTTTCCTTACTGGGGTAGGGCTCTGTTCCAGGACACACTGTGAGGCCGTCTGCTCAGGGACATTTTTAATGAATTAGCCCCTTTCCTGCTCCCTCTATTTGTATACTCTTTATACATGTCATTTTAAGGTATTTATTTCCATCTTTAATATAGAGGCATATAATTATACACACGTACAATATATAACCATAGCTATATGATAGAAAAGATGACTATGGCTGGGTGGTGCTGCAGCGGGTTAAGCGCACATAGTAAGAAGTGCAAGGACCGGCTAAGGATCCTGGTTCAAACCCCCAGCTCCCCACCTGCAGGGGGAAAGCTTCACAAGTAGTGAAGCAGGTCAACAGGTGTCTTTCTCTCCCCCCTCTGTCTTCCTGTCCTCTCTCAATTTCTCTCTGTCCTATCCAACAATAACAGCAACAACAATGGGGGAAAATGGTCTCTAGGAGCAGTGGATTCGTAGTGCAGGCACCGAGGAAAAAAATAATAAAAAGAATATTTGGACCAGGTGGTGATGCACCTGGTTGAGCACACATGGTACAGTGTGCAAGGACCCAGGTTCGAGCCCCTGGTCCCCACCTTCAAGGGGAAAGCTTTGTGAGTGGTGAAGCAGTGCTACAGGTGTCTCTCTGTCTTTCTCCCTTTCTATCACCCCCTTCCCTCTCAGTTTCTGGCTGTCTCTATCCAATAAATAAGTAAAGATAAAAAAAATAAACTAAAGAAGACTATTTAGTTCTATGCCCACTCTTTTGTAGAAAAAAGATGTTATTTTTACTGTTATACTGTTCTGCACCTTGGCTTAAAATCCCACCAGTTTTCAGATACATTTTTTAAAATATTTATTTATTTATTTTCCCTTTTGTTGTCCTGTTGTTTTATCGTTGTGGTTATTGTTGTTGTTGATGATGTCATTGTTGTTTAATAGGATAGAGAGAAATTGAGAAAGGAGGGGAAGACAGAGGGGAAGAGAAAGATAGACACCTGCAGACCTGCTTCACCACTTGTGAAGCTACTCCGCTGCAGGTGGGGAGCTAGGGGGTCGAGCTGGGATCCTTACGCTGGTCCTTGCACTTTGTGCCATGTGGGCTTAATCCTCTGCGCTACTGCCCAACCCCCCAGATACACTTCTTAAGGTGGGAGAAATAATAGTATTTATATAGGGACTGGAGAGATATCATAGTGATTATGCAAAAGAGAGAGAGAGAAAAGGAAGAAAGGGGGAAAAAAAGAGGATAAAAGAAAAAAAACTTTCCTGCCTGAGACTCCAAAGCTCCAGGTTCATCTCCAGCACCACCATATACCAGACCTAAACAGTATTCTGGTAAAAAAAAAACTACAATACATCATATATATATCTATTCATTACATACTAATAAGAATTACATGTATATGTAATATATATGTAGTATATATTTATATGTGTATGTATGTATGCTGATGGGAATAATCTAGTAGAGAACAGAAACATAGTAATGAGGGAAAGAAGGGAGAAGTGTTGGAGTGACCACCTTTAGACAGAAGCATGAAGAATTCCTGGGAAGGGTAAAAGAGATAGTGTAATGATTATGTAAAAATACCTTCATGCCTGAGGCACCAGAGGTCCAGAGTCAATCCCCTGCACCTCAGCCCAAGCTAAGCAGTATGATGGGGGAAAAATTCCCAGAAGCAGGCAGGAAAGCAGCGTGCTTGGGCACAGACTGGCAGGTGGATTGATATATAGGACAGGACTCTGTGGGACTCCTCTCCTGATTGAGTGGAGTGACAACAGAAAGAAGTATCAATGGATTAAAGAGGAGAAGGTGTGGAAAAGTCACCTGGGAGAGACCAAGGAACAAAGCAGGGACATACAGGGTAAGGACATATAGGTTGCTTGCATCCTACCTGAGTTAGGTTTACTGTCTGCAGAGTCCTCTCAGACACTCAGATAAACGACACTTAGGCCAGGAGTAAAAAGACTTTCTTTAAATTGATTGTAATTTACCTGAGAGTTCAATGCTCATTCTCAGGTATGAGTAGTAGTACTCACTGATTTTCCCTAGTGGACAGAAAATTTAAGCAAGTATTGTCATGGTGACATAAACCAAGATTTTTAAAATTTTTTTTAATTTCTTTATTGGGGAATTTATGTTTTACATTCGACAGTAATTATAACATTTCCCAGTTTTCCATACAGCAATACAATCCCCACTAGGTCCTCTGTCATCCTTCAAAACCAAGTTTTTGTTTTGTTTTGTTTTGGTTTTGTCTTTTTTTAAGCAGTGATAACCTGATTGTCTTACCTAATCATTTATCTTCCCCAAAAGTAGCTATCTAAACTAAATGACTGAGGTATCATAGCTTCAGTACACATTTCAGGTGTCTATCTCTGTTCAAGCAGTCTCTCAAATGCTAAGTACATCCATGAACTGAGACTAATTTTTAAAGATAGGTATATATGAATTTTTCATGGAGGACATACCCTATAAGCAAGCCAACTATTTCTTTTTTTTTTTTAAGTTTTTATTTATAAAATGGAAACACTGACAAGACCATAGAATAAGAGGGGTACAATTCCACACAATTCCCGCCACTGAAACTCCATATTCCATTCCCTCCCCTGATAGCTTTCCTAGTCTTTAACCCTCTGGGAGCATGCACCCGGAGACATTATGGGGTGCAGAAGGTGGATGGTCTTGCTTCCCTGCTGAACATGGGCATTGACAAGTCAATCCATACTCCCAGACTGTCTCTTTCTTAGTGGAGTAGGGATCTGGGGAGATGGGGCTCCAGGACACATTGGTGGGGTCATCTGCCCTGGGAAGTCCAGCTGGCAAGTCAACTATTTCATCTGGTGCTCAAAGGAAACAGGAATTAGTTCCCATGCTGGAGGAAAAAACTGGATGTGCTAAATGAATTTATGGTCTCCAGTGGAATGTCTGTTGAAGCACTCTACTAAGGTAATTTTTAATATTCATGGTTTTCCTATTTTATTTTATGTTTGGTTCTTATTAATCTATATTTTATAACTTACTACTATGGGAGGGGATAAAGAAGAAATACTAAAAAAATAAATTCTGAGATTTCAAAAGTTAATTTAAAATATTTTTAAAGTCATTTAGAATGTTGGACTTCAAAACTGATGGTAGTTATTATACACAGTGGAAGTACTTATGTAGTAATGAGGTCATGGTTCCATTACCAAAAAAATGTCACTTGTGGTGATATCATGTCTTCTGCCCTCATTTCATATATTCTTGATAGTCAATAAAATATAGTACAGTAAAATTCTTATTTTGTTATTTCTGTTTATATTCCAAAAGCATATTCATTTTTATATAACCTTACATTTATTTCAAATACACTACTAAAACTATTTGCACTAACCCTGTCTAATTTCACCTTTGAGGAATGCACTTTTTTCTTCCTTTTTTTTTTTGTTCTTAACAATTTGATTTAAAGAAACTCAGTTTTCCTATGTGATCTATTAAAAATATTTATCTAGTATTGGATAGAAACAGAAAGAAATTGAGAAGGGAAGGGGAGATACGGAAAAAGACATAGAGACGTCTGCACCCCTGCTTCACCACTTGTGAGGATTTCCCACTGCAGGTGGGGATCAGGGCCTTGAACCCAAGTCCTTGAGCACGGTAATGTGTGCGCTTAACGAGGCGCGCCACCACCTGACCCCCTTATGTGATCTTTAGGATGTCAAAATACATATCACTAAATGCTATTTCACAAGTATGTAGAAATGAAATGGTACACTTTCAAAAACCAAAGGGGCAAAAAAGTCACAAAATCAAAATACAGTTTGAAATCATGAAAATGAAAATACAAAATCCTGAAATTTCTGGACTACAATTAGAAGAGTGCTTAGAGGGAAAGTGAGAGCGTCAGATGCCTATATTAAAAAAGAAGAAAGCTCTCTAATCAATAATTTAATTTTAACTCTAAGAAACAAAGACAAACTAAACACAAAGCAAACAGAAAGTACACAGAAATTAAGATTCAAATGTAAACAGAATGACAGAAAAGCCACAGAGGAAACTGGCAAAACTGGAACTGGCTCTTTGAGCCCAGCAAATAAATTAACCAGTCTTAGACTGATGAAGAAAAAAAAAAAGAAAGAAAGAAAGAAGAGCCCAATTAGTAAAATAAGAGTGAGGAAGCAACCAGAAAATAATATATGTTGGAAAGAAGTCTACATATGGATAGAACTGTGACAACCTAGACTTAAAATTTTGACTCTCCCCAGAAAATAAATATTACAATGAAATATTTCAATAAATTTTACCTAAAAACAGCTGGAATTTCTGGTAAAGAAAAGAACATCACTATCTGAAGGCTGATGATTGCACATGGACAGTGGGAGCAAGAATGGAGAGAAAGATTCAAGTGGAGACACGGCACTGTATTGCCAGTGGGTGCCATATCTGCAATGATTTCAAATCCATCCAGCTGACTTAAAGGGCCCTCAGGGAACACTCACGAATCAAGTGGTGTAAGAGACGCATACACAAAGCAGAACTCAGCACCACTTGCTGGCCAACAACTGAAACCAAAACAGATGGGTAAATCTAGGAAGGCTCAATCAAAATGAAGGTTAGGAGCTTCATAATGTAGATTCAGTGAAGCTGTCAGAGAAAGAATACAGAAAATACATTGTCAGGAAATTTAGAGAAATATAAAGCTCTCAATTTAATATGGAGAAATGGATTAAGAAATACATAGCTTTGAAGAGCTTGATAGTAAAATGGAAAACTTGAAAAGAGAGTTACAGGGTGTGAAGAATTCTTTGAATGGAGCTGGGTGGTGGCACCCCTGGTTAAGTGCACATGTTACAACGTACAAGGACCCAGGTTCAAGCCCCCGGTCCCTACTTGGAGGGGGGATGCTTTGCGAGTGGTGAAGCAGTGTTTTAAGTGTCTCTCTGTCTATTTCCCTATCACCCCATTCCCTCTCACTTTCTGGCTGTTACTATCCAATAAGTAAAGATAATTTTTAAAAAGTTGAAAAAGAATATTTTGAATGCACTCCAGCCTCAAATAAGGTGTCTGTGGTTCTGAGATCCCAGACTCAGTCCCCAGCTGAGCAGTGCTCTGGCCCTTCTCTGTGTCTTTCTTTATCCTTAAAAAAAATTTTTTTTTTGCCTCCAGGGTTATTACTGGGACTTGGTGCCTGCACTACAGATTCACTGCTCCTAGAGGCCAATTTCCCCATTTTGTTGCTGTTGTTGTTGTTGTTGCTGTTGTTATTGTTGCTGAATAGGACAGAGAAAAATCAAAAGAGGAGGGGAGGACAGAGATGGGGAGAAAAAGATAGACATATATAGACCTGCTTCACTGCTTGTGAAGCAACCCCCCTGCAGGTAGGGAGCTGTAGGTTCGAACCGGGATCCTTACTGCTAGTCCTTGCCCTTAGCATCATGTGTGCTTAACCCTGTGTGCTACCACCTGGCCCCCAATAATATATATATTTAAATAACAAGTAAAGGAAGTAAATTTATCCATGTAGAAGAGAGTACATCAGAAATAAAAGACAAAATGACAACACTCTTTGACTTCAAAGAACAAAGATAAAAAGGTCTAAAAAAATGATACAATTCTTCAATAGATTGAAAACTCCATCTTAAAACAAATATCAGAATTATAGAGGCCTAAGAAGAAGAGAGAAAGAAGGGAGAACAAATCATATTCAAAGAAATAATAACAGAAATTTTTGCAAATCTACAATATAGTCAGAATGTAGATGTTCAGGAAGCAAAGAGAACTCACAAATTACTAAATTCCAACAGATATAAACCAAGACACATCATTGCTAAATTATCAAAAGTCAAATACAAAGAAAATATTTTACAAGCTTCCAGGAAAAGGAAAAAAGTGATTTACAGAGACCATATATATTTTTTAAAAGTGAAAGAAAAAAAGAAAATGAAAAAAGTATAAAATGAAAAAATAATAATAATAAAGGATGTATAGTCAGACTTATGTCAGACTTTCTGCAGAAACCATGGAGTCCAGGAGAGAGTATATTCAAGTTTTAAAAGACAACTGCAAGCCACACATACTTTGCCCTGCAAGACTATCATTCAAATCTGAAGGAATAATCAAGCATACAAAACTAAAGGAGTTTGCCATTAACAGACTTGCCTTTCAAGAGTTACTGAGAAGAGTGCCAGAAACATTTAACTCCCAGTAGATACACAGTGAAAAAACATGAACTCAAAAACATAAACCATAGAAATATGAGACAACACTAGCTCATGAAAGGGGAGGAAAAATGAATAGCGGATTAGAGGATATTCATGCAAAGAACAGTGAGACAAAAGCAGTTTAAAGAAGACTCTCTTGGAGTAGGGTACCAAGTAAAAATCTCTGTGGTGGAAGGTGAGAGTAGATGTTTAACTTCACAGGTTGGGGGGGGCGGCAGGAAAGACCAGATTACAGTCCTTTGGTGGTGGGAACGGTGCTGGTGTACACTCCTATTAATTTGTAGTCTCATAAATAACTATTTAATTAATAATAAAAAAGACAACCAGGTGGTGGTGCACCTGGTTTTAAGCACACATACTATAACAGTACACAAGGACCAGAGTTCAAGCCTCTGGTCCCTGCCTGCAGGGGGAAATCTTCACAAGTGGTAAAGCAGGACTGCAGGTGTCTGTCTGTCTATCTCCCTCTCCCATTCTCAATATATCTCTGTCTCTATGCAAAAATAAATAAATATCAAAAATTTAAAAGGAAGACTTTCTTAGACTTATATATAACACACATATCTTTATATATGATGCATTTAAATGTATATAGACCTCTCTCTTTTTAAATGATGTCTCTAGTACTTTTTAATCTTCCCCAAATTGTCTTTTGTTTGTTTTTCTCATCCTTCTTATCATGTATACTACCTTAAGTTCTTTAATTTAGTGTTTGTTTTCAGGAACACTTGCTGCTAAAGTTCATATCCGTTACCAAATGACCTGCCTTTCTCTGAAAGGCAACTACTAAATGGTTTTGTTCATATGTGCTATACAAAGAACTGAAACACATCAACCTGTTGAAAAGAAAAGAAAAGTTAAACTGCTGCTAAGACTTTATGAAAATTATGGAGTAACTCTTGTGGGGTATGGAGGGGAAAGTCATGGGGAACAGGGAGGACATGGAATTGTGGAGGTGGGTACAATGTGGGACTATTCCACTGTGCTCTTATGATCTAATAAGTCATTATTAAATCACTAATAAAGATTTTTTGAACATGAGAGTAAAAGGGGACATTGCTACTGATTGCAGATAAGTAAATGAGAAGAGTTAAAGAGTACTGGAAGCAAATGACATAATTTTTCACTACCTTAAGTACAGAATAATACTGTTCATGGGAAACTTTCTAAGTGATACAAGAGATTGATCTTACTGAGGATTGTAGAAAAATAGAGGACAGGCTGGTGTACTTTCAGGACTAGTAGTAGCTAGTAATTTCTTTGTCTTGTGTGGAGTGCTTAATGCAGAAAAGTTGATGCTGGTCGCTGGCTTTGATGGGTAGGTTATCAGGACTGTTGTCTGAGGGGGTGGGGAAGTTGCCAATACACAAAGAAAATAGGACTCAACAAATTCTGATGATTATTTGTTGCCATGGCTATAGAAGAGCTAGTCATTTCCTAAAAGTATGAGAACAATTCATCCCAGGAAGTAACAAAATAAACCACATTTCATCCCATAGTGTTATAATAGTAAGTCTTGGAATGTTGGCTCTATGCAAAGAAGCCTCAGCCAAGAGTTTAGCTCTCTTATTTAAGCTCATGTTCTTTAGTTAAACATAATATAATTGGAAACCTAAAAGAAGTCTGTATCTGGGGGTTTTTTTGTATTTTCCCACTTTTCCCTTGCAAGTCTACCAACTGTTTCTCTCCATCTGGGCTTTCCTGGTCCATGTACCCACACTTTTTAATGAATTTCATTCATACCATCTCAGAAAGCTTTGAGCCATTATCATGCTGCCAAAAGTTGGTTCTGGGTGTTTAGCAAGGAACGCTTTAGTGTTTGAAAAGCAAAAAGCAGAACTGAAGTCTTCACCCAAGAGCCTGATGATTCATCATTATTCTTTGCTTTTAACTTGAGAAGTTGGAGGGGTGGAGGGGTATAGTTGATACAGCACAAACCCCTGGTCCCCAACTGCAGAGGGGAAGAAGCAATGCTATAGTTGTCTTTCCTTTTCTTCTCTCCTTTTTTCTTCTTCTCCTTTTCTCATGCATGCACACATCTTTTCTGCCTCATGCTCTATCAAAGGAAAAATGTGTGGAAAAGAAATGACTGAGCTCCAGAGATAAATCTGCTGACTGGGGAGAGAGAGAGAGAGAGAGAGAGAGAGAGAGATATTAGGTTTTCTTTCCAGAAACAGCACCATTGTCTACCTTGGTGACAGTGCAGCAACAATCACTTTGGGGGAGGGAAAGGGGAAGGGAGGAACACAGGCAAGAAATGTCACTAAAAGATTTCCACATTTTACTCAATAAAGATTTAATTTGATGTAAATACTTTAGAATGAAGAGTACTGTAGTACTTGACAATTTTAATTGCCTAAATTTTATACATTTTAGTGAATGAACAAAGAGTCATAAAAAGAGAACTCTGGGGTCAAAGGAGAAAAGTAGATAGATGGGGCAGGAAGGGACAGTCACAGGCTTTTGGTCCCACCTGGGGTTGGGCATACAGAACCTACCTCACATAAAATCTTTTTAAGTTCCTCACTATTCACACTAGGAAATTACCTCATTATACAACAGGACTTTCCTCCTTTTAGACTGTTAAAAGAATAGCCTTGCAGGGAACTCTGTTTTACTGCTGGTGGGAATGCAAACTAGTACAGCCTGTTGGAAGCCTATAAGAACAGTCCTTAAACAAATTGGAATTACCTTATGGCCCAGCAATACTACACTTGGGCATTTATCCAAAAGACACACAAACAGTAACTAGATGAGACATATGCTCTCCTATGTTCACAGCTACATTATTCACAATAGCCAAAGAGGGTAAGCAGCATAAGTGCCCATCATCAGATGACTGGCTAGAGAAGTTATGGGATTTATATTATATGGAATACTACTCTGCAATCAAAAAGATATTGTGTCTTTTGGAACAAAATAGATAGAACTGGAGGTGATTATGCTTAGCAACGTAAGTAAAGATATGAAAGGCAGCTACCATGTCTCACTCATATGTAGAATCTAAAAAACTGAGACACAAGAACTTACAAGTAAACTTTCTAAGATTTATGAGAATTATGGTAGTTATCTTTGAGAGGTGGGAGATGGGGGGATCCAGAACTTTGGTGGTGGGTGTGCTATGGAAGTATTACACCATAATAGTAAACTATGGTTTCCCTCATATTTGGAATCTAGAGATCTGATTTACATGAACTTACAAAAAAATTCAAACAAAACAGAAGCAAGCAAACTATAAGACTTATGAGAACTATAGTGGTTATCTTTGGGAGATGGGAGGTGGGAGGTGATACAGAGCTTTGATTGTGGGTATGAAACTATAAACTGTAATCTTAAAATCTTGTAGCAAATTATTAATAACAAATAAAAAATTAAAAATAAAAAGAATAGCCTTGGCTCCTTAAATGTTTGCTATGTGGTAGTATTGAGTTAAGCACATAAGCCTCTCTACTCATGTTATCGTCCCCCTTTTATAAGTAAGAAAATGGTGGCTTTGTTGGGTTAAGAGGTTTAAAGTGACATAGCTGGAAGAAATTCCAGTCTCAGTCACTAGATGATGTGTTTCTGAACCTCTGGACCCAGTCCTCCTACCTGCCACCCATACAGCCTTGAGTGAGTCTCTTCCCTTATGTAGATGTTAGTTTCCTCAAATGTCAAGGGACAGAGACAATGCTGGGAAGACAGGAAGGAAACCATTCTATTAGTAATAAAGTTTGGGGACCCACAAGGGTAGTTAATGATGTTGTTTTCATTATCAACAAAGCTCAGAGCCAAGTGCCCCACCCTAGGAAGTTGCTCCCACTGGGCATGTGCAATAATCCATAGGGGAGCCAGCTCCAGGAAGAGATCCCAGGAGTTCTGGCTCCAAGGTTTAATGGCTGCATCTCAGCCCCTACCTAGCTCTTTCCACCAGGCCAAGTGCAACGACTCAACTAAAGACACCAAAGTGGCTCAAAGTTGGCAGATGGGCTGGACTGGGGAGGAGGACTCAGATCCAGGCAGAGTACTCTATCTGCAGGGGAGACGGTGTGAGCATAAAGATCCCTGGTGGGGAGTCTGGGAGCACACACCTATGTGAGTCTCAGAGTTCCAGCTGTATGATGATGACCTTGCACAAGAGTTTTTCACAGGGAGGTAAGGCCAATGGAACCAAGGAGATGGGAATGTTAAATGTGTCATCTGTCAACACTGTGAGTCACAGATGAGAGAGAGCAGAAAGTGGAGGAGCCAGAGTGGAAACCTGGATGTTTCTGATTCTAGTTACGGCACCAGAACTCTGGGGTTCAAAGATCTCCTGATCCTCCTCTAGGGGAACAGCATAAGCTAGTGGAAAATGGCATGACACTGTGACTGTAGAGAACTGTGCATGCAGTAGATACTTAATGAATGGGAGAACACATAACCTCCCTCCTCAGAGCTTTGGGCGACCCCGCACTAGCCTAAACACAGAGGGGACATGACAATGTTTACCGAGCTGGAGACCATCTCCAAAGCCCGCACTTTACAAATGGGAGGACTAGGGCTCAGAAGCCCAAGAACTGATCCAAAAGCCAGAGCGTTTACTGAAATGGAGCACAGTCCTTTAAAATAGGTTGAATCCAGCCTTGGACAAGAAGCTGTCCATCTCCAAGCTACAGTTTCCCATTTATTCAAAGGGCATAATGACCCCCTGGCAGGAGGTGGGTGATAAGAGTAGAAGATGTTTGTGAACTGTGAAGTCAGGTGGGAGGTTTCTGTGACTGACTGTTCTCTCTCCCCCTTCAGCCCTATAACTGGTTGGTAGCCAAGGCAATGCTTGCCTAACGCATACTTGTCATGGCCCTTAAGTTCTGAAAACCTCCCCCCAATAATGGGTCTTCAAAATAAAATCATTTCATCTAGATCACAAGGTAAATGTAGAGAAGTCCAGAATGTTTCTAAGTATTCACCATGATGTGACATCAATGTATTTTTTAATATCAAATAGTAAAAACTTTTAATAACTATTTCCAATCAGCCTATCTAAGTGGTACTCTGAGCGTGTTCTCTCTCTGTTACATGGACCCACTCTGCCAAACCAAATGTTTAGGGTAAGAGAGTGCTCCCTGTGACTTCAGGTGTAGGGTAAGCCTGGCTCAAGGCTGAGTTAGCCCAGGTTCAGTTGATTTGGTAATCCAGCCCTCTGGGAATCTAGCTCAAGTTCTGTTGCCCACATACTAACTGACCTTGGGCAAATCAGACTGTTTCTGAGTAACCCCACACTTCCCCCACCCCCCTATAAACATTTCTGAGTCTCCCATCTGTTTAATAAAAAGATTAAGCTAAAATCATTTAATCACTAATGGCTCCTTTATTCTAATTTTATGATTCTGCAGCAAAATGAGGCCAGCTAGGTACACCGCCTTCTGGCTCTTGTCTCTGGAGTGCTGAGCTCCTGGGTAGGCTAGAGGCACATTATTAAATAGAAACAATCAGGTCCAGCAAGTGCCCCAGTCTGGGAAGCCATGAACATATAAATAGACGAGGGCAACCCAGTGTGATCACAGTGATGAGAAAGGAAATCCCAGTGAGTGTGGAGGCCAGAAAAGAGGACTCTGAGCCAGACAAGACCAGCAAGGGCCTCTGGGAAAAGAAACTTTTGGAACTGCATTGTAAAGAACAGGCAGCATCTAGGAGTTACCATTTGACTAGAATAACCAGAAAGGAACTTGTAAGGAGATAAATTTTGAATAGCCCAAATTAAGGTACCATCTTTTCTCATTAAATAATCCACATAGATACTGAGTAGGAGCCAGCAGTCTGGCTTCAAGACCCACTGCTGCTATGACATTGCTACCTATTAAGTTAACAACACAGAAAAACCCTTCTAAGTTTTAACTCAGTATCCTTTCCTGCTAGTTTAGTAGAAATTAATGGTCTTAGAGGAGGAAGAAGAGGAGGAAAACTAGATGCAATGACTGAATTTTGGCCCCTAATACTCCAGTTCAGCTTAACTCAGTGACTTTAAATGTTTTTATTTTCTGAGCTATAACTTTCTACAGGAAATGCAGCTTGCATAAGTTTGAGTATGAGTACAGCCTGGTGGCTAGCCTTGGCTGATTGGGTCTAGTTCACTTAGGGTTAATTCTTTCAATGTCAGGTGTTACCTTCCCAGTTTGGGTATTGAGAGCTGATCCCTGGAACACCTTATTTTCTTTTCAGGGAGCACTCACAATTCACAGGTAGCATTCATTTCTTTTTTATATTTATATTTATTTACTTATTGGGTATAGACAGAGAGAAATCAAGAAGGAAGTGAGAGAGAGACCTACAGCACTGCTTAACCATTTGTGAAGTCCCCCCACCACGGGTGGGGAGTGGGGGCTTGAACTCAGGGCTTTGCACATTGTAACATGTGCCCTCAACTAAGCTTGTCACTGCTCAGCCCCAAAGTTATTTCTTTTCTTTCTTTCTTTTTTTGGTCAGAGCAGTTCTCAGCTTTGGTATATGGTAGTGCTGGGAATTGAATCTGGGACTTCTGGTGCCTTAGACATGAAAGTCTTTTTGTGGGGCCAGGTGGTGGCGCACCTGGTTGAGCTCACATGTTATAATGTGCAAGGAATGGGGCTCGAGCCCCCAGTCCCCACCTGCAGGGTGAAAGCTTCACAAGTGGTGAAGCAGTGTTGCAGGTGTCTCTCTGTCTCTCTCCCTCTCTATCCCTTCCCTCTTGATTTCTGACTGTCTATATCCAATCAATAAATAAACATACTAAAAATTAAAAAAAGAAAGACTTTTTGTGTTATGCTACCTCCCCAGCCATTAGGTATCTTTTAGAAAGACATTGTGCCAGTTTTTTAAAAAAAATTTTATGGGGTTGGGGAGACAGCATAATGGTTATGTAAAAAGACTTTAATGCCTGAGGCATCAAAGGTCCCAGGTTCAAACCCCAGCACCACCATAAGCCAGAGCCGAACAGTGCTCTGGTCTCTCTCTGTGTATATTTCTCTCTCTCTCTCTCTCTCTCTCTCTCTCTCTATATATATATATATATATATATATATATATATAATAAATAAGTAAAAATATTTTAAAATATATTTTATTTACTGTATTGAAACAGAGAAATCAAGAGGAAAGGAAGAGATAGAGAGGGAAAGAGAATGAGATAACCACAACAGTGCTTCATCATTTTGAAGCTTTTCCCTACAGGTTGGGAATGGGGTCTTTAACCCTGGTTCTTATTATTGTTTGTTTGTTTGTTTGCTACCAGAGTTATTACTGGGGCTCTGTGCTTCCATTTAGCCCCTGTGTTTTATTTTTTAATTGAGGTAAAATATACATAGAAGAGAGTACATATGTCTTAGATGTATGATCTAATAAGGTTTTGTAAATATGAATGTTTATATAACTACCTACTCAAGATTTACATCAACTCAGAGATTATACTTTTTAAAAAATTTTTAAATTTATTTATTGGGAAATTAATGTTTTACATTCAACAGTAAATACAATAGTTTGTATATGCATAGCATTTCTCAGTTTTCCATATAACAAGAGAACCCCCACTAGGTCCTCTGAAGGACCTGTATCCCACCCCCCACCACCACCAACCCCAGAGTCTTTTACTTTGGTGCAATACGCCAATTCCAGTTCAGATTCTACTTGTGTTTTCTCTTCTGATATTGTTTTTCAACTTCTGCTTGAGAGTAATATCACCCCATATTCATCCTTCTCTTTCTGACTTATTTCACTTAACATAAATTTTTCAAGGTCCATCCAAGATTGGCTGAAAACAGTGAAGTCACCATTTTTTATAGCTGAGTAGTATTCCATTGTGTATATATACCACAACTTGCTCAGCCACTCATCTGTTGTTGGACATCTGAGTTGCTTCCAGGTTTTGGCTATTACAAATTGTGCTGCCAAGAACATATGTGTACACAGATCTTTTTGGATGGGTGTGTTGGGTTCCTTAGGATATATCCCCAGGAGAGGAATTGCAGGATCATAGGGTAGGTCCATTTATAGCCTTCTGAGAGTTCTCCAGACTGTTCTCCACAGAGATTGGACCAATTTACATTCTGCCTGAGTCTTTTTTTTTTACATAATTTCTGTTTTTCTATTTCCCGATGTCTAATTACATGTCCAGTTTGTTGTTATACCTATCTTATGAGCTCCTAATTCTAACTATTGGAAAGTTTAGTTCTATAATCCTCATTTTTATCCCTTTAAAAATACATTCCAATAATCCATTGATTTCTCTACTTTAATAAATTTTCAACATTTTTCTCTATTAGGTATTAGCATGTAAAGCCTTTGCTAACTCAGATACTAAAATCATCAGATACCTAATTTTACTATATTTTTGCTCTTTGGTCAAATTTTCCTGCTTTTTTACTCATCTAATAATCTTTATTATGGGCTAAACATCATTAACAGTGAAGCACGGAGGTCTAAGATGCTATCTTCCACCAGGTAGATTTCTCCCTTTCCTCTGGGAAGCGCAAGGCTGAGGAAGAGATCACTGGGAAATAATCAAGTTAAATAAGGTTTAAGTTTCAGTTTTAGTAAGGTTTTATCTAACTTTGACTTGTTCTTAAGGCATGGCCCTCCTGATCTTGAGTAAATAGACTGGCTGCTCTTTCTTTTCTTTTTTTTTTTTATTCTTTTATATATATATATATTTATTTATTTATTCCCTTTTGTTGCCCTTGTTTTTTTATTGTTGTAGTTATTATTATTGTTGTCATTGTTGTTGGATAGGACAGAGAGAAATGGAGAGGGAGGGGGAAGACAGAGAGAGGGAGAGAAAGATAGACACCTGCAGACCTGTTTCACCGCTTGTGAAGCGACACCCCTGCAGGTGGGGAGCCAGGGCTTGAACCAGGATCCTTATGCGGGTCCTTGTGCTTAGCGCCACCTGCACTTAACCCGCTGCACTACAGCCCGACTCCCTGCTCTTTATTTTCTAAACCTTGAAAGACTGTGGGAGATTTGCTTCCATCTTTAGGAAGTTTTGAACTTATGTCTTTAGCAATCTCTTTCCCCTCACTTCCACATATACATAAACAACTTCAAAAATACTTTAGACTGCTTTCAGGAGAAGATCAGTGTGTTCCTGAGACACTCTCTATAATCTTTTAAGCACTATGGACTCATAGGGGATTACATGCTGTCTTTCAGACAACTTCACTCTAACTCCCCAGATCCCTTTGTGTAGTCCCAAAGTGAAGAAGACATCCCAAGAGAAAAACTTGTTATGTATTTAAAGTGTGTGGATGTCCTATCTATTTTCTATGTTTGTTATGACTGTTAAAACCCTTGCTGGGCTTTCCGTTACTTGTCTGTGTCTCTTTGCCTGGGTCAAGTACAAAAATAAAACATTCCCAGAGAATATAAGAGATGGTTATTATAAGTTCATTTTGTAGGCTTTCTTCTCCCTGGGATTTGAATTCATCCCATTTTCTATCAGACTCATGTGTCTCCTGTCAGTTAAAAAGTTTTCCCTGTGTAATTTATCCAGGTTTTCCTATAGATATGTTGGACTTCCATAACATACATCCTGCACAAGAGCAGAAGTCTAGATTTATAATTCAAGTGGAATCAGAAAGAATCACTACTCAAGACATACAGGAGAAATGTAATTTGAAAAGTGAGCAAAAACATATTACAAAGACCCTTAGAGGAAGTAGTCCTTCCCATATAAATGGTAGAAACCTGCATATAAAAGCAGAGGCATAAGTTTAAAGACTTGATTTAAAAATATCAGAAATTTAAAGTTGAACAGCATGGAACCTAATAAAAAGACCAGCAGAAATCTTTCCAAAGCACTTTCCACAATCACCATTCAACAATAAATTGTTTCGATCTGATTTCCAGGTAAAATCTACACTCTAAGAAGACAGGAACTGTACCTGCCTGCTTCACTACATAATTGAAACACAGCATAATGAGTTCCAACTAGTAGGGACAAGTAAACTAACAATTAACATTTGACAAAAGAAATAAGGCAGGAATTATGAGCTCAGATGATGATAGAAGTCAATGTTGGTTGTAAATAATTGTGCTGTTAACTATGGAGTAAACACTGTCAAATCTTCATGTAAGAATCTTTGGCTTCTGTGGTTTCCAGATATACTTAGCATCCAGATGTTCCAGATGCCAGTTTCCCAGAAATTCAAATCTGTTTCATAATGGAAGCCACAACTTGTAATGGATCAGTGGATGGTTCACCAGTCTTCTACCTAGTGGGAATTCCTTCTCTTCCAGAATCCCTCTTCTTCCTTGTGTTTTTTATTTTCTTCTTTTTTTATCTTCTCATCCTTTCAGGGAATGCCCTGATCCTGGTGGCTGTGGTGGCAGAGCCCAGCCTCCACAAACCCATGTACTTCTTCCTGGTCAACCTCTCAGCCCTGGACATCCTCTTCACTACTACCACTGTCCCCAAGATGCTGTCATTATTCCTGCTTGGAGACCACTTTCTCAGCTTCCCCGCCTGTCTATTGCAGATGTATCTCTTTCAAAGCTTTACCTGCTCAGAAGCCTTCATCCTGGTGGTCATGGCCTATGACCGCTATGTGGCTATCTGCCGTCCACTGCACTACCCTGTCCATATGACCCCAATGACCAATGCTGCCCTGGCAGCCAGTGCCTGGCTCACTGCCCTCATCCTGCCCATCCCTGCTGTGGTGCAGACCTCACACATGGCATATAGTAAGATAGCTCATGTTTATCACTGCTTCTGTGATCATCTGTCTCTGGTCCAGGCCTCCTGCTCTGACACCACACCCCAGACCCTCATGGGCTTCTGCATTGCCATGGTGGTGTCCTTCATGCCCCTTTTCCTGGTGCTTCTCTCCTATGTCCACATCCTGGCCTCAGTGCTTCGCATCAACTCTAGAGAAGGACGTTCAAAAGCCTTCTCCACCTGCAGCTCCCACCTCCTTGTGGTTGGCACCTACTACTCCTCCATTGCCATTGCCTATGTGGCCTACAGGGCTGACCTGCCCCTCGACTTCCACATCATGGGCAACGTGGTCTATTCAATTCTCACACCTATCCTCAACCCTCTCATCTACACACTGAGGAATAAGGATGTCAAATCAGCTATCATCAAAATTATGTGTCTCAAAACTCACCCTGGCATAGGAGTCCTGGGTCTTTAGATATAGTTATTCTGCTCTCAGAACACCAAATACTAGTTCCCGGCACTGAGTAGGGGATAAATAAATGTTTTTGAATGAATTACTAAAATATCAAAAGAAAAGAAAATTTAGTTGAGCAGATGTTTCTATCACTAGTTCCCATACTTTTGTCTGGGGCTCTCCCCTGGTGTGCCAGAACATTATTCATCTTTATAGGAAATTTAAACTGTTGTATAAGAATTTCACTATTATTCAAGAAGTCTCTTTGAAAATTTTTTTAAAAAGTCTTGACCAAAAAAATTGTAAGTTAACAATTTACATCTCTATATGTCATTATCTGAGAAAAATAGGATGCAGAAGTGTGTCTGTTTAGAAAAGGAGCCCCTGACCTAATTCAGATGATATCCACAAGAAAATGAAGAGTCTATAGAAGGAGTCAAGATGTACTTAAATGTATGTGCTGTTTTTGCATAAGTAAAAGAAGTCAAGAGGGACTGGGTGGTGGTGCATCCAGTTGAGAGCACATGTTACAGTGCACAAGAACCCGGGTTCGAGCCTCCAGCCCCCACCTGCAGAGAGAAAGCTTCATGAGTGGTGAAGCAGGGCTGCAGGTGTCTCTCTGTCTCTCTCCTTCTCTATTTCTTCCTCCCCTCTCAATTTCTGGCTGTCTCTATCCAATAAATAAGATAATTTTTAAAAAAGCAATCAAGAAGAAAAACAATCCCAGCATATTTAAAATAAATAGAAATTGTTGAATCTAGCCATATATTTAATTAATGGCATGACCATGCAGAAAATTACAAGTGATTTTTAAATCAGTGTTTTCACTATCCGTCCTGAGAGATTTACTATGAGAACAAGAGAAATCACAACACCATAAGCCACATTGAAACATCTCTTATAATATGTATTATGGTTTTACTTCCTTAAGAAAGTACAATGGGGATATATTTCTATAACCAAGGCCATTTTTAATATTTTATTATGGGTTATTTTATATTCACAGGAGTTGTAAAGATAATAGTTTCCTGTTACCCATCACTGTGTTTCCTTAATATGGATATCGTAGCCATAATACTTTCATCAAAGCCAAGAAATTAACAGCAGCTGTTTATGTACACTCTTATTAAATTGCAGTCATATGAATCACTATTTAATTAATATGAGAGTGGAAAATTGATTGTATGTCTCTAACTTTTTAAAACACAGACTGAGTCTTTTTAATACATAGGCTGAGTCTTTGATATATTGACTCTCTCAAAAGCCTAGACCAGGTGGAACAGAAGCAACCAGTGGCATAGCTATATACAAGATGCTGGGTATTATACAGCAAACCCTAACAAAGGGACCTTTTAAAGTTAACCCAATTACCAAATAATGTGATGATAACAATAAATATCCATTGTCTTCTTGAACCCTAAGACAGCAGGAACCTCACATTTCCACTATAGGGCCTATATTTCCCTCAGTCCTGAACCCTAGGGTGGGGCACACTTTCCTGCATGCTTCTTTCATTTCATATCAAATAATATTGCATCCACCAATCGAAACCTAATCAACACAAGTGCCACCACAGCATGCTTCACTTCAGACTGTGTCCAGAGACTTCAGGTGTGGAATGACAACCCTTCAGCTTCATTACTCGGGTGAGACCTTTCCTTCCATAGTATTCTCTTATTCCATTACAGGTGGTTCACTTCCTAACAAAGTCCCAAAACCTAGATATATACCAGGTCCCCTGAGATAGAGCATATGTTCACATGTATTCATAAACTAGGGCAAAATATATACCTGAAAGCAGAAGTACACAATACTCTACAGTGAGTACCCCCCCCAACACTTCATCTGCACTATTCCAGCCTTCAGGTCCACAATGGTTCAACAATTTGTTTGGCTTTGTATGTTAACTCTCTTTTCAGCCACCAGGTTCCAGATGCCAGCATGATGCTGACCAGACTTCCCTGGACAGACGACCCCACCACTGTGTCCTGGAGCTCCGCTTCCCCAGAGCCCCACCCTACTAGGGAAAGAGAGAGGCAGACTGGGAGTATGGATCGACCAGTCAACGCCCATGTTCAGCGGGGAAGCAATTACAGAAGCCAGACCTTCTGCAAACCACAATGACCTTGGGTCCATACTCCCAGAGGGATAGAGAATGGAAAAGCTATCAGGGGAGGGGAGGGGATATAGAGATCTGGTGATGGGAATTGTGTGGAGTTGTCCCTCTCCTATCCTACAGTTTTGTTAATGTCATCCTTTTTTAAATGAATAGAAATTAACAGTAGAAAATATTGAGAACTAAACTTCAGACTTTATCGAAATTCCTCCATTTTTTCCCACTAAAGCTCTTTTCCCATTCTAGGATACAACCCAAGATACAACATTGTACTTAGTTACCATGGTCCCTTAGTTGACTTAGTTTCTTGTTCTTTTCTTTGTCTTTCTTGACCATGACAATTCCAAAGATAGGGCAGAACAAGAAGATGGTGAAATAGAAGAGTTGTTGCCAAGGTTTAGGGCAGGGATGGGTGAATAGGCAGAACACAAAGGCTTTTTATGGCAGTGAAAATACTTTGCGTGTAATTTTGAGCCTTATGCATGTCTAATGTACTGAATGAGAAACAGCAGGATGGACCCTATGTAGTCAGGGAGGTGGCTCAGCAGGTAGATCATGGGATCTGTGTGTGTGATGTTCCACTTCAGTCCCCAACTCTGCATGTACCAGACTGGTGCTCTGGCTTCTCTATCTCACATTCTCTCATGTGAAACTCTCTCAAATGATTTAAACAATAAGATAAATCTCTAAAAAGGTGAACCTAATGTGAAGTATGATCTTGAGTGGTAACATTTCACCATAGCTTTGTAGACTATAAAAAGTGCACCTACAGGGCTAGGTGGCCATACACCTGGTTAAGTGCACACATTATATAAGCCCCCAGTTCTTACCTGCAGAGAGGAAGCTTCACAAGCAATGAAGCAAAGCTTTGAGCGTCTCTCTGTATCTCTCTCTCTCCTTCTCTCTCTCTCTATCTATCTATATATATATATATATATCCCTTCCTTCTCAATTTGTCTTTATCTCTACCCAATCAATTAATTAAATATTTATTTAAGTGGTTCAGGTGATGGCACTATGGATAAAGCATTGGATTCGCAAGCATGGGGTCCCAAGTTCAAAACCCGGCAACACATGTACCAGAGTGGTGTTCTTTTTCTATCTTTCTCACTGATAAGTATATAAAATCTTGAAATATATATATTTAATACATATAAATATATATGTATATTTCATATATATATTCTTAAAGTGTGCCTGTGGGATGGTTGGGAAAGAATATGCAACTGGTAGAGCACAGGACTTGCATGTCTGAGGACCCCAGTTAGATTCCCCAGAGCCACACGTATCAGAGTAGTGTGCCTCACTCCTCTTTCTCTTTCTCTCTGTATCATGTGAAGTGTTTTATCTTATGTGTAATAAATAAAATAATTTTTAAAATGTGCCAGTGTGGTGGGGATATAGTGATAGAGTTGGAGGGAAGGGGCAAGGAGTATATAAGAATTTCATTTCAATTTTGCTACTAACCTAAAACTGCTCTGAAAAACAAACTTTAATACTTTTCCAAAAAGAATAATAGGTATTTTGTACAATATTATTCAGTTTAAACCTCTAACATTTTATAATGAATGGGCTGATGCTTCAGACTTGGGCTTGATCAAGGCAATGTGCCTAGCTCCCCCACCTTATCAGTGGGCAGATGGCATCCATGTCATTTATTGGCCCAGCACTGGAGCTGCTGTGTGTAGAGTAATGTCAGTTTAATAAGAAACCAATAAACCAGTTACTGAAATAACTCTACCATTTTGTATTCCCACCAGCAATGAACAAGAATTCCATGTTGTCTTACAACTTTGCCAGTAATAATTATTGTCTGGTCTGTTGTTTTTTAAATCTTAGCTACTCTAAGAGGTAGTTGATGATATCTCACTGTGGTTATAATTTAATTTAATCACATGCCCTCATGACAAATGATGTCAAACATCTCCCATGTGTCCATTCCCTGTCTCTGTCTCCCTTGGTGAGGTCTGTTCAGATATTTTGCCCATTTGCACTAGGGTTGCTTGTTTTCTGATTACTGAATTCAAAAGTTCTTTGTATCTATTTTGATAAGCAAGTAGTTTCTCCCAGTGATTGACTGATCTTTGCTTTTACTCAAAGAGGAAAACATTTGCAAAGAGCAAACATTTTTAATTTTGATAAAGTACATCTTAACAATCCCCCCAGCCCTGTGGATTATACTGCTAGATATAATTTCTAAATACTGATTACCAAAATCAGGCAGATTTTCCCCCACAAGAAACAAGAGTGTCAGGACATTTTCTTCTGGAAGTTTTACAATTCTAAATTTTTCCATTTTAGCCTATAAACAATGTAGAGTTATTTGATAAAGTACATCTTAACAATCCCCCCAGCCCTGTGGATTATACTGCTAGATATAATTTCTAAATACTGATTACCAAAATCAGGCAGATTTTCCCCCACAAGAAACAAGAGTGTCAGGACATTTTCTTCTGGAAGTTTTACAATTCTAAATTTTTCCATTTTAGCCTATAAACAATATAGAGTTATTTGGGGGTAATGTGTGAGGATTGGGTCAATATTAATTTTTTCTATATGAGCAGCTAGTTGTTCTAGCAATGTTTACTGTAAAGCCTTTACAGTTTATTTATCAGAACTTTTGATCAAGTACAATGTTGTGTGCTCTTTAAAAATTTTAATTACTAAAAAAATTTAATTACTATTTCTCTGTAATTCTCTTTGAATATTTCCTATCAATATGCCTTTAGTTTGCTTATCTTTCTTAATATTTTATTTTCATGAGAAAGAGATACAGAGAGGAAGGCACAGAAAGACCAGAGCACTGCTCATCTCTGGTTAATGGCTGTGCTGGGTATTGAACCTGTGGCTTCGGAGCCTAAGGCATGAAAGTCTTTTTGCATAACCATTATTCTGTCTCCCATGCCCTGCTCATCATTTTTTATTTATATCCAACCCAAAAGACCTTAAGTTCATATACTCTGTCTTTCAGTTCTGAGGCATTCTTCCATTCCTTTTGTGTAGATTCTAAATCTCTGTTGAAATTCTCTTTTTCATCATTTTTTCTGCCTTTTTCTCAATTTGAGTCATCTGTGACTTTGCTTTTACTTTCATTTTCTCTTTATTTGGTATTGCTTTGTTTTGGTTCAACCTTGCCTCACTCTTTTTTATTGGGTACTGGACATTAAAAATTAAATATTTCTATGTGGCTTCTCAGTGAATAGAGCACAGGACTGGCATGTATGAAGCTTCTAGTTTGTTTAATCTATGTCATAGGATGTGCTAGAGTAGAACTGTGTTTCTCTCTCTCCATCATAATAAAATAATTTTTTATTTAATTAAAGAAATTAATGTTTTGGATGATTTACATTTCTCTAAAACTTGTTCTGTTCTTCCAGCACATGGTACCAATTGGTCATTTTTGTAGCTGGGTTATACACTATGTTAAAAGTCATCTATTTCAAAAACAACTAGGGCAACAAAAGGGAATAAATAAATAAATATTTTTTCAAAAGTCATCTATTTCAATTGGCTCCTGCTTTTAGGGTTTAGTTCTTACTTCTAGTGCCTGTCATGCCTAACCTTAACTGAAATTCTAGGGGACATGCCAAATCCCATACATCTGAGCAGGACTTGAGTCCCAACCTTGATTCTGCAACAGCGCTTGACTGCTAAAAGCTTCCTGCAACTTTGTAGCCTGCCAAATGCTATATTCTGGTTCTTCAACTTTTCTTATCTGTGCACCTTAGAAGTTGGCCCATGGTTTGAAGGGAACTTGTGCTCAGATATTCCCTCTCTTTGACATTTTCTTCTCCAGGATTTTTCCCCTTAAATTCCAGACATTTTGCAATTCAAATTACTATCAATACTTCCTTAATTCTAAGATAGTCTGTTTTCTAATTGGGCTCCATCCTTCCATCCTACAAATTGAGCAGTGCCCTCAGATTAAAAAGCTAAGGTCTGTCTTCCTCTGGTAGGCCAATTATGCAAATGTTACTTCTTTCGAGAGTCCGTATGTCTCTGTTACCTTAAAGCAAAAGTGTGCAATAATTTGCAGTGAGTCAATAAGTGAAGCAAGCAAGTAGAAAGACCTAAAAAGACACCTTTTTAAAGTACATAATGAAACAGTTTCAACTTAGGCATAGATACACCTTCCTCACCTACCTCCTATTACATGTCCCTCAATCACTCCAAAGCTAACCTTATCAAACAAAGTAAGGACTACAAAAGCTGAATAAGGACAAGAGACTGGCATACTTTAATGATGGCTCTTTAGTCACTACCAGGCCACCCCATCACCTGGAGCCCTAGTCAGGGCATCCTGATATTCCTACACAGACATGATAGACCTAGACCTCTAACAGATACCTCTTGCCAATGTCACTAGTCATTTCCATCAGGAATAACATAATAGACCCTTTTGTGGATCCCTATAGGACCTCAGTGTGGATCAACAATGGTAGGGAATGTTCCATTCTCCAAAGGGAGGTTGGACAACATACTCTACTACCTGAGGAAGATGGGTCCTGAAATTAGTGTAGCCTGGAATGTTCCTAGCTGTGACCACAGAATGTGAGCTCAGACCTACAGGGATGCAGAGGTTACATAGGTTCCTGTGCTGAATATGGGCCCCATTTCAAATTGATGGAGTTTACAGTTAACAATATTTATATACTTTCCCCATATTTGGGAGCTACTCTCTTCCCTGATACAGCTTTCTGGTCTTTTTACCAGCCATGACATCATCTCCCCAGACAATAACCTGGGTCCACCTGCATATTAGCTGTCAGACTCAGGCAAAAACTAGTAAAGTCATGCACCCCTTAGAATATACCTAAGATAGACTTACCAGCTTTTTCCAAAACAGAGACCCCAAATGCTACCATGATGCCAACCTGACTTCCCTGGGCAAACAACCCTACCATGTATCCTGGAGCCCCACCTCCCCAGATCCCTGCCTCACTGGGGAAAGAGAGACACAGGATGGGAGTATGGATGAACCTGTCAATGCCCATGTTCAGCAGGGAAGCAATTACAGAAGCCAGACCTTCCACCTTCTGCACCCCATAATGATTCTGGGTCCATACGCCCAGAAGGATAAAGAATAGGGAAGCTATCAAGGGAGGGGATTGGATATAGAGTTCTGGGGGTGGGAATTGTGTAGAATTGGACCCCTCCTATCCTATAGTATTGTCAATATTTCCATTTTATAAATTAAAAAAACTAAGGTCATGTGATTCCCTACTTCCTAGACCTTCTCTCAAGTTCTTAAAGGTCTGCCTCTATTTGCTCTTAAAAGTTTTCAACAGTGATCTTACATAGTTTTCCAGATTTTTACAGTTGTTTTCAGCAGGAAGGTTATCCCCAAACAAGATACTATGTCATAGTCAAGACTTAGGCATTCTTGGATCAGGTCAGGTCAGAAAGCTAGTCCACTGGGTAGAGTGTATGCTTTGCCATATGTGTGGCTCAAGTTTGATCTGTGACACCACATGGAAGTGATATGGCACCAGGGAAAACTGCAGTGCTGTGGTATCTCCCTCCCTCCTCTTCACCTCTCTCCCCTTAGCATTCTATCTGAATGAAAAAATGAGCTTGGGAGCATGCAATCACATATGTGTGAGGCCCCAGTATAAAAGAGAAAAAAGAATTAAGTGCTTTCTTTAAAAGTTTTATGTCGGAGTCAGTGGGTTAAGCGCACGGTGACGCAAAGCACAAGGACCAGCGTAAGGATCCTGGTTTGAGCGGTGAAGCAGGTCTGCTGATGTCTATCTTTCTCTCCCCCTCTCTGTCTTCCCCTTCTCTCTTGATTTCTCTCTGTCCTATCCAACAACAACGACAGCAATAAAAACAATAACAACAACAACAACGATAAATAATAAGAGCAACAGAAGGGAAAATAAATAAGTAAATATTTTTTTAAATTATGTAACATACACTATTAATAGAAAAAGCACAGTACAGTTCAGAGGATTTTAAAGTGAAGTCTCACCTTTGTTTTCACTGGGGTATGGTACCTGCACAATGAAGTCACCACTCCCAGAGGCCATTTTTTCCCCTTTTATCATTATAATAAAAGCATAGAAAAATAGGGTGAGAGAGATACCAACAGCCTACACCATTGCTTCTCCATGTAGGTGGAGGAGTAGGGACTTGAACCCAGATCCTCACACATGTTAATTTGTGTGCTTTACCAGTTGCATCACCACTTGGCCCCTGAACCCTCACTTTTTCCTTTAGATAACTATTTTCCTTTTGAGAAATGGTTTGTAAGCCCAGAGTGAACTTAATGCCTGACTAGGGGACACTAAATTACTATGAGTGCTAGGTTGTCCCTTCCTAATTGGGTATTAATTTAAACCAACAAAATATAAAGTTGGACATGCACAGAAAACCCCATCATCAAGTGGACATAACATACATTGTATTAGCTTAAGAAAACCCTGAAGAAAATAAACAGGTCCAAAAAGGATGCCAAAGGACCTAGCGGGGGTTATATTACATGGAAAACTGGGAAATGGTATGCATGTACAAACTATTGTATTTACTGTTGAATGTAAAACATTAATTCCCCAATAAAGAAAAGAAAAAAAAGAAAAAAGAAAACCCTGAAGGCACAGGTCAATTACATGACACTGACACCTTCATGAGCAATGTCTAGTAGTCTTTCTGGGAGTTGAAAGAATTTAGAAAGAACAAAAGGATTGAAGAAGAGAGGTTTTAGTGTGATAGATTTCTCAGAACTGGCATAAGTTGCAAAGATATCTGTGCTCCATGTAACTGTGTACCAAAGTATTTACCATGTATTCATGACAAGAAAGGCTCCCCCAAATCAGCAAGGAGTAGGCACATCAGATTCACAAGATGACTCGTTCTATGGAGATCAACCAGACTCATAATGAAAATGAAAGTTACACAATTGGCAGAAAGTGCTGAGCCCTTGAGTACTGTTAATGATGCTCTTCTCATTAGCAGCAGAGTCTTGGGGCAAAATTACCCCCACTCATATGTTCTCATAGATGCTAAAAAGTTGATCCTTGAGGATGGTGGGTGTGGTGGCCCATGGGAGAACCATCTTGAGGAAAATATCCCAGGAGGCCTTTGTGAAGGAAGCACCTAAGGATTTAATGGAGCATGGTTCAGCTTCCAACAGCCTTTGCACAGGAGACACCAGTATGGACCAGGCTTATCAGGTAAGCAGGGGTAGAGGGAGAAACAGGCAAAGAAATCTAGGGTCATTGCACTCAGTGAGGTAGTGATCCCAAGATCAACATGGGCTTGCATAATCCAAGGGGAAAGTTCAAGTAGAGAGTAGATAAGTACTTACTCAAGGGTACATCTGTGAATCCTTGACTCAAACTTCTCAGGTCTACAGATTGAAAACACATTCTTCTGACTCTCTGGAAGGAATTATTTTGCCTTTTAAGAAGCTACACTGAGTTGGTCTCCAGTTCCTCTCTCTCAATGGTGCTACCCAAGCCTCCCCAGGTCCCTTCTAAGAGGGAGTAAGAAACTAAGGGACTACTACTTCTGGGTAGGGGTTATGTTGTGGTTCAACAGGAGCTTTCGTGGAGCTGCTACTCACAGCAGGGAGGCAAGTTCAATGGAACAGTCCATTTATGGCTTCTATCACTGTTTTTCTTTACTGCCAGTTGTGAAAGAATCTATTTTCAGTTCAGACTCTCATCAGGAATAACTCATCCTACCAAGGGCATTTTTGGTGTCATTCCTTTCTATAACAGGACAAAGAATGCCACACCCAGAGACAAGATACAGAGGACTTGGATAGAGACAGGCAGGATCACTGCATCAAACAACCCAGAGAGAGAAATGTTTGTCCAGGCTAGGGTAGAGAGCATAATGGTTATGCAAATAGACTCTCATGCTTGAAATTCCATAGTCCCAGGTTCAATCCCCCACCCCACCATAATAAACCAGAGCTCTGGTTAAAAGATAAATATAGTCTTTCCTTGGTTAATCATGATGGTAGGAAGACAGCATGTTGCTCTCGGTCTTGAAGACATCAGCCCTCTCTAGTAACATGATCACAAAGATATGATTTATAAAAATTTTAAAGCAAATACCAAAAGTGAAAAGAGCTTTAGGATCCTGGTTTAAATAGTTTGATACCCCCTGAAAGGATCATACAGGGAATGGGAATAAGGACCGAAAGATTTTAGTCTATAATGTTTGGCACAATTACAATTAGATCATCATGTGAGCTATTGATCAGTGTCTTGTCTATCACTAGACTCTCATGTGCAGAGACTCCCCTCTGTCTTGTAGGACTCATCTACTACATGCCCAGCATATAATACAAGGTCTTGACTCTTGTGTGTTCTTTTCCATACTTGATTTAAAAATATAGAATTCAGGGCTGGGTAGATAGCATGGTTATGCTGAAGACTTCAGTATCAGAGGCTGTAATATCCTAGGCTAAATCCCCAGCACCACTATAAGACCTGAACAGTGATCTAGTAAAATAAAAATTTTGATTTGGGAGATAGCATAATGGTTATGCAAAAAGACTTCAGTGCCTGAGGCTCCATCAGCCCAGGCTCAATCCCAGCACCACCTTAAGTAAGAGATGAGCAGTACTCATAAGTCAACTGATAAATATAAAAAAGATAATGCTGGGATAAAATGATGACAGAACCCATCATTGATCTACTGTAGTTCATTGTAAATACAAGTGCCAACATTGGTGATATAGTGATCATTATGTAATACTCATTCCAGACACACATTGTTCTGATTGACAGATGTGCCTGAGTCTCAGATGTTACCCCTGTCAACCTCCTGGACATCTAGCCTAAGTCACGATGGAGACTATAAGCTGTAATGGATCAGAAGATATGGAAGTCATCTTCTACCTAATAGGTATCCCCTCTCTACCTGAATCCTTCTTCCTGTTTGTCTTCTTTGTTTTTCTCTTCCTCTACCTGCTCATCCTGGTAGGGAATGCCCTGATCCTGGTGGCTGTGGTGGCAGAGCCCAGCCTCCACAAGCCCATGTACTTCTTCCTGGTCAACCTCTCAGCCCTGGACATCCTCTTCACTACATCCACTGTCCCTAAGATGCTGTCCCTACTCTTGCTTGGAGACCGCTTCCTCAGTTTCCCTGCCTGCTTCCTACAGATGTACCTCTTCCACAGCTTCTCCTGCTCAGAAGCCTTCATCCTGGTGGTCATGGCCTATGACCGCTATGTGGCTATCTGCCGTCCACTGCACTACCCTATCCACATGACCCCAATGATCAATGCTGCCCTGGCAGCCAGTGCCTGGCTCACTGCCCTCATCCTGCCCATCCCTGCTGTGGTGCAGACCTCACACATGGCTTTTGATGCTGTGGCCCAGGTTTACCATTGTTTTTGTGACCATCTGGCTGTGGTCCAAGCCTCCTGCTCTGAAACCACACCCCAGACCCTCATGGGCTTCTGCATTGCCATGGTGGTGTCCTTTCTGCCCCTTCTCCTGGTGCTTCTCTCCTATGCCCACATCCTGGCCTCACTGCTTCGCATCAACTCTAGAGAAGGACGTTCAAAAGCCTTCTCCACCTGCAGCTCCCACCTCCTTGTAGTTGGCACCTACTACTCCTCCATTGCCATTGCCTATGTGGCCTACAGGGCTGACCTGCCCCTCGACTTCCACATCATGGGTAACGTAGTGTATGCTATTCTCACACCTGTCCTCAACCCTCTCATCTACACGCTAAGGAACAAGGATGTCAAGTCAGTCATCACCAAGATAATATGTCCCCAGAACCCAAGACATTCTGTGAGAAGCTGATTAATGTGTAACTTAATCTACAAACAAACAGCAATGATAGCAGAGTGGACAAGTTGGCAGCCAAATAGAACAGTAATTATTTTCTTTCCTCATTTCACAAACAAAAATTGGTAGACTTTTTCTATTTATTTTTAGACTCTAAATATCAAAAATTCACAGGACCGAATGTAATTGTGGTCACAGTTTCATTAATTCAAACAGCTTTTATTCCAGAAACTCTAAGTATTAATAGGACTAGCAAGAAATTGGTGTTTCTCCTTGTATCTCTTCTAATATTTCTAACTGCTGCACAGATGTGAATCAGCCTGAACTGTTTTGCTGAAATGACAGCTTAGAAATTCCTCATGAGGAAAAAGCCTAAAACTACTAACTTCTCAATCCTTGTTACCTGAAAATTCACTTGTATCCACTATGAGTTCAATACCAGTCACATAGGAAGTTTCCATTTGGCATCTATGTTTTTGTGGTGTCAAAAAAGTAGAGCAGACACTGTGAAAACAAAATGGTGAACCCTGCAAAGATTAAGAATAGGATTACAAGATGATCAATCAATTTCCACTCCAGGAACTAAAAGTAGGGTCATCAGAGATATTTGTACACTTATGTTTACTCATATCAGTATTTCTCCTGATAGTCAAAAGTAAGAAACATCCCAAATGCCTGTTGATAAATGAAATGTGGTAAATAAACATTCAGGAATATAATTCAACAGATAAATGAATGAAGTTCTTATTTATACTACAGTATGGCCATATGCCCTCTTGTCAGATGCCCATTTCAGGTCCAGCTGTGGCCAGAGGAAATTATATGGAGTTAAATCATATGGTTTTTCTGTATTAGATGGTTGTTGCAAAGACTTGTAATTTCATCTCTCAATTATCACCAGATTGTGTTGTTCCTCTCCATTCTTACTTCATCACCTCTGGTTCAGGTTACCACTTTACTGAATGAGCACAACACTCTCATCTCTGATTCCCTGGCTTATGAGCCTGTCTTCCATTTCAGAAGTGACCAGAATAGACTCTCTGAAATGTCACAAGTCTAGTTCATGTCACCACCCTCAACATAACTCAATATCTCTGTGATGTGGCCTTAAATTATCTCTTTGGTCTCAAGTCTCACAGTGGCCTCTCTCATGTCAATTCTTAACTTTTTTCATTTCCTCAAGCATACCAAGTTCTTATCATCGATAGCTTTCTCTTTTCTCTTCTTCAAGCCCTCTTCATCAATATTCATTTCAACTTAAATACTCATATTATCAGAGATTTCTTCTGAAACATCAATTTCTTGGGAGCCTGCCAACACCTTGCCCTGAAATATGAGGGAGATACCATTGTGTGTACCCCCTCAGCAGTCTATAATTCTCCCATCATGGCACTTTTGTAGTGAACCTTAGAAGACAAGAGTCCAGAGCACAATATACCCATAAGTCTGTACAGACTTTTTACTTGTTTATCTTCCCCATTACCTCCAACCCCCTTATCTCCGTGATATTCTACTTTTCCACTCAACTGCCCGCTCTGATGTTGGGTATATGTCCATAAATAAAGGCATTTCTGTAAAACACGTATCATTGTTTTATGTATGTGTATACATTTTTAATTTACATAGGCAACTGGGTTACACAACTCAATGTATTGTTTTTCCTATATGTTTATCTTGCTGTTTATATATATAGTTTCACTGATCCCAACTGATGCATAATAACCCATAGTGTGGGTGGGGGAAATATCATAATAGTTATACAAACAGACTCTCATTCTTGAGTCTCTGAGGTTCCAGGTTCAATACCCCCCACACTACCATAAGCCACAGCTGAGCAGTGCTATGGTAAAAATAAGTAAATAAATAAATTGTAAAACAAAAATACTATAGTGTGATTCCATTTCATCTTGCTTTTCTCTTCTTCTAGCAAAAGACAATGAAATTGCTTCCAACCCTTTGTTACCACAAGTTTTTAATGAATGTTTTTGTATAGATCCTTTTATGGCCCTGTAGGGAATTTTCCCTGGAATATATAACAAGATATCAAATAGAATAGTCATAAAGTATGTGTAGTCTCTAACCAAATAGTAGTCCCTCTTCATCTGCAGATTCTCCATGTGACATCATTGAGTCACTAGCCTCCAAACCAATGTCCAAGATACTTTCAGGTTCACACACAGACATCCTCAGAGCAGAAAAATATCTCAGTCATCTATACATACATTTTCAGTTGAAAAACAAGGCTATACTCTGTCTTTTGTTTCACACTATTAGCAAATGTCTTTTCAATGGTGTATAGTGCCACATTTTTTTCACATCTTTGTGCTGTTTTGGGTAATTTTGCTGTTTAAAATGGGACACAAGTACAGTGCCACCATGCTGTATAGGGTTCCTAAACATAAAAGGTCTGTGATATTCCTTATGAAAACATACCTGTTAGACAAACTTCTATCAGACATGAGTTAGCCAGTTCAATGTTAATGAATTAAGAGTGTATAATGGGGAGTTGGGCAGTAGCGCAGTGGGTAAAGCACACGTGGCGCAAAGCGGAGTAAGCATCCTGGTTCGAGCCCCCAGCTCCCCACCTGCAGGGGAGTTGTTTCACAGGCAGTAAAGCAGGTCTGCAGGTCTTCGCCTCCTCTCTCCATTTCTCTCTGCCCTATCCAACAACAATGACATCAGTAACAATAACAATAATAACTACAACAACACGAAAAACAGCAAGGGCAACAAAAAAGCGAAAATAAATATTTTTAAAAAGAGTGTATAATAATGTGTCTTTAAACAGAAACACATATAAAACCACTTTTTCAACAGCTGATGAAAATATTGTCAGCAGAGATGTAGAGAAACTTATTTCCCCTAGAAAAATGATTGGGTGTTCACTGATTAAGTGTTTACAGTGACTTTATAAAATACAATTAACCACAAGTCATGAGAATTTATTGCATTTGGGTGTTGTTTGCTGCTAGGGTTGTGCCATGATATGCCCAGCAGTAAGACTACGCACTTCCTGCATGCTCACTAATACTTGATTTTACCCAACTTTCTAATTTTTTTAAATTTGTATTACCTTTTTTCATTTTAAAATTTTTTACTATCATTATTTCTTTACTGGACAGAGACAGCCAGAAATTGAGAGAAGGGAGAGATAAAGAGAGGGAGAGAGAGAGACACCTGTAACCCTGCTTCACCACTCACAAAGCTTTCCCTCTGCAGGTGGGGTAATTTTTATTATCTTTATTTATTAGATAAAGAAAGGCAGAAGTCAAGAGGGAAGGGGGCTATTTTACAGAACCTAGTCTATATCTAGGTTTTGGGGCTTTGTTAGTAAGTGAACCTCCTGAAATTTCCATTTATTATTCCATTAGAGAATACTATGAGAGGAAAGGTCTCACCAGAGTAATGAGGCTGAAGGGTTGACATTCCATGCTGATGTCTCTGGACACAGACTGAAGTGAAGCATGCTAAGGTAGTACTCTTTGCATTGATTAGGCTGGGATCGGCAGATGCAATATCATTTGGTATGAATTGAGAGAAGCATGCAGAAAAGTGAGTCCTACCCTAGAGGTTCCAGGCTGGGAGTAATACAGGCTCTATAGAGGAAGTGGGAGGTTCCTGCTGTCTTAGGATTAAGAAGACAATAGATAGCCATTGCTATAATCATATTATTTGGCAATTGGGTTAACTTTAAAATATCCCCTTGCTAGGATTTTCTGTATCATACACAACATCACCATAACTTATGTCCTTTGATATTATTTGTATATAGCTGTGCCACTAGTTGCTTCTGTTCTCCCTGGTCTAAGCTTTTAAGAGAGCCAACATATCAAAGACTGGCATACTTTAATGATGGCTCTTTGGGCTATTAGCAGGCCACCCCATCACCCAGGGCCCTAGTCAGGGAATCCTGAGATTCCCACATAGATATGATGGTTCTAGACCTCTAACATATCCCTCTCTCCACTATCCCTGTTAATCTCCATCAGGAACAACATAGTGAGTGTACCCCTTTCTAGGCCCCTATAGGACCTTGCCCTCAATGTGGATGAACAATGGTAGGGACAGCCCCATTCTCCAAAGGGAGGTTGGTCAACATATTCTGCCACTTGAGAAAGATGGGTCCTGAAATGTGTGCAGCTGGGAATGTTCCTAGCTATGATCACAGAATGCAAGCTCATATCTACAGGGATGCAGAGGTTATACAGGCTCCTGTGCTTAATATTGGCCCAAGATCAGATCAATGGGGTTTATAGTTAACAATATTTATATACTTTCCCCATATTTGGGAGCTACTCTCTTCCCTAATCCAACTTTCTAGTCCTATTTCCAACTTTGACACCATCTCTTCAGACACAACCTTTAGTCCACCTGCTTGTTAACTCTTGGGCTCAAGCAAAAATTAGTAAAGTCATGGGCCCCTTGAAATATGGAGACACCAAATCTTACCTGCTATATTCTTGCGTTTAGGTTCCTGGTTATTAAACAATTTTTTCTGTTTTATATCTTAATGCTTTTTCAGACACTAAGTAGAAGATGCTACTACCATGATGCCAATGTGAATTCCCTGAGCAGAAGGCCTCACCAATGTGTCCTGGAACCTCACCTCTCCAGAGCCCTGCCCCACTACTGAAAGATATAGACAGGCTGGGAGTATGGATCAACCTGACAATGCCCATGTCCAGCAGAGAAGCAATTACAGAAGACAGACCTTCCACTTTCTGCACCCCATGATGATCCTGGGTCCATGCTCCCAGAAAGAATAAGAATAGGAAAGCTTTCAAGGGAGGGGATGGGATACGAAACTCTGGTGGTGGAAATTGTGTAGAATCGTGCCCATTTTATCCTATGGTCTTGTCAATATTTCCATTTTATAAATAAATTTAAAGAAAAAGTATTGTTAAAGGCTGGGCAGTGGCGCAGTGGGTTAAGAGCACATGGTGTGAAGCACAAGGACCAGCATAAGGATCCCAGTTTGAGCCCCCGGCTCCCCACCTGCAGGGGGGTCACTTCACAAGCAGGGAAGCAGGTCTGCAGGTGTCTTTCTCTCCCCCTCTGTCTTCCTCTCCTCTCTCATTTCTCTCTGTCCTATCCAACAATGACAGCAATAACAACAATGATACAACAAGGCAACAAAAAAAGGAAAAAATAGCCTCGAGGAGCAGTGGATTCATAGTGCAGGCACCGAGTCCCAGCAATAACCCTGGAGGCAAAAAATTAAAAAGTTAAAAAATTTAAAAATAGCATCAGTTTCTACCTAGCATAGAGATTCGTAATCTAGCCCTCATTACACTGAATGATAATTATCTTGTTAATACTTGTATACATCATTGAACACTAGGTCATGAGAATAGGCCATGGGCCCACCTTTCTCATTTCTGGATGCCAGCACCTCAGCTCTTGGCACAAAGTGTCATTCAAAATTCATTCTTTCTCACTGTAAAATCATCTCATTCAGATTCAACATCGTATAAATGGGTTTGCTTATGTCAAAGAAAGAGTGGAAGGACTCAGAATACATTTAAGAAAAGAGAGTAGGGCACCAGAGTAAAAACCCTGTGGTGAAAGGGAAGGTGGACATTCGGCTTCCCGGGGCGGTGGGGGGGCGGGGTGGGTGGATGGGATGGGACACATTCTTTTGGTGGTGGGAATGGTGTTTATGTACACTCCTATTAAATTGTAGTCATATAAATCACTATTTAATTAATATGAGAGTGGAAAATTGATTGTATGTCTCTAACTTTTTAAAACACAGACTGAATCTTTTTAATACATAGGTTGAGTCTTTGATATATTGACTCTCAAAAGCCTAGACCAGGTAGAACAGAAGCAACCGGTGACACAGCTATATACAAGATGCTGGGTATTATACAGCAAACCCTAACAAAGGGATCTTTCAAAGTTAACCCAATTACCAAATAATGTGATAATAACAATAAATATCCATTGTCTTCTTGAACCCTAAGACAGCAGGAACCTCACATTTCCACTATAGGGCCTATATTTCCCTCAGTCCTGAACCCTAGGGTGGGGCACACTTTCCTGCATGCTTCTTTCATTTCATATCAAATAATATTGCATCCACCAATCGAAACCTAATCAACACAAGTGCCACCACAGCATGCTTCACTTCAGACTGTGTCCAGAGACTTCAGGTGTGGAATGACAACCCTTCAGCTTCATTACTCGGGTGAGACCTTTCCTTCCATAGTATTCTCTTATTCCATTACAGGTGGTTCACTTCCTAACAAAGTCCCAAAACCTAGATATATACCAGGTCCCCTGAGATAGAGCATATGTTCACACGTATTCATAAACTAGGGCAAAATATATACCTGAAAGCAGAAGTACACAATACTCTACAGTGAGTACCCCCCCCCAACACTTCATCTGCACTATTCCAGCCTTCAGGTCCATAATGGTTCAACAATTTGTTTGGCTTTGTATGTTAACTCTCTTTTCAGCCACCAGGTTCCAGATGCCAGCATGATGCTGACCAGACTTCCCTGGACAGACGACCCCACCACTGTGTCCTGGAGCTCCGCTTCCCCAGAGCCCCACCCTACTAGAGAAAGAGAGAGGCAGACTGGGAGTATGGATCAACCAGTCAACACCCATGTTCAGCAGGGAAGCAATAACAGAAGCCAGACCTTCCACTTTCTGCAACCCACAATGACCTTGGGTCCGTGCTTCCAGAGGGACAAAGAATGGGAAAGCTATCAGGGGAGGGGAGGGGATATAGAGATCTGGTGATGGGAACTGTGTGGAGTTGTCCCTCTCCTATCCTACGGTTTTGTTAATGTCTCCTTTTTTAAATAAATAAAAAAAATTAAATTAAAAAAAGAAAAAGGTATGAAAAAATTTAATTTAAGTTAGGGAAGGGCAAGAAAACTCCCTAAGAGAAAACCTAGTACGCTATCCTGGGGGAAACACAGCACTTGGGGGGGGGGGGCTTTGATGCATTGATGTCTCTCCTCTTTATCAGAAAACCTTGGTCTAGAGTGGTGAATTCCTAATGGTGACAAAATTAAGATATAACAATAAAAAATTAAGAAAAAACTGGAAGCACAGTCCAGGTCTCCTGGCTGAGATCCATTTCATCTCCATTAAGCTCATTAAATGCCCCTCCTCTTAACCTCAAGGGAAGAACAGATGACAGAATTGTATCTGGGAGTAAAATCAGATCAAAGGTTAATTTTCCTCAAGAGGGTTAAGGGCTTGGAGGGTTATTCATGGTGACACAGAATAACAAACTGTCTCTCCCTTTATTCTCCAATCCTCTACACCAAAAGGCATCTACATTTGAAAAGAAGTAAAAAAAAAAAAAAAACCTACCTCTATTCAAATGACAGGATGTTATATATAGAAAATCGTAGAAATTTCACAAAGACTTTGAGTCAACAAATGAATTCTGCAAAGTTGCTGAATACAAGAACAACACACAAAAACCTGTCTAATTCTACACACTAGCAATGAATACTCTGAAAAGGAAATTGAGAAAAGCTTCACTTACAATACCTTTAATAGTAAAATGTTTACAAATAAAATTTATCAAAGAGGGGCAAAACAATGGAAACTATAGAACATTGCTGGAAAATGTTAAAATACCTAAATAAATGGAGATAAGACATTCCATGTTTGTAGATCAAAACTCTTAATGTTGCTTGATGAAAATACTTTCCTACCTAGATGTCAGACCAGAAACAATCAAATACTTAGAGGAAAACATTGGTAAAACACTTTCCCATCTACACCTCAAGGACATCTTTGATGAATCAAACCCAATTGCAAGGAAGACCAAAGCAGAAACAAACCAATGGGACTACATCAAATTGAAAATCTTCTGCACATCCAAAGAAACTATTAAACAAACAGAGAGACCCCCCACAGAATGGGAGAAGATCTTCACATGCCAGACATCAGACAAGAAACTAATCACCAAAATATATAAAGAGCTCAGCAAACTTAGCCGCAAAAAAGCAAATGACCCCATCCAAAAATGGACAGAGGAAATGAACAAAACATCCACCACAGAGGAGATCCAAAAGGCTAACAAACATATGAAAAACTGCTCTAGGTCACTGATTGTCATAGAAATGCAAATTAAGACAACACTAAGATACCACCTCACTCCTGTAAGAATGGCATACATCAAAAAGGACAGCAGCAACAAATGCTGGAGAGGATGTGGGGACAGAGGAACCCTTTTACATTGCTGGTGGGAATGTAAATTGGTACAGCCTCTGTGGAGAGCAGTCTGGAAAACTCTCAGAGGGCTAGACATGGACCTTCCATATGTCCCAATAATTCCTCTCCTGGGGTTATACCCCAAGGACTCCATAACACCCAACCAAAAAGAGGTGTGTACTCCTATGTTCATAGCAGCACAATTCATAATAGCTAAAACCTGGAAGCAACCCAGGTGCCCAACAACAGATGAATGGCTGAGAAAGCTGTGGTATATATACACAATGGAATACTATGCAGCTATCAAGAACAATGAACCCACCTTCTCTGACCCATCTTGGACAGAGCTAGAAGGAATTATGTTAAGTGAACTAAGTCAGAAAGTTAAAGATGAGTATGGGATGATCCCACTCATCAACAGAAGCTGACTTAGAAGATCTGAAAGGGAAACTAAAAGCAGGACCTGATCAAATTGTAAGTAGGGCACCAAAGTAAAAACCCAGTGGTGAGGGGTAGACATGTAGCTTCCTGGGCCAGTGGGGGGTGGGAGTGGGCGGAAGGGATGGGTCACGGTCCTTTGGTGATGGGAATGGTGTTTATGTACACTCCTAGCAAAATGTAGACATATAAATCAGTAGTTAATTAATATGAGAGGGGGAAATCAATTGTATGTCTCAAAGGTTCTCAAAAGACAAACTGAATCTTTTTAATAGATAGGCTACGTATTTGATATGCGGACTCTCTCAAAAGCCTAGACCAAGTAGATTAGAAGCTTCCAATAGCACAGCTATATACAAGATACTGGGTACTGTACAACAAACCATAACAAAGGGACTTTTCAAAGTTAACCCAATTAACAAATAATGTGATGATAATATTAACTATTGATTGTCTTTTTGAACCCTAAGACAGCAGGAACCTCACATCTCCACTATAGAGCCCCTACTTCCCCCAGTCCTGGCACCCTTGGATAGGGCTCACTTTCCCGTATGCATCTCCCAATCCATACCAAATAATATTGCATCCGCCGATCACAACCTAACCAAAGCAACGATTGCCATCTCAACATGCTTCACCTCAGAGTGTATCCAGAGACTTCACGTGTGGAATGACAACCCTTCAGCTTCATTACTCGGGTGAGACCTTTCCTTTTATAGTACACTCTAATTTCATCTCAGGTAGTTCACTTTCTAACAAAGTCCCATAACCTAGACATACACCAGTTTCTGTGAGAGAGAGCGTATGTGCACACGTATCCATAAACTACTGCAAAATATATACCTGAAAGCAGGATTACACTAGAGTTTGCAGTGAGTACCTCCCTAACACTTCCTCTCCACTATTCCAAACTTGGGATCCATGATTGCTCAACAAATTGTTTGGCTTTGTATGTTAACTCTCTTTTCAATCACCAGGTTCCAGATGCCACCAGGATGCTGGCCAGGCTTCCCTGGATTGAAGACCCCACCAATGTGTCCTGGAGCTCAGCTTCCCCAGAGACACACCTTACTAGGGAAAGAGAGAGGCAGACTGGGAGTATGGACCGACCAGTCAACGCCCATGTTCAGCGGGGAAGCAATTACAGAAGCCAGACCCTCTACCTTCTGCAACCCTCAACGACCCTGGGTCCATGCTCCCAGAGGGCTAGAGAATGGGAAGGCTATCATGGGAGAGGGTGGGTTATGGGGATTGGGTGGTGGGAATTGTGTGGAGTTGTACCCCTCCTACCTTATGCTTTTGTTCACTAATCCTTTCTTAAATAAAAAATTTAAAAAAAAGAAAAGAAAAGAAAATACTTTCCTAGTTTATAAATTCAGTGTAATCAATGCATAGATTCCTCCCAATTTCCTTTTCCCCAAAATGGAAAATCTGACCTCAAAATTGATATGAACTTACAAGAGAACTTGAAAAAGAAAAACAAAATTGAAGGACTCATACGTCCCCATTTCAAATCTTACTACAAAACTATAGTAATCAAAGAGTGTGGCATGAGGATAGTCACACAAATTAAGCTAATAGAATTTAGAGTCTAGAATTAATTCTAGTTAGGACAAATTGTCATCAAGCGTGCCAAGATTGCTCAATGAGAAAAAAAAAAAAAGATAGTCAAAATGCTAAGACAACTGGGAATTCTAAAAAATAAAGGGGGGGGCAGCTGGGTGGTGGCACCCATTTCACAATGTGAGAGGACCCAGGTTTAATCTCCCAGTCCTCACCTATAAGGGGTAACCTTCATGAGTGAGTGGTGAAGCAGTATTGCATGTGTTTCTCTCTCTCTCTCCCTCCCTCTCTCTCTCTCTCCCTCCCTCTCTCTCTCTCTCCCTCCCTCTCTCTCTCTCTCCCTCCCTCCCTCCCTCTCTCTCTGTCTCTCTCTCCCTCCTTTCCTTTCTCTCTCCCTCTCTCTCTCTCCCTCCCTCTCTCTCTCCCTCTCTCTCTCCTCCCTCTCTCTCTCCCTCCTTCCCTTTCTCTCTCCCTCTCTCTCTCTCCCTCCCTCTCTCTCTCCCTCTCTCTCTCTCCCTCCCTCTCTCTCTCCCTCTCTCTCTCTCCTCCCTCCCTCTCTCTCTCCCTCTCTCTCTCCTCCCTCCCTCTCTCTCTCCCTCTCTCTCTCTCCTCCCTCCCTCTCTCTCTCCCTCCTTCCCTCTCTCTCTCCCTCTCTCTCTCCCTCCCTCTCTCTCCCTCTCCCTCTCCTCCCTCCCTCCCTCTCTCTCTCTCTCTCCCTCTCTCTCTCCCTCTCTCTCTCCCTCTCCCCTTTACCTTCCCTTCCCCTCCCCTCCCCTCCCCTTTTCTCTCTCTCTCTCCCCTTCTCTGTCTCCCTCTCAATTTCTCTCTATGTCTATCCAAAATAAATAAATATATAAATAAAAAAACAAATAGCCAGTGAAACTAGACCACCACTTAACACCGTTCACCAAAGTCAAATCAAAATGGGTCAAAGATCTGGATATTATACCAGAAACTCTAAAATTTATAGAGGAAAACATCAGTGAAACATTGTGGGATCTTCATATCAAAGATGTATCTGGTGACTCAGCCCCATGGGCATGGGAAATTAAAACAAAAGTAAATAAATGGGATTACAGGAAATTAAAAAGATTCTACACATTGAAAGCAAACCATGTAAGAATAAACAGGCAACCCAGGGGCCAGGCATTGGTGCAGCTGGTTAAGCACACACATTATAATGGACTAGGACGCAGGTTTAAGAACCTGGTCCCTACCTGCAGGGAGAAAGCCTCACAAATGGTGAAGCAGTGCTGCAGATGTGTCTGTCTCTCTCCCTCTCTATCTCTCTTCCTCTTTCAATTTCTCTCTGTCACTATCCAATAATAAATAAATAAATAAGAATAACTAGGCAACCCAGTAAATTGGAGAACATATGTGTACATCACACATCCAATAAGCAATTGATATGGAACATCTATACAGAATTGGTACAGATCTACAAAAGAAGCAAAAGTAACCCAATAAAAAAGTAGGCCAAAAAACTAAACAGAAGAGAAACACATGGTAAATAGAACGTCAAGAAATCCTCCACTTATGGTTAGAGAAATACAAATTTCTGAGATACACTCAGATACCATCTCACACCTGAGAGAACACACCAACAAAGCAGGAAATAACAGGTGTTGGTGAGATTATGGAGAGAAAGGAACTCTGCTACAGTTGCTGGTGAAAATGCAAACTGGTGCAGCCCCTTTGGAAGACTGTATGGACAATCCTCAAACAAAAAAAAAAAAATGGGATTACCTTACCACCCAATGATACCATTCTTAGGCATTTATCCAAGGACACTCAGACCCTAATTCAAAGGGACATATGCACCCTTTGAATAGCTGCATTATTCATAGTAGTCAAAGATTGGAAGCAGCTTAAGTGCCCATTAACAGATAGCTGGCTAAAGTAGTTGTGGGGTATATATTCTATGGAATACTACTCTGCTATCAAATATATAATATTGTGTCCTTTGGGAAAAAATGGATGAAACTAGAGGTTAATTTGCTTAGCAAAATAAGAGATGAAAGACAACTTTAAAAAGGTTTCACTCATATGTAGAATCTAGAGAACTGATATGCAAGAACTTATAAGCAAACTGTTTCTAAGATTTATGAGAACTATGGTAATTATCTTTGGGAGGTGGGAGAGTGGGGTACAGAACTTTGGTGGTGGGTGTGCTGTGGAACTATAACTATAATCTTAAAATCTTATAACCTACTATTGATCATAATAAAAATAATAAATTGAAAAAAGAAAAGAGTAAATAAATGGGAATACATGGAATACATCAAACTATAAAAGTTCAACATATCAAAAGCAAACTATACAAGAATAACCAGGCAACTCAGTAAATAAGAGAAGATGTTTACACATCACACATCTGACAAGCAACTGATGTCTGACCTGGGGCCCATATTCAGCTTAGGAGCCTATATGATCTCTGCATCCCTGTAGCTCTGAGCTCACATTCTGTGGTCATGAGTAGGAACATTCCAAGCTGCCCCAATATCAGGACCCATCTTCCTCAGATGTAGCGTAAAGTATGTTGTCCAGCCTCTCTTCGGAGGATGGAACATTCTCTACTGTTGTTCATCCAAGTTGAGGGCAAGGTCCTATGGGGGCCCACAAAGGGGTCTATTGTGTTGTTCTTGGTAAAAATGACCAGTAACAATGGATAGAGGGATTTATTTGAGATCTAGGCCCGTCATGTATGTTTGGGAATCTCAGGACTCTCCGACTAGAGCCCCAGCTGATGGGGTGGCCTGATAGAGACTAAAGAGTCATCATTAAAGTATGCCAGTCTCTTTCCCTTATTCAGCTTTTGTAGTCCTTACTTTGATAAGGTTAGCTTTAGAGTGACTGAGGGAAATAGACAGTTTTCTAAAAAAAAAAAAAATTAGAAGACTCATGGTCCACATACTTATGAAGAAATTCTCCACTTGACTCAGCATTAGAGAAGTGAAAATCAAATCAAAACTACACTGAGCTTCCACCTCACACCTGTGAAAATAGCCTACATTAACACAACACAACTCATAGGAGTTAGCGAGACTAGAGAGAAAGGGACTCTACTTCACAGCTAGTGAGAATATAAACTGGGCAGCCCCTTTGGAAGACTGTAGGGAGAGTCCTTGAACAAATAAAAATGGAATTTTTTTATGATCTGGCAATAGAACTCTTAGGAATTTATCCAAAGGACACACAAACACTAATTTGAAGGGAAGGTTGCACCCTAATGTTCATAGCTGCAAACCTTATAAATGCCAGAGAGTGGAAGCAGCCCAAATGCCCATCTACAGAAGAATGGCTAAAGATGTTATGGGATACTACTCTGTAGTCATTTGGGATTTTGTATCCTTTGGAACAAAATGGGTTGAACTGGAGGTGATTATATTCAGTGATATAAATAAAGAGACAAAAGACAACTACCAAATGGTTTCAGTTATATTTGGAATCTAGAGAACTAAAATACATACACTTGGAAAAAACTGTTTCATAGACATTATGAGAACTATGGTGGTTATCTTTGGGAGGTTGAGAGGGTAGGCTCACATAACTGTAACTTGTAATCTTACAATCTTGTGACCCATTATTAATCACAAATAAAAAATGAAAAAAGAAGTAGCTATAAGTACTACAACATGGATTAAACTTAAATCCAACATGATGAGTGAAATTGGTTAAATCACTAAAGGTCACATACAAGATTAGTGTAAATCCAGTTATATGAAATATCTAGAATGGGTAAATTCCACACAATTCCCACTATCCAGAGTTCTGCATCCCATTCCCTCCATTTGAGGCTTTCCTACTGTTTATCCCTCTGGGATTATGGATCCAGGACCATTACAGGGTGCAGAAGGTGGAAGGTCTGGTTTCTGTAATTGCTTCTCCACTGGACATGAGTGATAGAAGGTTGATCCATACTCCCAGCCTGTCTATATCTTTCAGTAGTGAGGTAGGACTCTGGAGAGGTGGGGTTCCAGAACACATTGGTGAGGCTGTCTGCTCAGGGAATTTATGCTGGCATCATGGTAGTAGCATCTACAACTTGGTAGATCTAAAAAGCATTAAGCTTTAAAGCAGAAAAAAACTGTTTAATAACCAGGAACCTAAAGTCAAGAATATAACAGATGATATTTGGTATCTCTATTTAAAAAAAAAAAAAAAAGCTAGGAAGTCTATTTTAGGAATAATTTTCAAGGGGCCCATGACTTTACTAATTTTTGCCTGAGCCCAACAGCTAACAAGCAGGTGGGCTAAAGATATTGTCTGGGGAGATGGTGTTAGAGTTGGAAATAAGACTAGAAAGCTGAATCAGGGAAGATAGTAGCTCTCAAATATGGGAAAGTTCTATAAATATTATTAACTGTAGACCCCATAGATCTGATCTGGGGCCTATATCTGATCAGGAGCCTGTGTAACCTCTGCATCCCTATAGGCGGTCTGGGGTCATAGCTAGGAATACTTTAGGCTGCACTCATTTCAGAACCAGTCTTCCTCAAGTGGCAGAGTATGTTGACCCAGCCTCCCTTCAGAGAGTGGGACAGTTTCTACCATTGTTCCACATTGAGGTCAAGGTCCTATAGAGACCCACAAGCAGGTCCACGATGCTATTCCTGATGGAGATGACAAGGGATAGTGGAGAGACAGATCTATTACAGGTCTAGGACCTAGATTCATATCTATTGAAGGAATCACAGGATTCCCTGACTAGGGCCTTGGATGAAGGGGTGGCCTGGTAATGACCAGAGGGTCATCATTCAAGTATGCCATTCTCTTGCCTTTATCCAGATTTTGTAGTTCTTACTTTATCTGACAAGGGTAGCCTTAGAGTGATTGAAGGAAGTGAAATGGGAAGGAAGTGGGTGAGGAGAATATCTAGGTCTAAGTAGAAACTATTTGATTAAGTACTTTACGGTGTCTTTTTTTTAGATCTATTTATCTATTTAAGCTATTTTAATTATTTATTAAAGAATAGAGGCAGAGAAATTGAGAGGGGAGGGGGAAATAGGGAAAGAGACAGAGAGATACTTGCAGCCCTGTTTCACCACTCGTGAAGCTTTCCCCCTGCAGGTGGGGACCAGGGATTTGAACCTGGGTCCAGGTCTATTTATTTTTATGAGATATGGGGAAACAGAGAGAAGGCAAGAGAAAGAGAGAGAGAGATTAATTAGAGTGCTGCTCAGCTTTGACATATCATGATACTGGAGAATGAACCTGGGACCTCTGGGTTCTCAGGCATGGGAGCCTAAGGCTCTAACATTGATCTACATTCTTGACCCTCAATGAAACTGCTTTAAAAGATGAGATCATGAGAGTAAAGATGAGTAAAGGTCTACCAGCCTCCTCCCTCTGCTCCCCAGGAAGGTGAGTGTGGCTTCAGTAATGATGCTTATGTACTTCATACAAGGACGTGTAGCTTACAGGGCAACAAGAAAGACCATTGCCAGATGATGACAACAGCTCTGATTGTCTCTGGACTTACACTTTCCCTGTAAGTGAACAGGGTGCCCCTGAAGTCTACTTCTGACCCAGAGGGAGTCAGTGCAGCAGAGACCAGATGGGTTTGCCTCCAGAGTATACATTCAAGCCTTCCTTCCTGTCTCCACCTCCCAGGTTTCCACATGCCCTAATTGGCCTCCAGAGGAGACGCAGCTCTCAAGGAAGTGCCCTAATTAATCCCTAGGAAATCATGTCCCTACATTCTCCTCTCCCTCCACCCCAACTCCCCAGTTACTTATTTCAGACAAGAAAAGAACTTTGCACACTCCCCTAAGAAAGAAAGGCCTTGGGATGGGGTCACAAGTGGGATCTGTGCTGTTATAATGAGACCCCCGGAGACACCCAACTCATCACTTGGAAAGTGGACTCTGGGCCCCCTTCCCTGGCACTCTTCTGGCATGTTGTGCCCATTTTGACCCCTGCCATGTGACAGGCATGTGTGTTCCCACTGGCTTCCTCATGGGCATTTAATCAGGACATCTCTTTCTTTGCCCTCATTTTAAAGACATGGTGTGGGTCACCACCTTGTACAGTGTCATCTTGCCCTCACAAGAGCTAAACTGTCACACACCGGTGCTCACCTATCACAGTCCCGTGCAAACACAACTCTGTGTCTGTCCCAGTCAAGTGCCAGCCAGGCCCCATTGCCTTCCCTAGGATGCCATGATTTGTGACTCCTGGGAGAGCCTTGGACTTCATGCTGCTCTCCATGCCCTGCCCCAGGTCTCCAAGAGGACAGAAACTGAATCTAAGGCAGAGGAGCTCTCAATCTGCTTCTTAGCTAGCATCACCCTTATTCTAGGTAGAGTGTTCTGGATCATTTTCACAACTGTTAATTTCATTTCTATGCTGGGCCCAGGAGTACACCCTGCAGTGAACCCTGGTTTCTCCTGAGAAACTCTCAGGCTGAAAGCCAAGAAAATGCTATCTTTGGTCTGGGGCTAAGTTGCCCCCTGGAAGGGGTAGCCTCTTCTAGGGAGAAGTGAGTCCCCTGTGGCCAGGGCAGACAAACCACACTACACAGGCAGGATGCTGTGCAGCTCTCCAGAGTGCTGATGTGAACTCTCACAAAAGCTTACTCTGACTGAACTGATACTCCACCCCCAGCTCCTAGTACAAAAAGCCTTGAAATGTGGCCAAGAGGTCAAGGGCAGGACCCACAGCCCCAAGTGGATAGAAGAAACAGGGGCCCACTGAGAATGGCAGTCAGAGAGCAGGGGCCTCTTCCCTTCCTGTTTCTCTCCTGCTGGAATCCTGGATCCACACACCCCCAACCCAGTCTCCAATGAAGAGAAACGGTCTCAGCTGGCCTGTCTCCTCCTGCCAGAGAGTGTCTCTTCTGGAATTCAACTACAGCCTCTCACCCCCACTTCAGACAGTATGAGGAGGGACCCCAACTCTGGCTCTCTGGTCATTGCCTATCTTGGGACCCCAGTTTAACCATCTGAATAATAGGGGTATTTATAGCAGCTTACCTCTAGGCTTCCTTGGGCTCAGGCAGCCTCTGCATCAGCAGCAGGAGGGAGAACAGGCCACAGAGATGCCAAGGAACAGCCTCTCCCAGAATTTCAGAAACTTCTAGAAAGGCTGGAAGTGGAAGGATGACCTTTCCCACTGCTGTCTTTGGGGAACCCAAAGCCTCTTAGCAGACAGGAAAGGAAGGCCAAGGCCTGGCAGGGGAGGGTGAGAGAGGGTAGATAGGACACAGGCCATGAGAAGGATGTTCAGGCCATCTGAATGGAGCAGGGACTCAAGACAAGACCAGGCTAGGAAAGAAGTCAGTGCAAGAGAAAGAACTGGACTGGGGGTGGGGGAAGGGAGGCAACAACTACATCCACCTATTTAGAAGGGTCACTCTCTGACAAATGCAGGGACAGTTAACCAAAGCTGGAAGGCCAGTAAAGGATCAGATTGGTGGGGGGTTGGGGGGCACTTAGATGGACAAAAAACAGAACTAAGTCACTGATTCTGAACCAGGGGTCCTGAAATGCCTCCTAGATCATCTGCAGACATCTTATTACCCATGAGGTAACTGAGGTCTGGAGATGACTAGTGCCCTTTCCAAGGTTACAGAATAAGACAGTGATGCGTCCTGATCTCGGGCAGCTTGGCTGCCAGCCCAGGCCGTCTCTCTCCCTCAGTGCTGCAAATAGTAGAGGCAAGACTGTGCAGGTGTCACAAAACCCTGGATGCCCAGTGTATGAACTTGGACCCTTCTCACAAGGAGTTGGGAGACATAGCAGGTTCTGAATATTTGGCAGCATGCCTTGTTTTGTTGCATTGCCCACAGCTGGGAGTTTTCCAGTTTTACTACCAACAAGCTCAACCTGGCTGTTTGTAAGCCAACCGATGCCCATCAGTCTTTGTAGAGAAGAGAGAGGCACCATTTCTCCTTTACAAGGAAAAAGTGCACAATCCAGAAGGGTAAAGACTCACCTAAAGCCACACAGTATTTAGCTGCCCAGATCCCCCCCTCAAGTCCCAGAACAACACTCTGGTAATGAAACAAAGAACTTCCGAATCGCAGGCCTAGGCCTAGAGAATAAAAGATATGATCTGACCAGGGATCATCACGAGTAGGGCACAGAAACAGGACTATGATCCCTGATCAGACACCTGGCGACAGACAGGCCATAGCCAGCCAACCAGCCACCTCCCCTTCCTCCCTCTGCACCACCCGCAGTCCCTGAGGAAGTCTCCCTCCCACGCTCCCTCACAGTCACTGTGCCCCCATTTGTCTTGTGGGCCGGTGCTGGGACATCTCCAGGCTGCCTTCAATTACAGCCAATAAATATGAGATGCGCTGCGGGGCCGGCCCCACCCCCAGCGTGCCCGCCAGCCTCTGCGCCCAGAAAGATTGGATTTTGTGCAGTTCATTTTTTATCTCCAGTCCATGTCGGCTGGGGAGGCGCAGGATGTGGGCAGTGGATAATTTTAGCCTCCCCGCGCTTTTCCGGTGCTGTGCAGACATGGAGGGCCCTGACTGCCTCCGCTCCGCTTGCCGCAGCCCTCACCAGGAAGCCCCAACCCCCACCCAAGACACATCAGGCCTGGGCACTCTGTCTTTGCAGAGAGAAAATGTCCTGATAGGGGAGAGTTCTTGGTAGAGAGACAGAGAGTAGCAGGGTTACCCAGTGGATTCTGTTGCTAACCTACTGTGTGCTGAGGGTTGTGTCTGAGACACCACACCCTGTGCAGGCTGGCGGGCACACGGGAGAGACTCCAAGGCAACAGACACCCATGAACTTCTGTACCCCACAAAGAATTCTGGTCCAGAGTTAAAGAGATAGCCTAATGGTTATGCAAAGAGACTCTCATGCCTGAGACTCTGAAGTCCCAGGTTCAATTCCATAAACTACTATAAGCCAGATCTGAGTGCTCTGGTGAGAGGAGGAGGAGGAGGAGAAGAAGAAGAAGAAGAATGAGAAGAATAATTTTGGTCCATACTTCCAGAGGGGGAGAAATGTTAGGGGAAGATGACCAGAGGACTCTGAATTTCAATTCCATCAGGACACAGAGAGAGAAGAGGAAAAAAGGAAGGACATTTGGAAGTAGTAACAGGTATAGGTGTAGTGCAGTGGGTTAAGCACACATGGCACGAAGCACAAGGACCAGTGCAAGTAACCCAGTTCGAGCTCCCCAGCACCCCGCCTGCAGGGGGTCACTTCACAGGCAGTGAAGCAGGTCTGCAGGTGTTTATCTTTCTCTTCCCCTCCTCTCTCAATTTCTTTCTGTCCTATCCAAAAACAACAGCAATAAAAAAAAACAGCGATAAACAACAAGAGCAATAAAAGGGAAAAAATAGCCTCCAGGAGCAGTAGATTTGTAATGCAGGTATCCAGCCCCAGAAATAACCCTGGAGTCAAAAAAAAAGAAAAGAAAAGAAAGAAAGTAAGGAAAAAAGGAAGGAAGTGAAGGCAGGACAATAGAAAATATGGGCAAATATATGTAAATATAGATAGTTATAGAAATAATAGTCAACCCATATCTGTGGTATTGAGAAAACTGCGGTTCCCAGTGAAGGGAATGAGGACATAGAACTCTAGTGGTGGAACAGTAAAGAACTATAGCCTGTTATCTCATAATTTTGCAAATCAATGTTAAATCACTAATAAAAAATTAAGTGCTTAGATCTTGAGAAAAATAAATATAAATGGAGGCATCAGACTCTCAGATCTCAAACTATTTTATAAGACCGTCTTAATCAAAACTGCTTGATACTGGAACAAAACTAGATACGTAGACTAGTGGAACAGAATAGAAAGCCCAGAAATAAGGAGTTGGGCAGTAGCACAGTGGGTTAAGCACATGTGGCACAAAGCACAAGGACCAGCATAAGGATCCCGGTTCGAGCCCCCAGCTCCCTACCTGCAGGGGAGTCGCTTCACAGGCAGTGAAGCAGGTCTGCAGGTGTCTATCTTTCTCTCGCCCTCTGTCTTCCCCTCCTCTCTCCATTTCTCTCTGTCCTATTTAACAACGACAACAACAATAATAACTACAACAACAATTGTAGTTGTTGTAATAATAACTAAAACAACAAGGGCAGCAAAAGGGAAAATAAATAAATAATTTTAAAAAAATCCCAGAAATAACCCCCCACACCTATGGACATCTAACTTTTGATAAGGGGGCCAAACTATTAAATGAAGAAAGGAGGGTCTCTTCTATAAATGATACTTGGGGAAATTGGATTGAAACATGCAGATGAATGAAACTCAACCACATTATCTCACCAGAAGCAAAAGTTGACTCCAAATGAATCAAAGACCTGGATGTTAGACCAGAAACGATAAGATACTTAGGGGAAAATATTGGTGGAACTCTTTTCCACCTAAATCTCAAGGCTAGCTTTGATGATACAGACCCAGTTGCAAGGAAGATTAAAACAAAAGTAAACCAATGGGACTACATCAAATTGAAAAGCTTATGCACAGAAAAACAAAGGGCCTCCTCACAGAATGGGAGATCTTTATATGCCATATGTCCAGCAAGAAGCTAATAACCAAAATATATAAAGAGCTCACCAAACTTAGCAACAAAAAAGCAAATGACCCAAGTCAAAAGTGAGTAGAAGACGTGAACAAAATATTCACTACAGAAGAGCTCCAAAAGGCCAACAGACATATAAAAATTGCTCCAAGTCACTGATTGTCAGAGAAATTACAGACAACAATGAGAATTCACCTCACCCCTGTGAGAATGTCATACATCAGAAATAACAGCAACAAAAAAAAGCTGAGAGGCTGTGGGGACAAAGAAACCTTCCTGCTTTGCTGGTGGGAATGTAAATTGGTCCAACCCCTGTGGAAAACAGTCTGGAGAACCCTCACAAGTCTAGAAATTGGCCTTCCTTATGACCCAGTAATTCCTCTCCTAGGGGTATATCCTAAGGAGTCAAGCACAATATAAAAAGATATATGTACACCTATGTTCATAGCAGCCTAATTCATAATAGCAAAAACCTGGAAACAATCCAGGTGTCCAACAACAGATGAGCGGCTGAGATAGTTGTGTCATATATATATGAATACTGCTCAGATATTAAGTATAATTAATCCACCTTCTCCAACCCATTTTGGATAGAGCTAGAAGGAATTGTGTTAAGTAAGATAAGCCAGAAAGAAAAAGATGAGTATGGGATGATTCCACTCATAAATAGAGTTTGAGAGAGAAAAACAGAAAGGGAAATGCAAAGCATAAATTGACTGAGTTTGGAGTATTGCACCAAAATAAAAAACTCTGGAGTGGGGGGAGGGTAGATGTTCACCTCCACTGTAGAGGGGTGGGGGTAGGGACACAGATCTTTGATAGCAGGAATGGTGCTAATATATACACCTATTAACTTGTAGTGTTATAAATCACTATTTAATCAATATAAGAGGGGAAACATAAATTGAATATCTCAAGCTTTTTAATGCATAGACTACAGTTCTGAGTACATATTCCTTCAATCTAAGCACTTAAGTTTTCAAATTAGTTTCAAACTGGTTGAATTTAGTTCAACCAGTTTCAAATTAGTTCAAACTGGTTGAATTTTAACACTGGGTTTAAATTATTAATGAATTTCTAAGAATAACTTTTTTTTTTGAAATATTGAATCATTAATCTTAAGCCAGGGAGACCAGAAACAACTGGTATTATGAGTATATAAAACATAGTTATTTGTAAATAGCATTAAATGACATAAATCATGGTAAGGTCTTGGATGGTAGAGAAAATCTTAACCATGGGATTTTCAAAGTAAACAAAGTTCTTAAATAACTTGGTTATAATATTAACTATCCGTTGCCTTCTTAAACTCGATGACAGCAAGGAAACTTCCTCATTCTCTGTAAAATATGTATTACTCCCAGTCCTAGAACCTCTGGGGCTTTGCTCATTTCCCTTCATGCTTCTCTTGGTCCCTACCATTTGATACTGCATCTGCCGATCTCAACCAGATCAACACAACCTGTGCCACCTCGACATGTTTCACTTCGGACAGTGTCCAGACACACCAGGCCTGGGATGTTAACCTTCAAGCTCCACTACTCTGCCACCAAATGGCAGATGCCACCATGATGCCAGCCTGACTTCCCTGGGCAGATGACTTCACCAATGTGACCTGGAACCCCACCTCCCCAGAGCACTGCCCCACTAGGGAAAGATAGAAACAGGCTGGGGCATGGATTGACCTGTCAACACCCATGTCCAGTGGAGAAGCAGTTACAGAAGTCAGACCTCCCACCTTCTGCTCCCCATAAAGATCTTTTTTTTTTAATTCAGTTTTTTTTTTCCTCCAGGATTATTGCTGGAGCTTGGTGCCTGCACTATGAATGCAGTGCTCCTGCATTTGAAATGGGAGAGGCCATTTTTCCCATTTTGTTGCCCTTGTTGTTGTTGTTAGATAGAACAGAGAGAAAACCAGAAAGGAGGGGAAGACAAAGAAGGGGAGAGAAAGATAAACACCTGCAGACCTGCTTCACTTCTTGTAAAGTGACCCCCCACTGCAGGTGGGGAGCCAATCCAGGATCCTTATGCTGGTCCTTGTGCTTTGTGCCATGTGTGCTTAACCTGCTGTACTACCACCCATCCCCATCCCCATAAAGATCTTTGAACCATACTCCCAGAGGGATAAAGAATAGGGAAGCTTCCAATGGAGGGGATGGGATTCAGAACTCTAGTGGTGGGAATTGTATGGAATTGTACCCCTCTTATCCCACAATCTTGTTGATCATTATTAAATAACTAATTTTTTTTAAAAAAAGAATGTGAAAAAGAAAAAGGAAAGATGCCTGAGGTAGAGTGGCAGACCTCGGCACCAGTTGCCAAGGTTCAGGGTTTGCTAGGTAGAGAGGGAGGAGATAGAGGGAGGGAGATGCTCAGGCTGAGGCAGATGGACCTCCTTAAACAGCACGGAGGAAGGCAGTGTGTGACCTGTGTGTGCTTAGAGACCTTAGGGGACAGAAATTTTATTATTTATTTACTTATTTAATTGCCATCAAGTTTATTGCTAGGACTCAATGCCTGTACAATGAATCCACAGCTTCTGGTGGCCTTGTTTTGTTTTGTTTTGTTTTGTTTTAAGTGAAAAATTGAGAAGGAATGGGGGATAGAGAGGGAGAGAGAATGAGAGGCACCTGCAGCACTGCTTCACTGCTTGTGAAGCTTCCCTCACCTCCCCCAATCCCCCAAAAGTAGGGGCTGGGGTATTAAACCCATGTGTGGTCTACCTGGTGCACCACTGGCCAGCCCTTGAGAAGAATTGTAAATAGGTCAGTATCATGATCAACTTTCCACAGCAGAAAAATCTCCCCCACGACCATTTGAGAAACAGCTGTGGGAATGATGCTAGAAAGTGAAGACTGAGGTTCAGGGATGACACTGAGGCCATGGTCCAGGAGAAAAAAGACAGTAGGCCAAATTAAGAGCAGTGAACAGTGACCCCAGAATCCATTATCCTTACCTCCACTATGACAACCACTACTGTCAAATGACTGTGGGACAGACTAGTTCCTGACATCATCATTTGTAATCTTCAGTAGGTTGTTAGCCCCATTTTTATAGATAGTGAAATTGAGCTTTGGGTGCATTAAGAGGGCTGTTCAAATGTTGGCTGAGCTTATAAATAATAGAGGTTGACCCCAACCCAGGCCTAACCTTAAATCACTACTCTGTCTACTGTGTCCTTCCCAGAAGGAGGGAGCAGGCGAGTTGAGGAGGCACAGAGGAAAAGCAGGTCTTGACCAGTCGAATCAGAGGACAACTGAATATTTGGATGTGAAGCCCAGCCCAGGCCAGATACAGAGATTTAGGAATCACTGACAAATGAGCAGTCATTGCTGTGTGAGGCAGTTAGGCCATTAGAGGAGACATGTAGAGGAATGGCAGACAGAAGCTGGGACCTGGGGGAGTGCCAGTCTTTGGAGGATGAGCCAATAGGAGAGACGGGGGAGTCAGTGGGGGGCGGGGGAGTGTGATGTCAGCACCAGCTTAGGAGAATAGAGCTGCTGCTGTCAGTTCAAGGAGTAAGTGCTCCTCCTGCTGCTGATTGCTAAAGCAAGGTGGAGACTAAAGACTAACCGGCTTTAGGAGCTGGAAGGCAGCAGTACAGTGAGGGACTCCAGCCAGCATTCAAGGCGAGCTGAGCAGACAGTCATCCTGGAAAAAGCACTACCAGCTGATTGGAGGGGTCTAGACACACTGGCTATGACCTTGAAGCCCCTGCACCAGGTCAGGGGGGTGGTTTGAGCCTATGCTCCAGTGATTCTTATCCACCTCCTCAGAGTCTCTGAGCCAGAGTGTAGTAGCAGACTTAAGAAGAAAGAGAAGGGAAAGAAGCGAGTTGAAAGAAACCAAATGTTGCACAGGGGAGACATCTCAGCAGTAGAGCATGAGACGTGCATGCCAGAGACCCCAGGTTTAATCCCCAGCACCACAGAGCTGTACCAGAGCTGACTGGTGCTCTCTTATGAAATCAGTAAATCTTTTATTTAAAAAATATGTAGGAGGGTGAGAGAAAGGCTGAGAAATGCATAGAGACTGTTAGGGAGGTATGACAGTAGAGAAACCATCAAGAAAAAAAAGGGGGATTGAACAGCCCAGAAGGTTGTGCAGTGGTCACAACACCAGACTTGCAGGCATGATGTGACAGAGTGATGCCTTGGTTCTCTCTCTCTCTCTCTCTCTCTCTCTCACTGTTTATAAATAAATATCTAAAAGGAGTTTGGGGTCAGGTGGTATCACACATGTTACAATGCTCAAGGACCTGGGTTTAAGCCCCTAGTCCCTACCTGCAGAAGACAAGCATCACAAGTAGTGAAGAGTGCTGCTGGTGTCTCTCTTCCTCTGTCCTGCTCTATCATCTCCTGTCTCTATCATCCCCTTCTCTCTCAATTTCTCTCTATCTCTGTCCAATAAATCAATCAATAAAGTTTTTAATTAATAAATGAAAGATGTATTTTGATGCTATCTCCCAGAAAGAAAATACAACCCTCATGGCTAAAGTGTACAATGAGGGAGGCAGACGAAGAAGAATGGCATACCTGGAATGGAAGTATGGATCGACCTATTAATGCCCATGTTCAGCAGGGAAGCAATTACAGAAGCCAGACCTTCCACCTTCTGCATCCCACAATGACCTTGGGTCCATGCTCCCAGAGGGTTAAAGAATAGGAAAGCTATCAGGGGAGGGGATGGGATACAGAGTTCTGGTAGTGGGAATTGTGTGGAGTTGTACCCCCCTTATCCTATGGTTTTGTCAGTGTTTCTTTTTATAAATAAAAATAAAATAAAATTTAGATAGAAAAGAAAAAAGAAACACTAATAATCAACATCAAAAATAATAATAATGGCATGCCTGGTGAGTTGTAGTAGTGTGAAGGTCAGGCTGCTGCCTTCAAGGGCACTCAGGTGTTGCTTTCACACTTCAACAGCATGTTCAGCTGGGCGTGTGTATTCAGAAAGGCAGCGCTCTTACTGGAGAGAGAGCACAACTCAAGTGTCACTGGTAAGTGGGTCATATAAGGTCTGCCCAAGTGCTGGTGTCTCTACGCATCTCTTTCATGCTGATGAAAAATGTGTCACAGAACTACTAGAGCTATTACTTGCTTTTGCAGTTTACATAGCTGAATGCAGGTTTCACTGACAGAGATATTGGGGCTATTTAGGTTATTGGCAGGAACACAGTATTGTCCTCTAAAAGACTGGGAGTGGGGTGGTTGCACACCTCTCGAAGTGCACACATTGCCATGTGCAAGGACTCGGGTTTGAGATCCTGGTCTCCACAGGCAGGGTGGAAGCTTCCCAAGTGGTGAAGAAAGTATTGCAGGTGTCTCTCTGTCTCTCTCCCTCTTTCCTTATCTCTCCCCTCTCAATTTCTTTCTCTCCTATCAAATATAGTATAAAAAGGGGGTGGCTGCCAGGAACAGTGGATTCATCATGCAATAACCCTGGTAGCAATTAAAAAGAAAAAAACTTCAACTTTGAGCTGGAGAGGTGGCATAATGCTTATGCAAAAAGACTTTCATGCTGGAGGCACCAAAGGTCCAAAGCTAAATAGTGCTCTGGGGAGGAAAAAAAAATGGGTGCACAGTCTCCATGTGCTCAAGAAAATTGGCTGAGCTCTGACAGTGAATGAAAGAAGAGGTGCTGTCAAGTTACAGGAGATCAAGGATGTTTTTTGAAATGGGAAAGCTGTGAGCATGTTGAATACTTAAGAGCCAGAGGAGAGAGAAGGCTCAAAGGGAGGAGATGGTGGAACTCGTTCCTGAAAGAAGTAGTCAGAAGCTGGCCTCCATAGCCTTGAACTATGTGGCAACTCCAAAGCGACTGTACTGTAGCACAATGCATGAGGGCTTTGGGTTTACAAAGAGATGGCCTGCCTTGGACACCCGACTCTAGGTGACCTGGCCTAAGGTAGAGGTGTCACTTCCTTGTTTCTAAAAGGGGAGGCATGGATGTGAGGGGGATCTGGCTGTAACATCTGTCACCCAATTGATCACCAGGATTAATTCAGCTGATCTTGCTGGCTAGGCAGGTGTTCCCTCCGTCCCTCACTGCTCTCTATGTGCATCCCTCCTGAAGCTGTGTGCTCAGTTGAAGAGGATGGCCTTCCCTGAATGGAGACAGACCCAGAAAGCCAGCAAGTCCTGCAAGTGGGAGGAGGTAAGAAGGCTCTCGGAGAGAAAAAGGAGTGATAGACTCCTCCTCTCAATCTGCCCACCCTTCAGGCCTCTTCTTGGGGAGCTCCAACCCCTCATGCCTTTTGGGCTTCCCCCATCCCAAGTTCATGCAGGAAGGACACCAAGTTTTAGAGCTCTGAGGAGGGAGTGGCAGGGAATACAGAACCTAGCAAATGGAAAAAAGGGAAGAGTGGGGTATATAAAAGTCTCCCGGGGGAGAGGAGGATGGAAAACCACTGGCTTGGACAGTGTGCTCCTTTGCCATGTATATGACCCAGGTCTGGGCCATCCCCCACCACACCACATTGAAGGAAGCTTCAGTGCTATGATATCTCTCTCTCTCTCTCTCTCTCTCTCTCTCTCTCTCACTTTCTGTTCTGTCTGAAAAAAGTCAACCCAGAGCAGTGAAGCTTCAATGACAATGAAGAAAAGTCTCCCCCAGGGCATGTACCACATCCACATATGATCCCACAACCTCTATAGAGTCTTGGAACTTCCTACCAAACCAGTACTACATACACCCCCATTATACAGCCAGTGAAACCAAGGTTCAAAGATCCTGAGTCACCTTTCCAGGCTAGTCCGTAAGTGACAAGGGTGGGGCTGCCCCTCTAGTCTCACGATTCCCAGCCTTGTTCCAATTGTTCAGCTTTCCCCAGCACCCAGCTGTACTCCAAAACCAGTTCTCACTCCTCTCTCACCCTCTTTGGGTCTCAGTTGAGTGGGGAGGGGGACCTGGGTGTCTGTAGCCTGTGACCTGCTCTGCCAGTGGATACCAGTCACACCAGGCCACATCTGGGCCACTCCCTTCCTCCCCCCAATAATTAATCTCCAGTCAACAGTCCCAGCTGCAGTGCTTTCATCATCCAATTACCAGAGTTGCTGGCACAATAAATCTTGGTCACACAAATGCAGGCAAATTGGCAGCTATTTTCATGGCCATTATGGTGCATAAGACAGTGGACTTGGGCATTTGACTTTTTAATGTGGGCTCCTGCTCCCACCCCACTTCCCCCACATTCTTTTTTTTTTCTCTCCAGGGTTATCAATGGTGCTTGGTATCAGCTCTATGAATACACTGCTCCTGGAGGCCTTTTTTTTAAATTATTGGATAGGACAGAGAGAAATTGAGAGAGGAGGGGAAGAGAAGGGGGGGAGAAAGATAAGACACCTGCAGACCTGCTTCACCATTTGTAAGGCAACCCCCTTGCAGTTGGGGAGCCAGGGGGCTTGAACCAGGATCCTTGCTCAGGTCCTTACACTCTGTACTTAACTTGCATTTAACCCGGTGCACCACCGCCCACCCCTCTCCCCCACATTCTTTCATTTCCCATTGGGAGTAACCCCATCCCTGTTCAACCTACCAACCCTTCCCTTCTCCTACCTGTAGGTAGGTGGGGCCAAGATCCAAATACTGTATGATTTGGTCAGGTCACTCTACCTCTCTGAGCATCTACTTTCCCCCCTATTAGGTGGAAATAGTATTGAACTCATAGTTTTGTGAAAATGAAATAGCTCAAGTATGGGCCACACTCACTGGTGGTACATAGAGTATTTATCAGTGGTCTCTGCTTTTTTCAAGGTATAGATTAATTTTAATGTGCATTAGGTGTCACACTTGTAATTTCATGAGTATTCTCACTTTGGAGGCAGTGACAGCAGGCATATGCAAAGGAAAATAGTCATAACTCATGGGTTTAGCAGAAGTCATGGAGGAGGCATGAGAATGAGAGAAGTTCAGGAAGCCTGAAATACTGTGTGGCAGCAGTTCCCTGACATCCCTCATAGCAGAACTGGAATCTTTCAGGATGTGCCCAGAAATCTGCCGTGATCTGTACTCAACAGGAAGTAGGGGGGCTTCCCTGATGTCTCCATTTTATGCTGTTGCATTTAGGGGCCCAAGATGACATTAAGAGGTTCTAAGACCACAGTCTGTAAAAAGAATACAAAGGAGAGAGCATGTACACAACACACACACACACACACACACACACACACACACCTTGAGGGGAGAAGGGGAGAAGGCAGCAGTAGCCTTGTGAAGAGAGTTCTGTTGGCTCTGAGGCTCTCACCATGATGGAGAGGAGATAGTTTCAGAACCCCTGACAGAAACCTGTCTTGCCTGCTGGAGAGGATTCTTCCTGCCCAGGCAGAAAGCTGGCTGAGCTGGGAGCCCACAGGCCCAGCCAGAGCAGCCACTGAGCAGCACAGGGCCTGTCATAAACCTTACTGGAGAGTTGACCAGTGGTAGAAACCCACTGAAGATGGAGCATGCAACCAGCAGGGACCACAGGAATATCGTGAGGAGTTCTAGGAGGGGCCCCTTCCAGTTCTACCTAGCTGCAGGCAGGAGAGGAGGAGCACAGCTGCCGCTTGGCTCCTATGAAGAGCACACAGATTAGAGTAGTGGATGGTCTGTGTGTCTGTACAGATGGCCTTAAATCAGGAGGGGGAGTATACCTGAAGAAGGGGCTGGACCATGAAGCTCTGACAGAATCAAAGGAAAATTTAGGGCCAGGGAAATAGTGCATGGAACTTGCATACAAGAGGTCCTAGTTTCAATCCCCAGCACCACCCCTAGCCGATAAAGCAAAGGGACACTCAGCTGCCACATGAATGGGGCCTTGGCACCAGAAGAGGCCAAGGAAAAACTGAGTACTGTGACAAGATAACCAAGCCCACCACATGCCAACTGGGTACTGAGCATTCTCCTGCCCACCCTCTGAAGAGGCCCTGTGCCATGCACACACCGGCCTTCCTCCACTAGGTCCATGGCCCCTCTCAGGGCATAAGTCCCCTCCACCCCTGGGGACAATAGAGTTAGTGAGGACTTAGGAGAATTTTGAAGAAACTGCTGCTGTCACCAACCACACGCACTGCCACTTGAAAGATCCAGCTTGTCTGCAGCCAGCAGTGAGTTGGGGGAGACTGCCACCTGGTGGTCAGTATTGGCAATACCACGGCACTTCCTGAGCAGTCAGGCTGAGACTCACCCAGAGCTCTCTTAGTCATGTTAAGCTTCACCTCAGACACCCACACTTGTAAGTCCCAGACTATGGCCTGGATTCACTAGAAAAAGCTTCAGTCACATAGACACATGGGTTGAGGGGTTCTTAGCTTCCCCTTGAACAGGAACTTTTGTACCATATAACTAAAGTACCAGCCCTGCCCACACTCACCTTCTGCCTGAGATTCTGAATCCAGAATCACTCCCACCCCATCCTGGGGTGGGAGCTCCAAGCAAGTCAAAATGTGTGTGCAGAGCCAACAGCCTCTGGCTGTAGGTTGGATTCAGACCTGTTCCCTGCCATTTGCAGTTCCTGGAGCACAGACATAAACCATCCTAGAAGACAAACAGGGAGGTCTGCCCACCCCAAGCATGCCCACACCATCCTGAGAGTTGGGAGAAAGCATCATTTTCTGCACAGGGAATTACTCTATTTTAATATAGAAACCAGAGCATTTAAACTGGGATGCATACTTCTGCTTCCTGAGCCAATGTTTTGATTCCCATGAACTCTGAATATGGGTACCAGCCATAGGCCCAGCAGAGAAGCCAGGTACAGCCTCCCAGCCCAGAGCTCTCAAGTGGCCATGCTAAGCTTCACCTCAGACACAGAAGAAGCTAAGGAGATAGGTAGTAGAAGGTAAAAAGGAGGACTTATAAGCAATTCTTCACATCAAAGGCCAAACAAGATAGCCAGACCAGGGTTTGGGTCAAGATTATACTCTGATGGGTACAGCATATCCCCACTCTTTCACCTCCCAAATTCCACACTGGGTCCTCAAACCAATTATGCTGGTGATAGCTAGCTTCATTGTTATATAGGTTTAACTGTCCTCACTCCCCCCTGTGTAGGTGTAAAGAACCCCTCCTGCAGAACTGAGCCCCTGGCAGCCCCCAAATGCTCTGTGCCCATGGGCCTAGATCTGAGCCCAATCTGATACCAGTTTTTTCCTAATACTTTAACAGACAGAAATTGAGAGGAGGGAAGAAGTAGAGGGAGAAAGATAGACACCTGAAGGCCTGCTTCATGGCTTATGAAGCTTCCCTTCTGCCAGTGGGAAGTAGGGACGGAACCATGATAACTCAACCAAGTGTGCCACCACCCAGGCCCCTATGATACCATCTTTAGTCTTCATGGGTGTGGCAAGAATCTCAGGTGGTATTCAGGGCAATTACCACACCAGTGAACTCGTGATCAGGGAAAGTCAGGCTAGAGATCCACGCTAGATACTACTATTTGAGAAGCATGAGTATTGTCTATGTGTTCTGTCTTCCTCCGACCCTACAGAGTGGGTCTGAGTGTGAGCAGACAGTTAGGCTCTAGATGGAGGGGTGGGTATTGTGAAATGTGCTCTGTAGTCCAGGGACCTGAAACTTCAGCATGACTTGGGAACCAGTTGTAAATACATTCTCAGTTCCCACCCCAGACCTATGGAATTAGTTCTCTTATTATTATCACTGGCTTAAATTATTGTAAGATTTTAATTATTCATTATTTTTTAACCTGATAGGACAGAGAGAAATTGAATAGGGAAGAAGGGATAGACACCTACAGCATAGCACTGTTTCACCATTCATGAAGTTTTCTCCCTACAGGTAGGGATCAGTGGCTTGAACCCAGGTCCTTGCACATGTGTGAGTTCAACCAGGTGCACCACTACCCAGCCCCATCGTTTCACACTGATATCTACATGTATGTATCTCACCAAACCTGCCACCAAAGTTCCAGTGTCGTTATATCAGAGATCCCTCTACCTATACCTATCCCTACACACACACACACACACACACACACACACACACCACTTCCTATCATCTATAGTGACCATGATAGCTTTCACAAAGTCTGAACCAGGAGTGGGGTTTTCTTTGTTTGTTTTTACAAGTTAAATTATTAATTATTTATATTTCACGAATGAGTGGAAGAATCTAGTAATTGTCTTTCATTTCCTTAACATAATCACCTCCAGTTCCATTTTGTCCTAGAAGATAAAATGTCACCTTTTTTAAATTTTTATTTATAAGAGGGAAACACTGACAAAAAAATAGGATAAGAGGGGTACAACTACACACAGTTCCCACCACCAGAACTCCGTATCCCATCCCCTCCCCTGATAGCTTTCCTATTCTTTATCCCTCTGGGAGCATAGACCCAGGGTCATTATGGGATGCAGAAGGTGAAAGGTCTGGCTTCTGTAATTGCTTCATTGTCACCTTTTTTACATGACAGAATAGTTGGAGTTAGATTCTTGTTAAGGGAGGCAGGAACTTGTTTCTTTTGTTGTCACTAGGACTTGACCACTCTGAGCTAACTTTTCCAGATAGACAGAGATAAGAGGCAGAGACAAGACACAATAGCAGTGAAGCTTCCTTCAGTACATTAGGGGCTGGAGGAACCATTTCTTTAAATAAGTGATTTAAATTGGTCTCTGGTGATTCATATGCACAAGCTTGGAAAGTACAGCTGGTGCACACACATGTGACAAGCTACTATGATCACTACAAGAAAATTCTAGTTATAGTAGCTGATTTTTTATTTTATTTATTTATTTATTCCTCCAGGGTTATTGCTGGGCTCGGTGCCCGCACCACGAATCCACCACTCCTGGAGGCCATTTTTCCCCCTTTTGTTGACTTTGTTGTTGTAGCCTCGTTGTGGTTATTATTATTGCCATTGTTGATGTCGTTCGTTGTTGGAGAGGACAGAGAGAAATGGAGAGAGGAGGGGAAGACAGAGAGGGGGAGAGAAAGACAGACACCTGCAGACCTGCTCCACCGCCTGTGAAGCCACTCCCCTGCAGGTGGGGAGCCAGGGACTCGAACGGAGAACCCTATGCCGGTCCCTGCGCTTTGTGCCGCATGCGCTTAACACACTGCGCCACCGCCCGACCCCCTTATTATTTATTTTTATTGGATAGGCGGGAGAGAGAAAGACACCTTCTTCTTCTTCTGGCGTTTGCCCTTCTTCCATAGCCAGTCAACAGCATCAGGTTGAGCCTGATGTAAAGTTTCGAGACCTCTCCAGAAAGACACCTGCAAACCTGCTTCACTACTTGCACCCCCTGCAGGTGCGAGCAGGGACTCAAACCCCGGCCCATTCACATAGTAAATTGTGCACTTAACCAGGTGCACACCACAAGACCCTTATTTTTGTTTAGCTGGTTGCTTCTGTTTTGTTTTGTTGAGGGTGTTACTGCTTTACAGCGCAGTCATTGTCACATGTATATAATTTCATCATCCACCTGGCCCAACAGTTCTCTCCCAACCCCACTCTCTTCCCCAGTGTTTTTGTTTGTTTGTTTTTGTTTTTTTACACCTGAGCACTCACTGCTCAGCTGTTTATGGTGCTGGAGATTGAATCTGAGGCCTAAGAGCCTCAGGTATGGAAGTCTTTTACATAATCTTTATGTTATTTCCCATTCCCTCATCTCCCATTTTTAAAATTTCTACTATGTAGCCAGGTGTGCTTTTTAATTTGAATCTAAGTTTAAATATAATCTCACATAGCCTCCACAACCCTAGATATACTTTTATTATCCTAACTTTTTCCAAAAATTGAGAAAAGGAAATGATAACAGATATTTGCCCAAGTCGTGGAAACTTTCCAAGTCCCTGTCTATAGGTATGTGTGTGTTGGGGGGGGGCAATTATATCTCACTTCCCAGGTTTTTGTGAGGATGAGAGCCAATGTATGGAGGACTACCCACCTCAGTCAGGCTGACAAATACCGACTGCCTGGGAAAGCTCCAGGGACTAAGCCCCAGAGGGGGAAAGGCTGCTTTCTTGAGCCTATGGTTTAATCCGACACCAGCCTGCAGGCCCCATCTTCTTGCTTGATACTAAGTCAGCTGCACCTGCTCTCAAGTACTATGTTTACCCCTTAAGGGAGTCCATGCTCTCCTTTCTGCTTCTATTTCTAGTTGATGACAACAAAATCTATGTTTAGGATGACTATGGGTCATGAAAAGCAGCTGCTTCGAAGGTTGGGGGTGCCAGGAGGAATCTCCAGCTAGATCAGAGAGTCCAAAGAGAAAAACAAAAGCACTGTTCTTAGATGAAGGGAAAAGACCTTTATTTCAAAGGTCACTCCAGTACAGCTGTGAGACAAGATGCAGGGGTCTCATCACCTGCCTTTTATTAACCGCTGATTACTCACCACATTCTAAGGGTGAAAGAGGTACTATCTCTACCCACATCAACCTTGAGGTATGTGTCACACCCATTCTGCTTAACTGTTGTATGAAAACAAAAATAGAGTAGGGGCCAGGCAGTGGTGCGTACATAGTACTAAGTGCAAGGACCTGAGTTCGGGCCCCACTCCCCACCTGCACGGGGGATGTTTTGTTGTTGTGTGCCATGGAGAAGAGAGAGAGGAGGTCCGGAGCGAAGAGGGAACACAAATCTTTATTTGTGCTGGCACCTCAGAGTTGGGTGCTAGAGAAGCAGGTTGGGCCATGTGGAGGTAGCAAAAATGGCCACCTCATGCAGTAACCTTTCCTGCGTCTGAACACCGAAGTGAAGCACTGGCAAGAGAACGAGGTATAGAAGAAGAAGGGATTTTATAGGAGTAGCTTTCGCGAGAATGGGAAGGGGGAGGAGTAACCAAAGCACTTCAACTATGGCAGGGAAATAGACAATGCCCTGAGGGTACAACATGGTGGAACAGGCGCTCCGAGAATCTCCCAACTCTCGCGGGAACTAGCAATAGCCCAAGGGGACAACATGGTAGATGTGACTGCACAATTTCCCAGCATCTCCCCTTTTCTTTTATCTAATGGCCAGGGCAACAGTCTGTAAAGTCTATGAACTACTCAGGGTCAGTCTATGAAAAACCAGCAACATGAAGGGAAGGAAGCTGCTGTAAAATTGTCTACAGTGTCCAAAGGGTATACCAGCAAGTCCGATAGAAGTCTGAGTCCAAAGTAGGCGACTAGGGGGAGAAATGGCAGGGGATGAAACGCTGCATGAGAAAGGTCAGCCTCTGGAATTCTGCTTTTCTGTAGAGAGTGAGCTGGAACCACCAAAACATGACAGACAAAGCAGAAGCAGGAAAGGCAGACAGGCAGTAAAAAAGTTCTGTCCTTGGAGTCTGTGAATCAGGTTCTTCAGATCGCGTCAGGTGACATCTAGGGTTTCGGGGGGGTGTGCCACTGTAGTCGTGCCATCTAGTGGGTGATGTCAAGGTGTGCAGGGGTCCAGATGGTTTTTTCTGGGATTCCTGTGGAAGAAACACAAACAATCTGCTTCTCGTGGTTAGCAGGGCATCTGATTTGAATGCTTTATAGAAAAAGAGGTTTGGTGCCTTAGCCAACTGAGTATTGGGGGAATGTATTTTTCCTATTCATTTATTATTATTATTTTATATTATTTGTCATGGTAGTCAGCCATTATCTGGAAGGTCCTAGGTGATTCATGGGGGAAAAGAACTTATCTTTTAACAAGTACTCTAAGATGTAGGAAAGCGGGATCTTTTTTTTTTTTTTTTTTTTGGTATTTTGTCTTTTGTTGCCCTAGTTGTTTTATTGTTGTAATTATATTGTTGTTGTTACTGATATTGTGGTTGTTGGATAGAACAGAGAGAAATGGAGAGAGGAGGGGAAGACAGAGAAGAGGAGAGAAAGAGACACCTGTAGACCTGCTTCACCGCCTGTGAAGCAATTCCCTTGTAGGTGAGGTGCCAGGGGCTCAAACTGGGATCCTTAAGCCGGTTCTTGCACTTAGTGCCACCTGTGCTAAACCTGCTGCGCCACCGCCCGATCCCAGGAACTATCTTTTAACATAAACTCTATGGCCATGCCAATAGCAACCTTGAGGGCACATGTGGCTCCCCACATGTCCCCCTTTCTTATATCATGTTTTGATGTTTGGCGGACTTTGTTTTGTGGCATGGCGGACTGTGCCTGTCTTAGGTTGGGAATCAGCCTTCCATCTTACCCGTCATTGGAACACCTGGTCATTTTTGCCCAGTAGTACCAGGTGCCCTGTCTTAGGTTGACTGGATAGCGCTAGTTTCCCCTTACCCGTCATTGGCTAGCCAGCCCTCTTCATGGTGGACGTTCTGATGGAGGGGGGCAAATCCTCCACTGCAACTCAATATTCTACCATGTCCAGCCTATGATAGTGAGTTTGTATAGGTTGCATCTTTATAGCGTCAATCTGTTGTTGCAAAAAGGCCATGAGCTTATTAAAAATTATAGGACCGTGGTCTGGGAGGTGTCGCAGTGGATAAGGCGTTAGACTCTCAAGCGTGAGGTCCCAAGTTTGATCCCTGGCAGCACATGTACCAGAAAGATACCTGGTTCTTTCTCTCTCCTCCTCTCTTTCTCATTAATAAATAAATTAAAATGTTTTTTTAAAAAAAGAATTATAGGACCTATTGTGAGCAGAAGTAAAACAAGCTAGGGTCCCACAACTAAGGGTAGACAGGTAAGGAAGGGGGAATGTATCCATTGGTATAAAGAGGTGGGATCATATCTCAAGTCTAAGGGAAGCAGTCAGTGGATGTGATGTCCAGGGGAACAGCCATATGTCTTTGGGGGTAGTAAGGGATGTCTGTGGCATGGGTGATGTTATAAAGGGAAACATCTTTAAATTGTTGGCTGACAAAGGCAGGCCTATGGTGGCAAGACAAGATACACTTAAGGGACGAATTTGCATTAGAGAAATCTCTGAACCTAAAAAAGATATTGGAGGAATTAGCTGTATCTTCTCAGGAGCCACATTAAGGCCACTTTTCTTTAATGCAGGAATGAGAAAATCACATAGGGCACAGAGATCTGTATCTGATTTTCCCCATATTAATATGGCATCCATGTAATGAAAAACATTAAGGCCCTTATGGGTATATGGAAAAAGGGCAGATTTAACAGCCTCTTGACAAATTGTAGGACTATTGGCCATGCCTTAGGGCAGCACCACCCATTGAAATCTATCAGCAGGGATGGCGTTATTAATATAAGGAACAGAGAAGGCAAAACGTTTATAATCTTGCAGATGCAAGGAAATAGAGAAAAAACAATCTTGTATATCAATAGCTATGATTGGAATTCCCGTGGGAATTGCAGAAGCAAGAGGCAAACCCCTTTGGGGGGAGCTCCAGACCTGCATGGTTTTATTAACTGCATGGAGATCTTGGAGGAGGCGCCATTTTCCTGAGCGCTTTTTAATCACAAAGACAGGAGTATTCCATGGGCTTCAAGAATGACGAATGTGTCCCAAGGACAACTGCTCTCGGACCGAGCTCTTTTAAAATTTCTAGCTTCTCCCTAGGTAAAGGCCACTGTTCCACCCAGACAGGCTCATTAGAAAGCCAGTCTAAGCGGGGAGTTTGTATACGAACAGTGGCAGTTAGTATTGGGGGTGCTGGTTAGATCTGGTCTCGCAGGAGCGGATGTTACACTCTGCAGAGGCATCTGTGGATATCCTAACATCAAGACATTCTAGAAGATCCCTGCCCAATAGGTTTGTGCTAATATCAGCTACCAATGGGTGGAAGTGTCCAGTAGAACCTTCCGGGTCTTCCCACATGAGCAAATCTTGTGTGAGAAAGGATTGGGTCACCCCTCCAATCCCATGTATATGGGGTCCCGGGAGGAGTTCCCAATTTTGGGGAACCTCTGCTTGCCTTAAAATCATCTTTTCTGCCCCCGTGTCAATCAAAAATTTAAAATGAATATTGTCAAACTTTACTGTCATAGTAGGGTGACCTCGTTCTAAAACAGGAGTGGTCCACAAAATCTCAGGCCCCGAATTTGTACGATTCAGGGGCGTGTCATCTTTATGAAATTTGGACCAACAATCTCTCTTCCAATGAAACCCTCTACGGCATCTGGGACACACCGTACGTGGCTTCTGGCTCCCTGGCTGAAGGCGGGATTGCCCTGACTGGAAGCGTGGTAGCTCTAACTGGAGGCAGGGTTGCCCTGACTAGAGGCGGGGTTGCTCTAACTGGGGGTGTGGTTGCAGCTTATCAGGACATTGGTTACGCCAATGCCCTTGGCGACCACACTGAAAGCAGGGCCCGTTTTGATTATGTGGGGTAACTGCATAAACCTGTGTCATAGCAGGTGCCCCATAATTGCCTGATGTAAGTTCCTATGTCGCTAAAATCCAATTATCTGGGTGTAGGTGTTTAAGACTAAGGCATGCCTGACGGAATTGTGGTATCATGCCATCCCAGACAATAGAACGCAGGAGGAAAGAGAGGATTTCAGGATTATAAACCTTTCTCTCTAAGGTTTGCCTCACCCTTGAGATGAAGTTTGCTAATGATTCATCAGTGCCTTGGCGAAGAGAGTTAATGGGAACTGAAGAATCTGCATTGGTTGGGGTCAACCTTTCCCATGCTTGTGTTGTGCAGATGCGTACCTGTTCAAAATAACCAGTTGGAAACTTAGCTTCTGCCTGCTGAGTTCCAGATTCAAATGCTCCTGCTCCAAACAAAGCATCAAAATTCCATTCTACCTGTTTATTACTATTTTCCTGCAATTGTCTAGAGCATTCATCATGGAAGCATGCCTTCCATTGTAGGTAGAGGGGGTCTGGGAGTGCAGCACAAGCCAAGTCTTTCCAGTCCTGGGGGGTGTTAAGGTGCTGGTAAAAACTCCTTAAAATGGACTTGGTCCATGGAGCGTGAATTCCATCCTCCTTCACAGCTTGTCTGAGTTTGCTGATCTCTTTAGAGGAGTATGGGTGCCACACCTGAGGGTTTTGTCTATTGGGGGCCACATTTACTGGGAAGGTGTGGACTTGGTCTGATGACGCGGGGGAAAGAGTTACAGAAGTAGAAGCTGCCGTAGTGGCCACAGGGGAAACTGAGCACGTATCTACGGGGATGGAGCTCTTGGGGCAGACTGCAAAAGGTTTAAGGTCTCTAAACACTGAAAACATATCCTTTAACTACTGTATCTCAGCCACAAGGTCTCTTAATGACGAGGTATTAGCGGGGGAAGGGGTTATGGAAGCCACAGAAGGAACCGAACACATGTCTGCAGAAGGAGCCGAACACGTGTCTGCAGGGACAGTGGGTGAAGGGGTCATGGAAGCCGCAGAAGGAACCGAACACATGTCTGCAGGGACAGAAGTTTGGGTGCTGACTGCAAATCACTTAGGGCGTTTAAGTCGTAAGCACATATCTCAGGTGCTGACTGCAAATTGCTTAGGGTGTTTAGGTCGTAAGCACATATCTCTTAACTCTTGTATCTCAGCCTCAAGGTCACTTAACCTTTCGGCAGAACACCTTGTACATATCTTGTAAGTAGCAAATATAATTATGAGAACCCATGGTGTAGCAAAAATTAAAGCATCTCTGAAATCGAGAGCCTGTCCCAGGAGAGAAGGATATAATGTCTGGGACACCTCCTCGTAAAATGGAAAAATTCCCATGGTGGGGGAAACGCGGGGCCGCAGAGTCAGGCGGCTGCCACTTACCTGTGTCTGGGTGTCTTTTCTGGTCCTCAGGCCAGGCGTGAGTGCGGGACACGTTGGGCGCCAGATGTTGTTGTGTGCCATGGAGAAGAGAGAGAGGAGGTCCGGAGCAAAGAGGGAACACAAATCTTTATTTGCGCTGGCACCTCAGAGTTGGGTGCTAGAAAAGCAGGTTGGGCCACGTGGAGGTAGTGAAAATGGCTGCCTCACGCAGTAACCTTTCCTGCGTCTGAACACTGAAGTGAAGCGCTGGCAAGAGAGTGAGGTGTGGAAGAAGGGCTTTTATAGGAGTAGCTTTTGCGAGAATGGGAAGGGGGAGGAGTAACCAAAGCACTTCAATTATGGCAGGGAAATAGACAATGCCCTGAGAGCACAACATGGTGGAACAGGCGCTCCGAGAATCTCCCAACTCTCGCGGGAACTAGCAATAGCCCGAGGGGACAACATAGCAGATGTGACTGCACAATTTCCCAGCAAGGTTTCACGAGGCGAGCAGTGAAGCAGGTCTGCAGTTGTTTCTCTCTTTTTACCAGAGCACTGATCATCTCTGGCCTATGGTGGTGCAGTGCATTGAACCTGGAGACTTTGGAGCCTGAGGCATGAGAGTCTCTTTGCATAACCATTATGCTATCTACCTCTCCCCTCTCTCCTTCTCTATCTCCCGTCCCCTCTCAATTTCTCTCTGTCCTATTGAATAAAATGGAAATTTTTAAAAATAAAATGGCCACCAGGAGTGGTGGATTTACAGTGCCAGCACCGAGCCCTAGCAATAACCTTGAAGGCAAAAAATAACAATAAGAATAATAGGGTTGGAGTCCTATCTAGCCTCATCACCTACAGATGTGTGACACTGGAACACATGTAACCTGTTGAGTATCAGTTTTCTTCTCTAAAACAGGTGGGTGAAAGAGATAACTTATGTATAACTCAAGCATACTGTAGGTCCTTTACAAATGTACACACACACACACACACACACACACACACACACTCCTTTCCTATACGGTACTGTGCCCTGTAGTAGGCACAGAGAACAGGGATGACAGACCAGGTTCCTTCCTACTTGGGGCTGAGATTTTCCTCTTCTCCACCCAGGCTGGATCATTCCTCATAAGGGAGAGAAAGGTCTCAGGCAGTTAGAAAGTTGGGCAAAATCAAAAGGCTTGCAATTGGCTAAGAACATGACAGCGCTGATTCAAGGCTGATGTCCAACCTTATAGTGCCTCCTCAGTGGCCCTTGCCTTCTACATCCAACAACCAAATGTTGCCAATGATGATAGCTAATGGAGTGCAATGGGTGAAAGGTAATATGCAGCCACTATTTCCATGACACTACACCACCTGCTAAACTATTAACTCACTAGGTCCACACAACTCTCAAGTGAGGTGACAAGACTAGTTCTACTATAGCTCAATGAATGACTTCCCTCCAAGGGCCAGGGGTTGGCAGAAAATCAGCCATCAGGTCAGTAGTAAGTTCCAGGTCAAGGGCCCTGAACTCTTGACTTCTACTCCCATCCTTTCTCTGTTCTTTTCCAATGTTTATCAGGTAATACATCCTCTAAATAATACCTTCTAGATTGGAGGATTACTGTTTGGATATTTATAACATCATTCATGGGCCATACAAAATTATCAACTTAAAAATTAGCACTTTGGGAGTCGGGTGGTAGCACAGCGGGTTAAGCGCACATGGCGCAAAGTGCAAGGACCTGCTGAAGGATCCCTGTTCAAGCCCCAGGCTCCCCACCTGCAGGGGAGTCGCTTCACAGGCAGTGAAGCAAGTCTGCAGGTGTCTGTCTTTCTCTGCCCCTCTGTCTTCCCCTTCTCTCTCCATTTCTCTCTGTCATATTCAACAAAGACATCGATAACAACAACAGTAATAACTACAACAATAAAAAAGGGCAACAAAGGCAACAAAAGGGAATAAATAAAATAAAAAATATTTTTAAAAATTAGTACTTCATTATTAAAAAAAAAAAAAAGCAAAGCTCTGTGGTCCAGAGTTAGCACAGTAGATAAGGCTCAAGCATGAGGTGCTGAGTTCAATCCCTGGCAGCACATGTACCAGAGTGATGTCTGGTTCTTTCTCTCTCTCCTATCTTTCTCATTAATAAAGAAAAAATAAAATAATAAAAAAGCTCCTATATTTATTGAATTTCAAGTCCTGTCTGTGGTTGCTTGTTGGGAACATGTGTGAGCCTGATAGAGCTTAGGGAGAACCACCCCCATCTTTGGATGGAGGTCTGAGAAGATAATCTCTTGGTAAGTCTCTCTCAACTGAGATGAGCATAAGGGGGGAAACTCAGACTTGGTTCTTTCCTTCTTGACTCTCAGGCCCACAGATACCACAGTACTTGCCTCCATTAACCACAGGCCACATGGCCGCAGATTTACTCATTCAAAGTCACCTTCTGATCACAGAAGAACACATCTTATCACACACTTCATCACCCACCTCAGACCCCAGACAAGAGAAATTCCTAACTATATGGCCTTTTGATATTCATCTTCTTTCTGTCTCACCCTACGGGTTTAACCCCTATGCTTCTCTCAAATACCTTTGGATAATTAAGTTGCTTGTGTCATGGAAAATAACTGTTTTGTATCTCATCAATTCCTGTCATACCAGCCCCCTACCTTGGGGGCATGCTGACTGTTAAGAAACCTGTAATTTCTGTCATATTTCAACAATAATTACCTCGGGATGCATTGGATCAACCTTCCCGTGGTGCATCTCGTGAGTACCCATTCATTGGGGAAACTGACAATCCTTCCTAGCCGGGCAAACGCTAGAAGAAGAATAATTACCTCCATTGCTTTTCTATTTAACTCATGTCAATTTTGCTAATAAACAGACTCTAGGATTCTGGGACTCAAGGACTCAGATTCTAGATTCACGCTAAGAGTCCCCTGGTGTCTTTTATTTCATGTCACCCCTGTCGTGAGCGAGAAAGAACCAGCCCGTTACCTTTCCCCTGGAGGCCACCCTGCCGGAGAAGGAGAGAGACACCCCGAAATGTTGCTTTGGCAGGGCCAGACTATATGATCTTGTAGACCATATATATACATATATAGCCCATGGGTTGGACATTTGCTACCCCTCTTCTAGACTAATCAAACTTTAGCAAAGTTCATTTCTATTAGTTTATAATTCAGTTCCAAGTTGTGATTTCAGTTAATCAAGACTTCTTAAGGATGGAAACTTACATTCTTTTAAACTGCATAGTGCCAACTCAAACTAGTTTAGGAAACAAAACTCCAGGGAGCCATGTGGTGGTCCACCTGATTAAGCACACTTATTACCAAGTGCAAGGACCAGGGTTCAAGCCCCCACTCCCCACCTGCAGGGGGTTTGCTTCATAAGCAGTAAAGCTGGTCTGCAGGTGTCAATCTTTCTCTCCCTTTATCTCTGTCCTCTCTCAATTTCTCTGTATAATCTAATAAAAAAAATTAGAAAAAAAGGAAAAAATGGCCACCAGAGCAATGGATTTTTAGTGCTGGCACTGAGGCCCAGTGACAACCCTGGAAGCAATAAAAAATAATAAATAGTAAAATAAATTTTAAAATAAAAAACAAAAAAGAAACAAAACTCCAATGTGGGGGGGGTGTTAGAAAAAGCCCTACTGGGTACCATTAGGGCTGATTCTGCCTGCTCTATCTTTTCAGGTTTCTACCACATATAGGATAATCTGTCTATAGTTACAGGCTTCCAAACTCCCAGTTTAATGCTCCGAGTGGAGCATTTTGTGAAATGGTAGTTTTTCCCTTTGAATATGCTATTACTGAATCCTGAGGAAGGAGGGAGGAGAAAGATGTAAAAGTGACCAAAATTCTAGAGAGGTTTAAAAGTCCGAACTCCCAGAAGGTAAAATAACAAAGAGCAAAGTTAAATCTGGCATCAGCTCTTTAGTAATCTACTCAGGTCTCAGGCTATGCTTTATAATTACTAGATTTCATATTTTTATCTCTTTGTGGTACTTTAAATGTACAGAAGGATCAGTTATACAAAATTCAAAAGTTCTTACACTTAAAACAATTTAGTCAAATGTGTTATGCTATTATCTCGCTTCATTGTTTTTTATTTTATTGTTTTAAGTTTTATTTAAATTTTACTTTATTTTTATCTAGAGCACTGCTCAGGTGGTGCAGGGGATTGAACCTGGGACCTCAGAGCTTCAGGCATGAGAGTCTGTTTGCACAACCATTATGTTAACTTTTTTTTTAAATTTGTGTTTATTGATTTACTTATTACAGACAGAGGGAGACTGAGAAAGGAGGGGGAGATAGGGAAAGAGACAGAGAGACACCTGCAATATTGATTCACCACTTGTGAAGCTTTCCCCCTGCAGGTGGGGACTAGAGGCTTGAACATGGGTCCTTGCACACTGTAATGTGAGCGCTTAACCAGGTCCACCATGGCCTCACACCCCCTCCCATTATGCTACTTACTTATTATCATACTTCATTAAGGTAAATATTTGTGACCTCTCCAGTCAGATACAATTTGAAAACATTACCAAGTGTTTTGAGAGGTGTGTGGGTGTGGGTGTGGGTGTCAAGAGCACGAGTTGAGTCAGTGCATACCGGCCCCACCACTAATACATAGTGTGAAGTCTACAACCAGGGAGTTGGGCGGTAGCACAGCGGGGCAAGCTCATGTGGTGCCAAACGCAGGACCAGCTTAAGGATCCCGGTTAGAACCCCCAGCTCCCCACCTGCAGGGGAGTCACTTTACAGGCGGTGAAGCAGGTCTGCAGATATCTATCTTTCTCTCGCCCACTCTGTCTTCCCCTCCTCTCTCCATTTCTCTCTGTCCTATCCAACAACGACATCAATAACAACAACAATAATAACTACAACAATAAAAAACAACAAGGGCCAACAAAAGGGAAAATAAATAAGTGTAAAAAAAAATCTACAACCAAACCAGTTATGGCAGCCTCTGTTCTGCTTCTCTTGATCACTAGCTATTGTTTGATAACAATGTGTAAAAGCACAAAGGAGTGCCTGAGGTTGACTGAATCTGTGAATACAGAGCCCACCAATATGGAGGGACAAATGTATTTACTGGAGAAAAAAAAAGTTCTCTGGAAGTAAAAATAAATTGTCTTAAATTTATTTTTTGAAAGAAGATGGGTACAAACACTCTCTGCCTAACGGGGCATCAACATTTGAGTAAATTTCTCGTACGCTCCCTCCTTCCCTCTTTTTTGCCCTCTCTCTCACTGTCCATGTGTACACCAGCACGTGTGTTCTCAATTTTCCTGAATAAAACTTAAAGTTCCTTTAAAAATAAAAAAGGTGTTGAGTACAAAGTAGTATTAGGATAATCACCTTAATTTCCAGCAACAAAAACAAAAAGCAGAAAAGTCACGAAGATTAATAAAGTTCTTTATTCATCTTTCTTGTTTAAAGGAGACATGGCATTGTCCATGGTACAGAAAGCATTTCTGGAAGTTGCTATCAGAGCCAAGACAGCACAGATACATTGAGCCTCAACGTCTTCATTTGAGACCCAGTGGAGTTGTCACTCATAGCATATCCTTGCAGTGACAGAAAGGGAATACCAGTCTAGTGAGAACCCCAAACAAAGCTTCGCTGTGAGCTGGGCCTGTGATCCTGGAGCATCCAGGCAAGACCAAACTGACCCAAGTCAGAAAAAAGTTTGCTCTCAGGACCTACTGTGATTGACCTGAAACAGGTCCACACACCAAAGACCCACTAGGGTAAGTGCTTAGCAGGTCGAGAACATCATGTTTCTCTCTGTAGGGATATTTGTGGCCCAAAAGGCCAATGAATCTAGTATTCACTCAATTTAACTCTACATCTGTCTATTCTGTGTCCATCTCTATGCTGGGTGCAGGGAATGACGAGAGGAACCACAGTCCTTACCTTCTGGGAATTCAGAATATGATAGAAAAGTGATAAATATATATATATATATATATTTATTTATAAAGAAGTTGTGATTCAAGACAAACAGGACACACAGAGGAGTAGACCTTCACCATCAAGAAGTCTAAAGCCTGGCAGAGACCTAGAAGAGTAACACAGGCCACAATAAACCCGTGACATGGACCAAAGGGTGGTTCAGACTTGCACTCTGCCAACATGGGAGAGGATGAAACAAGAGCTATTGAACAGTGAAGTGGGAAAAATTAATAGCCTACTCAAGACTGAGCAGCCTCTTTCAATCAAAGGAGAAGTATCCAATCCTATCACCTTGGAGGAAGGTGGGGAGACTGCAGCCTCAAGGTCTCTGCTCTATGACCGCAGTTGTATGATACCCTGTGGGTAGCCAAGGGGAGACTAGTGATCAGGAGAAACAAAGCAAAAATGTATCCAAACCACAAGTATCTGAAATAAACATTAGAGGTCCAGAACTAGGGAGCATTAGCAGGACTGGTAGGCTGAAAGGTACACATCACAACAGAAGATGCCAACTCAGTCCTTCTACATTTTCAGTGCTGGGTCATGTGTGCAGGACTGAATCATTCCAAGGGGTTTACGTAGTTAAGGACATCTTGGAGTAAAGGACTACTGCCTTGCAGTTCACTCTTCATGCCTCACATCTACACCCTCTAATCTGCTTTCCTCTTTTCTGCACAGCTGCCACCACTTACCCTCTCTTTGGCATTCTAACAACACAAGAATGGCTGCAAAGGGCATTCTCTCAGTCACTGCACCAATGTCATGGCATATGGCCCAGGTCCTCAAGACCTTGGGCTGAGCAACCTGCACAAACTGAGCTGGAGCACTAAGGACTATTTCTGCTAGCCACTAGTAAATAGAATAATAAGAGTTAGCTTCAAGTTTTCAGGGATGGGTGGGAATTTATCTGAAGTCTAACCTGAATGCCTCTTTCTCTTACCACCTGTTCTGGGAAACTGTTCCAGCCTCTTGTCATTTCTTCTTCACAGCAGCTACCACCTATACCATCTCCCCCAACTGAGACCTCACGTCTGGGCCTGTGGCTCTTCCTACTAGTGCAAGGACTCTTCTCTGCTGTTCATTTTCTTCACATCACCCATTCTGTCCCTCTCTTTCATCCTCTGTCCCTTTCTCTGGTCCTCATTCTGATGTAACCCTGGTCCTAAACCTAGTTTCCTCCTTTTTCCTGGGATGAAGAATACACACTTTCTTTTCCCTATTGACAGTTTCAGTGTCAGTCACTAAGAAGGAGCAAATGTGAAGTGAGGAAGGGAAGCAGAGACCAATTTATTAAGAGAAGAGGCACTTTATGAGTACTAATACCCTGGCCCATGCCACTAGGTGACTGAATCTTGACATTCTCTTCATCTGTCATCCCCATTTATAAAACTGAGCTATCCTCCCTATTCCTATCAATTTTGAGTATGGTGCTCAGAAAGGTTTTGTTGACCAAAGAGTTTCTACTACTCAGGAGAGGGCTGCCTTTTTAATTTTCTCTTCTCCTTCCTGCTCCACCTCAATTCTGCCTATGTCCAAACTCCCATCACAATCTACTTGCCTACATGAAAGAGGTCTCCAACAGTGAACCTCATGAAAATAAAAATTTGTTATTTCCCCCAGAAATTGGAAGTCCCCGGCCCCTGGTTCATGTCAAGCTAAATGTCCACACCCCCTTTAGTAGACAGTGGGGAGTCACAAATGACACTGAATGTAGGAGTGGCAACAGAGAAAGAGTACCTTGTATTGTGTACAGGCACTAGAAAAACAGTCAGATGAAAGCTTACTTAGATAAAAGTCAAGCTATATAGGAGCCAGCTGGTGGTGCACCTGGTTGAGCGCACATATTACAGTGCTCAACGACTCAAGTTCAAGCTTCCACATGCAGGAGGGAAGCTTCATAAGGAGTGAAAGTGTTACAGGTGTCTCTCTCTCTCCATCTTCCCCTTCCCTCTTAATTTCTCTGTCTCTATCCAAAATAAATAAACAAATAAATAAAATATTTTTTAAGTATAGCTATAGAGTGGAAAATCAGTTTGGCAAATGTCACTGAAGCCAAGAAGTTTTAAAAGTCACACTAAGCCACAGGCTTAAGACATATGGGAAACTGGGTGAAGTTACTCTCCACTTTCATCCTAGAAGACTTTCCCCCATCTGACCATTTAACTGAAGCCCCTGAGCTATGTGCCATGACTAAGACACTCTGCATCATTACACAGCACTAAATAAGGAAAGCTGATGCCAGTTTAAAGCAGTACTCTCCTAAAAGAGGGACGAAAAATAAATCTCTTATGGTACTATTTCTGTCCTAATATCAGGCTATAGGCAAGCCATCTAAGGTAAGACCAACCAGTCTGGCATAACCTAAGAGACCCAGCATTGGCAAAGTTTTATCCCAAGCCTACTTTACAAATATTAACTTTAGTAGGTCCAAATAAATAAGCCTAGTTGAGAGATTTGGGAGTACAGAGATCTTCTTACTGGTGAAGACGGCATGACTGGACCAGGACAGCATTCTGAGAAAAACAAAGTTGAAGGAAAGCCAGAATCCTGAACAAGCCAGAGGGCAGCAGATGCATACTGAGACATTGCCAGCAGGAGCTACCATCACAACAACATTATCACACCAGCTATATCGATTGTCCTGAATTTATTTCCTTAGCTTTCTCTCTCTTCTAGGCCCACAAATTGTGAGCTCCTTGAGCTAAAGACAATGGAAAATTTTGTCCATGGTTTTAAAGTTCTAACTTATGTCCTTTGTTCTAGCAGGAACGATCCTAACAAATGAACTTCAGGTTCATCTTCCATAGGCCTAATGCCCTCAGAGGACCACTGTCATTGAGCTCATTTTTGCCCTAGGAGAAGTTTCTGGGTGAGGAAGGGAAGGTTGAGCAGAGCTGCAAAGCTGAAGAAGGTAAGTGACCTAGTGGCTCTTAATATTTTGCCCCATTCCTCTAGTGTATGGAGCCTGTACAATTCTAAGCATGATTGGAGGGATGTTAAGTGCTTGCATTATTGAAAACAAGACTATCTGGATCTGCCAGCTTGCAGACTATCTGGATCGTGCCAGCATCACTTTTGGAAAGGTATTCATTTGAAAAAAAAAAAAAAGAGTCTTTCATTTTGAGATCAGAGTCCCTGATGCAGCCAGGACTTGCTGAGCATGAAGCACAAAGTTCCTCTGCCTCTCCTAGGGGTAGGAAGGAAGGAATCACAGAACCAGTCCTCTCATTTCACAAATGGAGATACGACTTCAAGTGACCTGTCCAACTGAGCCTGACGCAGAGCCTGAGACCTCACAGTCTCCCAAGTCTCACTTCAGTGCTCTTTCCAGTCATAGCCATGGCTTCTATTTACCCTTTGGAGAAGGAAAAGTGAAAACAGGTAGGGAACAGAATATGTATCTCTGGGTTCTCTGTACACACTGACGACCTCTGTCTTCCCTGTCACCATTCCCCTCGCTGGGCTACCTTCTACCGTTTCCCTTCTACGGGAAGATGTGTCCTAAGTCAAACAGTTAGCTTTGAAGTGCTTCGGGGTTCCCACCAAGGTTGGTGCAGACCCCTTGTATGTGGCTCAGGACCTCTTGGTATGTAAACAGGCAGAAAGCAATCTTCTCACACTCAAATTTGGTCCCACACTCAAACAAACACCCAAATAAGCCCTCCTTCTCCAGCGCAACTAGATCAGAGTAGCCACAGGGCCCATAGTGCAAGACCCAGGGGTGGGACCAGCAGGCAGGCTCCAAAGGGGTCTGGTTGAGGTAAATGCCTAAGTTGACTCTCTGTTTCTTGCTGGTTGGGTGTGAGTACAAGAGCCATGACTCTGACAGACTGCCAGCTTTCTTCCGAAGACCCAGTGAAGTGTCCAGCACAGGGTTCTGCTGAATGGTAGATGCATCTTTGTCACTAACGTCCTGGTAGCCATGTGGGATCTCCAGGGGCCGGAAACTCACCACACTGCCCTGACAACCATGTGGGGGCTCACAAAGCTGCAGGCTCAGAGATGCTCTCTGAAAGCTTTCACCATAGTCAGTACTGACAGCCTCTGCCCGGCACCTGTTTGGTGTTCTGGCATTGCAATACAGCACAGGGTCACCAGTTCTCCTAATCACCTCTGCCACTCCACACTCTACTGTTACTGCAGACTTAATGAGCTGACCACAGTGCCATGTGGTTCCTAGATCATCACTGTAGATCATCAGGGAGTGAGGTTTGACTTTGCATGGTAGTGAAAAGAAAAATCCATGGTAAGGGATGCAGTAGGCATATGCAGGGATAACCAGCCTTCCCGACTCCAGCTGGATGCCATGACCTGGGCCCACAGCAAAGGTAGCCCACCGTTTCACGTCTGGCCCAATGACCTCCTCAGTCAGGTCCCTCACCTTGCTCCATGAAAAGCCAGCATCCTGGCTACAAATGAAGCAGAGACGGGCAGCATTCCTGCCTGACAAGATCTGATGACGTTCGGTGACATGGTCCCTCACACAGATGAAAAAGAGGTATACACAGCCAGTCTTCTGCTCCCACACAGGACAGGGGTTCATGGTCCGATGCCCAGGTAATGTGGCTTCCATCAGTGACATCACAGGCTCCCACTAGACAAGGTTGAGGGAAAGAGAGAAGAAGTAAGAGACTAATAGAAAGACATGAGGCAGCTCTAGCAGCATTAGCACTGTAACTGGGATAAGAGACACTGGTAAAGAAAATTATGTCACTGAAGATCCATGCATTCACTAAGCTCTTGAATATTATAAATGTGGAAAAGGGCAATGCCGAATATTATATACACCATCCCCTTTCTGCAATGTTGTTCCACACTTCATCTAGATGTCCAATTCATTCTCCAAAACCCACTCAATGGCACCTTTAAAAATATTTTTTTAATTTTTCTACTAGTGGCTTAATAGTTTACAAGATGATAAAAGTACTGGGGCATATTTCCACACCACACTCATTACCACAGTTCTGTGCACCACCACCCACCCCCACCCCAACCATAACCTCTATAGTTCTCACCAAGTCTTAACAACAGTTTGGCTACTTTTCTTTTTCAAGTTCATAGGTTTAATTATTTGTTTATCAAATCATACCATCTGTTAGTTGACTTCCACCTCCTTGCTTATTTTACTAAGCATGATCACCTCCAGTTTCAAAAGGCACCTTTTTAATGAAAACTTCCAAGAAACTCCCTATCTTCCCCTGTCCAAGGCAGCTAATAAATTTCTCTCATTATATATCATTTTGTATATATCATTGATATATAAAAGTGTTATAAAATTGTGTTACTGGCTCCCTTCCTAGACTATGAGTCCTCTGGGGCTAGAAGCTAACTTGTTCTAATTTTGCATCTCTAGTGTGCAGCACATTAAAGAAGCTAAGTTTTTAAAACACACCAAAAAAGAAGCATATACCCTTTGTTATATTTTAAGCCATATGAGTATATTAACTATTCAAAACAAAAAGCAAATAAACAAAAACAAGACAGACAAACATGAAAGTTTTAGGTAAATAAAGGGACATTTAAGATTTTTCTTCCCTCCAGTACAACCCTAGGGAAATAATTCATAACTGTATCATTAAAGACTCAAGCAGGTGATTCGGGAATTGGCGCAATGGATAAAGCATTGGACTCTCAAGCATGAGGTCCTGAGTTTAATCCCCAGCAGCACATGTACCAGAGTGATGTCTGGTTCTCTCTCTCTTCCTATATTTCTCATTAATAAATAAAACCTTAAAAAAAAAAAAGACTCAAGCAGGAGTCAGAGACACCTAATTCAAATCCGGCCCTCATTATTTATTGTGTAAGCTAGGGCAAGTTAATCTTACCTCTTTTTAAAAAATGGGTTCACAGAGGAATTGTTGTAATGATAAGATTATGCCTCATCAAACATATCCTGAAGACTTAACCTCCTTAATATATTTTTAAAATATTATGAGCTATTGGTTGAAATTTTCCAGAAATTCAATAAAATGAGCAAAAATATCAGAAAAAAATTGAGCCTCAATATAAAAAGAACATATACTTAAATTTGGATAATTTTTAAGTTAATCAATTAGCAACATTATAAGTTTTGACAGTACATAAAATTTGATAGTATTGTCTATATTGTCAGGCAATACTGACAACACTGACAAGAATGAGCAGGCATATGAATTAAGAGTGCAAGTTGGTACAATGCCTTTGAATGACATAGCAAGATGGTAAGTGCATTTTTTTTTCTCCCCCAAACATGCCCAATTCTGAGAATTTATCCCTATAACTGGTCAAAAAAGTGTGTACAAGACACTCTGTAACATTGCTACAATAGCTAAGGAAAAAAAAAAATTCACACAGCCCAAATATTCACCAATAGGGAGCCGGCTAAGTGAATACACAGTGCATAGGGATATTAAAAAAAAAAAAGTAAAAGGCCTCAATATGTTGATGTGGAAAGATCTCCAAAACATATTAATAAATGAACAAAGAAAATGCAGAATGGTGTTTGTAGTATGCTACTATTCTGCATAAGAAATGTAGAGCTTAAAATAAATATAGAACTTCTAATTCCAGTAAACTAGGAATTTGAACCAACCCCTCTACTGAGAATATATATATGCAAAAACATCTATTTGAAAGCAGCAGAAAAAAACAAACCAATTAAAAATTATAGGACAATTAACTGCAGGCATTGAGAACCAGCAATAACCCTGGAGGCCAAAAAAAAAAAAATGCAGTGAGACTGTGCATTTTAGGGTCAAGACTCCAACTCCAACCCTGCTACTATGAGGTAAGAGGCCTGGCGCATGTCATTGTTATTCTCAATCCAAATTTCCTCCTGTAAAGTAGATAGGAAATATGTACCCCATATAAATAAAGCATGTTGTGGCAGGAGGGATAGCAGTATGATAGGGGTAGGAGTATGGTTGTTGCCCTCCTCATGTCTTCTGCTAGATATGGTCCTGAGTATGTTATCTACCTCTTACAGTTCTAGGATTTCATCATCATCAGATATGGACCAATAGTACTTACATTTTTGGGTGACTTACATGTAAAAGAGAAATGTGAATGAAAACCATTCCACATGTTAGATGAATCTGAATGAACTAATGAGGTCTCTGGAATCAAATCGAGTATGAAGTTTATTCCTTTATTATGACTGTGTGACCTTCACCACATGGCAACTTCTCTTAGTATGTTTTCTCATTTGTAAAACTATTGACAACAGTTTCAATGTCAGAGTGGCTGCAAGGTCCAAATTGTCTCTAGCACACATAAAGTACTCAGTAGAAATGTCAATACTTGTACTATTTTCTTTTCCTGTTCAACTGTCAAACGTGGTTTTTCCTTCACTGACAGCAAAGGCCCTGAAGTGCTCTGAGCAATATGAAGAGACAATAAGACCCAGGCCCAGATCTGGAATGAGGAATCACCTGTACTGAGTGCCCAGTCTTCACCCCTCGCCTTAGAACCAGGTGGAGAGCATCCTCATCCCTGCACGTGGAACGCTTCTCCACAAAGGCCAGGAAGGTGTGGGCTGGAGGCACATAGAGCAGGGCTGGGATCCGGTAGGTGATCCCTCTTTTGTCTTCCTGCTGGAACAGAGGGTGGTTGAAGGAGAGTGATGTCACTTCTTCCATGGCCTCTGCAAGGACAGGAGGCAGCTAAGTGTGTGTATACAAATGGTCATGTATATAAACTCTATCTTTCCATTCCTGGTCACAGGAAGGCACAATGTCCTTGGTTTTTGTTTGTTTGTTTAATACAAAAGTAACATTATGGTCTCAACAGCACAAAGCAAACAATATGCAAGCATTTAATACAACTCATCTTCTTGTCTCTATTGGAGTCCTATGTAGCCTATGCCATGTGGGTCTCTTTAGAGAAGTTCTACATGTGCCCTGCCCAGTATCACCAGGTATTACCAGTCAGAGTTTCTACTGTCAAATTCCTAGACAGGAGGTTTTCAAGGCCTTTGGCTAATATAAATCTAAATCTACATAAAGGAATGTCTGTGGTAAATAATTCTTTGGAGAAACTTCTTCCCTCTACTATAGTACAAGATAATTAGCAATCTTCTTTGTCATCTATAATTAGTGAGAATTCTTCCCCCTAGTACACTCTACCAGAGAGTGCATATCCTACAAAGGGTGTAGATTTTCAAGGTGCCTGCTAGTAGCTTCCTGCAGAGATCTCAGTTCCAGCCAGAGTTTAATCTATGGGAGTCCATAGTTTCATTCACTGTGATAGCCGATCTAATAAAGCCTGAACTTGTAAATCAGTGAGACCTGCAGGGCAAGTCAGGTCAGCTTAGGGAGCTAACTGCTCCGGTTATCAGCTTGCACTTGGTTTTGAGACCCTTGGGGATTTCTGTTACGTTCTTGCAAATTCGTCTATAAATGGTTTTTGTTATATTTTACCCACCACTTTAGGGCTTAGCTAGCTTGTCATAATGCTGACAAAGTCTCCAGGTATACTTCTTAGAGAAAATCAGCTCCCCTCCTCTGACCACTTCTCCCTTTCCCATCCATACATTACCCTTGCTTAAAATATAATGCAGTGGCGGGCAAAATAGCTTACTTGGTTACTTTGCCATGTGCTCAACCCAGCCTTGTGACTGGCCCCCACTGCACTGAAGGAAGCTTCAGTGCTGTGATCTCTTCCTCCATGCCTCCTTCTCTTTCTGCCTTAAAATATATGTGTATGTGTGTATACATGTGCATGTGTGTGCATACATGTGTGTGCCAGAAGTTCCATGAGAACAGTAATATGTTTCTTTTATTCACTGCTATCTGCGCTATGTCTACACCTTGAATCATCCTTAGTAACAGACAGACCCTCGACAAATATGAATTACTAAGGGATTGGTAAGCTGAGCTGAACCGTAAGGACGAATAGTGGGTTAGACAACTGAAGGGTGAACTGAAAAGGAGCAGAGTGAATGAGCAAAACATACAGGTGAAAGCAAAGTGAGTTGTGGGAATTCTTTGTAGTTTAGTAGGGCTGTGGTGGAATACAAAAGCAGAGTGAAGCAGATAGCAGAGTCCAGATCCTGGGAGGTTTTAGGGCCTTCTAAAGCTATTGATCCCACAGACAGGGAACCACTCAAGAATTCAAGTCCCTGTACCACATGGGAGGTGAACATCTGGTGCTGTTGTGTCTCTCCCTCTCTGAAAGAAAAATCTCAGGAGTTGCAGATTTGTGAAATCAAAGCTTTGCAAAATAAAGAATTTAAGTAGCTGTTATAGGGTCAAAGGCATATTATGAATTTAATCAGTACATGGCAGTTGTTACTTTTTATTGCCCATCATTGCATATTCTAGTTATGTGTTTTTGTTTGTTTTGTTTGCTGGGGTTTCACCACCAGGGCCAACATTTTGTTCCCAGATAAAAAGGGAAAGAGAAAGGCACACAGAAAGAGCTGGTTATGCAAGGCTTTCATGCCTGAGGCTTTGCCATGTGTGTGATCCAGGCTGGCACCCCCTTTACATTGAAGGAAGTTCTGGTGCTATAATTTCTTTCACCTTTTTCTGCCTCTGTCTCTCTGGCCCTATCTAAAATAAAAATAAAAATAAATAAACATTTAAATCCCTCTGTACCTCTGGAAGAGATTATATGCTAAACTCTCATAGCACTTTAATATTAGCACTACTAATGATCAGCAAAAACATGATTATTACTATTTAAACATGTCAACAGGGTGGAGCTAGATAGTATAATGGTTATGCAGAGACTCTCATGCCTGAGGACCCAATGTCCCAGGTTTAATCCCCCGCACCACCATAAACCAGAGCTGAGCAGTGCTCTGGTTTAAAAAAAAAAAAAAGTCCTAAGAACGGATCACAAAACACGCATGAATAAGAGGAAAAATTAGGAATAAAAGAAAGGGAAAGGGGGCTGGGGAGACAGCATAATGGCTATGCAAAAAGACTTTCATGCCTGAGGCTCCAAAGTCCCAGGTTCAATCCCCAGCACCACAAGTCAGCTGAGCAGTGCTCTGGTCTCTCTTCCCTCTCTCTGTATCTCTTATTAAAATAAATAAATAAATAAAATATTTTTCAAAAGAAAGGGAAAGGAAGTGGGGCGGCACCAAAACAAAAACACTGCCTGTCATATGGGACTGGATTTCAGTATGTGACTTTGTGCCAGTCATCAACTTTTTAGATCTTGGATTACTGGCTTATAAAAAGTAGATAATATCAAGACCTACCTGAGATGATCAATTTGAAGAACTACTTGAAAGCATCTTATAAACCTTAAAGCATTAAGTTGGAGAGATAGCATAATGCCTATGCAAAAATGCTTTCATGCCTGAGGAACCAAAGGTCCCAGGTTCAATCCCCAGCACAAGCATAAGCCAGGGCAGAGCAGATCTCTGGTTAAAAAATAAATTAAATAAACAAAAATAAACTTTAAAGCACTATATAAAAAAATACAAATGTCAATGGCTATTCAGCCCAGGTGCATGTTCTGGTTTTTGGTTTTTGGCAATCCCTCAGATCCTTCGAAGCAGATGGCAGGGCTGGGAGAGAGCTTAGTAGTTATGCATGTGTGTGCCAGAAGTAGGAGTCTTAGTAGTTAAGACTCTCATGCTGGGGAGTCGGGCGGGGGCGCAGCAGGTTAAGCGCACGTGGCGCAAAGCTCAAGGACCAGATAAGGATCCCGGTTTGGGCCCCCGACTCTCCACCTGCAGGGGAGTCACTTCACAGGCGGTGAAGCAGGTCTGCAGGTGTCTGTCTTTCTCTCCCCCTCTCTGTCTTCTCCTCTCTCCATTTCTCTCTGTCCTATCCAACAACTACAACATCAATGACAACAACAACAATAACTACAATAAAACAAGGGCAAAAAAAAAGAGAGAAAATAAATAAATAAGTATATGAAAAAAAAAAGACTCCCATGCCTTCCAAGGTCCCAGGTTCAACCCCCAACACCACCATAAACAAGAGCTGCACAGTGCTCTGGTCTCTTTCTCTCTGTGTATATTTCTCTAAGCCCCTCTCGTTAAAATAAAATAAATATTAAAAACAAATGGGGACAGGGTGGGGGGGTAAATAGCATAATGGTTATGTAGAAACTCTCTTGCCTGAGACTCTGAAGTCCCAGGTTCAATTCCCCACACCACCAGAAGCCAGAGTTGAGCAACGCTCTAGTGTAAAAAAAAAAAAAAAAAAAAAAAGATAGGAACAGTCAGGCCTCCGGAGGGTAATGTATTTATTGAAATGTCTGAACCAAGACTCGGGCCTAAGCTCCAGCCCAGTGTTCGCGGTCGCCCAGGGGCTTTCCAGGCCGTGATACACCATTGCAGAAACTGTCGGATTTAGAGCGAGGTCTGGCTTCCGAGTCAGGAAAGCTAAATAAGGGAACTGACCAAAAATACTTTCCAGCTGTCTGAAATCCTGGCTCCATGCTCCAGTCAACCTTTTTTTTTTTTTTAGGCCGGACGGCTGAGCGGCAGCGCCCGCACAGTCAGGGCGCCCCTGCAGCCTCCTTCCCCCACCCTACCGCCTTCACCTGCGCTGGACTCCAGCTGCTCCATCTCTCCCGGGAAGGTCTCGGGCTCCCAAGCTGGAGACTGAGACAGGAGACAGAACCGGGAGAGACTGCGGGCGCCCGCACACAATCCGCGAGAAAAGGGTGCAGTGCGGCAGCACCCGCAACCCGGTCGAGAAGCGCGCGACCACGGAGCGTGAAGGGCTCTGGGACTGGCAGTTACAGACACCGCGTAAGCCCCGCCCCTCAGACTCTCCACAGACGAGGCCCGGCCCCCTCTGGCCCCGCCCCCTTCAAGCCCCACTTCCCTCCTCTCTCCAGCCCCGCCCTTTCGAACTTGCCACAGCCGAGGCTCCGCCCCCTCGCCGGCTACACCGCCCCGTGTCTTCCACTCTCCACCGCAGGACCGAGTCCCTGCTGCGGCGTGTCCCTGCTTCTTCCTCTCCCACCACCAGCCAGCCAGTCCCAGATTTACCTCCGAGACCCCGGAACCACCGAGGCTCCCAGTGTCCACCGCGCAGCGCTCGGACTCCAGACCCAGCCATCCCAAAGCTCCACCCCCAGCTTGCCATGCTTTTTCCTATCAGTTGAGTGTTGAGAGGTACATGTCTTAAAACGTCCTATCACAAGGCCAAAGAGATAGCATAGTAGCTGAGCAAGACTTCCATGCCTTCCAAAGTCCCAAGTTCAATGGGTGTCACCATAAGCCGGAACTGCAGCGCAACCTGTCTGGACTGTTGTTGGGTCACACACATCCCTTAAGAATTATATGGCGTATGTAATATGTGTGTGCTATAGACAAGTGGACATAAGCCAGTGAGTAAGATTAAAATAACTGAGTCTATATTGATACTGTATTCATAGAAGTAACAGGAACAGCTGTATAGGAAAGAAGGGGTTTTCTGGGCGGTGGTGCACACAGTTGAGCACACACATACCAAGAGCAAGGGGAACAAACAGTGAAGCAGGTCTACAGGTCTCCTGTGTTTCTATCTCCCCCTCCTCTCTAAGCTTCCTTCTGTCCTATCAAATAAAATAGAAAAACAAATGGCCGCAGCATCCGTGGATTCATAATGCCTGCACCCAGCCCCAGCAATAACCCTGGTGAAGGGGGGTGTGGGGGGTAGCATGTTACTGACTTGAGAACTGAAGTTGGGGAAACTTGTCTATCAAAGTTGAGGTTGTAAAGCAAACTTCAAAGAATAATAAGTGGTGTTCTGGTTCTATACAGAATACGTTAGGATGATATAATGTGATTTTTACTACACTGATGACAAGTTGAGGTCGGTTTCATTGGCCAGTTCTGTTCAGCCAAAGGTCTAGTACAACGGGGTTTGTGAGGTTCTGTTTTGACCCTTCTTACAAGCATTTACAAGGTGAAAAACTACTGGGTCAAACAGTCAAATATCTTCTTCCATTTTGAGACCAGCCAACTTATGATTGACCAGTCCCATGTAAAGCTAGTACTGGAAGATAAATACCACTTATTTCTTGGAATGCCTTTTGAAATGTTCTTACTAAAAATTTTATACTAACACAAAACAAATGAACACATATACCGGGCCGGGTGGTGGCCACCTGGTTGAGAGTATACACATTTACAAGGCCCAAGGACCCGGATGCAAACCCCCCCCCCCACCTGCAGGGGGAAAGCTTTGCGAGTGGTGAAGCAATGTTGCAGGTGTCTCTTTCTACATCCCTAGCTCCCTCTATCCTCTCGACTTCTGGCTATCTCTATCCAATAAATATAATAAAAATAGATTTTTTTTTAATGAGCACACCAAAGCAAAGCCATACATTACAAAGCATGCCAGGGAAGAAATTCTCCAGTTTGCTCTTTGACCAGAATTTTGTCTCAAGGTGAAGAGATCTTGGCTTCTGATGAATTTCCCCAGAATATCACTCATTTGGCTGTTATAATTACCCTGACAGAAACAAGTACAAATCACTTATTTTTTTTAATAAAGACAAAAGGCAGAGACAGTGAAAGAGGCCATAGCACTGAAACTTCTTTCAATGTGGTGGGCAGTTAGGCTTGAACTTGGATCACATACCTGGCAGACAAATGTATTTTAATGGTGTCACATTTAATTAAGGATACTATCACAGCCTTGGAAATGGCTCAACTGCTAGAGGGTTTCTGGGTGGGAGGGGTGCTGCAGCTGACTTACTAAATAGGTTAAGTCCTGCAGTATTCAAGACAGGCCAATGATCAGTCAGTTGATACAGGCGAGTAAAGCTAACCAGATACTCTGCAGCTTCACAGATGACACTTGTGATAAAGTTTCAGCCTGTCCAAACGATGAGAAATTGTCTTGAAATGTTCTGAAATACATGGGGCAGACAGCATAATGGCTATGCAAATATATTTTTTAATTTTATATTTATTTTCCCTTTTGACGCCCTTTTTTTGTTGTTGTAGTTATTAGTTGTTGATGTCATTGTTGTTAGATAGAACAGAGAGAAGTGGAGAGAGGAGGGGAAGCCAGAGAGGGGGAGAGAAAGAGAGACACCTGCAGACCTGCTTCACCCCCTGTGAAGCAACACCCCTACGGGTGGGGAGCCAGTGGCTCCAACTCTGGTCCTTGCACTTCGTGCCACATGCGCTTAACCCACTGCCCAGCTCCCGCAAAAAGTATTCATGCCTGAGATTCCCAAATTCAAACCACCACACCACCATAATCTCAGTGCCTCCACCCCCTTATTAAGGTCCCAGGTTCAATCCCCAGCCCTACTAAACATCAGAGCTAAGCAGTGCTCTGGTTTTTCTGTATCTTTCTCATTAAAAAGTAAATAAATAGGGGGCCGGGTGGTGGTGCACCTGGTTGAGTACACGTTACAGTGCTCAAGGACACGAGTTCAAGTCCCTAATTCTCACCTGCAGGGTTGGCTTTGCGAGTGGCGAAGCAGTGCTGCGGGTCTCTTTCTCTCTTCTGTCATCCCAACCCCCCTTGACTTGTCTCTACCCAATAAATAAAGATAATTAAACTTTTTATATTTTATTTATTTTTATTACTGAACAGAGACAGAGAGAAATTGGGAGGGGGAAATAGGGAGGGAGAAAGCAAGAGAGACACCTGCAATCCTACTTCACCACTTGTGAAATTTCCACCCTGTAGGTAGGGACCAGGGGCTTGAACCTAGGACCTTGAGCATTGTAATATGTGCACTTAACCAGGTGCGCCACCACCTGGCCCCAATTAAAAAAATTAAATAAATAAAATGTTTAAATATCAATAAATAAAAAGTTTAATGATATTTTTATTTTTTTTATATTTAAAAAAGGATGACATTAACAAAACCATAGGATAAGAGGGGTACAACTCCACACAGTTCTCACCATCAGATCTCCATATCCCATTCTCTCCCCTGATAGCTTTCCTATTCTTTATCCCTCTGGGAATATGGACCCAAGGTCATTGTGGGATGCAGAAGGTGGGTCTGGTTTCTGTAATTGCTTCCCCATTGAACATGGACCGACCAGTCAACACCCATGTTCAGCGGGGAAGCAATTACAGAAGCCAGACCTACCTTCTGCAACCCACAATGACCCTGGGCCCATGCTCCCAGAGGGATAGAGAATGGGAAAGCTATCAGGGGAGGGGGTGGGATATGGAGAATGGGTGGTGGGAATTGTACACCTCCTACCCTATGGTTTTGTTAATTCTTTCTTAAATAAAAATAAAAAAGAACATGGGCGTTGGCTGGTCAATCCATATTCCCAGCTTGCCTCTCTCCCTAGTAGATTGGGGCACTGGGGAAGCAGAGCTCCAAGACACATTGGTGGGGTTATCTGTCCAGGGAAGTCTAGTAGGCATCCTGCTAGCATCTGGAACCTGATGGCTGAAAAGTGAAGCATGCTGAGGTGGTACTCGGTGCGTATATTTTTAATTTTTAGTATCTTTATTTATTGGATAGAGACAGGCAGAAATCAAGAGGGGAGGGGCCGATAGAAAGGAAGAGACAACTACAACCCTGCTTCATCACTTGCAAACCTTTCCCCCTGCAGGTGAGGACCAAGGGCTCAAACCCAAGTTCTTGCACATTGTAGTGTGTGCACTCAACCAGGTGCGCCACCACCCAGCCCCAGTAACAAATATTTTGTAGAGGTCTAAAATACAAGGGTACAAGAAGAATCAGTGTGGCACACAGTTGGGCTGCTAAAAGACTTAAAACATAATTGATTGATTTTGATGAGAAATAGACCAGAGCACTGCCCAGCTCTGGTTTATAGTGGCACTAGGAGTTTAATCTGAGACCTCAGAGCCTCAAGCGTGAAAGTCTTTTGCATAACCATTATACTTGTTAACCCAGCCTTTTTTTTTTTTTAAGCAAATCTATAATCTCAACTGGTTCTTGAAGTCAAGAAAAAGCCTTGGGGCCTGGAGGTACCACATCTCGTTAAACACACCATTATGTGGAAAAATTTGGGTTCAAGCCCCAACTCCTCCAGGGGGAAGCTATGAGCAGTGAAGTGGTGCTGCAGGTGTCTCTCTTCCTCATTGTCTTTCAGTTTCTATCTATCCAAGGAAATGAAAAAAAAAATTTTTTTTCTAAGCCTCAAGAGATGATTGCAGTTTGAAATCTCAAAATGGGGTTTATACCTAGTAGTTATCCTCTTCTCAATTATAATAAACATTTTATAGCCATGTATCAACAACTGTACTATAAACCATTAGCCCCCCGCCCAATAAAATGATTTGGGAAAAAACGTTTTGTATTTTGGGGTGTAAAGAGCCTTCAAACTCTCAAAAAGTTACATCATCTTAAACCATTAAGACAATTTTAGACACTTAGTCTTAAGTCTTAAGGAATGAAACTTGCCCAAGGCCAAACATTAAATAAAACTGAAACAATCCAGGTCTCTCATGTCTCACTTGAGAACCAATCTTTTCCCCTACTCCAAATATACTCCACTCTTAGGATAGTGGAAAAAATGAAAATAAACAAAACATTTAGACTCTGAAACATTCTGCAGCTATTAAAAATGAGTTTGACTTATATACACTAACAGGCAAAGTACTTAAGCAATACTCTTATAAGAAAAAAATGCTACAGAACACAGTTGAATATAATTGTTTTTCAAAGACTTGCTTAATGTATATGAGAGATAAGAGAACTGTTCTGGCATATGCAGTGCTAGTGATCAAACATGCCAGAAATGTGCTCCATCCTAAGTAACCATCTTGGCTACCCAAATTCAATGATTTTTAAAACATAAAAAGTATGTTATGGCATATGTAAAGAAAAAAGGTAGACATGGCGTATATTGTGGAAATGGTTAGCCATTGTCTATAGCTGAAAACATTGGAAAACCTGTGTTAAATGGTTGTTATTGTCAAAAAAATTTTACATATACACACAGTGTGTGTATTCCAACTGCATTTTCAAAAGGTCCAAGTAGCCAACAGAATTATCAACTAACAAAAGTCCAAGTGTGCATGTGCATGTGTGCTGGAAGAGAGAACACTAGCATTAAATGACTTACCCACGGTTTACAGGAATAAAGAGCACAGAATCCAAGGCTTCAACTTCCCCTCCAATGACAATTTATAGTAATCTACTTAAGTGAGAACCCAGTAAATGGCCATTATTAATATTTTTCTCTTATGTATGTCATAATTTGCATATTTATTTCTCTTCCCCCATAGAGGCATTTCACACCTTCCCAATATTAAAAGAACTGGAGCTCGCATTTAATGGCATCAAAACAGTCTACGTGAAATATGGAGACTTTAAGTCACTGGAAGTAAGTTGGAGGTAGGGAGTGTTTGGTGCCCCCTGTCCCACTGTAAGGAATGGGTCTAGAATTTGCTACTGATTTTGACTCTTGGCTCTCTGGGCCATTACTTCTAGACTCTTGCTTCTGGACTGGCCTTTGAGGAGGGTGACAGTGTTAGTGGTGCTGATGTTGGTAGTGGCAGTGGTGGTAGCAACAGTACCAAGTAGATGTTTTTATCTCACATTTGAGGCTGTGGTACATGATCTTAGAAAATAAATGCCAAAGGTCACATTGATAGGTATCTGTGCAGAAAAGGATGTTTCAACAGAGTATTTTAGAGTTTCAGGCATGGATCAGGATCCAGTGGGGGGGTTGAACTGTGGAGGTTAAGGGCTACAGTGGAGTGGACCAGCTGAACTAGAAGCATTGTAAACTGACTCCAGAAACCCAGACTGATCTCAGAGAATCATATTGGCCCCAATATACTGAGCTAAGGCAGATTGCAGACCTAGCTGATAGACTCTTAAGAATAGGGTGAAATAGGGAGTCGGGCGGTAGCACAGTGGGTTAAGCGCAGGTGGCGCAAAGCGCAAGGACCGGCCTAAGGATCCGGGTTCCAGCCCCCGGCTCCCCACCTGCAGGGGAGTCACCTCACAGGCAGTGAAGCAGGTCTGCAGGTGTCTATCTTTCTCTCCCCCCTGTCTTCCCCTCCTCTCTCCATTTCTCTCTGTTCTATCCAATAACAACCACATCAATAACAACAACAATAATAACTACAACAACAATAAAAAAAGACAAGGGCAACAAAAGGGAAAATTAATTAATTAATTAATTTTTAAAAAAAAAAAGAATAGGGTGAAATAGGGAGTTGGGCAGTAGTGCACCGGATTAAGCCCATGTGGCGCAAAGCGCAAGGATCGAGGTAAGAATCCCAGTTTGAGCCCCCGCTTCCCCACCTGCAGGGGAGTCGCTTCACAGGCAGTGAAGCAGGTCTGCAGGTGTCCATCTTTCTCTCCCCCTCTGTCTTCCCCTCCTCTCTCCATTTCTCTCTGTTCTATCCAACAACAGCAACACCAACAACAATAATAGCTACAACAATAAGAAAGGGCAACAAAAAGGAAATAAGTAAATAAATATTAAAGAAAACATAAAAAAAAATAACAGCCTCAGGCTCCATTGGCAGAATTCTTTACTCTATTTAATTAATTTATATCAGGGTCATTTCTTGGTCTATGCTCACGACACCAACTGAATGACAAATTAATTCAACTGTTATGCCTTATTTATAAAATAGAGCTCATAATAGTATATATCTATTTCTCAGGACCATTCTGAGCATTAGTGAGTCAATACTTAAAAGGTACTTGGAACAATGCCTGATACAAAATACTGAGTATTAAAAAATACTGAGTATCACTATCAACTCTTAACCAGTAGTTCTCAAAGACAAGTAGTATAGACAAGAAACAAAACTGTTAGTAGTTAAGACCTTAAAACTTGCTGCTTCATTTTTCCATCAAAACTAGGAATACATTTTTTCACATCTTCTTCTTTTATTGAAAAAAAATTAGAAAATGGTAACTAATATAAGGCAAAAATAAAATCAATCAACAAGGAAAAACAAGTGGAAAACAAACAATATAAAACTGCAAATGTCATTGGCATCTTTAATTGATTAGGAGCACAAAATGTAACAGGCAGATGTTTTAAACAAATTAAGAACCTGTGGTTTGCCTCCCCACTCCCACAACTTTTCCCACATCAGATAAACATACAGCCACAAAAATGGTGTGTCAGTGAATGTTGTCATACACTAGAAGTTGTATCCTGAATTAAGGGGAAAAGCTGTTGAAACAGACATTAACACAATCAAGTTAGCAACAGGTTAACAGTTTAAAAAACAAAATCATGTCTTCAAATGTTACATGGCACAAAGTTATATACTACATACATAAAGTACTGCAAGGTGTGAAGGGAGTTTATATAGCTTTTTGCAAAAATGCTTTTCCAGAAAAGCAAACTGAAACGATGCAATCAGCAGACTAAGGAGGCTACAGCTACATACCAGAGCAACATCTCCTATCTGAGCTAGAAAATTCTATTTATCCATAATGGTCTAAAATTTCATGACAAAACAGGGATTTTTAAAACATTTCTTACTTTATCCATTTCAAGTTCTGTCTCTTCCCCTCTCACTCCATAATTCAGCATGTACCAGCAGAAAGATGGCTGCTTTTAGAAGGCCTATTTTATTTTTCTTTCTGTGGCAAGACTATCATGGAGCCTGGATATTTCAGGCTCATAGGCATCCATGACTAGTGTCCCACTATGGTCAAAAAACTTTGCAATGGACTTGGTGAACTCAGCTTCTCGCTGCTGCTTCGTCCTCCCGCTGATGAAGGTCAGCTTCAGAGTGTACTTGTCATCAAACCTAAGACAACAAATAAAAAAACAAACATAGAATCAACCAGTAACATAGCACCGAGTGTTTTAAAAGAACTAGACTAAGGTAGTTTTCACTACACTGCTGATGTAGGGAACACACAGGTCTATACTTTCAAAATACCAAAACACTAACCAGAGTCTAACTGCCTTCAAGATTGAAGTTTAGGCTAGAGACACAGCTCATCAAGTAGAGTGCCTGCAGCGCCGTGCACATGACTAAGGTTCAAGCTCTGGCACCACATTGGAGGGCCAATGACAACAGAAGAAGCTGGGTGTCTCCTATTGTCCCTTGAATGAAAAAAAGGACCCTAAGTAATAAAACATGCACATGGTTTCATATGGTCATGGGACCTCGTTTCCAAAAAAAAAAAAGTTCTAATTCACAGGCCATGTCTCTCCTGGTTTAATTATATGTACCTCTTTACTTAATCAGACTGGTAAACTGCTCACCTCTGGACTTCACAGTTGTTATGTAAAATGGCTTAAATGAAGGACAAAAGACCTAGATTTTAGATACATTAATTTGTAGATGGTTACTTGCATTCAAAGTCAAATAGGAAAAAAGTCAAATAGAAAACTGAGATAAAAAAAAAATACTTCAAAAAAAAAAAACCTAAAATGGGGTGGGAAGTGGGAGTCTGAACCTAGGTCCTTGAGCCTTGTAACATGTACACTCAACCACATAATCCACCACCACCACCACCACACAATGCCCACCCTCCCCCCTTTTTAAACAGAGCACTGCTCATGTATAATGGTGTAGAGGATTGAACTTGGGACTCTGGAGTCTCAGGAATGAAACTCTTACATAATCCTTATACTATCTCCCCAACCAACAGACTTCTGATTGCTTCAATCTTCTCAACAACAAAAGAAAGTGATAGAGAGGCTAGAGAAATTTGTTCAACTAGCAGAGCACTGGACTTGTATCCCTGAAGTTTCTAATTCACTCCCCAGTGCTATGTGTACTGAAGTGATGCGGGAAAAGAGGGGCTGGACATTAGCACACATGGAGAGAACACCCATTACAATGTGCAAGGATGCAGGTTCAAGCCCCCAGTCCCCTCTTACAGAGGGGATGGATTCAGAAGTGAAACTGTGATGCAGGTCTTTCTCCTCCCCCTTTCCCTCTCAATTTCTGTTTCTATTCAAAATGAATAAATATATATTAAAAAAAAAAGAAGAAGAAAGAAAGAAAAGAGAAAAAGAAAAAAAACTCACATGCTACAATGTGCAAGGACTTGGGTTCAAGCCCCCAGTCCCATCAGTAGGGGGAAAGCTTAATTTTAAAAAAGTTAATTAAAAAAACACAAAGAAAACAAGATAATCAGAAGAGGATAATCTAATTATCCTGATTATCTAAGGCCAAAGTACTAGAATAAATATCTATTTGAAACTAAAATTATCAAGACTTAAAAAAAAAAAAAAAAAAGCCATGTCAGAGAGTGCTCCTTTCAAAGAAGTGGGTCTGCATTTAACTGCAATGAGAAAGAACAGGTGGCATGTTTTTTCTCCCCAGGCACCAACCCTGTTACAGCTGGTAAAAATCATTGGGGACTATGAAAAAATCAGAACATTCGTACATTGCTACAGGAATTTTTAAATGGTGCAACTGTATTAGAAAACAGGCTGGCAATTCTTCAAGCAATTAAAAAACAGCAAATAACCAAACCAATTCATCTCCTAGGCATGTTACCTGAGAAATAAAAAGAGTTTATATGCACAAAAATCCATACAGCAGGGATGGGGAATGCCTGTGGTATTCTTTTTCACAGCAACATTAAGTGCTAATGTTTAAGTCAATAATTTTGTATGACCCATGAATGATGTTATAAATATACAAGTGCATCTTGGTAGGAAAAAAAAAAAGGCTCCTGACCCGTCATACAGAAATGTTTCTAACAGAACTATTCAACAAGTCTAAACGTATAAACAACTAAATGTCCACTGACATCACTTACACTCAACCAATGATCACTATAATTGGTATCTATTTTTTTAGTGAGTTAAAATTTATTAAAAGAAAAAGAATTAAGAGTATGCTTATTTAGGAAACAGTATAAGCCCCTCAAAGGGGAGGGGAGTAATTTCTGAAAAGGAGCAAAAAGGCTGTTACTGGCATCTTGCTAACAACTTTTTGGATCACTTTTTCCTCCATTAAAGTGTGAATAGATTACATAATATACCAAAAGCCACATCCAAATCAGAAAGAGAAGAGCTGGAATTTGAAGCCAGTTCTGGATACCTTTGGTGTCTGCTACACAAAGCTATAGTCCCTGCTGGTCAGACTCAACTGTGCTGCTCTGGATCATACAATGCACTGCTCCAGGGCTCCCCAACTGAAAAGACTGAATACACAACCATGAAAGACATAAGGCCAAGTGCAACTCTGAGTCTCCATTGCTACTACCCTCAGAATCTGGAGCAGCAACAGGGAGGGAAAAAAAAAAAAAAAAAGAAAGACATAAGGAGCAGATGAGGTTCTTCAGAGATAATTGGCTTCATATCTTTGCCCTTTATCGTTCCATATTCTAACTGATTCAATTAAATGAACAAAAACAAAGCACTTTATGCCCCTCTATCCACAGAGCATACCTGTGACTATGCAATCTCAGAGGTACAGAGCTAGGAAAAACCTCATGGAGTGTTCACACCCCTTTATTTACTGTACAGGACTAGCAACGTAATCTGTATAGGTCTTGCTGATAATGAACCCATGCTCAGGGAAAATTTAACAACCAAAATATGAGGACAGTCATACCTTTTGAGACTAGAAGATAGTTGCCAAATATCATCAGGATCCATCCCAGTAGGGTCCTTCCTGTGGGCCACAAGAAAAATGCTCTTCTCCTTATATGAGGTATATATGGTCAGGATTCCCATCATCACAAAATACGTTCAAATAAAGTTAAGGGGAAAACACACAAATATACATGTAAAAGAAAAATAACACAAATCAACAAGCAAGATATATTAAGAACTTTCCTGAGATAATCCTGAAGAAGATAGTTCTGTCTTGCTTCAGGTAGAAGCAACTGAAGATAAATCAATGGGGGCCAGGCAGAGGGGCAACTGGTTAAGTGCTCATATTACAGTGCGCAAGGACCCAGGTTCAAAACCCTGGTCCCCACTTGCAGGAGGAAAGTTCTGTGAGTTTTGAAGCAAGACTACAGGTGTCTCTCTGTCTCTCTCCCTCACCCATCTCAATTTCTGTCTCTAATCAGTAATAAATTAATTTTTTAAGATTTTATTTATGAGAAAGATAGGAGGAGAGAAAGAACCAGACATCACTCTGGCACATGTGCTGCTGGGGATCAAACTCAGGACCTCATGCTTGAGAGTCCAAAGCTTTACCACTGCGCCACCTCCAGGACCACACAATAAATTATTTCTTTTAAAGTTTAAGAAAAGATGGATTTTTTTTTTAAAGTGGTATATAGATGGTTTCATTCATATATGAAATCTTGACTAATGAAACAATGAAACTTAAAAACAAATAGTTACCAAACTATCTTTTAGACTTTTTTGTTTATAATGGTGGTGTGGGGGAACTGAACCTGGAACTATGGAGCCTCAGGTGTGAGAATCTGTTTGCATAACCATTATACTATCTACTCTCACCCTCTTTTAGACTTCATAAGAACTATGGTGATTGGGGTTTTGAGAGTGGGGTTTGGAGGAGTCAGGTGCACAGGACTCTGGCAGTGAGCATGTTGAATTACACACAAATGTGTGGATGTAAAAACATAAAACCAGAAAATGACAGGCACTGTCGAGGTTGTAGAGAAACAGGAACTTTGTTATACTGTTGGTAGGAATGCAAATTGGTGTAGCCCCTTTGAAAGATTTAAAAATGGAATTACCTTATGATCCAGCAACAGCATTCTTTGACAATTATCCAAAGGATACTCAAACACTAATTTGAAAGGGTATATACAACCCCATATTCATAGCTGCATTATTCACAATAGCTGAAGACTGGAAGGAGCCTATATGCCCATCAACAGACAACAGGCTAAAGAAGTTATGGGACATATGTGCCAGGAAATACTACTCTGCTATCAAAAATGATGATATTGTGTCCTTTGACACACAAAGATGGAACTGGAGATGATTATGCTTAGGGAAATAAAAGATGAAAGACAACTGCCAGATGGTTTTACTCATGTGTAGAATTTAGAGAACTGATACACAAAAGCTTACAAGCAAACTGTTTCTAAAACTTGTGAGAACAATGGTGGATATCTTTGGGAGATAGTGAGGGTATTACAAATAATATAGGGAATTGCCAATCATTCAGCTCTTAGGCCAAGACCAACAGGTGTTAAAATACCCCAAGAATTAAAGAGTGCTTTATTTAGAGATTTAGAGAGTGGGTTTAGTTTGTATTAGAGTGCTAAATGTGTTCATTGAGAATATAGCTATTTAGAAAGAGTGTTTGTGTGGCCATATAAAGAGTTAAAAACGTTTCATTTAAAAGAGTGCCCCCAAGTTGTGATTGCTTAGAATATTAAGATATGTTTAAGTATCACCTATGTTATGTTGTGCTTAAATATTTTCTAGAGTGCTATACTAAATAATAGTAAAGGTATGAGTATTATATTAAATATAGTGCTGTTTGTTCTAAGAATTCCAGAAATAGAGTAGCATACATAGATAAGGGACCGATATTTTTGGAAAGGTGCTAGAGCCTACTTCAGCATCCACAGATAACAACCTACTTTCCAAGAGAGGTGCTAGAGTCTGCTCTTCCCTTACTGGGAAGGATGCCAGGCCTGCTCTCTGAACCAACATGCCCAAGTGGTGGTCCTATCACAACCAGCCTTCTAGAAATCTGGACCATTCCTTGGAATTCCCCATCTATAAATAACTAATCACTCCTGACATTCACTTCTGTAATCAGTGCTTACAGCAAACCCCACCAGATTTAGGGTATCAATAATAAATGGTGGTCACAATCAGGGCCTTGGGTTCCCAGTGCTAACTGGACTCTTGGCCTGGCCAAAATAAACTACTTTCATCTTCAACCACCTGCAGCTCCAGTCTCTTCCACAATTTGCAGAGTACTACCAGATCAGAGAAGATTCCTTATCATTAGGAGGGTGGGGACACAAAACTTTGGTGATGGGTGTAGTGTGGAACTAGATACTGCAATCTTTAATTATTGTAACCCACTATTAAGTAACAAATGGGGGAATCTTGTCAGGAAATTTAGAGATGGCACTTACACATTCAGTGTCTAGCAGATAAAGACATGTATAATGATAGTTATTACTATTATTTAGAAAGTGGGCAAGATTCTAAAATTGGAAAAGATGCTGTTTTGCTTTAAACAAATACCCAAATGAAATTCCATAGTTTGTTCTCTCGTGGGGTCATAAGTTGATATCATCATTCAAAGTTCACTGAACTCCTTTGGAAACTGTCTCCACAATCTCTGGGACATTCTATTGACCTGCCTTAAGAGGAAAAAAAAAAAGGGGACCAAGGATGTGGCTCAGTGACAGAATATATGCATTGCACACAGGGCGTTCTGGGTTTGATCCACAGCACCACTTAAAGACAAGACAAAAATAAACAGAACATAATAAACAGTGGAGTGTTGCTCTAGTGTTTCTCTCCCACAATTAGAAACTGTTAATACTGGCAGAAGGGGGCACGGGGAGCACTAGGGGGAAGTTGGGGACCTAAATCTCTATAAATGCACTAATACCTACCTTGAGGAAAGGGAGGAAATGTACCCTCATAGCAAGTAATCCTGTAAGCCAACATTACCACAATAAAATGATACTGAAGTTACTTTAAAAAAAAAAAAATCAGTCTATCTTTTTCTCTCCCCCCCGTCCCATCTTCCCCTCCTCTCTCCATTTTTTTGTCCTATCCAACAACAATGACATCAATAACAACAATAACTACAACAATAAAACAAGGGCCAAAAAAAAATCAATATTGGAATGATTTATCTGTACTGAAAGGAATCAAGGTGTCAACTCCAGGGACAATGATTTGGGACCAATTAGACATTCTTTGCTAAGTTGTTAACTGCCCCTGAAGAACAAAAAAAAATGTCAGAGCGGAATTTTGAGAAACATTTTAGATAGCAATAGCATTGATTTAAAAAAATTTTGAAAAGTAAAGTGACCACAATATGCCACCAAGCTAGAGAACCTGGAAGAAATGGACGATTTCCTGGATACCTACGAACTTCCAAAATTAAATAAAGAGGAACTAGATAGTATGAACAAGTCCATCACAGCTAATGAAATTGAAACAGTTATCAAAAAACTTGCCAAGAATAAAAGTCCTGGACCAGATGGTTTTACAAATGAATTCTACAAAACCTTCAAAGAAGAACTAATACCTCTACTTTTTAAAGTCTTCCAAAAGATTGAAGACACTGGAATACTCCCTTCCAGCTTCTATGACGTCAACATCACTCTGATACCAAAAGCAGACAGGGACACAACCAAAAAAGAAAATTACAGAGATATCCTTGATGAACATAGATGCTAAAATACTGAACAAAATTCTAGCCAATTGGATACAGCAGTATATTAAAAAGGCTCTTCATCAGGACCAAGTGGGGTTTATACCAGGGATGCAAGGTTGGTTTAAATACGTAAATCAATCGACACAATCCACCACATCAATAATAAAAAAAAAAAGACCAAAAAGCACATGGTCATATCAATAGATGCAGAGAAAGCCTTTGACAAAATACAACATCCCTTTATGATCAAAACACTACAAATAATGGGAATAGATGGAAAATTCCTCAAGATAGTAGTCTATATATAACAAGCCTACAGCCAACATCATACTCAATGGTGAAAAACTGGAAGCATTTCCCCTCAGATCAGGTACTAGACACAGTTGCCCACTATCACCATGACTATTCAACATAGTGTTGGAAGTTCTTGCCATAGCAATCAGGCACGAGCAAGGAATTAAAGGCATACAGATTGGAAGAGAAGAAGTCAAACTCTTCCTATTTGTAGACAACATGATAGTATACACAGAAAAACCTAAAGAATCCAGCAAGAAGCTTTTGGAAATCATCAGGCAATACAGTAAGGTGTCAGGCTACAAAATTAACATACAAAAGTCAGTGGCATTCCTCTATGCAAACACCAAGTTAGAAGAAATTGAAATCCAGAAATCAGTTCCTTTTACTATAGCAACAAAAACAATAAAATATCTAGGAGTAAACCTAGCCAAAGAAGTGAAAGACTTGTATACTGAAAATTATGAGTCACTACTCAAGGAAACTGAGAAAGACACAAAGAAGTGGAAAGATATTCCATGTTCATGGGTTGGAAGAATTAACATCATCAAAATGAATATACTACCCTGAGCCATATACACAATTAATGCTATCCCCCCATCAAGATACCAAACACATATTTTAGGAGAATAGAACAAATGCTACAAATGTTTATCTGGAACCAGAAAAGACCTAGAATTGCCAAAACAATCTTGAGAAGAACAGAACTGGAGGAATCACACCCCCACATCTCAAATTGTATTATAGGGCTATTGTAATCAAAACTGCTTGGTACTGGAACATGAATAGACACACTGCCCAGTGGAATACAACTGAGAACCCAGAACTAAGCCCCCACACCTATGGACATCTAATCTTTTTTTTGTTTGTTTTTGTTTTTTTACCAGAATGCTGCTCAGCTCTGACTTATGGTGGTACAGGGGACTGAACCTGGGATTTTGGAATCTCAGGCATGAAAGTCTCTTTGCATAACCATTATGCTTCCCCCCCCCCAGTTTCTGATTTTCTTTCTTTTTTTTTTTTTTTAATATATTTATTCCCTTTTGTTGCCCTAGTTATTTCATTGTTGTAGTTATTATTGCTGTTGTCATTGTTGGATAGGACAGAAAGAAATGGAGAGAGGAGGGGAAGACAGAGAGGGAGAGAGAAAGATAAGACACCTACAGACCTGCTTCACCGCTTGTGATGCGATTCCCTTGCAGGTGGGTTGCTGGGGATTCGAACCAGGATCCTTATGCCGGTCCTTGAGCTTTGCACCACGTGAGCTTAACCTGCTACGTTAACACCCTACTCCCAGACATCTAATCTTTGACAAAGGTGCCCAGACTATTAAATGGGGAAAACAGTCTCTTCAACAAATGGTGTTGGAAAAAATGGGTTGAAACATGCAGAAGAATGAAATTGAACCATTATATTTCACCAAATACAAAATTAAATTCCAAGTGGATCAAGGACTTGGATGTTAGACCAGAAACTATCAGATACTTAGAGGAAACATTTGAAAGACATCTTCAGTGAAATGAATCCAATTACTAAGAAGACTAAGACAAGCATAAACCTATGGGACTACATCAAATTAAAAAGCTTCTGCACAGCAAAAGAAACTAATACGCAAACCAAGAGACCCCTCACAGAATAGAAGAAGATCTTTACATGCCATACATCAGACAAGAGTTTAATAACCAAAATATATAAAGAGCTTGCCAAACTCAACAACAAGAAAACAAATAACTCCATCCAAATATGGGAAGAGGACATGGACAGAATATTCACCACAGAAGAGATCCAAAAGGCCGAGAAGTACATGAAAAAATGTTCCAAGTCTTTGTCAGAGAAATGCAAATAAAGACAATGATATACCACTTCACTCCTATGAGAATGTCATACATCAAAAAAGGTAACAGCAGCAAATGCTAGAGAGGGTGTGGGGTCAAAGGAACCCTCCTGCACTGCTGGTGGGAATGTCAATTGGTCTAATCTTTGTGGAGAACAGTCTGGAGAACTCTTAGAAGGCTAGAAATGGACCTACCCTATGATCCTGCAATTCCTCTCCTGGGGATAGCTCCTAAGGAAGCCAACACACCCATCCAAAAAGATCTGTGTACACATATATTCTTGGCAGCACAATTTGTAATAGCCAAAACCTGGAAGCAACTCAGGTGTTCAACAACAGATGAGTGGCTGAGCAAGTTGTGGTATATATATATATATATATATATACACACACACACACACACACACAATGGAATACTACTGAGCTATAAAAAATGGTGACTTCACCGTTTTCAGCCAATCTTGGATGGACCTTGAAAAATTCATGTTAAGTGAAATAAGTCAGAAACAGAAGGATGAATATGGGATGATCTCACTCTCAGGTAGAAGTTGAAAAACAAGATCAGAAGAGAAAACACAAGTAGAACCAGAACTGGAGTTGGCGTATTGTGTATTGCATCAAGAGTGGGTGGGTGGGTGGGGAGAATACAGCTCCGAAAAGGATGACAGAGGACCTAGTGGGGGTTGTATTGTTATATGGAAAACTGAGAAATGTTATGCATGTACAAACTATTGTATTTACTGTTGACTTTAAAACATTAATCTTCCAATAAAGAAATTAAAAAAAAAGTAAAGTGGCCATTAAAAGGATGTTTTAAATAACTAGTTTAAGGCTAGCATATAGCAGCCACTCAGTAGCACTATGTGGCTATAAAGAAATAAGGTGCATGTATATTCTTTAAGTTTGCTTGTTTTAACCAAAGCACTGCTCAGCCCTGGATTTTTTTTTTTTTAATATTTACTTATTTATTCCCTTTTGTTGCCCTTGTTTTTTATTGTTGTAGTTATTACTGTTGTTGTCGTTGTTGGATAGGACAGAGAGAAATGGAGAGAGAAGACAGAGAGGAGAGAAAGATAAACACCTGCAGACCTGCTTCACTGCCTGTAAAGCAACTCCCCTGCAGGTAGGGAGCTGGGGGCTCAAACCGGGATCCTTATGCAGCTCCTTGTGCCACCTGCGCTTAAACCGCTGCGCTACCATCCGACTCCCCAGCCCTGGATTTTGCTGATGTGGGAACTTAACCTAGGACTTTGGAGGCATGAGAGTCTCTTTACATAACCACTATGCTATCTATACCTACCCCATCTATAAATTCTTTAGCCCCATCCCCCCAATATTCCCAGTGGCCATTTTTATTCCTTTTTCTCCTTTTTTTTTTCCCCCTTTTTTCTGACAGGAGAGACCTACAGCACTGGCCTACCATTAATGAGGCTCCCCCACCACCCCTTACTTATAGGGACTGAGAGCCTGAACATACGTCCTCACACATAGTGATGTGTGCACTTTACTTGGTGTACCACCACTCAGCACCACATCTGTCTATGCTAATATGGAAAGTAATCCAACATTTTTTTTTAAATTTTTTCCGCTTTTGTTGCCCTTGTTTTTTTTTTTTAATTGTTGTAGTTATTGATATCGTCATTGTTGGATAGGACAGAGAGAAATGGAGAGAGGAGGGGAAGACAGAGAGGGGGAGAGAAAGTGAGACACCTGCAGACCTGCTTCATCGCTGTTAAGCAACCCCCTGTAGGTAGGGAGCCAGGGGCTCGAACTGGGATCCTTAATGCTGGTCCTTGTGCTTCGCACTACCTGCACTTAACCCGATGCGCTACCGCCCGACCCCCAACACCTAACATTTTTAAGTTAAAGAGAATACTGATTAAAATGGGGTAACTGTGGATTAGGAATAGTAAGAAAACTGAACATGTGTAACTTTTCAAAAAGAAATAACTAACTTGTATAGATAACAAATGTGTTTACCAATCATAAAAGAAATAAAGGAAAGCCAGAGCTGCCAATGTAGCAAATATATCAAATCTCCCATCAGTCTTTACATTTCTGATTGTGTTATCCATAAGTGAACAATAGTCATACAGTCTCAACACTTTTTGCCAGTACAAAATCACAAAACACCTTGGATTTCAAACTCAGGTTCTTACCTCTTGGATAAAGCTCTTAATTCCATTTTATATAAACCACACCTTCCCTTGGCTCAGTACTCAACCCAGTCCCTCAGCTTCCAACGAAATGAAATCATATAAGATATGAACCTTCCATATCTGACCTTTTCCCAATATCCTGAAATTAGAGGTTTTGAAACAGCCCCGTCTAATGGGGAAAGTTATGAACTAGAAATGAGAAGAGCCCGATCTCACTAGTACTGTGTTTTGTTATTAAATGCTCACACCTGTATTATAATAATTTCTACATCAACAGCTAAACAGAATTAACCATATAGAAGCCAAAATATCAATGACTACCACATAAATTTACAGATAACTACAGCTCATAATGTTAATTCTAACAAAACTCTTCAATTTTGTAGACAGGGACAAGTATCAGAAATATTTTTTAAATCACCACTAGAAAACAAACCTGAATAATTAAAGGATATGATATGACACACAAAGCCAAAACGGGCTTGGATTCTGGAAAAGGATGCATATAATCCCAAATCAATGCCACTATGGCAAAGAAACAGGAGATGGTACAGATGGCGAGGCGACCATCAATCAGACCAAAATTCTCCACATACTTGTACTTTTCCAGAAGTACCTAGTAAAAATAAAAGAGAAATAAATCAAGCAGACAGGTATACAAATTCCCAGTTCTTGCTTTTACCCTTACATTCCATGATAAAAGTTATTCTTTAACTTTTTAAATAAAAATTTATATTTTTATAAATTACCAAAGAGCTTTCTGTATATTTTGAACAACTCCCAAACTACCCAAACAGTTCTCACCAACCAAGATTTTACCACATAAAGAAAAGATAAAAAAAACAAAACAAAAAAAACCCCTCAAGCTATGTACAAAAGGTTTCAAGGAAAAGTTTTATCAAATTCCTTTAACTTTTTAAATAATCCTCAACTTTTTCCCTAGGAAAACACTAACATTTTCTTTGCCCCTTTAAAATGGAGAGAGAACCAATCATGATAGAATGTCCTACAGTCTCTAATCTTCTCAGCTAGAGATAAATAACTCTCAAAAACAGTAGATTACCAGCTTAAAATGAGAGTTGGGAGAAGCCTGATATAGTTAACATTTATGTTTTGACATATATTTTTTCTAACTTATGGCTCAGCGCCTGCACTACAAATCCACTGCTCCTGTGGCCTTTTTTTTTTTTTTTTTTTTGGATAGCACAAAGAGAAATTGAAAGGAGGGGTAAGATAGAAAGGGAGAGATAAAGATAGACACCTGAAGACTTACTTCACCACTTGTAAAACAACACCCTTGCAGGTGGGGAGCTGTGGGCTTGAACCAAGGTCCTTGTGCTTCTTACTATGTGAGCTTAATCCAGTGCAACACCACCGAGCCCCGTTAGCTCAATTTCTAACACTGAAAATCAAGTTGATTTCAAGCCACAGAAGAAAATGGCCCTGCAGCAGATGGGCCATCGCTGTGTACCCACAAATAGATCCCCCACCTCAAGACAGTACCTTTTTGGCAGAATCATCCAAAGAATTTTTCACAGCTGATCCATCCCATTTGTCTATTTTTACAGGTTTATCATCAATCTTCCACTGTAAAGCAAACAGAAGAGTTGTGAGTCAAGGAGCATGGCATGTTGCTGAAAGTGAAATAAGGCTACTTAAAAGTACCTTTGTTTTACTTGTTTTTGTTTTTTTATCTTCTGATGCTGGACTGCTGTAAAGTCAAAAACACTAAAAAAAAAACAAAAATGCAATGAAATCAAACTGGCTCACCATCTAGCAGTATGCATATGATAAGTTAGTGGTTGCCATGCTGAATCTAAATCTAACAAACTCCAAACTAGTATACAAGTCCCATCACTGTCTTACCCAAGTGAGGACAGAGGGGAAAAAAAAAAAATCCAATTGTTAATCCTTTTATTCTGTGACCACAAAACACAGAAAATAATACCCATGAACTCTCAGACATTAATAAAAATGAGGGTCTTGGGGCTGGGCAGTGTTGCACCCACTTAAGCATATTACTAAATACATATTACCAAGTACAAGGACCCAGGTTTGAGTCCCTACTCCCCACCTGCAGGGGGATGCTTCACAAGTGGTGGAGAAGGTCTGCAGGTGTATATATCATTCTCTCCCCCTCCTCTCAGTTTCTCTTTCTTAATTAAAATTAGAAAAAAAAAATGAGGGTCTTGTAATACATACTTTACCAGTATGTCTTTTTTATTGCATTTATTTCATTATTTATTTTTTAATGAAAGAGAAGCAGAGAGAACCACTACTCAGCTCTGGATTAAGACTGTATTGAGGGCTGAACCTAGGACCACAGAGTCTCAGGCATTAAAGTCTTTTGCATAACCACTATGCTGAGTCCCCCCAGCCCACTATATGGTTTTTTTAATGTAGATTTATGATCTTACTTTTTTTTTTTTAAAGAATTTATTTATTTATTTATTTTACCAGAGCACTGCTTAGCTCTGGTTTATAATGGTGTGGGGAATTGAATCTGGGACTCTGGAGCCCAGGCATGAGAGTCTGTTTGCACACTCATTATACTATCCACCCCGCTAACCAGTATGTCTTAAGTATAGAAAACCAGAGCATTCAGTGTAGTCTGTTAGAATATTTTGAATTAAAAACCAAGTCCTACATCATTAGACTCTAGGCAACCCTGACTTCAGTTGCCCACTCTATACTGATTAAGAAAGATTCCCAATTTTTTAATTTTATTTATTTATTTATTTATTTATTTATGCCTCAAGGGTTATCGCTGGGGCTCAGTGCCTGGACTACAATACACTGCTCCTGGAGGCAATTTTTCCCATTTTTGTTGCCCTTGTTGCTGTTATTATTGTTACTGCTGTTGTTGTTGCCGGCTAGGACAGAGAAATTGGGAGAGAAGGGGAAGACAGAGGGGGGGAAGAAAGACAGACACCTGCAGACCTGCTTCACCGCTTGTGAAGTGATGCCCCTGCAGGTAGGGAGCCTTGGCCTTCAACTGGGAATCCTTAAGGCGTTCCTTGTGCTTCGCACCATGTGCACTTAACCTGCTGCTACCGCCGGCCCCCAGATTCCCAAATTCTGTGCTCTTCAGAGAAAAGTGATTTTTCTCATATTGGTAGTAAAAGTTTAAACTGGCACAAATCTGCAGAAGACAATTTACTTACTACTTTGGATTAGACTTCCTAACTCTGGGAATTTTCCCATATTTGCCTATGCAAGTAATAAACAAGGTTCCCACTGCAGTAGCATTAATTATAGTAAAAACCTGGAAGTAGGGGCCTGGTTCTAGAGTCTACACTCTCAACTAAGATATAAAAGCTGTACTTCATGGCCAGACCGAACCCAGTCAGGAGATCCAGGTACCAGTTTAAAAGGTCTGGATATAACTTCTAAGCAGCCTGATTTAGTATCTCTGGCCAGAAGAGAGAAATTCAGGTATGAATTTAACAGCCACTGGAAAGCATGTTTTAATACCATGTATTGATCCAAAATATATTAAACAAGCAATTTTCCTTTATAGCCTGCTATGCAGAATAAAATTGGTTGTTGTATTTGAGGAAAAATAATGTACTACAATGATCTAAGTTATTTTGTAATGAAGGGTGGAAATTATATTTGCATACCTATTTTTAAGACTAAGATTCTAGAATTGCTTTGTTCTTAAAGTCAGTTTCATAGAAGAAAACATCTGTTTAAGGAAAACTAGAAGCATATTTGCATTTTTTTCACATTTTTATGACAAGTGAAACTAACTACAGCTGTAGAAAAAAAAAAAATTCTCCAAAACTTAAGACAAATCAAATTAAACAGATTGTAAAGTGACATCATCTTAATCCCAGAGCAAAAGCCTCTCTTTTCAGATCCTGCTGCACTAAGAATAACATTCTTCCCCATGTTCTCTTCCACGTAACCCTTAGTTTTCAAACAATTAGAAGCACTTCCTCCCTGTAAGGCTGCTTCTGAAGATCAAGATGGCAGATCCAAATATTTTTCTCTGCTAAAATCAATGTTGCAAGCACTTGTTCTTTATAGATCCCTATGACAAGAACTCCTCATAAGAAACTGGACAAATACAAATATGGTAGAAAAAGATGATTATTTTGGTGGTAGGAACTGTATAGAATTATATTCTTGTTATCTTACAATCTTGTTAGTCATTATTAAATCACTAAGTAAAAAAAGAAGAATGAAAGGATGGTTAGTGCTCCTTTGTGAGGTCTTTTATCTATTTCTGCTATTACTCATCACTTTACCGTTCTATTTGTTTAGTCTTTTACAAAGAACATTTACCTCTATCATGCAATTTAATACAACAAACTTCTAATACACTTCCACATTGACTGCATAAGGAAATTTAAGTTCAGTAATACCATATGACTCATTCAAGGCCATGTAGTTCTTAACATGCTGCACAAGAATACAAACTTTCTTTTCTTACTAAGCCCTACATTTTAGTATGGTACATGGCCTTGTTAGAAGTTTCTACCTCCAAATTTTTTAAATAATTTTCCCAAAACCACTTTACACTGTCTCAAGAATCTACAACAGTTTCCTATTTCAAACAATCCATACCCCCCACCTGATTTTACCTGACAGTTCTCTCAGAGATCTGTCCATTCAACTCACTACCTGAGAAACATCAGGAATCATCTATGTACCTTGCTGAAGAACTATGTACTTGTTAAGCCTTCCCTCCCTCTCTCCCAAAATAAAGTCCCAGTTCGACTGTTAGATCAAAAGCCTCTTCCTGGGGCACTCACCCCTTATGGATTAGATCTTAAGGATCATGCTCTCTCTCATTTGAACTTCTGTAAAAATACATATCTAAATATACCACATACTTTTTTTTTTTTTTTTTTAAACCAAAGCACTGCTCAGCTCTGGCTTATGGTGGTGCTAGGGATTGAACCTGGGTCGTTTGGTGCCTCAAGTATGAAAGTCCTTTTGCATAGCCATTATGTTATCTCTCTCACACACATACATACACCATATACTTTAACAAAATATTTATTAATGAGAGAGGGGTAGGAGGAGGGTGGAGGCACACCACAGCATCATCACTCTGGAACACGTGATACAGGAAATCAAACTCAGGACCTCACTCATACAAGTCTAGCACTCTACAGCTGAGCCACATTCCCTGCTACATAGTTTCATGTTTAGCACCCTATGTTCACCTATACTAAGTATTCTAACAGTAGAATCTTGACTTACTCCTGCGTCATTACATATATGTATTAGACACCAAAGGTACAAAGGTATTATCTCAAAATATTCGCCTCAATATTTCAGATGAAGAAAGGGAAGCTTAGGAGTCCGGCGGCAATGCAGCGGGTTAAGCGCAGGTGGCGCAAAGTGCAAGGACCAGCGTTAAGAATCCCGGTTGGAGCCCCCGGCTCCCCACCTGCAGGAGCGTCCCTTCACAGGCGGTGAAGCAGGTCTGCAGGTGTCTGTCTTTCACTCCCCCTCTCTGTCTTCCCCTCCTCTCTCCATTTCTCTCTGTCCTATCTAACAACGACGACATCAACAATAATAACTACAACAACAATAATAAACAAGGAAAACAAAAAGGGAAAAATAAATATAAATAAATATTTTTTAAAAAGAAAGGGAAGCTTAATGAGATTAACTGATTTACCAGTCCTCATGCGGCTTGAAAACAACAGAAACTACTTCAAAGAACAAATCAAGTAATTCCCAAATCTAGGTTCTTTTAAATACATAATGACATTATATACTTTCCAGCAACTAGTGAACGATTAGAAGAATGCCAGTGGAAAGTGCAGTCAAAGAGGCAGAATGAGCACAGGTTGTGAACTGTTCACTCGGTAGGAGTCATGAAAATGACCATCAATTGCCAATAGTGTCACTCTACCTGCCCAGCCCCCAGAACATGTTTCTATTTCTTAAAAGGCTGAAGAGTAGAGGACTGCCCGAACACACCCCTCACCCATCAATAGTGATCATATATTCATTTCCATCTTTTTAAATTTTGGATATAGAGAGAAATTGAGAGGGAAGGGGGATGAAGAGAGGAAGAGAGACCCCTACAGCCCTGTGTCACTGCGCATGAAGCTTCCCCCTGCAAGTGGGGACCAGAGGCTTGAACCCAGTCCTTGCAACTAGAATGTGTGTGCTTACCCAGTTCCATATATTTATTTCTTAAGCACCTACCATGTGTTAAGCATGAATTGAAACCTATTTTCGATTAAAAAGTTTGAAAGTTTGACTTATTTACTAGAGAAGTCATGCCTAAAATTTCTAATCAAAGTAGCCTAGAGTTCTACAATGCAAGAACTGAAAGGGACTTCAGGGTAAGGCTAAATTCATCATTTTACAGATGACAGAGAATACAACGTATTTCAAGATCACATAGCTAACGAGAGTCAGAAATAATACTAGAATTCTTATCTCCACACAACTGTGTCTTCCAAGATGCTATGCAAAGAAAGGGTAATAACCTTGTTGCTAGGGCTGCAATTAAAAAAAGGGGGGGGCTGGGAGTGGGGCTGTAGCGCAGCGGGTTAAGCGCAGGTGGCGCAAAGCACAAGGACCGGCATAAGGATCCCGGTTCGAACCCCGGCTCCCCACCTGCAGGGGAGTCGCTTCACAGGCGGTGAAGCAGGTCTGCAGGTGTCTATCTTTCTCTCGCCCTCTCTGTCTTCCCCTCCTCTCTCCATTTCTCTCTGTCCTATCCAACAACGACAACAACAATAATAACTACAACAATAAAACAACAAGGGCAACAAAAGGGAATAAATATTAAAAAAAGGGGGGGGTTGAATAGGCGACGGAGTAAGAGGTAAACATCAGAGGGCAGCAGGGTCATAAATCCCATCCACATACAGCATTTAGTGGCAGGCCAAGGGGGGGAAGAGGCAAGAGGGTAGAGAAGGAAAAGGACAATCAATAAATCCTACAGTCTCCCTGTGAGTCCAGTAAGAGGGGGAGCAATAAATACTAAATAATTTCAGCATTCCGGGTTATGATAAAATGCCTAGATATCTCAGTATGCAGGCCAACTAGCAACTTTGGAATCTGCAGAAGCATGCAGTGGTGGTGGCTGGAAGTTTGGGGCTATTGACTTCTTTTTTTTTTTAAATATTTATTTATTTATTCCCTTTTGTTGCCCTTGTTGTAGTTATTATTGTTGTTGTTGGATAGGACAGAGAGAAATGGAGAGAGGAGGGGAAGACAGAGAGGGGGAGAGAAAGATAGACACCTGCAAACCTGCTTCATCGCCTGTGAAGTGACTCCCCTGGCAGGTGGGGAGCCGGGGGCTTGAACCGGGATCCTTGAGCTTGGCGCCACCTGCACTTAACCCGCTGCGCTACCGCCCGACTCCCATTGGGGCTATTGACTTTTAAGGAGATGCGTTCATGCCTCCAGGTTTCTGAGCTTCCAATCAGTGGAGCGGGCCCACGAAACAACAGCAACCCCACAAAGGAAGAAAGGGAAGGGGGAGACGATGGCCGAGATGAAATGTGGAAATAACCTATTTATCAATAGCTACGGTGACTCGAGTTAACGACGAGAAACGCTTCTAAGAAGGAAAGCCCTAAAGAGGAAAGAGCCCCAGTTTGAGTTGGAGACACCACAATCTGCAAGCGCTGGTGGGGTTTCCGTAGTGGAACAGAGAACAACCCACCCTGCAGAGAAGCCGCTGAAAACGGGGGCGGGGATGAGAAGGTAGACTCGCCGCTTCCCGGGTCTCTCTAGTCCCCGACTGTTCCCGCAAGAACCTGATCCTCACCTTGTCCAACAAGCCGCTGCGGCTACTGCCTGTCCCGCAGCTGGAACCACCGCCAGAACCACCACCGCCAGAACCACCACCACTCCGGCCGCCCTGTGCAGCCGCCGCCATCTTGTCCGCCACAGTGTCTCCCTCCCCTCCGACTTGTCTAAAGGCGATTGGCTGACGCTGGGGGCGTGACGCGTCGCGCGGGCTCTTTCAGGATCCGTAGACTAGACTCGCTGACGCGAGGTTGCCGGCGGAAGTGGCCGCGGGGCTTGTCGGGACTTGTAGTGGTTAGACTCTCCGGCCGCCGGTTGCTGCCTTCCGTGTCAGCGGTCGCGTCGCGGTTACTAGGTGCTGAAGAAGCTTGTAGCCGGCGTCACCGTGGAGCGGTTTAGAGATTCACGGGAGGGTCGCAGGCGTTCTTCCCGCCTGACCGGGGCGTCGCCTTTGCGGACACCCCGGCAGAGGAAGAGACGCCGAAGGCAGGTGCGATTCGAAATTTGATTTACTCAAAGGATTAAGAGTGCCCACCACCACCACCCCCGTCTGAAGTAGCTTCCGCAGTGGAGTCCGCTTCTCCTGGCCTAGACCAGATACAGCACTGACAGCGGCTGTCATCTTGGCTGTTAGGTTATGTTTTAATGTTATATTAAACTCACATTTACTAGGTGATAACTGTCCTCTTGGCCATGTGCTGAGGCTCCTCTCCCCTCCCCTCCCCTCACCTCCCTAACTCATCCTTGGCATATGAGGAAACTAAGGAATGGCCTGTATTCGAACCGGATTTGGAAGCCTGGATTTTCCTTTATTTTATTTTACTCTATTATTTTTAATGAAGAAGAGATATAGGATATATAGACAGAGATGCAGACAAGACCAGAGCACCGCTTAGCTCTGGCTTAGGTGGTGCTGGGGATTGAAACTGGACCTTGGTGCCTCAGGCATGCGAGTTTTATGTATAACCATTATTTTGTCTCCCGAGACCGGAAGCCAGGATTTTCGTTTGTTTCTGTGTCTCCCCGCTCGAACCTCCCATCCAAATTCTGCAGTACTGTTGCTGGTATAACCTGAGACTCAAACCTAAAAAATAAATAAATAAATAAATAAATCTCAACAGCTTAGGCAATAAACAGGATTTTTTTTTTTTTTTGTTTCCATAGTTATTGCTGGGGCTTGGTGCCTGCACCACGAATCCATGCTCCTGAAGGCTATTTTTCCCGTTTTGTTGCCCTTGTTGTTGTTTTTATCGTAGTGGTGGTTATTATTATTGTTATTGGTGACGTTGTTGTTGGATAGGACAGAGAGGGGGAGAGAAAGACAGACACCTACAGACCTGCTTCACCACTTGTGAAGCGACTCCCCTGCGGGTGAGGAGCCAGGGATCCTTATGCCGGTCCTTGCACTTTGCGCTTAACCCCCTGAACTGCTGCCCGACCCCAAGCAGGATTTTTAAAAGTGAGAAATGGAAAGGCTGGTCTGAGAAGATATTACAGACTTCTAGAAACTTTGGCTTTCTCAAAATGTCTTTTTTTTTTTTAAAGATTTTTATTAATGAGAAAGATAGAAGGAGAGAAAGAAGGAACCTGATATCACCCTGGTACATGATCTGCCAGGTACTGAACTCAGGACCTCATGCTTGAGAGTCCAATGCTTTACCCACTGCACCACCTCGGGGACCACCCTCAATATGTCTCACCTATTCATTAGAGAAGATTAAGTTAGACGTATCTGGAGTGTCTCACCTGCTGTTTCAGGTGCTCCCTGGTCCGCCTACATTCAAAACTGGCCTGACCCACAGAACATTTGTCAGTTTTTTCAAGACCAACACGTGTAATTGCTAGACATGTGAAGAGCAAAAATAGAATGTGTAACACTCACGGAGCTGTGTGTATTTAGAATGTGATAGTATTCAAGTTTTTCATTAATTCACTCTTCCCTCAAAATGTTAATGAGTAGCTACATTACCCGGAACTGTACTAAGGGATGCAAGGGGATCAAGACAGACCTGTTCCTTACTTACTATCAAGGGATTCCTTAAATCTAGTAACCTAGAGTTATCATATAATATGATTGCATTATTTTCTGCTCTATTCTATTTCACCCTCATAGATCTCTCCCAAGTGTCCAGATGATTAAACAAACCCATATAAGGTGCATGCATGCTATGTAGTGACCACTGTTCTTGTCACTGGAGCAATATTCCTGAGTAAAGCAATGAAAATAACTGTCTTGATGAAGCTGATATGTAATATCACTCAATAATATTAGCTGAAATGTACTCACTTCTATGAAGAAATACAGTCAGCTTCCACTGTGATTGTTCTTGTTGGTTTATCATTTATAGATTCTCACTTTTCAAGATGCAGATCTGATGTCATCTGCTCTCTGAAACCTTCCTTCATACTTTGTCTTTTCTTCTCAGACAGAATAAAGAGCCACTGAGCATCGAGTTTATGGTTTGTTTGAATTTAGAAAATACTGACCAAAACCCCTTTATAAGGTGCTAGAGATAGAGGTATAGGTAAGACCCAGGCCTGGCCTTAGAGGTATTCACAGCCTGGGGTTGGGTTATGAGAAGGAGGTGACAAACAGGTACGTTCCCTTAAGTGTCTCCATTAAAAAGTAGACCAGAGGGAGTCGGGAGGTAGTGCACATGGCGCAAAGTGCAAGGACCGGCGTAAGGATCCCGGTTCGAGCCCCTGGCTCCCCACCCGCAGGGGAGTCGCTTCACAGGTGGTGTAACAGGTCTGCAGGTGTCTATCTTTCTCTCCACCTCTCTGTCTTCCCCTCCTTTCTCCATTTCTCTCTGTCCTATCTAACAACGACAACAATAATAGCTACAGCAACAATAAAAAACAAGGGCAACAAGAGGGAAAATAAATAAACATAAATAAATTAAAAAGTAGACCAGAGATGGTGCCTTGGAGAAGGGTTAGCCTGAGGAAGGGGAGATACTGGAAAGCTATCTGTATGAATCAGGCAAAGTAGAGGAACAGAAAAATGACCAAAGAATGGAGCAAGCAATGTATGCAGATAAGAAGAATTTATTTCTTTGTGTTTGTATGTTTTAAAACCAGAAGGCACTATAATTATCTGATCCAGTTTTGAGATCGAGAATAAAGGTAGCTGAAGTTAGCAGGGCAGACTTCTCGAACCTTTTCTCCTAGCATACATATATGATCCATACTTTTAAGGTTACTTTCTAGACAATGTTGTATGGGGGCTATTTGCCCTTCATAGCCCATTGTTAATCAACACACTCTCTTGCTAGTTACTCTGGGCTTCAACAGCATCCAAAAAGTATTTTTCATGATACTATATGAAGACTCTATCTCAGACTTCCTTGGGGCATAGGGATTCTCTAGTCTTCTCACCTACTATTCCCCATAAGGAACTAAGATTTCAGGGCCAGACAGTAATGCACCTGGTTCAGGGCACACATTACGGTGTGCAAGGATCCAGGCTCAAGCCCATGGTCCTCACCTGCAGGGAGAAAGCTTCATGAGTGGTGAAATAGGGCTGTAATGTCTGTCTCTATTTACCCCTCCCCTATCAATTTCTCACTGTCTCTATCCAATAATAAAGAAATAAAAATACATTTTTTCAAAAAAAACTAAGATTTCTATGATTAGATGGACCCAGGTCTAGATATTCCACCTGATGAGCTTCAGTGGTCCATCCTTTGTGTTACATACCTAGCAAAAGTCTTTTGGGAGTCGGGCGGTAGCGCAGTGGGTTAAACGCAGGTGGCACAAAAGCGCAAGGACCGGCTTAAGGATCTGGGTTCGAGCCCCCAGCTCCCCATCTGCAGGGGAGTCCCTTCACAGGCAGTGAGGTAGGTCTGCAGGTATCTCTCCTTTATCTCCTTCTCTCTGTCTTCCCCTCCTCTCTCCATTTCTCCTATCCAACAACAGTGACATCAATAATAACTACAACAATAAAACAACAAGGGCAATAAAAGGGAATAAATAAATATTTAAAAATTAAAAAAAAAAAACTTTTCCCAGATTGGGCCTTATCTTTCAACTTTGTCTCTGCTACTTTTACTGTGTGTAAATTTATTTTGTGTAGACAATAACATAAGTAATCCTTTCCTTTCTGATTTGTACCTCTTAGCACTCTAGCCCCACCCTATTTTTATAAAATTGTTCCTTTATGCTTTCCCTTTTATATCTCTTGCTCTATCTCTACATCTGTCTATGTCTGGGATCTTTAGTCCTTTGTTGTTTTTCTAAGTTCCAGATTAGATATATTTGGCATGAGAAGGGTCACATATTTGATGAGAAAATTCAAGAGCTCTGAACAGCAAGCTAAGGAGTATATCATCTATTTCACAGGTGAAGAAAAAGGTGAAGAAACACAAAAAAAAGGAATTTAAGGGATTTTTCCCGAAGTTAAAGATAAAGTAAGTACTCTGCACACTAGAAGCGAGATCCCTACACTCTGAGTTACTAGAGCCTTCTCCAAAAGACATTACTTTCCTGTCAGCTAGTTGCACATTTATTTGGCAATTCACCTAATACATTGGTGAGATTGGTCACGAGAGATTTTCTGGAAGATATATTTACTGAATTGCTATTGATCTTTCCATATCTGCCCATCTTCTCAATATAGTTTTAGTGAGTTCTAGGTTCAGGGATAAGGTATTACCTGTCCTATAATGGGTGGGAAGTTAGTAAGTTCAGAAATCAATTTTAACAAAGTAATAAATTCTACATTAGGAAAATTATAGGATGTCACAGGCACAGAGGAGAGGCTTCTAACCCTTTCTGGGGTAGTCGTAATGTCAGGAAAATTTCAGTGCCTAAGTCTAAAGCATCTATCAATATCACTCATTCATTCCACAGATAATTGTGGCCATCTGTTGTGTTCCATGTTTTGTGGCAGTTACTGTAATAAACACATTGTTATTCTTGTGGATGATTTAAGAGTCTAATTAGGAAAATAAAAAATATGGATTAAAAACTGTTGGCTCTAGATACCAAGATATCTTTCTTTTCACTCATATATGTTCACTGGGTATTTCCTTTGCACATTGGTGGGAAAAGGACAGTAAATTGAATAAGCTTCCAGACATAGAGGTTCATAGACCTCTGAAGATGTTCCTTCCCTCATGGTTATTGGTGATCTTTTAAGGGATAAAGAACTTCAGCCTTAGGGACTGAAGGGATAACTCACCAGGTAGGGTGTCTACATTGCCGTGCAGATGGTCCAAGTCTGAACTCACATCACATGGGAGTTTCTGGGAGGCAACAGAGAAAGCTTTACTTCTGTGGTCTCTGTCTCGCTATCTGAGTTTATTAGAGCAGTGAAATTATGTTTCTGGAAGGAAGGGAGGGAGGAAGACAGGCCCAAGTCTCATCATATCCTCACCAACCCCCAAAGAAACTGATGTTGATAAAGAGATTCAACTTTAAAAGGGATACAGAAGAAATGCTCCAGGGTTTAGCAAAAGCAGAATTTTTTTTTTTTTTTTTAACCACTGGAAGGGTAATAAAGTCAACAAAAGGGTGATATCTTCACTGGGTTTAGAAAGAAGATTTTCCCCTATTACCAATACCTTTTGCCCTCCTTTGTGAAAATTATGATGTCCAAAAGCATAAAAGTGGCTTGTCCGAGTTCACTTTGCTTAGTTATTGAAACTAGAGTCAAAATTTAGGTTTACTTTCTCCAAATTGGTTGCCCTTACTATTGTACCACTCTGCTCATATTTGTCTCTTCCTGTAAACATTTCCCCATCTGATCCCAGTTCACTCTTTACTCACTTCCTTTTTACTGACTACCCCAACTCTCCATCTCTGGGTCCTACAGTTTTTTTCTTCTTCCCCTGGCCAGCAGCTTACAGGTTCCCAAACTCCCACTGCCCAAAGTTGTCTGAAGCTGTCCCACAGCAGCAGATTTGGGGATGACTTGAATAAAGAAAAGCTCAAGAGCCAGCAAAATAGTTCACTTGGATATTGTGGTGCTTTGCCATGTGCCTGACCCACATTTGAGCCCTGTCCCCACTACACTGAAAGAAGCTACAGTGCTGTGGTCTCTCTCTCCCTTGCTTATCTCTTATCCCTTATCTCTGCTTCTCCATGTCCATCAATAAAAAAAAAAAGTAAATAAGAACATCTCAAATCTCAAAATTCAGGTTTAGCAAACTTAAATAACAGTCTGGGAAGTGACACAGTGGATAAAGCATCAGACTCTCAAGCATGAGTTTCTAAGTTTGATCCCTGGTGTCCCATAAATGAGGGTGATGCCCTGGTTATTTCTTCCCTCCCCTTACTAATAGATAGGTAAAAAAAAATTTATTTTTTAAATTTATTATCATTTTTTTTATCAGAGCACTGCTTACCTCTGGTTTATGATGGTACTGGAATTTGAACCTGGGTCTTTGAAGCCTTAGGCATGGGAGTCTCTTTGTGTAACCGCTATGCTACCTACCCCCTACATGGTAAAACTTTCTTTTTTTTTTAATACTATTCTTTCTTTCTTTCTTTAATATTTATTTATTTTCCTTTTTATTGTCCTTGTTGTTTTATTATTGTTCTTGATGTTATTGTTGTTGGATAGGACAGAGAGAAATGGAGAGAGGAGGGGAAGACAGAGAGAGGGAGAGAAAGATACACACCTGCAGATCTACTTCACCGCTTGTGAAGGGACTCCCCTGCAGGTGGGGAGCCAGGGGTTTGAACCGGGATCCTTACGCTGGTCCTTGCGCTTTGCACCACATGCGCTTAACCCACTGAACTACAGCCCGACTCCCGGTAAAACTTTCTTAAAAAAAGGAAAGCTTAGATCTTTTATTAGACAGTTATTGCAGAAATATAAAGTATTTTAACTGAATTTTCAAGAGTATTATCAGATAAACAAAATAGAAAGGGCTATTTTAGACTGAAGGACAAAGACAGGGAAGTTTGTATGTAATTAATTTATTTGGTGAGTAAGCCTGATGGTCAGAGATGGCAAGAACTAGAAAGTTTAGAATGTAGGACTCTCAGATCCTCAAGAACAGACTTAAGCCTATCCAGAAAACTGTTACAATATTCTAGGTAGGAATTGACTAGAGACTTAGTGAAAGATAGAAAAGTACATTAAAGCAGAATTTCTGAGCAGGAATTTTCATGATTTGGTACCAGTCAATGAAATCCCATTTCATCTAGTACTATTTTTTTCTTTTAAGATTTATTTAAGAACAAAAGAGAGAACCAGAGCATCACTCTGGCACATGCAATGCCAGGGGTCAAACTCAGGGTCTCATGCTTGGAAGTCCAAATGAATTACCCACTGTGCCATCTTCCAACCTACACCAATAAATTACTTATCAGATTTCTCTTTCTAAAACCTCAACTTGAGTCATGGCTCTTGTTTATCTACAAGGTGAAGCCTGAGCAGCTGGTCTGGCACTGGAGTTTCTTCAGGAACAGACACCTTCCTCTCCAGACTGTTGCTCAAAATATCCCAAACACCCTCCTTCCACTTTCTGGGTCAGTTTTTTCTCTTTTTTTACTTATATTTATTTATTGTGTGAGAGATCATGAGAAAGGAGAGAGAGAGAGAGAGAGAGAGAGAGACCGACCCCAGAACACTGTTCAGTGGAAGTATAGGGTAGTGCCCAGGGTTGAATCTGCAGCTGACAGATATATGCTCTGACAGGCTTAGTTCTCTCCCTGGCCCTAGGTCAGGCTTTTTACTTTCTTCCTAACTTCTTTCCTTCTCATGTTTCAGGGAAATGAGAATTTATTGAAATAAAGTAGGGTTAGAAAAGACAGAATAGGGAGTCGGGCGGTAGCACAATGGGTTAAGCGCATGTGGCGCAAAGCGCAAGGACTGGCGTAAGAATCCCCGTTCAAGCCCCCAACTCCCCACCTGCAGGGAACTCGCTTCACAAGTGGTGAAGCAGGTCTGTAGGTGTCTATCTTTCTCTCCCCCTCTCTGTCTTCCCCTCCTCTCTCCATTTCTCTCTGTCCTATCCAACAACGACGACATCAATAACAACAACAATTATAACTACAACAATAAAAAAAAAACAAGAGCAAAAAAAGGGAATAAATACATAAAAAAGAAAGAAAAAAAAAGAGAATGGGGGCCAGGTGGCAGCACAGTGGATTAAGTGCACATGGCGCAAAGCGCAAGGAGCAGCATAAAGATCCCAGTTCATGCCCTCAGCTCCCCACCTGCAGGGGGGGGGGTCACTTCACAGGTGGTGAAGCAGGTCTGCAAGTGTCTACCTTTCTCTCCCCCCCCTCTGTCTTCCCCTCCTCTTCCATTTCTCTCTGTACTATCCAACAACAACAACATTTTGTAATGATAAAAATAACAACAAAGGGAACAAAATGGCCTCTAGGAGTAGTGGATTCATAGTTCTGGCAACCATGTCCTCTGTCTTAAGTCCTTGCTGTTTGGAATGTTTCTCTCTATCAGAAAACTCAAAACTTACTTAACCAGTCCTGTTCTCATCTGGACATCTAAAATGTACCTTTTCTTTAAACTGTCAGAGCAAAGAAAATTTATAGTGGCCACTTAATATACACCAGACACTGCCTTTCTAAATTGATCTCCCATCTATTGACCCAACTATACATGTGAGGAAACTGAGGCCCAGAGCATAGAGAAACTTTCCCAGTCACAGAGTGAGGAAAGAGAGTCAGAATCCAAAGTAGGTCTGTCTGAACCCAAAGATGATGTTTAACTGGTATTCTACAGAGGCAAGGATTATTTAAACTGAAAAACCCAGAGCCTCTTCTTCTTCATCACCTCCTCCTCCTCCTCCACCTTCATTTAAAGGGCAGTCCATTTCTGAATTAGGGCAATAGGCCTCTGGAGCAGCCTCAGAGGTAAGGTGTGGGTTGAGGTGTGTCCCAATGGACTCACAACCAAGGTTGGAGTGAGAGAACCACACTGTATTTTCTCACTCTTCTACTTCTCACCTTCCCTTCTTTGCTCTCAGGGACATGGCCTCCTCAGGAATCTACAAGCTGGATGACGGGAAGCCTTACCTGGGCAACTGCTTTCCAGCTAAAAATCTGCTTCGGAAACCAGAGGAAGGTCAGGTGATTTCTCAGTGCTTTTAATTCATACTCATCCCTTATTTTCTAAAAGAGAAGAAACGGGGCCAGTGGTAGTGCAGGGGTTGAGCGCACGTGGCACAAGGACCAGCATAAGGACCCCAGTTCGAGCCCCCGGCTCCCCACCTGCAGGGGAGTCGCTTCACAGGCGGTGAAGCAGATCTGCAGGTGTCTGTCTTTCTCTCCCCTCTCTGTCTTCCCCACCTCTCTACATTTCTCTCTGTCCTATCCAACAACGACATCAATAACAACAATAATTTTAACTACAACAATAAAAATAAATTAAAAAAACAGCTCCTTAGCTGTTTAAAACCCTCAAGGGAATTCTCAGTTTGAGTTTATCATTTCACATCAACACATACAAATCCATAGGAAATAAATACAGGTGTCTGTGTGTGTCTTTATTAGAAGATGATTGTATATTTCCTAGTTCACTGAGAGAAATGACTGTTCAGTAGCAAAGAACATATCTGTCACCTAGATCTTTGTTTCTAAATACCATTCTTCAATAAAAAGAGCCTGTACTCCTCACAAAAAATATGCTCCCAGTATTGTTACAACAGAATTAAAAACTGTGCCTGGAACATCTTATAGTGTTAGGAAGTAAAGATATGTTCAGAAAATTGATGGGGAGCTGTGTCAAAAGGACATAGGAGTCAACCCAAAGGAGATCCCAAAGACCAAAGCTGGGGTAATAATCTAAGCAGGCAGATAAAGGTACATTGGAACATAAAGGTGGATTCTAAGCCATAGAATACGTATCTGTGAATTCATAGTGATATCAATCAACATTTTAATATCATTACAAGAGAAGAAGGTGGTGTATTGCACCAAAGTACAAGTCTCTGGGGTGGGTGGGGGAGGAGAGTCCAGGTCCTGGAAGAGGATGACAGAAGACCTAGTGGGGGTTGTATTGTTATATGGAGAACTGAGAAATGTTATCATGTATAAACTGTTGTATTCACTGTCAAATGTAAAACATTAATCCCCCAATAAAGGGGAAAAAAAGAAAAAGAAAAAAGGAGAAAAAAGAAGAAAGAAAATGAGCAAAGGTAGGGGTCAGACAGTGGTACACAGGTTAAGTGCTCACATTACTATGCACAAAGACCCAGGTTCAAGCCCCTGGTCCCCACTTGTGGGCGGGAAACTTCATGAGTGATGAAGCAGTGCTGTAGGTGCCTCTCTTTCTCCCTCTCTGTCTCACTTTTTTTTCTCATTCAATTTCTTTCTGTCTCTATCTAAAATTTATATATAGCCAGGTGTTAGCACACCTGGATAAGTGCACATTGTACTAATCACAGGGACCCACATAAGGTAATGGGTTTGAGCCCCAGTTCTCCACCTGTAGGGGGACACTTCACAAGGGGCAAAGCAGGTCTTTGGAGTTTTTTTTTTTTTTAATTTTTTAAATTTATTTATTTATTTATTGTCCCTTTTGTTGCCCTTATTGTTTTTTTTATTGTTGTAGTTATTATTATTTTTGTTATTGATGTCATTGTTAGATACGACAGAGAGAAATGGAGAGAGATGGGGAAGATAGAGAGGGGGAGAGAAAGATACCTGCAGACCTGTTTCACCACCTGTGAAGCGACTCTCAGGCAGGTGGGGAGCTGGAGGCTCAAACTGGGATCCTTACGCGGGTCCTTGCTCTTGGTGCCACGTGTGCTTAACCCACTGTGCTACCGCCCAACTTCCTGTTCTGTGTCTTTTCCCTCTCTCACTCTCTGTTTTCTCCTCTTAATTTTTCTCTGTCTCTATTCAATAAAATGGAAAAAATGGCCAACAGGAACAGTGCATTCATATTGCCAGCACCAAGCCCTGGCAATAACCCTGGAGGAAAAAATAGAGTGCCAAGTAGTATTGTACCTGATTAAGAACACACATCACGGGAGTCAGGCGGTAGCGCAGGGAGTTAAGCTCACTTGGCCCAAAGCACAAGTACCGGCCTAAGAATCTCAGTTTGAGCCCTTGGCTCCCTACCTGTAGGGGAGTCGTTTCACAGGCAGTGAAGCAGGTCTGCAGGTGTCTGTCTTTCTCTGTCTCTCTCTGTCTTCCCCTCCTCTCTCCATTTCTCTCTGTCCTATCCAACAACAACAGCAATAGCAATAACAATAATAACTACAACAATAAAACAACAAGGGCAACAAAAGGAAATAAATAAATATTAAAAAATAATAATAAAATAAAAGAACACACATCACAGTACACAAGGACCCGGGCTCAAGCCCCTGGTCCCCACAAAAAAAAAAGTAGGAGGGAGAGGAACAGGAGGAACAGTTCTTCCTGGTTGCATAATTCCACTTTTTTAAAAATCAAAAACAGATAACTCTTTTTAAAATTTTGTTTATTAACTTTATTTATTGGGTAGAGACAGCGAGAAATGAAAAGGTTAGGGAGATAGAAATGGAGAGAGAAAGAGAGACACCTGCAGCCTTGCTTCACCGCTTGCAAAGTTTTCCCTCTGCAGGTGGGGACTGAGAACTCGAACCTGGGTCCTTGAGCACTGTAACATGTATGCTCAACCAGATGTGCCACCACCCGGTCCCTAAGTCCACTTTATAAATGTAATTATGAGGGAAATATAAGACAATTAAGACATTTAGAGTAATAATTTATGCAGAAGAGAAACTTATAAAGATATGGAGGCAGAGTTACCCAGAGAAAGAACCAGTAGGAGATATTAACATAGATTAGATAAAGATATACATATATTTATATATTTCCATCCTATAAGTTACATGTTTGCATGACTGTGTGTATATGTGTATACACGCACACGCACACGGGACTGGCTTATGACATTATGCTAATAAATCAAATATATAGAGCAGGCAAACTAAAAACTCAGTGAATTGGTGCCACTTCATTTTTAAGACACAAAATTTCTTCTTTTAGAAAACCAGAAGTTTTTTTTTTTTTTTCAGCTGATTGGATGAGGGCCCACAGAAGTTATTGGCAATCGTCTTACTTAATATCAACTGCCTTTGTTTTATTAGCCACAACTATAAAATACCTTCACAATAACACCTAGATTGCTGTTTAAGAAACTGTTTACCATAACCAGCTAAATTGACATATACAATTAATTACACATCACAGTGGCTAGCATTAGTGCATAAAAATACAACAAACAGGATTTTTACAAAATCTCAAGGTGTCTGTATTAATTGGAAAGGGAAAAAATAGTAACTTCTCAGTAAGGAAGCCAGGCAGATGCCACCTTAAGAGAGTCATCAAAATTAACATCACCAAATAATAAGGCATATAGATAACATGTGCCCCCTGATATGGCACTCTGTGAAGAACAAAGCATTGCCCAAACTGGTGCTTTTACTGAAGTGTAAAGCCTTAATCTAGCTATAGGGAAGAATCAAGCAAATTCACATTAAGGGATATTTATAAAGTGATTGAGTAGCTTCAGGAGCACATAAGAGAAAGACTGAAAATCTCATAGATGAAGGATTAAGAAGACATAAGAAATGACAACTAAATTAAATGAATGTGAGATTCCAGAGTAGAAAGAGGACATTATGGAGAAAACTAGCAAAATTTACAGAAAGTTACAGAGAAGTCATGGTTTTAATATCTTGATTTTAATAGTTTATTATGATCTATAGGATGTTGACATTGGGGATAAACCCTTCCCATGTTTTTTGTTTGTTTTGTTTTTTGTTTTTTTAACCAGATCATAGCTCAGCTCTGGCTTGTGCTGTGGAGGATTGAACCTGAGATCTTGGAGTCTCTTTGCATAATCATTATATTATCCCTCCCACCTCCCAAGAAAACTTTTCCCCCTAACAGCCTATCTCACTTGAAACTGGAACTGCTTATTCTGGTCCTCAACACCTTTTCCACTCAACTCTGTTCACATCTGCATCCTTATTTCTTTTCTTGCACATTCGTCTTCTGACGTGCTGTGGGCCTTCATTCTTTATTGGGAGTTTTGGCACCAACTCAAACTAGAGTCTCCAGGAGGTAAGGGTATGGGGATTGAACCTGGGAAAACCAAAGCCCACCGCCTTAGCTAGTGGTGCATGGAGTCAGACCTAGGTGGGGATAGGAAATGGTTCATATCACACATAGGGCAAGGACTACCTCCAAGAAGCTGGATGGGGAGCAGTGATGAGAACAGCTTCAGACATGCCTCTGAGGCAGACAAGGCTGTACAGACAAGGAACCCCAGTGGGGATATGCACCAAGCTACTTCCCACAGCTTTGTGCTGCTATCCTTCAACATGGTGCCTACTTTCCATACCTCCATGTACTTTTTGTGTTCATCCCTCTGTCCAATCTGCCTGATTTTTTCATCGTCAAATAGTGAACTTCTAATTTCCTGCATTCTCCTCATGTCTAGGCTGGTAGCTACCCCCTCTGGGCTTTCTTAGCACTGCTTATGTTACTGAACTCATGAGTCAGGGCTTTGGTTTTACCCACCCTCATAGCCCCAACTTCCAACACATGGTATATGCTCAGAAAAGGTCTGAATGGAATATTGTGGGCAGGGGTTGTGGCTCAAGGTTCATTTAATTATTCACTTCTTCTTCTAGCGTTTGCCCTTCTTCCGTAGCCAGTCAACAGCGTCAGGTTGAGCCTGATGTAAAGTTTCGAGACCTCCTTTGAATCTGGAGAGGTGGCAGTCGTTGACTATGTGGGTCATAGTTTGTCTGTAGCTGCAGGGGCAGTTTGGGTCGTCTCTGGCTCCCCAGCGATGGAACATAGCGGCACACCGGCCATGGCCTGTTTGATAGCGATTGAGGAGGGCCCAATCATAACGTGCTAGGTCAAAGCCGGGTTGACGCTTGCAGGGGTCTGTGATGAGGTGTTTGTTCTTTACCTCAGCTGACTGCCAACTCTGTTTCCAAGAGACTGGAACAGAGAAGTTCAGTGTAGGCATAGGGGACCAGATTGGGTGACGAGACGTCAAGCGTTGGACAGGGTGGGCGAAGCTATCCGCGTATATTGGCAGGTCGGTCGAGCGTAGACGTGGGAAATGAACTTAGATGATGCCGCATCCCAACGAATATCTGGCGGGGCGATGTTGCTAAGAACTGGCAGCCATGGAACCGGGGTGGAACGGATGGTTCCAGAAATTATCCTCATGGAGGAATATAATTTGGAATCGACCAAGTAGATATGGGGGCTACGGAACCATACTTATTCACTAAGCAATACTTACAATGTCATAAACTCAGCAAAGACTTTGGGAATACACAGATTTTTTAATGCAATTTTATTTTTTATTTTTTAAAATTATCTTTATTTATTTATTGGATAGAGACAGCCAGAAATTGAGAGGGAAGGGGGTGATAGGGAGGGAGAGAGACAGAGAGACGCCTGCAGCCCTGCTTCACCACTCGCAAAGCTTTCCCTCTGTAGGTGGGGGCTGGGGGATTGAACCTGAGTCCTTGTGAACTGTAACATGTGTAACCAGGTGCACCACCACCCAGCCCCCAGGAATACACAGATTACTAAATCAGACAAAATAGCTTTTTTAATGTTTTTTTTTTGTATGTTTGTTTGTTTTGTTTGCCTCCTGGGTTATTGCCGGGGTTCAGTGCCTGCACTATGAATCCACTTCTCCTGAAGGCTATTTTTCTCATTTTGTTGCCCTTGTTGTTGCCTTTGTTATTGTTATTTTTGCTGTTGCTGTTGTTGTTGTTGGATAGTACAGAGAGAAATGGAGAGAGGAGGGAAAGACAGAGAGGGAAGGGAAAAATAGACACCTGCAGACCTGCTTCACTGCCTGTGAAGTGACCCCCCTGCAGGTGGGGAGCCGGGGGCTTGAACCAGGATTCCTACACGGATCTCTGCACTTCACGCAATGTGTGCTTAACCCAGTGTGCTACCACCCAGCCCTCACAAAATAGCTTTTATGGAACTTTTAAAAATAAAATCATTAGAGTTAAGCGAATTCCTTGCAGTAAATAAATTCATGCAAACAAAGATAGATTTTAGACTATTGACATGTCATGGGTTCTGTCAAGTGGGCTTACTGGTAAACTTTACTTTCTTCCTTTTTGCTTACACATATTTCCTAATGCTTTCTACAGTGCACGTGTATGGTCAGGTGTTTTGTTAAATGCAAGCTGTTGGGCTAGTAGATAGCTTACCCAGTAAGACACACACCTTACCTTCTCACAGTGCTGATCTTCTCAACAGGGCGAGGACACTGGTCGGTAACTCGGAAAGGTACCCTCAAAAAGAAGTTGAAGGGTGTGGTTGAAGCACCAGGTCAGCAAATCCAGAAGAAAGTTTCTTTTGAGGTCACAGGAAGGAAAGGGTTTCGACAGGAAAACCAACTGGACAATCCTGAACGCGTCCTGGACCGGGATTTTCTGGTGAGAGTAAATACATTCTGCAGTAACTTGCTGACATGAGCTGGTGACTTTCCAGGATGGAGGAGGAACTGCTCTACTCAGCACTGGTAAAACTACCCCCAAGGCCATCCCAAACTCTTTTTTTTTTTTTTTTTTTTAGTATCACAATGTTTATTGATAGATACAAGTATATAAAAGCAGGGCATGAACATGACTTGATAAATTAAGTAGACTTAATTTCAAAACTATAATAAGAGGGACCAATTCAAATTCTCACCATTGTTTCACACCCACAAAAACCACTTCAGGGGCATTAACAATCTCTCAAAACTGATCAGTTTTGTGCAAGTAATCAATGTTTCTTTTAAAAAGACTTGTGCACTTGTCCAGGCTCAAGGATATTAAAATCTAGCACATAAAGCCCATTACTAGAGCTAGAAATACAGCCAATATACTATTATAGCAACAACCATCAATTATAGTTAATTTTTTTCTGTGCAATCAAATGGATAGTCAAATATTGCAACAACTCAAGTATTACTGAGCAAAGTACATGTCTACCATATTCAGTGTAGCAATTCAGTTTTCTAACTTAAAACAGCCTATGATAACTGGCAACAAAGAAGGTCTTTGCAATAGACTGCCTCTGCTTGAGAACTTATGATGTAATCATTGCATGCTGCTAATATACTATCTAAACATTAAAGATACTCCTAAAATATTTGATGGTAGACTACAGTTAAGACATTACACTACAAGAAAAACAACAACAAAATACCTTATGCAGAAGGAAATCCTAACTGATGTGCTTCTGCTTTAAATACTGTGAAAACATTGCAGCAGGATGAATTTTCACAGTGGTTAGGTCAAATGCAGTTACATCATAGCAACAGTATGTTTTGCACAATTTAAGGCTTTGGCTGGTTCTTTAGTCAGCTTCTGCCTCTGATTCTTCTTCTTCAGCAGTTTCTAGCCAAGATAGCCACTGATTCACCTGGAACAAAGCCTTGCCTTTCCCAGGACCCAAACTCTTACAGTGATGTTGACTAAGTACAGTCAGGATGATGTAGGAAGCCAAAGTTTGCTTCACGTGTAATATTTTTCTCTACCTCCATCTAGTGCAATAGGTATTATCCCTATTACATAGTTGCTACCATGCAGTTGAAAAAAATGAAATTCAGAGAGATAACCTACCTTGGCTAAGTTACTAGCACTTTGGCCCACTCAGAATTAGAACTACTCAGGACTAGAATTCTGGTGTACTGACTCCAAACTATATACATTTACATCATATCAGGTAGAAACCCTTAACTAAATTGAAGCGGCAAAGGAATAGGTTGAGTGAAGAACAAACTGACATTTCAATCTCAGTGCCTAGTAAGATACAGAGATTTCTGCTCTGTTTTGTGGTGATCTCTCTCTCTTTTTAAAAAGTTTATTAGTGATTTAATATTGATATACAAAATTACATGTCAACAGGGGTGTAAACTCACTCCACCAGGGTTCTGAATCTTCAGTTTCCCCACTGCAAGTCACCACAGTTTCCCTAAGGTTGTTTTCCCTAAGGTTCCCTATGGGCCAACCATCTTCTCAACAACTGTCTACATTTATACATATTGTCCCCTTTTTTCTTCCTGATCCAATCCTCTCTTTCCCTGTAAGCCACCATGACAACAATACTACATCCATATGTTCCTCTCCTTTTCCTCCTCTCTCTTCAGGTGCTGCTGGAACTAGAGTTCAGAGTCGGGGGTGGGCTCTTTATGAGTAGAAGAATTACAGAACATCTCTTACTCTGGCTTCACTCTACTGCAAACATATCACCATCCTGGCAAAGAGGGGAGTCTCTGATTTAAGTATTGGGATCTCATTCCTCTTGATCTTCCTGTCTTTTGTTGTCTATTCCTAAATAATTCTCTGATTCCACGTGATGCTAGTGATCAGATCTCCCTTCCTGACCTGTCTACTCCATGTCTCATTTGACTAAATCCTAATAAACTTATATTTCCCTGCCCCCACCCCCTATACCTCCAAAAAAGAAAGATTGGGAAGGTTCTACACTCTACTACCTTTGTGGGGGTTTTGTTTGTTTTGATTTGGTTTGGTTTTGGTTTTAGTGTTTGACTGAAGGTCAGGGAAGCCAAACAGATATTATCTAGCACCTAGGGCTACCATCTTCTTTTACTGGATAATTCAAGTAACTTCCTAACTAGTTTATACCAACTAGAGTGCTTTTACAGCATGTAAAAAGAAAACAGAGATATTTTTACTTCATGGTTATTTAACTTGCTGGTTAAATGTCACCTTCTTAAGTTCCTCCATCTGTTTGCCCTTTCATCTTCAGCATGTTAGTTTGTCCTTTTGGGTTAATTGCCTTCATAATCCCAAGATTACTGCAGCAACTATAATCATCACATATAAAGGATGAGATCTGGAGGTAGAAGCTAGATTGCTATTATCTTATGTTCTTATTCCAAAAGAAAAAGCTTCTCAGAATGTACCTTCTACTCCAGCAGGTAGTGCCTCACTAAGCCAAATCTGGCACAGGCCCAAGTAACTGGTGAGGGTAACTCAACCTCCTTGATTGGCTTAATGTTTGTTTGTTTGTTTGTTGTCAGTAGAGACTGAAATTGAAAGAGAAATGGGAGATAGAGGGAGGAAGGAAGGGAGAAAGAGAAGTACAAAAACCTTAATTTTTTTTTTTTATTTTTATTTAAGAAAGGATTAATTAACAAAACCATAGGGTAGCAGGGGTACAATTCCACACAGTTCCCACCACCCAATCTCCATTTCCCACCCCCTCCCCTGATAGCTTTCCCACTCTCTATCCCTCTGGGAGCATGGACCCAGGGTCATTGTGGGTTGCAGAAGGTGGAAGGTCTGGCTTCTGTAATTGCTTCCCCGCTGAACATGGGCGTTGACTGGTCGGTCCATACTCCCAGTCTGCCTCTCTCTTTCCCTAGTAGGGTGGGTCTCTGGGGAAGCTGAGCTCCAGGACACATTGGTGGGGTCTTCAGTCTAGGGAAGCCTGGCCGGCATCCTGATGACATCTGGAACCTGGTGACTGAAAAGAGAGTTAACATACGAAGCCAAACAAATTGTTGAGCAATCATGGACCTAAAGCTTGGAATAGTGGAGAGGAAGTGTTAGGGGGGTACTCACTGCAAACTCTAGTGCACTTCTGCTTTCAGGTATATATTTTGCAGTAGTTTATGGATACGTGTGAACATATGCTCTCTCTCACAGAAACTGGTGTATATCTAGGTTTTGGGACTTTGTTAGAAAGTGAACCACCTGAGATGAAATTAGAGTATACTATGAAAGGAAAGGAAAGGTCTCACCCGAGTAATGAAGTTGAAGGGTTGTCATTCCACACGTGAAGTCTCTGGACACAGTCTGAAGTGAAGCATGTTGAGGTGACAATCGTTGCGTTGGTTAGGTTGTGATCAGCAGATGCATTATTATTTGATACGGATTGGGAGAGGCATACGGGAAAGTGGGCCCTATCCAAGGGTTCCAGGACTGGGGAAAGTAGAGGCTCTATAGTGGAGATGTGAGGTTCCTGCTGTCTTAGGGTTCAAAAACACAATCGATAGTTAATGTTATCATCACATTATTTGGTAATTGGGTTAACTTTGAAAAGTCCTTTTGTTAGGGTTTGCTGTACAGTACCCAGTATCTTGTATATAGCTGTGCTATTGGTTGCTTCTGATCTACTTGGTCTAGTCTTTTGAGAGAGTCTGCATATCAATTACACTGCATATATTGAGAAAAGATTCAGTTTGTGTTTTGAAAAACTTCGAGACATACAATTAATTTTCCCCCACTCGTATTAATTAACTAGTGATTTATATGACTACATTTTACTAGGAGTGTACATAAACACCATTCCCACCACCAAAAGACTGTGACCCATCCCTCCCCCCCACTCCCACCCCCCACTGGCCCAGGAAGCTGCATGTCTACCCTTCACCACAGGGTTTTTACTTTGGTGCCCTACTTACAATTTTTTTATCAATAAATAAATAAGGGGTTTTTTTAACAATAAATAAGAGAAGTGGCTCTAGACAAGGTAACTAACAATGCCTAATAGTTTCTTCCCTGTTTTCTCATCCTTGTATGTGTATCAGTCACAGCAGTTTTTATAAAATTGCTGTCAGCTCTTGCCAAAGAACCTCTGACAACTTTCTGTGAACTTCAGGGAGAAATCCACACTTCAAAAGTAGTGTGGACCTAAACAATCTAACTATTGCCTCGCTAGCCTTATCTTGTGGTGTTTCATTCTCTCTAAAGTACCTTGATTTTCCTCCAGTTTTTACATTCCTTGCTGTCCATTTTGATGGAGCCAACTCCTGTTTTCTCTTAGGTCTCACCTGGGATATTACTTGACCAAGTATATATTTCTTATAATTTATTTTTTAAAATATTTTTTAATATTTATTTTCCCTTTTTGTTTCCCTTGTTGTTTTTTTATTGTTGTGGTTATTATTGTTGTTGTTATTGATGTCGTCGTGTTGGATAGGACAAAGAGAAATGGAGAGAGGAGGGGAAGACAGGGAGGGGGAGGGAAAGATATAGACACATGCAGACCTGCTTCACCGCCTGTTAAGAGAACCCCCTACAGGTGGGGAGCATCTTGAATTTCTCCTTTAAAATAGTGCAGGAGCCAGATGGTATTTGGTTAAGCACACATGTTAGCATGTACCAAGATCTGGGTTTGAGCTCCTGCTCCCCACCTTCAGGGGGTAAACTTCACAAGTGATGAAGCAGTGCTGCAGGTCTCTCGGTTTCTCTCTCTCTCTCTCTGTGTGTGTCTCCCTCCCCTTCTTCTTTCCCCCCTCCCCTCTCAGTTTCTCTGTCTTATCAAATAAAGAGAAAAAAGAAAAAAAGGCTATAACAGTTAGAAATACTTGCTACTTCTTATGAAGCCGAGAGTTCTGTGATGACATAGAATATTTTTTGCTTTTCCTCATTGTCTTCCCAATGCCTAGTTCCACAGCTAAACATAACAAGCAGATACCATAAATGAGTGGAAGGAAAAATGGAACAAGGTTTGATTAAATAGGAATAAGCATGCCAAAGCTGAAATTTTCTTCTAACTTTTTTTTTTATCATAGAATTGAATGCCTTGGCTATTAACAATAATTTAAAATTGTTAATTAAGTATTCAGTTAAAAAAAACAACAACAAAAGAAATGAAGCAATCAAATTGTTCTGATCTTTGAGCAGTGGAATAGTGGGCAATTTATGTTTTTCTTTATCTTATGTAACTTTTTAAAATTTCTTTATTGGGGAATTAATGTTTTATATTCAACAGTAAATATAATAGTTTGTACATGCATAACATTTCCCAGTTTTCCATATAACAATACAACCCCCACTAGGTCCTCTGTCATCCTTCTTGAATCTGTACTCTCCCCACCCACCCACCCCAGAGTCCTTTACATTGGTGCAATACGCCAATTCCAATCCAGGTTCTACTTGTGTTTTCTTTTCTGATCTTGTTTTTCAACTTCTGCCTGAGAGTGAGATCATTCCATACTCATCCTTATGTTTCTGACTTATTTCACTTAACATGAATTTTTCAAGGTCCATCCAAGATGGGCGGAAAACGGTGAAGTCACCACTTTTTATAGCTGAGTATATACGTACCACGACTTGCTCAGCCACTTATCTGTTGTTGGACACCTGGTTGCTTCCAGGTTTTGGCTATTACAAATTGTGCTTCTAAGAACATATGTGTACACAGATCTTTTTGGATGGATGTGTTGGGTTCCCTAGGATCTATCCCCAGGAGAGGAACTGCAGGATCATAGGGTAGGTCCATTTCTAGCCTTCTGAGAGTTCTCCAGACTGTTCTCCACAGAGGCTGAACCAATTGACATTCCCACCAGCAGTGCAGGAGGGTTCCTTTGACCCCACACCTTCTCCAGCATTTGTTGCTGTTACCTTTTCTGATGTATGACATTCTCATAGGAATGTTGTCTTTATTTGCATTTCTCTGACAATCAGAAACTTGGAGCATTTTTTCATGTGTTTCTTGGCCTTTTGGATCTCTTCTATAGTGAATATTCTTCCATGTCCTTCCCCCATTTTTGGATGGGGTTATTTGTTGTCCTGTTGTTGAGATTTGCAAGTTCTTTATATATTCTGGTTATTAGCCTCTTGTCTGATATATGGCATGTAAAGATCTTCTCCCATTCTGTGAGGGGTCTCTTGGTTTGGGTAGTAGTTTCTTTAGCTGTACAGAAGCTTTTTAATTTGATGCAGTCCCATAGGTTTATGCTTGTCTTATTTGTCTTGTCTTATTTGTCATTGGATTCGTTTCATTGAAGATGTCTTTAAAATTTATGCAGAAAAGAGTTCTGCCAATATTTTCCTCTAAGCATCTGATAGTTTCTGGTCTAACATCCAAGTCCTTGATCCACTTGGAATTTACTTTTGTATTTAGTGAAATACAGTGGTTCAGTTTTATTCTTCTGCATGTTTCAACTCATTGTTTCCAACACCATTTGTTGAAGAGACTCTTGCTTTCCCCATGTGACAGTCTGGGCCCCTTTGTCAAAGATTGGATGTCCACAGGTGTGGGGTTCTTTTAACTTTTTAATTGTGAGAAGCAACACGTGGTAGTCAAAGAGCACAGGACTTAGTGATTATAGCTTTGTAGTCTCTGATGACCTGTGTGACCCTAGGTGAGGCACTTGCAATCTCTTAGCCTTTTCTCATTTTAAAAAGGGAGATATTCAGGGCCAGGTGGGTTAAGTACACACATTACCATGCTTAAGGACCTTGGTTCAAGCTTCCCTGCCCCACTGCTCACCTTCACAAGTGGTGAAATAGGTCTGCAGGCCTCTCTCTCTCTCCCTCCCTCTCTTCCTCCCTCACTCCCTCCCTCTCTCCCTCTCTTTTCAAATAAAATAAAAATGATAGTTATACTGTGTCAAATGATTTAGTCAGAGGTTGAATAAAGTTAGCATAATAATCTGAAGTAGTGGGAGTTAGGTGGTAGTGCAGCAGGTTAAGCGCATGTGGCGCAAAGTGCAAGGACTGGCATAAGAATCCCAGTTTGAGTCCCCAGCTCCCTACCTGCAAGGGAGTCGCTTCACAGGCGGTGAAGCAGTTCTGCAGGTGTCTATCTTTCTCTCCCCTCTCTGTCTTCACCTCCTCTCTCCATTTCTCTCTGTCCTATCAACAACAACGACATCAACAATAACTACAGCAATAAAACAAGGACAACAAAAGGGAATAAATAAATAAATAAATATGTTTTAAAAATAATAATCTGAAGTAGTATTCTGTAAACGTTTGGTGAATGAATGGATGGATTAACAAGGAAACAAATTATGACAATATATGAAATTGCCCAACAAATCAAAACCAAATTATAAAATGGGAAAAAAGGTAAAACAGAGTTATAAAGAATCAAGCAGAAACATGGCCCAGAAATGACAGGAACAGAGAAGGATTTTCCTAAGAACCATGTAATGTTACTATCCCCTTCTTGGAGCTATGGGATTGAGAGATGGAAGAGTTAGGATGTCAGTTATGTTCTGAGGAACTCCAAAGTCCTTTTACTGTACCTGGCTTTAACAGGGAGTCATTTGTTGTCTTGGCTAATTTTACGACCTTTGTGATGATTCTCTGCACTGTGTTCCAGCTGAAGCACCACTCCATGAAGAAACCTTCAGATCTGTGCAACATTGATGTGAGTGGCCTGAAGTTGTCCAAGGTAAGACTTGTGTGGAGAGTTCTGACTGGAGTGAGCCAGGACCTAAAGGCATGCCTGGATACTTTGTCCATTGCACCATCAGTGTCTACAGGGACTGGAAATCTGGTTGCAAGGGAAGGAAAGGGTACAACAAGAACATAGTCCATTCTAAGCACTTGTGAGGGAAAGATGCACAAAAGAATGTTCATTACCTCATTGTAATAGTGAAAAATTGGAACTAATTTGTGCACCAAATGAGGTGGGTAAACTGCAATATATACAAACAGTGTGCCACTACATAGCAGTTAAAATGCACAAGGTACAGTTTGTGTCCTAACAAGCTAAACTCATGTTTAACATGCAAGCTAAACTCATCAGTGTTGAGGATGATACAGAATGGTATCTATAGCACAGTGTTATTATTCTTCCTCCTCTTTGCCATCCTCCTCCTCCTCCTTTTCCTCCTTTCTTACTAGAGCACTGCTTAGCTCTGGTTTATGGTGGTGCTAGAGATTTGAATCTGGGACCCTGTAATCTCAGGTATGAAAAGAAAGTCTGTATGTAACTATGCTGTTTTTCCCTAGCCCTATAATTTATTCTATTTTTTCAATTTGTAAGAAGTTTATTTATTTTTTCATCTTTATATGTGATTAATAGTGAGTTACAAGATTCTATTTGCAATTGCTTCTAATATAAAGTTTTAAGTAGTAAATAAAACTGCATATAGTTTATGGATGCACATATATGTCATACGAGTATTAAACATATATGGGAATGATAATTACCAGTTTAGGATAACTGTTACCTGTGGGGAGAGGGCGGAGGATGTGGATTGAGAAGAGATAAAAGCAAAGGTGATCCATTTTTTGTAATGGTTTATGGTGGTTGTTTTTAAGATTATGTTGTATTGCTTTAAAAAATCAAAATAAAGACAGAAAAATATTTAGATTTATTAAAATTGGGTTTCATTCATTGTTTGTTTGGTTTTTTTTTCAACAAGGCCTCTGGGCATGGAATTGATCTTTGTATTCTTTTGAAATGCCTTTCCACAGGCTAAGGAAAAGGACTTCAAGCATTTTCACTCCGCGATATACATTAATGCCTCAGAAAACCTGCTGCCACTAGGTAGGCTTCTTCTTCCTGAAAACTGCCTGTTTCAGGACTGTCACAATCAACCCCACGTGTTAGTATTTGTCTACTAGTACATCGTGACTAACCACAAATCTTTTTTGGAGGGAGTGCTTTGGCCTAGACATCACCCAGAGCTAGGTGTACCTACTTAAAATATTTCTTTGTAAATTGCAATTTCTTTATCTATAAGTAGAGATGGTCCACCACCTTCCCTCCTCTCCAGAGCAGGATACCTTGTAGGCACAAATGTGATAGGTATAAACAATTTTTTAAGCCATTAAGAGCATAAAGACTTTTTTTTTAATCCAGTAAATACACAAAGACCCCTGCTGGGTGCCAGAACTATGTGAAGGTTTAACTTTTTGAACTGATATGTCTAGTTCCTATTTGGCTGAGCTCCTAGCTTGCTAGGAGAGATGAATTTGGACAGATAGATATAACAGGATACTTTAAATACAATGAAACAGAGTCAGAAAATGTTAGTGCCTGGCCTACCCAGTGAGAACCCAGTAAATGGCCATTATTAATATTTTTCTCTTATGTATGTCATAATCTGCAGATTTATTTCTCTTCCCCCATAGAGGCATTTCACACCTTCCCAATATTAAAAGAACTGGAGCTCGCATTTAATGGCATCAAAACAGTCTACGTGAAATATGGAGACTTTAAGTCATTGGAAGTAAGTTGGAGGTAGGGAGTGTTTGGTGCCCCCTGTCCCACTGTAAGGAATGGGTCTAGAATTTGCTACTGATTTTGACTCTTGGCTCTCTGGGCCATTACTTCTAGACTCTTGCTTCTGGACTGGCCTTTGAGGAGGGTGACAGTGTTAGTGGTGCTGATGTTGGTAGTGGCAGTGGTGGTAGCAACAGTACCAAGTAGATGTTTTTATCTCACATTTGAGGCTGTGGTACATGATCTTAGAAAATAAATGCCAAAGGTCACATTGATAGGTATCTGTGCAGAAAAGGATGTTTCAACAGAGTATTTTAGAGTTTCAGGCATGGATCAGGATCCAGTGGGGGGGGTTGAACTGTGGAGGTTAAGGGCTACAGTGGAGTGGACCAGCTGAACTAGAAGCATTGTAAACTGACTCCGGAAACCCAGACTGATCTCAGAGAATCATATTGGCCCCAATATACTGAGCTAAGGCAAACTGCAGACCTAGTTGATAGACTCTTAAGAATAGGGTGAAATAGGGAGTCAGGTGGTAGTGCAGCGGGTTAAGTGCACGAGGTGCAAAGCGCAAGGATGGACGTAAGAATCCCAGTTTGAGCCCCCGCTTCCCCACCTCCAGGAGAGTCGTTTCACAAGCGGTGAGGCAGATCTGCAGGTGTCTATCTTTCTCTCCCCCTCTGTCTTCCCCTCCTCTCTCCATTTCTCTCTGTCCTATCCAACAATGATGACATCAGGAACAACAATAAAAATGACAACAATAAAACAAGGGCAACGAAGGAAGATAAATATTTTTAAAAATTTAAAAAAAAGAATAGTGTGAAATAAAATATCACTTCTGAGTTCTGCAGTAGATACTTGATATTTGTGTATCCAAAACTGTTCTTTAAATCTCAGATTTGAGGGGAAAATGTTTTGTTTGCATCCTTGGATTTCTTCTAAACTAAATCCCCAAATACATGCTTTTTCTGCACATGTCCTTATTCTTAAAATTAATCACCTCTTTGGTTTTCATGGAAATTCTAGGGCCATTTTTCACATAGAAACAAAGCTTTTGTCACTTTCTTCCTGAGAGTTCTTACAGTACACATGTGAGAGAGTAGAAAGGGGAGCTTGGCATTAGATCAGTTTCACTCACTGGATCATGAAGTGTTTTGCACACACTTGTCTTCTAGTAGAAGAGTTTCAGATTTATACCTCGGCAAACTGTCTTCATGCCATGAGCCTTGGGTTGGCCCTAAAAGCTTAGTAGCTTAAATTACACAGTCTGCAAGCACTAAGAGTCAGCCATTCTTTAGAAAAGTCTCACTCAACCTGGTCTTTCCCAAGATAGAAAGATTTTCTACAAGAGTTTTTCGGTTGATGCTTTTCACATGCCAAAAATTTATGGCTTATATGTTCTTTCTTCCTAAACTATGCTAGACTGACTATAATTGTACCTTCTTTCTGTACTTTCAAGTGATATTGAGGATAACTCTGATTTACTGTGAGGACAGGAATCTTCAGCCTTGTCCAGGAAGCAAGGTTCTTAAAAGTAAAACAGAAAGAAGGTAATACAATACAGTAGTTGATACAATTCTATGCTTTGTTAAAGAGCATCTTGTGTTCTATTTTTTATATATTTTTTAAATATGTATATATTTTCCCTTTTGTTGCCCTTGTTGGTGTTCTGTTTTTGTATAGACTATAGCAAACACGTTCTAGGTGCTCTAGAAATCATGGACCCTTTTTCTCACTTATAGGCCTGAGAAATTCTTATAGACTTCCATTTATTTGTTATTTTACTTCTTTAAAAAGTAGTTATTGAGCACCGTGTGTCTTGCATTTTTTCCAGGCATCTGTCTTCTTCATTCCTACCATTTTAAATCCCATTCAGGTGCAAATGGTCATGTTTTCACGGGAAAGGAACATGGCACTAGGCTCTGACCCCACAGTAGACTATCTGGGGCCTGACTGGTGATCATGATTGACTTTTTTAGAGCCCCTGCTTCATAGTTTGGTAATATCTGATGAAAATTACTTATCCAGAAGACTCAGCTTTAGCCAAGAGAATGTATTTATGACCAAGAGCAAAGTCAAGATGCAGAATATAAACGAGAAGAGAAAATCTCCTGACCAATCTGGCCAAGCCATTTGTTTTTATCTCACTATTCTTTGTAATGACTTTCTAAGGAAAAGGATAAACCTGTCAAATATCCAGAATTTGCAGCTTACAATGATGAACATTGATAAAATGTGTAGCCAGGTTAGGAATCTTTTAATCTTCTTTGCCAGAAAGGGCACCCCCTCCTTTTTGTGTGAATTCTCAAAATTTGGAATTTTCTGATTGTGGTATAAACTTAACACATCTTTGGTGCTTGATACCTTTCATGGTCTGGTCCAACTTCTCAAGCTTCTTCTTACACTGAAAAAAAAAATCTAGTCATACTCAAACCATCTACATTTTTTTAGAATAAGCAAGCCTACCTCCAACTAGCTCATATATGTTCACTTGTTGCACTACTTGTCTTTTTGCCCATAACAATCTAGTGACTACTGATTAGTCTCTGAGGACAGTCCAGGCACTATCTGCTCTGCAAAGACTCTTTGGACCCCCAATTTGGCTAGTCATTCTTTCTTCCTTTGTTTCCCCACTAATCTGTGCTTAGACATAAGCTTACTTATTCATCACTGTGAAATGTTACTTTCAGGCACACATGTTCTTTAGCTGCTTGACTAGGCTGTGAACTCATAGACAGTAGGGAATTGTTAAGAGTAAGCCTTCAAGGACCACAAAAATAATTCACCTAAATTGTGTATTGCTTTGCTATGTATGACCCAAGTTCAATCCCAGCCTCTACTACATTGGGTGAAGCTTCTAAGCTGCTCTCTCTCTCTGTCTCTCTCTCCCCCACCCCCCAAAAAAAAACAATAGGCCTTCAATACAAGCTTTTGAATGAAGGAACAATGATGATCCTATCCAACATTAACTAAAGTATTTACTGTCTACCAGATAACAAGCTAAAGGCTTTACTCACATCTTTCCTCATGAACAACCATTATTATGTTCACTTTCTAGCTAAGAAAATGGTAAATTAGAAGGTGGCCATTAATGGGATAACAGATTGGGATCATTATCCATCTATGTATCAGGTCTTCTGCCAGGTGTTATAAGGATCCAGTGATGCAGTAGAATGGCCCTTGACCTTCTGAGAGTTTATGGTCAGGACTGCCAAACATACCTGTGTACTAGTAGCTCAATTCCTCAGACATGTATCTAGCTATTGCAGACTCATGACAAACTGTGAGTAGACACTCAAAACCAGAGAGGGAGAATTTACTACATCTGGCTAGAGAATTGGGAAGTGCTTTTTGTTTTCTTTTTTCCTTCTCTTCTTCCTCCTCCTCTTCCTATCTTCCTTCTTCTCCTTCTCCTTTTCCTTTCTCTTTTTCTTCTACTTCTCCTCCTCCTCCTCTTCCTTCTTCTCCTTCTTCTTCTTTTGCCAGAGGACTACTCAGCTCTGGCTTATGGTGGGGCAGTGGATCGAACCTGGGGCTTTGTTTCAGAAATGAGAGTCTGTTTACATAACCATAATGCTATCTCCCTACCCAGAAATGTTTTCTAAGGAGGCAACTTTTGAGCTGTCCTTATGGGAATTGGATTTGTTTATATGGAGAAGGATATTCTTGGTTGAGTGAAATGCTCAAGCAAAGAACTCTAGGTGCCATAGGGCACAAGATGCAGTGGAGTCACCTTGGAACACCATAGGATACATAAAAGTGTATGGTAGGGGCAAAAGTTGGCGGGTTGGGCTTTTAATATTAAGCCAGAATCAGGAGGGTTTAGCTTGTGAGTTATGGGGTCCCCAAGAATGTTAAAAAATAAAGTAGATGGCTCCCACCTCATGTTTGAGGATCATTGTCACACACAGTGCCTCTTATGTTTGCACCATAGTTCCTGGACCTGTCCTTTAACAGCCTGACTTCGGAAGCCATCTGTGATTTGGGGATTCTGCCTCGACTCCGCGTCCTGCTCCTGACAGGCAATGGGCTCACCTCCTTGCCCCCCAACTTGGCTGCTGCAGAGCAGTAAGTTTTCTGCCCTAGGGCCTGCCCCTTTATTCCCTCACAAACCATTGTCTGAGTACAAATATTCAAGGAAATAGTCCACTTCTAAGAAGTGCTGTAAAGATGGACCTTGAGTGCTTTCAGCAGAGAAAACTTCCAGAAAAAGACCCTGAAAGGTGGGTGTCCCACCCATCTCTATATCACTGGGAGACCCAGGTGCCTGGCAGATCACTTTTTCTTGCCTTTGATTGGTCATTGGCAAATTCTAGCCACTGCTCTGCCAGATTCTTCACCTCTATATAAGCCTTGCATATTCTCATTCATGGTCTTTGCTAAAGCGGTGCCCTCTTCCTTTCCCTCTAAGAAGCCTTCCTTGATTACTTTAGCCCGTGACTCTTCCTCCCTCCTATGTGCATCTGTTGAATGTAATATTCTCTCTATATATTTACTAGGGTATCTTGGTTGTTTGAAACTTCTGATCATCAGTTCTAGTCCACATAATGGTCTTTGGGATATTACTATAATTAAAATCCTATTGTGGTAGGGCTGGAGAGTTGGTATAGCCCTGAAAGAAGACAAGCATACTACTGCTTGTCAGATGAAAGCACATTGTGCCTGCAACTTTCCATTAATTGAAAGGGACAAAGAAACATCTGGCAGATCCTTAGTTGTATGACAAATGGTAGTGACTGTGTTGATTTAAACATTAAAAACAACAGCTGAAATTTCATTCATCATATAAGCTTCCACTAACCTACTGTCATTCTATAAGACTTATTTTCGGCACAAACTAAATACAAAACAGGAACTCATTCTCTCTTTTCTGTTTCCACTAGGGTTGTCACTGAGGTCTGTTACCTTTTTGTTTTTTTCTCTCCATTTTATTGCATAGAACAGAGAGAAATTGAGAAAGGAGGGGGAGAGAAACATAGATGCCTACAGACCTGCTTCACTGCTTGTAAGATATCCCCCCCCTGCAGGTGGGGAGAAGGGGCTCACACTTAACCAGGTGCACCACCACCCCGCCCCCTCCCTCCATCTTTCTAGTCTTTACTAATATCAGTGGTCCCTGCAATTAATCTCAGGGGTATAGAATTTTTTTTTCAGTCTACTTATATGAGAGCAAAATTGCTGGGGTTTCAATTTAGCTCTTCCTACTATAATAAACCTCACTTTCTTGGTCAGTAAGCAATTGTGGTTATACTGTCAGCTGCTTAGTTTATTCTCATTATACATTCAGTAGCTGGGAGATAACCACAAAGTAGGTCTGTAATTCACTGGGCCCATTTTCAGACCAAATTACCATTCTTCCACCTGATCTTCATAAGTCTACCACATTGAGTGATGGGTAGAAATTAGGACTAGCTTGCAGTTATTTTCTGTAATACTTGAAAAGCCTAGTTTAGCACTGTTTAATATAATTTTCTGCAGTGCTGGTAGTATTCTATATCTGTACTGTCTACTGTGGTACTGTCAATCAGGTTGGCTACTTAAATTGTGGCTTATGTAACTTAAGAACCAAACTATTTGTTTAGTTTTAATATAGATGTAAATAGCCAGGAAATTGAATAAAATAAGAAGTCATGATCTTCCTTTTGGGTGACTAAAAATATCTTTTTATCTCCAGATTTTAAATCTAGAGTTTTGTATGTTTTTGTTTGTTCTAGGAATCTGTGTTTTTTGCTTAGTTCTGGTTTATGGTGGTGCTGGAGGTTGAACCTGGGACTTCAGAGCCTCAGGCATGAAAGTCTTTTGTACATAGCCAGGTGATGGTGCACCTGGTTGAACACACACATTACAGTGTGCAAGGACCCAGGTTCAGCCCCAATCCCCACCTGCAGAGGGTGCAGGGGAAGTGTCACAAGCATGAAACAGTGTTGCAGGTGTCTCTCTCTCTCTCTCTCTCTCTCTCTCCTCTATCTCCCATTCCATATCAGTTTCTCTCTATGCCTAGTGAGTAAATAATAAATATTTTTTAAAAGTTGGGACTAGCTGGTGGTACGCCAAGTTGACCACACATGATACAGTGCACAAAGACACAGGTTCAAGCCTTCAGTTCCTATCTGCAGGGGGAAAACTTCACAAGCAGTGAAACAGTGGTGCAGGTGTTTCTTTCTCCCCCCTCCTTCTTTTGATTTTTCTCTGTCTCTATCCAACAAATAGAGAAGTAAAATACTAAAAGAAAGTCTTTTGTGTAACTGTTGAACTATCTCTCCAACCCATAATTTTATTTTTTTAAAGTTTTTATTTATAAAATGGAAATACTGACAAGACCATAGGATAAGAGGAGCACAGTTAATTCCACACAATTATTGCCACTGGAACTCCATATTCCATCCCCTCCCCTGATAGCTTTCCTATTTTTTAACCCTCTGGGAGCATGGTTCCAGGGTCATTATGGGGTGCACAGGAGGTGGAAGGTCTGGCTTCTGTAATTGTTTCCCTGCTGAGCATAGCCTTTGACAGGTCAATCCATACACCCTGCCTGTCTCACTCTTTCCCTAGTGGGGCAGGGATCTGGGGAGGTGGGGCTCCAGGACACATCATGGGGCTGTCTGCCCTGGGAAGTCCAGTTGGCATCATGGTAACATCTGGAACCTGGATCCTTCAATCTAAGCACTTAAGACTTCAAATTAGTAATCAGATTGAATTCTTTTATTAATTAATTAATTAATTTTAAAAAGGAGATATTAACAAAACTGTAGGATAGGAGGGGTACAACTCCACACAATTCCCACCACAAGATCTCTATATCCAATCCCCTCCCCTGATGGGCTTTCCCATTCTCTATCCCTCTGGGAATATGAACCCAGGGTCATTGTGGGTTGTAGAAGGTAGAAGGTCTGGCTTCTGTAATTGCTTCCCCGATGAACATGGGCGTTGACTGGTCGGTCCATACTCCCAGTCTGCCTCTCTCTTTCCTTAGTAGAGTGGGTCTCTGGGGAAGCGGGGCTCCAGGACACATTGGTTGGGGAAGTCTGGTCGGCATCATGCTGGCATCTGGAACCTGGAGGTTGAAAAGAGAGTTAACCTTTTTTCAGTCACCAGGTTCCAGATGTCATCAGGATGCCGGCCAGGCTTCCCTAGACTGAAGACCCCAGGCTGTCTGCAGACAGCCCCATGATGTGTCCTGGAGCCCCACCTCCCCAGGTCCCTGCCCCACTAGGGAAAGAGTGAGACAGGCAGGGTGTATGGATTGACCTGTCAAGGGCTGTGCTCAGCGGGGAAGCAATTACAGAAGCCAGACCTTCCACCTCCTGCACCCCATAATGATCCTGGATCCATGCTCCCAGAGGGTTAAAGACTAGGAAAGCTATCAGGGGAGAGGATGGAATATGGAGTTCCAGTGGCGATAATTGTGTGGAATTAATTGTGCTCCTCTTATCCTATGGTCTTGTCAGTGTTTCCATTTTATAAATAAAAACTTTTTAAAAAGAAGAACAAGAAAAAAATTAAAAAATCAAGAAATTTAAAAAAGAAGAACAAGATTGGTGAGTTATACAAAAGCAGAATAGCTATACACCTTCCTGAAATTGCTCTGAGATATAAAATATGAAAATTAGTCCTTTCTGTAAAGGGAAGAGAATCATTTGTGATCTTGAAAGCAATTAACTAAAAGACTTCTTTTTTATTCTGTCAAGTTTCTCAGCATTTGAACTTTATAGCCCTCACATATTCCAGCACTGTTTCGGAAACTATATCTGACCTGTACTTTTTCACAAAATTGTCATAGTTACAGTCTGCACAGGCCCATTAGTATTAGAGTAACAAGGGGGAGGAGGGTAAAATAGGAACACTGGGAACTCTCAAAGCCTTGCCTTTTGCACATACTGAATCTGCATTGCGGAACAGCCTACACATTGCCACTCAGTTTTCATACCTGCTCCTCTCTGTGACTTGCCCCATTTTTCTATACAGATGAACTGCCTCTTTCTCTCTCTCTCTCTCTCTCTCTCTCTCTCTCATCTCTGTAACCCATGATAGGAAAAAGCACTATCCAGAAAATCTGAATATATCACAACTCCAACCACAAAGAGATGATTTTGGGTTTAACGAGGATACCTCTTGGGCACTAGAGAAGTTTCTAAGCTGATGAAGTTTCTTGATCCCCCTATTCCTTCCTGGGAATGGTGAAAATTACTCCCTGGCCTTATTCATTACTCACCAGTTTTGCCTTCTTAGGGAACCATCTGTAACATCAATGACAGGCAAAAAGTACATCCTGAGATTCCCAGCGCTGGAAACGCTAATGCTGGATGACAACAAACTGTCCAGCCCTGACTGTTTTGCCAGCCTGGCTGGGCTCAGAAGGTAACACCACAAGCTTCTCTCCACAGTGCCCTCTATCACCCCCAGCCTTGAGTGCTACTCTAGAAGCCAAAAGGCCTGGATTTAAATCCCAACCCCACTACTTACTTCTGCTGTGTGGTCATAGGTAAGTCATTTCTCTGCTCTAAGCATTATTTCAGCTACAAAATGGAGCATTAATAAAGATATTTATGATCATGTGACTAGGTCAGACACAAGAAAAGGAGGGTAAGAGCACATATTACTGCAGACAGGATCCTGACCCTGAAAGAGACTTTTTTCTAAGCAAAAAGGAAAAAAGTCTAGAGATAGAGAACAGCATAATAGTTATGCAAACGTACTTTCATGCCTGAGGCTCTGAGGTCCCAGATTCAAATTCCAGCAGCACCATAAGCCAGAGCTGATCAGTGTTCTGGTCTCATGCTCTCTCTCTCTCTTGTTAAAGTAAATAAAGATTTTTAAATGATATTGGCTACTATAATAATTACTAAACAATATCAAAAAATAAAAGTTTAAGGGGCTTGGTGGTAGAGCTTATATTCTACAATGCACAAAGACTTGGGTTTAAACCCTCCCCCAGTTCCCACCTGCAGGGGGAAGCTTCACAAGTGGTGAAGCAGTGCTGCAGGTGTCTCTCTCCATCTCTATTTCCCCTTCCCCTCTCAATCTCTGTTTCTATCCAATAGGTATATAAATAACATAAAAAGTTTAACTGGTGAATTTAGATTTGTTTGAAGTAACAAAAATACTGCATTTAAATGGATAGCCCTTAGATCCCTAGAGAGTTCAATTTTAGATTCAGCTACTATTTACTATATACTCCTTTGTGTGTGCAAGGTCATGTGCATATTATCTCATTTAATCTTCACAAGCAATTTGAAAGGTTAATGAACACCACTTTATAAAGAGGAATATTATGCCCCAAAAGGCTATGTCACTGTCTCAAGTCATATAAGAGGAGTAAGTATCTAACTAAGCCCAAGCCCTTGTCCTCTCCCTAAAGTTGCTTGGTAAATGCATACTGAAAAAACACATTACTATGTTTCCGTGTTCATTTTCTATAACTAAAGACTGAAGAAATTAAGCCTGGAGCAGAACAGGATTTCCAGAATCCCCTACCTACAGCAGGTTCAGTTCCGTGAAGGCTCAAGAGAATGGGTTGAAAGCAGGGGGAGTTCCCGGAAAGAGTCACAATCTGTGTTGAATCCCAAGTGGATGTTAGAAGACTCGGATGAACAGCCAGACTATACTGTGCTGCCCATGAAAAAGGATGTGGATCGGACAGGTGAGTCATGCCCCTTATTCCTGAGACTCTAGCTCCATGATAGTGTAAGCTTCTGAGTGTTTATTGGGGAGGAGAGCTGCTGCATTTTAAGTTGCTATGCCCAAGGAAGTGGAGGTCTCATAAGAACCATTTCAATTACTTCCTAACTGTTTCAGTCAAAATGCTTTTAAAAATCTGCTTAAAAGTAGATTCCCCCCTTCTTTTCTCAAATAACATGAAGCTCAGAAGTAAAGCTTTCCAGAGATGATTGACTCCATAGCACACTGATGTTCTCAAGGGACTAACCTATATTTTTTTCCTGCCCTAGGTCTGCTAACTTCTCCTCTTAAACTGGTTCCAGTATAGGGTCTCAAGGTGACTACCACATTTCCAAGAATCAGATTTAGATAAGAATATTCAGAGGCAGAAAATTAAAGAAATAGCACCTTTATTATAAATCCCAGTTCATTAAATGTATAAATATACTTCTGGATTATATATCCTGTTCCACAGATTAAGTTACCTATTATTGTGCCAGTATATTTTAAAGCATTTTTTAAATGAAGGATAGCATGGTCCATGAGGTGGCATGGTGATAAAGGTGTTGAACTCTCAAACATAAGGTCCCAAGTTCAATCCCCATGCTCTGGTTCCCTTTCCCTTCCATTCCCTTCCCTTCCCTTCCCTTCCCTTCCCTTCCCTTCCCTTCCCTTCCCTTCCCTTCCCTTCCCTTCCCTCCCCTCCCCTCCCCTCCCCTCCCCTTCCCTGCTCTCCCCTCCCCTCCCCTCCCTTCCCCTTCCCTTCCCTTCCTTTCCCTTCCTTTCCCTTCTCTCTTCTCTTCTCTTCTCTTCTCTTCTCTTCTCTCTCTCATAAATAAATCTTTAACAGTAACATAAAAATGAGGAATAGCAACTGGGAGTTAGCACAGTGGGTAGAGTGCCCAACTTCTAAAAGTTAGGTCCTGAGTTCTGACCCTTGCATCATATGTACCAGAATGATGTTCTGGTTTCTTTCTCATTAGTAAATAAATATTTAAAAAGTAAAATGAGGAAAAATTAAACATAGAGTAAAATATAGAAATCTTGAATAGATCATGAATTTTCACTTCTCCATAGCCTTTTAATCAACACCCATATTATAATATAGAACATACCTAGAATCCCTTGTGGCACCCTCCCAATCAGTGCATCCACCAAGAATAAATGTCATTCTGACTTCTATTTCCATAGATGAGTTCTGCTTTATTTGAAATTAATGTATATGGAATCATACAGCAAGAACTTGTTTATATCTGAATTATCTCCTTCAATATTATGAGGTTCATGTTGACATGTTTTCAGTAGTTCATTCTATTTCAGTACTGTTATTTATTTCATTTATTCTACAATTTACTTGTCCTTATTAAAATTTTTCATTAGTGATTTACAAAATTACAAAATAACAGGGGTAAAATACTACAGCATTCCTACCACCAGAGTTCTGTGTCCCCATTCCCTCCATTGGAAACTGCAGTAGTTCTTCCAAGGTCACAGATATGGGTCAGATATTATTTCTATAACTATTGGTCTATCTATATATATTTTTTCCCATTTTTCCTGTGATTCTACCTTCTCTCCCATTTTAAGTCACAGCTACACCTATTACTACTTCCAAATATTTTTCCTTTTTTCCTCTCTTGGGGTCCTAATAGAATTGGTTTTCAGAGCCCTCTAGTCATCTTCCCCTAACATTTCTCCCCTCTGGAAGTATGGACCAAACTTCCTTTTGGGGTATAGAAGGTAGAGGTCTGGCTTCTGTAATTGCTTCTCTGTTAGACATGGGCATTGGCAGGTCAATCCATTCTCCCAGCCTGTTTCTATCTTTCTCTAGTGTGGTAGGGTTCTGGAGAGGTGACATTCTGAGGCACATTGGTGAGGTTGTCTACCTATGGAGTTCAGGACAGAATCTAGAAGCATCTACAACTTGGTGTCTGAAAGGCCATAAGTTATGTGGCAGGACAAAATGTTTAGTAAACAAGAACCAGAAAGTAGGAACAGAGCAGGTGAGAATAGGGGTCTTAGGGTGGTAAGAAGCTAGGAAGTCTGTTTTAAGTATGTTCCTTGGGGCCTATGATTGTAGTGATTTTTTTTTTGCCTGAGCTTGATAGTTAACTTTGAAGTGGTATAAAAAATATTGTCTGGAAAGACGTAATCAAAGTTGAGAATAGGGCTAGAAAGCTGGATTAGGGCAGAGAGTAGCTCCCAAACTTGAAGAAAATACATACATATAGTTGACTGTTTAGTACATCAATCTGACCCAGAGCCCATATACATATTCACATTTAGCACAGGAGCCTGTGTAATCTTCAAGTCCCTGTAAGTCTGAGCTCAAAGTCCATGGTCACAGATGGGAACATTCTAGGCTACACTCATTTCAGGACCAGTCTACTCGAGCGGCAGAGTAGGCTGACCCAGCCCCCTTTGAAAAGTGGGGCAGTCCCTACCATTGCTGCTCTACAGTAAGGGCAGGGTCCTGGAGAGGCCCTTGAAAAGGCTTATGGTAACATTCCTGAAGGAAGTGACCAGAGATGGTGGAGATAGGGGTCTGTTAGAAGTCTAGGCTCATCATATCTACAGGGGAATCCTAGGATACCCTGACTTGGGCACCAGGTGATAGAGCAATCTGGTAGTGACCAAAGAGGGCACCATTAAGTGAGCCAGTCTCTTGCCCTTTTCTAGCTTTTGTATCCTAAGGAACCAAACACACCCATCCAAAAAGATGAGTTTATACCTATGTTCATAACATCACAATTTGTAATATCCAAAACATGGGAGCAATCTAGGTGTCCAAGAATAGATGAATGGCTGAGGAAGTTGGAATACTACGCAGCTATCAAAAATAATTAACTTACCTTCTTCTCTTCAACTTGGACAGCACTTGAAGGAATTATGTTAAGTGAGATAATCCAGAAAGAGAAGGGCAAATATGGGATGATTCCTCTCATATACAGAGGTTGAAAAACAAGAACAGAATGGGAAACATAGAGCCTAGCTTACCTGTCCTTTTTACTGTTGATTGACACTAGATTATTTTCAGTTTGGAGCTACTATAGATAAAGCTCCTGTAAACACTCTACCTATCTATCTACATATTTATTGATATTTATTTTATAAGAAAGAGAGATAGTGGGAGTTGGGCAGTAGTGCAACAGGTTAAGTGCCTGTGGTGCAAAGTGCAAGGACCAGCAAAAGGATCCCCGTCCGAGCCCCTGGCCCCCCACCTGCAGGGGAGTCGCTTCACAAGCAGTGAAGCAGGTCTGCAGGTGTCTATCTTTCTCTCCCCTCTCTGTCTTCCCCTCCTCTCTCCATTTTCTCTCTGTCCTATCTAACAACAACAACATCAATAACAACAACAATAACTACAACAATAATGAAAAACAACAAGGGCAACAAAAGGGAAAATAAATTTTTAAAAAAGAGAGAGAGATAGCTAGAGTACAACTTTGGAATATCAAGTGCCAGGGAACAAATGCAGAATCTTACCATATTTTAAAATTACAAAGTTTTTAATACCTTCTCTTCCATAATAACATGCTTTTGTTTGAGGAATGAAATAGCCTTTTTAGGGACTGGGAGACAGATCACCCAGTAGAGTATGTGTTTTTTTTCATGTGCAAGCACCTAAGTTAAAGCTTCCAGACACCACATGGGAGCACCATGTAAAGAGGGGGCCTCATGAGAGATGGAACAGTATTTTGGTAGTTTGCCTTCTCTCTGTGTTTCTCTTCCTCTCTATTTCTCAACCCCTATCTAAAAGAAAATTGTCCTACGGGAGTGGTAGAATCATACATATAGAAAGACCCAGTGTAGAGAAAAAAAAGCCTTTTTGAACTCCTCAGAGAATACTAGTGATTAAAGTTTTTATTCTTTTTTTGGTAAATAAAACTCATGTTTATTTTTTTAAGATGCTAGTTCTTGTTTTTTATATTTCATGATTTCTTTTCATAGTGTTAATTTCTCCCAAATTTGGAAGTATTCTTGATTGTCCACCTTTTTATTCAGTAACCCCAAGTCAAAACTTTATAATGCAGGTTCTAATTTCTGAAGCTGCTTCCTGAGATTATGGAGAGGGACAAGACATGAAGTCAGGCTCATCTGCTAGGTGGGTGGGGCGTCTATCTCCCTAGGGGACCCTTACTTGACACTCACACTTTCTTTTAATTATTTATTAGTGATTTAATATTGAGTTACAAGATTGTAAGATAATAGGGGTATAATTCTATACAGTTTCCACCACCAGAGTTCTGTATCCCATTCCCTCTATTTGAAACTTCCTTATTGTTTACCCTTCAGGGATAATGGACCACAGTTCTTTTTGGGGTGCAGAAGGTGGGATTTCTGACTTCTGTAATTGTTTCTCTGCTGGACATGGCCTTTGGCAGGTCAGTCCATATCCTCAGCCTGTTTATATCTTCCCCTAGTGGGGTAGGGCTCTGGAGAGGTGAGATTCCAGGAAGCACTGGTGAAGTCATCTGCTCAGGGAAGTCAGGATGGAATCATAGTAGCATCTGGAACTTGGTGGCTGAATTGCAGTAAGATGGAAAGCAGGACAAAATGTTTAACAAACAGGAACCATAAAGTAAGAATAGAGCAGATAAAAATAGGGAGCTTAGGGTAGAAGGAAGCTAGGAAGTCTATTTTAGGACTGTTCCTAAGAGCCTGTATCTTAGTAATTTTTGCTTGAGCTTGATAGCTAACATGGGGATAGACTAGAAATACTGTCTAGGAAGATGGTGTCAAAGCCAAGAGTAGAACTAGAAAGCAGAATTAGGGCAGAGAGTTGCTGTTTACCACAATGATCTCTCCCAGGGCCCATATCTATTCATATTTAGTACAGGAGCCTCTACAACCTCTGAGTCCCTGTCAGACTGAGCTTACAGCCTATAGTCACAGCCAGGAACATTCTGGGCTACACTCATTTCAGAACCAGTCTTCCTTGAGTGGCAGAGTAGGATGACCCAGCCTCCCATCATTGCTAGTTCCTTCCCCCTCATTTTTTGTTGCCCTTGTTGTTGTAGCCTTGTTGTGTTTATTATTGTTGTTGTTGATGTCACTCATTTTTGGATAGGACAGAGAGAAATCGAGAGAAGACAGGAAGACAAGAGGGGGAGAGAAAGACACCTGCAGACATGCTTCACCGCCTGTGAAGCGACTCCCTGCAGGTGGGGAGCCAGGGGGCTAGTTCTTTATGAGGGTACAGTCCTGAAGAAGCACACAAAAGGGCTTATGCTGACATTCCCAATGGAACACCCACATTTTCAACCATGTCCCACCTCCCTCCACTAAGTCTTCCATCGCTCTTCCCCAAATATCTTTCAGACTCTCATCATAGAATTACATATGTCTGTGGTATTCCACCCTAACTTATTTCTGTCTTTCATTTTCATGTAACCCTTTCCAGCATGCTATCATTAGCATGTACAAGCTTCTCACTATGCAAGGCAAAGGTGGTATCAGAATAGAATTTGCTTCCAGCAGGTGTGTTGGCTTTACTAGATAAAATTTATCTGTTGATTGGTCAATCCTTTCATTGCTGCAGTGGAGGCTGTTTCTTTCTTGTTATAATAGTTTTGCATCTCACCTAAATTCACTGTCATAACACACCCTGTTACAAAAAAAAAAAAGGATTAATGTATCCAATAATGAGAAAGAAAGAGAGGGACAGAGAACCAGAGTATCACTCTAGCACATGCATAGCCAGGAATCAAACTCAGGATATTATGCCTGAGAATCCCACACTCTATCCAATGTGTCCCTCCCAGGCCACAGAAACCACCTTTTTCCTTAAATAAAAACGGTATTTTTTAATCCTTTGCCAGAATATCACTGGGTTTTTTAATATTTATTTATTTTCCCTTTGTTTTTGCCCTTGTTGTTTTATTGTTGTAGTTATTATTGTTGTTGTTATTGATACCTTCAATGTTGGATAGGACAGAGAGAAATGGAGAGAGGAGGGGGAGACGGAGAGAGAAAGATAGACACCTGCAGACCTGCTTCACCGCTTGTGAAGTGACTCCCCTGCAGGTGGGGAGCCGGGGGCTTGAACCGAAATCCTTATGCCGATCCTTGTGCTTTGCGCCACCTGCGCTTAACCACTGCGCTGCCGCCCGACTCCCAGAATGTCACTTGTATACATTCATATCTTCTAAGACAGTAGGTCTCCATTTTTCAAAAAAAAATCATTTATTTTTATGAGAGAGGGAGAGAGAACTCTGTTCAGGTTTGACATATAAATTGCTGGGGTTAAACCTGGAGCTTCAGGCATGCAAACTCTGTGCTCATCAGTGGAATTGGCTCTATGATTTTCCTTTTTTAATTTTTTTATTTTTCTTATCTTTATTTTTTGACAGAGATAGCCAGATGTTGCGAGGGAATGGGGAATATAGAGAGGGAGAGAGACAGAGAGACACCTACCACTGCTACACCACTTGTGAAGCTTTCCCCCTGTAGCTGGGGGCTTGAACCCAGGTCCTTGTGCACTGTAACATGTGTGCTCAACCAAATGCCCTACCACCCAGTCCCTAAGAGAGACATCTGAGACTCTGCTTCACCACTCATGAAGCTTTCCCCCTGCAAGTGGGGACCAGTAACTTGAACCCAGGTCCTTACACACTGTAATGTAATTAACAAGGTGCACCACTGCCTGGCCCCAATTTCCCTTATGATAAATGCAAACTACCCAGCAGTTCTAAGGTTCAAAATAATATGCATATTGCAAAGTCAGAAAGGTCACTATGGCTGATATATAGTATGGAGAATATAGCACAAGATGTGAATGGGAAAAGTGGTGGGGGCCAGATCATCAGAACCGACCAGACATGACCAAAGAGTTTAGGTTTTACTCTAAGTGCAAAGGGCTTATTTATTACCTGACAATTGCCATAGCCAGCTCCTCTTTCCAGTTCACATAGGAGCTGAGGTTCAATGAGGACCCCTGTTGGGAGGCACCCAGAACCAGACCCTGGCATTTCTGGGGTTGCTGATCAGTGCTCCCACCAACCTTGGTTCTGTTTCTCTTCTGTTTCAGAGGTTGTGTTCTCATCTTACCCTGGATTTTCAACCTCAGAGGTAGGAACTCCCCTTTTCCTATTCGTGTACTTGAGTTAGATCATTGATTTTCAATGAGAAAAAGTCTACTTAAGTGAAGCACTACTACTTGTCACACTAAGGGAGCCTATTCAGTGAACAAATATTTGCTGAATATCTACCATGTTTTGGCTTTGTGGAGCAGCTGATAACTAGACAGGTCTCTGACTTCACACAGTCACAAGCTGGCTCTCATTGTCTTAACAAGAGTCCCCAAAGCGGGAGTGACCCTAATCACTATACCATCATCCAGGGTCTGATTTTTATCAGCACTGAAAGTTGGGTTTTTTTCTCTCAGGATAAATTTTATTCACCAAGCTCATAAAGGTTGATGCACTAACTAGATATTGATTTACTCATTCACAATAAAAAAGTAAAACAGCTGTATAGCTGGGGAAATGATTCATCTGGTAGAGTGCAGGACTTGCATGTCTAAAGCTCCAGGTTTAGTCCCTGGTGCTGCATGTACTAGAGTGGTGCTATAGCTTCTCTATCTACCTCTCATATAAAAACAAACAAAAAAATTAAAACAGTACAACTATACATTTAGCCAACCACCATCCTTGCAAGGTGGCTTAATAGCCACCCCCCACCCTACCCTTGGAGCCCATCCACAAATAGATGAGAAATTTGTAAATTAATTGTTATTGTATAACAAGCTTCCCAGCAATTGCTGACTTAAAGCAATAGTAATTTATTCTTTCTTACAATTATTTGGGCTGATTGGGTGGTTCTACTAGTTTTATCATGGATCACTCATGTGGCTGAGTGGTTAGCAGGGAGAAGGCTGGGCTCAAGGGCTGTGTGGCAGGGTGAATTACAGGACTCTAAAGTTTGAATGGTAATATTTATGCTACATTCTGTTGGTCAGAGAAAGTCATGACCAGTATAGTATTATGGTACAATTCTGAATGCAACCACCTAGAGTTGGCACACACCCCGCAAGTTAAGAGCCTAACTGCCCTTACTTCAGTAGCAGCTTTGTGTTTGGGGGTCTCCAAGTTGTCTGTACTTGTGACAAACTGGTTATAAATTCTAGGGTTCCCACAACACCCCTAGCTTCATTCAGTACTTTGCTAGAACTCATAGAACTTAAGAAAGCTCTATTCTTTTGATTATTATCTTACTAGAAAGGGAGAAACCAAATGAAAAGATCTATAAGGCAATGTCTGGAAAGATCCCAAAATGGAGCTTTCTCCTTCCATGGAAACATGTTGTCATTTTTCCAGCATACCAAGCAGAAGCTAACCCAAACCTTGGTATCTAGATCTTTTACTGGAATCTCATTATATCACCATGACTGAATCACTAGCCGTGTGATTGAACTCAGCCTCTAGTACTTTGCCTCATCCCCAGAAATGAGGCTAACTCAAAATCCAAATCCTCCTATCACTTGGTATCAGCCTTACCCCTGAGACATCACATTAATATGTACTCAGGTGTGATCCAATTGGTCTTGAATAGCAAACACTTTATTGTCACTCAGGAAATCCTGAGTGTTTGAGAAGCACAAAGATATCAAGCTCATATGGTTTGAGATGGGCAGAGATGTAGACTCCACCTCAAAGGGAAGAGAAGCCTTGCCACACAGTAAAGAGCCACACATAGGATTCAGGGACTCATGACCATTAAACAGCTTACAGAAGATGGATGTAGTGCAGCGGGTTAAGCACACATGGCGCAAAGCTCAAGGACCGGCATAAGGATCCTGGTTCGAGCCCCCAGCTCCCCATCTGCAGGGGGGTCACCTCACAAGTGGTGAAGCAGGTATGCAGGTGATGCAGGTGTCTTTTTCTTTCCCTCTCTGTCTTCCCCTTCTATCTCGACTTCTCTCTGTCCTGTTCGACAGCAACAACTGCAATAAAAAAAATAACAAGGGCAACAAAATGGGAAAAAAAATGCCTCTGGGAGCAGTGGATTCATAATGTGGGCACGATAACCCCGGAGGCCAAAACAAAAGAAGGAGAAGGAGGAGGAGGAGGAGAAGAAGGATAAGTGACAGGTAGCTTGGTGCTTAGATCTCAAATGTCTAGAAGGTAGTTGAGGCTTTTAGTTAATCTCCCTATTAAAGTAATATGCACCCCCTTAAGAACTTTCTCTGTTCCAAGAAAGCCCAGTCATTCCCTCAGCTCAAGACACTCATGCCCTTGGACAGTACTATTGGATTGTCATGATGCACTGCATAGAAAAACATGTCATAACTTCTGACAATCCAATAGGTACACTAAGTATGACTCTCTGATGTTTTCCTTTTCTGTGCTCCAGTCTTCCTTGACCCCTTCAGGTCACACAGCTTTTCTCTGAATAAGAAAAATTTTATTAGTGATTTACAAAATTAGAAGGTAATAGGGGTATAATTAATTTCACACCGTTCCTACCACTAGATTATGTAACTATATCCCCCTCCAGGGGGAGCTGCCATAGTTCTCCCAAGATCATAGATATACTTTTCATCCCTCCTTCTGTCCCCTCCCTCTTCTTTCTTTCTTTCTTTCTTTCTTTCAGCCATTTTTATTCCCTTTGTGGACCTGCCTTCACTTCCTAAGTCACGCCTATACGTATTACTATTTCTGAGTGCCCTTCCTTTTTCCTCTTCCCTCTCTGAGTAGAAAATTGTACGTAGAAGAGATCACTTTGCCAAACTGCCACCATATTCTACTCTGGCCACCCCAGATCATGTTTGGATCACATAGAGAGGAGAGTCATTTATATTCCTGAACATCATCACTCATGTTTTCTTTTACTCTTACCCATTGTCAGCCCATTATCTACCCTGTAATTTCCTTGAGTTACTCTCATCTAACACATGGATTCAGTGAGTGAGTTAGGCATGATTGATTCATCAATCTTCATCTTCTCCTTGATCAGATATGCTGACCTTGAGGCAATCTGGGTTATGCTAGGAAAGTATGACCCTGCAAATGACCCTGAAGCATCAGGCCACATTTCTGCCCCAAAGCCTACCTGAAGTCATCCAGGACTTAGTTGTTTCATTTTGGAATGAAGAACCTTCAGTATATGAAGTGCAATAGCCCAATTGACTAGGTGTTCAAGGCTTTAGGTCACTGTTGCTCTCTGTCTCTTCAAGTCCCCTTAGCAGTACAAGCACCGGCCACTGTCCCCCTTTGCCTTCTGGAGAAATTTTAGCCAAATGTGTAGATGAATCAGTTGAGGATAAACTCCCATAGAGAGGTAGGAGGTGAGGATAAAGAAGCTCTGATGGATCAAAAATTTTGGGGGTAGGGGATACAGAAGGTAGGAGTTCTAGCCTCTGTAATTGCTTCTCCACTGGACATGGATATTGGCATGTTGATCCATACCCCAGCTTGTTTCTCTTTCCCTAGTGGGGTAGGCCTCTGAAGAGGTGAGGTTCCAGGACACATTGGTGAGATTGTCTGTCCAGGGAAGTTAAGTATAGAATCATAGTTATATCTGCAACTTGGTGGCTGAAATGTGGCAAGATATAAAGCAGGACAAAGCAATAAAACTAAACAATAAACAGCAACCACAAAGTAGGAGTAGGGAAGATGAGAATAGGGATCTCAGGGTGGAGAGAAGCTAGGAAGTCTATTTTAGCTATGTTCCTAGGAGGCTATGACTTCATTAATTCTTGTTTGCACTTGATAGCTAGCGATCAGGTGGACTAAAAATATTGTCTGGGAAGATGTAGTCAAGAGTTTAGAATAGGACTAGAAAGCTGGATTAGAGCAGATGGGGGAGAAATGTTAGGGGAAGATGACCAGAGGACTCTGAACTCCAATTCATCAAGACCCAGAGAGATAAGAGGAAAAAGGAAAGACATTCAGAAGTAGCGATAGGTGTAAGTGTGCCTTAGAAATAAAGAAAAGGCAGGACCATAGATAAAATGGGCAGTTATATATAAATATAATAATAGCACAGGTGGTGCAAAGTGCAAGGACCTGCGTAAGGATCCGGGTTCCAGTCCCCGGCTCCCCACAGGCAGTGAAGCAGGTCTGCAGGTATCTTTCTCTCCCCCTCTGTCTTCCCCTCCTCTCTCTCTCCATTTCTCTCTGTCATATCCAACAATGACAACATCAATAACAACAACAATAATAACTACAACAATAAAACAACAAGGGCAATAAAAGGGAACAAATAAATAAATATAATAATAGAAATAATAGTCAGCCCATATCTGTGGCCTTGGGAAAACTACTGCAGTTTCCAATGGAGGAAATAGGGACACAGGACTCTGGTGGTGGGAATAGTGTGGAACTATACCCCTGTTGACTCATAATTTTGTACATCAATATTAATTCACTAATAATAATAATAAAGCTCTAATGGATGCACCACTCCTATGCTATCTCTAGACTTCAGAACTTGAAACTGCAACTTTGGCTGCTGGATAATTTGCTTGCCATGTGACTGCAAAGAACTTGGAACTAGAACTCTGGACCCTTGGTGATATTTCCCCTGAAGACTTTATATGTTTCTTTTGGCCAAGCCCCTCTGAAATGGCTAATCATGGTCATAGGAAGGATCTATTGGCCTTTGGCAAAATTAAGTTTGTTTAACACCAAACTTTGACTCTGATCTTTTTTTTTTTTCCCCTAAGACAACCAAGGTATGTGCACTTCCTCCCATATTTGAGATTCTTCCTGTGAAGTCACTGAAAGCCAAGAACCAGAGGCTGGCCCTGCCTTTCCCAGAGCTGAGGTACCTGAGCCTGGCCTACAACAAGGTGATTCTGATTTTCTGCCTCTTTCCTGGGGGTGTGGGGGTGTGGGGGGCAGGTGGGAGGGAAGGTAAAGGCCAGCGGTTCTAGTCTGAAGGTCAGCTCCACAATTCTCTGCATCACAGACATACACACTCAGGAATTCTCAGAGTGGGGGAGTACTGGCCAAGGGAGGAATCCATCTTTTGTGTCACAGATGTTTATTTAGTATATACCATGTCCAGGCTCTGTGCTAAGTACTGAGAATACAGCTGTGAGAAGGAAGGTTTGGCCTCTGTCCTTGTGGTTTTTCCTTAAATACTGGTGTGTGCTTGTGAGCAGTTCAATATCCTGTTGCTTCTGAGTTCACAGGTTAAATGCAAAGAAATTCCCCACCTTCCTGCTTCTGTCTATATGATCCACCACACAGCTACTAAGATGGCACAAGCTACCCCTAAAACTGGCTTCTTATACGGTAACTGCCTATATCCATGTGTGGCTTAGTGAATTTCTAAAGAGATCTCAGTTGTATTTTGGTGAGTTTTCAGCTGATTTTGTTGTTGTTATTGTTGCTTTAACTAGTTGGTCAGGCAGCAACATACAGTGGCTGCTACTCCATGGCTATACCTCCAGAAGTCTGCCATGCCTCTGGAAGTCTCTGATCTGTTCTTAGTGAATTCTTTAGGGTATGAGTTAGGAATGTGCTATCATTCTGTGTATATGGATATCCAGTTTTCTCAACACCACTTATTGAAGAGATTATTCTTTTCCTATCTCACCTTGTGAGAAAGTCAGTGACCAGAGATATGAATTCCTCTCTGATCCTTAAAATTAATCATCTGTGTCTTTTATTTTGTTGCTCCAAAAATGGTTAGAATTTATCTCTTTACTGACTTTAAAAATTAAGCTATCTGCTGATTTCACTAAGTTTGTTTTCTATTTTATTGATTTCTGTATATAACTTTATTTCTGTCTTATTCAAATGAGCTTAATTTGCACTTCTTTTTATAGTTTCCTAAGTAGTGTACTTTCATTGCAGTGTCAGTCTCTTTCATTCTTGGATTTATTGCCTTCTGTGGACCTGAAACGCACACACACACCCTCCCTCTTCAGTATGTCCTGGTATCTGACAGGTGCTACCCCTCCTTCTGCCTCTCTGACACTGTAGGGTCTGACACTAGACTGCTGCTGCCTTCTCAAGGTTATGTCTTCATCTTCCACTGCTGTTCAACAGGGAATGTGACTTTTTTCCTCCAGAACCTGCCTAGACAGGAGAGAAAGGAAGGTCTCCCTTATCACTGACTCTGCTTATCCATCTATGACAAGTTCCCTCCAACCCTTAGGCCTTAAAGCCCCTACTATAGATCAGTGCCCAGGACAGACCTCAGTGAAAGAGAACAGCAGAACAGGCTGACAGGGCATGTAAAGCTAGTACTGAAGCATTGTATACCATATGCGTATCACATGTCAAGCTTCCAGGCTCCTCAGTTGTAAATGAATGGTGTGTTTGGTTCTTAGGACTTTATGACTTTGTCTCCAATATCTTCAGCACTTTTATTTTAGTTATCACTGGGACCCAGTGCCTGCATGGCTCTACCATTCCTGGAGGCATTTTTTCATTTTTTTTCTTTCTTTCTTTCTTTCTTTCTTTCTTTCTTTCTTTCTTTCTTTCTTCCTTCCTTCCTTCCTTCCTTCCTTCTTCCTTCTTCCTTCTTCCTTCTTCCTTCTTATTCTTATTCTTGATGGAGGGAAGGAGGGAGGAAGAAAGAGACAGAGACAGAGAGACCTGCAGTACTGCCCCACCACTCATAAAGCTTCCTTCCTGCATTGAGGACCAGCGGCTTGAACTTGGGTCTAACAGATGGTCTAACATGTGTGCTCTACTGGGTAAGCCAACACTTGACCATTTCAGTATGTGGTATAGGTTGCATGCATCACTTTAACTGGTGATATGGAGATGGTAGAACTGTGGACAGGAAGGGAAAGCTGCTCTGTAAGTAGGGCTAAGACATTGCCAGAAGTGAGTCCTGTCACAGCAGTGTCACTTCCCCAGTGACTCCAGGTGCAGCACTTGGACAAAGGAAATAGTAGTACCAACCCAAGGCTCCTTCCTGCATTCCTGACAGATCACCAAGGAAGAAGCCATCCTGCCTGTAGCACTCTTCCCATCTCTCTGTGAGCTTGTCTTCCATAACAACCCTCTGGTGACCCATACTCGAGGTACTGTGCCTACAAACCTAACTACAAACCAGCTGGGAAGGGGTGCAGGGCCCAACTTCAGGCTTTTCCCACTTAGCATACATTGTATGTCCTATCAACTATAAAATGCACTTTCCCCAACCTAGCATCTAAAAGCATTTTAAAATCTATTGCTGACACCTATCATGGGGAAATGATAGGTTGTACATATGTGTCAGCCATTCTACTGTAAACCATTAACCACCTTGTAAAGTGGGATGAGGGGTCAGAATCTTGGGCCCTGAGGTAACATTTTGCTCCCTACCGGTTTTTTGTTACCTGGGAAAATTCCTCAACCTCTGTGCTCAGTTTCTTCCCTTACCGGATAGGTGCCTATCTCTGAGGGATGGTATGAAGAATGAAATAAACAAATCCACAACAATTGAAACAGTATCAAGCACACAGTAAGTGTTTACTAATCAGAATCTTATTTTCCCATCCTGGCTCCAGGAGTCCCTTCTCTGCTAAAAAGCTTCCTCCAGGAGCGACTGGGGATCCACTTAGTTCGAAAAAAGATTGTAAAGACTAAACATCATATTTTGATGCCTCGGAGGAAATCCCGGAAGGTAAGCATCCAAGGCAGAATCTCTACCCCTAGAGGGAATGGGACCTGTTTTAATACCTGTAGACTGAGCTGGTTCTAGAGTGTTCTTTCCCACAGTGCCCAACATCCATCTGCTAGGTCTGCCGTAGTAGTATTATCTCCTCTGTATTAATAAAGACCTAAGAGGGACAACACAAGTCAGCTAGAACCAAAAGTCCAAGTTTCAAAGGGTTCATTAAGTTTGACCCTCTGATTTTACAGAAAAACTGAGGCCCAGAGAAGGATCTGTGGAAAAATGGGGAAAAATCAGTCAGAAGACCCAGATATGAACTTAGCTCTGTCACTGCATAGATACCGAAATTTGGGCAAGAGCTTTGTTCTCTGGCTTTAGGTTTCGTTTTTTTTTTTTAAGATTTATTTTAAATTATTATAAAGACAGAAATAAGGTGAGAGAGGGAGAGAGAAAGACACCTGTAGCCTAGTCCACTGTTCATGAAGCTTGCCCCCTGCAGGTGGGGACCAGGAGCTCAAACCCAATTCCTCAAGCATGGTGACTTGTGCACTTTACCAGTTGTACCACTGCCCAGGTTGGACTTTTCTTTTTAGTTTCTTTAACTACAGAACTTCCAGAGTGCTAGGTGAAGCAGCAGATACAGAAATATACTATGTCTTCCCCCAAATCAATGCTGGTTATAGTTGTGCCTGCTGCTCACAACTGCTTCAGGCTAAGAGCACACATCTCCTGCCTGAATCTTAGGGAGCTGAGGTTTTGGTTTTACTTTTTTTTATTATTATTTATTACTAGAGCACTGATCAGCTCTGGCTTATTAAGGCGGTGCAGGGGATTGAACCTGGGACGAAGGCTCCTCAGACATGACAGTCTGTTTGCATAATCATTATGCTATCAACCCCCCCACTTTTTTTTTGCCATTAGGGTTATTGTTGTGGCTTGGTGCCAGCACTATGAATCCACCACTTCCAGTGGCCTTTTTCTTTTCTTTTGTCTTGTCTCTCTTTCCTTCTTTGTTTCTTTTTTGCCTCCAGGGTTATTGCTGGGGCTCAGTGTCTACACTACAAATCCACTGTTCCTGGAGGCAACTTTTCCCATTTTGGTGCTGTTATTGTTACTGTTGCCATTGCTGTTCTTGTTGGATAGGACAGAGAGAAATCAAGAGAGGAAGGGAAGACAAAGAAGGGACAAAAAGAAAGACACTGACCGGGATTCTGGAAGATGGCGGACTGAGAAGCTGCTAGTGGCTTGAGCTCTGACAACATCTACTGGAAACACCACCAGGTTCCAGATGCCATCAGGATGCCGGCCAGGCTTCCCTGGACTGAAGACCTCACCAATATGTCCTGGAGCTCTGCTTCCCCAGAGACTCACCCTACTAGGGAGTATGGACTCACCCTACTAGGGAGTATGGACTGGGCGTATGGACTGACCAGTCAATGTCCATGTTCAGCGGGGAAGCAATTACAGAAGCCAGACCTTCCACTTTCTGCAACCCACAATGACCCTGGGTCCATGCTCCCAGAGGGATAGAGAATGGGAAAGCTATCAGGGGAGGGGATGGGATATGGAGATTGGGTGGTGGGAATTGTGTGGAGTTGTACCCCTCCTATCCTATGGTTTTGTTAATTTAAATTTATCCTTTCTTAAATAAAAAATAAATTAAAAAAAGAAAGACACCTGCAGACCTACTTCACAACTTGTGAAGCAACCCCCCTGTAGGTAGAGAGCTGGGGGCTCGAACCAGGATCTTTACTCTGGTCCTTGCACTTTCTGCCATGTGCGTTTAATGCACTGTGCTACCGCCCGGGATGTAGGGAAGGAGAAAAACACCTGAAGTCCTGCTTCCTGTTCATGAAGCATCCCCCCTGCAGGTGGGGAGTGAGGGCTCAGGCCAAACCAGTCCTTGTGCAGGATAACTTGTGCTCAATAAGTTGTGTTACTGCCCACCCCCCGGGAGCATTTCCTTATGTTGAGAGTTGTCTTCTTTCTCTATGCCTTTGCCAGTTAGTAAGCTAGAACAGACATTTGGGATGACAACAAATTAGCTAAGGGGCCAAGTGGTGACGCACCGGTTGAACATTACAATGCACAAGGACCCAGGTTCAGCCTCCCGGTCCCTAATTGCAAGGGGAAAGCTTTGCAAGTGGTGAATCAGTGCTGCAGGTATCTCTCTCTCTTTACCTCCCCCTTCCCTTTTGATTTCTGGCTCTCTCTATTCTATAAACAAAGATAATTTAAAAATTTGTTTTAAAAAAAGTAGCTAGAGCCCTCTTTCAGTTAGAGGATTTTAGAAATTTCCATAAAATACTCCTCCTTAGTGAATCAATTCTGTCAAAAGCTAACCTGCACATTATTCATCCCAAATCTTTTTAAAAAATATTTATTTATTCCCTTTTGTTGCCCTTTGTTATAGTAATTATTGTTGTTGTTATTGATGTAATTATTGTTGGATAGGACAGAGAGAAATGGAGAGAGGTGGGGAAGACAGAGGAGGAGAGAAAGATAGACACCTGAAGACCTGCTTCATCACTTGTGAAGCGATTCCCCTGCAGATGGGGAGCCGGGAGCTTGAACCAGGATCCTTATGCCAGTCCTTGCACTTTGCACCACGTGCACTTAACCTGCTGTGCTACCGCCCGACTCCCTTTTTTAATCTTTTATTTATAAAAAGGAAATAAACTCCACACAATTCCCACCACCAGAACTCCCATCCCCTCCCCTGATAGCTTTCCTGTTCTTTATCCCTCTGGGAGTATGGACCCAAGGTCCTTGTGGGATGCAGAAGGTTGAAGGTCTGGCTTCTGTAATTGCTTCTCTGCTGAACATGGGTGTTGACTGGTCGATTCATACTCCCAGTCTGCCTTTCTCTTTCCTTAGTAGGGTGGGGCTCTGGGGAAGCAGAGTTCTAGGACATACTGGTGGGGTTGTCTGTCCAGGGAAGTCTGGTTGGCATCATGCTAGCATCTGGAACCTGGAGGTTGAAAAGAGAGTTAACATACAAAGCCAAACAAATCATGGACCTAAAGGCTGGAATAGGAGTAGTGCAGATGAAGAGTTGGGGGCGGGGGTGTTCTCTGTTTTATAGATAGCTAGTAGGCATATTTTTAGTTCTGTTTTTTTTTTCCTGATTCTGAAATCTGATGTGCAGGTGGATCCTAATTATTGTCTGGGGAGATGATGTCATGGCTGGCAGAAGGACCAGAAAGATGGATCAGGGAAGAGAGTAGCTCCCAAATATGGGAAAGGTGTATAAATATTGTTGATTGTATGTGATCTAGGGCCCATATTCAGCTACCACCTGGCCCCTAACATGTGTTCTCCGTGAGTCTCAGAGCAGACAAGCATATCAGTTCAGATAGGTGACATCACTTACTGTGAAAAGTTAGTGTTGGAGCCCAGGGAAGCCTCTAAGATTTGACTAACAGACATAAATATGAGTAGTCATAAAAAGTAAATCATGTAAGGAAAGTAAATTTAAAAAAAAGGTAAATCCCTAAGGAAAGTCAAAGCACTGTGTTAAACCTTCATCAGAGGATTGAGACGACTGTGGGCCACAGGAGTCTATGTTCAGGGATGCTTGAAGCCCAAAATAGGAATCAGATAGTCCAGGTTCTGCCACTGACTAAGTCTCTGGCAAGTCATTTTGCCTCTCTCAGCTCTGGTTTTCTCATCTATAAATGAGGATCATTATTCTCTGGGGAAGTTTGATACATAAATAAAATAGCCCATGTCATGCATGGGACATAATGTAAATGCCCAGAAAGGTGATTTTTGTTCCCTTTTTACTTCTATCAGTGCTTTGATCATTATACCAAGTGACCTCAGTCTAGTGAGGTGCAGGAAGAGAAATTATGATCAGGAAGCAAACCAACCCAGCCCTTTCCTCTGACAGGTGAAAACTCAAGTCCCAAAGGTGCCAAAGCAGCCTATAATTCTCCATCGTCTATCTGCAACCAAGACTGACTCAGAGGAGATGCTGGAGTCTGAGGCAGTGCAGACTGAGGAGCTGTCCATTGTCAACACTCCTGTGAAGCCTGAGATGATGATTGAAGGTGTGACAGGCCTTTCTGTGCGGCGCCGGGCCTTTGTGCCACTGCCTCCCATCCACTCTGACTCCACTGTACATAGTGAAGAGAATTTATCTCGCCAGAGTGACACTGCTGATCACCTCACCACAGAGCACCTGTCAGATGAGGACACCAAGAGCACAGAATCCATCTTCTTGACTCAGGTACCTATACCTACCTCTCCCTGCTCACATTACCACAGGTTCCTTCACAACCCTCAGATGGTCAGGGTACTATTATCTTTTACCGAGGAAGTCAGCATGTGGTCTGGGAGCCAGAGGGGACACTCCTGGTAGGGCCTCCAGGCAACTTCTAGGATAGCCATTGAGCTAAGCTTTCTGTAGTGAGGACCAGGGTGACAAGTCATAGTCCCATGGCGGAGACAATATGTGGGCCCTGGTGGGCTTGTGTTCTGCTCAGTTTCTTGGGAGGACTGCCCCTGCTTATCTGCTTATCTCCTGATGTTGTCTCTGAATCCTGGGAGCATAGACAAAGGATGTGTGCCCAGCCCTGAGACATCCTCAGTCTGATAGGGGTGCTGGGCAGGAATAGTGCATGTAATCAGTGCTGATATCCAGGAAAACTCAGGCTGAGAGTAAGAAGAAGGAGGAATTGCTCTACTATAGACCAGGAGTGCTTCCTGGAAGCAGTTCAGATGAGTTGAGCTTTGCAGACTGAGTGGGAGTTAACAAGATGAAGACATGGGCATCAGGGTCTTTCTGCAGAGTAAGCAGCATGAAACAGGGTAGAGGAAGGTAACTAAGGTTGTACTGGAACCACAGACTAACCACTGTTAGCAGAAGTATGAGACGTGAGGAAAGGGAAACATGAGTCTGGAAGAGGTGGCAGGGCCCCTTGAAATGCATTATTGTCTTATCACCTTCCAAACCCTTCATTGTACCACATCCCTTCTTGTCTCTGCAAGATGCTCACTTCCAGATGTTTCCTGGACTTACATCTGCCCATACATTATGTCTCTCTGTCCATCCATCTCTTATTTTATTCCACAGACAACTTAAAGTAATACAAATTCATACAGTATAAATGTATCTTTATAAGCTACATCAGAACCTTTTTGTAAATATAGCGGAATATAAACAAGTATTAAAAATAAGCAATTGGGATAGCTGGGAGAGTTGGATGAAAGGAAATAAGGGAAAGAAAAGAAATCAAGGGTAATTTTGCCACTCAAACGTGCAATTCATGCACTGTAGTTTTCATAATAAAAGTGTATTGCTAAAATGCAAATCTGAGCTTCCTAGCAGCCAAAGTAGTATAGTCAATTATGAGTGACCATATTCAAAAAAAATAATTTTTCTGGTCTGACCAAGTTAAAACTCTAAGTACAATATTGAATAGATGAGGAAAAAGCAGAATATTTTATTATTATCCTTAATCATTGGGAGAAAACTCTCAATCTTTCATGAAGTATGATGCTCGCTGAGGGTTTTCATATATGTCATTTATCAGATTGAGGGAGTTACTATATTTTAATGATAAAGGACTGTTCAATTTTGTCAGTTTTTCAATTTCTATCTAGATTATATGTGGTTTGTGCATTTAGGGGTCTGGTATATTACATAACTGATTTCCAGGTATTGCACCAACCTTGTATACCTGGGATAAGCCCCACTGATCATGGTATATAGCCCTTTCCACATGTCATTGACTTGATTTGCTGGTATTTTGGTAAAAGGGTGTAGGGGGTGCTTGTGTTCACAAGGAATATTAGTTGCAGTTTTCCTTTTTTTATGATGTCTTTCTCTAGTTTTAGTTTCAGGATTATCTGGCCTCAGGGAAAAAAATGGGAATGTTCTCCTAAATAATGGAAGTTTGTGAAGGGTTGGTGTTAATTCCTTAAATAATTGGGTAAGATTTGCTAATTAAGATACTAGGTCCTGGGGGCTGGGCGGTAGGTGGTACAGCAGGTTAAGTGAACATGGCATGAAGTGCAAGGACCGGTGGTGTAGGATCCTGGTTCGAGCGCCCAGGCTCCCCACATGCCAGAGATGGGGGGGAGTCGCTTCATAGGCGGTGAAGCAGGTCTGCAGGTGTCTATCTTTCTCTTCCCTTCTTCCCTTCTCTGTCTTCCCCTCCTCTCTCCATTTCTCTCTGTCCTATCCAACAACAACAGCAATAGCAACAATAATAACAATGATAAACACAAGGGCAGCAAAAAGGAAAAAAAAAGATACCAGGTCCTTGGCTTTTCTTTGTGGGGAGTTTTTGAGTTAGTGATTCAGTCTCTTGTGATATATAGATCTATTTACTCTATTTCTTCTTTAATCAGTCATAGTTTTAAAAGGATAAGTACAGGAGTCGGGCGGTAGCGCAGAGGGTTAAGCGCACGTGGTGCAAAGCACAAGGACCAACGTAAGGATCCCGGTTCAAGCCCCTGCTCCCCACCTGCAGGGGAGTCACTTCATTGTCCATTTCCATGACTGCCTGCTCTTACCCCCAGTTTTGGTACATGCTTTTAACAGGACCCAGAATAGCATTCAGCAGAGAATGGAGGCTCAAAGGTATTGATGGAATGAGTGAATGTTTTTCTTTCTTGGCACAGGTGAGTGGGCTGCCTTCCTCTGTTCTCCAGAATGATTATTTAGAGACCAAGGAAAAAGACCAGAGGAGACCATTAACAGCACCCAGAGAGGTAAAGAAGACACAGAAGAAATCCCCATCTACTCCTCTTCCCAGCAAGTACCATGGTTATGAGGAGCTGTTGACAGTCAAGCCTGATCCGGCCTTCATTGAGCCAAAGGGTATGTGAGGAGAATGTCCCAGAACAAGGGGCACTATTCACAGTCCAGTGCAGGTCAGGGAGAAGCCAAGGCTGGCACCAAGCCTCACTTCCCAGCCCCCTAGGACACTGTGCCAGAGTGCGAGTGCCCCTCAGGGCATCCTGTTTTGGAACCCTATATGTTGGGACCCCTGACTTGGGCCTTTACTAGCTTTGGGATAATCACTTCTTCCAATTCTTTCCAGTCTGGGACAGTTGCTCTGGTCAGAAAAGGTTCCAAAAAGCATTTGATGAACAAAGACCAGGACTGGTCAGATTCCTAGACTCCTCCCCAGTCCACTTAAGCCCCAAATTGAACATCCAAAATATTTTCTGTTTCATTTAAGGTAGCAAAGGCAGCTCCTGCTCTGGGCCCCATATTTCTGACTGATGTGTTAACAATTTGTATTTCCAGAGGAACAGGTATTCAGCTGTGCTCTCTTGGGAGCCAGTCCCTACTGTGTAACCCCATGGGGCTGAGGGGTTATTTTGGGGTCAGCTCTTTCTCCTATTCCAATGCTATTCCTCCATTAGGCCCTGCTCAGAGGGGACAGTATTCATTGAATGAATGATGGAGCTGTAGGAGTTATAACAGGGAGAAATCTTGTGGCCTCTCTCAAATCTCTTTACCTACTGGGAGATGAAGAATGAAGTTGGGACCCACATCAAGGAAAAGGAGGGTGTGCCTTGATGACTTAGCCTTGCCTTCTTGTTCTAGGAATCCAGAAGAACACACAGGCCTTGCAGCACATGCTAAAGCACCCACTCCTGTACCGCTCCTCTAAGCCAAGGCTGGACAGGGTCCCCAAACGCTATGTTCCTAAGGAGAGACAGGTAACCTGCTACTTGGAGTGTTCAAACAGCCCATGTGGTACAGAAACAGCTGCTAAGACCCTCTAAGGGGCATACTTTCATGGTGCCCCTAGGTGCTTGTGGTGCTGTGACTGCATGAACAGGTGAGGCTAGGTGACACTGTCTTCCCCTTCCTTCCGTCAGGCCCAGAGGATCCCTATCCCACCCCCACGAAAGACAAGAGCCCAACTGCTGGATGATATCCTCATTCGCATGAGGGACCCCAGGAACATCACGGAGGCTCCACTAGGTACCACTCTAGCCCCTCGTCCTTAGCTGCCATGACCTGAGACCTAGATGTTTACTCACCTGCTATAAGGCACAGGGCCTGTGTCCAAGCATGAAGGGCCCTGAGAGGTGTCAGATGGAAATGGAGAAATAAGAGGCCCAGAGTCAAGTAGGGAGTTGCCTAACCTCACAGAGCAGGCCATGTTCAGAGTCATGGTGTGAACCAGATCAGGGTGTAAGTGGGTGTGAGTGGGGGCATTGCTGGCTTCCCCATGCATCACATCTGAGGGACCATCTGCAGTCCCTTTAACATCCTCCTCCCACACTTCACTTCTGCTGGCAGAGGGACTCTGGACCAGATGGGCCCAGGGTAAGTGTGGACCCTCTGGCTTCCCTCCTTGCAGGAGCTGTGCTGCGCCGGCGGGCAGAGCAGCGGCTGGTGAACCAGAAACAGTACCTGGAAGCCAAGCGACTGCTGAAGGAGTTTAGGGCGCGCTATCAGCAGCTGATGCGCAATTCACTACGCTCAGCATTAGGGGGTGTACCTCCCCAGCCATCCCCTCCGCGCCCTGTGCTGAGCCATAGCCACCCCAAGTTGGGCCACTTGCTAGATTTCGTAGATGAGTTCTCCCAGGAGTCTTTGACTGGTAACTCAAAAGGCTAGGGCCATGCAGGGGCCCTGCTCACCCAGCCTGCGCCCACATCTTCTCCAGGGCCTTAGCCCTTCCTCACATGGGTCTGGGAGGCAGCTGCGGAGCACTGCTGCAGAGTGGGGAGCTGGCCTGGACTGCCTTTCCCAGGCTGGCCAGGCCTTGGCACCTGGATCAGCAGAATAAAGAGTGGATGCAAAGCATGAGGAACTTGAGCAGTCTTTGGGGACCTGGGATGGGCTGGTGTATCCCTGGAGTCTGGTGTGTGCTAGGTACCAGGGCAGAAAACTGAGGCTGATTGACCAGAACAGCAGCACATATTCTAAGTCTGGTGGAGCTAACAAAGTGATAGAACAGCGGTGGTGGGAGAGGCCTGTGGCTCCAGCATAGGCTATTGCTCAGCTTCTTTCATTTTGAGGGTAACTAGGAAGAAGGGAAGAGCAGTGGGAGTTCTCTAGTCAGGTGGGATAAGCTGCTGAAGGACTTCCATTGAGTTGGTCTAAATCCAGAACACAGGCTTATGTCCCTGTGAGCACATTGTGGGCTGTGGATCTATGCCCTTGCCCCTGTGCCAAATCAGCCAGGCTCTGAGTAAGGACTAGTTCTTGGCCAAGGCATTTTTGGAGTTGTACCATTTCTATAATTGCTCCATAGTTAACACCTGCTACAGAGAACATTCTGGAGAAGATCCCAGGGGTTCAAATCCATGTTCTGTCTTTGGGAACAGAAGCTGAATGTGACCTAGTGGCCTGGGTAACTCTTGCTCTTAAGGCGTCTCTCTTAAAAATGTGGACAGTCAGACAAGGGGAGCTAGCCTGCTGTTCCCAGGCTTCAGGAGCAATGGCACAGAATTAGGCAGCCTCAGCAAGACACAAACTCCTACAACCTAAGTTGCAGTTAAAAATGATTATAGATGTGAAACCTTAAGCCATAGTTCAGACAGGAGAAGCGTGGGGGAAGTGTCTGCCAAAGTGCAAATGAGACTTCAGGAGGACACAAATGTATATATCATGCTAAACTCTGCAGTCCCACACACGGCCAGTTTAATATCTATACTAGCTGTGGCCATGTCACACACACATTTCCCATCTCATACAGTCTCTCTGATGCAGTCAGTTACATCTCATTTAGAGGCACCTGGAGAGATACCAATAATAGGGATGCCCACAGTGGCTCTCTTGTTCCAGAGCCATGTTACTGCTTTACCATCTTGGATCTTCATGGGGTCTCCAAATCACTGTTAGGGAGGGGAAACAACCAGAACATTCACTTGAAAACCTGCACTGAAGTCCTCCATTTGCACCTATCATTTGGCTCCTGCTTACACATCTAGTGACAGGCAAGGAGCTGATTCCCTTCAAAGGCTCTTATGTTGGAAAAGCTATTGTGAGTTCTGACCACTGGGTTAAGCTGTTTGCCTAGGTTCCTCTGTGATCTTAGCTCTGCTCTATGGTCAGGTGTATTAGCTTACCTCTTAACATGCTGGATGCTATGTTCCCCATTATCTAGTTTTAGTGAGCTTTTATCAGTAGACTACCAATATCATAACTGCTTTATCATATTTTTACTCGAAACTGACCTTGGTATCTAATGTAGAGGTTTTATATTTTATTATCTTAGTTTTATTCTGCAGTTCTAGGCTACCAAGATCATTCTGAATTTCCCATTATCACCAAATCATGTCAATGTAGAACTCCTAGGAAAGAAGCCACTCAAAAAGGTTAACCAAGACTCTGCCACTCACTGAGGAATAAAGCCTCTAGAAAAATCCTGCTGTTTCTAGATCTTATCTAGATCTAGGTAAGTCTGTATGACAACTAACGTCTCCCACTCAACCTTTCAGCCTTCGTTTTGGCATGTCCTTGAATTTAACTCTCAAAGTGAATCAAGTGCTGTGACTCTGTATTAATTCACTGGGCACCATACTACATCATACCAAATACTGATTCAGCTTTTTCCAAGACCTGTCTTCAGGAGGTCTCGATAAATTGTATTGAGTAAATGTGCTGGGAGGATTGGGAAATGGCTTAATGCTGACTGTCCTATCAAGTTGTACACCTTACACACAACTATGGCTAAGGCTTTTAGAAGCCAATGTTGGGTATATGTTTCTACAGGCACTGTCTGCGCATTTCTGTAAAATCACTATGTTCTAGGGACTGGGCAGTAACATACCCAGTAAGGTGTACGTATCACTATGCTCAAAGACTCGGGTTTAAGCCCCTTGTCCCCACCTGCAGTGGAGAAGCTTCATGAGTTGTGGAGCAGTGATACAGGTGCCCATCTTCCTCTTCATTTCTATCTCGTATCAGTCAAAACAAACAAAAACCTCATCGTGTTCCTACCAAGAACACTTCAGCCTGCCTTCCCCACCCCTCCCCCCTTCATCAGAGCACTCAGCTCTGGCTTATGGTGATGCTGGGGATTCCTGCTGCTGTAAATAACATGAGGCAAGACAACAGACTGTCCTCTTACCCACCCTCCCATACAGTTGATTTCATGCATCTCTAGAAGCCATTGTTGTTATTATTATATCTGTTTTTTCTCAGAAGTTATTCATATTTACATGACCAGGTTCCTATTTTAATCCTGTCTTGTTGATATTTTTATGATCCATAGAGCAGATCCTTACCCATTATCATCAAAATATCTGAGTCTTGATGTTTGAAAAATGTTTCAGATTTTTGGCTTACTTTTGTGCAACTGAAGAGATCTATTCCTTGTTTCAGTGAATAAAGTCTCAGACTTTCTCAAGTGAATGAATCTCACAGCTAATCAGGGAAACCTTTTTGGTGTGGCTGCATTGTCACTCCCCTGCACCTCTGATCTACCACTAGGTGTTTCCTTCTGCTGGACTGACTCAGCGACCCTTCCTTCTCGCATGAGAAACTGGCTGCCACTCTTCTGATCCTTTTCTAGTCTTCTACCAAGAGCAAACAGAAGAAACAGTTTCTCTTGCCAATTCCCCAAGATTAAGTTAAGTCCACTGTTTTTCCAGTTACTTACTCGAGATGCCAGTTAGTATCCAGGGAGTTAGGTGTGGCTGTAGGGGAGAGAACAAACTGTGCCTCACAATCCTAGCTGTCTCAGGATACCCTCCACACCCTTAGTGGAAGCAGGGGGAAGAAGTCTAGTTTCCTAAACCTGTCAGGTTAAGTCCAAGAGAAGGAAATTCAACCCCAAAAGTAGTGGGAGCCATACTGTTAGCCAAGGTCAGAAGAGAATGGCACCGCCCTGTGGTTGATTTTAGGGCAACAGAAAAAGCTTTCAGTGGAACCAGCTTGCAGGTTATAAAAAATGGACAGGGTCAGTAATGAAGGTCAGTCCTTACACGCACACACACAAAGCTATAAGGAAGCTCATGGGCAAGGTGTATAGAATATTATCTGTTACTTTAGGGGGCAAAGAACAGTGAAGTTTTGCTGTCTTGTCCCCCAAGTAGTCCAATGTTTCTTGCCAATCACTGTTAACAGTCCTTTTAAAGAGGTTGGCTCAGATGATTTCAACAGCTCTCCAAGAGCTGGTTTACATGTCTAACATAGATTGTTATATCAGTCTATGAAATTTGGTTTTATGACTTTAGGTAGATAAGGGACACATGTATTCTCTGCTGGATAAAAAACTGACACCAAGGGGGATTTGGGTGATTTCAAAGCAATGGTTATAAGAGGGCGTTAAAACAAACAAACAAAAAAAAACCCCGATGCTTTGATTATGGTCTTAATGTACAAGAATAATGTTATCCAGTATAGTTGTCCTCACTCATACTCTTTCTTGGTGCCTTAGAAGTATGAATTATTTAATATAAGAATGACACCTGTATGCTGAAAATAGCTTAGAAATCCATGGAAACCCCATCTTACCTCCTAATTTCTCTTATCATTCTGAATGACAAAGCAAGACATTCCAACATGGGGGCGGTGCATCTGTCAGAGCACAGACAGCACCATAAATAAAACATCATCGTAGTCTAAGCTAGCCCAAGTCCATTTTAGATTACACTTCAGAGATAAAACTTTACCAAAAATGCAACATTCATGTTTATGAATTTGTTTTACTGTATTCTCCACTTGAGCCTCTCCCTAAGCAGGCAAATATACATTGAGAAATGCACTTTGGTTCCATTTAAGTAAACATATCATCCCATTTGATCCCATGCTATTTCCTTGTTGGCAGAAGCATTCCTGAAAAGCCGTTTTGAGTTCACTTTGTGAAAACAGTCTTTATGTTGAGTCAGAAGGCATGGAAACCTACTACAAGGCCCTACTACAACTCTAGTGCAAGCAGCAAGTTAAATCTGATAAACAACCTATTTCCTTCCTTCTTTTCTTCCTTCCTTCCTTTCTTTCTCATTCTTTTTTTTAGTGGGAGGGTAAAGGGCTCTAGGGGTAACAGTGTGTAGAGTTGGAAGAAAACAGTGCATCAGGCAAAAATAAACCCATTAATGACATTTAAGATAATTTTTTTTCTTGCATAGTTATCATTTCTGCTGTAGGCTAAGGGTTGAACCCGCAGAGGATGAGCTTCTGCTCTTATTGGTGGCACAGGTTCCAGCGTGGGCAGGACCAGTAGGGAGAATCTGTTGCCAATCAGAACCAGGGCACAACAGCTTCCATTTTTTAGAAGCAGAACTTTTTTTCTAGATAGACCACAGTGCCGAGGCTTCCTTCACTGTGGTGGGTGCATCCAGGATGGCACTGTCTTCAACAGGTGCTGGGCTCTAATCTGGGTTGAGCACATGGCAAAGCAGCACATTATCCAAGTGAGGTATTTCACTGGCCCAATTTATACCATATATTATAGAAGAAGAAAGAAAAAAAAAAAGAGGAAAGAAGATGAGCAATCCTGTTTTACTGTGGCTCTATTCAAATAGTTCTTGATTTAGGAGTGAGGAGAAAAGTTAGAAAGTATGAGGTTGCCTTCCACACTTAGAAGATATTAAGGAAGCACTTACAAGCCAGTGTGTGATCTTTTTTTTTTTCCTTAGGAAATACTGATAATACGTTTAAAATGTGCAAATTCAGCCTTGGCACTTGTTCTTCACCTAATTTAACCTATCTCTAAACTGGTGGTCTTTTCATAACTCTTATGTCCTTTTCTGTAGGACTGTCATCTTCAGAATAGTAGACAGTAATTAATCATATGTGAAGATGTATTTCTGGATCTTTGGAGGAAAATCTACTCAGTATCCTCTATTGCCTAGAATTCCTCCTCCCACCGCCCACCACATGAAACAAAAACAAACCTGCTTTCTCACTGTGCAACAAGAATTTGTGAGCAGTTATACTCACTTCTAAAATCAAGACCAAAACAAACAAACAAAAACTGTGTTGATAAAGAAAGACTCAATTCCCTTAGGAGCTCTTGACTTTCAAAGAAAAATGAAGGCTTTTTACTTGCAGTAGTTAAAATGATATTCCAGTCAAAGTATTTTACTTCCCAAGATTCCATATTCATATTACTCAGACTATAGAAGTTTGTTTCCCTATTTGGGTATGTATTGAAGGGATTTTAATCCTAATTTAAATAAACTAGAAAGAAAAGGCTGTTAAAAATTAGAAAACCTCCTAAACCATCCAGATATCCCCCTCATTAGCAAATGATGTTTTTATGTAAGGAAAAGGACTATTTATTTATATATTAGGAAGTTACAGTGTAACATAGGTGCATGGCAGGGACTGTGTTTCTCATTTCTTTAAAATGAAAATAGGGATGAGGGGAAGTTTGAGTAGGATTATTTCTAGTTATCAGATTTTATGATTATGATCCAGCCGTCAGTTTTTCTTTTGTCCCTCCCCACCCCAACTGGCCTCTAATTTTAATGAAGAGCCAGACAAGGAAGAAATCCCACGTTGCTGCTAGGTCTGGTAAGAAGTATGGTTGGGCAGAGATTAGGAGAGTATGCCTAGTATGGGCTACCTCTGACCACATCAGTCCCTTAGTCTGCTTCAGATCTTGAAAATTCAGCTAAAAACAGCTCTGGCAGAGATATTACTATCCTATAGTCACTGGATAAATTACTTAGGGAATGGGAAGCAGGGTTGCAAACAAATTCACAAATACTGACAGGGATATATTAAAGTGTTCAAGGCAGCTTGCTGGGTGTTAGAATCCTGAGTAGGATCATCCGAGATCACTAGATTATAACAAACTCTCTCTAGCCACATACACATTCAAATACATTCCATTAGGCACTGAGCTCACAGTTGGGACTGTCTTTCCATCTTTGTATCTTCATGATCCAGCATAGGGCTGGCACAAGTTCGAAGCTCAGGCAGCTGTCAAATGGAACAGACAGAGTAAATAGCACAGTCTTCGGTCATCCAAGCATAATGGTAGCTTCTCAGGTTAGTCTTTTGGTCAGTTTTGTAACCATACAGTAAGCAGCTTTAATCTCTTAAGGGTCATTTTCCTTTAGGGGAAAAAACAAAACACAGAAAGCACTCATCACCAGTGCTTTCTCCAAGCAAAAATATTATTATTTTCAAATAAAGCCACTTACAAAGATTTTTCTGGGAAGCCTTGGCCAAGAACTAATATTTTCAAGAAAGATCATTATACGAAAGATCAGAGGCAGGGTGATTTGATTTGAAACCCACCCAACAGGCCCGGATGACTGCTAGCAGATATAATCAGCAGGTCACCAATATGTTCCCAAAGTCTTCTCCATTCTCTGGAAGAAGGAGGGAGGAGAGTCCCTTTCTCAGGGCTTTCTACCTTTCCTGGATTTCCTATCAGAATAATTCCCATCCTCCAACCTCTCATAATTTCCCCTTTAGTAAGAAAAAAAAAAGACTGCATATGTAAAAGGAATAGTTAGCATAAGGTAGGAAATCTATATGATGAATTGAACACCAGTGATTTATGAGAAATGTTTGCTGTGTGAAATACTTTCTCATTATTATAGCTCCAGCCTAACAGTTCTATTTTATCTCCCTCCCCCAATAATTCATGTCAACTTTATTTCTGACCAACTGTACAACAGAAGGGCAATATTTTCTAGAAAGAAAAACTGTTTTGGTTTCAGTTAAATATGGAAAGCATCTTAGAGATAATACCTTAAGGGTTTTTTTTTCCCCCTCCTCCAAAACCTTAAAGATTAAGCCTTTCTCCCCTTTAACCTGGGCTGTTTTGCCTCTGTTTGAAGGGACTGCTACTGAAAGTTTGACAAGTAACTGTCACCACCACTCCAGGGACCATTAAGCAGATGCAAGGGGGAAAGTCAATTGGGAGGACATAGCATTTGGAATTTTGCTTAACAAGAAGTAGCTTTTCACTCTAAACATGAAGCTAACACTTGCTGCTACTACTATGTAATTCATTAAAATGAAAGTATTACTTTGGGAAAGTATTTAAAATATATATCTTTATCTATTAAAAATATTTATCTGTCTTCCAAAACCAAAAGTCAGCTCCAACTAAAATGTGTGTGTGTGTGGGGGGGTTGTTTTTATTCTTTTTTTCTTCTTCAAATTACTGGAAGATATAGAAAAAGGTGACAAGTGGAAAAATAAGTGTCTTTGCTATTACCAATGAGACTAGCCTTCCAATAATGTTTACTAAGATAAAGAGGAATATATGAAATGGCAGTAAGTGATCCTTTTTCTAAGTCACCCTCCCCATCCTCTGCAGACCAGTGCCAGCCTTTCTATTGTGGGCACTAACATGCCTTCCAGCAGCCTTGGAGGGCATATGTTGCTGCTAGGACTTAGAATTGAAATGTTGTGAATACAAAGAGATACACATCTGCACATGTGCAGACACAGGCACACAGAATACAAGACTGCATACATTCAGGTGAGTGGCACTCCCCACCAAAGTGGTTACTGAGGAGGTTTCACACAGCTCAGTGAGCACAATGCTTAGGACACCTCTGGAACATCTCTTTGGGAATCATGTATAAGGTACACAAGGAAATGGCTCAGACTGCTTTATAGCTGGACCTCGTTTTATGACTTCAAAGCCTTCTGATAGCCACCTCCTCATCCAGAGGTTTCTGATTAGTTGCAAACTGAAGATTCTCTGTTCTATAACCCTAAAAAATGGAATATCCTTCCAAGGAACGAGGGTAAGTCTCCTAAGAAGAATCCAAATAAGGTGACATACTATATATCTAGTGACACTTGTCACTGAGTCACCCTTTTGGATCAAATCTTCTGCCTTAGAGGAAGAGGCTAGAACTAACTGTTAAGGTACTAACATTTTCAGAAGTCCATGTTTATGTTTCTAGATTTTGAGGACAGTTCCAGAAAAAAAAAAGTTTTTTTTTTCACCCAATGGGAAAACTGCAGAATTCACTAGGGGCACTCAAGGGGAGAACAGATAATGGGTGTGTGTGTGTAAGTACTGGAAGGTTTGTTAAATGCCAGTCATAGGACTTTATAGTAACAGCTCATACATGCACAGGGAATGCAGTCTACATGAGATTCCCAAAAACTCTATAATCCCTTTATCCAAGGAGCCCAGATGGGCAGAAGCACCAAGCACCACCAGGGATGCAAAAAGACACATGGTGTCAGCTGCTATGGAAAATAAACCCCAAATATCCACATGGAGTTGAACTGACCAGCTGTATCCAGCTAGATACCTTGCTTCCATAGTATGGAATTTCAGGACTCTTCTGCCTGATTTTTGAGCAAAAATTTTGGATTTTAGATCAACATTGCAGATAAACCCTTGGCCATGTGAAGAATAATAATGAAGTCCAGTTATAGTTTTATCCTATAGGGTGGAACCCCCACCAAAATGCAAGTGGAGAGATATACTGATACTTTTAGTTAATCTCACTACCTGGATGGGAATTTGGCACATTCAGTAGTCAATGCCCAGCCAGCTTCCCCAAGGCTCCTTCTGCACGCCATTGGGTTGCAGTCCGTTATGGCAACCTGTTAGTATGGAAAATCAATGGAATTTGTCAGGAGATCAACCCTGACAGTCTGGGACCTGCCACTTGGTAGAAAACCTCAACATCTGCACTGCAGTGTCAACATCTAAAAATGGGGCTAATACCACTTACATGAGGGGGGGTCTCTTGGGAAAACCAAATTAAACAATGATTGTGAATGTGGCCTGTCAACTATATGGCACTAACCAGATGTTATTTTTTAATAGGTAATGTAAATTTTATAGAAGCATAAGCTCAACTGATTTTATTTACTTGTGCCAAAGGAAAGGAGATCTGCCAAAGAACTACACTATGTTCCACTTCTCTGAAAAAGAACTGATTTCATCTGCAACGCTGATTTAAAACAATACCCTGTTGAAAGAAGTCAGTCATCTATCAGTTTGAGAAGGTATTCCCTCTTTCCTCTAGTATTTCTGATTCTGACCACTGTGCTCCTAAATCTCATTCCAGTAGGTGCTGCCATTATTTGGCTAAGAACCCTCACGGGTGTATCACCTGGGTGGGGGTGTGTGAAGAGTGCTTCTGATCTGGGTTACAGTGAGGTAGAGACCCAGTTCCCTTGGATATACACTGCAAAGGTCCTGGCACCTCTCAGAACCGCATTTGACAGTGTTCTGCCTTGAAAGAAACCCAAAGTGAGAACACTAACTCTTCAGGAAAAACGACCAAGCCCAGAAGGTCTCAAGATAGGTAACAATGTGCATCAGGTGCTACTTCGCCCCAGCCATGTTGCTGGACCGTAAGAGATACTGATCCACGCTTCCTTTCCTTCGACTCACAGTCCGCCTTTCATTGTCAAACATGCGCTGCAGCTGCACAGCCAGCTGTCGGTCCTCTTCCTCTTGCCGCAACTTCTGCTCCATCTCTTGCAGTGCTGGCTCTGCTGAGGTTAGACCTGTCTCACCACTACTGGGTCTCAGTTTCTTAAATGAACCATTTTGTTCCAAGTGCTTGGTCTTACAGTGTCTTTTCCGGCCGCGCCGCAAAGAAGGAAGTGACTCCTCACATAGGTTACCTGCCAGAACACCATTAGGCAGATCCAAATGATTCACTGTTTTCAACTGTTTCTTTGTTTTTAAGATTCCACCCAGAACAGTGTTTTTGGGCAGCACTGAATTAACTGTAGAGATTTTCACAGCTGTGCTGATACAGATTTTTTCTAACTTGGCATTTGGGATTGACCCTGAGCCTTCTAATTGCTCTCTCCCCAAGGAAGTCCCACTGGCTCCCCCTTTGAGTTCTGAAGAAGAGCAGATATCCAATGGAATCTCACAGCTCCTCTTATTAGCACTGCTCTGCTCTGCTTTTGTTTTGCTAACAGATGGGCAGTTATCAAGGTCAGTGGATGTGGGCCCAGTGTTTTCACAGATTACTTGTCTACCAGTCAGTCTTGTATTTAAAGCCAGAGATGGCTTCTCCTTGCTTTTGCTTGAATGGGTAACTTCAGAGACAAGTAAGTCTTCCCCTGCTTCTGAAGCCAGAGAGGTAAGGGTGGCTTTTGAAAGGGTTTTTTTGATTTGCCGCTCCTGAAAGATCTGTTCCCACTTTTTTAGGATCCGTGGACTGGCCTCATAGGAAGTCTGCTTCTGTAGGCTTCTGGTTAGGTTTCGAGGTGTTGATTTAATGATGAGGGGACTGAGCACACGGCCATCGGGAAGCCTCTTGGGAGGAGTACATGGTGAGCAGACAATGGGTTTGAAATGGTTTAATTCTTCAGAGATGCTGTCATTGCTTTCAGGACTGATGGACCGCTCTGGCTTGTGCAGGGAAGCCAAGGAAGAGAGGGAACTGAATGGCAGACGCTTTTCAATGGCTAAGTCAGGAGCTGAGAGGCAGCGATTGTTCTGAGTGGACAAGAGAACACCAATGATGGGGTTGGAGGCTGGGGTCATAGCTGTGACCTGAAAGAGATAGAAAAAATTATAGGTACATAAACACATACATAGTACTCTTAGAATTCCTTCAAAATGGTAGAGGAATGGAGAACCATAACATAATAAATAAAAGAGATTAAGGGTGTAAGAAATGGAGATTAAGGGTGTAAGAAAAAGCATACGATTTAAAAGAAAGTCCTGTATATTTGAACCAATAAATAAATTTGAAAATTTGTAATGGGAAAGGGGAGAACTTCATCTCAAACATTTTCAAAGGTTCCTCTGTTAGGCTATGAAAGGAGCCAGACATGCACTTCTAATTGGGAATTGCACCACTTTGCATAGGAAAAATCATGCAGATTGGTGCATACCCAGCCAGGGCCACTGTTGTATGCTTTACATTGGTTTGGTCTAGCTCTCCCCCTGCCAGGAAAATTAGTTTAGTCCTGCTAGTTTCGCGGGTCCGCTTGTCCCCGCCCCAAAGAACCCCGACAGAGTTAGAGACTTCTTGGAGCCACCATGTGAGAAGGATGCAGAAGAGTTCTGTTTGTCGATTAGTTTGGGTTAGATTATGAATCGTTGTTCATGAATAAAGAAATACAGCTTCCCGGCCCAGCTGCGTATCTCTGGTCATCTCTGTTACCTGCCCGTGAAGCCAGCCCAGATAAAACAACATATGGCACCCAACATGGGGCCAGACCTGCGCATCTCTCAGATAAGTGAAGACAATTTGGCTACCTATGCACTATGGCCTTCTCTTCTGCTTGTGAAGAGATCTCCAAAGGCGTCTGCCCTTTCTTCACGAGACTGTTTCACTGTTTCTGGAACATTTATCTCTGGACCACTCTGTGGTTTCCACCCAACACCAGCCTGCAGGAGCCCAATGCCAGCCCGCAGGAGCCCAACGCCAGGAGCCGGCTTTCTGCCGCGTGGCACAGGACATTGGGCGCTGGCTCCCTCCACACTGCTCGGCCGCTGGAAACAGGGCAGCAGACATGGCAGGGCCATGGGGCAGGGCCGCAGCAGCCTATCCTGGCCGCCACCCCAGGGCACCTCGGCCCGCGCCTTCTGCATGGCTAGCCTGCCCACCCTCGTGCTATAAAGTCTGGACAGATCCCAGACCCCCCGAGACCTCGGGCTCCCTGCCAAAACTGGGCCCCCTGGCCGAGATCTCCAGCTTGGGTCTGAAGGCAGACGAGCTAGAATATGCAGAGATTTGTGCAGAGATCGCAACCTACAATTCCTAGAAGTGGAGCTGCCCAAGAGGCCACTGCTGGACAACGCACTCCCAGAACGGCTAAGACAGTATAGATCTAAATTTGTGTTTAAAATGACATGCCTTTGTAACAAAAGTTTCTCTCCTTGTGTATTGAAGACCATGTGTATGTGTGTGTTTAAAGTTTGGTAACATTAACTTTAAGGTTAAGAATATAACTTTAAGGCTAAATTCTTACCAGGCAAAGTTAAATGAAAAAGGTTTTCAACGTAATTCTCATAAAGATAAAATTAACTTACATTTAAAGTCTGAGGTAAATATTAGTTAACAATCAATATATTTTAACTAAGTTGGTCTAAACAAAACCTGCGCGCACCTAGGGTGTGTCTCCATCTTAAATGGGTGTAACAAAAGGTTAAATAGACATTGTTGATATGTAAAACTCTCAAATTCCTTCTCAATTAGAAACATTAGATTGCGCTATGGTTATGCTAATGACAAGTTTTGTTTCATAGTAAGTAAATTGCAGCTGTCAAGTTCTCTACAAAAAAGCAGAATTCCGATGGTTGACATCCCCCATCAAGACAACAAACGCTGACTGCAGCCATCTGCCTTTGGGACTCTAGGCTGTTCCCCGCTCCCATGCTAGAAAATGCCCATCGAGGCAAGTACGCCCCCCAGAGGCAGGAAATGGTTTTTTTAAGCTGATAAAAGTTTTGCCCACAGAGGCAAAAAATGGCCCCCTCAGGCCTTCCCTTGGCAGCACACTGGTTCTTGTTACTCGCTTACATGTTTCTCCATGTTTGTGCCAGTTTCTTTTTTGAAAATGCCTGTACGATATAGGTTTCTGTTCACCACACACCCCTGATACTGTAGTCATTTAGTTAAAAAGAAAAGGGGGAATTGTTGTATGCTTTACATTGGTTTGGTCTAGCTCTCCCCCTGCCAGGAAAATTGGTTTAGTCTTGCTAGTTTCGCGGGCCCGCTTGTCCCCGGCCCAAAGAACCCCGACAGAGTTAGAGACTTCTTGGCGCCGCCATGTGAGAAGGATGCAGGAGAGTTCTGTTTGGTGATTAGTTTGGGTTAGTTTATGAATCGTTGTTCGTGAATAAAGAAATACAGCTTCCCGGCCCAGCCGCGTGTCTCTGGTCATCTCTGTTACCCGCCCGTGAAGCCAGCCCAGATAAAACAACAGGCCACCAGGAAACCAGACCAACTGGAGAAAGCCAGGAGGTTCCAGAAACTGCTGGACTCACCAGCATCAGGCGAGCCAATTATAAAGGAGAGTCTGCAGCCAGAATACAATCTCACAGATGACAAGCAATGAGGGGATGGGACTAAAGACCAGATAAATGCAAAGTTATTTGACCTCCAGCCCCCCTTTTTTTGTTGTGCCTTTTTAGAAGTACCTCCCCTTTTTCTGAGGGGGTGTCATATTCTCTAAATAAATGTACTCTTAATTCTTCCTAATGTGTATAAGAACCTGGAAGGCCCAAAGTAGATCATGAATTGCCTAGTCAAACTTCTATTGGCTCTTGTTCTACCCATCTGTCTACTCCCTAGTTTCACATCTGTAGACTTGTCCCACATAATGAGTATTAGACCAATTCTATTGCTTTTCATCTGGAATAGTTTCTGGACTGGCTGTGTGTAGAGGAGGTGTGGGGATGGGAATGCATAAGTGTTTACTTGTATCAGAGGATTACCTTGGCTTTGCTGGTTGGGGCTACTCTGAGTCTCTTCATTCTGTCTGGAGCAGTGTCATTGCAGCTCTGACTCCTCTCCACCTTAGAATTTAGGTTCCTAAAAAAAAAAAAAGAATAAATAAAAGACAAATAATCAAAAGGAGCCTATATGTTAGTTGAGAAAAAAAGAAGAATCCCTTCTATGATTACAAAACCACCCACCAAGAAAACAATTTCCTTGGATAGCTAGAATAGAAAATAATTAATTACTAGCAAAACTGCATTTAAAAGCAAGTCCTGTCAAAAGAGAAAGAGTTCTCCAGAGAGATAATTTGATTTATGCCTTTATTTTCAAATTAGAGCTTGCTTAAATGAGGCAAGGCCAAGAGCTATTGTGCTCATGATTAGAGAATACACACTGTTAAATCACCTTTACAAGCAATCATCTTTTCACTTTTGTTAGACTTGGATGACCTTTTCTCAAGCAATCTAAATCAAACATGAAACAAACATTTAAGTGATCATAAAAATGCCTCCGGAGACGGCGTTGGGTTTGGGCTGTGGGGTCACTGACACTATGTGGCGCGTCTGTGCGCGACGGGCCCAGCGTGCTGCCCCCGGGGCAGGGTTCCAAGCTGGACTGACGGCCCTGAAGGAGGGCTCCGGAGTAGCGTGCGGTTCCGGTTCGGTGCAGGAGCGCGGCCGCTCGGTATGGCGGGGTGCGGGCATTGTGTGGCTGGAGCCCCAGCTCCAAGGTCTCCTCGCGGAGTCGCTTCCTGCTGCAGCTGTTAGGGCCGTCAAGCCGCCGCAGCTACAGTCCCCCCCCCCCCCCCCCCCGCACCAGAAGGTTCCATTGCCCTCTCTTTCCCCCACCATGCAGGCAGGCATCATAGCCCGGTGGGAAAAAAAGGAAGGGGAAAAAAATCAATGAGGGTGAACTAATTGCAGAGGTGGAAACTGATAAAGCCACTGTTGGATTTGAGAGTATGGAGGAGTGTTATATGGCAAAAATACTTGTTGCTGAAGGTACCAGAGATGTTCCAGTTGGATCCATCATCTGTATCACAGTTGACAAGCCTGAGGATATTGAGGCCTTTAAAAATTATACATTGGATTCCTCGGCAGCACCCACCCCACAAGCAGCCTCAGCACCAGCCCCTGCTGTCGCTGCTTCGCCTCCTACACCTTCTGCTCAGGCTCCTAGTAGCTCATATCCCACTCACATGCAGGTGGTTCTTCCTGCTCACTCTCCCACAATGACCATGGGCACAGTTCAGAGATGGGAAAAAAAAGTGGGTGAGAAGTGAAGGAGACTTACTGGCAGAGATAAGAGACTGACAAGGCCACAATCGGTTTTGAAGTTCAGGAGGAAGGTTACCTGGCAAAAATCCTGATCCCTGAAGGCACAAGAGATGTCCCTCTTGGAACCCCACTTCGTATCATTGTGGAAAAAGAGGCGGATACACCAGCATTTGCTGATTACAGGCCAACTGGAGTAACTGATTTAAAACCATCAGTACCACCCCCTATACCACCCTCGGTGCCCTCTGTTCCTCCAACTTCCCAACCCACAGCCCCAACACCTTCACCTAGCTGCCTAGCTGCTCCTGCTGGACCAAAAGGAAGGTTGTTTGTTAGTCCTCTTGCAAAGAAGTTGGCAGCAGAGAAAGGAATTGATCTTACACAAGTAAAAGGGACAGGACCAGATGGCAGAATCATCAAGAAGGACATTGACTCTTTTGTGCCTACGAAAGCTGCTGCTCCTGCTCCAGCAGCTGCTGCGCCTCCCCCAGCTCCAGGAGTGGCACCAGTTCCTACAGGTGTCTTCACAGATATCCCAGTCAGCAACATTCGTCGTGTTATTGCACAGCGGTTAATGCAATCTAAGCAAACCATACCTCATTATTACCTTTCTGTTGATGTAAATATGGGAGAAGTTTTGTTGGTACGGAAAGAACTTAATAAGATGTTAGAAGGAAAAAGCAAAGTTTCTGTCAATGACTTCATCATTAAAGCTTCAGCTTTGGCATGTTTAAAAGTACCAGAAGCAAATTCTTCTTGGCTGGACAGTTATAAGACAAAATCATGTTGTTGATATCAGCGTTGCAGTCAGTACCCCTGCAGGACTCATCACTCCCATTGTATTTAATGCACATATAAAAGGACTGGAAACTATTGCTAATAATGTTGTTTCTTTAGCAACCAAAGCATGAGAGGGGAAACTTCAACCACATGAATTCCAGCGTGGCACTTTTACAATTTCCAATTTAGGAATGTTTGGAATTAAGAATTTGTCAGCTATTATTAACCCACCTCAAGCATGTATTTTGGCAATTGGAGCTTCAGAAGATAGACTGGTTCCAGCAGATAATGAAAAAGGATTTGATGTGGCTAGCATGATGTCTGTTACACTCAGCTGCGATCATCGGGTTATGGATGGAGCAGTTGGAGCACAGTGGCTTGCTGAGTTTAGAAAGTATCTTGAAAAACCCATCACCATGTTGTTATAATTAACTCAAGAATTTCTAGACACTCCCAGACCACATTAGGTCATTGTTATCAAGATATTTATGTTATTACACAGGTAATTTGTTTTTTTAAATTAACCAGTTTACCTTTTAGTCTGTCCAGATGAATTATTTGTGATGGGCATTACTGAACTTTTTAATGCCAATTACAAACAGATATTGTGTTCATTTAATAAACACCAGTTGGTAAGCTGTGTATTTCTAGTTGATGGACATGTATGTAACTTGCCATTTTGGCAATAAGTACTTCTAGTGGTTCCCTGATGAGACAGGTACATGAAAGTAATGAAAACATAACACTTTAATATTTAATTGCCCCAATTATTTTGCCTAAATTTGAGAGGAAAACAAATCAGGAAAGTTATATCTCTTATAGAAAGGGTATGTTTTAGAATTTATCCATAGTATAAGACTTTATGATATGTGAGCTATTGTTGGTCAGCCTTTTTTTTTGTTATGGATGATAGAAAAATAAGTGAAATGTTAAGTCAACATCTTCTTTCATCAATCAACTGTTCTTTATTTTTCTATGAACTCCTAAATGGTTGCTTTTCCCCCTTGAGATGAACATATAAATATAAACTAGCTACTTGGTATAAGTGAAAAAAAAATGCACAGCAGTGCACTAAATTTTTATGGAGGGAGTAAAAAGTAAATGCAGTTGCTCTTAACCCATTACAATTGAGCTTCTAAAGGTCTCCCTAAATCCTGATAATTTAAAAAAATTTCAAGGACACAGGACTTTCTGTCTTTGCGTGAATTACTAGACAACTCAAATCAAAATCCCCAGTTCCTGTTTTAATACCTACTGCCACCTATAGGAGGGGAACACATGCCAGAGACTGTAAGTAGGAATTCGTTTTGTTTTTTTTTAGTTTCCTTATTGGGGGATTCGTGTTTTACAGTCCATAGTAAATGCAATACTTTTGTACATGCATAAAATTTCCCATAACAATACAACCCCTACTAGGTCCTCTGCCATCGTTACTTTGGTGCAATACACCAACTATAGTCCAAGTTCTCCTTAGTGTCTTCTCTTCTGATCTTATTTTTCAGCTTCTGCCCAAGAGTGAGATCATCCCATATCCATCCTTCTGTTTCTGACTTATCTCACTTAACAGGATTTCTTCAAGCTCCATCCAAGACGGACTGAAAATGGTGAAATCACCATTTTTAATAGCTGAGTAGTATTCCATTGTGTACCTAGACCACAACTTACTCAGCCACTCCTCTGTTGGACACCTGGGTTGCTCCCAGGCTTTGGCTATTACAAATTGTGCTTCTATGAACACAGGTATACACACATCTTTTTGGATGGGTATATTTGGTTCCTTAGGATCTATCCCCAGGAGAGGAATTGCAGGGTCATAGGGTAGGTCCATTTCTAGCCTTCTGAGAATTCAGAATTCTGAATTCTGCTCTCCACAGAGGTTGGACCAATTTACAATCCCACTAGCAGTGCAGGAGGTTTCCTTTGACCCCACAACCTCTCCAGCATTTGTTGCTACTACCTTTTCTGATGTATGACATTCTCACAGGAGTGAAGTGATATCTCACTATTGTCTTTATTTACATTTCTCTGACAATCAGTGACGTGGAGCACTTTTTAATATGTTTGTTTGTCTTCTGGATCTCTTCTATGGTGAATAGTCTATTTATATCCTCTCCCCATTTTTGGATGGGATCATTTGTTTTCATGTTGCTGAGTTTGGCAAGCTCTTTATATATTTTGGTTATTAGCCTCTTGTCTGACCCCATTCTGTGAGGGGTCTCTTGGTTTGGGTAGTGGTGCATAAGCTTTTTAATTTGATGTAGTCCCATTGGTTTATTTTTGTTTTAGTCTTCTTTGTAATTGAATTTGTTTCATTGAAAATGTCTTTAAAATTTATACAGAAAATGTTTCATTTTTATAAATAAAAATTTTTAAAAAATATTATTTATGTAGTATTGGACAGAGACAGAGTGAAATTAACAGGGGATGGGGAGGTAGAGAGGAAGAGAGACAGAGAGACACTTGAAGACCTGCTTCAATATGCATGTAGCTTTCCCTCTCAGGTGGGGAACCAGGGGCTTGAACCTGTGTCCTTGCTCACTGTAGTGTGTGTGTGTGTGTGTGTGTGTGTGTGTGTGTGCACTTGACTAGGTGCACCACCACCTCGCCCCCTGACTTTTCCACTCTGATCCATCCTCGTCTTTCTTTTCAAGCCTGGTTAATCATGATAATGATTATAACTCTCTTTTCTGAATTTCTCATTCCCTAGATCCACTCACACCAACCCTCAAGCCACTATGCCAGTAAAAATCAAAGGAATTGGGAGTTGGGCTGTAGAGCTGCAGTTAAGTGCACGTGGTGCAAAGCACAAAGACCAGAGCAAGGATCCGGGTTCCAGCCTCTGTCACCGCACCTGCACGGGAGTCACTTCACAGGCGGTGAAGCAGGTCTGCAGGAGTCTATCTTTCTCTCCCCCTCTCTGTCTTCCCCTCCTCTCTCCATTTCTCTCTGTCCTATCTAACAATGATGACATCAATAACAACAACCTTAATAACTACAACAATAAAAAACTAGGGCAACAAAAGGGAAAATGAATAAATAAATAAATAATTTAAAAAAAAAAATCAGAGGAGTCTCTGGGAGCCTGTAAGATAAAACCCATCTCTCCTGGGAGGATCAAGACTACCCCATTCCAGAGTCTCTTCAACAAATGGCGTTGGAAAAAATGGGTTGAAACATTCAAAAGAAAGAAATTGAACCACTACATTTCACCAAACACAAAAGTAAATTCCAAGTGGCTTAAGGACTTGGATGTTAGACCAGAAACTATCAGATACTTAGAAGAATTCTTAATAATGTATTTACTCACTTTTGTTTCTCACTTTCCAATACTTGCCTACTATATGTTTGATAAGAATAATACTTGTGCAAATGTTTGTAACTTGATAGAATTTTTTTTTTCCCTCCTCCAGGGTTATTGCTGGGCTCGGTGCCTGCACCATGAATCCACCGCTCCTGGAGGCCATTTTTTCTCCCTTTTGTTGCCCTTGTTGTAGCTTCGTTGTGGTTATTATTATTGACCTTGTTGACACAATTCGTTGTCGGATAGGACAGAGAAAAATGGAGAGAGGAGGGGAAGACAGAGAAGGGGAGAGAAAGATAGACACCTGCAGACCTGCTTCACCGCCTGTGAAGCGACTCCCCTGCAGGTGGGGAGCCGGGGGCTCGAACCGGGATCCTTACGCCCATCCCTGCGCTTTGCGCCACATGCGCTTAACCCACTGCGCCACCGCCCGACCCCCAACTTGATAGAATTTTAACATTTATCACACTGAGTGCTAGCCAATGATAAATGTTATCTGGGTACTAGGAAATACAGAGAATGAAAAAGACAGAGTTACAATTTCAAATTTAAGATCTGTCTGACGTGGTTTTACTGCAGAAACACGTGTACCGAGAAAAAGACTGAACCCTTCCTTCCTCTTTCTTTTCTCCATCCTCTCCCTCCCTTCCTTTTTTTAAACTATTCCTTTTTTTAAAAAAAATTAATTACCCTTATTTATTTATTTATTTATTTATTGGATAGAGACATCCAGAAATAAAGAGGGAAGGGGGGAGATAGGGAGAGAAAAAGAGAGACACTTGCAACATTACTTTACCACTAGCAAAGCTTTCCCCTTGCAGGTGGGCACTAGGGACTGGAACCAGGTCCTTGCACATTGTAACTTCACTCAACCAGGTGTGCCACTACCCGCCCCCTCTCCCTCCCCTCCCCTTCCTTCCTCCATCCCTTCCTTCCTTCTTTCTTTCCTTCTTTTCTTCTTTCTTCCAGGGCTTTACTGCTCTGACCCAATTATTTTTCAGACAGGAAGAGACACAGAGGAAGATAAGGAAGATACTAAAGGACCAAAGTATCCTCCAGTATGTGGGAGCCAGGCTCAAACCTGAGTCATGCACAGGGAAAAGTAGCCTCAGTGTCCAGGTAAGCTACCTTGTTGATACCTGGACTGACCTTTTAGACAGTCAGAGAGAGAGAGATGGAGAGACACTGCAACACTGAAGTTTCCTCCAATATGGTGGGGGCCAAGTTTTTCAGATAAAGAGAGCAGAACGAAATAGGAAAAGACATCACAGCACCAAAGCTTCCCCTGTGCCTTGGGGACTGGGCTTGAACCTGCTTTGTGCACATGACAAGGCAAACAACCTTCCAGGTGAGCTATTTCACTAGCCACAGGAAAAAGATTTTCTGATCAACAGAAGAATATATTTTGTAACTTTCAGTAGTTAGAACAGTTTGCTGGTAGCTATTTTGGAGGGACTGAACTCCATGTCATTAGAGGTATTCAAGCTGAGGTGATACTTTAAGGCCCAAACATTCATTCCTTAATTGAAAGCTAACTGAATATAAATTTTAGAATAGGATATCAATCCAGTTAGTTGGCAGAGACAGAATCAAATTTAAAGATAGTGCCTACATGCTGAAGTTATTAGTTGTTCAAATGACAACTATCTATTATTGATGGGAGGAGCATTCTCACAGGCCAATTTCCAAATTGTTTTGGTGACAAAAAGAAAAAAAGGGAGGGGAGCAGAAAGAGGAAACTGATGGTTGCTGCACTCAAACACACAACAAGGACACCCACAATGATTCCTGCTAGAACAAATCTTTTTCTAAACCTTAGTAAACCCAAAATCATCATTGCCTCCTTTCATTTGGTCAGTGGGGCTTTCCTAAGTGTTAGTTCTGCACAGCATTTGAATGTTGATGAAGTGATCACTTTGACCCACACGAGTAATTCTTCCTTAGTTCTTTATATAAAGATTGTGGTGGGAATAGATAGCATAATGATTATGAAGTTTTGCTAGTTATTGCAAAGAATCTCTAAAACAATTTGGGGAGTATTGTTATCTTAATATTAAGTCTTCTAATCCAGGAGCACAGGTCTTCCACTTTAATTACCTCTTCTCTAAACAATGTTTTATAGTTTTTAGTGTACAAGTCTTATATCTCCTTGCCCAAATGTATTAATAACTAAGAGGAATCATAACATCACTTTAGTATATATGGTGATGGAAATGAAACTCAGATTTTGCAAATCTAAAACTCTATCCCATGCACAACCTCCTAGGTTATAACTATTTTATTATCTTTGATGCAAAGGTAATTGAATTGCTTTTCTAGTTACATGTTCTGATTGTCCATTGGTAGTGTATAAAAATACAACTGGTTTCTGTGCAGTGATCTTATTACTGCAGCTTTGCTAAATGATTAGTTCTGTAGCTTTTTCATGAATTCATCAGGATTTCCTATGAATAACATCCTTTAAATATACAGAGAATAGACTGGTAGTTTCCAGAGGCAGAGATGGAGTGAGAGAAATGGTTCAAAAGGTACAAATACTGAACTTTAATCTTTAATATTTCCTTCCTTTTGTTTGATTACAAGCTTCATTTACTCTCCTAGCTTCTTAAGGTAAAAGGTTTTATTTATTTTTAAAAAATTCTTTTTTAAAATGTAAACTTTTACAACTAAATATAAAAACATCTCAGTATTGCTTTTATTATATTCAAAGTTTTAGTATGTTGGTTCATTTTCATTCCTCTTAAAGTATTTTCTAATTTCTCTTCTGATATCACTTTTGACCTATTGTTTTTGTTTGTTAAAGAATGTCTTTTTAGGGGGCTTTGGAGACAACATAATTGTTCTGCAAAAGACTTCCATGTTTGAGGACCCTGGTTCCCACATTCAGTCTCATCATAAGCAAGAGCTGAGCAGTGTTCTGGATTCTCTCTTTCATTAAAATAAATTAAAAACTACAGATATGTAAAAAAGAAAGAAAGAAAGGAAGGAAGAAAGAAAGAAAGAAAGAAAGAAAGAAAGAAAAAGAAAGGAATGTGCTTTTTAATTTCTTTGCTATTTATTTTTGCCTTAATTCCACTATGGTAAACATAAGCATGCTCATTTTTTCCAAATTATTTTATTGGGGGAATAATTGTTTACAGTACATTTGTTGACATATGGATACAATTTCTCATCTACCCATGACAGTTATCTGCAAAACATTCTCACCCCCAATGGAGGCCCCTTTTCCAGCAATGTGCATCATGACCCCAGTGCTCTTTATACTCTCTGCCATCCCTTCTTTCCCCAGAGTCCTTTGCTTTGGTGCAGTCCAAGTTTCACCTTGTAAACAATGTTCACCTTCTTTCCTTGTTTCTTAACTTCCAACTGCAAGTGAGATCATCCAATATTCACCTTTCTAATTTTAGCTTATCTCATCTAACATGATTCCTTTGAGATCCATCCAAGATGAGGCAGAGGAGATGACTTCATAATTTTTAACAACTGAGTGGTTTTCCACTGTGTCTATGTACCACAACTTTTTACTTTTAGCTGTTCATCTGTTGTTGAGCATAAGAGTTGGTTTTAAATTTGGGCTATTATAAATTGTGTTGCTATGAATGTAAGTATCAAAGAGTTCTTCAAATCGGTGTCTTTGATTCCTCTGTATATCCCCAGGAGAAAAGCTGCCAGTTCATAGTGTACATCCATTTGTAGTCTTCTAGGAAATCTCCTGGCTGTTCTCCACAGGGTTTGGACCAGTTTACATTCCCATCAGCAGTATGAAAGGGTTCCTTTCTTTCCCACATCTTTGCCAGCACTTGTTTCTGTCCTTTCAAATGTGTGACATTTCCACAGGTGTAAAGTATTATCTCACTGTTCTCAGGATTTGCATTTCTGATTTGTGACTTTGAGCATTTTTTTCCATATCTGTTGGCCCTTTTGATCTCTTCATTGATGAAGGTTCTGTCCAAGTCTTCTCCTTATTTTTTAATGTAGCTATTTCTTTTTTATTGTTGAGTTTACTGCGTTCTCTATATATTTTGGTTATTAGTCATTCCTCTGATATAAGGCATGTAACAATCTTATCCCAGTCAATAGGGTGTCTTTCTGTTTTGCTGATGGATTCTTTGGCTGTGTGAATGCTTTTCAGTTAGATTTGGTTCCACTGGTTTATTTTTGCCTTTGCTTTCCTTGCTATTGGACTTAAGTCTTAAAAAAAAAAAATTTCCAAAATATATATTGTATTCTGCCAATGTTTTCCTCTATATATTTTATGGTCTGGTCTAACATCCAAGTCTCTTATCTACTGGGAATTGGCTTTTGTGCATGGTGAACTGTAGTGGTCTTGTTTCATTCCTTTGTATGTTTCAAACCAATTTTTCCAACTTCATTTGTTGAAGAGACTCTCCTTTCTCTATTCCCCCCCTTTTTTCTTTATTTTTTTCCTTTCTCTATTTAATGTTCTGTCAAAAACTAGATGTCCAGGCTGGAATAAGGTATTCCAGACCAATAATGCAAATAAAAGCTATTCTAATATTAGGTAAATTAGACTTTCAGGCAAAGAAGGTGAAAAGCAACAGACATGGGCACTATGTATTGGTCAGAGGACCAAACCAACAGGAAGACACAATCATCATCAATATATATGCCCCCAATAGGCGGTCACCCAAATATTTATTTAAAAGTACTTATTGACCTTAAGAGAGATAGTGACAGCAGCACAGTATTAGTTGGAGACCTCAACACACCACTCACAGCAAGAGACAGATCATCAGGACAAAAAATTAACAAGGAAATAGAGGCCTTAAATGAAGTCATAGACAAAATGAACTTAGCAGATATATTCAGAACTTTTACCCCCCCCCAATAAAAAAGAATATACATTCTTTTCAATTGCACATGGAACATTCTCAAGAATTAACCATACGTTGGGACACAAAGTCAGCCTTAATAAATAGGTGAATACTGAAATCACAAAAAGCATCTTTTCTGACCATGACACGGTAAGGTTAGAAATCAACCACAGGGGGTCGGGCGGTGGCGCAGTGGGTTAAGCGCATGTGGCGCAAAGCGCAGGGACCGGCGTAAGGATCCCGGTTCGAGCCCCCGGCTCCCCACCTGCAGGGGAGTCGCTTCACAGGCGGTGAAGCAGGGTTGCAGGTGTCTATCTTTCTCTCCCCTTCGTTGTCTTCCCCTCCTCTCTCCATTTCTCTCTATCCTATCCAACAACGAATTGCGTCAACAAGGGCAATAATAATAACCACAACGAAGCTACAACAAGGGCAACAAAAGGGGGAAAAAAATGGCCTCCAGGAGTGGTGGATTCATGGTGCAGGCACCGAGCCCAGCAATAACCCTGGAGGAGGGAAAAAAAAAAAAAAAGAAATCAACCACAAAAAGAAACAAAAAACAGACCCAAACTATGAAGACTGAGCAATAACTTCTGAATAACACCTGGGTCACTGAAGAAATCAAAAGAGAAATTAAAAATTACTTGGAGAACAATTAAAATGAAGAGACTAACTACCAGACCCTGTGGAATGCAGCAAAAGTTGTCTACAGGGAAGTTTATAGCAATATTGACAAACAACAAACATCTCAACTAAGCTACTTAACATTACAACTGAGCCAACTAGAAAAAGAGCAACAGAGAGACCCAAAAGTTGGCAGAAGGAAGAAAACAGTCAAAATCAGAGAAGAAATTAATGAAATGGAATCCAGAAAGGCCATCCAAAAGATTAGTGAAACCAAGAGCTGGTTCTTTGAAAGGATAAATAAAATAGATAAATCATTAGCTAGACTCACAAAAAGAAAAAGAGAGAAAGCTATGATAAAAACAATCAGGAACAAGACAGATGAAATGACAACTGAAGACAGGGAGATGCAAAGAATCATATAGGAATATTATTAACATCTCTATGGAAATTAATTGGACAACCTCGATGAAATGGATACATTTCTAGAATCATACCACCTGCCAAGCCTACCCCAAGAGGAAGTAGATAGCTTAAACAAGCCTATTACTAGTTTAGAAATTGGATGAATCATCAGACATCTTCCCAAGAATAAAAGCCCAGGCCCCAGCAGCTTTACTAAAGAATTCTACAGGACTTTCAAACAAGAACTAACCTATTCTCCTCAAACTATCCCAGAAAATTGTAGAAGGGCAAATACGTTCTATGAGGCAAACACACTTTGATTCTCAAAGCAGGGAAGGACTCCACTAGAAAACTGTAGACTTGGAAGTCAGGTGGTAGCACAGTGGGTTAAGTGCAGGTGGCACAAAGCACAAGGACCAGCGTAAGGATCCAGGTTCGAGCCCCCAGCTCCCCACCTGCAGGTGAGTCACTTCACAGGCGGTGAAACAGGTCTGCAGGTGTCTATCTTTCTCTCCCCCTGTCTTTGCCTCCTCTCTCCATTCCTCTCTGTCCTGTCCAACAACAATGACATCAATAACAACAACAATAATAACTACAACAATAAAACAAGGGCAAAAAAAAGGAAATAAATATTTTTAAAAAAAAACTATAGACTTATATGCTTGATGAGTATTGATGCAGAGATCCTGAACAAGATCTTGGCAAATCGAATCCAGTAACCCAGAGAATAACTTACCAAGACCAAATGAGATTCACCCCAGGGAAATGAGTGGTTCAACATCTGCAAATCAATCAGTGTAATTCATCATCAAAAATAAAAATAAAAATCCCATGTTCATATCAATTGATGTCAGAAAGGAATCTGACAAGATCCAACACCCCTCCAGAAACTGGGAACAGAAGGACCAGTCCGCAACATAATAAAGACCATTTACAACAAATCCACAGCTAACATCATTCTCAATGGGGATAAGCTGAGAACATTCCCCCTAAAATCGGGAATGAGACAAGGATGTCTACTGTCTCCACTGTTATTCAACATAGTTCTCGAGGTCCTTGCCACTACAGTCAGACAAGAAAGAGATATCAAAGACATACAGATTGGAAAAGAAGAAATCAAACTGATTTGCTGATGACATGATATTATACTAGAGAACCCTAAATACTCCACCAAAAAACTACTGGAAGTAATAAATTCAGTAGAGTAGCTGGATAATCTATTTCAAATTAATATAATATCAAGTTAATTTCAATAGCGTAAAATTTTGCTCCTATCCAACTCTACTCCCTTGTGTTGCTATTGTCACAATGATTGAGGAGGTGGGTCAGTGGCTCAGCAAAGAATTTTTAAGCTTAAAATCCTGCATTTGGTCCCTGGCACTACAAATGCCAAAGTGATGTTCTAGTTCACTCTGTTTTGTTAATATACAAATGAATCTTGAAAAAAGGAATTATCACAGAAATTATGAGTGTGAAAATAACACATAAACCATAAACATAGTACACATAGGTCATTATTTCAGTTAGGTACTATTTGGTCAGGATAAGCAGTTTCAGATAAGCTATAGGCTGGAAGATGGCATCTGGTAGAGCACAGAGCTTGTGTGAGTTCCTGAGTTTGAGTCCCAGCATCACATAGGAGCACTGTGGATGGCACTGGGGTGTTCCCTCTCTCTGTGTCCTTCTCTCCCTCTTTCCTTGTATCTCTCAAGAAAACAAACAAAAATGAAAAGTTTGGGTGAGGAAGGCTATTCAGTAGTATTATACATGTGTGAAGCTCTGAGTTCATTTCCCAGTGCTACATTAAAAAAAAAAAAATGCTGACAGAGTTTGCTGGTAGCACATATGGTTAAAGGCACATATTCCCATGCTCAAGGACCTGGGTTTAAGCTCCTTCTCTCTACCTGCAGGAGGAAAGCTTCACCAGCAATGAAGCTAGTACTGGAGATGTTTCTCTGTCTCTCTCCCTCTCTATCTCCCCCTCCTCTCTCAATTTTTCTCTGTCCTATCAAATAAAGGGGAGAAATTAACTCATCATGCAGTCAATAAGCACAAGCGATAACCCTGGTGGCAATTAAAAAAAAAGTTCTGGTGGAGAATAGTCAATAGCAATGAAGCTGATAATGTTACTAGGGTTGAAAGAGCTCAGACACCATCACTAGACACATAGGGGCAGTAACTTTTGTGTATTTATTTCTGTATCCCGAAACTCTAACATATGACCTTCCACATAGTGTACATGTTCAGTAAGTTTATTATAAATGAATAAAAATATATACAGAGATGCCTTTCTCCCTTTTAAAGGAAAGAAAAATTACACATTTATTTGGAATCTAATATCTGTCAGCACTGTGCTGAGTTTTTTAAATAGATTATATCTCACTGAATCCATAAAGAATCTTTGATAAAGATATCATCATCTTCAAATTATATATAAATTGTTAAAAGATGTGATCTTTCCAAGGTCATACATTAGAGCCAGAATTTTAAACCTGATTGTGGTTCTTTTGACCACAACACACTGATTTTTATATGCTACCCTGCCAAATCATAGAACAGATCCAGAATGCCTAGGGAAGATCTCTCTCTGTTCCAAACACATAATTAAGTCATAAAGAGAAAGCAACATTGTCTGAAAAGCAACTGGCTTAAAATTTCCACTGCCAAGAGGCCAGATGGTTTCTGGGATGTCTAGTTAGCTATAAATACCCACAACCACAAGGAGTCTGACTTACAAAGAAAAGGAAGAACAGCCAGTATAAACATGCAGCTGGAAAGTTAGAAGATTAAATGCTTGTAAAAAAAAGCTTAAAACATTTTCAAATGGTAATGCATGATATAAAACATTAGTCTGTACAACAGTTCCCTCTCATCACTTTCTCAGCTACTCACCAACCCATTAGTTTCTTAATCAAATTTTAACAAAGCTAAATGGCTCCACCAGTAAGTCTAGGATTGGGGAGCCCCTAAATACAAAGATGCCCCCCTTACACACACACACACGCACACGCACACGCACGCGCGCATGAATCAAATAATCGATTTCCTAAGGCTTAGTAGTACCTATGTGCCAAGAAGCAAATATGATTTGTTGTGATCCTTCTTTTGTATGTTTACAGTCTGGGTAACCTGCCTGTGTATAGTTTTGCAGTCTGGGAGGTGGCACAGAGAGTTTACAAGTATCACAAGTGCCAGAGTGATGGTCTGGTCCTCTCTCCTTTCTAGCATAAATATTTTTTAAGATAAGTGTACAACTTAATGGTTTTATTATTAGTCACAAAGTTATTTTTACACTTGAAAGTCACATATCTGCAATTTCATTTCATTATATTTTATTTTTCAAGCCATTTATATATATATATTAATTTTTTAATTTGTGATTAATAGTAGGCTACAAGATTGTTAGATTACAGTCAGTGTACATAGTCCCACACCACACCCACTAGCAAAGTTCTGTGCCCCTACTCTCCCAAAGATAACTACTGTAGTTCTTACAATCTTAGAGACAATTTGCTTGTTTTTGTTTTGCAAGTTTATGTTTATCAGTTCTCCAGATTACACGAATGAAATCATCCAGTAGGTGTCTTCCATCTCTTTACTTTAATCATCACTACAATATTAGAATGCCTCCCTCACATCTATAAAGAAATCTCACACTCTTTAGCTGTCATCCTCCAACCCCTTTTCTCCTCTACCCTACACAACCACTGATTCACTTTTGTTGTTGCTATTTTTACTTCTTAACCAAATACTGCTCATCTCTGGCTTATGGTGGTTCTACGTAAGAAACCTAGGATTGATTGACTTTTTTCTTTTGCTTCCTGGGGTGGATGCCAGCACTACAAATCCACAGCTCCCGGCAGTCATTTTTTTTCTTTTTCTTTTATTAGGACAGAGTAGGAATTGTGGGGGGGAGGTGGCAGATAGAGGGAGAGAGAATGATAGACAACTGAAGACTAGCTTTAGTGCTCCTGAAGCATCCCTGCTGCAGGTGGGGAGTGGGGGCTGGGACCTGAGTCCTTGGCGGGTCTTTGTGCATAGTACTATGTGTACTTAACCAAGTGCACCAATAAATTATGCCCTCTTGCTTCACTTTCTATCTCTATATAGTTGCCTATTGTGGACATACAATAATATCCTTTTTGTGATGGGCAGACACACTGTTTCTACAGCTTATTCCATAGGCTTAGCAGCATTCAAAAGGACTGAGGTCCCCTAACACATGACTACTGTACAGTTTCTTATACACTTTGGTATTAGTCATGTATCTTTTTGGAATAAGAGAGCATAATTTATTGTACCAAAAAAGAAGAAAGGTTGCTTTCTTTAGTAGAGGTAGATCACTTCAAGACAACAATTCTCACACAAGGCTCTTTTGTCCCAGGGTTCTGCCTGTTGTTTGACAGAAAGTTCTGGGGTTGAAAAAGAGCTGAGTTCCAATTTCACCTCTGTCATTCTACCAAGGTGAGTTTTAAATGATGAGTTAATTTCTTTAAATTTCATTTTACTTAGCTGAAAAATGGGAATACACAAAATTTGAAGGAGTCATGTGAGAGCTAAATGCAATGAGGCATGCAAATGCTCACCACAGCAAGAAGCACTGGGAGAAGGCTAGTTCCCATCAGGCTGCTCCTTAACCAACCTGCCAGCCTCCTGAAAACCACCCAAATATTTCTGTTCTAAATGACAAAGGGGGGCAGGTGGTAGTGCAGCAGGTTAAGCACACATGGCATGAAGAGCAGGGACCAGAGTAAGGAACACGGTTTGAGACCCCAGCTCCCCACTTGCAGGTGGGTTTGCTTCACAAACAATGAAGCAGGTCTGCAGGTGTGTCTTTTTTCTCTCAGTTTCTCTCTGCTCTATCCAACAACAATGACAGCAATAACAACAACAATAATAATAAACAACAAGGGCAACAAAAGGGAAAAAATAGCTTCCAGGAACAGTAGATTCGTACTGCAGGCAATGAGCCCCAGCAATAACCCTGGAGGCAAAAAAAAAAAAATCTTAAAAAAAAATGACAATGATATCACTACACCTCTCTTCTTAAGTTCCAATATTGTATCTTCATAAGCTATCTTCCTGTTCTAACCATCTCCTATTACTTTTAACAAGATTTGTCCTTTTAATAACCAGGTTCATTTTTGACTTCTTTCAGTTCCTTTCTGCCTCCCTCAATACACATACACACACCACCACCACCACCATCAGCATTGCACTTCTGTTTCTCTTAAAACTTCCTTCTCTCTCATTATTTGGTCATTTCCCATATATAACTTTGCAAGTATGTGTGACTTCAAATTACTTAAAGGAAAATACTTTGAGCTACTAGCAAGACTCATGGCCAAGATCTATTGATGAATTCCTAAATAACTCTTTTCTAAGGACAACTCACGCTTACCTCTATGCTTTTGCTTTTGGGTTCAAGAAAGAAACATCTGTAAGGTAAGTTAGTAAAACAAATGGTAGACTCATTTGATTGAAATACAGTTGTTGTATTTTAAAATATTTATTTATTTATTTATTCCCTTTTGTTGCCCTTGTTGTTTTTTATTGTTGTAGTTATTCTTGTTGCCGTCATTGTTAGATAGGACAGAGAAAAATGGAGAGAGGAGGGGAAGACAGAGAGGAGGAGAGAAAGGTAGACACCTGCAGACCTGCTTCACCACTTGTAAAGGGACTCCCCTGCAGGTGGGGAGCCGGGGGCTTGAACCGGGATCCTTAAACTGGTCCGTGCGTCTCGCGCCACGTATGCTTAACCCACTGCACTACCGCCCAACTCCCCGAAATACAGTTTTAAAAGCTTTTAGAGCATCTACCTATGTGATTTCTTTAGAACTTAGATAAAACATGTATTCTTCTGTTGTTCCTTAACTGTATAAAACATTCCTTTGAAACAATACAAAACTATGAACAATATTAATTATTTTGTAAAGAGCTAGAAAAAGAGATAACCCACTCCTGGGAAAGTTGTGGTATAGATATATTTACAACAGAATACTACTCAGCTACTAAGAATGATTAATTCACCTTCTTTACTTCATCTTGGATGGAGCTTGAAGGAATCATGTTAAATGAGATAAATCAGAAAGAGGATAAATATGGATGATCTCACTCATGGACAGAAGTTCAGAAATAAGAACAGAAAGGGAAACACAAAGCAGAACTTGCACCGTGCTTGGTGTATTGAACCAAAGGAAAGGACTCTGGGGGAGTGGGAGTGTGTTTTCAGGTCCTAGTGCAAGATGGTGGAAGAGGACGTAGGCTGGGGGTGAGAGTGTTTTGCAGAAAACTGAGAAATTTTATACATGTACCAAAAACTTGATTTACTATAAACCATTAATCCTCCCAATAATAATCATATAATCTTAAAATAAATAAATAAAAATAATTAAAAGAGATAAGCCACTCTGTTAGATGTGGTACTACTGGGCATCAACAGGAGACTCAGGTATATAAGTCCATGTTCTACCAGTTGAGCTATTTCCCCAGATGCTTCATTTTTGTAATTTCCTACTATTCTAGCAATCTAAGTTTTGTCAAACCAAAACAGGTCTTGTATCTGTGATTATAAAATTTACCATTTTAAGTTTACAGACACACAGTCATGCTAATTCTTTTTTAAAAACATACACATATGCCACACCTCACTGTTGCCACTATCAATTCCATAGTGTTTTCCTAAATATCATTTGGAAGTAAAACATTTTCTTGTAAGGAATGTTTTCTTGTAAGGATTTAACTTACAGTAGTATGACAGATTTTCCAACCTAAGGTTTCCATGATAACACCAGACAATTTCCTATCATAACACTATAAATCCAACTAACTGTTTTAATAGTGATACTTATAATTGGTTTTAATCCACACACTTTGAAAAAAAATGAACGCTGAAGTCTAGCAATGTGCAATGTTAATCCCTAATATTTCTTGACAGTAAAATGTTAATGCTTTCCTATATCAGAGTCACTTTATGGTGGAATGAGAGGTAGGGTAAGGCAAGGAGAGTCTGAGTAGCAGGAAAAGAAGATATATTACAGAACCATACATCTTCAGAAGGATATCCCTCCATAAAGACTTTGTGTTTTCCCTTTCAAGAAGAATTTTCTAAGTTCTTTGCAAGACATTTATGTATAAAGGTATCAGCCTGAGGGGGTCAGGCGGTGATGCACCTGGTTGAGCTCACACATTACAGTGCACAAGTACACTGGTTCAAGCCTCTGGTCCCACCTGCAGGGGGAATGCTTCACGAGTGGTAAAGTACAGCTCCAGGTGTCTCTCTCCCTCTTTATCTCTCTCTTCCAAGTCCTCTCTGTCTCTATCCAATAATAAATTAAATTAAAAGACTAAAAAAAGCCTAAAGATATTAGCCTGCTACCCCTTTTGAATGAATGAATTATATGGGTATAAACTGAAACTGGTAGCATTTCACCTGTTTAATATCTACACCAACTAATTGATGAAATTTGGTCTTGACATTGTACTTTAAAATATATTCTTTCTAAGAATTTCAAATTATGAAATATTAATTAACTAGTCATAGGTAGCCTAAAGTAACATTTATTTGTTTTGTTGACTACTGTGCATAACATGACTTTTTTCTCTTTTCAGTAGCTCCATCTCATAATCCTTAAAATAAGTCTGCTGTGTTGGGGTATATATAGTACACAATCAGCTAACAAGTTTTAGTCAAATAACCCTTCAAACTTTAGAGGACTATAGTTCAAACTCATATACATAATGTAAGAGTTCTATAGTCATCATAAATGTAAAGGACACTGACTTATTGGGTCTTGATTCACCAACCAAACCTTAGTGGCCATTCAACAAATGTCAAATGAGTGAATAAATATATATATTTTTCTTTTTTAACCAGATCACTGCTCTGTTCTGGCTGATGGTGGTGTGTGTGTGTGGGGGGGGTTGAACCTGTGACTTTGGGGCCTCAAGCATGAGAGTCCCTTTGTGTAACCATTATGCCCAAGTGAGTAAATACTCTAGGAAAGGGTATTACTGGGAAGGCCTATCTTAGAGAAGGGAGCATTTAAGAAAGGGTAGGTTTAGTAAATTTTACTTAGAAATAGTAGGAAAGTCAGAATACTTTAAAAGAGCAAACATAAAAAGGACTCAGATTAAACAAACAAACAAAAGCTACACTAGAGATTATGACAGACATACTATATAGCTTTTCAAATCCTGGTAGCTTGGTGGGGGGAGTCATATTTATTAGTACCTAGTTGTAAAAAGCCTTTAGATGGAAAACGATATAGATATATGTCTATAGGGACTGCAAAAGGGGGAGGAGAGAGAGGGAGAGAAGTGTTTCATAGTGTAGGTAGGAAGGTAAGAAACCCTAGAAACAGCAATGAGCAATGCCAACTTTAGATAAACAAAGACAGCAAAATGGGGTAAAGATTGTGAACTTCCATCTCTATTAAAATAGGAAGTAAAACAGAGAGTAGTTGTTCCCAATATATCTGTCAAATGATTCCCCCCTTTTTTCCCATCCATCCATCCATCCATCCATCCATCCATCTTTGTTTCCTTCTCAACTTCCCTCTCCCCTTCCACCTTCCTTCCTTTTTTTCATACTTCCATTATCTAACCCCTCATTATTTCTCATATTATCTAACACCTATCTAATTCCTTCCTTCTTCCTTCCCAGGGCAAAAGCTAAAAGATCAAGCTATTTCTTGACATGGATCTAGATAAATTCTCAGTCTACCCTCTTAAAAGTCTATCAGGGCATATTTTAATTCTAGTCAGTGAAAATAAAATTAACTTCTCACTTTTAACTAAGAGAAAAAAATCCACAGAAAGAATCCATGGATATTGTCTGCTAAAGAAGACTTTGATGTTTCTTCCCAGTATCTAGTTTCACACTTTGTAGCACAGCAATTATCACAACTTTACACCCTAAGGATGTCAGAAATACTGTTACTTTTCTCTATAAACTCAGGTCAGAAAGGTGGACAACAGAACAACTGGTAGAACACAGTACCTGCCAGCCTGAGGTTCCTAGTTCTACCCCGGCTCTGTACATGCTGGAGTGGTGCTCTGAGCCCATCTCTCTCTCTTTCACTCATATTAGACTCTTTTTCTCACACAAAATAAATATCTCAGCCTGGTCAGCCCTTTGTCCCTAATCCATTATTTGAAAATGAGTTACCAGTTCATTTCCCTGCTTCCATCTCCCCCAAATTAGCTACCACAAACACTTTTGCTTCCCCACTCCCTTTTGTTTGACACCCCAAAATGAAAGAACCCTGACTGAATTCAGTATCAGTCTCTTACCCTGCCTGGAAAGCTAAGGAGTAGGAGTTGTTCTTGGAAACAAATGCAGAGCGATGTGTCTGTGCCATCTTGCCTCGGGAAGGTTCTTCGTTCTCTGAGTCTGAGAGACGTGCAGGACACTGGCAGGAGACAAGGGAGACAACAACACTGTCCATTTGGGATGCCCACAGAATCTCCTCCCCTCACTACTGTTTCTATTCTTTCTTTCTACTATATGTCACTTCTTTCTGAGATCAAATCTGTATTTCTAACTACCTTCTGGAGACCTCAGTCTAAATATCCAAACTGTAGCTCAAACTCAACAGATCCAAAATGAAATTTACCACTTTTCTTCTACCTACTTCTAGTAATTCCACTGCCAACCAACTAACATTAGTAACTTTAGTGTAATCTGTGACTCTTTATTTCAAAGTACTACTAACACTATATAGAGATATTGAGTATTCCAACATCTATAAACATTTTTCATATACTTTTATTATCACAATGTCAGTATATTTCATATAGTCCTTATATGCTGGTATTATTATCTCTTTTTTACAGATGGAAAATTGAATCTCAAACTAAGTAATTAGTGAGTAAATCCAGAATATTAGTATTTTAATATGGAACACCCAAACTGGCCCCATGCTATTCCTAAAATGTCTCCTAGATCTGACTTGTCCATTCATACTCATTCTCAGTGTCTTTCCTTAGATTCTCATCATCCTGGCTGGACTATTACAATCTGCTAATTGCTGTCACTCTTTTCAGCCTTTCTTCCCTGACCATACCACCAACCACACAGGCAGATTCCTATTTTTTTCTATTTAACTGTTGACATCAGGATAAAGTGTAAACACCTTAGCATGACATAATGACTTTTACAAACTAGACTCTGCTTTCTTTTATATCATTGCTTCCACTAGTTCCCACAGAGGAAACTTCTTGAGTTTTTCTTAACTAGTTATTATTTATTTATTTAATTATTGGATAGAGACAGGGAAATCGACAGGAAAGACAGAGAGGGACAGAGACAGAAAAACACCTGTAGTACCACTTCACTGCTCATGAAGCTTTCCCTCTGTAGGTGAAGACCAGAGCTTGAACCAGGTCCTTGCACACCGTAATGTGTGTGCTTAACCCAAGTGCACCACCACCCAGCTCCCAACTTCTTGAGTTTTACTGTAGCCAAATTACATTCTACTTTCTACAGTTATTATCATGATTTTTAAAATATCTTATTCCTTGGACAAGCTACACACTTTGCCTAAAATTCCCATTCCATATTCTCTGCCTGTCTACACAGTGGCCTTTCATGGTCTTAAATGTCAATTTCTCTGTAAGGGCTTCTAAATACCCTGAAAGTCGGGCTTCTCATATAGTTGATACACACTCATTTACCTTCATTTTATTTTGGAGTTTGTTTATGAGTCTTTCAATTTATAACTGAAATTTCCTCTGGATATAATTTTTGCATAAAATACACAATAAGGATCTAAAAATTTTCACTTCCCTCTTTATTACACTTAGTCTGATTACCACTGTTATACTGAACTGTTTCCAAACAGAACACATAGTAAATATATGTAAGGGAGAATAAAATATGTCCTATAAGTCCCACAATTCAGTGAGAGTTCTTTTTATTGCCATCAGGGTCCAGAGTTGGTAAGGATGTGATAGAATTAGTTTAATATTTTCATCTACTACTAGTGGAAGTATAACTATACTCATATTTTCTGAAGTCCAGCTAAGCAATCAATACCAAAAATCTTAGAGGGAAATTGGGGGGAGAGAAAGACAGACAGAGAGACACCTGCAGCCCTACTTCATCACTTGTGAAGCTTTCCCCCTGCAGGTGGGGACCAGGGGCTTGAACCTGAGTCCTTGTGTACTGTAATGTGTGCTTAATCAAGTGTGCCATTGCCTGGCTTCTCCAAAATTCTTTTATACCATACTCCTTTTCAGATGGCCATTTCACTTCTTGTAATGTATTGTAATGAACATGTAAGACAAGTGAATTTCATGACAGTAGTGATTTAAGGAAAATATCAACAGGAGTTTAATTACATAAATTTATAGTTAAAAGTACTGAAATCACTAAGTAATGATGTGTTTTTTATTTAAATGGAAAGGAATTCATGGTTACAATTTGTTTTATTTTTTAAATATTTCACTTATTTAGTTATTGGATAGAGAGAGAGAAATCGAGGGGGAAGGGGAACTAGAAGAAGAAGAAAAAGAGCGACACCTGAAGCACTGCTTTAGCGCTCATAGGCTTCTCTCTGCGGTGCGGACTGTGAGCTCGAACCTGGCTCTAAGAAGTGTGCCACCTCTTAATCCCAACAGTTTATTTTGTAGAGGCTATTCAACAGTATATAAACATTGATTATAGTTTCTGAAAAGAAAACAATATATAGTATGTGTATACTTAGCTAAAAAGGACATTTACCAAAATGTTTACTAGGGTTATCTCTATGCATGCGATTTTTCACTTTCCTCTTTATTACATTTAATATGACTATCACGATTATACTAAACTGTTTCAAAACAGAACACACAGTAACCATATGTAAGGGAGAATAAAATAAGTCCTATAAAAATGAAAAAGGTGGGGGTGGCAAAGGTTTGCAGAGGAGAGTGTGGATACAAGTGAGGAATCACTTTAGTTTCTATGAAGGTGACAGCTTTTGAAATGGAATAGCCTTTCAATATGTAATGGAACTCCAATGAGATGAAAATCCAAGAGTATATGTTAACTCTCTTTTCAATCACCAGGTTCCAGATGCCACCAGGATGCTGGCCAGGCTTCCCTGGATTGAAGACCCCACCAATGTGTCCTGGAGCTCCGCTTCCCCAGAGCCCCACCCTACTAGGGAAAGAGAGAGGCAGACTGGGGGTATGGACCGACCAGTCAACGCCCATGTTGAGTGGGGAAGCAATTACAGAAGCCAGACCTTCTACCTTCTGCAACCCTCAACGACCCTGGGTCCATGCTCCCAGAGGGCTAGAGAATGGGAAAGCTATCATGGGAGGGGGTGGGTTATGGAGATTGGGTGTTGGGAATTGTGTGGAGTTGTACCCCTCCTATCTTATGTTTTTGTTCATTAATCCTTTCTTAAATAAAAAATTAAAAAAAAAAAAAAGAAAATCCAAGAGTAAAGACTCTAAAGAGAGAAAGCATAGGGAAATGTGTGTGTGTGTGTGTGTATGTGTGTGTGTGTGTGTTTGTGTGTCTCCAATTATGTATGTATATGGGAGAAAGTTAACACCTAAGTTCACTAGAAAGATAATCTAAACTAAAACTAAGGACCTGAATGGCGCTGCTTTGCCATGTGCACAATTCAGGTTCAAGTCTAGTCCCTACTGAATTGAGGGAAGCTTCAATGCTGTGGTCTATTTCACTCTTTCTCTGCCTCTCTGTCTCTATGTGAAAATCTTGGAACAGTAAAGCCCAGGTGATAAAAAAAAAATTACATAAACAAAACCCCTGAATGTTGGGGTGAAGAGTTCTCACTTACTTCCACAGGAAGTAAGGAATCAATCACACAAGTACTGGGACAGAAGAATGAAATGATTAGTCCATCTCTAACCTTCTTCACGTTCCCTACATAAAATAAAATTCTTCAGCTGGCTTTCCACGAAGACCACTTGAGCTCTCTTGGATCCCAATTTGAATGAAGACTTGACTAAGCTAAATGAAATGTTTTGTACAATACCAGAAACTCATAAGACATATTCAAAGAAAATTAGAGCCATTTAAAATCTTCAAAAAATACAAAAGCAAACAATAATAGGCAAATCACAAAAATATAAAACTTGAAGTGTCTTATTTTATCTGATTTTTTCAATGTGTGTTTTTTTTCTGTTTTATTAGATAGAACAGAGAGAACTTGAGAGAACATGGGGAGAGAGAAAGATAAATACCTGCAGACCTGCTTCACAGCTTGTGAAACATTCTCCCTGCAGGTAGGATCTGGGGACTCAAACCTGCGTCTTTGTACATTGTACTATGTGCGTTTAATCAGATATGCCACCATCCAGCCCCCTTGATATATTTTTACATAAAATTTTGTAAAGCCAGTCATTGTCAATTAAAATGAGTCTGAGACATGATGGGCCTAGACCTCAAATAGATCCCTCTCTCCATTGTCACTGGTCATCTCTATCAAGAGCAACACAATAGATCCCTTTGTGGGCCCCCATAGGACCTTGCCCCCAACGTGGATCTACAATGAAGGGAAGCTGGACAACATACTCTATATTCCACCTGAGGAAGATGGGTCCTGAAATTGGGGCAGCTTGGAACATTCCTACTCATGACCACAGAATGTGAGCTCAGATCTATAGAGATGCAGAGGTCACATATGCTCCTAAGCTGAATATGGGCCCCAGATCAGATCAAATTATAGGCTCTTTGGAATATAACTAAAATAGGACTACACTCTATAAAATGGAGACCTCCTCCCCAACTCTTCATCTGAACTATTCCAGCCTTTAGGTTCATGATTAGCCAATAATTTGTTTGGCTCTATATGCTAATTCTTTTTTCAGCCACCAGGTTCCAGATGCTACCATGATGCCAACCGGACTTCCCAGGGCAATCGACTCCACCAGTGTGTCCTAGAGTCCTGCTTCCCCAGATCCCCATCCCACTAGAGAAAGAGAGAGACAGGCTGGGAGTATGGATCAACCTGCAAATGCCCATGTTCAGTGGGGAAGCAATTACAGAAGCCAGGCCTTCCACCTTCTGCATCCCATAATGACCCTGGGTCCATACTCCCAGAGGGATAAAGAATAGGAAAGCTATTAAGGGAGGGGATGGGATACGGAGTTCTGGTGGTGGGATTTGTATGGAGTTGTACCCCTTATCCTATGATTTTTTGTCAGTGTTTCCTTTTTATAAATAAAAAATTTAAAAAATGAGTCTGAGAATTTGTACTTCCTGATGGCTTTTAAGATTAAAATTTGGGTGATTGACTTTTAGTTTTCAAAGGTGGTAGTAGCAAAAGAAATAAATAAGAGCCATTTCCCAATCTTGACATAAATTAATACTAGAGGTAATTTCCTAGAGAAAACCCAGGCCTAGCAAGTCCAAAAATAGGAGGTTCTTTCCATCATAGGACTATAGTGAAGGGTAAGCTTTGTCTATATTGGATTGTCCTAACATGAAAGTTTCTGTTTTGTCTGAGGTCCCTAATGGAAATCTATCAAAATGAAAGTTTCTGTTTTGTCTGAGGTCCCTAATAGAAATCTGTCAAAATGAAGCAGGGTTACAGACTTTAAAGCTCATATTTTATTCTCTCCTTCCTAGCTAAATAGCAGCCTTTTCGCTTTTGCAATTCTCACTGAACAGAGCATCACGAGTAAAAAAGCATTTCATGTATATTACACTGAATGTGTTAGAAAATTAACACCTTGGGAGTCGGGCTGTAGCGCAGCGGGTTAAGCGCAGGTGGCGCAAAGCTCAAGGACCGGCATAAGGATCCCGGTTCAAGCCCTGGCTCCCCACCTGCAGGGGAGTCACTTCACAAGTGGTGAAGCAGGTCTGCAGGTGTCTGTCTTTCTCTCCCCCTCTCTGTCTTCCCCTCCTCTCTCCATTTCTCTCTGTCCTATCCAACAACAACAACAATAATAACAACAACAACAACAACAAAACAGCAAAGGCAACAAAAGGGAATAAATAAAAAAAAAGAAAATTAACACCTTGTAAGAAGGAAGCACCTAAAACTTTAACAATAGATAATAATAATTATTATTATTTACTGGAATTTAAAAGCCCACATACATGTAAGTTTAATACTATTGATCAAAGAAAGCTTAAATAGCATATTGGTTTTTGAAGTTCAGGAAAAATGTTTTTAAAAAGAGTAAGCTAATGGGGCCAGGCAGTGGTGCAACAGCTTAAGTGCGCAGAATAAGAAGTGCAAGTACTCAGCAAGGATTCTGGTTCAAGCTCTGGCTCCACCTACAGAGGTGGAGGTCACTTCACAGAGATGAAGCAGGTCTGCAGGTGTCTATCTTTATCTTCCCCTCCTCTCTCAATTTCTCTCTGTCCTATCCAATTAAAAAAAAAAAAACCGGCCTCTAGGAGCAGTGGATTCATAGTGCAGGCACTGAGCCCCAGCGATAACCCTGGAGACAAAAAAAAAAGTAAGCCAAAAAATAGAAAAGTGAAATAGTATAGTCAATATGGTATAATCTGATACAATGTTAGGAGCTATTTAAAAGGTAGAATTCTTTCCGTTCATAGATTTTTTTTTCTATTCTTCTTTGCTGCTTGTCTTTGCATATGGTAAATTTTTCCTGATTTGGGCTTGTTAGAAAGTTAATCTAAAGGGAGTCAGGCGGTAGCACAACGGGTTAAGCGCAGGTGGCGCAAAGTGCAAGGACTGGCTCAAGGATCCTGGTTCAAGCCCCCAGCTCCCCACCTGCAGGGGAGTCACTTCACAAGTGGTGAAGCAGGTTTGCAGGTTTCTATCTTTGTGTCCCCCCTCTGTCTTCCCCTCCTCTCTCCATTTCTCTCTGTCCTATCCAACAACAATGATAACAACAAAACAACAAGGGCAACAAAAGGGAATAAATAAAAGTTAATATGAAATACTAAAAGGTCTGAATCACAAATTATTTTGGAAGATATGACTCTAAAGATATGTTAAGCACATACAAGATACAGATGTCCAGTTCAGTATAAACTTCCTAAAGAAAATCACTCAACTGTAACTATCCATTTGAACATTTGGTAGACTCCCCTAATGCCTTCTCATGTAAGTTAGATAAACCACTTACAATCTTTGTAGTAATTTCTTAATAAATATATTTTTTAAAAAGGCAAAATTTGGCCCAATTAGAAGTTTAAACCTGGGGGCCAGGTGGTAGTGCAGCGGATTAAGCGCACATGGTGCAAAGTGCAAGGACTGGTGTAAGGATCCCGGTTGGAGCCCCAGGCTCCCCACCTGCAGGAGGGTCCCTTCACAAGCAGTGAAGCCAGTCTGCAGGTATCTATCTTTCTCTCTCCCCTTCTCTAACTTCCCCTCCTCTCTCCATTTCTCTCTGTCCTATCCGAAAACAACAATGACAGCAACAACGATAAACGACAAGGGCAACAAAAGGGAAAAAATAGCCTCCAGGAGCAGTGGATTCATAGTACAGGCACCAAACCCCAGTGATAACCCTGGAGACAAAAAAAAAAAAAAAAACAGATAAAAATTAAAATAAAAAACAAGTTTAAACCTAATGCTTCCAAATAAAGTTTAAAATCCTGAAAAAAAACCTAATGCTTAATAAAAGTGAATCCCACTAAATATGTAACCCAATACTGAGAACTTATCTCATATTTAGCATATCCTTTATAGGATGCTATAAAGAATGTGCCACAGGGGCCGGGTGGTGGCGCACCTAGTTGAACTCACAGGTTACTTTGCACAAGGACCCGGTAGTACTTCAGATGTCTCTCTGTCTCTGTCTCTGTCTCTCTCTCTCTCCATTCCCTATTTATTTCTGGCTGTCTCTATCCAATAAATAAATATAGTAAAAAAAAATTAAAGAAACAGAATGTGCCACCAGAGGAAGTCCCAGTGTAGTGGTGTCTCTCCCTTTCTTGATTCCCTCTATCTGAATGAGAAAATGATGCACAGTAGTGAAATCATCCATGCCTGAGATCACAGTGACACACACACACACAAATAAAGGGAAGTAAATTTTAAGAAAATATGATAATATAGCAGATAAAATTTAAATGTCAAATAACAACATATAAATCAAAAATGACAATTATAAAACTTACTATAAGCAATATATTGTATATTAGGTTTTCCTCTCATTCTTTCCACACAAATCTCCCTACTTTTAAGATTCAGTCCTTACTGTTATTGATCTCAGAATGTACCAGCATAGGTTTTTCAAATCCATTTCACTTGCACTAATTGCTGGTTCTAAGGCAGATGTTAATAACAATGATTTACTTACTCGCTCTAGATTTTTCGGTACAAATGGTACAAATGGCTCATGTCGTTTTCTCTGTTCGTCCATTTTCCTCTTTGCTGTTTCTGTGTCCTCTGATAACAGCTTGTGATCTTCAGAGGTTTTCTCCTCTTGTAACTTGTCTCCTCTTAGCTAAAAATACAAATCACATCAAGACAGTAGTAGCTTTTTAGGCAACCAGAGACATAAAAACATCTCTTAGTCAGTAGTCTCTTAGATCAAATGGCATTTTTGAGCCTACTTTTTATTTTTTTATTGGATATGTAACTCTCTTGATTTTTAAGTAAATCTGCTTTTACTTAGCTCTTGCCAAAGGTCTCAAGGCTTAAGATTTAACTGTTCTTCACTCATGGGCAAAATGAAACTCTTAATGCTAAGATAAGATATATAGTAAAAGGGTTCACTTAACCCAAAAGGTTGAACCTACAAACTTCCTTTATTCCATAAATTGGATAACTATATTAGAGTAGGAGAAGCAGCAGAGATGAAGTCCACAGAGGGCCAGAGATGCTGGGATAGGCAAGACAAATATCCAGACCAAGTGGCAGCAATAATATAAAAGACTGATTTCACTTCTAATGTCATACAATTTATGCTGTTACCCTATGGTCCAGAGCACAGGTTAAGATATGTTGCCTACAGAAGATTGAAATGAGAAGTATATACATCTCATTTGCATAGAATTATGAAAATAAGATAGAATTCAGAATAAAAACCTACATTCCTGGTTACATCTCCTTTTTGCCAGCTACATAATCTTGGGCAAATGAAACATCATATGCTCAGTCACAAAAAGAGTACAATAACTCCTAGTTTTGCAGATATTTTTGTTACAAAGTAAATGAGAGCTAGTAATAAAAAATATATAGTATACATATTGCTGTGTACTTACGTAACACCAAGAGTTCCCTCTCTTTATCTCTTCTTATTCTTTTTTCACTGCCCAGAGTTTTAATAAAATTTAGGTGACATATATTTATCAAATCAATTATAGACTACTGTGGTCTGGGAGGTGGCACAGTGGATAAAGCACTGAACTCTCAAACATGAGGTTCCAAGCTCCATTCCTGGCAGCACAAGTACCAGAGTAATGTATGGTTCTTTCTCTCTCTCCTCCTATCTTTCTCAATATAAATAAAATACTTTAAAAAAACAATTATAGACTACTAATATTTTTTAACATACTTGAGAAAAAATTAACATTTTTCACTGGTTGTTGCCTCAGGGTTTAAGAAAAAGAGCAATAACAAAAATAAAGCTCTAGTTTTATCATTTTTTGTAGATCTCATTCCTGTAAACTTGAGCTAGTTTTAACACACTAAGTCTAATTCAAGAGGTTAGACATAAATAAAGAACACCAACACAAAGCTATGCCAGGAGGAAATTTAAATAAAATAACATAATCCAAATCTCCCCAATTCAAACAAGAACATGAGGGAAGAAAAGCAAATCCAAAGCCAGGAAGAAAGCAAACCTGTCAGAAAAGGAGCCAAATACCTGATGATTTCACTACTTATGGAACACAAAGAAACAAAATAAGGGAGCAAAACTAGCCCTTGGATTTATATCACAGAACTCACAAAGAAACAAAATAAGGGAACAAAACTAGCCCTTGGATTTACATCACAGAACTCAGGTCTCTAGAGCACTGCTCAAGTCTGGTTTATGGTGGTGCAGGGGATTGAACCTGGGACTTCGGAGGCTCAGACATGAGCATCTCTTTGCATAACCATTACTATTTACCCCTGCCCCCATACATATATTTAAATCTCCACATGTTGCTCAACAAATTGTTTGGCTTCGTATGTTAACTCTCTTTTCAGTCACCAGGTTCCAGATGCCACCAGGATGCTGGCCAGGCTTCCCTGGATTGAAGACCCCACCAATGTGTCCTGGAGCTCCGCTTCCCCAGAGACCCACCCTACTAGGGAAAGAGAGAGGCAGACTGGTGTTGGTATGCATGAGACCCCTTCTGTTTCATTTGGTTTAAATCCCCCCTGCTTAACACTATTCTATTTACATAATCACTGTTAACAAGTTCCACCCTCCCTCCAGGGCATTGTGGTTCAGTGATAGGATTCTCTCCTGCTCTGCCCCTTCTTTGTCACACTCTGATTTTCACCAGTCACTTTTCTCTCCACCCTCTCTATGTCACATCCTGTTTCCACCCTACTTGGGAAGTATATATAAAGACAGCATTGTGAGTTTTAGAGTACTTTACCTTGAGTTTAGCTTAGCTCGTCTTAGATTGTGCTGCGTCCTGCATGAATAAAGAGATACTGCCTACAGCTCAACTATGAGTCCCTGGTCGTCTGTTACCTGCCCGTGAAGCCAGCCCGGCGAAAACAACCTAACCCGTCGAAAACGACATATGGCGCCACAACGTGGGACTAGACCTGCGCAACTCCCAGATAAGTGAAGACTTTGCCTACCTATGCACTATGGTCTTCTCTTTTACTTACGAAGAGGTTTGCCAAAGCCTCTACTGTTTCATTATGAGACAGTTTCTCTGTCTCTGGAACATTTTACTCTGGGCCACACTTCGGTTCCCTCACCGGGAACTTTGGTTTCTTATGACCAAGATCATAGAGCTTGGGAGATGCACAGAGATTTCTCCTTGGACTTTCTGGATTCCCTCTCCCATGTTTTCTGAGGAAAAGGACTACATTTTGCTCCGGGCCACAATTTGGTTCTTTATGACCGTAATCATAGACCTTGGGATATGCATGGGGATTTCCACTGGGACTTTCTGGACTTCTTCTCGAATGTTCCCCATGGAGAAGGACTACTCTAATTTGAAGAGCATTCTCCAGTACCCTGGCAGTTCCCAAGTATGGAGACACGTGGTTAGTTCTACTCTCCTGATTGGATTCTTTCTTCGATGGGAAGACACTTTTAAAAATGGGTGCCTGAAGCAATCCAGCAAGAACAGTCAGAAACACCCTAAATGGAATTTCGAGGAGCTTTTTGGACTAGGTCGCCCTCCGGGGATTCTTAATCCTACATGGTGAGATCTTGATAATCTGGTTCAAGTTGTGTTTCATAAGAGAATGATTTGAATGACTGAATTTTTGTTTGACATTGACTTAAAAAAAATGCTAGATGCAGCCATGATTTCTAGAGACATCCAGAAACAATCCAAAAAATTGTTTTTTCCCTCCTTTGATTTCTCTTTTACATCTTGACATGAATCTGAAACGTTTAATCCTGAAAACTGTATGAGTTATGGGTGGGGCAGATAGTGCAATGATTATGTTAATTATTCTCATGCCTGAGGCTTTTAACCGTGGTTCTTCTGTTTACCTTTCCACATTTTATTGAGTTTAAACTGTTTAAACAACCTTAAAATCATATTAGAAAGGACTTCCAATTATAATGGAGTTATCAATTATAGTAAACTTCTAATCTGCTACAAGTTTTGTTCAACAAGTAAGTGAATTTCAGCTGTCAAAGTCTTCACATGAAAAAGCATCTACTCAAATGGAATTCCTGGAAATCCATTTGGATCCGGTTCTCTGACATCGCCCCCGGAAACCAATGATGAGACCTGGCACGACCTGAAGAAACAGATTCACAGAGTCCAAAGATCACTCTCTACAGAAAAGCAGAATTCAGGTGGCCGCCATTCCCCATCGAGACAGACATACAGCGTTTCATCCCTTGGCATTTTCTTCTGTGGTCAGCTACTTTAGACTGACACCTCCATCAGACTTACTGGTACACACTGCTGTGTTTCTTAAAGACTAACTTCAGCCAGTTGCCTTGAAACTTTATAGATCATGTCCCCTCACCTGCAGGCTCTGTCCCAGAGGCAGAAAGCTCCCCCTCCTTATTAGGTTATGCCCACAGAGGCATGAAGCGCCCCAAGAGGCAAGAGATGCCCACAAAAGCAGGAAACGCCCTTTGAGGCAAGAGATGCCCCCAGAGGCATGAAGCACTCCCAGAGGCAAGAAATGCCCTTTCGCCTGCTAGGCCTTGCCCTTTGAGGCAAGAAAAGCTCCACTTGGCATCACACTGGTTATTGCTGCTCGTCTATTTTGTTTTCCATGTTATATGCCAGTTCTTTTGAAAACGCCTGTACGATATACGTTTCTGTTCACCCCATAATGGCCATTAGTTAAAAAGAAAGGGGGAATTGTTGGTATGCATGAGACCCCTTCTGTTTCATTTGGTTTAAATCCCCCCTGCTTAACACTATTCTATTTACATAATCACTGTTAACAAGTTCCACCCTCCCTCCAGGGCATTGTGGTTCAGTGATAGGATTCTCTCCTGCTCTGCCCCTTCTTTGTCACACTCTGATTTTCACCAGTCACTTTTCTCTCCACCCTCTCTATGTCACATCCTGTTTCCACCCTACTTGGGAAGTATATATAAAGACAGCATTGTGAGTTTTAGAGTACTTTACCTTGAGTTTAGCTTAGCTCGTCTTAGATTGTGCTGCGTCCTGCATGAATAAAGAGATACTGCCTACAGCTCAACTATGAGTCCCTGGTCGTCTGTTACCTGCCCGTGAAGCCAGCCCGGCGAAAACAACCTAACCCGTCGAAAACGACAGACTGGGAGTATGGACCGACCAGTCAACGCCCATGTTCAGCGGGGAAGCAATTACAGAAGCCAGACCTTCTACCTTCTGCAACCCACAATGACCCTGGGTCCATGCTCCCAGAGGGATGGAGAGTGGGAAAGCTATCAGGGGAGGGGGTGGGTTATGGAGATTGGGTGGTGGGAATTGTGTGGAGTTGTACCCCTCCTACCCTATGGTTTTGTTAATTAATCCTTTCTTAAAAAGAATAATAAAAAAATAAATCTCCACATGAATCATGTGATCCCTATACTAGTTTCTATAGAAGTTATTTTCTGTCCCTTCTAGTAGTGATTTATAAGAACTGAGAATTTAATCTCTGGGAGAGTTTTTATTTATTTTTTTATTTTATTTTATTGCCTCTATGGTTATTGCTGGGGATCGGTGCCTACACTACAAGTTCACTGTTCCTAGAGACCGTTTTTTCCCCTTTGTTGCCCTTGTTGTTTATCATTGCTGTTGTTATTACTGCTGTTGTTATTGCTATCATTGTTGTTAGATAGGACAGACAGAATCAAGAGAGGAAAAGACAGAAAGATAGACACCTGCAGACCTGCTTCAATGCTTGTGAAGCAACTCCCCTGCAGGTGGAGAGCCAGGGGCTCGAACCAGGATCCTTACTCCAGTCCTTGTGCTTTGTGCCGTGTGCGCTTATCCCGCTGCGCTACTGCCCGGCACCCTTATTTATTTTTTTAGAGAGAGAAAAAAAACTGGTAGCAAAAGTAAATAAATAAAAATAAAAACCTCTACTAAGTAAAAATTCCCAGGAATTTTTTATTAGTGATATAACAATGATTTACAAGATCATAAGATTACAAGGGGGCAGGAAACCAGGCAATAGCTCACCTGGTTAAAGTGCACACACTACAGTGCGCAAGGGCCTGGGTTCAAGGTCCTGGTCTCCACCTGCGAGGGGAAAGCTTCACGAGTGGTGAAGTAGAGCTGCAGGTGTCTCTCTGTTTCTCTCCCTCTCTATCTCCCCTCCCCTCTCAATTTCTGTCTCTATCAAATAATAAATAAAATAAAATAATGAGATTACAGGAGTTGAGTCCCACATCACATCCCCCAGTACAGGTCTGTGCTCCCCACTATGGCTCTCCTCACTTTCCCCAAAGGAGAACCACCAGAGTTTTAACTAAATCTTAGCAAAGTTTGGGTGTTTTTGTTTTCTTTTTAGTAAATTCATGTGTTTCAGTTTTATATTGCACATATGAGAGAAACCATTCAATAGTTACCTTTCAGAGAAATGTAGGTTATTTGGTGATCGATATAAACTACAGCAACAAGAGTCTTTGAATACATATACCAAATTAAAGAACTTCAAAGTATTACATATTAAGAAGGGTGAGTAAAACAAACTTATGTATATGTAAGAAAGACTTAAAAGTAGTAGAGAGAAAATGACATCATTTAAAAAGACATAGAGGGGAGTGTCAGGCAGTAGCACACGTGGGGTGAAGCACAAGGACCAGCATAAGGATCCTGGTTTGAGTCCCCGGCTCTCCACCTGCAGGCTTTACTAGCAATCAGTTAAGCAGGCCTGCAGGTGTCTATCTTTCTCTCGCCCTCTGTCTTCCCTTCCTCTCTCCATTTCTCTCTGTCCTATTCAACAATGACGACATCAATAACAACAATAACTACAACAACAATTAAAAAAGGGCAACAAAAGGGAAAATAAATATATAAAAATAAATTACTGTATGTGTGTGAATGTGTTACACACAAAAAGTACTATGTATATATAATACACACACACACACACACATATATATATATACATACACATACATCTAAGAGGGTCTTTTTTATTTATTTTGCCTCCAGGGTTACCACTGGCGCTCGGTGCCTGTACTACAAATCCACTGGCTTTTTTTTTTTTTAATTTTTTTGGATAGGACAGAGAGACATAGAGAGGGGAGGGGAAGACAGAGAGGGAGAGAGAAAGATAGACACCTGCAGACCTGCTTCACCATTTGTGGAGTGACCCCTCTGTAGGTAAGGAGCTGGGCAGGGGTCAATCCAGGATTCTTGTGTGGGTCCTTGGAACTTCGTATCATGTGTACTTAACCCAGTGTGCCACTGCCCAGCCTTCCCCCCCCCCCCCGCTGAGTCTTTTTTAAAACTGTTCTTGTCTCACCATTCTTTGCTTGAATAGCTATTTCATCTATCCATTTCTTCCTCCTCTTTCATACTTTACTTTAAAGCTGTCTTGTATTTCTATGGCTTGTGTTCCTTGGTCTGTTTTAATGTGCACAGCCTTGCTGAGGATTAAATGTTCCTTGCTACTTTCCCTGTGGCACTCCTTTTGGTAAACCTTGCAAAGCAGGTCTGGTAATGGCAAACTCCTTTAGTTGTTGTCTTTTAAAACCCTGAATATGCCACTCCTCTCTCTCCTGGCTTGCATGGTTCCTGCAGAAAAGTCTGATTTGAGTGTGACTTTTTAAAGTCATTTTCTTCTTTTCCCTCACAGTTTATAAACATTTACCTTTGTCCTGGACTCTTGATAATCACAATAATATGTCTTGGTATAGGCCTGTTTGGGTTTAGGAATTTGGGGGTTTTCTGCTTCCTGAACATTTACATTCTGACCATATCCCAGATTTGGAAAATTTTCCATTATTATATCTTTGAATGTGGTTTCTGCTCCCTTCCTTCTCCCTTCTCCGAGATACCTGTAATTCTGATATTTGCTTTGCTAGTGGAGTCTGCAATCTCTTGAAGAGTTGCTTCATTTTTCTTAAAGCCTTTTTTCTCCGACTTTGAAGTCAAAGAGTGCTGTCATTCTGTCTTCTGTTTCTGATGTCCTCTCCTCTCCATGGGTAAGTTTACTTCCTTGACTTGCTACTTGAGACTGGAGCGTATGCAAAGTGTCCTTCACACTTTGTAGTTCTGTTTTCAGGTTTTTCATTTTCCTATGAAGTGACTCATTGAAGTCATGGATTTTTTTTAACGAATCTCTCCAGATTAACTTGAGAGCTTTGTATTTCCTCAAATTTCCTGACAGTGTATTCCCTAAATTCTGTCTCTGTTGAGAGCTCTTCTGGATCTGCATCATCGTGTTCCTCGCTCTCGCCCTGGTGTTACAGAGCCAGCATTTTCCTAGTTTTACCCATGAGTTTTTGTTTCTGATGTTGGCCAGCAGATGGTGCTGGGTTCTGTTTTGTATATGAACTATGACAGGGAATGGAGGAGTTCTCAAGAATTCACCTAGTGTTATGGCAATCTGACATCCCTTAAACAGAGCCCAGGGGGAGGGGGAAGGAAGATCCCAGACCTCCTTCTCTTCCCAGATTGATTCCTAAAAGTGGGAGTTCTGCTTTGAGTTCAAAGTCACTTTCCTTCCTGCAGGAAGTCTGACACCATTCACCAGGGTCTCTATGGCAGTTGGAATACCTTAAAGTTTGGTAGGCTTCCCAGCTGCCCTACAGGTAGAGAGTTCAGTTCTCTGGTGCCCTCTGGATGGCTTCTTTGGGTTCACGTAAGGGCTTATGGCTTCTGCAGCTCTAAACAGCAGTTACAAACTCCTTTTTTAAGCCACTCAGTAACTGAGTGACCAGAGGGCCCTTTTAGTCCAACAGATGCAAATGCAAATATGGCGCCTGCTGGCAAAGCAGCACCACCTTTCTGCTTATAGCTTTAACCTCCAGTTCTTGCTGTCCACATGCAATCATCAACCTTCAGATAGTGATATTCCTTTCTTTATCAGAAATCCTAGCTGTTCTCTGTGAAACTCATTATTCTGCTATAATATATGCTTTCTGGAGGAGAGCCAACTTTCTGTGACTAGGTTGCCATAGCTCCACCCTGGAAGTTCTCCCAAACTAAGCGTTTTTAAAAGTCATTATTTCAGTTGACTTTAAGAATGAGTGTCATATACTATTACCTTTCTTAGGCTTTCATATTCCTCACAGAGTTCCCCAGGCTTGCTTAATTTGATTGGTGCTCTGAATATAAACTCTGGAATAAAAGGAAAAGAAAATATTTTTAAATAAGACTTTCCATGAAACAACCAAGACTTTGTCCTACAGATGCTTTCAGATTACAAACTATACAATTGTGGTCATTATATTTTGAATATTTTTGAATATCCATTCCCTTGTTCAACAGTATTTACCAATGGTCAAAATCAGGCATACTTTTTTATTTTTTAAATTTTTTATTTATAAAAAGGAAACATTGACTAAACCATAGGATAAGAGGGGTACAACTCCACACAATTCCCACCAACAGAACTCTGTATCCAATTCTCTCTCCTGTTAGCTTTCTTATTCTTTAACCTTCTGGGAGTATGGACCCAGGTTTGAGTCCCTGATCGCCACCTGCAAGGGGAAAGCTTCACAAGTGGTGAAGCAGGGCTACAGGTATCTCTCTGTCTCTCCCTATCACCCCATTCCCTCTCAATTTCTGGCTGTGTCTATCCAATAAATAAAGAATATATATATATACATATATATATACACACACACACACATATATATATATATATATATATATATATATATATATATATATATATATATATATATGAAAAGAGAGTTAACATACAAAGCCAAATTGCTGACCAATCATGGACCTAAAGGCTGGAATAGTGCAGATGAAGAGTTGGGGGAGGAGTCCTCCATTTTGTAGATAGCTAGTAGGCATATTTTAGTTATATTCCAAAGGGCCTGTGGCTATACTAGTTTGTTTTTTTTTTTCCCCTGAGCCTGAAATCTGATATGCAGGTAGATCCAAGTTATTGTCTGGGGAGATGATGTCATAGCTGGGAAAAGGACCAGAAAGCTGGATCAGGGGAGACAGTAGCTCCCTAATATGGGAAAGGGGTATAAATATTTTTTACTGTAAACCCCATCAATTTGATGTGATCTAGGGCCCATATTCAGCTAAGGAGCCCATGTGACCTCTGCACCTCTGTAGATCTGAGCTCACATTCTGTGGTCATGAGTAGGAACATTCCAAGCTGCCCCAGTATCGACCCATTTTCCTCAGGTTTCTAATCACTGAGGGAAGGCACTGAACAAACATCAGCCTGGGAGGTGGCACAGTAGATAAAACATTAGACTTGCAAGCATGAGTTCATTCTGGCACCATATGTGTCAAAGTGATGTTCTATTTCTCTGTCTCTCTTTATATATATGTGTGTGTGTGTGTGTGTGTGTATGTATATACGGCATATTACATAATATAAAACTATATAAAATAATAAGTATAGCATTATAAACATAAGTTTTAAAGGGCCCTGAACAAATATTGTTCTCACAGAAGTTACAGTCTTAAGGAAGAGGGAGACAATTAACAAACAAGTCTGTGGATATAATACAACTAGTGGTTGTAAGCACTATGGAAGAAAATATGTGTACATCAGAATTCTATGCACACCATATATATTTAGATATCTAAATATAGTATTACCTTTAAATATTCTAACAACTATACATCCCATCATAAATGCCTGTTGTATAAAAATTAACTTAAAAATTAATTCTTGCCCACTTTCAGTTGTTTCAATTATTTTATTTTACTGAAAGATTCATTTACTGAACTAGAGTATTGCTCTAGCGTTTAACCCAGGATCATATGGAAGCACATGTTACATCTAAGTTCTGTGCTCTCCCACTAAGCCAACTTCACTGCTACTTGACTATTGTAAAGAGACTGTTCAGAACCTGGATTTGGAAAGCAAACATTCCATCTTCACTTATTTAAAAATTTCCTAATGACAACTTTAATAATGTTCATTAAGTATATTTCCAATTGCAAGCAATATTTAAAAGTAGATGCTCTAAAGAGTAAAGAGAATAAGCAAAACAAAGCCCTTAAAGGCAAATATATACATATAGGAAAATATATATATATATATGAAAATATATATATATTTCAATCTGTTTGTGGAGAACCTATTCTATGTTAGGGTACGTCATATACATTCTTTATGTGAACCTTCACAGAAACTTTATAGGTAGTTATTGTAACATTTTATAATAGAAAAAATTAGGTTAATGACTTCCCCCAAGTCACAGAACCAGTACATGGCAAAACCAAGAGAAGAGCAACAATAAGAAGAGGGAAATTACGTAAGAGCCACAAAGGCAATCCAGCAGTAAGATAATCATGAACTTGTATGAAGCTACAACACAGCAAAACTAGTAAAATTTTAAGCAGAAATTTAAAAATCCAAAATTATACCAACAAAATTTGAAAATTTAAGAAAAACAGATCTAAAAAGCAGATTGTAAGACTAAAAAAAATACTGAACAATAACATAAACAAACTATCATTTATATTTATGTATATATCTAATGAACCAAATAGACATTCCTTAAAGCAAACAATGAGTAATTAAAATAGACTAGGTGGGCACTGGACTGTGGCGCAGCAGGTTAAGTGCACATGGCATGAAGCACAAGGACCAGTGTAAGGATCCTGGTTCGAGCCCCCGGCTCCCCACCTGCAGGAGAGTCGCTTCACAGGCGGTAAAGCAGGTCTTCAAGTGTCTATCTTTCTCTCCCCCTCTCTGTTTTCCCGTACTTTCTCCATTTCTCTTTGTCCTATCCAACAACAATAACAACAATGCTAGTAACAACAATAATGATAACAGCAATGATAAACAAGGGCAACAAAAGGGGGGGGGGAAATGGCCTCCAGGAGCAGTGGATTCATGGTGCAGGCACTGAGCCCCAGCAATAACCCTGGAGGCAAAATAAATAAATAAATAAATAAATAGACTAGGTCATGAAGAATTTTCAAAAACTTTCAGAGAGTTTGTATTATACATACTTGGCTTTTAGATCTTGTTTGCCATGCCCCAAGTCAAGTTTCCTAGCTATCTGCTGATTATTCTAGGTCATCCACATTCTTTCTCAATAAATTTCTTTTCTGCTTAAATTTGTCAGAGTAGATTTCTGCTGGAATTTCTAAAATTGAAATTTATAACATGTTTATAACATAAGGTTTTCCTCAGTCATCACTGCAAATGAAACAAAACCTCAAACTCTATAAATTGAAAAAAAAAAAAAAGAGAGAGAGAGATTCATTGTCCAATACAGGGGAAGGAGGTATAATCTCTCAAATCTTGCCCCCTTCCCCAACTATGTTCTTTTGCTCCTTTATAAATCATCTGGGGTTCAAAAGCTACGTGCCATTTAGCAGGGTTACACGGTCACATGGCGAGGTCGGGTGCATGCCCCAGTATGCCTACAGAGTGTGCTGTGGCTGCTACATGCTGCACAGCAGAGTTAAAAGTTCAGGTGCTTGTTTTCCTGATGTTCAGGCAGGGTGCCAAGGTAAGGTGCCAATTGTGTCTCCCCTAGTTCCTTCCTAACAATTTCAATCCTTTTATGCTCTTTCACTGAACAGAACTGTGACTAACATTCTCAACTTCCTTTTTTTGCAAAATCGAAATACCTATGACATGATAATCTATTATAAGGATCAACGTGGAAACATTTTATAGATCTAAGTGGAAACATTTTATAAATGTTCACAGAGTAGCATGCAACAGAGTCTAGTAACTATAAAATTGAATGTAGTGTTATTGTACAAAGAAATTATGGCTTAGTTACAAGATCAGCTTATAAGAAACAATAACAATGATTCAATTGCCTTGATATACATAGGTATATACAAAATAGGAAAGAATAATTCACTTTTATCACTAATAGTTTAGCTTCATCCATGATGTAAGAAGCAAAACACACAAAATATTTTTTTATTATTTGGCCAAAGGAGAGGAATGGGGCTAGGTGGTGGTACAACCAGTTGAGTGCACACATTACTAGGCTCACGGACCCAGATTGAGCCTCTCCCCCCAATGCGGGGGGCGGGGGGGACACACAGGAGCCTCTTTACTAGCTGTGAAGCAGGTCTGCAATGTCTTTTTTTTTCTCCCTCTCTACTTCCCTTTTTCAGCTCAACTTCTCTGTTCTACCAAATAAAAGAAGGGGGCTGGCACAATTCATAATAGCTAAAACCTAGAAGCAACCCAGGGGCCCAACAACAGATGAATGGCTGAGAAAGCTGTGGTATATATACACAATGGAATACTATGCAGCTATCAAGAACAATGAACCCACCTTCTCTGACCCATCTTGGACAGAGCTAGAAGGAATTATGTTAAGTGAGCTAAGTCAGAAAGATAAAGATGAGTATGGGATGATCCCACTCATCAACAGAAGTTGACTAAGAAGATCTGAAAGGGAAACTAAAAGCAGGACCTGATCAAATTACAGCAGGAACCTCACATCTCCACTATAGAGCCCCTACTTCCCCCAGTCCTGGAACCCTTGGATAGGGCCCACTTTTCCGTATGCCTGTCCCAATCCATACCAAATAATATTGCATCCGCCGACCTAACCAACGCAACGACTGCCACCTCAACATGCTTCACCTCAGACTGTGTCCAGAGACTTCACGTGTGGAATGACAACCCTTCAGCTTCATTACTCGGGTGAGACCTTTCCTTTTATAGTACACTCTAATTTCATCTCAGGTGGTTCACTTTCTAACAAAGTCCCATAACCTAGATATACACCAGTTTCTGTGAGAGACAGCTTATGTTCACACGTATCCATAAACTACTGCAAAATATATACCTGAAAGGAGAAGTACACTAGAGTTTGCAGTGAGTACCTCCCTAACACTTCCTCTCCACTATTCCAAGCTTTGGGTCCATGATTGCTCAACAATTTGTTTGGCTTCGTATGTTAACTCTCTTTTCAATCACCAGGTTCCAGATGCCACCAGGATGCTGGCCAGGCTTCCCTGGATTGAAGACCCCACCAATGTGTCCTGGAGCTCAGCTTCCCCAGAGACACACCCTATTAGGGAAAGAGAGAGGCAGAATGGGAGTATGGACCAACCAGTCAATGCCCATGTTCAGCGGGGAAGCAATTACAGAAGCCAGACCTTCTACCTTCTGCAACCCTCAATGACCCTGGGTCCATGCTCCCAGAGAGATAGAGAATGGGAAAGCTATCAGGTGAGGGGGTGGGTTATGGAGATTGGGTGGTGGGAAATGTGTGGAGTTGTACCCCTCCTAACCTATGGTTTTGTTAATTAATCCTTTCTTAAATAAAAAAATTAAAAAAATAATAATAAATAAAAAAATATAAAAAGAAGGGGGCTGGAAAGCTACTGGAGCCAGAAAAAAAAAAAAAAAAACCTCTGGAAGGAAAAAATCCTTCTACAGGAAGTGGCAAAGAAATAATAATTAAAAAAAAAAAAACCCTACCAGGAGTAAGGTGATAGCACAGTGGGTTAAGTGCACGTGGCACAAAGTGCAAGGACTGACATTCAAGCCCCCAGTTCCCCACCTGCGGGGGGGGGGCTCACTTCACAAGTGGGGAAGCAGGTCTACAGGTGTCTATCTTTCTCTCCCCCTCTGTCTTCCTTTCCTCTCTCTATTTCTCTCTGTCCTATACAACAACAACAACATCAATAATAACTACAACAATAATACAACAAGGGTAACAAAAGGGGATAAATAAATAAAATATTAGAAAAAAAAAGCAGTGACTTAAAAAAAAAAACTATTAAGTTCAGCTAGTGTAGGTGAATGTTAATGAATACGTTAATTTTCCACCAAAGGGAAAGTGGAAGTGAGGCAGTGCTTGAGAATCTGGGGAGTGCGGTCACTGTTTATGTCACAGCATTTTAAACACTGCAGAGAGATGCAGAAAACAAGGGCCAGAAATCTAGGTTTTGTTATGCTGTGGGACACTTATTAAAAAACTTCAAAGTTCATATACAAAACCAAGTAACATACTAGCTGATATTCTACTATGCCTTGATTTATTTGAGAGTAAAAGACAGCTGGCAGAGAACACCCATGTCCAGTAGAGAAGCAACTACAGAAGCTAGACCTTCTACCTTCTGCACTCCCATAATGATCCCAGCTCCATGCTCCCAGAGGGATAAAGAACAGGAAAGCTTCTAATGGAGGGCATGGAATATGGAACTCTGGCAGTGGAACTTCTGTGAAATTGCACCCCTCTCATCCTACGGTCTTATCGATCATTAGTAAATCAATTTTAAAAAAAGATTATCTGGCAGAGGAGAAATTTACCAGTTTATATGTACCAATTTACATGCACCAAAACTAGTACTGATTAATACAGATTAGCTTATTCTTGCATTAAGTTTAATGATGTTTAATGTTTTACGAATACAGGTGCTGGTTGGGTGGTGAGGTACTCGGTTAACACACATATATTACCGTGCACAAGGACCTAGGGTTCAGCCCTAGCTTCCCACCTACAGGGAGGATGCTTTACAAGCAGTGACTAGGTCTGCAAGTATCTTATCCTTCCTCTTCCTCTCTATCTCCCCCTTCTCTCTCAATTTCTCTCTGTCCTATCCAATGAAATAGAAAGGAAAAAGGAAAAAAATGGCCACCAGAAGTGGTAGATTGATATTGTCAACACCAAGCCCCAGTGATAACCCTGGTGCAATAAAAAATAAAAAGAAATAAATATAAGAATACAGATGCTGGGGGTCGGGCGGTGGCGCAGTGGGTTAAGCACACGTGGCGCAAAGCTCAGGGACGGGCGTAAGGATCCCGGTTCGAGCCCCCGGCTCCCCACCTGCAGGGAAGTCGCTTCAAGGGCGGTGAAGCAGGTCTGCAGGTGTCTATCTTTCTCTCCCCTCTCTCTCTGTTTTCCCCTCCTCTCTCCATTTCTCTCTGTCCTATCCAACAACAAAGCAACGTCAACAATGGCAATAATAACCGCAATGATGCTGCAACAACTAGGGCAACAAAAAAAAGGGGGGGGGAATGGCCTCCAGGAGCCGTGGATTCATAGTGCAGGCACCGAGCCCAGCACTAACTCTGGAGGAAAAAAAAAAAAAGCTAGAAAGAAGGTGTCAGAGATGCTGAACAGCTTGGTCTTTGTTTATGAATCCAACAGTCAGGGTACTTTCCTAATTCCTGTGCTCTGACTATGTTTAACCGGAAAAGAAACTCTTTAAAGTTAGGATGCCTCAAGAATGACAAGTATAGGCGACCAGTGTCTAAGTACTACGTTCAGTCTAGAGTAAAGCACAGGGGCAGCTATATTTCCTTGAAGCTTCTTCCTGAAAAGATTTTCTCTGGGTGGAGTTACTTGTTACTAATACAGGCAAACGTAATGCAAGACAGGTATTTTGTTCACTACCTCAAACCATCAGCAATCAACTGTCATTGTTAAAGCAATCACACTCAATACAAAATTAGAAAAGGAACCTCATTCAGTTATATTGGGAAGATGCAGGTGCTATCATAACAACTCAAATCTAAAAGGAATCATCCCTTGGGACCTGCTGTGCTTAAGTTTTTTGGTAGATCCTGTTTCTAGCCAGTGTGGCAGAATGAAAAAGAGCTTTGATTTAATAATCTCAAGACCAAAACAGACTTACATTCTAATATGAGAAGCTCCCTTACTACCAATTTGTGGACCAAAAAATAAACAAGCACGCAAAAAATACTGTCCGGACTTCCTTATCTGTATCTCAGAATTATAGACAAAATTAACAGTGAATCAAAAAGCTTAAAAGCTGCTAAGTGGCAACAAACTTAACACTATGCATATGTATAATTAATTAATATCTGCTTTATACAGCCCAGGTGGTTGTACAGCATAATAGCACAAGACTTGCATGCATGAGATCATGGGGTCTTGGGTTCAATCCCAGTATTGTTCTAATTCTTTTTAACAAATAATCAAAACCAATTTTTTATTGCCACCAGGGTTGTCACTGGGGCTTAGTGCCAGCACTATGAATCCAGCATTCTTGGCAGTAGTCATTTTTTTCTTTTCTCTCACTCTCTCTCTGTTTTTGATAGGACAGACAGAATTTGAGAGAGGAAGGGGAGAGGTAAAGAGAAAAGATGCATGTAGACCACCCCTGAAGTTTCCCTGCTGCGGGTGGGGAGTGGAGGCTTGAACCTCAGTCCTTGCTCATGGTAACATATGCACTCAACCAGGTGGGCCACCACCCAGCCCCCCCATAAGCAAATATTTATTTAAAAAGATATCTACTTTAAGATGTTTAACTGGAGACCAATGTATGCTTTTAAACTACTTTTATTTTCTTTTTTTGTAATTCCAAGAGCTGGTTCTACACTGCTCTTCAGTATGATTTCAGAGGTCACCTATATGTGTTAGTCTTCTACTCCTGCAGTTTCAAATCATTTTGACCCTTGTCTCATACTTTATATTTTATTTTATATGTGGATTCTTGGGTCAAATCAGTGTCTCTATGACACTGCATGAAATGCTCTCACCTTCCTTTTACTCTGCACAGCCAATTTTATATTGGGCTAGAGAAACTCATCCTAAATATCCGTAGTGCATAATAAAACCAAGGGAAAAGATAAACTTGGAAGAAGTATTTGCCACATACTTAATAAAAGGCTAATTTCCATGATCTCACTATCAGCAGCAGCAGCATTAAGATGGTCAGTTATGTAGCACTTATATTATTAGACCAGGGTCATTTCTAAGCAGTTTTTTTATTAACTTATTTACTCTTCACAAGGAGCAGGGGGAAATGCTGCTACAGTCACCACTTTACAGATAAGGAAACTGAGGCAAAATTGTTTAACTTGTCCAAGGCTACTCTGCTGTAATGATTTAAACTCAGGTAATCTGGCTCTAGGCTTTGTGCTATCAGGAGAACTCTAACAGCTCTATAAACAATGGGCATAGGGCATGAACAGTTTCTAGAAAAAAAAACTATATTAAAAGTGATATAGGTCAGATTTCAAGATATTAAACACACTCTTATGTATCAAGTTGATCAAGGTCAATAAAGACAGAGTATCCTTTAACTTGTTTTGGTCATCTCTAGAGTTTCACCACTTGGGCTGACTTTTATACAGAAGCAGAGAGGCAGAAAGAGGGAAAGAAGCCACAGCACCTAAATTTCCCTGTGTGGTGGGGACAGGGTTTGAACCTGGGTCATGCACATGGCAAAGCAGTGCACTATCCAAGTGAGCTGTTTTGCTGGCCACAGCATATCTTTTATCTCAAAAATACATCTTATGTGCATATAAAATATATGCATAAAAACATTCATTTATGGGGCCAGTAGATAGCTCAATGGTTAGAGTACACACCCTACCATGCTTGAGGCCCTAGATTTAACCCCCAACACCACACAGGAGCACATAGACAGCATGAACAGAATTCATTCCATCAATGGTGGGCTAGTGCTGTGATATCTCTCTCTTTCTCTCATGATATACATGGGACGGGAAGGTCACCATGCAGGATCATGCATGTGCAACCCTTGATTCATTTTCCAGTTACTTCAAAAACACTTTTATGTTTTTTGTTATTTCCTTTCTTTCTTTCTTTCTTTCTTTCTTTCTTTCTTTCTTTCTTTCTTTCTTTCTTTTACCAAAGCACAAAGCACTTCTCAGCTCTGGTTTATGGTGGTGCTGGGAATTGAACCTGGGATCTCTGATGCTCAGAAATGAAAGTCTTTTTACATAACCATCGTGCTACCTACCCACCCATTGAAAATGTTTTTAAAATACTATGCTCCCTACAGATCACTCACAATACTATAGGCATGATATAACACCCTTTGATTAGAAACTGATTAAGTATGTGCTCTCTCTCACACCCACCATGAGTCTATAATGTCTGTTTCCATTCATGGTCTGGTTTCTTTTGTTGTGGTTTCACTAGAACATCACTCAGCAAGTTGGGATGTTGCATGCAAGCCCTGTATGCTACCACTTCACTATCTCCCTGGCCCTGATTTCTTGGTTTCTGATAATTTTTGATAGAATGCAATTCACTGTATGAAAAACTACATAGACTCTGAATGATGTTCTACTCCTAAAGATCAATCACATTCACTGACGATTAGAAAGGGGATAAATCACCTCACAAAATCAGGTCCTGAGCTGCTGCAGGTCTAACTGTAACCTTTGTAAATCTCACAAAGCCCTTTCCACCCTAGTTTATAGCCTTTCAGAGTCTGAGTTGTTTACCAAGTCTGCCTTCCTTGAAAGGTTTTAAACTATTTCCTCTTCAACATGAACAACTAAGAGTACTTTGCTTTTTAGTAGCATTTTGTAAGGACCTCTTAGCCTCTCAACCTCTACAGATTAAGAATCAGCAGATGTCTCAAGAGAGAAAAAACAGGTGGAAAGAAATGAAGTGGCAAGGCATAAGGAGGGCTACACCTTCTTGTCTCTGGGTCTCAGCTTTCAAGCTCTGGTTGTCTTGGCAGCCCTAAACTCAAGTTTTTATATCCCCTGCCCCATGAAGAAAGATTTTCTGGCTTTTCTGCCCCTTATTAGCTGCATTCCCCCTTTGCCAAGAATTCACAAATGTCTACAGTCCTGGCTGCCTTGGCAGCTTACCAATGCTACATATAGTTTTTTTTTAAATCAGACTTATTATTTTCAGCTGGAATTTTGGTCCACTACATTCTGCTCCACTACACTCAGAAGTAAAATCTATATTCTCATAAGAAGTGGAGAAGACAAGATTTTCATGATGAAGTCATGAGATGTTATTAAAGACTGAGTGGGAAATGAGAAGATAGAAATAGAGACTATTCATTGAGAAAGTCAAGAAAGATATGACAAAGGTAGGAAAATGTATGGTTCATGTCACAAAGAGATTTAGAATCTTGCCAGGGAAGGAGAAACCGACATTCTATAGTTCCACTAACATATCAGTTATAAAACTAAATTCCACAGTGCACACAACAAATGACAGGTACCAACTGTCTTAAAATAATGTATCTTCTTATTTGCCAACTTTCCCTAGACAAGTAACAGTTTACACCATACAATACAAGGAGTGTTGACCTGGGAATAGAGGGATATGCAATGAAAAAAGCTAAAAGCTAATAAAATGTTAACATCGAATTGTAAGCCAGGGCCTGGGAGATAGTTCATTGGATAAAGCATACAACCACAGCAAGTGTTAGGCCTTGGGTTGAAACCCTTGCACCATTTGGAGCACCATGGACAACAAGGCACTCTAGAATGATGTTGTGCTATCTCCCTGTATCTATCACTCCCTCTTTCTGTCCAGAAAAAAGAAAACTAAGGTTACTTAGTTAAATAACACAATTAACACTATGGACTTCTACTACATTAAATTTCACTGAGTTGTGTGTGTATGTGTTTTAAAGTCTTGACGAAAACGACTCAGATCACACTGTCATGACCTATATATATCAAGGACTTATAAAATAGAACTTCTGGTCTAATAACTTATTATCTAGGAATCTAAGAAAGGAATCCAAAATATGGAAAAAAAAAAACTTTACGTAAAAAGATTGTCATTGCATTAGTATTCTAATCGCAATAAAATAAAATAAAATAAAACTGAGAAAATTAAATGTCCCAGAGTGAGGATGTGGTTAGATTGTGAATAGTTCATACAATATACTATCATTCTGCCATTAAAACTATATAATAAGGAGCCAGGATATAGCTCACTGAGTAAGCACACACTTTACCATGTGTGAGGACCCAGGTTTGAGCTCCCAACACTACATAGAGCACCATGCACAACAGGTGCTATATAGCACCCTCTCCTCTCTCTCTCTCTCTCTCTCTCTCTTTCTTCTCTCTCCTCTCTCTCTGCCTTTCTCTTCCTCTCTCTCTCTCACTCACTGTCTATCTCTATGTGTGTGTCTCTTGCTATCAAAATATGTTAAAAGTTTGCCAGGAGTGAAGTCATGCAAGCATGAAGACACCCTAGTATGCCCCCCCAAAAAATTATACAGAAAATTTTTACAGTGTAAATATTGCTTTAATAAGATGAGCATACAGTTTAAAGAAAAGATGCAATTCTATAGACTTAAGTAATTTCAAACATGAAAAAATAGTTAACATAGATATGGTAATAACACGGGGAGTCAGGCAGTAGCACAGTGGGTTATGCACAGGTGGCGCAAAGCGCAAGGACTGGTGGAAGGATCTCTTTTCAAACCCCTGGCTCCCCACCTGCAGGGGAGTCGCTTCACAAAAGACTATCTTTCTCTCCCCCTCTGTCTTCTCCTCCTCTCTCCATTCCTTTCTGTCCTATCCAACAACAACAACATCAGTAACAGCTACAACAATAAAACAAGGGCAACAAAAGGGAATAAATATTAGAAAAAATTTTAAACAGAGACGGTAATACAAAAAGAGCAGTGTAACTATAAAAGCAGCAAAGAGAATATCAGTGTTGACACATCAAATTATCATATATGGTATAAAAATGGAAATAGTTACCACTAATTAAGTTTAAAATAACTACGGAGATATGACAAGATGCACTGCAACAAAATAATTCCAGATGAACCTTAAAGCAAACATTGCAATGAAAGCTGTAGGGGATGAAAAAAAGGACTCGGGAGGAGAGGCGAGTTTTTAAAAAGATGGAATGAAGCTGTATCTAACTGGCAAACCTTAAAACACTGAAGAACACAATGTAAGCAAAAAAGTACTATCAAATTGTGATGCCATCATTGAACTGGCAAGATGGCAAAGTTTGATTTTTTTTTTACTATAATTAAGAAAATAAATGTAAGTGTGCAGGCTGGATAGTGAATATTTTCTGCTGGAGCAGGATGTTTGGATAGGGGAGGTGCAAAGACCAGAAAGGCAGATTGGGGCCAGATTAGAGAGCCTTCAGCATCAGACTAAGTAAACTAAACTTTATACTGCTGGCATCATCATATTTAATCATGTTAATATGGTAAATCTGTTCGTGAGTAGGAAAGCCTCAGTCATCCAGCATGCCTAGGAAAAAACTGTTTTGAGGAAAGAAAAGAAAAATCACATTTAACTATTTAAGAGACTACTTTCTCTTGAGTTGTAGAAAAGTGGAGGGAAAAGTACTTAAGTTTGGTAAGTCTCCATACTATACAGATCAGGGGTAAGGAACCTTTTTCTGCCAAGGTTCATTTGTATCATTCTCAGGTCACACATAATTATTAACTTAAAAGTTGGCATCTAGTGCTGCTGTAATAATGAAAAACTCTCCATTTGCCTTGGCAGGGTCACAGCAAATGACTTATAGTCCACGGCCCGGGTGTTCTCACCTCTACTATATGTGAACAAGTTTATCCTCCACTCTCAGAAATACTTGTATTATAAGAGGACCACAAGAGACCTAAAAATAATGGATTTCAGACACCATATGTGACATGAGGCATTGTAATCTTCTAAGTCTCTAAAAATACCTACATTAGTCTGAGAGTAGATAAAGTGGTGGTCTTTCAAGCATGAGCTCCATTGTTCAATACCTAAGATCACATGGGCCAGAGTGATGTTCTGGTTATCTCTCTCTCCTACCACTAACTATTGATTTATTTATTTTTCAGAGAGCACTGATCATCTTTGGCTTATGGAGGCACTGAGGAGTGAACTTGGGATATTGGAGCCTCAGTATGAGAATCTTTTAGGCATAACTATTCTGCTATCTCTCCAACCCATTAATGAATTTTTTTTTTCCTCCAGGGTTATTGCTGGGCTTGGTGCCTGCACCATGAATCCACCGCTCCTGGAGGCCATTTTCCCCCCTTTTTGTTGCCCTAGTTGTTGCAGCCTCGTTGCGGTTATTATTGCCATTGTTGACGTTGCTTTGTTGTTGGATAGAACAGAGAGAAATGGAGAGAGGAGGGGAAGACAGAGAGAGAGGGGAGAGAAAGATAGACACCTGCAGACCTGCTTCACCGCCCATGAAGTGACTCTCCGGCAGGTGGGGAGCCGGGGGCTCGAACTGGGATCCTTACGCCGGTCCCTGCGCTTTGCGCCACGTGCGCTTAACCCACCGCGCCACCGCCCGACTCCCTGAATAATTATTTTTTAAAACATCTACATGTAAGGGAGTCAGGCTGTAGTGCAGCAGGTTAAGCACATGTGGCGCAAAGGACAAGGACCAACAGAAGGGTCCCGGTTCAAGCCCTCAGCTCCCCACCTGCAGGGGAGTCGCTTCACAAGCAGTGAAGCAAGTCTGCAGGTGTCTTACCTTTCTCTCCCCCTGTCTTCCCCTTCTCTCTCCATTTCTTTCTGTCCTATCCAACAACGATGACATCAATAACAACAACAATAACTACAATAAAAAAGGCAACAAAGGGAATAAATAAATAAATATTTTTTAAAATATACATGTTAAACATAAAATGGATCCTAAGAATCAGGAAAATACAAGACTTTTTACTTTATTTTTAAGAATTCTTATAATTAAAAAACCCTATATTGGGGCTGGATGGTGGTGCACCTAGTTGAACACACGTTATAATGCAAAAGGACCCAGGTTCAAGCCCCCAATCCCCACCTGTAGGGTGAAAGCTTTGCAAGTAGTGAAGCAGTGCTACAGGTGTCTCTTTGTCTTTCTCCCTATCACACCCTTCCCTCCCAATTTCTGGCTGTCTCTATCCAATAAATAAAGATAATAAAAAAAGAAGTCTCACCAAAAAAAAAAAAAAAAGCCATATATTGTGGTACTCCAGGTCGAGCAAATACATTATGATGCACAAAGGGTAGGGGTAAAGCCCCCAGTGCCTACCTGCAGGGGCTACAAGTGTTTTTCTTTCCCTCCCCTCTCAAATTCTCTGTCCTATCAAATAAAAATAAATAAATAAATAGGAAAAAATGGCCACTAAGAGCACGCAGCAATAACCCTGGTAGCAAAAAATAAAAATAAAGAAGCCATATGCTGTTTGTTTTTGCTAGAGTACTGCTCAGCTCTGACTTATCATGGTGCTGGGGACTGAACTGCTCACCTCTAGTTTATAGTGGTGCTAAGGATTGAACCTGGGACTAGTTAGTCTTATGCATTAGAAAAAAGCTAGTAAAGTCTGGCTGTGAAATATACAATCATTAATAATTTTCTCTGTTGAGACAAATGATATCAACCATTATTTGTCCTTTATCCCTTCTGCTATCCAGAATAGCTCTACTTTTTCTTTAGCACTATAATGAACATTATTTTTTTTATAACTCCTATGTATATGTATAAAATTTCCCGAAGTGGGTGCTTATTCATGTAATCACCAAGTGAGAAGGAATATACTTCTTCCATTTATCAGATAAAACCAAACTGTTCTGTAAAATCATTATTCTCCCTGAGTAGTACATAGGTCCCTGTTATTAGTTTTAGTTAATGAATCAGAAAGTATGTCAGTCTGCCGGACACTTACTTTAACTACCCTGATTTCTAATGATACTGGACATCTTCTTAGAAGTTTTCTTTCTCCAGTCTTCATCTGTGACACATTTATTCAAATGTCCTCACCATTTTTATTTTTTCTAAAATTTGTATACTTATTTTCCCTTTTGTTGCCCTTGTTTTTTATTGTTGTAATTACTGATGTCGTCATTGTTAGATAGGAGAGAAATGGAGGACAGGGAAGACAGAGAAGGGGGGAGAAAGACACCTGCAGACCTGCTCCACTGCCTATGAAGTGACCCCCCCCCTGAAGGTGGGGAGTCAGGGGCTCAAACTGGGATCTTTATGCCAGTCTTTGCGCTTTGCACCACATGCACTTAACCCGCTGCACTACCACCTGACTCCCTCCTCACCATTCTTCTACTGAACATTTCTGTGGTTTGTAGTTCTGTATATACTGTAGACATTAACCTGTCAGTTATTCATTGCAACTATGCTCCAATCCTGTGGCTCACTTCTTAAAAATGTCATTCACCATATACAAGTTTATTTGGGGCTGGGTGGTGGCACACCTGACTGAGTGTATGTATCACAATGCACAAGGACCAGGTTCCAGCCCCTGGTCCCCACCCACAAGGGCAAAGCTTTGTGAGCATTAAAGCAATGTTGCAGGTGTTTATCTCTCTCTTTCTCTCTCTCTTTTGGCCTCCAGGGTTATTGCTGGGGCTCAGTGCCTGCACTTCCACTGCTTTTGTAGCCTTTTAAATTTTTTTTTTCTCAATTTTTTGGATAGGGCAGAGAGAAATTGAAGGGGAGGGGCACTAGTTCTCCAATAGGTTAATATTTAACTACTGGCTTGAATTGTTACATTTTACTTTTTTCTTAAGATGTGTTTAATATTTTATTCATTAGAGACAGAAACTGAAAGGGAAAGAGAGGGAGAGATACCTGCAGCACTACTTTACCGCTCATGGGGGCTGGAGGGTGGGGCTTAAACACAGGTCCTCGCGCACTGTAAAATGTGCGCTCAAGCATCTGTGCCACCACCCAGTCCCTGTAGTCGTATTTCCTAGTTATTCTTCAGTCAGCTGAAGAATATTATATGTTTTTTGGGAATTAGCTATTTCACATACTTTTCAAATACACACACATGCCACAGCACTGCTCCATTTATGGAGCTTCCCTCTGTTCCTTGCATGACGCTCCCACTTGTGCATGGTAAGGTTGTGCGCTATCTGTAAGCTATCTTTTGGCCTTTCATAATTATTGTTTTTCTTTATTGGGAATTGTTTTACATTCAACAGTAAACACAATAGTTTGTACATGCATAACATTTCTGTTTTCCATATAATAACACAACCCACTAGGTCCTCTGTCATCCTTTTTGGACCTGAATTTCTTCTTTTATACAGTCAGCACTGGTTTTGCACCATGCCTTCTATATTTCCCTTTTCTTTATGCTTATTTCTTCTCAAGTGTAGTATTAATTCTTTTAAAAACAGTGAGACAAATTCTCCATATTTTTGTTTGTCCAAAGACATTTTTATTTTGATCTCAATTTTGAGTGGTAACTTAGCTGGAATGAAATGCAGATGTCCTACAGTTAGAAGATGCTCCCTTTTCTTTCTCTCTTGTTGACTTGAGACATCTGCTCCTTTTTGCTTTCCTATCAGGTTACTTATAAGTGTCTTTGATGCACTGCAGTTTCACTGCAGTGTGCTTAGTGTGGGTGGCTGGGTGTTTGTTTTATTTAATTCTTTCAGGGGCTCAATGTCTTTTTACTAATTCCAAAATATTACGACATCATCTCTTCAAATTCCATGTCTCTCTCATTCTGTTTCTCACTCTGGAATTACTGCTGATAGTTTTCTTGACTTATCCTCATAGATCTTCACCTCTCCATCTCACTGTTTTGCCTTCTCAGGTATTACCTCATTATCCAATTCCCAGATGGCCTCTTCATCTGTGTAACTATTAACTTATTTATTGAATTAAAAACTAATTAAAAACTAATGCTGGGGTGGGGGAGACAGCATAATGGTTATTCAAAGAGCCTGTCATGCTGGAGGCTCCAAGGTCCCAGAGTCAGTCTCCTACGTCACCTTAAGGCAAAAGTGAGCAGTGCTCTGGCAAAACTAATTAATTAAATATAAAAAGATAAAAAACAAATACATATAAAAATTATTGCAATGACCATATTTTCATTAAATCTTTTTTTCTCAGACCAGAGAGATAGGTCACCTGGTAGGGTGCCTACTGTGCCATAAAGGTGGCCCTTATTTTAGTCCTGGCATATCATGTAAGAATACCAAGGCTCGGGAGTCGGGCGGTAGCGCAGTGGTTAAGCGCAGGTGGCACAAAGCACAAGGACTGGCATAAGGATCCCGGTTCAAGCCCCCGGCTCCCCACCTGCAGGGGAGTCTCACTTCACAAGCGGTGAAGCAGGTCTGCAAGTGTCTGTCTTTCTTTCCCCCTCTGTCTCCCTCTCCTCTCTCCATTTCTCTCTATCCTATCCAACAACGAAGACATCAATAACAACAACAATAACCACAATAATTAAAAAAACAAAGGCAACAAAAAGGGAAAATGAATAAATAAATATTTTTAAAAATTTAAAAAGAATACCAAGGCTCAGGAGGAAGTTTTGATGCTATGATGTCTCTCCCTTGCACTCTTTATATCTATTTATCTACCTATCTGAAAAAAGGCCTCCTGGGATGGTGAAATTGCACATATGCAAGGTCCCAAAGATGAAAAGAAAAAAAAAAAAACCTTTTTCAAATGTACCTATTTCATAACCACTTGCTCATTTCTTAGAATTAACTTTTTAATATCTCAAGACACTTAAAATATACTAGTAATTTAAGTATTGCAAACTCTCATCTACTATTCTAATTCTTAGAACTATAATCCTTCTGCTGTGTTTTTCTGATGTCTCTGAGAAAACTTTCCTCACACATTGTCATTAAGTTCATCTTGTCTAAGGATTACTCCTTCTGTTAGAAGCCCTGTGGTGCAGATAGAGGAGTAACCCTGTTGAAATGCTGTTTTTCTCCAGGTGAAACAGGTTCCAAGAATTTGGAGCCAGTTTCTATTGGGCTGTCAGAAAAGTTATGGTGTATTTTCTTGTTTTTCTATGCTAAAATGTATCATAACTTCCCCAACAATCCGATATATTAATTTTTAGCGTAGATAGAAATGAGTATCTGAACAATGTAATATAAACTTGGATTCCAAATATAAATTGGTCTTATATTTCAATTTCTCAGAGAAGCTTTTCTTACCATTGCCTCTTTGTCTCCAGTCCAGGTAAATCAAGACAAATTTCTTATTGCTTCAGGTCAGTGGGAAATCTTTTCTCTAGTCTACCCTTGTATCTTGGAGAATTCTGGCTTTACAGGAAGGTCTTATCTTGGAGAATTCTGGCTTTACAGGAAGGTCTTAGTTTGGATTCTTTTTTCCACATGGTTAGAACTCATGTAGAGCTCTAGTGTTCCACCAAGAATAGAAGAATGAAGGTTGGGAGTCGGGCGGTAGCGCAGCGGGTTAAGCGCACAGACGTAAGATTCCGGTTTGAGCCCCCAGCTCCCCACTTGCAGGGTGAAGCAGGTCACTTGGCGGTGAAGCAGGTCTACAGGTTTCTGTCTTTCTCTCCCCCCTCTGCCTTCCCCTCCTCTCTCCATTTCTCTCTGTCCTGTCTAACAATGACGACGACATCAATAACTACATCAACAATAAAAAAAAGGGCAACAAAAGGGAAAATAAATTTAAAAATTAAAAAAAAATTAAGTTATGCTTCACTCCACCTATTCAGTCCTCTACAGCTTTTAGCTCCACTTTTGTTTCTAGAACCTAGAAAGGTTTTCCTTACTTTTCATTCTTTCCAAGAATTTATTTAAAAGAAATATTGTTCCCTATCTTATGGATGTTGTAGTTGTTTGTAACAGAGGAATCTCAGTTTACCTCAGCTAAAAGAGAATTTGGACTTTTCTAACCTACATGCTATCTACCACATCTCACTGGAATGACCTCTTGGAAATGATACACTCCAATATAAAACTCTTCAGGATGCTCCCTATTTAGCAATCAAAGTTCACTATTCTCCAGTAACTGCTAACTTCTACAGTCTCTTAAGTATATTCTCTTCCAGCCACTCCTAGTTACAAAGCCCAAAATTCTCCTAGTTCCACACTCTCATGTCTTGAAAGAAGGCTTCCCTCATCTTTATCCTATCTTCATTTCACTTACTGATTATTTATGGTCAAATATCTGCTTTTCACTAAAATCACTCCTGACCTGTGTAAGCTGGTTGTCTGTGAAACTAGCTAACACTTACTGAGCATATATGCATTGAGCTGCTATATTCCAAGTGTTAAAATAGCTTATTTTGGTTTTCACAATGACTCTATGGTTATTGTCAAAATGTTACTATTTGCTACTCTTAGTATCCTTTCTGAAACTAGGAACTGAGGTACAAAGAGATTAGGCAATATACCCAGTGACACGTAGTTATTAATAGCAGAGATGGAATTCAAACCCAATTTGTCTGTCTCCAGACTTAACTCCATTAACTGGCCTATTGACAGTATCTTCTATAATCATATCTTGCGTTATCATTATTATTGCACATAATTAGTCTATCACATTTTATATGCATGTTTATATACCATTTTTTCCAACTACACTGACTTTGAGACAAAATTATGCTGTATTTTTGTTTGTAACTCTATTGCCTAGCTCTATTGCCCTCAGCCACCCCTCAGTCCTTTTCCATCTCTTGCCAGAACTACTAAAATAGTCCTCCAACTGGTCTCCTTTGCTCTAGTTTCCACTCATATTTTGCTTCTACATTCCAACCAGTAATGGTCTTTCTAAAGTACATCATGACAGTGTCAATCCATTACTTTTAAAATCTTTTTTTTTTCATCTATTGGATAGAGACAGCCAGAAATCAAGAGGGAAGAGGGTGACATAGAGGGAGAGAGATAAACACCTGCAGCCCTGCTTCACCACTTGCAAAGCTTTCCCCCTGCAGGTGGGGACCAGGGGCTCGAACCCGGGTCCTTGCACATTGTAACGTGTGCTCAACCAGGTGTGCCACCACCTGGCCTAAAAATCTTTAAGACAGGTACTTCATACTTGGAATAAAGTTCCAAATTGTTTCAGCATGGCACACAATGCCTTTTATGAGCTAACTTTGGCAATATCTTCTCCTTCCCCACTCCAGACACACAGTCCATCTATAATTAACTTTTTGTCAGCCTTTGAATAAAGCAAGGGCCTGTATGTCTGGAACAGCCATTCCTCCTCTCCCATCTGGTAAATTCCTACTCTTTTCAACTTATAGTTTAAATGCCTTCCTCAGATTTTCTCCAGGATGTCAGTTAGCTCATTGCTATACTCTGTTGTTATGCATTCATCTCACTTACCACTTCTATTATTTGAGAATGTGTATTTCCCCAAGCAGACTGAAATCTTAAAGAACAAGGTATGTCTGTCTCTCTCCTCTCTTTCTTCTTTATTTTTGGCCACTGGTGCTTCATGACTGTGAGACTACCACTCTTGGTAGACTCTTATTCTTCCTTTTAACTTCAGATAGAACAAGAAGAGGTTGGGGGAGATAGCATAATGGTTATGCAAAGAGAATCTCATTCCTGAGCAGCCGAGGTTCCAGGTTCAATCCCTAAGCATCATCATAAGCCAGAGCTAAGCAGTGCTCTGGAAGAAAAAAGATACATGAAAGAAAGAACAGAAAAGAGGAGCAAAGCGAAGAATGTTGAGAGTGCAAGAAGACATAACACCATGAAGTTTCCTTTGGTGCAGCTGTGTCCATGTGGTAGCAGGGGCTCAAACTCAGGTTCTCATACATGCAAAAGTGTGTGATCTACTGGGTGAACTAGCTTCCACTCAACCACCCCAACCACTGTGTGTGTGTGTGTGTGTGTGTGTGTGTGTGTGTGTGTGTGTGTACCTTTAGTTTCCTCCATTCTACTCTAAGCCCACTCTATACTTCTAGGACATACTTTTAAAAAGATTTATTGCATAATCGTTATGCAAGGAGACTCTCCTGCCTGAGGCTGCAAAGTGCCAGATTCAGTCCCCTGCACTACCTACCATAAGACAGAACTAAGCAGTGCTCTGGTTTAAAAAAAAAATGTATTTATTTGATTTTTATGAAGGAGTCCAGAGCACCTCCCACCTCTGACATATGTAGTGTCAGGGATCAAACCTGGGACCTCATGTACAAATCCTGTTTTGCCACTGAGCTACCTCCCAGAATCTCCATCTTCTTTATTGTACTGTCCTAAGACATGCCCCAAGATGTTCACTGAATTAGAATGAAACTTGGCATATCCCCTGCATCCTACACTTAACAATTTTAGACAGAAATGAATTCAAGGTAAACAGCTCTTGTGTAAGTCAGAGTGAAAATGTAAATGAGCACAAACCAAATCTAAGTTCCTGCTGCTCTATCCTAAATTCTATAGAACAGAGCTATTCCTTCAATAGTAATTAAGGATAATGTAATATCAACCTAAGCTGAAGAAAAAAAAACATAAGGCAAATATTTCTTTCTTACATTAGTATGAGAATTAGAACACTCTCAAATTCTGGAATAAGTGTCATTACAGATAAATGCTTGAGAAATCTTACATATTTAAAAACAAGAAGAGGGGAATTCCTGTCCTTTTACACTACAGTCACATGACTTCATTATTCACTATTCCTAAAAGCAATTTGGGCTACACACATAACAAACATTGTTTGCCAACTGAGTAATAAACCAGAACTACCTGTTTTTCAGAGAAAGAGGAAATTTTTTAAATATGTGTTAACCCTAATTGAACAAGGAAGTTGAGATAGGATAAAGGACACTACTCAAAATTTTTTTTTCCTTTTCTTCTAGGGTTATCGCTGGGGCTCAGTGACAGCACTACAAATCCACTGCTCCTGGTGGCCATCCGCCCCCCACCCACCCCTTATTGGATAGGACAGGAAAAAATTGAGAATTGAGAGGTGATTGGAAAACAGAGAAGGGTAGAGCAAGATAGAAACTTGCATACCTGCTTCACCACTTGTGAAGCCACCCCCCTCCCCCTAGGAAGCTCGAACAGGGACCCTTGCACTTTGTATTATGTGCATTTAACCCAGTGCGCCACCACCCAAGCCCCGACACTACTCAATTTTTAAGAATATATTCAGTTTTCTAGTTTTTTTTTTTTTTTTTTTTTTGTGTGTGTGTGTGTGTGTGTGTGTGTATTGCACATGCAAGTGCTAGGGATCAAACCCAGGACTTTATACATGGGAAGCATGCCTTCTACCACTGAGCTACATTCCATGCCCAATCTATTCAATTTTTAAAGTGCACTTTACACTGCAAATTCAGTTTGTTTGATTCCCAATTTTAAAGATTTTTGAGGCTTTGTCTAGCCTTTTTTCAATTATTACAGAAGAAACAGAACTATCCTAAAGTGCACTGCTTTGCATTGCACTCCACACAGGTTTCAAGCTCAGCCCCCACCACACTTAAGAGCTTTGGTGCTATAGTTTCTTCCTGTCTGGTCGGTCAGTCTGTCTGAAAAAGTCATCCAGAGCAACGAAACCCCAATAATGGGCCAAAAAAATGAACCATCTGGAAAAAGTCTTGGTTTCAAGTTTAAAGGCAGTATAACTTAGAATGCTGATACTTGATTTCAAATCGAAAGACAATGGCTTTTAAAACTTCATTAGTTATTATCAACGAGGTTTAACTACTTTATAAATAGGTATAAATCTTCTTGTGAACTTTTAGGTAGTAAATGTTTTCTAAATCAGTGGATCAAGACTGTCTTGAAATTCAGAAGTTCTATGAGGGAAAGAAATCATTTCTAAATATTTCAAAGCAGGTTCTCAGTACCCACTTGCTGAGTTCTGCCCATGATGGTTCAAATATTTTACATATAGGTACTCAGAACATAAAATTCTGGCTGACCTTGAGTTTCATAGATAATTCAATTCCAAGAGTCATAAGGCTTCAATAACAAATTTTTTTCCATTGGATAGGAGAGAGGGAAATTGAGAGGAGAGTGGAGGGGAAGGTAGAGAGGGGGAGAGAAAGACAGTCACCTACAGACCAGCTTCACCACCTATGAAGCAATCCCCCTGAGGTGGGGAGCTGGGAGCTCAAACCAGGATCCTTGCATGGGTCCCTATGCTTCATATTAAGTGCACTTATCCCAGTACACCACTACCTGGCTCCCTCAGTAACAATTTTTAAAAAGTAAGCATCAGGGGTGGGGGTATAGCATAATGGTTATGCAAAGAGACTTTCATGCCTGAGCCTCTCAAGTCCCAGGTTCAGTTCCCCACACCACCATAAGGCAGAGCTGAGCAGTGCTCTGGTAAAAAAAAAAAAAAAAAAAAAAAGTAAGCATCAATGTGTTTACTGCAAAATTTCATTTCTAGTGTTTTAAAGTAAGCCTGATCTTTTTTTTTTCCTCCTCCAGGGTTATTGCTGGGCTCGGTGCCTGCACCATGAATCCACCGCTCCTGGAGGCCATTTTCCCCCCTTTTGTTGCCCTTGTTGTTGCAGCTTCGTTGTGGTTATTATTATTGCCATCGTTGATGTTGTTCATTGTTGGATAGGACAGAGAGAAATGGAGAGAGGAGGGGATGACAGAGAGGGGGAGAGAAAGACAGACACCTGCAGACCTGTGAAGCGACTCCCCTGCAGGTGGGGAGCCGGGGGCTCAAACCGGGATCCTTAAGGCGGTCCTTGCGCTTTGCACCACATGCGCTCAACCCACTGTGCCACCGCCTGACCCCCAAGCCTGATTTTTCATCATCTAACCTAACTTTGCCTAAAGAACACTGTTATGATACTTCTGAGCATACTGAAAATGGCTAATTCTGGTGCTCCTCACTTGTAAAAAAAAAAAAAAAGCACAGTGCAAATATTTATGTAACTAGTATTTTCTGTTTTTCCTTTTAAAATAAATCTTCATGCGGTCAGGGGTGGGGGGGGGCAGGATATAATTCATTTAATAGAACACATGCCTGGCTGGATATGAGGCCCTGGTCTTGAGCCCCAGCACTACATGGGAACACCCTGGACAGCACCAAGGTGAAGCAGTGCTGTGGTCTCTCTTCTCTCTCCTTCTTTTCCTTCCCTCTCAAGAAAAGGAGGAGGAGGTGGAGGCAGAAGGAAGGTAGGGTGGGTGGATGGAGGAGATTGGGCCAGGAGGCTGTTCAGTGGTTTCACAAATGCTCATTCCCTAAAACAACTAAAAAAAAGTCACATGAGCACCTGGAAATTAGGTTTTATTTTAGCTTTTATGAATGTGCTATCCTTTCAACCGTTATGTATTACTCACTCAGATGAGCATTAGCGGGTCACTCTGTTCTGGTCAGGTCCTCAACTTCTCTCTTCTGCTGAATGGGAAGCCTTGATTAAAACAATCATTAATAACTTTTTTTCTGTGACTGAGAATCTGGCGAAATGTGTAAGTGACCTCTCCACTAAGAGACACACATACACACTTTACATTGTGATTTTTGGAAACAATTAAGTTGTTTCCTCTCTGTAAGTCAGAATAGAAATGGAAATGAATAATTTAAATGTCCACAGTCATTCAATGAAATTTCTTGCAACTGTTAAGTAGAATTAAGAAAACTTCTAAGTATTGATATAAAAAGATTTTGATTATGAACTGTTATTTTAAAAGTTACATAACAATCTGTATAACATGCAATCTTTTGTATATAAAACATGTTCAAATGTTTATGTGTAAGCATAAAGAAACTGGAACTAGAATCTTTGCTAGGAGTAGGAAATGAAAAAATGGAATAGGAAGAAGCTGCTTTTTCTTAAGATAGAGAATAAAAGAGGCCACAACACTGAAGCTTCCTTCAATGCTCTGGGGGCCAGGCTTAAACTTGGGTTGCACACAGGGCAAAGTAGCACACTATCCAAGTGAGCTGTCAGCAGTCCTGGGAGGAACATTTTTACTCTCTACTTCTATTTTATCTTCTTTTTCTTTTTTTTTTTTTATTTTTTTGTATTTATTTATTTAGTCTCTTTTGTTGCCCTTATTGTTTCGTTGTTGTAGTTATTATTTTTGTTGTTACTGATGTCGTTGTTGTTGGATAGGACAGAGAGAAATGGAGAGAGGAGGGGAAGACTGAGAGGGTAAGAGAAAGACAGACACCTGCAGACCTGCTTCACCGCCTGTGAAGCGACTCCCCTGCAGGTGGGGAGCCGGGGGCTCGAAGCGGGATCCTTACGCCGGTCCTTGCGCTTTGTCACGTGCGCTTAACCCGCTGCGCTACCGCCCGACTCCCTATCTTATTTTTCTATATGAATGCATTCTCTTTTTTTTTTTCCTCACCAGGAATTTTTGATGGGGGCTCTGTGTCTGGATTACCCTACTATTCTTGGCAGACTCGATATTTTAGAGAGTGAGAGACAGAGAGGAAGAAAGCCAAAGAGACAACAGCACCACTCCACCACTTTTGAAACCTCCTCTTTGCATAGTGCTCCTACATGCTGGCCTGGGGTTTGAACTCAGATGATCTAACTCCTGTCCTACCTTCCCGTTAAACCTTTTAACAACAAAAATACTTTGTTATTTTAAGAAGCTCAATCTGCTGAAACAAATAGCCAAAGTACCACTCAGCAATAGTCTTCTATAATGCTTTGATTTAAGCATGAAATAGTACACACTCAGTATTTTTAAAATGAACTTTCTTTTTTCATTGCTAGAGCTTCACAGCTCCAGGACTATTTTTTTTTCTCTTCTCCAGACAGAAGTAAAAAAAAGAGACCACAAACAGCTCTAGAACTCCCCCCTCCCAGTGCACTTAAACAAACAAAAAGACAGTCATGAAAAAATTTTTCTTTTTTTTTTTTTTTTTTGCCTCCAGGGTTATCAAGAGAGTGCCAGCACTACAAATCCGCTGCTCCTGGAGTCCATTTTTTCCATTTTATTGGACAGGACAGAGAGAAATCGAGAGAGATGGGGAAGATAGAGGGGAAGAAAAAGATAGACACCTGCAGACCAGCTTCACCACTTGTAAATCGACCTCCTGCACGTGGAGAGCCTCCAACCAGGATCCTTGCACCTGAGTCCCTGCACTTTGTACTATGTGCTCTTAGCGGGGTGCACCACCTAAAAAATATTTTCGTTATGATCCTCACATAAAGAGTAAGTGGTAGAAACGAATGGGTCCTAATCTGGAATCTCAATTTTGTATAATTCCCCTTATTCAGTTTTTTTTTTTATTTAGATAGTGTGTAAAAGAGACCACAGCACCAAATCTTCTCCAGTGTTGTGTGGGTCAGGCTTCAACCTGGGTTGTGCACATAGCAAAGCAGCACACTATCCAAGAGAGCTATTTGGCTGGTTCACTGATAACACTTCATGATCAACTTCTTTATGGAAAAATGATTACACAAATCAACAAGTGATACTACATGGTTCCCATTTCACACTTGATATTCTGCAAGGGAGCATGGGCTTTGTAAGTAAAAACAGAAATTTCTACTCCACTGGATTATCCAATCCATAGCAGCAGCAGCAGAGTAGCCAAAGAAAGTCTTTTTAAAACCAATCTCTAAATTTAAAGTGAGATCAACACTAAGTATCCACAACGTAGATTCTTTGGAGAGACTTGTATCCCTGATTTGAGGAGAAATCAAGACAGAATTGGGTTTCCCTTCATAGGCCAGTTACTTATCCGCTGTGGGCCTCAGTTTCACTGTAAAATGGAAACAAAAAGCACCTATCTGATAAGGCTGCTGTAAATCTTAAAAAACATTATCTGGAACATAAAAAGCAAAGCACAGAAAAGAAATTAAGTCCTAAGGGAGTGGCAGGTGTGCGACTGCTTGACTCAAAACAAACAAACTGCATTCTGGAACCTGTAGTTTCTAGGGACAGCGCTTGCACACACCAGCAGTGCCTCTTCTTGCCTGTTGAAAATCAACATATGCCAGAATCCCAATCAAGAACGTGCAGAGGCATGGCCTTTCCTGATCATGTTTCTCGAAAATCTTGTTTGGGAAGCATTTTTATCCAAAGAGCTGTATATGCTTTGTTGACTGTCTCAGTCCCAAGTTGTAATACAATTTTGTTTTGTATTTTCAACAGGGCAGAAAGGCAAAGAGGATGAAAGCAGTGGTCCCGCAACAGACTTTTAAGCTCCAGGCTGAGAACAGGAAGCCTATACTGCCACTGCTATAGAAGCAGCTCCTGCCAATCAATCTCCGTTTACAGGATTTCTAAACTCCATCCAGCTGGTTTGTGCCGGACACGACAGGATTTATGGTGAGTAGTACTACAGCTATAAATAGCTGTCATGTACCGCTTCCCCACTATGCGCCGACTATGCGCCGGGCTCCCTGTTTGGGACGCATTTGCAAGATTCTGTGGAAACTGCTCATGTTCTCAAACTCTATTCTATTCAAGTCTGGGAAGTTCCCTTCACAAGCCTCAAATGCATCCAGTCCCCTAAACTCCACAGTTCCCACCGACCCAGTCAAGTCCCAAACACATCTCTGCAAGCAGTTCTCCACTAACTCCAATATTTGTTTGAGGCTCTAGGGACCCAGCAAAAGTTCACACGCCAAGTGCCACCTGCCCCCAACTCCTTTCCAGAAAGCGAAGGTTGCTCCAAACTTCTGGCCTCCATAACGCACTGGGTCCTCCCACTCCCAGCCCCCGCCCCTCCAAAGTTCAAAATATAGAAACCAGACACCGCACAGCACAGCCGGGGTCCCAACCCCAACCAGGGCTCCACCCGCGTTGAGTCAGGCCGGGACCCCCCACGCCCGGGCCGGCCTCGCTCGGGACCCCGTGAGAGGAGAGGAAGCTCCACCTTGCTCCGCAGGCGCGGCGCGCGGCTCCTGCTCGGGCCTGGGCCCCGCGGCGGCGGCCGCGCCCCCGTCCCCGTCCCGACGCGAGCGGCTGCGCTCCCGCTGGCCGCGGCGGGCGCACTCGCCCAGGAGCTCCGCAGCGGCCTGGCCGTCGTCGCGGGCCCGACGGCGGGCCCAGCCTGGGCCGCGGGCGCGGCAGCGGAGACAGCCCGGACCCGCCGCGTCGGCGGCGCGCTGGGCACAGCCTCGGCACAGCGAGTGGCCGCACGGCAGGGCCGCCGCTTCCCCCGGGGTCTCCAGGCACCCGGCGCAGCCCGACTCCTCCGGTCGCGGCGGCTGTAGCAACGATGGCGGCAGCACCAGCAGCGCAGAGCCGGAGGCCGGGCCCGAGGCCCCCGTCTTCGCCGCCGCCATCTCGTCACAGCGGCCCCGCCGGCCCCGCCGACTCAGAGCTGCCGCGGCTGCCGCAGAAGAGGCCCGAGTGCGCGGACCCGCCGCCGCCATCTTGCTTCCCGTTTGAAGGGAGAGTCCGTTGCGAGGGAGAAGAGTAGAGGGCGGGGCGGCGCGGCGCGGCGGCAGGCTGTCCGTCTGCATATTCATGAGGGGCGGGGTCCGGAGAGCCTGGAGAACAGGCTCCCGGACTCGGTTGGCGGGAAGTGATGCCTCATTAATATGTATTAGTTATTCTTTCTGTGGCGAGTCTTCACCGCCAGCCTGAGGTTTCTCTTACTGAACCTAGCCAACTTGTGGACGGAGGGGGGTTTGTTTGGAAATTCAGAATGGCAGTTAGAAGTAACAACACTTGCTTATCCTGGATAACTGAGACTAAAGTCAGTGGGGATATACGAATTATCCTCAATTCTACCTCTTTGCTTCCTTTATGGAGTGAGAGGGTGGGTAGGGGGTGTAGCTGTTATGATTTGAAATAAGCCTACCATGACCTACAGCTATTGCCAAAAATATCGACTTATTCCATATCTCATTTCCATGTCCCTTCTTGAAGCTCCCTTCTTTTGGCTGGCAAAAACCATGTTGTACCCCACCCCGTGCTTTTTCTCACAAGCCTTCCTTAAGTTCTGCCTTCCTCCCTTGTTTTGGCCTTAGAAATGTGTATGCTCCTCTAGGCTCAGACCTGAGTTGTATATCCTGTGGCCTGCTCCCTCTGTGTATTTCACACTCTCCCCACTGAAAACCCCCAAGTGGTATCTATCTACAAGTTCAGACCTCCAAGTCTAACCATACTTGCTCAGTTGCCTGCTGGGAACATATGCTTGGATATTTGCATCCTTCCTATACCAAAGGTACTACCTTCCTCCCTTTAAAACCACTCTTCTCATAGCTCTCGTTTAAATAATGATACTATACTTCCCGCTTTTCAAGCTTCAAACCTAGTAAACCTTCCTACTTCCTCAGCTTCCATACCCTGTCTGTTTCTTAGTCCTATCATTCTTCTCACCAACACGACTGCTTTTATCCCGTCTTCTCTTCCTCCCACTTCCACTGGCCAACTCTCATCATTTCTCACCTAGATTACTGTAGTACCTTCTATAGATTGTCTCCCCCCAACCAGTCCTCCAAAACCCAGAGTTGGTTCCTAAAGAACAGCTCTGACCATAGTTTCCCTGCTTGGGCCACGTGCTTAAACTTTGATGCCAGCCCCCTTTCTGGATGTAAAGGGTACAGGAGAAAAAGTGGGTCCTTTCTCTTGACAGAGAGATGGTTTTACTGTGGCACTTCTCCTACCCATTGATTTTTGACATTTAGGTAAATTTGGAGCAGGAAGGTATTAAATAGCATTTCCTTTTGGGAATCTTTATAAGCCCAAGTTTTCTAAGGAGAGCAAAATCTTAACAGTAAAATGGTATGAAATACATCAATGCCTTGGCTTTCTGTGAGTTTTTTTTTTTTTTTTGCTTAGGAAAGAAAGGGGGGGGGAACCACACCTTAGCTGGCAGTAAACCTATCCAAGAAATGGTGATAGGTAGAAGATAACAGCAACTGTTTTACATCCATGGAAACTTCACATTTCTTCACTTGAGACTTCTGACGAGGGAGGTTATGATACAGGGATATAGCCAACTACTATTATAAATGAGGCTCTTGGTGTGTGCTATTCACTTGTGACAGCTTGGAACTTCTTTTAAAAATTTCTTTATTGGGGGATTAATGTTTTACAGTCGACAGTATAAATACAATAGTTTGTACATGCATAACATTTCCTAGTTTTCCACATAACAATACAACCCCCACTAGGTCCTCTGTCATCCTTTTCCAGGACCTGTACTCTCCCCACCCACCCCAGAGTCTTTTACTTTGGTGCAATACGCCAATTCCAGTTCAGGTTCTACTTCTGTTTTCTCTTCTGATCTGGTTTTTCAACTTCTGCCTGAGAGTGAGATCATCCTTCTGTTTCTGACTTATTTCACTTAACATGATTTCTTCAAGCTCCATCCAAGATGGGCTGAAAATGGTGAAATCACTATTTTTAATAGCTAAGTAGTATTCCATTGTGTATATATACCGTAACTTGCTCAGCCACCCATCTGTTGGACAGCTGGGTTGCTTCCAGGTTTTGGCTATTACAAATTGTACTGCTATGAACATAGGTATACACACATCTTTTTGGATGGGTGTGTTGGCTTCCTTAGGAGCTATCCCCAGGAGAGGAATTGCAGGATCATACAGTAGGTCCATTTCTAGCCTTCTGAGAGTTCTCCAGACTATTCTCCCCAGAGGTTGGACCAATTTACATTCCCACCAGCAGTGCAGGAGGGTTCCTTTGACCCCACACCCTCTCCAGCATTTGTTGCTGCTACCTTTTCTGATGTATGACATTCTCACAAGAGTGAAGTGGTATCTCATTGTTGTCTTTATTTGCATTTCTCTGACAATCAGAGACTTGGAGCATTTTTTCATGTGCTTCTCGGCCTTTTGGATCCCTCCTGTGGTGAATATTCTGTCCATGTCCTCTCCCCATTTTTGGATGGGGTTGTTGAGTTTGGTAAGCTCTGTATATATTTTGTTTATTAAACTCTTATCTGATATATGGCATGTAAAGATCTTCTCCCATTCTGTGAGGGGTCTCTTGGTTTGGGTAGTGGTTTCTTTTGCTGTGCAGAAGCTTTTTAATTTGATGTAGTCCCATAGGTTTATGCTTGCCTTAGTCTTCTTTGTAATTGGATTCATTTCATTGAAGATGCCTTTAAAATTTATGTGGAAAAGAATTCTGCCAATATTTTCCTTTAAGTAACTAATAGTTTCTGGTCTAACATTCAGGTCCTCGATCCACCTGGAATTTACTTTTGTGTTTGGTGAAATATAGTGGTTCAGTTTTATTCTTCTGCATGTTTCAACCCATTTTTTCCAACACCATTTGTTGAAGAGACTCTGCTTTCCCCATTTAATAGTTAGGGCACCTTTGTCAAAGATTAGATGCCCATACGTGTGGGGGCTTACTTCCAGGCTCTCAATTCTATTCAGTTGTATGTTCCAGTACCAAGCAGTTTTGATGACAATGGCCCTATAATACAATTTGAGATCTGGGAGTGTGATGCCTCCGGTTCTGTTCTTTCTTCTCAAGATTGTTTTGGCAATTCTAGGTCTTTTCTGGTTCCAGATAAACATTTGTAGCATTTTTTCTATTCTCCTAAAAAATATGGTTGGGATATTGATGGGGATAGCATTAAATTTGTAGATGGCTCTGGGTAGTATATTCATTTTGATGATGTTAGTTCTTCCAACCCATGAATATGGAATATCTTTCCACTTCTTTGTGTTTTTTTTCTATTTCCTTGAGTAGCGACTCATAATTTTTAGTCTACAAGTCTTTCACTTCTTTGGTTAGGTTTATTCCTAGACATCTTATTGTTTTTTGTTGCTATAGTAAAAGGATTTCATTTCTGAATTTCGTCTTCTTCTAACTTGGTGTTTGCATAGAGGAATGCCACTGACTTTTGTATATTAATTTTGTAGCCTGACACCTTACCGTATTGCCTGATGATTTCCAAAAGCTTCTTGCAGGATTCCTTAGGTTTTTCTATGTATACTATCATGTCATCTGCAAATAGGGAGAGTTTCTTCTCTTCCAATCTGTCTGATCACTATGGCAAGAACGTCCAACACTGTGTTGCATAGTATTGGTGATAGTGGGCACCCCTGTCAATTTGGAACTCTTAACCTGAAGTCAGTTTACTGTTTCAGGTGCTAAGCCACAGAACTGGAGCCTGCTTTCTTGATTACTAACAAGGACAGGAGATCCGTGGCCACAGTGGAATAACTCACCTAGATAGTATGCTACTTTTGCCATGTGAGCTACCCAGGTTCAAGCCAGCCCCCACTACATTGAAGGAAACCTCATACTGTTGTCTATTCTCCTCCTCCACTGCCATAAATTTGTTACTGTCTTTATTTATTGTATAGAGAAAGCCAGAAATTGAGAGGGTAGGGGGAGATAGAAAGGGAGAGAGACAGACACCTGCAACTCTGCACTGCTTCACCACTAGCAAAGCCTTCCCCCTGCAGGTGGGGCCTGGGGGCTCAAACCCGGGCCCTTGCACATTATAACACATGCACTCAACCAGGTGCACTGCCACCCAGCCTCCCCCTTCCTCCTTCGCTCTGTCTGTCTCTCTGCCTCTATCTAAAAAGGAAAAGAAAGAAAGAAAGAAAGCGCGCGCGCACACACACACACACACACACACACACCACACACACACACCAGATTTCCTTTTGCAGGAGGTGTGATCTTAAGCAGGACTGATTCTGCTCATCTTTAAATCAAAGGAATCAAAATTCACCATCTCTCAACCTGTGATGTGCTTTAGAAACACTCATATGCCAAAATCTCACTGACCCCTAACGGAGGGTGCCAATGTATCGATTTTAAAGTCATACATAAATACTTCTACGTAAAAGCACTCTAATAAATTTAAAGGTCTTTTCCAGGTCTAGCATTTGAGAAATCTGACTCCCAAATTCCAGTCTTCTTGTCTCATTACTTATGCCATTGCCAAATTAATCTTATTAAGGCAGTAGCTGTGATAGACAAAGCAACTCTAAGAAATCCAGACTCATTGACTACAGCAGCTCTGTGGGGGGAAAGAGAAGAGAAGGGGGATTCTAAAGTTGCAAACCCATAAGCTTGGAATTAGACTCATAACAGATAACAGACAAAAACAAGATAACAAGAAAGGAAAAGCCATTCAGAAAGATGAGACCATGGTGAACATTTTGTTTATTTTGCCACCCATATCCAAACCTCCCTTGTACATGGGGGAAGTCCAAGTCTCTGCAGCAGTGGTATGACAACAGAAGTTGAAGCAGGTTGTGATGCCTCTCTCTGCCCTTCTCATGTCCAGGACAGGATGAATGCCCCAGACTTGGTCACGTGGCACCTCATATCGGAACACTGAATCTTCAGGGAGTGATGGGAAGATACAGATAAGTTTAGAAACATTCACAGAGGTATTAAGTGTCCAACTGCAGTGGGTCCCTTATGGTAGTTGTGGGTGGGGATGGTGTCCCAACTTCAGTCCCTGTGGCCATTGTAGACTGTTTTCTGGGCCATGAACTTGGCTCTGAAACCTACTACCTGGCCTTCCAAGGTGCAACCCATTTCCCATCTTGGATTTCTCTGCCTTCTTCCTGTCAACAACCTGTATGCTTTCAGAAATGTCCCTTTTTCTTAAGTTGCCCATGGTCTCTATAGGTTGCATTCAAGTATTCTGATAAAGACATTGATCGGTTGCTTTTGAAGTATCACCTGAAACTGGTTACCAGAAATACTTTGTAAATTTAAAAACGAAACCAAACAAAAACTAAGAAGCTTATTTGAAGGGGGGGACCAGGCTATGGGGCACCTGGTTAAGTTCACACATCACAGTGTGCAAGCACACGGGTTTAAGCCCCCAGTCCCTACCTGTAGGGGGAAAGCTTCACTCGTGGTGTGAAGCAGGGCTGCAGGTGTCTCTCTGTCTCTTTCCCTCTTTATCTCTGCCTCCCTCCTCAATTTCTGTCTCTATACAATAATAAATAAATAAGTTAAAAATAAGAAGAATAAAATTAAAAATATAAAAAGAAGCTTACTGGGAGTCGGGCAGTAGGTGGTACAAAGCGCAAGGACCGGTGTAAGGATCCCAGTTCGAGCCCCTAGCTCCCCACCTGCAGGGCAGTCACTTTGCAGGCAGTGAAGCAGGTCTGCAGGTGTCTATCTTTCTCTATATATTTTTTCCCTTTTGTTGCCCTTGTTTTTTAAAATTAGTGTTGTAGTTATTATTGTTGTTGTTGATGTTGTCATTGTTGGATAGGACAGAGAGAAATGGAGAGAGGAGGGGAAGACAGAGAGGGGAGAGAGAAAGATAGACACCTGCAGACCTGCCTCACCACCTGTGAAGCAACTCCCCTGCAGGTGGGGAGCCGGGGCCTCTAACCAGGATCCTTATGCCAGTCCTTGCGCTTGGCACCACGTGTGCTTAACACACTGTGCTACCGCCCAACTCCCAGGTGTCTATCTTTCTCTCCCTCTGTCTTCCCCTCCTCTCTCCATTTCTCTCTGTCCTATCCAACAATGACAACATCAATAACAACAACAATAATAACTATAACAATAAAACTATAGGGGTAACAAAGGGAATAAATGAATAAATATTTTTTAAAAAGAAGCTTACTTTTTTTTTTGCCTCCAGGGTTATCGCTGGGGCTCAGTGCCTGCACCATGAATCCACTGTTCCTTGAGGCCATTTTTCCCATTTTTTTTGCCCTTGTTATTACTATTGTTTGGATAGGACAGAGAGGACAGGAAGACAGAGAGGGATAGAGAAAGATAGACACCGCAGACCCGCTTCACTGCTTGTGAAATGACCCCCCTGAAGGTGGTGATCTGGGGGCTCAAACTGGGATCCTTATGCCAGTCCTTGTGCTTTGCACCATGGCCCCCTACAATACAAACCATTTTTAAAATTTGAGATTAATAGTGGTTTACAAGATTGTGAGATCTGTGGTGTTACACACCACACCTACCACCCAAGTTCTGTATACCCACCCTCCCAAAGATAACTACCATAGTTATCTCTCTCTCTCTTTAGTATTTTTATTTATTTATTATTGGTTAGAGACAGAGAGAAATTGAGAGGGGGAAGGGGAGACAAAGAGGGAGAAAGACAGAAAGACACCTGCAGCCTTGTTTCACCACTCAGAAAGCTTTCCCTTGCATGTGGTGACCAGGGGCTTGAACCTGGGTCCTTGCACACTGTAATGTGTGCACTTAACCAGGTGTGCCACTGCCTGGCCCCTTAAATAAATCCATGTCTTTTTTTTTTTTTTTTTACCAGAGCACTGATCAGCTCTGGCTTACAGTGGTGCAGGGAATTGAACCTGGGACTTTGGAGTCTGGAGCATGAGAGACTCTTTGTATAACCATTATGCTATCTACTCTTGCCCTCACAGTGCTCACAAAGTCTAAGAGACAGTTTGTTTAGTTCTGGCTAGGTAGTGGTGTTGTTGCTGTTTGCAAATTTTTGTGTTTTAGTTCTAGATGCTGTATATTAGTGAAACCATCCAGTAGTTATCTTTCACCTCTACTTATTTTGCTAAGTATAAACACCTTCAGTTCCACCCATTTTGTCCCAAAAGACACAGTATCATTTTTTATTGCAGAGTAGTATTCCATGGCAAATATATTCCATAACTAAGAAGCTTACTTTGACAGGTTATATGTGTTGCTTTTTCTCCCTTAAGCCCCCACCGCATACCACAGACCACAATGGAAGAGGCTGTCACAAACTCACTTGAATGCAGTCAGCAGGGAAGTCAGCTGGAACAAATAGCATTGCAGCCTCATCTACCAACACTTCCTCTTCAGCTCCTTTAACAAAAAAAAAAAAAAAAAAAGATTTATTTTATCTCATGGACTACGGAAAGAGAGAAGGGGCCAGGCCAGAAGAACAGCCTGGTATATATAGTGTCAAAACTCTACCAATACATGACCTCTCAAGATGTCTCTCTCCAGTGCTTCTTGCTCTGCTGTTCCTGTCATGCTTTCTGAGGACTGCATTGCTGGAAAAACCCCTGGCTGTCCTTCTCGTAGTGGCTCTTCCTAAATAACTCTCCCTGCCTCTCCACCGCCAATGCCTTATTCCTCATGGACATCACTGCAAACCCTTGCTTCTCCCCTCCAGTTCAGGCAGCAGCTTCTTTTGGATGAACTGAGAAGACAAGTGAAGTAAAGCCCATCGGCCTAGTTTCAGGTAGAAACAAGCTGTGTTCCGTATACCTGAGAGCCTCCTCTTGCCAGCCCCAGGCACTGGATTCATGCTGAGATATCACATTTATTAGGAAGAAGAAGGATCACATCTTTCCCCTCCTCTTATCTCCTCAAGTGGTATCTTCTTGTATTCTTCCTCCCTCAAGCCAGATGCCCCCTGAGATAAAATTAAAAATATAAAAAGAAGCTTACTGGGAGTCGGGCAGTAGGTGGCACAAAGTGCAAGGACCGGCGTAAGGATCCCAGTTGGCCCTTTCCCTGTTGCTTGAAAGATCCCACTACATTCTTGCTCACATTCACCATCTGTTTCAGAAGTAGAATTGGCTCATTTTCCAAAGTTAACCCCTTTCCTTGTCATCTTTTCAGCCTCCTCCAGATCTTCAAACTACAAATAAGACCTGGTCTCTGCCTCCTGAAATGCATAGCCTAACAGAGTTTTAAAAGTATAAATATAATGGGGGAGAATAAGAATTACAAGCTCTGTAACCGAGACACAGAGTGTTGAGGAGGCAAAGAGCAAAGAAAGCAAATGGGAATGGGATGAGAAGACAGCAGAATGGTAATATAAAAAGACTTTCATGCCTGAGGCTCTGAGGTCACAGGTTCAATTATCAACTCCATAAGCCAGAGTTGAGCAGTGCTCTGGTTAGAAAATAAAAGAAAGCAAACAGGGAAGCTTTTAAAGAGGAGAGATGTTGAGCTCTGTGTTGATGGATGAGGTGAAGTTAATCAGGTAGACAAAAGAAGATATTCCTAGCTAAAAACAAGAACAGGTACACATAGGTATACAAATTCAGGGTCTATGTGGGATTGATCTGGTGCTCACTGTGACTAGAACATTGTTTTGGAGAGAAGGCTATACAATTGGAGAAAAAAAGGGAACTAGAATTTACTAAGCAATTGCTAGGCAATGGTGTATCATAACTTTAAACCCTAAGTAACTGTGAAGTGGGTAGAGAGTTTATGCCCTTCTACAGAGGCATAAACTCAGAGCATTAAGGATACCACTAGATAATTGTATATTAGAACTAAGGCCATTTATTTTATAAAAATACTTCCCAACTCTGTCAGTGAGGACTGTAGAAAATCTAATTTGATTTCAACCTTATTAACTCCTTGGAGTTGAAGTGTCACCAGGGAGACTTAGCTAGCATCATAGCTAGCACCCACTTATTCAACAAGTACAGTTTTTTCTCCCTTTTCAAAAGTGTTCATGATATGCCTCATTACGTGGGGCCAGGTAATGAACTTAGACCTTCAGCCATGTACAACACATGGCTTGCCACTTTGCTCTTACAAAAGCCCTTCATTAGTACCTATTCCCACTAATTGAAAAGAACTCCAAAGAGGGGCCCCCCTTGAGACAGAAAAAGCAAAATGAGCAGTCTCCATTGGTTCTTTTTATTATTATTATTATTATTTATAAAAAGGAAACACTGACAAAACCATAGGATAATAGGGGTCCAACTCCACACAGTTCCCACCACCAGATCTCCGTAGTCACCACTGGTTCTAAAGGAAGCAGCTCTTTGGGCTGTATAGTGGCACCACCAAGCTCCTTTTTTTTTACCCCCTCTCTCCTTCAAATCTATGCATTGTCACATCAGTCCTGTTTTTACTATGTTTCAATGTTATTTTAGGTTTCATGTATTATTTGGTATGATTTGGTAGCTTATTTTCAGGGTTTAGAAATAACTCAAAAACATTTCCATTTAAGTTCATGGTAATTGTTCCTTCACATTATGACATTTTAACTTACAAAAGATTTCATAATGGAGCCAGGCAGTGGCGCACCTGGTCAATGTGTACTTGTACACACATTACAGTGTGCAAGGACCCAGGTTCAAGCCCCTGGTCCCCACCTACAAATGGAAAGTTTCACAAGTGTTGAAACAGGGCCACAGGTGTCTCTCTGTCTCTTTCCTTCTCTACCTCCTCCTCCCCCTTTCAATTCTTGGTCTCTGTCTAATAATAAATAAATAGAAAAAAGTTTTCATAGGAATATTTTACTTCCAGATCACAAAGGAAATCTGTAACTACTGATAACCTACTATGTGACAAGATAATATAAGAAATCAAGGGCCAGGCAGTGGGGCACCTGGTTAAATGCACATACTACAGGTGCACAAGGACCCAGGTTCAAGCCGCTGGTCCCCACCTGCAAATGGAAAGTTTCACAAATGGTGAAGCAGGGCCAAAGGTGTCTCTCTGTATCTTTCTCTCTCTGTTTCCCCTTTCTTCTCAAGTTATCTCTGTCTTTATCCAATAAAAAATAAAAATATAATTTAAAAAAGAATTCAACAGCAAACAATGCGGGCAAGGTATAGATGCTAAGGAAGTTCTGTTGAAACCTCTTTAAGGACAGTATTTGGCACATTCCAGATGCTGTGAAGTGAACATTATCCCTTTAGTTGTGCCTTTAATGTTTATTAATATTCTGAATGACAATGTCCTTATCAGGAAAATAATTCTGGGCAGGGGAGATAGATCAGCTTGTTAGAACTCTAGCTTGCATGCCTGAGGCCCCAAAGGTCGAAGATTCAGTCTTTAGCACCACGTTATGTCTGAACTGAGTAGTGATCTGTCTTTCTCTCTCCCCCGTAATAAAGTAAATAGATAAAACTTTTTGTTTACTTGCCATCAAGTTTGTCACTGAGGCTTGGTGCCTGCGCTATGAATCCATGGCTTCCAGCAGTTTTGTTTGTTTGTTTTGTTTTGTTTTTCTGATAGGACACAGAGAGAAATTGAGAGGGGAGAGAGAAAGAGAGAGAAAGAAAGAGAGAGAGACATGCAGACCTGCTTGCCCCTACCTCCCATCGAAGGTGAGGAAGTGGGGGCTTGAACCCTGGTCCTTCCACATGGTAATGTATGCATTCAACTGCCTGGCGCACAACAGATAAAACTTTATCAAAAAAATTAAAGATCCTCTCAAGCCTACAGACATCTAATTTTTGTTTAAGAGCCTCAAACTATTAAATGGAGAAAGGAGAGTCTTTTCAACAAATGGTGTTGGAAAAATTGGGTTAAAACATACAGAAGAATGAAACTGAACCACTGCATTTCACCACACACAAAAGTCAAGTCCAATTGGCGTATTGCACCAAAGTAAAAGACTCTGGGGTGTGGGGGGGGCGGGTACAGGTCCTGGAAAAGGATGACAGAGGACCTAGTGGGGGTTGTATTGTTATGTGGAAAACTGAGAAATGTTATGCATGTGCAAATTATTGTATTTACTGTCAAATGTAAAACCTTAATCCCCCAATGAAGGGGGGGGGAGTAAAGTCCAGATGGATCAAGGACCTGGATGTTAGACCAGAAACTTAAAATACTTAGAGGAAAACATTGGCAGCACTCTTTTCCATCTAAATTTCATAGGCATCTTCAATGATACAAATCCAACTGTAAGGAAGGCAAAAACAAAAAATAAACCAACAGGACTACTTCAAATTAACAAGCTTCTGTGGGGCCAGGTGGTGGCGCAGCTGGTTGAGCGCATGTTACAGTGCTCAAGGACCCAAGTTCAAACCTCTGGTCCCCACTTATAGAGGGAAAGCTTTGCAAGTGGTGAAGCAGTGCTGCAGGTGTCTCTCTGTCTATCTTCCTCTCTGTCATTCCCTTCCCTCTCAATTTCTGGCTGTCTCTATCCAATAAAGATAATGCAAAAAAACAAACAAACAAAAAAAACTTCTGCATAGCAAAAGAAACAACCACCCAAACAAAGAAACTCTTAATAGAATGGGAGATCTTTACATGTCATATATCAGACGAAAGACTAAAATAACTAAAACACATAAAGAGCTCACCAAACTTAACAACAAAAAAATGATCCCATCCAAAAATAGGGGAGAATATGAACAGAATATTCACCAAAGAAGAGATCAAAAAGGCCAACAGACATATGAAAAAATGCTCCATGTCACTGGTTGTCAGAGAAATGTAAATAGAGACAATAATAAGATAACACTTCACTCCTGTGAGAATGTTATAAGTCAGAAATGACAGCAACAACAAATGCTGGAGAAGTTGTAGGGAAAGAGGAACACTCCTGACTGCTGGTAGGAATGTAAATTGGTCCAACCCCTGTGGAGGGCAGTCTGGTGAACTCTCAGAAGGCTAGAAGTGGACCCAGAAATTCCTCTTCTGGGGATATATCCTAAGGATGCAAGCACATCCATCCAAAAGGATATGTGTATACTTAGGTTCATAGCAGCCCAATTTATAATAGCCAAAACCTGGAGGCAACCCAGGTGTCCGACAAAAGATGAGTGGCTGAGAAAGTTGTGGTATATATACACAGTGGAATATTACTCAGCTATTAAAAACTGTGAATTCACCTTCTTCATCTCATCTTGGATGGAGCTTGAAGGAATCATGTTAAGTGAGATAAGTCAGAAAGAGAAGGATGAATATGGTTGATCTCACTCCTAGAAATTGAGAACTAAGAACAGAAAGGGAAACATGAAGCAGAATTCGGGCTGGGTTTGGTGTATTGCACCAAACTAAAGGACTGTGAGGGACAGGGGATTCAGGTCTTGGAGCATTATGGTAGAGGTACCATAGAGTGCGGGGTGAGAATGTTTTGTAGAAAACGGATTTTACACATGTAACAACAACTGTATTTACTGTCTTGTAAACTATTAATCCCCTCCAATAATTTTTTTTTTAAGAGTGGCCTGGAAGGTGACACAGCAGGTAGAGTGCCAGATTTGCATGCATGAGGTTCCAGGTTTGATCTGGCGTTATATATGCCAGAGTACAGCTCTGGTTCTTCTCTTGTTAACATTTTTAATTTTTAAAAGAAAAATTCTAGTTAATAAACATATCCAGGGTCTGGGTGGTGGTGGACCAGGTTAAGCGTACATAGTATGAAGTGCATGGACCCGTGCAAGGATCCTAGTTCGAGCCCCTGGCTCCCTATCTGCATGGGGGTTGCTTCACAAGCGATGAAGCAGGTCTGCAGGTATCTTTCTCTCTCTCTCTCTCCCTCTCTCTCTCCTCTCAATTTCTCACTGTCCTATCTAATAAAATGGAAAAAATGGTCACCAGAATCAGTGGATTCATAGTGCTGGCACTGAGCCCCAGCAGTAACCCTGGAGACAATAAAAAAAGAAAATCCATAGAAAAAAAGTTATTTAAATTACTCAATTAGATACCTATAAACCTCACCTAGAATTGTCTGCCTATTTATCTTTCTATCTGTGTATAAAATCTCCTTCTCTTTCCAGCCCTTCTTCCTATAGACTCTGATCTAAGATTCCAAACAATGAATTGCTTTCTTCTTTGGCTTATTTGTTTTCTATAATAATAAAAATGTCATTATTATTATTATTTTACCATAGCACTGATCAGTTCTGTTTTGTGGTAATCAAACCTAGGGCCTCAGAGCCTAGAACTTCAGGCATGACAATCTTTTGCATCACCATTATTCTATCTCCCCTGTGCCCATGATTTAGTTGTTTTTATTTTTAAAGTTTGTTTATGAGGTAGAGAGAGAATCACCACTCTGGTACATGTGATACTAGAAATTGTACTCAGAACCTCCTGCTTCAGGGCTCAATGCTTTATCCATTGTGTCACCTTCCACTGATCTAGTTGGGTTATTCTAAGTAAGGAAATAGAGTAGCCCTTTAGGCTCAGTATACAGAGTAAGAACTTTTATGAGCAAATGACTTCCCAAAACCACTTCAGATGACTGCCTAAAAAGGCAAATTGGTCTCTTCCAGTGCTGACCACCTTTCACAGTGTAAATCTGGTGCTTTGTTCTAACAGTGTGTCTCTTTTCCCCATCTCACCAAACAAAACCTTCTACTACCTTCCTTTCGCCTGGCCAAATGCCCAGAAGGAAAGGGGCCCTGGACATTTTTCCTGGAAAAAGAGTATAAGAGAAAAAGCCTATCATCGTAAATACCTGAATGTATATTTTTGGCCAAAATGAAGAGCTTGCTGCAGCAGAGAGCACTATGCTAAGGGTAGAGAGAGGGGGGAAAGGCCAGGACGCCTGCCTTCTAAGATTAATAGCCTCTGTTCTGGAAGGAAATAATTAAAAGGGTTTGACTGGTTGCCAGAAACAGAGACCTTCAGTTTCTTCATCTTGAAGAATAGGAATCTGTACCAATCTCCCAGTGACTGGTGAGAAACCTAGCTGGTGCTTTTTAGAACAGTCACTGTCCTGCTGTTCTTTGTTTACTAGGTGCTGAGCTCTGGTCTCTCCATCCCTGGGTAAAGCCTATGTTCAGGTCTCCCTGGGATGTGGTGTCATAGAGAGACCACCAGGGGGCAAACCGAGACTACTGAGCTCTCTCCCCAACTATCTCATTTAGTTTCTGTGAACCAAACTCAGAATGTCTGAAGTGGCTTCTGCTTGAGAAACCTCTAGGGCTTCTGACCAAACAATGTTGTTCACAGAGAAGATAACCACACTCTAAACAAAAGCGAGAGTGTGTCAAGGACACATAGTGAGTTAATGGTAATGCAGAAACCAGAAAACAGGTATTTTAGGTATTTCAGTCCTATACACACTCTATCATACCAAGCTTTCTCCTGTCACAGTTAAATCTACCCTTGAAATCACAATCCTTCAGAACTATCTCTTTATATAAATATAAAACTATATCCATATTTTTAACATCAGTGTGATTGCAGGATATTAGCTTTACTATCTTTCCATTGAAAAGGATTTCTCTCCAGTTAGATTGCATGTCCTTGTTTTAACAGACACCGAACTTCTCACCCAGCACCAAACACACAGTTTTGCAAGCAACCCAGGCTTGACACCAACAACTTTTTTTTTCAGCTAGACAGAGAGGTAGAGGGACACAGAGACAGAAACAGAGATGCCACAGCACCAAAACTTTATTCAGTGTGGTGGGGGCCAGGCTCGAACCTGGGTTGTGCACATAGCATGCAGTGCACTATCCAAGGAAGCTGTATAGCCAGCTTACAACAGTTTACAATGATATGTAGCAGTCTACATATAATATGGAAACACAAAAGAGGTAGTGACCAATGACCTGGGCAGGATCCAACCCTGGGGCCTTCAGGGGGAGAATGAGAAGTCATCAAAGAAGGCAGATAGGAACTGTGACTAGAACGACTGGTGGCTAAGCCAACACAGAGACACAGGGCAGGGTATGTTAGGTGAGAACAGTCAGGGGGGTGAGAACATAGTGGCTATAAGCTGGGAACTGGAAAGACTACACAGCTAACTTGCCAGGTACAATCTCCGGCATTAATGATGGCCACAACTGAACAGTGCTCTGATTTAAAAAGAGAGAGAGAGAGTAGGGCTGCAAGGTAGGACTACCATATGAGATTAGAAAGCACATTTAAGACCAGCTATAAAGTCGGTGTCTGGGGGGCCAGGCGGTGGCACACCTAGTTTAAGCGCACTCACACTGCAGTGCGCAGAGACCCAGGTTCAAGCTCCTGGTCACACCTTCAAGGGGAAAGCTTCACACGTAGTGAAGCAGGGCTGCAGGTGTCTCTGTCTCTCTCCCTCTCTCTCTCCAGCTCTCTCCTTAATTTCTCTGTCTCTACTGAAAAATAAATAAAAATAAAATTTTAAAATAATAAAGTTGATGTCCATTCATTCATTCAACAGACAGTAAGTATCCTCAAAACCCTTGCATTGTTATTGATAATGACAGTGGTGGGATGATAACAAAAGTGAGGGTAGAAATAATAATGGTGAGGATGGGGAAAATAGCATAATGGTTATGCAAACAGTGTCTAATGCCTGAGGCTCTGAGGTCTCAGGTTCAATCCCCCACACCACCAAAAGCCAGAGCTGAGCAGTGCTCTTGTAAAAATAATAAGTATTATTATTGAATGGCAAAGATCTGGTATCTCAAGTCTAGGGTTTACCCTTCATATGGATCAGATAATCCAGCTAAATTTCTTTGTATGTATATATTTTTTGTTCATTGGACAGAGATAGAGAGAAATCAAGAAGAAAAGGGAGAGATAGAGAGACACCTGCGGCATTGCTTCACCACCCTCAAAACTTGCCCCCTCATAAGTAGGGACTGGGAGCTTGAACCCTGGCCCTTGTGTATTATAACGTGTGCTCAATCAGGCGCTCCACCGTTCAGCCCCAGATAAGTTTCTAACCTCCACTAATTTTCATTTATTTAAAAGAATCCAGTAAGCCTTTACTCTGTGCCAGGCAGTGCTCCAACAGCAAAAAAATGGTGGTAAACCATCCAGGCCTAGGTGGGCATGGAATCTTCCTGCTGATGGGGGAGGCTGAGCACATGCAGGTGAAGAGCTACATGACAGATCATGATAAGACACACACAGAATATAAAACAAGCTGATAGAATAGAAAGTGATTGGGGGGGCATCATTAAATAGGTTGAACTGGGACATCTCAGCATGGGATGGGGTGAAAGGGACTTGCTATGGGGAGAGCTTCTTTTTTTTTTTTGCCTCCAGGGTTATTGCTGGGGCTCAGTGCCTGCACCATGAATCCACTGCTCCAGGAGGCCATTTTTTCCCCTTTTGTTGCCATTGTTGTGGTTATTACTATTGTTGTTATTGATGTAATTATTATTGGAGAGGACAGAGAGAAATGGAGAGAGGAGGGAAGACAGAGAGGGGGAGAGAAAGACAGACACCTGCAGACTTGCTTCACCACTTGTCAAGCAACCCCCCTGCAGGTGGGGAGCCGGGGGCTTGAACCGGAATCCTTGAACCAGTACTTGTGCTTCTCGCCATGTGTGCTTAACCCACTGCGCTACCGCCTGACTCCCAGGGAAGAGCATTTTAAGCAGTTGAAATCTCAAGGCAAAGATCCTGCCGAGGATCCATGCATCCTGGTGTACCCAGAGGCAGAGGGCAGGCTAGTGTGCCAGGCACAGCAGACAAAGGGAATGATGGTCTGAAGTCTGAGGGTGGTCAGAGACCAGGCCATAGACGAATTGTATTTGAGGCACAACAGAGAGGTTTGAAGCAAGGAAGTGGCATTGCCTGATTTACATTTGGAAACGCTAACTGTTGGCTCCCTCCTCACTGCCACCTTTGGCTGGGTAGCAGGCCTGCCCACTCCTCCAGGGAGGAAGAGACTCTCCATCCCACCACACTGCCAACCCATTGTTGCCAAGACAAGGAGCACTAGTTGCAAGCAGTGTCCTAGAAACAGAGCTTCCCTCAGGCTCTCAAAATCAAGGACAGGCATGCTCTGTCCCAGGCATGTTCTTCAGTGTCTCTTCTCCCACCCCAGACTTGTCAGCACCCTCCTTGCCACTGAGTACACATACACAGCTAGGGAGTCACCATAGAAATATGGGTGTCACCATACATCTTTTACCTTGGATTTCAGGGTGTTTAAGATTCAATTTAGTGTTTAGTTGCAGAAATAAGGATTTGGGATGGAGATCTTTTATCTTTGTTTCAAGTCTTCTGTGCATTTATATGTACTCTTAAGTGTAAAAGGTGGGCTACGACTGGCCTCCTCTATGTCCTGGCCATCCTGGGAGGTCTCTGCCATGAGACCAGAAAATGTCTCTCCCTCCTCACCACCCTTATCCTCCCCAGAATTCAAGCTGTCACCATCCCTTAGCTGGGTGTCCCAGCAGCTACCACCTGGGCCCCTCACTCTGTTTTCCTCAAACCTGCTGTAAGAATCATCCTGACCACCTCTACTGACAAGTGTGGTCACACGGCTTTTCCCTTTAAAGAGTATTGTTGGAAACAATAATTAAATGCAGTATTAAGGTATCCTGGGTTGATGGATTCTGAAGCAGCAACAGGACTCATGGGGAAAAAGAACAAGTGGATAAAGTCTATACTTTACTTAATAGTAATGCGGCAGATTGTTTCTTGATCGTGGCAGATGTGTCAGGGCTTTGTATGATAATGACATTGGAGGAGACAGTGAAGGATCCATGATTCTTAGATTAGACCACCATACCATGTTTGCGACTTTTCTGTCCATTTGAAATCCTTCCAGAGCCAGGCAGCAGAGCACCAGGTCGGGTGCACACATCCCCATGTTCTAGAGCCCAGGTTCAAGGTCTCTCCCTCCCCACCCGCAAGGAGGAAGCTTCAGGGGCAGTGAAGCGGGTCTGCAGGTGGCACTCTTTCTCTCTCTCTCTGTCTCCCTCTCCCCTTCTTAATTTCCATCTGTTTTATCTAAAAAACAAACAAACAAACAAACAAAACTAAAATTCTTCCAAGCTGACCACCTGTTAAAAATAAAGTAAGAAAGGGGTCGGGTGGTAGCGCAGCGGGTTAAGCACATGTGGCGCAAAGCGCAAGGACCAGAGTAAGGATCCCGGTTCGAGCCCCCGGCTCCCCACCTGCAGGGGAGTTGCTTCATGGGCAGTGCAGCAGGTTTGCAGGTGTCTATCTTTCTCTACCCTTCTCTGTATTCCCCTCCTCTCTCCATTTCTCTCTGTCTTATCCAACAAAGAACGACATCAACAAAAACAATAATAACAACAACAAGTCCACAACAAGGGCAACAAAAGGGGGGAAAAACGTGGCCTCTAGGAGCAGTGGATTCATGGTGCAGGCACTGAGCCCCAGCAATAACCCTGGAGGCAATAAATAAATAAATAAAGTAAGTAAGTAAGAAGTATTGGCTTCCTGTTGCTTATAGAATAAAATTCAAATATTGTACCATTGGCTCCAAGACCAGGCACATTTTGGCTCTTGCAACCTTGCCCCCAAACTGGCCATGGCCATGCATTTATTTTTCTTTTTTTTCTTTTCTTTTCTTTCCTTCTCCTTCTCCTTCTCCTTCTTCTTCTTCTTCTTTTTTTTTTTTTTTTTTTTTTTACCAGAGCACTGCTCAGCTCTGGCTTATGGTAGTGTGGGGGATTGAACCTGGGACTTGAGAGCCTCAGACATGAAAGTCTTTGCATAAGCATTATGGTATACCCACCCCATTTATTTTATTATTTTATTATTTTATTTCTTTTTCTTTTCTTTCTTCTTTTTGCCTCCAGGATTATCACTGGGGCTCAGTGCCAGCACTATGAATCCACTGCTCCTGGCAGACATTTTTTCTCATTTTATTGGATAGGACAGAGAGAAGTTGAGAAAGGAGGGGGAGATAGAGGGAAAGAGACAGACACACATCTGAAGACCTGCTTCTCCACTTGTGAAGCTTCTCCCCTGCAGATGGGGAGGAGGAAGCTTGAACTCGGATTCATATGTGGGTCTGTGAGCTTTGTACTATGTTCGCTAACCCAGTGAGCTACCACCTGGACCCTGCCATGCATTTCTTACTTGCACAGCTATTAGTCTGTTTTCCTTTTGCCCAGACTCTTTTTCCTCCCCTACTTAAATAATTCCTTTAAAAAAAAAAACCTGGGTTTTAAATTTTTACTTACTTTTATTTTATTGATAGGATAGAGAGAAATTGAGAGGGAAGGGGGAGGTAGAAAGGGAAAGAGAAAGGAAGACATCAGGAGTACACCTTCACTGCTTGTGAAGCCTTCCCTCCTGCAGGTGGGAGCTGGGAGTTTTGAACCTGGGTCTTTGATCATGATAACATGTATACTCAACTAGGTGTGCCACAGCGTGGCCCCGGGGAATTCCTTTCCGCTTTTGAAAACTTTATCTCTGAGGCCTTTCCTAAGCAACCCACAAGCAAAATCCATTTTTGGTCTCTGTGTTTACCAGGACCTTCTGTATTGTGGCCATGGGAGTATGCGTGTAGTCACATATATGTTGCTTAGCTGCATTTCTGTCACTGGTAGACTACATTTGGATGGTTTTCCCCAATCCCTATCCTTAGCCTAGGAGTGGAATAGGCTGTACCATCTACCAGATTCATGCTATTAGTCTCTGTGACGTTTGCACAGTGGAAGCTTCATAAGCAGTGAAACAGTACTCCAGATGTTTCTCACTACCCTCTCTACCTCCCCTTCCTCTCAAATTCTCTCAGTTCCGTCAATAAAATAAAAAATAAACCCTTAAAAAAAAAAAAAAAAAAGAAAGGGATCCTTTAAATGGGGGAGGAAAAAAGAAGGACTGGGGAAAAGGACATTTGCACAGACAATGAATAGCTCAGAGTATATCCCCCTTCTTGAAGCAAAACAGGGATGTGTTTCCACTTTTCTGTGTGAGGATGGACACCTTGTTTCTTTCACATCTTCATTTGAAGCATTTAACAAAAGTCCCTGCTGCACAAGAGACTGAATAAATCATTGCCACATGAGCTAGTAAAGAATCTTCATAGGAGAGCCTTCAACCCTCCTATGGCCCTCAGCTTGACATCAGAAACACTTGACAGAAGTTTTCTGTTCCCTGTAGAACTGCTGCTGAAGGTGCTTGTTGACCTATTACTTACTAATCTTTAAGAAAGGACGTCCAAAACCTTATGTGTGAGGGGGTGGTATATCTAGAGAGAGCAATCTGTTGTGTCAAGTTTGTTTTCCTCTGCTTGTTGCCCTCCTGGGGAACTGGCCACTGCACTGTTGGACAGCTCTCCTGGAAAGTTCTTCACCTGAAATCTGATTCCCTGTGACTTTTCAGGGCTCCTTGCTCTGCCCCTAGGGCTAGCCAGAAGGAGCCAACTCTTCCTCCTATAAGATTTGAGAATTCTTCTTCCTCTTGTTCTTACCATTTCTGTCCCAAGACGACCCCTTGACCTCTCAAGCCGCATTAAAAATTCATTTCTCCAAATGTGCTGAGTCATTTTGCCCAGGTATGCACACCACTACACATTTGGTCTCTCTTGGCCATCTCTTATCTCACCGGTAGGCTTATTTTTCCAGGGCCAAAGTAATCACCACCTCCTCACTCACCCAATAGTTGTTGAATGCCAGCCCTGTGCCAGGTGCCAGGGCCACAGTGGAGAATAAGGTGGCCACTAATGCTACATCTAAGTTTCCATTGCACTTTTATGGAAGTCTTTTTCATGGTTTCTGCCTTAGCTCCTCTCTCTTGCTTCTTTATCATCATCTGCAGCACTAAACACTTGCTTTTGTCAAAAGTTATGCCATTGCCTTTAAAGTGAATTCCTTGAAGGGCTCGGGAGATGGCATAATGGCTATGCAAAAAGACTCAAGCCTGAGGCTCCAAAGTTTCACATTCAATCTCTAGCTTTATCCTAAATCAGAGCTGAGCAGTGTTCTAGTCTCTCTCTCTGTCTGTCTGTCTATATGTCTCTCTCTCTCTCTTTTCCCCCATATCTCTCATTAAAAATAAATACGTTAATAAATAAATAGGCAAAAATAAACAAATAAATAAAGTGAATATACAGACCAGTCTCTACTTGAATTTTTTTCCTTGCCATGTGCTGTGTGCAGCACATGGTTCTGCACACAGTAGCTGCTAAGGAAAATCTGTTAAATAATATCTTTGTTCCTTCCACTAGTCCTCTCATGACTTGTGATCTGTGGCTGAAAGTCCTCCTGGCTAGCAGGCTGCACCACAGAGGAGACCATAGATGGCACTGGGGGAGCTCTATTGATGGCAGAGCAGTAGAGTGGTGTCTCTTCTCTCTCCCACTCCCTCTCTCCTTTCACTAAAATAAAGAATAAAAAACTACCCTGGGAAGGCTACTCAGCTGTGGTAGTGCACATTCATCTGGCCTCGCAGCGACAGGGTTTTAAAACATCTACTACTGTGCTCTGGGAGGTGGCACAGTAGATCAAGTGTTAGCCTCTCTAGCATGAAGTCCACATCATCACATCTGCCATACTGATGCTCTGTTTGTTGTTTGTTTGTTTTGTTTTTGTTTGTTAGTTATTTCCTCATAGTTAAGGATTTTTTTAACTACTGTTATTTTAGGATATGCTTTTTGAATCTCCAGATATTGTACATGTAGTTGGCCAAGGTGACTATAAAATGAATGTAAGATCCACCTGCTTTTATTTTATTTTTGCCACCAGGGTTACTGCCGGGGCTCAGTGCCTGCACAATGAATCCACTGCTCCTGGCAACATTTTTTTTTAACCATATTTTCCTTTCTGTTTTTTACTTGACAGGACAGAAAGGAATTGAGAGGGTTGGGAGATAGAGAGGGGAAAGAAAGACCTGCTTCACAGATCATGAAGCAGACCCCCTGCAGGTGAGGAACAGGGGCTTGAACCTGGGTCCTTGTACAATGTGATATGTGTGCTTAACTGGGTGCACCCCTGCCTACCACCCCCACCTGTATTTACTTATGTACATTTTATGTGATTATGTGTCTATTCCTAAATCTTTTTTTCCTCTCTCTCACTCTTCAGTGGTTCTTCTCCTCTCAGGACAGACTACACATAGAAATTCTAGAGGAGGAGGTAGCAAGGAGCCAGGGTGGGGAAAGCACATAGCATTTAACATACAGAACTCCTGGGAGGAAAGCTGAGAGAGGTCAGAGTATCTCTTGTGGAAGACATGGAGTGGGATTGTTCTTCATCCAGGTACTAAGTTGTGCCATGGACCAGAGGCCTCCTCCACTGTAGGTGCATGGAGTACCAAGAAGAATGGAATTTCTGCTCCTTCCCCCTCTGTGCTGAGAGGGCTTTTTCAAAACCAGTTTTTCTCAGAAACATCTTTCCATGGGCCTGTGGAGATCTAACTAGAGTGCCAGCAAACTATCTGCATAGATAGCAAGCCCAAAAGTTTTTAAACTTTGATAAATAATTCACTATCAGAGTTAGAAGTGTCTCACCTCCTGCTCCTCTCAGTGTACACACACACACACACACACACACACACACACACACACACACCCCTCACTGGAGTCCCCAGGTTCTAGGCAAGAGACGCTGCGGAGGAAGCTTAAGTCCCAGGTGGGAATGTATGTGCTTACTCAAACATGTCTGGGAACAACATGTCTGGGAAAGAATTGGGACAGGGATCCTGCTCTTTTTTTTTTTTAACTTCAGAACCTGGGTACTTCATCTTTGCAATGAACTAGGAGGGCCCTAGCTAGTTAGTTCCAGGTCTGGGGCACTGGCCACGGGAAGCTGGTGGAAAGCTTCAGGGCCCTGCTTTAAGAGAGCTGATCTTCTGGTGGCAAAGAGCACCACCTTTGTCAACCACCTCTTCCCAAAGAAGGCTGACTGTTAGGGCCGCTCTCAGAGGTGCAGGCCTCACCTGTAGAGGCCAAGGAGAGATAGTGGTGGTGCCGGTGGTGGTGGTGGTGGGGTGTCAGAAGAAGACTTTCAACCCTGGATCTAGCTGTGCTGGAATTCAACCTGGGTTGTGTGCCCGAGGACGGAGAGGAGCTGATGAAAGTACTCTGGGTGCTTGGAATCAAGCCCTTTCTTTGTGAGATTTTTGGGTACTCTGACGGTTGTCATTTCATTTCATCTCCCCAAAGGTTGTGGGCAGACTAAAAGCTCGTAAGGTCACCATGCCAGAGGCAGGGAAACAGACTCCCAGGTGCATACCCAAGACTACAGAGTTAAATCTGAGATCCTAGTTCGATTCCAGAAAAGAGTGTGAGCCATCTCTCTCTCCCTCTCTTTACTTACTCATCTATTATGTGAAATAGATAAAAATAAATCTTAAAAAAAAAAAAGACAAACATAGAATGGCTATGTATCAACTCCCTCAGAGGTCAAGTTCTAAGCTCCCTGAGCTGAGTCTCTGGGTTCCCGCAGCCCGCGTTCCCTCTCTCACCCCCACATCTCGTCCTAACCCCACGAAGCGCCACCTGAAAACTACCAAGTGGGTTCTCTCGGGCGGCCGCGGGGAGTCAGGAGTTAAACCCCGGCCTGGTGGCCCCTTCCCCCACCCCAGCCCCCTCTCCTCCACCAGGCGCCGCGCCTGGAGCGTCGGTCCGGGAGACCCGCACGCCAGAGGCGGGGGGAGTGGGCCTGTCCCTCGAGCGGCCAATCCCCCGCGCCCGCGGTGCCCGGGGGGAGGCGCCAGCGCCGGGCCAGCGCCAGGCCGGGCTGCTGCTTCCCGCGGCAAAGTACAAATGCACCCGAGCGAGGCGCCTGGCGCCCTGGGCGAGCTCCGCCGGCCCCGCTCCTCCTGCCCCAGCGGCCGCCCCGCCGACGCCGCCCCCGGGCCCCGACGGCCCCAGCCGGAGCCCCGCGCCGCCGGCGCCCGCCGCCGCCAGCCCGCCCGAGAGCAACCCGCCGCTCCGCCGCGCCCCCGCACCGCCGCCAGCCCGCCCGCTCACCTCCTCCGCGCGGAGAGCGCCCCCTCCAGCCGCCCTCGCTCCCCGTGCTCCCCCTGTCCTTCCCCCTGTCCCCACCTCGGACCTCCCTCCCTGTCCTCTCCGCTGCGGCCGCAGCCCTCCCCGGCTCCGGGGGCCGGTTGGTGCCCCCGGCGCCCCGCGTCCTCCCCAGCTCACTCTCCCGGTCCCAGCGCGGCGCCTGGCGCGACTCCGGGGTGCAGGATGGTGCCCGAGGTTCGGGTCCTCGCCTCCCTGCTGGGACTCGCGCTCCTCGGGCTGCCCTTGGACTCCCATGCTCGAGCCCGTGAGTAAGGGGGCGGCAGGCTGGCTGGGTGGGCCGCGGAGGGAGGGTGACAGGGCTTGAGGCCCCACTGACACCTGTGCCCGGAGGGTGAAGACTCCTCTGCGGAACCGTCTGTGCGGACCAGCCTGAGAGCCAGTGTGGGACTCCAGGAGAATCGGGGTCACCTGGGCGGCCTCCTGGACCCGAGAATCAGAGGACCGAGGACAGGGAGCCGGGATCTGTGCTGGGGAGTGTGGTGTCTCGGCGCCCCCCGCACAGTCCCGAGTGTTTGGTGGGATACAGAATAAAAGGCTGTTGCCCTTTCAAGGATGCGCGTGGAAGGAAGAATAAGAACTTTCCCCATGCTTCATTTCCTTCGAGATTCCCAACACTCCTTCCAATCAGGTGGGCGTGTACCGAGGAGCAAACCTGGGGTGGAAGGAAGGCTTTGCTCAAGTGTCCAAAGCTGTTGGGTCAGCCAAAAGCAGAGCCCTCAAAGTCCAAGCGCTATCCTGATTTCCCCAGCCCAGTGCCTGGCGTCTAGGAGGAGCGCTAGTGTGGGGCTGTGAAGTTCTGGTTGGCAGCAGGGTACAGAGAGACAGACCAGGATTCTTGGTGGTCCCAGCCCCACTGAGTCCGAATACCAGCGCAGGCAGGCAGGAGGGCATCTCTCCGAGCCTCTAGTTACTGATCCACAACGTGGGAGTATGAGAATGGGGAGGCTGCTTAGCAGTGTGTCTTGCCTGAGTGAGCCTTGAGCTGATTCCCAGCCCTGTGTGTGGTGTAGCCATGCTCTGGTTTCTCTCTCTCTTTCATATAAAATTATACATATATGTTTGTTTTAAATCTTATTGATTTATTAAGGTGTGTGGGGAGGAACCAGAGCATCACTTGGGCATACACAATGCTGGAGACTGAACTTGAGAATCATCGCTAAGAGTCCAACACTTCATCCACTGTGTCACCTCCCAGGCTATTTAAAAATGCAATGGTTCATGGTCCAGGTGGTGGCGCAGTGGTTAAAGCTTGAGGTCCCGAGTTTGATCCCCAGCAGCACATATGCGAGAGTGATGTCTGGTTCTTTCTCTCTCCTCCTATCTTTCTCATAAATAAGTAAAATCTTTTTTTAAAAAATACAATGGTTCAGGAGGTGGTGCAGTGGATAAGGCATTGGATTCTCAAGTATGAGGCCTTAAATTAAGTGCCTGGAATTGCATGTGCCAGAGTAATGCTCTGATGTTCTCTCTCTCTTTCTAATTAATTCATTAACTAATTAATTAATTAGTAAACAACTTTTTAAAAGACAAACAAGCCCATAAGAGTAAAATCCCAAGAGCATTGTGAGGATTAAAGAAAAACATGTATAGCAACTAGCACCAGAACTGGGTAGTATGTGGTAGGCTCTCAAAGAAATACCATTTCCCTCATTTGTGTTTTTCCACTTAAACAGTCTCACCTCAGTTTGTATGAACCTCTGAGCCTCGGTTTCCTCACTGCTTTTACAATGGGCTGGTGAAATCTCTCCCCTCACTCCACCCCATCAGTGTCATGGAATACTCCTAGGGCGGGAAATAAAATCAAGAATCTCCCAGTGATGGGAAGGCACTCAAATTCAAACGCTGGAATACCTATGAGAGAGATGGAGGCCTCAATTTCCATTTTCCAGTCCAGTGTTCTTGCCTTTTATTTATTTATTTATTCCCTTTTGTTGCCCTTGTTGTTTTATTGTTGTAGTTATTATTGTTGTTATTGTTGATGCCATCATTGTTGGACAGGACAGAGAGAAATGGAGAGAGAAGACAGGGGGAGAGAAAGATAGACACCTGCAGACCTGCTTCACTGCCTGTGAAGCGACTCCCCTGCAGGTGGGGAGCTGGGGGCTCAAACTGGGATCCTTAAGCCAGTCCTTACACTTTGCACCATGTGCGCTTAACCCGCTGCGCTACCACCCACTCCCTTGTTCTTGCCTCTCTACTCCTTAGCACTCCCGTGGGGTTGGTTTCTGGGTTGGGCTTTCTTGCTGCACTGGGTTATCTCTGACTTCCAGCAGCGTGAGACTCATGGGAAAGTCCTTAGTAACAAGAAATGGAAAGGTGCTCAGTGTTGGGTTCAAGTCCTGACTCTGTCCCCTTTCTCTATGTGGCTCTCCTTACGGCACAACTTCTCTGTGCCTTCATCTCTTCCTCTGTCTAGAGTGTAGGTAGTACTGTGCTGAAGTACTAACACTCATTGATGACCCCTCCCCTTTTTTGAGCTTGGGGGTTGGGGGGCAGGAATCTCCTGGCCCTGACCTGACCTGGAGAGAGACATAAAACAGGATGCTGTTCCTTCCACTTTGCACAGCTTTCTGAGCCCTTAAAGTTTAATGTCAAATCTCCTCACCTTTGATGCCCTAGGCTCAAGTCATTCTGCAGGACTGCTTGCGTCCCCCACTCAAAGCCTCCCTCACCTTCCCAGCCTTTCACTGCCTCACTCAGGTCAAACGCTCATTGGCCACCTGACCCCCCTCTCTTCTGCCTCCTCTATGCCTCAGCTAGTCTTTATGTATGTACGTATTTGGCTTTGGCTTTGGCAGGAGTGTGTCTCTCCTGTAGTCTAGCTCCAGACACACTGGAGGAAACATGGAGCAGGTGCACTCAGTGAAGGAGAGGTAGACTAGCATTGAGAGGGGTCTGTTGAGAGTCTGGGAGGTCTGGGCTGGGAGAGCCTCTGAAGATCGCCTGCTCCAACCTCTCAAGTGTACATATCCTTATAGTTAAACTGAAGCCCAGAAAGGGGGAGTGAATTGCCCAAGGTCATGTAGTAGGGCTGGGGAAAGAGCATAATGTTTATGTAAAAGACTTTCATGACTGAAGCCCTAAGGTCTGAGGTTCAATCCTCAGCATCGCCATAAACCCAGAGCTGAGCAGTGCTCTGGTCTTTGTCTCTCTCTGTATTTCTCTTTCATTAAAATAAATAAAATACTTTTTTTTTTGTAAAATACAGTTTTAAAAAATGTCACACTGAGGAGACTTGGATTCTAGTCCCTGACTTGTCACTTATTGGTGGTGTGAATTGGGACAAGTTACTCCTATTCTGAGCCTCATTTTACCTAGTAGGGATGATCCCTGAGTGTCTGGAGACAATTCTAGAGTCCTTTGCTGAGGTCCTAGCTGAAGGTCTCTTATGAAGCTCCTTATTTTAGTGTATGAAGTTCAGGCCTGTGATGGCTAGGAGACCTCCTGGAACATGTTAGGTGCTTTCAAAGGCAATGCCAACTGGCAAACATTCTCTCATCTACATGGTGTGTTACTCCTACACAGGCCCAGCCCCACCAAGGTTAAGGCCGGTGGACACACATAACAGCCTTCTCCTCACTTACAGAATGAAGCTCTTCAAACAAAGGCTACTTCTCCCTTGGCTATATTTATGGATGCCTACTGAGCCCTCATCTCAGTCAAGAGACTCAACTCCAGCCACTGACTGAGCCCTGGTCCTCAAACAGGGCTTTGTTTGTTTACAGCTCAAACCCTGATGCTGCTCCTGGGCCAGGACTCTGACCCGGTGAATAAGTGGTCCTGCTCCTACTGGCTGGGCCACATCTGTGCTCAGTGTTGGTGATTTGGGGTACCTGTTTCTCAGTGGTAGTGACATGAGCATCTACCTAGAATTTCTTTTCTTTCTTTCTCTCTTTTTTTTTTTCTTTTTTGTCATCATCAGGGCTTCACAGCTCTGGGCTGACTCTGGATATAAAGAGAAGTAATCAGGGACAGGGGAGGGTAAGATACCACAGCACTGAAGCTTCCTCCAGCGCAGCGCAGGTTGGACTCAACCCTAGCAAAGAAGCACATGATCTGGGTGAGCTATTTTGCCAGCCCCAGGTTCTTCATCCCTTATCCATCCTCTTCCCATATCAGTCCTTCTCTTTTGAAAACTTCCATGACTAATCACCCCCGCTACCCTTTAAGGTATCCAGTATGCTTCTTTCTGCCTTTTTGCCCTTTCTTTCATTCAACTCTGCTTACAGGAGGTCAGTTACCAAGTAAAGACACAGATCCCTTTGTTCTCTCTGCAAGGGTTCTGTGAGTTAGGAGAGCAAGGCCCTGATCCCAGGTGACAGAACTCCAGGCCCCATTTGCCTCTGTTTCCCCAGATGTGAAGCAATATGGTTGGACTCAGACAGACACATCACTGAGAGTCATGTCTGACTTTTAGATATTCCTTGATTCTAAAACCAGTAGAGCCAATGTTGTTAACTGCCTTGAAGCTGAATCCACACTGACCTTTGGAAAAAGAGATTAAGGAGAATGGGGAGTGTAGGTCTGCAGTCTTGTACTCCTGTCCTGCAAGAAAGGAGTGGAAAGACAGACTGAAAAATACTAGTAGAGAGTACACAAAGAGCCTGGGACTGCGGGTATACAGGGAGACCTGCCAGTGGAGACCCTGCCTTGATCTTTAGCGCTCTCTGATCCCCTCATCCACCTGTCCAGATACCCACAGATACTGTGGGGTGGGAAAGGGCTATGGGCTGACATCTTGCTCAGGGCTGTCCTCTGGCCAGTCTCTGTCCCTGGAGTTCTGCAGCTCTTCTCTCCCACCAGTAGAGGTCTCTGTCTCACTCGTGGACTTGTAGGCGGAGGCAGCTGAGCCAAGCCTGAGAACAGCTGTGGAGCTGCTCGAGCTGTTGCACCTGTTCCAGGACTGGCCTCTCAAGTTCCCCCAGCCGCCAGTTATGGCGCCAGCTCTGAGCAGGGACCCTGAGTCTCTTGAGCTCCCCAAGAAAAGGACTGGCTTGAGAGCAGTGCCCTGGGGAGGTGTAGTGTAGGGATCGTTTCAACCATCTTCCTGACTCTGGGCAGGGCCCCGTCCCAGAAGGCTGTTCCACAGCCTTGTCTCTTACCCATCCTGGCAGTCAAAATTCTCCTTTCTGCCTCTCTAAATCCTTTTGTTTGCAGTGTGCGGCCACTTCTATTGGTCCTGTCCCTTAGGGAAGGGGTGTATTTGTCAGTGCCACCCCTTAGATCTGAGGGCCCGGTTTGTGCTGGCACAAGTCAGTGATCTTAGGCAAGTTCCAGCCCTTCTCTGGGATCCAGTTTTCACAGTCATTATCTCTCAAAGATAATATTAAAGACCTCTCTCTCTCTCCCTCTCCCTCTCCCTCTCGCTCTCCCTCTCCCTCTCCCTCTCCCTCTTACCAGAGCACCGCTCAGCTCTGGCTTATGGTGGTGTGGGGGATTGAACCTAGGACCTTAGAGCCTCAGGCGTCAGAGTCTCTTTGCATGACCATTATGCTATCTACTCCTGCCCAAGACCCAATTCTCTAAGATGCTATAAATCAAAATGGATATGACCAGTGCAGAATAGAATGGAAACATCACCTCTGCCCAGCTCTTGCCAGGCCAGACTCAATAGTTCTTTCTTTTCAAGCCCTTCTACACTCCTAGGCATGCCATACTCAAGAGAGAAGTCAAATTCAAAGCCATCAGGTCCCTTTCCCTTGGCTGCACAGCACAAGCACAGAGGAACTAAGGCTGTCTCTTCTAACTCCTTTAGGAAGTCTCCCCTATCAGGTACCAACAGTTCACGCTGAGCTTATGTCTCAGAGAAGAGCAAGTTGGTTTGTGTGAAAAAGGGAACTATAAATAAATAAAGCATGGCTGTGTGGGTGTGAGGAGAGAGATGTAAACACTACATTCCTGCACAACCCAGCTCGATTGGGCTACACGAGTCCTTGCAGCCATAGTTCCAGAATGCTCTTCCCTCTCACCTCAAGCTCTCTGGGAGCTGTTTTCAGGGCCTTTCCCAGCCTCCTTGGTTTATGGGGAGGATTTCCAAACACACAACCTATACAGAGCTGACCCCTGGCCCCCAGAGAACTTTGTCACAGCACCAGAGTCCTAGGCAGACTGTGGAGGGACCTTGGATGGCCCACCTTGGGAATTTTAGATGTGAGGATCCTGGAATGATTCTCCCTCTTACCTGTCCAGGCTCCTGACCTGCTGCTCTCTCTAGCAGGTGTCTAGAGAATTTCGTGGGGCTGGAGAAGGAGAAGTCGAAGGCTGGTTTCTAGTAAGATAAGGAAACTCACATAAAAGTCCTCTTTATTTTGAAGAAACTTCTGGGGCCTGGGAAGACAGCATAGTGGTTCTGCAAAGAATTTCGTGCCTGAGGCTCTGAAGTCCCAGGTTCAATTTCTACCACCACCATAAGCCAGAGCTGAGCAGTGCTGTGGTTTTCTCTCTGTATCTCTCTCCATAAAATAAAATAAAATAAAATAAAATAAAATAAAATAAAATAAAATAAAATAAAATGGGGAGTCAAGCGGTAGCACATCAGGTTAAGCACAGGTGATGCAAAGTACAAGGACCAAGGACCCCTGTAAGGATCCCAGTTTGAGCCCTCAGCTCCCCACCTGCAGGGGGTTCGCTTCACAGGTGGTGAAGCAGGTCTGCAGGTGTCTATCTCTCTCTTCCCCTCTCTGTCTCCCCCTCCTCTCTCCATTTCTCTCTGTCCTATCCAACAACAACGACAACAATATGAACTACAACAATAAAACAACAAGGGCAACAAAAGGGAATAAATAAACAAAAAGGTCACCACCCTGTGCTGGGGAGATAGCATAATTGTTATGCAAACAGCCTTCCGTTTGGAGACTTTGAGGTCCCAGGTTTAATCCCCAACACCACCATAAGCCAGAGCTGAGCAATGGTCTAGTAAAAATATTTCTAAAATAACAAATAATAAAATAAAATGTTAATAAAAGAAAAGTCTGGGATCAAAGACTATGAGTCACCTCCTCTTCCTGAACCTTCCCTCTCCATTGATGCTTTTATTTTACTTTGCCACAAGAAGTATTGCTGGGACTTAGTGCCTGAATGATGACGCCACCAACACCCAGCAGCCATTTCTTTTTCTTGTTTTCTTGTTTTCCTTTTTTCCCTTGAGGGTGAGAGAAAGAAAGAGGAAGGGGGTAGAGAGAGACCTGAAGCATTGCTTTACCACTTATGAAGCTTCCCTCCTATAGGTGGGGACTACTGGTGGCTTGAGCCCAGGTCCTCACGCATAGTAATGTGCACTCTACAGGGTACACCCCTGCCTGGCTCCTATTCACAGACACATGTGAGAACTGTCATACAAGCACTCAGTGAGTGAGTGGATAGTGAGAAGTCATATTGTGATTCCTGATGATGATGATGATGATGATAATGATGAAGAATAACTAATGCTGGTGACTTCTTGTGCCGACTGTGCCAAGACCCCCAGCTTCTCGGCTGTTCATGTCTAAAGCCTCAGTCCCACCCTAGGATGCTCCTTGCCCCTCTCTGCCAGTTTCTAGTCTGCCGTGAAGCCCACCCATGGTACCTAATAAGTGTTCTCACATCTGCACTTACCTCCACGTCACTACTTCTCTCTTGGGCCGGACCAGCACTATGTCATGACAACCAATCCCAGTGCCCCACACACACACACACACACCCTGTTCTCTGTGTCTCCAACATTGCCCTGGAATTCAGTCTCTATTCTCAACTCCACTGTGCTGATATCAACATCAGAACTCACCACGAGCACACATGGTTTAAAGCACTTAGGTCTTTCTTCCTCCTACGCTCTTCTCCCAGCCCTCGATGAGCTTCCCTCTCTCTCTCTCTCTCTCTCTCTCTCTCTCTCTCTCTCGAGCAGTTTCTTGCTGCTCACACCCACCTTCCTGCTCCCTCCTGTAGCCTCTCTGTCTACATTCTTCTCTGCCTCTAGCCAGGGCATGCAGGTGGGAAGTGGGGAGGGTAAGTCATGCTTGGGGGGAGGGTTGGAGAGTGTGAGGGGCCAGGGGGGCTGCTGGAAATGAGACTTAGGAGCCTGGACCTTCCTCAGTGGCAGTTCCATGCTGGGGCCTGAGAGACCTGAGAGCAAAGGAAGCCTCAAGAAGCAGACTTTGAGGAAGGTGGTGTGTGTGCCCAGATCTACATATTGTCTATTTATTTTAAAAAATATTTTATTTATTTATTACTGGCTAGAGACAGAAATTGAGAGGGAAAGAGGAGAGAGAGACAGAGACACCTGCAGCCCTACTTCACCACTCATGAAGCTTCCCCCCTGCAGATGGAGAGCAGGGGCTTGAACCCGGGTCCTTGTGCACTGTACTGTGTGTGCTTAACCAGGTGCGCCACTGCCTGGCCCCTTATCTGTTTATTTCTCCCTACTGTTTAATTGAACATCTACAATGTGTCAGACAGTAGTATGTTATGCACATATTATTTGAGTTAATTTTACAGTAACCCCAAGATAGATCATTATTAACCCATTCGACAGTTGTGCAAAACTGAGACAGGAATGGTTGTGCCACTTGCCTTAACTCAGGCTTCACATAAAAATCAAACCCCGTATGACCCCTGCCCCATCAGTCTCCAAAGCCAGGTCACTGGACCACATACCACATCCACCAAGCAGAGGGCTCTGAGGGGGCGAAGGCCTGTGCTTGTCAAAGAAAATCTCCAAGAGTGTCTCTTTCCTGGGTTAGACATTGTCGACAGGGCCATAAACTCAAGATCCCGAGGAAAAGCACATGTGTCCCCATCTGGCAGAGAGATGGACACAGGTAGGTGACATGAGGTATGGGGGCATCCCCAGGCCAGGACCACAGTGGGGAGCCACAGGGATCTGAGAGTGTGTGGGAAGGAAGAGAGAGTTGAGAGACAGTCTTTGTTTGCTCTTTCTCCTTGTTGCTTAAGCTCAGCCACACCGGCTCCCTGATCCTCATTCTGACTCTTCCTCCCTACCTCTAGGAGCTATTGAGAGAGCCTGGGGGTCTGGGGTCATCAGGTCATCCCAGGTCACAGGAGCTTGACATGATCAAGTCTTAGCACCATTAGCTATACAGTTCAGAAAGCTTTGCTTTCTAACAAAATGAAGTACTTAGAATCATGGCATTCTAGGATCTTGATTCTTGGAAGTTTGGAGTCTTATAATTTTGAAAGTCATCAATTCATGAACTATTGAAAGTGCAGGAAAACTTTAAAGATCTTAGTTTACTCTCCCCACCTCCTTATTTTGCGGATGGGAAACTAAGGCACAGAATAGTGAGGGACAACTTTCCTTCAATGTCTCCAGGTAGGGTTGTGGCTTAAGGAGCTAGAGCTTTTTCCACGGGCCACATGCAAGACCTGGGTTGTGTGCCAGGACTTCAGGGGACAGAGGTGGCCAGGCAGCCCCCACTTTCTACTTGGTTTTGATGCAGCCGTGGGCACACACACCTCTAGAGGAGAGGGAGCTAGAGGCAATGCCACCCTTCCTGTGCCTCTTACCTTGGAGGGTGTGGTGGGGTGGGGACTATGGCAGCAGAAGGCCTCTTGGGGTTGAGAGGTCGCCTGCCAGGCCCCCCACGTTCTAAGACTCTGCCAGGAATGGGGGTGGAGTGGGGCAGGGCCTCCTGGCAGGTCCTCAGCTGAGAGTTTCTCTGTCTTCATGCTCTGAGCAGGCAGGGGCAGCAGGGCTGCCAGCTGGCCCAGGGGCAGGCGGTGGGACAGGCTGCCCCAAGGAAGGTGGGACAGACTTTCCTCAGCAGCAAGTCTGAGATGGAGGCCAACCTGGTGTTGCAATCCCCCTCTCTCTCCTGGTTGTGGGGTGGGGTGGGGAAGAAAGACATGATTCAGTCCTGGGAGAGTTGGGCTGGCTCTGCCTTTCACCCAGCGGGGCCTATCCCTCCCTCCCAGCCAGTGCAGGCAGACAGATAAACACGGGGCTCATTTGATACAGCCCAGCCTGGGCCTTGCTGGAAAGAGCTTCCCCCTTTACTTTGGGGGTGGGAACTCGGAGGGCTGTATGCCCCTGTGGGCACCTGCAGTCACTGAGGCCCAGACTCTGGGGACATCATGGCCCTGGGCTCCAGTCTTTGTTCACCACTCCCAGAGACTGAGAAGGAGGGTGGGAGCAGCAGGGAGGTCACACAGCCTGCACCAAAGGTCCATGTGCTCCTCAGCTCCAGGGTGTGTGTGTGGGGGGGGCTCTGCTTCAGCTTGCCCACCACCCCAGCACTGAGAGGGAGTTCCTGAGAGTGCCCCCCACCCCCCCACACGCCCCCTTGCCACACACACATCATGTACTGTTCTTAGAGCACTGCCTTCTCTAAATTTGAAACTCTAAGATAATACTGCAGTAAGAATGAGGCTTGGGGCTGGGAGGCAGCTCACCTGGTAGTATATGAGTTTCACCAGGTATGAGGCCTTGTGTGTGAAACATGGGAGCACTGTGACACTGGAGAAGATGCATGGATGGTGGACCAGAGTTGGAACGTGTTTCTTCTCTGTCTGCTCCTCTCTGTCTCTCCTTCCCTTCCTCTCTACCTAAAGTGAAAAAGTAAGCCTGTAACTGGAATCACACATGTGTACAGTTCAAACACCTCCCTCTCTCTCATACACTGAGAGAGATAAATACAGAGAGAGAGTCTCCAGAAAGTGGGAAGAAGGAAGCATGAAAGACAGCATCTCGATGCTAGAACAACAGGAGAGTAAGAGAAACATAATCATAAATGGTGGGTTGTAAATAGTGGGGTAGAGATTGGGAACCCAAAGGCCCTGGGCTCAGGCACAAAGTCAAGAGGGTGAGTGACCAAAAGGAGCTTTTCTTGGAGCCTAGGGTCCTGGGTTCAAGTCACTAGCTGGATGGCCTTAAACACATCACATAATTTCTGACTCCTAGTTTTCTGAGTCGTGGTGACAAACCCAGCCTCCTGAGAGATAGGTGGCACCCATCTGCCTTCTGGGAAGGGTAGACCTGAGTTTGGAGGCTTAGCCCATCCTGACACGCTGACCTCCTCAGATAGACATCATTATGATCCAGAGAACATTCAACTAGGTGCCAGGACTGGGTCAAAGCGAGTACTTTGCAAGCATTGCAAGCACTGTCCAATGTAATTTCCAAAACAGTGATATTTATGAGGCAATTCAATCACTTTTGTAAAGATTTTAGTACAGAGGATAAGAGAGAGAGTTCACCAAGTAGGATGCCTGCCTTGCCATGAGTTTGATTCAGGTTCGATCCCAGGTACTACTATGGCCATGGAGGATGCTGTAGTACTATAGTGTCATTCCTCCTCCTCTTCCTCCTCCTTCCTCTCTTTCTCTCTCCTCCTCATGAAAAAATAACCTGGAACAGTAAAGTTATGCATGTATGAGGTCCCAGTATCACCAAAAAAAAAAAAGAGTTTAACACAGATAACAATTGTTTATTTCTTCCTCCATAGTTTAATCTCATTTAGTTTAAACAAGACCTTGTGGACAGTTTGTGTTGGACCTCCCAGTTCTTCCCTAAAAGAGTTTGAGACTGGGCAGTGGCACTTTTTCTCCGTAAAGCACACACATAACCATGTGCAAGATCTGAGTTCAAGCCCCCAGTCTTCACCTGAAGGGAGGGAGCTTCAAAGTAGTGGAGCAGTGCTGCAGGGAGAGACTCTCTCTCTCATCTCTCTCATCTCTCTATTTCTCTCTCACCTTTTATTTTTTTAAAAAAGGAAATAAATAGCCACCAGGAGCAGAGGAGGAGTCATCATGCACCAATAACCCTGGTGTCAAAAAGAAAGAGAGAGAAGAAGGAGGAAGAGGAGGAGAGGGATCGAGGAAGAGAGATAAAGAGCCCAGATTCTCTTCAGATACTGGAGATTTTTCGATGGAGAGGGTATCACCCTTTTGGGGCTGCATGGGTGGTCAAGTACCTGGAGGGGGTTGGTAAGGGTTGAGCAAGAGGCATAGGGCTAGGCCAGGGGCTGCAAGGTTGGACAGTGAGCTCTCATGCAGGCTAGGTGTGAGCAGGTAATATTGAGAGAATTGGAACGGGAAGGTGAAAGAGAGGAGGAGGTTTCGGGAGATGAAGATCAATTACTGATCAGCCAAACACAATATCAACTTGACTATGTGCTCACAGTAGTAGCAACAATTTTTTTTTTCCTCCAGGGTTATCACTGGGGCTCGGTGCCTGTACCACAAATCCAACACTCCTGGAGGCCATCTTTTTTTTCCCTTTTGTTCTTTTGTTCATTGGTGGTGGTGTTACTATTACTATTGTCATTGTTGTTGGATAGGACAGAGAGAAATTGAGAGGGGAGGGGAAGACAGAGGGGGAGAGAAAGACAGACACCTGCAGACCTGCTCCACCGCCCATGAAGCGATTCCCCTGCAGGTGGAGAGCTGGGGGGCTTGAACCGGGATCCTTACACCAGTCCTTGTGCTTTGCACCACGTGCACTTAACCTGCTGCACTACTGCCCCCGCAATGATCATTTTAAAGGATATTTAGAAGTTTGTTTCATTGAGCCAGAGACATGGCTCACCAGATAGGGCACCTGCCTGGCCATGTGTGTGGTCCTGGTTCAAGTCCTGGCACAACATGGGAGGTGTCATGGCACTAGGGCAACTCGGGTGCTGTGATGCTTCTCCCTCTCTCTCTTTCTGAATGAAACAGTTACCCAGGAGTGGTGAAATTGTACATTTGCAAGGACCAGGCTAGTAAAAATACTATAATAATAATAAATAAGTCCTGTTTTTATTTATTTATTTAATTAATTAATTTATTTTTTAAGTCCTGTTTTTAGACAGTCTTTCAGTAAGTAGCCCAATGTTGCCCGATTCTGAGGGGGAATCCAGTTCAGTTCCCTCATGGCTCGCTGAGATGCAGGGACACAGTGCAGTGTGCCACTGGAAAGCTGCTGCGATGAGCTTTTCTCAAAAAGTAGGTCACAGAATGCAAAGTGAGAGAGGGTGGGGAGGGAGGAAGGGGGCCACAGGGGAGGGAAGGAAAGGTATGAAGTGAATAAATCAGCAAACAGGACTAAGGAAAAGGCAACTGTGCTTCTGAGTGTGGATGGAGCCTCAGACTGTGAGTCTGAAGATGGGCTGCTGTCCCTGCCTGGTGGCTGTCCCTGTTGTGTGTCCTTAGTGGTGTAATATGTCTCCTTTGGGCCTCAGGTCACTTGTCTAGTTCTAATAACTAACACTTGTCCATAATTTGAGTCTGTCCCTTCTGCTGCTTCATCCTCTAGCTGCCTCAGAGAGGAACGGTGACAGTCCTAAAGTCACACAGCAAGAGTATGGTCAGGCTGATCTCAGAGATTCCAGCTCAGACATTTGAGGCCCTGACCACACGGAAGGGGGGGTTCTCTTTTACCTGTTGGGCTGGCATCCTTCCTGGAGCCAGAAGAAGGAGGGCTGAGGCAGGGTCTTGAGCTGGAGCCCCCATTACTGACAGTGCACTGGTTGGTTTGCCAGGTCCAGACATGTTCTGCCTTTTCCATGGGAAGAAATATGCCCCTGGTGAAAGCTGGCATCCCTACCTGGAGCCCCAGGGCTTGATGTACTGCCTCCGTTGTACGTGCTCTGAGGTAGGTTCCTCTGGCCACCTGTGTGAGGTATGTCTGGGACTTCCAAAGAGGCCACTCCACAGGGAGGGGGGACTCCCTGACTGTAGAGGCCAGGAGTGATCTAGAACCAGGTCCTCTGTCAGCACAGTGGAGGGACTCAGGACCAAGCCACTTCACCAAGTACCCAAAACCTCTTCCCAGAACTGTAAGTCCCCTTGAAATGAGTCATATGATGGCCAGGATGGGGGCCAGGGCTCCTACCTCCTGAGCAGGCCCCTTTCCACCATTCTCCATTCCTCCATGGTGTGCAAAAAATTTTTTTCCACATAACACCAGAAAAGGAACCCAGGACCTTTTACCTGCAAGATGCTGCTGAGTGGAGAGTCGGGCAGTAGCACAGTGGGTTAAGCACAGGTGGCGCGAAATCCAAGGACCGGAGTAAGGATCCTGGTTTGAGCCCCTGGCTCTTCATCTGCAGGGGAGTCACTTCACAAGTGGTGAAGCAGTTCTGCAGGTGTCTATCTTTCTCTCCCCCTCTCTGTCTTCCCTTCCTCTCTCCATTTCTCTCTGTCCTGTCCAACAATGGTGACATCAATAATAACAACAATAATAAGTACAACAATAAAACAACAAGGGCAACAAAAGGGAATAAATAAACAATTTTTAAAAACAGATACTGCTGAGTGGCCTCCTGAGCCAATTCTCTATTCCAGATTTTTCAGAGAGAGAGGGAGGAAGAGACAGATGAGTGAGAGACTCTATGGCATCACTTTCTAATCCACAAAATTTTCCCAGTGCTGTCCATGGTACTTCTGCATGGTGCTGGGGCTTGAATTCAGGGTCATATGCACAACAGGGTTCTTGTTTAACAGGGTGAACCATCTCCTGACCCCAAGACAGAGCTTCGTGACCTTACCTCCCATTCCTTCCTTACCTCCCAAATGGTTTCTTTTGCCACCTTGTCATCGTATGCACTCTGCCAATGCCACTGGTCCAAATATTTTATTCTTCAAGGCTTTGCCAAAATGTCACGTCTCTTACAAGCCATACTTGATCCCTAACCTGGAAAAAATTTCTTTTTCTGGGATCCCAGTTAGCTTTCTCTGCCCTGCCTTCCAACTCTTGACCACTGTTGGCCAGGTGGAATAGGTATGTGTACCTGTAGATGGAGCCCCTAAGCACAAGTCTTCCTGGGCATGTGCTAACACCCACTTTGGTGTCCTGCCAAACACACTGGAGCAGAAATCATGTTGTCTTATCATTGCTGTCTCCTACCACCCCTACCCAAGCCAGCACCCACCATTGAGTCTTGAAACATCAAGTCATGGAATAAACCACACCACTGTGTGGCCTGGTGTGCTCAGGCCGGGTATGAGGATGGAGGTGTGGGGAAGGCCTGGCTTGAGCTCTGCCCATTGGCGTGCTGTCCTCAGCACTCTCTGTGTGCTGGTGCTCAGTGGGGTTGGGGGTTCCCAGCCTCCTGGCTTCCCTCTTTCCTGTACACAGCCAGGAGAGGCAGGTAGAACCTTGCTTGTTAAACAGCCCTCAGGTGGGAGCAAAGAAGAGCCAGAGGACACACAGAGAGGTGGAGGGGATGGTCCTGAGTAACCATTGTGTCTCCTGCTCTCATTCCTCATTACTCCAACCTTGGCTCCTAGTGGGACTCCGGCACCCCCAGGGTCACAGCTCTCCACTGTTGCCTTCCCCAGTTTCCCTTAGCACACTTAGCCTTCCTCTCTCGGAGCTCATTCCTTCAAGGTCCTTGATCCATGCTAAAGTTTAATTAATGAGCTCCAAGAGAGGAAGGCTAAGTGTTCTCTCTCTCTTAGATTGGTTCAGATTTTGAAGTTGATAAGCTTATTCCCAGTATCCTTGTCCATCTTTGTGTCCCCACAGCTCTTCACCCAAAGGAATCCTCTGTCCCACAGAAAACCTTAGACCCATGTCCTCTGGGGTCACTACTTCCCACAAGGGCAGAGGTGACCACAAGGACTGGCCAAAGCTAGTACCTAGCTTCCATAGGTTTATCTGAACTCTTAACAGGGGCTTCTAGAGATCTAGCATGTACACACACACACACACACACACACACACACACACACACACACACACACCATGGTTCTTAGTAAGTGTCAGATGGGTGAACTCAGTTTTCAGGTGACAAACAAGGGTACAGCGTCAGGAGCCATAGGGCCTAAAAAGTCAAGAGCACTCTCTAGATCTAGATTCCTGCCTTGCAGGAGCTGGGGTGGGATGAATAGTAACAGGTGCAGAGAGTATGAGGAACACAGGTTAGTTATGGGGAGGGGTAGGGACCTTGTTGCCTAGGGCGCTGCTTGGGAAAGCCATACCTACTACTTGCTGATGGGTGGTTGGAGGGGGATTTGTGTTATATAGAAATCAGCCCGATTTTTCTCCACAATCATAGAGGTGGGTGTTATATCCACACTTCTGAAGTGAGGAGAAAAAAAAAAAGGCTGGAGAGCTGGAGAATCTCCAGCAAGGGTGGGGAGGGATGGGACATCTCTCTCCAGCACCTCCATTTATGCTCATGTCTCTGCATTAGCTTCTCTGTCCTTCTCTTTCTCATTTGCTGCACTTGAGCAAGCAGAAGGAGTTTGGACCCACCCCTTCTCTGACGCCAACGCCAAGAAACTTTGTGCCCAAGATGTAGGAGTGGATCACAAAGCCCCAAGTCTCTCTCATCAGCTTCCGAGTCATGACCTCTCCCTGTCCCCTGCTTCTGTGCATCTCCCACTCTGCTTTGAAGACAAAGCTCAGTCCCAGAGCTAAGAGAACAAAGCCCTGGAGTTAAACACAAGACAGTCAAGACTGATGTCAGGAAAGCTCAAGGCTTTCACTGGAATGTCTCAAACCAAAGGACATGGTGCACAGGAAATCCCTACAAACCTGTGCACCTGTACCCTCCTCCATTGTGGGGTGACAGTGATGGCTGAGTCCCACCAGTGAAGGAAAGACACTGCACACGTGGCTTTACAGTTTTAAACCTAGATGTCACAGGATTGAAATGGGTGCCATGTCTCAGAGTTGGGATGGGGTCTGACAGCAGACAGGTTCAGGTGAGAGTTGACGGCTCTTTGGAACCAGGATGACCCCTGTGTCCCCTTCAGAGTGCCCACGTGAGCTGTTACCGCCTCCACTGCCCTCCTGTCCACTGCCCCCAGCCTGTGACCGAGCCACAGCAGTGCTGTCCCCGATGTATGGGTAAGTAGCCTCACTGGCCTCTGGCAACAACTTCCCCATGTTCCAAACTGTATCTACTCCCAACTCAGAACTCTAGCAGGTGGGGGGGGTGGTCTCCACCCAAAATAGGAGCTGGATGCCATGGGGCAGCCCCAAGGAGAACTGAGGGTGGGAGGCTGCTAAGTGTTCATTCTCAAGGAACTGTACTGCACAGGAGGATGGGGGTGGGGTGGAAAGTAGCTGAAGTTACTTGGATTCTGGACTCTGGCTGGCCAGAGCCCAAGGGTGTGCACCCCTTCTGGAAGTGGAGTGAGTGAACTTGGGCTGGGAGGCCTCTAGGAAGTGGGGTCAGCTATGGGGGATGGGAGTAGGGTCCAGACTATGCCTTTTGCTTGATGAAATGCCTGCCACTCACTTGCCACCACACCCCCTGCCCCATCATCTTCCCATTGGCCAGTTGTCCTACTGGGTGCAGGACTCAGCATTGAGTCCTGAGAGAATTCTCCAGTATCCAGGATGACTGCCATGGTAGTGACCATAGGCACTTAGGTCCCCAACTCTAGATGTCAGGGTCTCTGATGTAAAAGGCTGTGATGCCCTGGTTTTAGGATTCTAAGAGCCTCCAACTAGGAGTCTGAAATGTAGAGGTGGGGGGAGAAGCAGGGTGGGGCTGAAGAGTCATAGGTACAAACAAGGAGTCAAGGCGAGGCAGCCAGCAGTGGTCTCCCACCCCCTCCAGAAAGGGAGGGCAGAGCAGCTGTTGAGAGGAGAATTCAGCTTTAAAAGTGTGAAGAAGGTGATGGTGGGGACTGCAGAAGTGACCTCAGCTTCAGGCTGTGGAAACAGGACTCTGCTGGTGAGACAGGCCCTGCATGAGGTATGTGCATGGGTGGGCAGGCGGGAAGTGCAGGAGGGATCCCAGCAGGTGTCTACCTGGGACTCTGACTTGGTCATAGAGACCTGGCTTTGTGTCTCCTGGGGCATAGGGCTTCTGGGGTTCACATTGCCTGTGTGGGGACATCATGCCTCCTCCTAGCCCACGGCTGACTCAAGGAGTCCTGATGGTGCTTTACTTACCTGCCTGGCCCCAGACCCCTTCTCACTCATGTGCATGTCACCCTCCTCCACCACCACCACCTTTCCCCAGCTATCTGGCTCTCCAACTTCTTGATGCCCAACTCAACTAGCAGTGCCTTTGGGAAGAGTGCACATGCGCGCGCGCGCGCGCACACACACACACACACACACACACACACCCTCACCTACCTCAGCCTAACTCCTTTTGCCAAAATTGAGCATCCACCTGTCCTGGCCTTCCCCATACAACTGATGGCATCAGTGCTTGTGGCTTGGATGAAGAACTCCTTTCCCAGGGCCTGGCATGGGACCTGGTGCTTAGAAAATGTGTTGTCAAAAACATTCTTTTTTTTAAATTTTGCCTCCAGGGTTATTGCTGGGGCTGGTGCCAGCGCTACAAATCTGCTGCTCCTAGAAGCCATTTTTTCCATTTTTATTGGATATGACAGAGAGGAAATAAAAGGGGAAGAGGAGGTAGAGAGGGAGAGAGACAGAGAGATACCTTCTTCTTCTTCTAGCGTTTGCCCTTCTTCCGTAGCCAGTCAACAGCATCAGGTTGAGCCTGATGTAAAGTTTTGAGACCTCCTTTGAATCTGGAGAGGTGGCAGTCGTTGACTATGTGGGTCATAGTCTGTCTGTAGCCACAGGGGCAGTTCGGGTCATCTCTGGCTCCCCAGCGATGGAACATAGCGGCGCACCAGCCATGGCCTGTTCGATAGCAATTGAGGAGGGCCCAATCATAACGTGCTAGGTCAAAGCCGGGTTGACGCTCGCAGGGGTCTGTGATGAGGTGTTTGTTCTTTACCTCAGCTGACTGCCAGCTCTGTTTCCAAGAGACTGGAACAGAGAAGTTCAGTGTAGGCGTAGGGGACCAGATTGGGTGACGAGACGTCAAGCGTTGAACAGGGTGGGCGAAGATATCCGCGTATATTGGCAGGTCCGGTCGAGCATAGACATGGGAAATGAACTTAGATGATGCCGCATCCCGACGAATATCTGGCGGGGCAATGTTGCTAAGAACTGGCAGCCATGGAACCGGGGTGGAACGGATGGTTCCAGAAATTATCCTCATGGAGGAATATAATTTGGAATCGACCAAGTGGACATGGGGGCTACGGAACCATCCTGGGGCACAGTATTCTGCAGTGGAATAGCATAATGCCAGAGATGATGATCATAGTGTGGAAGCGCTCGCGCCCCATGAGGAGCTGGCCAGTCTTGCAATGATGTGATTCCTCGCACCCACCTTTGCTGCAGTTTTTATGAGATGTTTGTGAAATGACAGAGTGCGATCGAGAGTAACGCCAAGATAGACTGGCTGGGCTTCATGCCGGATTCTCGTATCGCCAAGCTGTACATTAAGCTCACGCGAGGCCGAGGTATGGTGTAGATGGAAAACAGATGATACCGTTTTTGCAGTGCTAGGGATTAGTCGCCATTTTTTACAGTAATCAGATATCAGAGACATGTCTTTCGTGAGTGTTTCCTCAAGGATGTCGAACTTGGACGCCTGAGTTGCACAGCAGATGTCATCGGCGTAGATGAGCTTCCTTGAAGAAGTTTCTGGGAGGTCATTGATGTAAATATTAAATAGTGTAGGAGCCAGAACAGAGCCCTGGGGGAGGCCACTTGAGACAAGTCTCCATCTGCTAGACTTGTCACCCAGATGAACCCGGAATCTTCTGTTTTGGAGAAGAAACGATATAGTGTTGGCCACCCATGGAGGCAGGCATCTTGAGATCTTGACTAGAGAGATACCTGCAGATCTGCTTCACCCCTTGTGAAGTGACCCCTCTGCAGGTGGAGAGCTAGAGGCTGGAACTGGGGTCCTTGCTCTTAACCTAGTATGCCACCACCCAACCCCCACAAAGAACATTCTCTTAGGACCAAAGGCTTCTCCTTCCACCTAGCAGGATGAGAACTGACTAACTGGCAGACTATGGAAGTGGGATAGGGAGGGGGCATGGTGCCAGTAAGTGGTGAGAGTTTATTTATTTATTCCCTTTTGTTGCCCTTGTTGTTTTGTTGTTATTGATGTCATCATTGTTGGAAAGGACAGAGAGAAATGGAGAAGGGGAAGACAGAGAGGGGGAGAAAAAGACACCTGCAGACCTGTTTCACTGCTTGTGAAGCGACCCCCTGCAGGTGGGGAGCCGGGGGCTCGAACCAGGATCCTTAAGCCGGTCCTTGCGCTTTGCGCCACGTGCACTTAACCCACTGTGCTGCCGCCCGACTCCCAGTAGTGAGAGTTTATACCAAGCACAGGGATAATCTAGATCACCGTGGCTTGTTCCACTAGAGTGCAGCATCACTGGCTCTTTGTTTTGGCCACCACTGTATTCCCAGTACCTGTGGTAGTGCCTGACGTCAGAAGGGGCTCTTTGAACACTGAATAAATTCCTCCTGCCTCCCTCCTGCAGAGCCTCACACCCCTTCTGGGCTCCGTGCCCCCCCAAAGTCCTGCCAGTACAATGGGACCATGTACCAACATGGGGAGATCTTCAGCACCCAGGAGCTGTTTCCCTCCCGCCTGCCCAACCAGTGTGTCCTCTGCAGCTGCACGGTAAGGCCTGCTTGCCCTCCTTCCTGCCCCCAGGCCCACCTGGCCTTCTAGACACTGGGCTGTGGTCTGGAGCTGGGGGTTGTTCACCCTATTCAAATCAAAGCGAGGATAAATGGGCTCAAGACTAGGAGGACGTCTGGGGCTGGAACCCTCCTGCCCTCTTCTGCATTCCCACACACTGGTGCATGGCCTGCTTATTTCCCCAGTAAACTCTGCACCCCTCAACAGGCCAACTCTGTATCCTCTGCTGTGCCCTACCCAGTGCCTGGCATACAGATAGTGCCTGCAATGATTGATGAATTAATGAATGAATGAATGAATGAATGAATGAATGAATGAATGAATGCTTGATTGGTCACCAGACTTGGGCCGGACAGCACTAATATGCAGTTCAGTTGGAAATGGCTTAGATTATCCCATCTGAGGTCAAATTCAGGCCTAAGGACAGGCCAGAATGATTGTCATTATCAGGGAACAGAGGCCGATGCCAAGCAGGACCTTCTAGAACATCTTCACTGTCCTACTTGGTGGTATGGGGCAGGCTGGGGGTGGGATCTAGGTAGGGCAGCTCCCTGTGCAGGCAGCTTCCACACATCTTCCTAGCCCTGGGATTCTTTTTTTAAAAAAAAAAAAAAATATATATATATATATATATATATATATATATTTCCCTTTTTGTTGCCCTTGTTGTTTTATTGTTGTCGTCATTGTAGAACAGAGAGAAATGGAGAGAGGATGGGACAACAGAGAGGGGGAGAGATAGACACCTGCAGACCTGCTTCACTGCCTGTGAAGCGATCCCCCTGCAGGTCGGGAGCTGGGGGCCCAAACCGGGATCCTTATCCCGATCCTTGCTCTTCGCACCACGTGCACTTAATCCACTGCGCTACCGCCTGACTCTCCCTGGGATTATTTTCACCATGGCACTAGCAGCAGAGACACCTGCCCTCTTTTGTCCCTTTCTACCAGGCCACTGAACGCGGGGCCTCAGTCCCTCTGAATGTGGAGGGAGTTTTAACTGGTGACTGCAATGTCTTCTTTGTTTAAAAGGAATGATGTAGGGACCAGGTAGTGGTGCAGCTGGGTGAGCACACTTGTTCCTATGTGCAAACACCCTGGCTCAAGTCCCTGTTCCCCACTTGCAGGAAGGAAGCTTCATAAGCAGCAAAGTAGGGCTACAGTACCTCTCTTCCTCCCTATCTCTTAATTTCCCTCTTTCCTATCAAGTATAAAGAAAAAAAGTGGGGGGTGGATGACCACCAGGAGCTGTATATTCCTAGTGCAGGCACTGAGCCCCAGTAATAGCCCTGGTGACAAATAAATAAGTAAATAAATAAAATAATGATCTGATTGAGCAATGGTGAGAGGGTGAAAGGCCTGGCATGTGGGGCTGGTCACCCATGTTTGAGCCCTAGTTCTGCTAAGACTCCCTCTGTGACCCTGCTCCCCTTGCACAACCACCTCAACTTTTAAAAAATATTTATTTATTTATGAGAACTAGAAAGAGCGAGACCACTAGAGCATCACTCTGGCACATATGATACTCAGAACATCATGCCTGAGACTCCAGTGCTTTATTCATTGTACCACTTCCCAGGCTTCACGCCACCTGCCCCAACTATTCTTAGAGGAACCCATTAATCTAAGACACTGACTTTTCTAGTCTCTGTGCTTCACTTGGGCAGGGGCTGGCAGGTGATCCACCTGGTAGAGAACATACACCAATATGCACAAGTGCCTGGGTGTGGGCCCAGGCCACCACATGGAGCACCTACAGGGGAGAAGCTTCACAAGTGGTGGAGTTGTGCTACAGTGTCTCCTCTCTATGCTTTCTCTCTTCCTCCTTCCTACCTCTCTCTCCCATCCTCTATCTAGAAAAAAAATGAACAACAAGAAGAAGAGAAATAATTTTTTATATTTATTTATTGCCTCCAGGGTTATCATTGGGGCTCGGTGCCTGCACTACAAATCCACTGCTCCTGAAGGCCACTTTTTCCCGTTTTTGTTGCCCTTGTTGTTGTATTTATTGTTATTGTTGTTGAAAAGGACAGAGAGAAATCAAGAGAGGAGGAGAAGACAGAGAGGGAGAGAGAAAGATAGATACTACTTATGAAGTGACCCCCCTACAGGTGAGGAGCCGGGGGCTCGAACTGGGATCCTTACATCAATCCATGTACTTTGCACCATGTGCACTTAACCCACTGCTACCACCTGGCCCCCGAAAGAATTTTTTAAAAGGCTATGAGGAGCAGTGAAGTTGTTCAGGCACTAAGCCCCAGCAATAACCTTGGTAGAAAAAAAGAAAAAGAAATTTTGTCAATTTACAAGCTTAGGAGCAGAGCCAGATTTCAGACATGGGATCATAGGTCTCCAAACATTCCTTTCCCTGCACAGTGGCTGCTTCCTTTGAAGGGTCAAAGGCCTACATGAGGAGGAGCAATGGGAAGAGGCAGAAGTGATGGTGGAGGGATGGTGAGAGCATTCTCAAGATTCTTTGCCCATATGCCCTGAATACTTCATCTCCCTTCTCTCTCCCTATGTCTGTTATATGGGACCAGCCTGCCTCCAGGACTTGCTTGAGGGCCTAACCCTTCTGAGAGTCACTGGCAAAGGAATAGGGAAAGGATTCAAGATGGCATCACATCTTCCCTCAGGCATTGTGCTTAGTAGCTCCAGAAAGATTTTCACTACCATTCACACCCAAATGAGCACCCCCATTCTACAGAAGAGGAAACTGAGGCCCAGAGAAGTGACATCCTGAAGCTCATCTGGCCTGCTGACTCCCAGATGCCCCTTTCCCCTGTAGTCTTTCCATTCTAGGCTGAGTTCTGAAGTTAGGGGCCTAGAATTTCCAGTCAGAGGAGAAAGTGCCAGGTGTTGCCCCCCCTGTGCCCCTTTCCCTTGCTCTGAGAGGAGAAGGATGCTGGTTTTAGCAGGAAGTGCCTGAAGACTAGGCCCGAGGCCACTTTGCCTGCTTGTGTTTTTACACTTGACCTCTCACTTTGGAGAGTCCAAGCCCCACTGCTGTCCTATCTGCAGGATGGGAATATCCCACTTGGGAAAACACTTTAGAAGCTGAAGGATAGGTACCACCTCAGGGCCTGGCCATGGAGTGGGGAGAAGGCAAGGACCCCTCCTCTAGTTAGCTAGACCCTGCCTAGCCCACCAGGGAATGTCTCAAGCTGATTGACAGGATGGGGGTTGGGGGTGTTCCCCTAGTCCCAGGGCTGGTCCTCACGGGAGCTCCTCTCCCAGCTCCTGTGGTGTGCTCTGTCTACAGGAGGGTCAGGTCTACTGCGGCCTCATGACCTGCCCAGAGCCTGGCTGCCCTGCACCCCTGCCACTGCCTGCCTCCTGCTGCCAGGCCTGCAGAGGTGAGTGTGTCTCGGGGTCATGCAGCCAGTCATGGAGCTTGCCAAGGACTGTGGAGTAGGAGAGCCTGTAGGGGGGAGGTGGCTCAGTAGGTACAAAGTAGAGCTTATACATGTGAGGCCCAGGCTCCCTCCATGGCACCCTATATGCTGGAGTGGTGCTTCCTTAATTAATTAATTAATTAAACCAGAGCACTGCTCAGCTCTGCTTTATGGTGGTAGCGGGGTTTGAACCTGGAATCTCAGAGCCACAAGTATGAGAGTCTGTTGTATAAGCATAGAGCTGGGAAGATAGTACAGCAGTTTATACAATAGACTCTCATACTTGTGGCTCTGAGATTCCAGGTTCAAACCCCACTACCACCATAAGGCAGAGCTGAGCAGTGCTCTGGTGAAAGAAAGAAAGAAAGAAAGAAAGAAAGAAAGAAAGAAAGAAAGAAAGAAAGAAAGAAAGAAAGGAAGGAAGAAAGGAAGAAAGGAAGAAAGAAAATTAAGTTCACTTAGGTCTCTGACACAAGCTCAGCTTTCTAATTTTTATTTGTTTATTTTTGGTTGGGGGACTCAGATTAAATCATTGCTGAAGCATATAAGGAGGGAAAGAAAACTCAATAGTGTACTCAGGAGCTGGCTCTGCTTATATCAATGTGAGCTGTTATATATCATCTTCTGCTTCTCAGAAAAATTTAGGTATGTTAGAGGAAGAATAAGAATTTGTCTTCCAGCCACCAAAATCCCACTGGTCAAAGGTTCAACCCACAGTAGTAATTCCCTCATGCCACCTCTTGTGCACACACATGTGGGAACAGTAGGAAGGGATAGGGAAGGGTAAAAAGTAAAGATGGGCTGGATGGTGGCTCACTCAGTAAAGTGCCCATGTTACTATGCCTGAGAACCTGGGTTCAAGCCCCTCAACAACACCCACAAGGGGGAAGCTTCATGAGCACTGGAGAAGTACTGCTGGTGTCTCTTTTGCTCTACCCCTCTAGCTCTATCTCTCACCCTCTGTCCAAAACAATAAAAGGGGAGGGGTGAATGGTCAAATTATTGTGCAGGCTCTGAGCACCAGTAATGTTTTCTGGTGAAAAACATATTTAGAAAGCAGGAGGTATGGACAGGGGCTGCAGGCCTGAGGGCAGGTGCTGGCAGGCTAGGCCTGGAGGAGGTTGGCTGGAGAATTGAAGGGCTCAGAGTTGCTGCAGCACCTGCTACAATTAGCAAAGCTGAGAGGCTTGGGAGATGATATGAACAGGCAGCTATGGCTTCTCCTTTCTGGGCACCAACTGGACTCTCCAGGTCTCAGCATGTCACACAGAATCCAGGTAGAATCTGTGTAAAGAAGAGAGAGACCAACGCATCAGCCAGTAGAGGGCAAGCAGCAGGAGCAGAGTGAATTACACAGGTGGTCACACTGTTCCCTCTGGGCTGGAATAGTCCAGGAAAGCTTCTTGGAGGAGGTAGGACTGGAGCATGCCTGTATACTCCACAGAAAGCTTCTGACAGAGGTTGGTGCTATGGAAGGGCATTGCACCAAGAGCCAGGGGACACCTGCTCCTTTACACTAATTCCTGCAGGTTTCTTCACCATCCTGAGCCCTCATTGTGAGGTATGTGGTGTTGGTCTCTCTGATTTCTAGTAGTTAGTCAGACTCTGCTGCTGTGGGTCTTTGGATCACAGATGTTCTGCAGGAACTAGACTGTGTATACGGCAGGGACTGGGGAGACTGTTCTGCTCAGGGCATCCAAACCTTTGGGGTGCCCTAGGCTTTGTGTCCCGGTGCTTCAGGGAGCTGGGGACTGGGAGAGATCTACGGTGTTCTTGCTGGAAAGAAGTCACCAGGAGTGCAGTACACAGGCCTCGTGACTCCAGGGGTGATGTGTCACAGTCTCAGGTATGGAGCCAAGAGCTCCAGATCAACCACAGTGGGCTCTGAATAAGGTGCTCTGTCTCAAATTATAGGTTGAGTCCTGATGGTGACCAAGTAGTGAGAGTGGGGAAACAGAGGTAGCAACCCAGTTATTGGAACTCCATCAACCTGGCAGTGAAGAGAGACTGTAAGGAATTGAATCCCCATGGAAACAAAAGGACCACTGGGGCACCAGGGCTGCCAAGGAGGCAGAGCTTAGGGCCAAGGACTGCTCTGACTTCCCTTTGGGTTTCCAGATGGATCAGGGGAGAAGTCAGGAGAAGAGGACCCCACACAGACATACCATGGAGTGGTAAGTGGGCAGCTTTGCTGACAGGGCGGGGCATGGGGGTGGGGTACGCAAGGCCTAAATTCTCATGATTGGAGTAGCTGTTCTTGCCCTTGTTTCTCCCTTGGCCCCTGGACTTGGGCTGGCTTTCACAAACCCTCATGTGTTCCAGCCTCCCTGTCAAGCTGTCCCCATGGGTCCAGGAGAAACCTGTTGGACAGAAACAGGTCCCCAACCTCCCCATGTCCTTCCTTCTTTGACATGATTCCACCCAGAATCAGGATCTTTGAACTCTCCCCAAGTGAGTAGCTCCTGGCTTAGTCCACCCTCCCCAACTTCCAGTTCTTGGTTTAGGGGGCTCCTGTTGGTCTAGAGTTAAGATGGACTTGAGTGTCCAGCTCTTTCTGGCCAGAGAGAAGAGACAGGGAGTAAAGACTGATATTCTAACTCCTTTTCTAAGGGACTGTGTGGGTTGTGTTTGCTATGTGAGCCATTCCTCCCACTCCTTCAGCCTGAGTTATGGGGACTCAGGGGGCTGGAGGTTGGGGCCCCCTTCCCAGGTCTCCCCAGGGGTCTGAACTAGTGACCTAGTCCTTCCCAGGTCAGGCTTTTTCCACTGGGGCCAGTGTCATTCCCTGCCATCCTACCCCCCCCCCCCACTCCCCCAGAGGCAGGTTGCTGAGATCCTGAGTAGCTTCTTTCTGATTTGCTGGGTGATATGGGCATTTCTGCCACGATAAGCATTCCTGGGAACTTACTATGTGCCTGTGCCTGTGCTGGGGTCTGGGGCATGGTTTCCACTCTGGAAACTCTTGTGGGCTCCATGTTTGGCCATCAGAAGACTCCCTAAGTTCATGCATGGCCAGAAGGGACAGAAGGACTGTGAGTGACCCAGGCTCAGCAAGGTGGTCATCCAGCCCTGCCCCTTGTCTCGATCCCACTAACTCCTCTCCCATCACCTGGAATTCCCAATCTCTAGACTCTGAGGTTCAAAGCTCCTGCCCCTGCTACCCACATGCAGCATTTGCTACTACTTACTACCAGCCCTTCCACACCTATTCTGGAAACACAGCATCTCAGCACCTTGCAATTCAGAAGAGTCTGGAAAGAGGGCCTGAGCTCAAAAACCTTTTCTCTGGAAGGGCCCTCTTCCTAGTCTTCCTGTCCACTGGGATTCTGGGGCCTGGGGGGTTTCAGAAGTCCATGCCCTTATTTCATGACTTAAATCTCCCTAGACAAAGGAATTTCCAGACACTTAGCCACACAACATTCTCACTTTATTTATTTATTTATTTATTTTTGCCACTAGAGTTTATTGCTGAGGCTCAGTGCCTGAATAACCCCACCATTTCTAGCAGCCATTTTTTACTCCTGTTTGTTTCTTTTGAATAGAAGGTGAAAGAGAGGGAGGGAAGGAGGGAGGGAGAGAGACAGAGTGAGAGAGAGAGAGAAGAGAGAGAGAGAGAGAAAGAGAGAGGGGGAGAAGAGGAAAAAAGAGACACCTGCAGCAGTGCTCCGCTGCTCATGAAGCTTCTTCCTTCAGGACCAGGGACTCAAACCCAGGCCCTCGTGTATGGCACCCTGTGTGCTCTACTGGGTGAGCCACCACCCAGACCACCTTCTATTTCTTCTGTATGAAGTTCTTCAGGTCCCTGGTCACTTATATCTCCTGGGTTAAGACCTCAGTACCCTCTGCCCAGTCCAGCCTCAAATACCTGATTCTGACCAGGGCTGAGAAGGGCTGGCTGGAGGCAGATTCCTAAATCACCATTACATTTTTCTTTTTTAAATATTTATTTCATTCATTGCATGAGAGAAAAGGGAGAGAACCACACAAGACAGAACAAGAGAAACTAGAGCAGGTGGGGATAGGTAGCATAATGCTTATGCAAAGGGACTTTCATGCATGAGGCTTTGGAAGTCCAAGGTTCAATCCCCAGCACCACCATAAGTTAGCACTTCACAGTGCTCTGATGAAAAGGGTTTTTTTTTTTTTATTATTTTAAAGAGAGAAGCTAGAGCACTACTCTAGTATATGGGGTGCCAGGAATCAAACCAAAATTAAAGCATGCAAGTCCAAAGCTGAGCTTTTGCCCTGAGCCTGCTCTTCCCTGGGAAGTCACACCATTCATTGTCTGCCCTCAGGCAGCCTCTAGCTAATCGTCTGCAGGCAGGACCCTCAATCCTTCTCTCTCCCTGCTGTTTGCAGAGGCATCCCCAGGATCCATGTGCAAGAGGAGGTGGGGGAAGGAGAGGTCCAGGCACCCCTGCCCCAACAGGGCTCAGCTCCCCCATGAACTTCATCCCACACCACTTCCGACCCAAGGGGGCAGGCAGCACAACAGTCAAGATTGTCCTGAAGGAGAAACATAAGAAAGGTGGGTACAGGACCTCTGCCAACCCATGAGCTAGAAAAAGGCCAGGTACTCCTACCTTCCATTGCTGCACCACCATTCAGGACTCCCCAATATCAGTCTGGCCATAAGCTTGCAGACTTCAAATATCAGGGCTGGCTTCCCTTTGAAAGATGAGGATAGCTAGGTTCTCAGTGTAGAGTCAGAATCAGCCCTGAGAGTGCAAGGACCCGCGTAAAGATCCCAGTTCAAGCCTCTGGCTTCCCACCTGCAAGGGGGTCGCTTCACAGGTGGTGAAGCATGTCCGCAGGTGTCTGTCTTTCTCTCGCCCTCTCTGTCTTCCCATCCTCTCTCGATTTCTCTCTGTCCTATCCAACAACAACAATAATAACCACAATGATAAAACAACTAGGGCAACAAAAGGGGAAAAAATAGCCTCCAGGAGCAGTGAATTTATGGTGCAGGCACTGAGCCCCAGAAATAACCTTGGAGGCAAAAAAAAAAAAAAAAGAAAGAAAGAAAGAAAGAAAGAAAGAAAAAGAAGAATCAGCCCTGAGGCCAGGACTATAGGTTATGGGTCTAAGAAGAGCTTTCTGAGTACCTGTCATGTCTTTGTTGGATACTGATGAGCACAGAGGACAAAAAAAAAAAAATCCCTGACCTCCAGGGGCTCTTAGTAAAGGAGGAAAGACAGACAGACACATGGATAAACCATTCTCACAGCAGGATATGCTGAGGGCAAGGCTTTCCCCATGAATAGTCAAAGCTATCTGTAGGAGGGTGGGGGTACTGGGGGACACCAAGAAAGGGAGAGGGGAGGAAGAAATGAGACTGCAGGACCCATCTGGTCATGTGCCAAGGGATGTGGGGGCATCTGTCCTAGCCCCTCTTTGTTTCCGGGGTGGGAGTGCTGAGGCTGAGAAAGGCAAAGGGACCTGCCAGAGCTCAAACAGCCAGGCAGTGGCAGAACCTGGACTCAGTCCAGACAGGCCATTCCTTCCTGTGCTCCCTCAGAGGCACCAGGAGAACTCACTACCAGCCTAGTCCTGAGATGAGGAAAGGTTAGACATTGGTCAGTTTTTGACTTTGCAGGTAACAGGGTTGGGCCAGGCTGGTGGAGAATCAGGGACTAGGGGATCACTCTAGCCCCTGACCCTCCTCTCCTGCTACCCTCCTCGGCCAGCCTGTGTGCACAGCGGGAAGACATACTCCCACGGGGAGGTGTGGCACCCAGCCTTCCGCTCCTTTGGCCCCCTGCCCTGCATCCTGTGCACCTGTCAGGACGGCCGCCAGGACTGCCAGCGGGTGATCTGCCCCACCGAGTACCCCTGCCAACAGCCTGAGAAAGCGGCTGGGAAGTGCTGCAAGATTTGTCCAGGTACACCAGGTGCTGGGGGGCAGAGAGGGTTCTGGCCAGAGGACCCTGGTCCCAGGGCACAGACCCTTGGAACCTTGATGAGGTGCCCAGGGTGTGACTTGGAGCCATAGGAAGCAAGGTTTTGGGGTGCCACATGCACACGAGTGGAAAAATGTCAGGCTTGTCAACTGTTGCAGCAACAGGTTTGGAGGTTCTCAGGCTTATACCAAAAATTGAAATAATCTTCTGGATTCTGTGAAGTCAGAAAACATCAAGTCATTAGGACTTTAAGAGAAATAGCAAGTGTTTGCTGAACACTTTTTGCTATGTGCTAGGTGGGTATACAAAACATGAATGTGTGTCACCCTCACCACGTGTAAACAGCAGGAGTGGGGCTTGATTTGTATTCTCTTGGAGACTGACCAAGGCCTGCTTCCAGCCTCCTCCACAGACATGCCTCTGGCTGGTGGGCTACGGATTAAACCTGAAACTTCTGGTGCCTCAGGCATGAAAGTCTGTTGGACAAACGGTTGCGCATTTCCCCAGGCCTGGTTAGACTTGAAGGGTTTCATAACTAGTGAGAATGTAGAAAGTTTGTCTGGGGTGGTGGTAGTGTACAGAGACTTAGTCCTTCAGTTCCTGGAAAATAGACAGGGATTTCCCTAACAAAACCATAAAAATAAACATATCAAAAGTTAGTCACTTTTTTTTCTTTTTATTTTGCCAGAGCACTGCTCAGCTCTGGTTTATGGTGGTGCAAGGGATTGAACCTGGGACTTTGGAGCCTCAGGAATGAGTATCTTTGCATAACCATTATGCTGTCTACCCCTGCCAAAAACCAAAAAGTATAAAAAAAAAAAAAAAGAAAGAAAGAAAGAAAGAAAGAAAGAAAAAAAAAGAGTCAGGGAATATTGGTAACTGGAACGTTTTGGGGACTGTCATTAGAATTCCAGCATGCCCCAGGGCCTTAGGATTGGCTCCGATTTGGTATGGAAAATGTTCACAATATTCTCACCATCCCTACCCCACTGCCAGCATTACCTCAACTCCTCCCCAGCCCTGCCATTCTGTGAGTCTCTGTTGAGAGAGCCTGTGCTTGGTGGAGTGACTCAAGCAACTCAGAGGATGTGGCTTCTGCCCTTCACTTTGTGGGTCTCTGTCGAGGAAGCAGATACCAGGGGAACAATTGCAAAGCAATGCAAGATAGAGTGGGTTCCAGGACACGAGGAGGGAGCAAGTTGAAAGTTATGGGCAGGAGAACATATGGTGGGAGAAGCTTTTCCAAGTAGGCTTCCTGGGGGAGGTGGGAGGTGACTAGGCCCATCCTTAGGAGGAAAATAGAAGATGACCTCCTCTCTCTGGGAACACCAGATAGTTCCCCAGGACAGCAGAGACCCAGAGCAGACGTCGGATCAGTGCAGTGGGCAACAGAGGCTTCACAAGTTCCCTGTCTTCCCCAGAGGACAAGGCAGAGCCTGGCCACAGGGAGGTCAGTGCCACCAGATGCCCGAAGGTGCCAGGCCAGGTGCTCGTGCATGCATCGGTATCCCCAGCCCCTAACAACCTGCGCCGCTTTGCCCTGGAACACGAGAGCTCTGAGCAGGTGGATATCTACCTCTGGAAGCTGGTGAAAGGTAAGCTGGTCCCTTAATGGGCACCTAAGACCTCCTTTTCTCCCTGTGCTCTGGGTGCTCTGGGTGCCGGGGGTCTGTATCAAGAATCTCAGATCCAGGGAGAACTGCCTCCTGCCACTCTTCCCAGCTGAGGAACCCCAGAAAAATACTTTTATTCCAGGATAGAGAGAGAGACAGCAATCCTGACTATGGTTCCCACAAGCTAAGATGCCAGACCCTCAGAGTGCGCCCTCTCCTGGGGGAAGGGCTTGTTGCATCGTGTCAGGGAGGAATCAGTGTCTAGTTGCAGGACTCCAGCCCTGAGGGGGAGGAGGAAGGAGGACCCTAGCAGCATCCTCAGAGCAAGAGGGCATAGAGCATGATTCCGTTTTGGCTTTTGTCTGTGGTACAAACTGTCACTTCAGGGTGAGCTGACAGCAGAGTATAGTTCTCCTGAGAGATAGTTCACCAACTGAAGGTCTAGGAATTGTTGTTGATTAAGGAACTGCCCAGAGTCCCCCTAAAACAAAGTTCTTTTCTCTACTGCTGGGTTTGGCCAGAGGGGGCAGGGTGGAAGAAGGGGTGCAAAGAATGATGCCAGTGACAATGACCAGAAGCTCTTTAGCCTTTCCAAAGTGCTGTCACAGTTGTCATGTCACTGGCTCCTCAGTGACCCTGAAAATTAGGGACTTTTATTCTCCATTTTGTAGATGAGGGCACTGAGGCTCAGAGAGGTGAAGTACCTGGCCCAAGGTCACACAGCCATAGGTGGAGGATGGGAGCTTGAGCCCTTGTCTTTGCCGTCAGCTGTGGCTCTATCCCTGCTCTACTCTGCCCCCGTCATAGGAGCAATGGACGGAGAAAGCGGAGCTGTTCAGCCCGGAGAAGAGGAGACTCAGGGGGACAGGACCGCTGGCTTCGTGGCTCTGAAGTATTACCTCAGGCAGAGGGAGCAGTAGTGTTCTGAATGACACCAGGGGCAAATCAACAAGCAAGGCTGTGGAATCAGACAGCCTTGGGTTTGAATTCTAGCTCTGCCTGGTCTTAGCTGTGTGGCCTTGAACAAACCACTTGACCCCTCTAGGCCTCAGTTTTCTCTTCTGTTGACTGAGGAGGAGAAGGAGGCTGGAGGGATGAGATAAGATACTCCACTGTCCCTGATAAACACACCAGTGCCCTTCACATCCTGCAACATCAGTTAATCAAAACTGCAGAGACATGGGTTTGAGCCAGTGAGGAGGGAGCCAGGACTCTACCAGGCTAGGGCTAGATGCAGCAGCCCTTAAAATGAAGACTCAGCCATCCCTGTGCAGATGCTGCTGGGATGTCTACCTGCCCCCTGTGCCCTACCAGGAGCTGGGGCCCCAACCTCTGTCCCAAGGAGTTCATGACCCAGTGGCCCAGGTGCAGCAAGAGCTCAGACTTAGGACAGCAAGAGGATTATGCTGCAGGTTGGGCCTCAAATTCTGGCTCCAGCCTCCCTCCCCCCTCCTGCCCTGTGTGCTGTGGTTGGTGTGTAGCAGGTGCTGTGTGTTTTGTGCTTCATGGAACCCATATAAGAAACTGGAGGAGAGGCAGAAACATCCCATTTTGCAGATAAGAACTGAGTGGGAGGGAAAGTGACTTCCTCAAAGTCACACAATCTAGGAAGCAAACAAAGACTCAAGCCCAGGGCTGACTGTCTCCAGAGCTGTGCCACAGAGATGGCCTTACGCGTTTAGGCAGGGGCTAGGTGTGCCCCATTGTTGCAGAGTGGGTATCATAGCTCCAGGACAGTGCCATTACCACAAGACTCAGCAGGAAAGAAACAAGATGTATGCTGGGGTTGGGGTTTTCAGCTTCACAGTGCCTTCCATGCCAGTCCCCTATCCCAAAGCTGAGGAAGTCCTTGCATCTCCCGATCCCCTTCAGCCTCCCTGTCCCAAGGTCTGACAGTTAGTGGGGAGCTCTGTCTCCTCACCTCACCGGGTGAACACAGCAGATCTGCAAGCACAAGGAGCAGGTGAGGAAGCTGGTCAGAGGTCTGGCTTAGGGCTCAGGTAGAAGGAGCCTCAGGAATCACCATTCTGACCCCAGAGAGCAACTTGATTCGGTCTAGCCCCACCCTTTTCTAAAATTTTCTACTTTAAATTTTTATTTATTTACTTCCAAGAGATGAGAGACAGAGTCCAAAGCACTGCTCAGTTCTGGCATATGGTGGCACCAAAGACGGAACCTGGGACCTCTGGGGGCCTCGGGCAGACCAGCTGCTCCCTGGATCTGGCACACCTTTCAAAGGGTCAGAGGCACACCCGCACCCTCAGGCTAGTTCTGGGGCTCCCAAAGTTCAGACCTTTCTTTTTTTTAAAAAACAAATATTTATTTTATTTATTTATTCTCTTTTGTTGCCCTTGTTGTTTTATTGCTGTAGTTATTGTTGTTATTGATGTCGTTGTTGTTGGATAGGACAGACAGAAATGGAGAGAGGAGGGGAAGACAGAGGGGGGAGAGAAAGACAGACACCTGAAGACCTGCTTCACTGCTTGTGAAGCGACTTCCCTGCAGGTGGGGAGCCGGGGGCTCGAACTGGGATCATTACGCCGGTCCTTGCGCTTTGCACCACCTGTGCTTAACTGCTGCGCTACTGCCTGACTCCCAGTTCAGACCTTTCCAGCATGTTTTCCCAGAGACAGTGTGGACTCTGCCATTACCTCTGGCACCTCCTCTGCTATTTTGTCTGGAGTCTCTTGTAGCAGACCTGGGGCACAAGGACTCATCCCCACCACTGCCTGGATCTTTAGAGAAACTCTCTCCTACATCCTGGTCCTTTCATCTATGATGGGGTCCAAGGATAGTGCTGGCTGTTCCCGTCTCCTCCTCCTCCACCTTCTCCACCTCCTCATCCTGTTCTTCCTCTTTCTCCTTCTTCTTCTTTTAATATTTATTATATTTTCAGTGACAGAGAGAAAGAGAGAGAGAGAGAGACCAAGACCAGAGTGCAGTGGCATATGGTGGTACTGGGGAATTAAACATGAGACCTTGGAGCCTCAGGCATGAAAGTCTTTTGTGTAACCATTATGCTATCTTCTCAGCCCCATTCCCACTTTCTACCACCTCAGTGATGTCCTTCACCTCAGTAAATCCCATAAGCCTTAAAAGCAAGGCCAGTTCTTGTTTGTTTCAAGAGCGGCGCTAACTCCTGATGTTCCATCTTTTCCTTCTGGTCACAGACCCTGGTGGTAACAGCTGTCATGAACTGTGCTCAGGGCACTCAGTACCCTGTGTGTGAGACCTGTTGCCAGCTCCTCTAAGGATGCAACATCAGGAAACTCAGTTAATATCTAATCCTCCTCCAGGGCCTAAGCTGGGAGTCATATATATATTTACTTATCTATTCACCCATCTGATAATTCATCTGTCTATCCATTCATCCATCCACCCATCCACTCATTCATTTATCCATCCTTCTTTCCATTCATCCATTGATTCTCCATCCCTAACGTGGACCAGGTTCAGGAGACCCAGAGAGAGAAGCCCTCAAGGAGTTCCCAGTCTAGTGGAGGAGGCCAGAAGAGTTACATGGTAACACGTCTCCCATAGGTTCAGTCCCAAACAGAAGCCAAGTGCTTCAAGTACCCCAAAGAGGAAATTATAACTACAAGGAGGCAGGGGTGGGAATCAGGGATGACGACCCAGCCTAATTGGTGGAGGAAAGGGCATTCACTTGATGGCCAAAGGAGATATTCCAGCAGAGAGGGCAGGGGCAGAGAGGCTGTGTGCCCCTCAGGAGATGTGAGTAGTTGGTTGGGACTGGAGCCCAGGCAAGATCACTCAGAGCCTTTGAGCCTTGTGCTGGAAGGGGGTCTACACTTCACTTGTTAGTTTTGGGGGTGCTTCAATAAGCACACTTATTGATTTAAAAATATATTTGTTGCAAATAACAAACAAATATATTTGTTTATCAAAGAGAGAGAGAGAGAACCAGAGCATGACTGGCATATGCAGTGCTACAGATCACATTTGGGACCTCATGCACACAGGGCTGGTGCTCTAGCCATTGCAACCTTTGGGTGCAGAACCATTGCTTTTTATCATATGTTACATGCTCAGGAGACAAGCTTGCCTGATTCACACAGGGCTGGTGACTTCTTCCTCTAGTCCTCCTCTGCAGTGTTGACAGGTGAGTGTCACATGCGAGAGCCAAGTTGGGATTGTGACCGCAGCAGGGTCAGCAGACAGGTGATGAGAGGTTACACAAAGGGAGTGGCTGAATGATGCCGATTTTTGAGTCACAGTTTCAAGGGGAAGTAAAATAAGTAAGAAGCCTAGGGTGTGATCTGGGCAAGATGAGATGGGGCCTGACTGGGCAGTGTGACAGTGAGGGGACACAAGAGAATGTTCAATACAGGAGGTTTAACCTTGGTGTTTTGAGCCAAATCAGGCACAGGAGGGTGGTGACTAGGTCTGTTCTGTTCTGTTCTAAGTCACCTGTTTCTTTGACTACACACTGCTGTCCTTATGTCTGCCCTCAGGAATCTTCCACTTGATTCAGATCAAGAAAGTCAGGAAGCAAGACTTCCAGAAAGAGGCACAGAACTTTCGGCTGCTCTCTGGCACCCACGAAGGTGGGACCTTGGGCTGAAGGCAGGGGGCTGGACTGAAGGCCGGGTTGGAGACCAGAATCTCATGGAGAGTTCCAGGCTACTGGTGCTGGGGTGGGGCTGGGGGTGGGAAGAAAGGGCACCATCCACCATAGACGTCAGTTCCTGACACAGGAATCCTGTGGGTGTCAGGGCCAGAAAGTTCCCCACTTGGAGGTCCAGGTAGGAAGGTGAAGCTAAATCAGCTGGGTCTATTCTTGGGGGAGATGGGGCTGTGGTGGGGGAGCGAGGTTGGAGTCTCCAAGCCCTGTCCCTGCCTGCTTGTGCCCCTCTCTGATAGAATACTTCCCGTCAAAACCTTCCTAAACCCTTCATTCTGACGCCCTTGTTTTGCTCTATGTCACGTGGAGGAAGGTGGAACAGAAGTGGGGCTCCAAGGTAGGGGAGTGGGAAACAGATGGAAGGGTCACCACAAGTTGGATAGTTGAAGACCAAAACTGTGTGTTGCAGGGAGTTGGGTTACCTCCTGGCTCCCTGCTCTTGTGAAGTTCTCTTTCCCTAAGCTTTTCACACTTTGAGTCACTCTACTTTCCGTGTGTGGATATATGCACATGTGAATACTTGAAAATATACCACAAACACCACATACTACATGCATTATGCCACCCACTCATCATGCCACCCACATATGCATATCACACACACCACATATACAGACATGTCACACATACACTGTGCCACCCATAATGCATATCACACAGTACCACATATACCTTACACCTTACACGCTCATGTCATACTCATACATACAACTCTTCTGCCTCCCTCCATGCAGGTTACTGGAAGGTCTTCCTAGCCCAGACACCAGAGCTAAAGGTCACGGCCAGTCCAGACAAAGCAACCAAGACCTTATAACAAAGACCTAACCAATTGAAGACATAAGCTTTATCGTTTCTATTGTTGTATATTAATAAATGGCAAGTTACATCACCCTTCCACCTGGTGTGCTAAATTCCTATCCGGTCTGTGCATGCTCCCACAGCCACCTCGCGACAGGTCTGGCCAGCCCCATAGCATAGGGCTGCAAAGCCCCTGCAGAGGTAGAGACTGACCCTCCCACACACTGCACTATGTCCAGGGCAAGGCTGGTTCCACCAATATCCTTACACACCCCTCCTGTGCTCTGTGGCTCCTGCCCCAGCCCCTAGCTCCAGCACCTTCTCTGAGCTCTAGAATGGAGGACCAGTCCATTAGTCAGAGGAGAGGGTGAGCTGCATCTTGAAGCACGTTCCCAGCAAATCTTCCAGAGGGCCTTAAAAATGTCAGCTACACTTCCCATTGGGGAAACTGAGTTTAGGGAGGGTCACTACTTGACCTGAGTCCACCAAGCAAATAGTAGCAGATTCAGAATTAAAGAAAAAAAAAAGAGGCTATTGATGGCACAGGCAGAGCCAGCAGCAAAGGGAAGATGACAAATGACATGTTGATAGGAGAGTCACAAATTGCTCACTGTGGCTGACGACCAGGTGTGAACAGAAGAGCAAAGGTAGGGAAGCCAGGTGCCCAACCAGGAAGCTGTGACTTCCTGCTAAGGGCGACAGGGGACTCTGCAGGAACCTATGGTGAGAGAGCTGGCTGGTGCAGGGGGCATGGGTGACATCTGCTGTGGAAACCCCTCTGAGGGATGACTGTAGCCTGGGCAGGAGCGAGGCCATGGGGTGGAAGGGAAGGCAGAGATGATGACAGACTGGAAGAGAGCGTCCCGTGTGGTGATGGGCAGGGGGTAGGGGTTGGGGCAGAGGTTTCAGCTGAGCATGTGTGTGTGGAGTCTCAAAAGACAACCTCTACTTGGCATTTCCTGGCTTTGGAGAGAAGGCTGGGCTAGAGCTATTGGTTTTGGAAGAGCTTTGGTGAGAGAGGAGAAGGATGACCTGGACAGACCTGGAAGAAGGGGTCTTTCAGATGGAAAAGCTTGCAGCAAGTCTTGGTGATGAGAAGATGCCACAAGGGGAAAACAGAAGGAACAGGCGTGCAAATGAAGAAACAAAAGTTGTTTTTTTTAAATTTCTTCACTGGGGAATTAATGTTTTACAGTCAACAGTAAATACAAAAGTTTGTATATGCATAACATTTCTCAGTTTTCCACATAACAATACAACCCCCACTAGGTCCTCTGTCATCCTTTCCAGGACCTGTACTATGCCCCCCACCCACCCCAGAGTTTTTTACTGTGGTGCAATATGCCAGCTCCAGTTCGGGTTCTATTTGTAAGAAACAAAAGTCTTAAGGACAAGTTAAAACCCATTCTTCCTCCACCACTGAGTAACCCTGGCCGGTAGTGTGACAAAGAAGGAAGGGGTGGCCTCACAGAGATGTCCTTGACAGAGCTCCCAAGGTGTCACTGGGCTGTCCTGGGGGACCCACTACCCAGCTAGGTGGCCAGGCTGTGTGCACCAGGTTTTCGCAGGCCTGGTGGTTAGTCAGCACAGGAAGCTCACCTGACACGTTGGCCAAGCCAGCAAGGAGGGGATTGTTAGCCACTATAGGAGGTGAAGAAACAAGCCATGATCACAACCCAATAAATGGAGGGGCTGGATTCCAAAAATGCCCTGAGTTTCTTTGCACGTCTGGGCTGAGAGTCTCTGCTTTACCCCCTCTTCCCAGGTAGCTTCCTTGCCTGAAACTTGATTGATCTATTAAGATTCCAAGCCTGGCCTCCAGTTTCCTGGGGAGGCTCCCTTCTCCTCCTCCTCCTCACCCTCCTCCTCCTTCCCCTCCTCTCCATCTCCTCTCCTCCTCTTCTTCCTCCATTTCTTTCTCTCCTCTTCCTCCTCCATCTTCTCCTCCTCCTCCTCCTCCAGTAGCTGTAAAGCCACTTAACCCTGCCCACCCTCCACCCCGCCACAAACCTTGGCTCTGAGAAACAGCCATGTTTCTGAGAAACAGGACGTGGCCTGTGGTTTGGTGCTGCCCTGGGGGTGAGGGAAGGCCTGGGGCCCTAGCAGGCACAATGGCATCTCTCTCTGGGGCAGGCTAGGCCTCCTCCTTCTTACCCTGGTCCCCGGAAGATGCCTCCTGCCTGCCTTCTCCTGCAGGCCCAGGTCACAGGAGATAAACAGGAAGTGCTATAGGAAGTTGGCTACGGATGCTGTGTGTGTGTGTGTGTGTGTGTGTGTGTGTGTGTGTGTGTCTGTGTGTGTGTGTGAGAGAGAGAGAGAGAGAGAGAGAGAGAGATGAGTTTCTATGTCCCAGGAGTTACAGAACTTCTAGAATAGGAACTGAAACTTAGACCTCTGCTCCTAAGCTCAGTCTAGCAGTCTGAATGACCACATGACATCCGAAGTCTCGCCCCAGCTCCACCTCTATCTACCCACAGACACTAATCAGAGCTCACAGGATTTAGTCAGAGTCACAGCAACCAAGAGCTGGGACTCTGATTACAACTCCAAGGGCCTGGCTCCTTGCCTACTTCTCCGTCATTAAGTCTTCCTTCCATGGTTTCCCTCTGCCCTCAGGATAATGTAAAAGCTCCTCATTCCAGCTCATCAAAGCCCAGTAGCATCCAGGGTCCAGCTGCTGACCTGCCTGAACAAGCTGAGATAAATCTGGGTCCCAGGAAGACATTAATCGGACTCTGATCCCATCCTCTCTCTTTCTCCCTCTACATGTCAGTCGACGTTTTCCTTTTTTTTTTTCTTTTCTCTCCTCCCCCTTTTTTTAAATTACCACCAGTGTTATCACTAGTGCCAGCACTACAAATCCTTGGCTCCTGGCAGCCATTTTTTTTCTTTTTACTTTACTTTTATTTGACAGGACAGAGAAATCGAGAGGGAAAAGGAGATAGAGAGGGAAAGAAAAAGATAGACACCTGCAGACACGAAGCATCTTCCATGCAGTTGGAGAGTGGGGGATTCAAACCTGGATTTTTGCCACTTCTGGACCCTTCAGTCAGCATTTTCTTTCCAACCAACTCTCACAAGAAGCAGACAGCTCTGTATCCCAAATCTCTCAACAAGATAGGGAACAGATGGCCAGGGAGTGACTCAGTGGCCTTGCAGACAGAAGGTTCTGGGTTCTATCCCTGTCAACCCACCCCAGAAAGAGAAGGTACAAGAGATATGCCCTTCTGATCCCAATAGAAAGACCCTGGAGGGTACCTGATTTATCCATTTTGGGTGATAAATAATCAATTTTGGATGATAAGGAATGGGGTATCAGAATCCCAAATGATGGGACTAAGGGAGCAGTTCCCTCCAACACAGGTATGGGCAGCAAACACATTATCACTAAAGGGACCTCTGTGGCCAGGCTGACCCCCCCAGGCCATTTCTTAAACATGTGTCCCTCTTCCACACCTTGAACATATTATTCCTGCTTTCTAGATGCCCTTCCCTGTTCTCAACTCCAGTAGATTTCTCCAGCAATGTCCTTGCCACAGATCTCAGGTGCAGATATCAATACTCCTATCTGAACACTGATGTGCTATGGATACTGTTAACTGCCCACCCAAGTGAGGATGGATACTTAGCACCTGGGATGGACTGCGAACGGCCTAGGCCACACTCATCTTGGCAAGCCAACTCTCCACTACCAGTGACTAGTTTTGGACCAGGTACATAATCCCCAGTTCTGGGCCAGGGGGAGTGTTTCTTCCTTATAGGAGAGAATCACATGAGGGGGAATGCTTTTCACTGCTGGTCTCCCTTTCCTGCTTTAGATACTATCAATAAAAGATGTGAGGGCTGGAGCTTCAGCAGCCATCTGTGACTGTGAGGCTGAGGCTGATGAAAGCCAGAGACACAGAGAGTTGTGTCCTCAATGACTCATACTAATCTAATCTGGTAGACCACCTACATTTCTTGTTAAGAAAACAACAGATGTCCTTAAAGCTTCTGCTGCTGCAGCAGTGCTGCCAGTGACCCACTCATAATCCCTCTCATCCCGTAACATTTTCATACACGTGGGCTCCCAGTGAGCTTTCATTCCCAATAGCCAACACCTGCTTCTCTTTGTCAGCAGACTGCCCTCAGGCAGCTGGAGCCTGCTTTGCCCATGGAAGGCCTGATAAGCATGGGAATCATGCCTGTCTTCTTCAAGGCAACACTCAGCCAGTTCTCCAGCCCCCTTGTCCCAGTTTGGACAGCTTTCAGTGCTCTGCACCACCCCAAGACTCTGGAAGGCTTGCCCTTCCCTCCCCTTTTTTTTGTCTCCTTTACTTTCCTACTAGATTTTGTAGTTTGTCATGGAAACACATTTTTCCCCTCAGGTTATTGCTGGAGCTCAGTGCCTGCATGATGAATCCACCGCTCCCAGTGACCATTTTTCATTTTCATTTATTATTATTTTTTATTATGGTAGAGAGAAAACAGGGCAAGAGAGGCAGAGAGAGAAAGTGAATGAGACCACAGTACCGAAGCTTCCTTCAGTGAAGTGGAAGCAGGGCTTGATCCTGGGTTTTGCACCTGGCAACACAGCACACTGTCCAAGTGAGCTATTTCACCAACCCTTGAATTCATTGTCTGTGCTGAGTAACAAATTGCCACAAATATAATTTTAAAATACAGTTTTTATTTCAGTTTGTAAAGGCTAGAAGCCTGGGCACAGTCCAGCTGGGTTCTCTGCCAGCCCACCAATCCAGGAGGCAGCAGGGGCTGCTGTCTCATCAGAGACTCTGCTAGGGAAACATCCCTTTTGTGTTTGCTCTGGTCAATAGCACTCATCACTTCATACTTACAGCACTGAAGCTTTTGTTTTCTTGCTGGTTATAAGCTTGGGGGTCAGAGGGTGGGGATGCAGGATGTCAGTGTCAGCTCCTGGAATACACTGCCTTATACAATACACCAAGTTTATTATTGTATTTTATTTTATTTTGCCACCAAGGTTATTACTGAGTCTCAGTGCTTGCACAACTTACATTCTTAGTGGTCATTTTTTTTCTTTTTCTCTATTTTCTGATAAAGGCAGAGAGAAATGGAGTATGGAAAGAGAAAGAGATACACTTGCAATACTGTTCCACCTCTTGTGAAGTTTCCCCCCTGCAAGTAGGAACTAGGGAACCCAGATCCTCAGGCATGATAATGTGTGCACTCTACCAGGTATACCACTGCCCTGCCCCAAAACTAACTCTTTAAAATCCAATGGCAGAGTGGACTCCAGAGAGGGTTTAACTTAAGTGTAAACCAGGCCCACCAGGATAATCTCCCTTCTGAGTCACTCAAGATTTGGGACCTTGATGACATTCGCACAATTTCTTCACTTTTTCTATATTCTACTGACTAGAAGCAAATCAGTCAGAAAGGTGGCACAGTAATCCTGTCCAACAAGAAGGAGTGAGGCCCACCCAGCCCTCCAGATCAGAGCTTGCCCCCACCAGACACTGCTCCAACTACTTCCCTTCCCCCTTGTGTTCCTGAGTCCTTCTCAGTAATCATGTGGGTTGGGGGGGGTGCACAGGCTCAGTGAGGTTAAGGGACTTTCCCAAGATTGCACAGTGGTGACCTCAGAGCTTCCAGCCAGGTTTATTAAACTCCTGAGCCTGAGGCAGAAGGTATGTGCTTTTTTTTTTTTTTTTTTGACACCTGTAGACCTGCTTCACCGCCTGTGAAGCAACTCCCCTGCAGGTGGGGAGCCCGGGGCTCGAATGGGATCCTTACACCGGTCCTTGCGCTTTGTGCCACGTATGTTTAACCGTTGCGCTACTGCCCAACTCCCTAGTATGTGCTTTAACAGAGGCCAGAAGTGCTTAGGAGTCCACTCAGGTCCTCAAGGGCACCTGAGGCAGAGCAGGATATGGTCAGGGCTAGAGCAGGGTCACAGAGCAATGGCAGAATTTAGTTATTGGACAATAAGCACCTGGCCGAGGTGGGGAGGTGAGAGTCAGGGTGTTTGGCCACTGTGTAGGGGGTTAATATCAAGCAAGGCTGGGAGAAAGGTGACTGGAGTGGGAAAGGGGGCAGGACCTAGTCTGTAACATCACTACATGAGGGGTCAAAGTTCTTTCTGAAGGCAGTTCAGGAGGGTGTCAGTTCTTCTAGAAGGATCCATGACAGCATGTATGTGTGTGGAGGGGGGCTGTTCAGAGTTCTGTGGCCTCAAATGGCCTTTCCCGAAGCCCTCAGGGTGGAGGGGGTGGGTGAGCAAGACTGAGCCCATTTTGTGGACAAGGACACTGGGGCCAGATGAAAGGGCACTCACTGAGAGTAATGGGGCCCCATTGTGGGGACATAATGCCCCACCTCAGTTATGGGGTGGGGAACATTTTCCCCCTGAAGACCATGATTCATTCACCCCCTGCATATCCCACATTCATGCAACAAAATAAGCACAGGAGTTACTCAACATGAGAATTCTGGAGTCCTAGTGATGAGATGGCCCTGAGGGTTAGAGCATCAACTTGCATGTCTGAGGCTTTAGAGGCTACAGGTTCAATTCCCTGTCAGAGCTGGTGGAGCTCTGGTCCCCCTCCTTCCTCTTATGGTCTCTTATAATAGATAAACACATTTGTTGTTGTTGTTGTTGTTATTTTAATGTGAATTCTGGGGTCTTGGGCCCAGTGGTTTTGATTAAACAAGAGTAGAGTGGGACCTTGCACTAATGTTAACCAAACACCTCCATGAAGGGCATGAAGTAGCATGAAGGGCCAGGCTATACTTTCCGAAACTCTCCAGACAGAAGCATCCAAAACCACGTAGAACATTGATCCCTCCGCCCCCACCCCTGCTTCTCCATCTCCCACGACTTTCTCGTGGCTGCCTGGTCACAGCCTGACCTCATCACAACCCTTCAGTCCTTCCTTCCCTGACATGGAGACCCTACCCAACTTTCTAAGGGCAAAAGTGATCTCTTCTCTCCTCTGCTCAAACCTCTCCCATGGCTCCCCATTGCTCTCGGGTGGGAGGCCACGTTCCTCTCCTGTCAGGCTGGCCCAGCTCCGGAGGATGTGACACATCACACTTCTGCGACCTTGTTTCTTTGGCTCGTGCTGCCTTTTTCTGAGCCCCTGGTGACCACCTTCTCTGAACTGAGTCTTCCCTCTGCAAAGCACTTGCTTCACCCCAGGGCTGGCACACACCTTTCTTCTGTAACCCATCCCGGGGACATCTTAAGAGCTGATTGACAGGATGAGGTGAGGGTTACGTGAAAGAGGAAACGAGACACAGAGCGCCCCTGGTTTCCAGGTTGGAAAAGGATTCGAACTCGGGCGACTGCCCCGGAGGCTGCACTTCCCTGAGCGGCCGGCAGGGGGCGCGCGGCCCAGGGGGCGGGAGCGGGGGCGGGGGCGCTGGAAGAAGGCGGCTTTGATTCGGCTCCCGGCGGGGACCCAGACGCTAATTAAAGTCGCCTGGCCGCGGGGGCGGCGGGGCGGGCACAAAGCGGGCTTTGAGCTGCGCGGGGCACAGGGGCCGCTTGTGGGACGTGTTTGTTTGTGCTCGTAAAGCGCGGCTGCACAGCGGTGCCCGGACCGAGGGGGGAGCTGGCCCGAAAGGGCCCTTGAGGCCACGGCGCCGCCCCGCCGGCTGCTGGCTGCTCGGCCGCCCCTCGCCATCCTGAAGCGCCTCAGTTTCCCTGCGTTCTGAGGGCGCCCGTCCTGATCTTGCAACCCAGTGGTCTGCTGAGAATTAGTGTTTGTTTTGTAAGCGTTTTCTGCATTCTAGGCCTCTCTTAATATCCCTATCTTTACTCTTTTTTTTGACCAGAACATTGCTTATGGTGGTGCTGGGGATAGATCCTGGGACTTAGGAGCCTCAGGCATGAAAAAGTCTTTTGCGAAACTCTTATGCTTTCTCCCTAGTCCAATATCTCTGTTTTACAGAGGAAGCCCTGGGGGTGGAGTGCTTAGAACACACAGTTCTTGTCTTTCTTTTTTTAAATCAGTTAATATTTTTTAAATATTTTACTTATTTATTTTGGATAGAGATAAATGGAGAGGGAAGGGGAGATAGATAGATAGACCTGTAGCACTGCTCCACCACTTGTGAAGCTTACCCCCTGCAGGTAGAACCCTGGTCCTTGTGCACTGTAATGTGTGCCTTCTACTGGGTGTGTCACCACCTGGTTCCTGACACACTTTCTTTCTTTTTTGCCTCCAGGGTTATCAGTGGGGCTCAGTGCCCAAACTACAAATCCACTGCTCCTGGTGGCCATCTCCCCCCTCCCCCCAGTGTTGTTGTTGCTGCTACTGTTGTCATTGTTGGATAGGACAGAGAGAAATTGAGAGAAGTGGTGAAGACAGAGGGGGAGAGAAAGGTACCTGCAGACATGCCTTACGGTCTGTGAAGCTTCCCCCTGCAGGTGGGGAGCTGGGAGCTCAAACTGGGATCCTTGGGCAGGTCCTTGAACTTCACACTATGTGTGCTTAACCCAGTGTGCCTTGCCTGGACACACTTTGTAAACACACTTTCTAAATGAAAGAATCAGGCCTGGAATCCAGGACTGTGACACCTGCAGATGGGAGCAGAGCTGGGGGCGAGGTAGGGTTCATCGGGGATTTTCTTGTCCAGAATCCCTGCTCTGAGATCTGCTGCAGTGAATTCCCCAAACTAGAGGTGTATGGGGGCAGTGGGCTGCTAACTGGACTCCATGGAGCCCCAACCTCTGTGGTCACAGAAACACCAACACTTGGGTTCAGGTTCTCCCCTCTTGAAGGGGAACTTCTGGGGCCTGTGAGTCTCCTTTACCCACTTCTCACCTGATTTCCATTCACCCCTCAGTGGTCAGCTCAGCAAGCGTCACTCTCATGCAGACTCCTCTTCAACTCGGGACACCTGGTACAGTGGAAAGGAGGGACCCCGAGCCATTGCCTTCCCTGCTAGCCTATAGAGGCTTTGAAGTTGGGCTGTAACAGGCCTATGCTGGTCTCTTTGTCCTCACAGACATGCAGGTGGGAGACTGGGTTCACTGCCCCAGAGAGGTGAGGCTTGAGGTGACACACCAGGCAGTGGATAGTTCTCATAAGTGGGACAAGTGGGGAAGTGCCCCCCACCCTGAGATGGGGCCTCTAGTATCCTGAAGTGTAAACTTCTCCACCTCCCTCCACCTCACCCCACCCCCATTGCTGTGTGATGGATGATGGGGAAGGGCTCCCCCTTTCCTAGCCACCTGTGAGGATATCCCCACATGTGAGCAGGAGGACAAGGAAGGCGGCGGCGGGTTGTGGGGGGGGCTGCCCCAAGACTCCCTCCTTGAGCTTGGGAGCCAGAGCTAACACAGAGACACTATTAACACAGAAATCATAAACATGTCTTCTAAAAATAGCCCTGCTGGCAAGGCCCACCTGGCACGGGGTGCACCTTTGCGGCCGCTGGCCTGCCCACCTCGGTCTGTCAGCAAGTGTGTCACCGGGCCCTCCCCCATCACCACAAGGTTCCATCCTGGGGATAGACCCTATGAGAGGAAGCTTGCTGGGATCTGATGGGGGAGGCAGTGCTGCTCATCGGGAGCACCACGTGTATCTATGGGGGAGCAAAGCTGGAGTGATGGCTAAACTCTTGCAGCTGAAAATAATCCAGAGAGAGCAAAAGTACTCAGAAGAAGAAGGAGCATGAGGCGCAGGGGACAGACGCCAGATTGTGGTTCCATGGTCATGTGGCCCATGTGGGGTGGACACACCTCCATCCTCCAACCAGTCCTCAGGACCTCAAAGCCAAGAAGCAGCCTGAGTACTCATCTTATTACATGCTTCCATTTGGACAAATGAGGAAATTGAGGCCCAGATGGGTGACACAACTTGTCTTGGGTCTCTGGGTAAGCCAGTGGCATGGCTGGGCTGGACGTCGGGTCTCTGTGGTGATGCTCTTTCCATCAGGCCCCTGGGCCTCCCTCTCTGTTCGCTCGTGTAATGGTCAGTATTAGTAAGGCTCTCAAAGCATTGCATTTCCATTGTTGGTTTACTTAGAAAAGATTTACTGAACATCAGGGCTGGAGAGAGAGCTTAATTAACAGCATTAGTGACTCTCACATCCAAGGCTCCTGCTTTGAGCCCCTATATCGCATGTGCTGGAGTCGTGCTCTGACTTCTCTCAATGTGAAGCTCTGACTATCATTAGATAACACAAGTAAAAGATTTCCAAAGCATCTGTTGTGTGCCAGACAGGGCTCATGGAGGCCAACAGGACAATCAGTCCTCTGATTTCCAGCAAGTTCTGTTATAATGTAACGGCAAGATGTTCGGATGGGCACAGGTTCTGCTGTGTTCAAGGTCCTTCCAAGGGGCACAGGGAGTGATGCGGGATAAAGCACTGGACTCTCAAGCATGAGGTTCTGAGTTTGAGCCCTCACAGCAGATGTGCCAGAGTGATGTTCTGGTTCTCTCTCCCTTTCTCTCTTTTCTGATTAATAAATAATTTTTTTAAAGAATGGAAGAAAACTTACAAAACAATGCATATTGTTTTTCTCAGGTTACCATTGAGGGAGTCAGGGCTCAGAACAGTTAACACTTATCTGAGGCTACCCAGTGCAGCAGATACTGAAATTTCTCCCATCTGCTTCAGAGGGCCTTGGGCTCCATGCACATGAATGGGGATGGCCAGTCACTTGGTCCTGAAACGCCCTGGCCTGGATATCCCATGGACTGGAGCTAAGAGAAGAGAGACCCAGGGCCAGCTTCACCAACTTGCCCACAGTGCTCTGTAGTGGCTGGATTCAGTGGCATTCTTGGGCCTGTCACATGGGTATATCTAAAGCCCCCAGGAAGCCTGGCTGCTTCCCATGAGGGAGCATCATCCTGCTCTCCCTGACCCTTCTGCAATTTCATCTAGCCAGTCACAGGCATCCATTGCTGGGTTAGGAAACTATAGAGCTGGTGCCTCTCCCTGCCCCCCAGCGGCCTGCTCAGCCTCTCTAGAATGGAGGGCTAGTGACAGTTAGAGATGCAAACACATGTGGCCTACCTGGGCCCTTGGCTTGATTCCACTTCTGCACTGCCCACTTGCCACTTCGAACTTTCCAGAATTCCATGATGCAATGCCTGCCTTTAGTCTGCCCATCAGCCCTACACCTTGTGGGCTGACAGGGATCTGACCAAGGGCCCAAGGAAGGAGTGACTTGGCTCTTCCACTCTGCTCACAGGCTAGAGAACTCGGCTGTACTTTCGGTGTCTCCTGCCTCCGAGAACCTGCTCACTGTACACAACCTTTTTTGTTTGTTCCTTTTCTTATGTAGCTTTGGGAATGAATTCAGGGCCTCACATATGTGTAAAGCCCCTCTGAGTGGCTTCCCCACTCCAATGGTTTTCATTTTTCTTATTTAAAGAGAGGGGAGAAGAGAGAGAGGAGAGACACCTCTGCACTGCTATCTATTGGTACCATCCAGGCTGCCCCATGTGGTGCTGGAGTTTGTACCGGGATCCCATGCATGGCAAAGTTTTTGTAGTACTGGGTGTGCCACCTGCTGACACCTACACACATTCTCTCTTGTGAAAATGTCCACTCTGAATAGCTCAACTGCCAGTCTTGAGTGGCATGTCCCTTCCACACTGAGCCCCAACCCCTAGGCTCAGTCTAGCTGAGGCTAGTGCTCTGTGAGGAGGGCTGATGGGCAAGCAGAGACAAACCCCAGCTGAGGGCATGAAGGAGACCCACTGCCCTCCTCCCCTCCAGTATTTCTCCTGGTGAGGCAGTTTCCCAAACCCCTTTCAAAGAAGCAGTGCTGGGCAGGTGTCTGATTGGAACCAGAAGTGGGGATAGTGCCAGTGTGCTGGGCCCCAGTGTGGCCTCTGGAACAGTCTGCCCAGTGAGGTGAAATTAGCTCATCAGTGCTCCCTCCAGGCATCTGGGCTGGGGCTGGTCATTGAGGAGAGAATGACAGAGGAGGGCAGGAGAGTATGGAGTTTTTGGAAGGCTGGCTGCCCTTCCCTATCCTGGGTCAGGCCTTCACACCATGCCAAGATGGCTTGAGAGGGTCTGTGTTACTTTGCACTCAAAAGGGTTGTCTAGTCAACAGACTCATCTCTTGAAGGGGTGAGGGGAGGGGTGGTCAGTGGGAGCCCAGATAGTGGGGAGGGAAGTGGAGCCAAGATAAGGGAGGCCAAGTCACAAGTCACTGAACTAGAAGAGGCTGAGGTCAGAGCTGCAGGTGCTATTAGAGGCCACCACTACAGCCCTGGCCAGCAGAGCTGCAGAGTAGACACTGAGCTCAACAGGCCGTGCTGCCTGAGAAGTCCCTCTGTGACTCCTGCCGTCCCCATGGTGGGTGTCTGGTCCTTGTGATCTAGGCACTCAAATTTCTACAGAGATGCAGCTAGGGTACTAACTGCTTCTTGACCCAGATAAGCTCCATCTTCCCATCTGGAAACTGTGGAGACTAGCCCCAGTTTCTTCATGTCCTCCCACTAGACGTGATGTTGACGGGGGGAGTCTGTGAATAAAGTGAGATCACATGTTGGAAAACGCATGGGAGCTCAGCATCAAGTTAGTTCCGCGTGATTCATCCTGCATGACCTCACCCTCATGAGAACACCAAATGGCAGAGCCTTGCCTTCTTTCGCCCTCAGGTTAACAGATGATTTGGGCTTTCAGTCTGTGGGTACAGCAAAAGCCCCATTGGGTACCTAGCAGCATTGGGATCGGGAATGAACACTAGAGGAAACAATGACAGTGAAGTCCTTGGAGGACTCGAGGTGTGTCTGGGAGGTGAGAATACTCCCCCACCCCTCTCCTTGCTATCACTCAGTGAATCCTTTGCCCTCATGAGGAGGTTGGTATTGTCTCTACCTTAGCAGTGAAGAAACAGGTTCTGGGAGGCTACTCCAGCATCACACTGCTTGTGGTCACTGGGCGAGAGGCAGGAGGGGCTGCTCTGAGGCCAATGGTCATAATAGTATCTCTATTGCCTGTGGGATCTATGAAAAGGGGGCTTCCCAATGGCCCCTCCTTGCAGTCTTCTCTGGCCTGCCTCATTCACTCCCTCTCTAGTCAGAAGTGCAACCTCTATGTGTGCACGTAACTCACTCATGAGAAAAACCTTAAGCTTTGGGGCCAGGAGACACCTGGTCTGGTAGTGCATGCACCAGGTCCCTGGGGTCAGACCCTGGCACCACACAGGAGCAGCAGGGAAGCTCTGTGGATAGTGGAGCAGTGCTGAGTTGTCTCTCCTCTCTGTGTCAGTCTCTCCTTCATTCTTCCACTATCTTTCTCTTTCCCTCTAAAACATCAAAGAAATTAGCTCTGGAAGTTTGTGATGCCAGTGGAGCATTCACAAAAACAAAACCCATGAGCTCTGTGTTTGACCAGGTGGGAAGAATGAATGTCCTTCCATGTGATCCTCCTGTGGACCAAGTCCCCAAGTTATAGCAGTGGTACCCAGTGCGAGCCTGGGGTATTTGCTGCAGGCACGGGCCTTCCCCCACGCCATGGGTAAGAGTGAGTCCTTTTCCTGCACATCTTATTTTTCTTTTCTTTTCCCTTTTTAAAGATTTGTTTTGGGTGGGGGTAGATAGTGTAATGGTTATGCAAAGAGACTCTAATGCATAGGCTCTAAAGTCCCATGTTCAATCCCCTGCACTACCATAAACCAGTGCTGATCAGTGTCTGGTTAAATATTTTTTGTTTGTTTGTTTATTTTTATGAGAGAGAGACCAGAATAACACTCAGCTCTGGTCTGTGGTGGTGCAGGTGGTCTGTGGTGCATTGGTCCTCAGGCCTGCAAGTCCTGCGCTAGGATGTTGAGCTGACTTCCAAGCTATTTTATTTCATCTGTACATTCAGTGTCATCATTAGCCAGCCTACTGACCTAGAGGCATAGATTCCAGAACCTTGAGAGGCTTGCTCAAATTCACAAGATTAGTAAATAGTGGATCTGGACCACTGTTCTTTGTTTTCTGATCCCATAGCAGCCTTTCTGGGTAAAGATCAATGTCTGTGTCTAAAGCCAGCAAAATAACTCACTTGGATAGTGTGTTGCTTTGCTATGTGCAGGGCCCAGATTCAAGCCTGGGCTCCACCACATTGAAGGAAGTTTCTGTGCTGTGGTGTTCTCTCTCTCTCACTCTCTCCCTCTCAACTTTATCTCAAAAGTCAGCACAGAACAGTGACATCCTCTGCCCCCAGAGGTGGAAAAAAAAAAAAAAAAAAAATATATATATATATATATATATATATATATATATATATAATAAAATAAATAAAGTCTTTGTCTGCGACTGAGTGAGAACACAGCTGCAATGAACAATACTTGCACATAAAAGGTCCTAGGTTCAGTCTGAGCACCAATAGCCAAAGCAACTTGTTAAATATATATATGGATTCTGGTCTCAACTCTATCACCAACTGAATGACTTGGGCAAGTTCTTTTCCCCTGTGTGCCTCAGTTTCCTCATCTACCTAATGAAAGACTGAGCATCCTGCTCTAATATTCTATGATGATGTCTACTTGCTATCCTTCAAGCCACAACACTTTTGAGAGTGAGAGGAAGTGCCAGACTGTGGTGCACCTAGTTAAGCACTTGCATTATAGTGCAAAAGGACCCAAACTCAAGCCCCTGGTCCCCACCTGTACAGGGAAAGCTTCACAAGTAGTGAAGCAGGACTGCAGGTCTATGTCTTTCTCTCTCTACATCTCCCTCCCTCTCAATTTCTCTTTGTCTTTATCTAATAATAAATAAATAAAAAGACTTTTAAAATAACAAAAAAAAATTTTTTAAATAATTACCTCAGAATGACAGGTTTTATTCAGGAAGATTGTGGCAACACTGGGAAGTCTAATTACTTCACCCTTAACAGATTCATTATTTCCTAGCCCTCCAAATAGGAAGGCAGAATAACACTCATGCATCACCCCCCCCCCAAGGAAATATGGTCACTTCCTAATCCCTGAGACCCAAGAGCATGCTAGATTACATGACACAGGGAGTTAATTTTTCAGATTAACTAACCTTGAAACTGGGAGATTATCATGGATTATCTGGTGTCCCCAGTGAAATCACAAGGATTTAATGAATTGAAGAGGGAAGTAGAGGAACAAATAGCAGAGTAAAACTCTGTAGAAAGGGAGTGAACAGTCATTGTTGGCTTTTTAGGTGAGAAGGGTCACAAACAAGAACTGTGGCAATCTACAAGGAAGAAAATGAAGAAAATGAGTTATCCCTTCGTGCTTCCAGAAAGGGATAAAAACCTGCCAGTGTTTTGATTTTTTTTTTTTTTTTTTTGTCTTCAGGGTTATTGCTGGGGTTTGGTGCCTGCACCACGAATCCTCTGCTCCTGGAGGCTTTTTTTTTTCTTTCCTTTTTGTTGCCCTTGTTGTTTTATCATCGTTGTGGTTATTATTATTATTGTTACTGATGTCATTGTTGTTGGATAGAACAGAGAGAAATGGAGAGAGGTGGGAAGACAGAGAGGAGAAGAGAAAGATAGACACCTGCAGACCTGCAGACCTGCTTCACTGCTTGTGAAGCGCCCCCCCCCCCACAGGTGGGGAGCTGGTGGCTCGAACTGGGATCCTTACACTGGTCCTTGTGCTTTGCACCATGTGCGCTTAACCCGCTGCGCTACTGCCTACCTCCCCCATTGTTTTGACTTTATTCCAGTGAGACTCATGTTGAACTTCTGATCTCTGGGAACATAAGATAACAAATATAAATATGTACTGTTTTAAATAATTTAGTTTTTGGTGGTTTGTAGGAACAATAGAAAATATATGCACTCAGTACAGTTCAGTGAGTCCTTTTGGATAGCTGTCCCATGAGTGCTTTGGAATATAAGAGAACTTGTCTGAGCTCCAGGAGAGAGCTAGATTCTGTTCTTTTCTGGGATATCAACTTACCCTGGGACCTTGAACAAGCCTGACAATTCCTCTTGGGCCCCAGTTTTTTTTCTCTATAAAATGGGGCTGGCACTTTTGCCTCATCTACCTAGGTGGAAGATATCCAACATAAAGAGATTCATCTGTGCTCAGCTCTGTGCTGTGAGACCTAGATGAAGCAGACCTGCTGCACCACCAGACAAATGAGGAAACCAATGTGGAAGTAGGTCATTCACATACAATCTGATGAGCACAAAAATAGATGATACAGAGAGAAGTGTATAGGTTCATCTGCTGGGGTGGGGGTAATGGGCTGTCAGAGAAAGTTTCTTGGAATAGGCGACACTGGAGTCGGACCTGAAAGAGTGAGAAGGTGTTAGACAGGAAAAGCAGACAAGGGCAGAGAAGGAGGTAAGAAAGATCCAGACAACAGACAGCAGCAGCAGCAAATACCACAGATGTGAATAAGCACAGTCAGGGACAGAGGTACAAGCAGCTTGGTGGAGTTGACTTGGAAGAGCTGCGTGTGTGAGGATTAAGTGGGATGACAGGCAAAGGCATGACGCAAGCATGAGGCTGCAGCATTGTTCTGAGCATCCCCTGGAACAGTACTGGGTCAGGGGTTTGCAATGTGAAATTCCTCTTGACCTGGCTTGAAATGATCCCCTTTAGTTATCTCATCCTCCCGTTTCTCTAGTCATGTGCCAACTTCCCCAGCCTTCTGGTGGGACTGAGGCCGTGCAAAATCACAGCCACTGCAAAGAAGCCGGCATGACCTCAGGAGCTGGGTTTCATCATTCTGAAATCATGTTCCTGGCCTTCACCAGAATCAAAATGGTGGGGAGACGAGGGTGGGAAAGCAGAATGTGTGGCAGCAGGCTGGAGGAGAAAGCAGCTGGGGCCAGCAGGGAGGGGGTGAGACTGCAGTTTGGTACTTCCCATGGTGCTATGTGACCTCAGGCCAGGTCCTTGTCCACTCTGGTTTTTTCTGAGCAGCCGGGGTCTTTGGTGCCATTACAAAGGTCTGTTCCAGTGGAATTCTTCTGTGTTTTGTGGTGGGCAAGAACCCTAGGGCTCTTCTAGCTGTTCTTGTGGGTGCTACTCAGAAGTGTCCATACCTTCAGTGCAGTCATGCCTCTGTGAACCATGTAGAGGCCTCTGGCTTCTCTGTCAAGTTCAAATTCACAGAGATTTCTCTAAATTGGGCCACCTGGCTTAAACTTCCCAGATGTAATCCTATTTGCATCATGACTTCTCAGTCAGGAGTTGTGGGTGGTGCTGGGAGAATTGATTTGCTAAGCTTAATCATTACTAAGTACCACAGATTGAGGCAGAGGGCTTAAACAATAGAAATCTATTTCCTGAGAGAGACTGGCTGGGAGTGTGGATTGACCTGTCAACGCCCATGTTCAGCGGGGAAGCAATTACAGAAGCCAGACCTTCCACCTTCTTCATCCCACAATGATCTTGGGTCCATACTCCCAGAGGGCTAAAGAATAAGAAAGCTCTCAGTGGAGGGGATGGTATACGGAGGTCTGGTGGTGGGAATTATGTGAAGCTGTACCCCTCTTATCCTATGGCTTTGTCAATGTTTCCTTTTTCAGCCAGGGGCTTGAAATGGGATCTTTATGCTGGTCCTTGCACTTTGCGCCACGTGTGCTTAACCCGCTATGCTACCGCCTGATTCTCGGGTTTTTTTTTTAAATAATTTTTAAAAGATTCATTTATTTATTTATTCAATGAGCAAAAGGGTGGGAGTAGATAGCATAATGGTTATGCAAAAGGTTTTCAAGTCTGAGGATCTGAAGTCCTAAATTAAGTCCCTGACACCACCATAAACCAGGGTAGAACAGTGATCAATTTGAGACAGAGACAGACAGAGAGAAAATACTGGTCTGGTATATGATTGCCAAAGATCACATCTGATCTCTCATGAATGTAGGTCTTATACCTTACCACCACTGAGGCATTGTGTCCTAATTTCTTAAAAGGACACTAAATTGGATTAAGATTCACTCTGATGGTCTTACATAATCGTCTCTTTGGGACTGGATGGTGGCTCACCTGACAGAATGAACCTTATACCTTGTGTAAGGACTGGAGTCAAGTACCCCCACACTCCCCACTGTTATCCACGTTCAAGAGGGAAGCTTGATGAGTGTTGGAGTGCTGCTGTAGGTGTCTCTCTGTTTCTTGCTCCCTATTTCTGTCTCTCGCTCTCTATCAGAAAGAAAGAAAAAGGGGGGGGGGAAAGGCCACTGGGAATAGTGGGATAGTCATGCAGATAATGAGCCCCAGCAGTAACCTTGGTAACAAAAACAAATAAAATAACATAATCATTTCTCCAAGTACAGTCACATTTTGAGATACTGGGGGTGGTGGTGCATGACTTAAAAAATTTTTTATTGATTATTTTTAATATATTTAAGTAATAAATCATCTTTAAAACTATTTTATGATGGGAGAGGGAGAGAACAAGAACACACCATCTCTGGCTTATAGTGGTGCCAGGTATTGAACCTGGAACTTCAGAGCCTCAGGCATGAAAATTTGGCATACCACCATTGTGGTATTTTTACCCAGTCCTGCAATATTCATTATATAATGTTTTACCTATTTTTACAAACTTTTGGGTAACATTTATTTATTTATTAGCAAGAAAGACACACAGAGAGCAGACAGAGAGAACTACCAGAGCAATGCTTAGCTATGGTTTATAGTGGTGGCAGGGATTAAACCTGGGACCTCAGAGCCGCAGACATCAAAGTCTGGTGCACAGCCACTGAGCTACCTCCCCAGCTTCAACATATAGATTCTGAGGGAACACAATTCAGCCAGTAACACTGCACTTTGGAGTCACTAATGGAACTTTTCTGAATATAGATGTCCGGATGCTTCCCCAGAGGGTATGTGTGTGACCTCCACCCAGGTGGTGCTTTGCCTGCTGCTTGCTAACTTCTTAGTGCCTCCAGCTGCCCCCAGCATGCTGCACGTGCTCAGGAGTGTTCTTGTGGCATGAATGGGTGACTCAGTCAGCTTGGAAGTGAACTCATGTGTTTATCATTTAGAAAAATACAGGAGGCTCAGAACAACAGGAGTGTTGAATTTGATTCCTTCAGGCTCAACCCCAGCCCCCTGACCTCTATCCTCTACTGGGTAAACCATTAGAGTGCTTCTAGCAGCCACTTTGGCCATATCTCTCCTCTGCTCTAAACTTATCAATGATTTCCTCTTTAACAGTCTATTTGAAACACTAACTTGCTGTGATGTTGTAATTTATAGTAAAAAATAGGTATTTGGTCTTTGTCCTGGTGTAGCACACAACTCCTAAAATCCCTGAAATTTTCTAAATAATGACAGTGGTAAAGGTGTCTTCTATTGTTCTTCAGAAACCCTCTTCAGCTACACCTGAGGAGCTGCCTGGGAGTGTGTGTGTGCGTGTGGGGGACCAAACCTGGGACTGGAGGGAGGCAAATATCAGCCTCACATCCAACCCTTACTTGAGGGAAGGGAGGGCTGGCCGGAGGCTTAATCCATTACCAGTGACTGGCGATTAATCAATCATTCCCATGAAGCCTGCACAACAGTCCGTAAACTGCCGGGGGAAGGGAGAGTTTGAGATCCTTGGGCCCACGACTGCCCCCATGCACCGGGAGGAGATTGTACCTCACCCTCTCCATTTTCACGGAAGCTTTTGTGCTTAGGATCCTTCCAGATCCCACTCATCTGCTCCTCCTTATTTGGAGGACTAAACCTGGAAATATTAAGTAAATGCTCTGAGTATTAGGAGGCGCTAGAGCAAATCAGTATATATTGAGGAGCTGATGGTGGGAAGTTTCCATTTAGCAGAAGGACCCGAAGCGCAGGTGTGGGGCCCTCTCGCGGGACTGAGGCTTCTCACGAGACTGCGCCCTGCTGCGAGATCCGCTGCCATCTTTGGCCAGGTGGCTTTTCCCCGAGGGAGAAAGGCCCGGGGACTGTTTGGGACCCCGCGTTCCCTGTGTGTCCCCTAGCACACTGGCGACACGTGTCTCCTGTGACAGTAGCCCCGGCAGGCCGGGAGGGCCGGCGTGGTAAGTGTTGTCTGTGCCAGGCCCGCCCCAGCCCAAGGCCTCGGCCGGCGCATGTGGTGAGGGAGGACAGATGCTGGGGTGGCGGCGGTGTAGGGCCTGCGCCTTCGGGACGCCTCCCGGGTTGTCACAGGCGAGTCTTTATTTTTTTTTAATTTATTTTCCCTTTTTGTTGCCCTTGTTTTTCATTGTTGTTGTAGTTATTATTGCTGTTGATGATGTTGTCTTTGTTAGATAGGACAGAGAGAAATGGAGAGAGGAGGGAAGACAGAGGGGGAGAGAAAGACAGACCCCTACAGACCTGCTTCACAGCTTGTGAAGTGATGCCCCTGCAGGTGGGGAGCCGGGGGCTCGAACCGGGATCCTTAGGCCCGTCCTTGTGCTTTGCGCCACGTGCGCTTAACCCGCTGCGCTACCGCCCGACCCCCACAGGCGAGTCTTCCTCGGCTCACTCACACCGGCCTTGGTGCTTCAGCCCCTTTGCTATTCCAGCACCTTCGCCACCAGGTGCCATGGCCACGCAGCCCGGGTTAGTGTTGGGAAGCAGGGCGGCGGAGGGGCGGTGGAGAGTCCTCCCTCCCAGCTGAGTGCAGCGGGGTGCGTGGGGACCTGGGTGGAGGGGCCTGGGGAGCCCCCCAGGTGAGTGCGTTGGAAAGTCAGCTCGGCTCCCCCGGGGGCCCTGGTTGAGGGGCATCTGGGAGCTGGCGGCGCAGGTGGGGCCCGAGCTAGGAGCCGCCTGGCGCCCTGACCTTTAGGCGGGACCTTGCCTCGCTAGGCCTCGGGGTAGGGGGGCTAGGTGGCTCCTGAGTCCGATCTGGCACTGGCCTGGGAGGTTTGAGGCCGAAACTTCAGCCTCACAGGGCTGCTGCCTCACAGGGCTGGCTCCAAGCTGCACACAGACTGCAGGCGGCCGGGCCTGGAAAGAGGTGGAAGCAGCTTCCCCAGCCTCCTGGCTGGACCTAGCCCAGAGGTGCTGGCCGGCTGTAATGAGGCTGGCCACCCGAGGAGCTGTAGACAGCCTGGCCTGTTCGGTAGTGAAGCTTCTCTGCCTGACCCGGAGGGGATGCTCCCAAGTGTGGCCGGGAGGAGGAGGGGCTTGGCGGCACCCTCGACACCTCCTGGAACTCGGAGGAGCACATCTGGCCTGAAGAAGCTCCAAGCCGCAGGGCCCCAGGCACAGGTCGCCAGCCAGGTCAGCAATCTTTATTGGCCCTACACTCCCTGGGTCTCGCCCAGCCAGGGCAGGGCCTGCTGTCTCCATCTGTGCTTGTTACCGGTCAGACTCAGTTGGTGAAGACAGGTCTCCTGGGAGAAGCCACTTGGCCCCTCTCTGTTGTTTGCTTCTCGAAGTTGGAAAAGCTACCTTGTGCACCTGGTAGTACTTGCTGGCACTAGTTTCTTTTTCTTTTTCTTTTTCTTTTTCTGGTGTGTTGTGTGTGTTTTTTAGAAACAAAAAGCTACCCCCTTGCTTTCTGCAGTCAAACGATTTTATTGGCCTTTTACCTCTCTCACTGCAAAAATAACTGTTATTATTATAGTTTCTTGCATAGGATGAATCTTGTAGTATACAAAACACTATTTTAGGTGCCAGTTGAGAAGGAACAAGGCTGATTGCCCCTGCTTTCATATAGTTGAGAAAACAGAGCCTCAGACCGTCCAGATTCTTAAGGCCACATGGCAAAATTTAGCTAAAACAGAATTTGGGTCCTCAGATTTAAGCTTACATTCCCACCACCACCTCCCCACCCACTCTGAACTGCATACCCCTTTATGTCAGGCACTTTCCAAAAAACAAAGGGCAAAAATCCAAACTGTCTACCCTCTGCTCTTCGTAACTTTTGCCCTTAATGAACATACCCAACACCTTAACACCAAGCCTTTGACTCACACCTATGATTCCTTGTGCATCTGGGGATCTTCACTCCTCTCAGCCTCTCTACTCACCAGCTGGGCATTTCACTTTGTGCTCCCAACTCTATAATAAATGGCACGGTCATACTGTACAAACAAACAAACAAACAAGGACCGTCGTAAGGATCCTGGTTCGAGCCCCTGGCTCCCCACCTGCAGGGGAGTCGCTTCACAGGTGGTGAAGCAGGTCTGCAGGTATCTAGCTTTCTCTCCCCCTCTCTGTTTTCCCCTCCTCTCTCCATTTCTCTCTGTCCTAACAACGACGACATCAACAACAACTACTACAACAACAGTGAAAAACAAGGACAACAAAAAGGGAAAATAAGTAAATATAAAAAATAAAACAATCAAACAAACAACAAAGGCCAAACAAAACTTTGGACTGGGAAGATAGCACAGTAGTTATACAGAAGATCTACATGCCTGAAACTCTGAGGATCCATGTTCAGTCCCAAGTACCACCATAAGCCAGAGCTGAATAGGACACTCATCTTTATCTGTCCCTCTCTCACTAAAAAAAAAAAAAAAAAAAAAAAGTCCCCAACATCTTTCCCCTTACCTCCACACCATTCCCTAGCCTCATGCTCCCCTCTTCTTCCCACCTATCTCTGACTCACTCATTTTAGGAAATTCATATTACTTTAATTTCTCTTTTACTTTCTAAATCCATTTGACCAGGGCTGGAGCACTTATTTTAATAATCATTTATTTACCCATCAAGTACTGATTGTGCTATGCCTTTCCTATCTATTCTGAATCCTATTGTTACATATTATGTAGCCTTGAGTATCTGATTTCTTTAAAAACTTTTGTTATTAATAGTTTGTTAGAAGATTAGTAAGATTACAATTTTTAGTTCCATACCACACCTAACACAAAAGTTCTATGTCAGATTTCTTACTAGCATAATTTTATAAAAAGCCATCCATGTTATAATGTGTCGTATTTTCTCCTTTTTGTGACTGAATAATATTCTGTTGTATAGATCACATTTTATCTGTTCACTCATTGAATTTGAGTTCTTCCTACTTTTTGGCTGTTGAGAATAATGCTGCTTTGGATGGCTGGGGACAAGGTTTTGTGTGGATGGGTGTTTCCATTTCTTTCAGGAATAGAGCTTCTTGGCTGTATAGTAACAGATGAGACACCGTTACACTGTTTTCCAAAATGACTGTCCCATTTTACTTCCCCATCCACAAGGCATGAGGATTTCAGCTGATCCATGTACTTGTCAACCTCTTACTGTCTTTTTCATTATAGATAGGTATAAAGTGATTTCTCACTACTGACTGATAATGTTGAGCATTTTGTCATGTACTATCTACTTGTTTATATTCTTTGGAGAAATGTCAATTCAAATCCTCTGTTCATTTCTCATTTGGGTTTTTGCCTTTATTGTTTACTTGTAATAGTTTTATAGTCTGGATACTATTCCTTTATCACCTAAACAATTTGCAAAGTTGTTTTTTTTTTTTTTCCTCATTCTGGGGATGGTCTTCATTTTCTTGAGGATGTACTTGGAAGTGCGAATTAACTCTTTGTGGTCACTTATCCTTTTGATGTCTTAAGAAAGCTTTGTTTCCAAAGTCATAAAGATTTACCATTGTGTTTTTCCCAAGAGACCTTATACTCTTAGTTCTTTATTTTTATTTTATTTTATTTATTCCCTTTTGTTGCCCTTGTTGTTTTTTATTGTTGTAGTTATTGTTGTTGTTGTCATTGTTGGATAGGACAGAGAGAAATGGAGAGGGAAGGGGAAGACGGGGAGAGAAAGCTAGACACCTGCAGACCTGCTTCACCGCCTCTGAAGTGACTCCCCTGCAGGTGGGGAGCTGGGGGCTTGAACTAGGATCCTTACAAGCCAGTCCTTGCGCTTTATGCCATGTGTACTTAACCCACTGCGTTACCTCCCGACTCCCTACTCTTAATTATTTAGTTCTATGCTATATTCTTAGTTAATTTTTAAAAAGTTTACATTGTAAAATATTCATAGCATGAAATTTACCATCTGATTTTAAAGTGTACAATTTAATTTACCATCTCATTTTGAAGTGTACAATTCAGTAGTGTTAAATTCATTCATGTTTAACCAACCTCTAGAATTTTTCATCCTGCAAAACTGAAACTTAAAAAAATATCTATTTTTTTTTTATTGATTGCTTCCTTCATACTTATGCTTATTCAGTGTCTGCAAAATAAATTCACTGCTCTGGGTGTCCATTTCTTTCTCTTTTTCTTTTTTCTTTCTTTTAGTTGATAGGACAGAGAGAAGGGAGATAGAGATATTTAGAAAGATACTTGCACCACTGCTTCACTATTTGTCATGAAGCTTTTCCCTGCAGGTGGGGACGGGACTGGAACATGGATCCTTGAACATGGTCATATGTGCACTCTACCATTTGGACCACTACCCACCCCCCATAAACTGAAACTATATTCCTTAAACAACTCCTTATACCCTTTCTCATCAGTCCACCATGGCTAGTATTGGGGCTCAGTGCTTGCGCAGTTAATCCACTACTCTTATTTTTTTTCTTTTTACTTGGTAGAACAGAGAAATTAAGAGGCGTAGGGGTCATGGTGGTGGGGGGGGGGGAGAATGATACCTGCAGCCCTGCTTAGCTGCTTATGAAGCTTGCCTCCTGCAGGTGAGAACTGGTATCTGATAGTGATTTTGAACATCTTTTCACATGCCCACTAGCCATGTGCATATCCTCTTTGGAGAAGTATCTGTTCAATTCTTTCCCCCAATTTTAAATGGAGTTGTTTGTTTTTGCCACCATGCTGTTTTCTGGTACTGAGTTTTTAATATGTATATCTCAGTTACTAGCCTTTTGACTGACATATACCATGTAAAGCTCTTTTCTTATTCCATAGAATGTCTTATTTGAAGATGGTTCCTTCTGCTGGGCAGAAACCTTGCAGTTAGATGTAGTCCCAGAAGCTTCTTTTTTTGTTTGCTTGTTTCCCATGCTTGTGACTCTGAAGACATTTCCAAAGCAAATCTCATGTAGTGTTTTGCTGATGTTTTCTCCTATATGTCTTATAGTTTCTGGTCTAACATCTAAGTCTTTTATACATTTTGAGTTTACTTCTATACACAGTGACATGTAGTTGTCCTGTTTAATACTTCTGCATGTGACCACCCAGTTTTCCCTGTACCATTTATTTTATTTTGCAACCAGGTTTATCACTGGGGCTCCAGGCCTGCACAGTGCCATTTCTGGCAGCCATTCTTTTACATTTTCTTTCCCTTTCGGTAGAATGTGTGAGAGAGAGAAAGAGGGAAAGATAGAGAAAGGCTAGATATCTGCACTTCCTCTCCACAGCTTGTGAAGATTTTCCCCTGCAGGTAGGGACTAGGATCTTGAACCAAACCTGGATCCTCATGCATGGTGCCACCAACCAACCCCTTCAACACTATTTATTAGAGAGGCTTTCCTTACTCTATCTAATGTTCATAGATAACTACCTGTGGATGTGTGAGGGCTTATTTCTGGGGTCTCAATTCTATTCCATTGATCTGTGTGTCTGTTTTGGTTTCAGTACCACACAGTTTTTATTACTATTGCCCTGTAATATAGTCATAAGTCAGGGATCTTTGTTGCTTTTTAATCAGGTTGTATGTTTCATTGTTGCTGACTTTTAATTGTTTATGCATTTTGGGTATTCATATCTAATGAATGGTTCACAAATATCTTCTCCCATAATGCATCCTGGCTTTTTGTTTAAATAATGGCTTTGTTTTCATTGTCCAGAGATTTTTTTTTACTTTGAAATAGCCCTATTTGTGTATCTAGTTGTTAAATAAAGAACAATATCACTAAGACCGATGTCATATTATCATCTGTGTTTTTTTTCCTGTGTGTTTCATATTTTCAGGTTTTACAAGCTTTTTAAATTTAGAATCTTTGTATGTGGTATAGTAAACTAGTTTTATCCTTTTTATATATTTTTAATTATTTTGGATAGAAACAGACATTGAGAGGGAAGAGGCAGATAGAGACACTTACAGCACTGTTTCACCATTCTTGAAACTTCCCCCCTACAGGTGGGGGGGGGGCTTCAGCCCTATCCTTGTGTATTCAACCAGGTGCATCACTGCTCAGCCCCACAAGTTTCATTCTTTTGCATGTGATTATCCAGTTTCCCCAGTGTCATTGATTGATGAGACATGCCTTTCTCTGCTGTATTCTTTTGGATTCTTTGTAATTAGATATCCATATATGTGTGGGTTTATTATTCCATTGCTTTGTGTGCTGGCTTGTTTGTGTGTGTGTGTGAATGAGTGAGTGTGCCACCAGGCTCAGCATAAATCCATGGCTCCTGGTAACCATTTTTTCTTCTTTCTACTTTTTAATTTTTACTTCCCAAGATAGAGAGGAATTAGAAGGAATGGGGAGATAAGGAGAGAGAAAGATAGACACCTGCAGACCTTCTTCACCGCTCCTGAAGAGTTCTCCCTGTGGGTGGGGAGTGGGGGCTTGAGCCCAGGTCATTGCACATGGTAATATGTGTGCATAATAGAGTGCACAACTGCCTGGCCCCAAAATAAAGTTTAATCTTTTAAAAAATATTTATTTACTTATTTTTAGATTTATTTATTATTGGAGAGAGACAGAGAAATTGAGAGGAGAGGGGGAGATAGAGGGAAAGAGACAGAGAGACACCTGCAGCCCTGCTTCACTCATGAAGCTTTCCCCTGCAGGTGGAAACCAGGTGCTTGAACCTGGGTCCTTGTACTTGATAATATGATACTCAGCCAGGTGCGCCACCACCCATCTCCTAAAGTTATCTTTTTTTCCTAAAGTTTTATCTTTAAGCTAAGGCTGTGAGATGGAACTTGGAGTCTGAATATTGTCATTACTTTTTAAATTAAATTTATTTATGATTGTATAGAGACAGGATTGAGAGGGGAGGAGGAGATAGAGAGGGAGAGAGACAGACACCTGCAACTCTACTTCACCACTCCTGTCTCTCTCTTTCCCTAGTAGGATGGGGCTCTGGGGAAACTGAGCTCTAGGACACATTTGCTGCGGTCGTCTGTTCAGGGAAGTCTGGTCGGCATCATGTTAGCATCTGGAACCTGGTGGCTGAAAAGAGAGCCAACATACAAAGCCAAACAAATTGTTGAACAATCATGGACCTAAAGGCTGGAATAGTGCAGATGAAGAAAAATGGGTCTTCCATTTTGTAGATAGCTAGTAGGCATATTTCATTTATATTCCAAAGGGCCTGTGGCTATACTAGTTTTTTGGTTTTTAGCCTGTGCCTGAAATCTGATATGCAGGTGGATCCTAATTATTGTCTGGGAAGGTGATGTCATGACTGGCAGAAGGACCAGAAAGCTGGGTCAGGGAAGAGAGTAGCTCTCAAATATGGGAAAGGGGTATAAATATTTTTTACTGTAAACCCCATAAATTTGATTTGGTCTGGGGCCCATACTCGGCTCAGGAGCCTATGTGACCTCTGCATCCCTGTGGATCTGAGCTCACTTTCTGTGGCCATGAGTAGGAACATTCCAAGCTGCCCCAATATTGACCCATCTTCCTCAGGTGTAGCATAGAGTATGTTGTCCAGCCTCCTTTCGGAGCATGGAACATTCTCTGTCGTTGTTGATCCAAGTTGAGAGCAAGGTCCCACAAAGGGGGGCCCACAAAGGGGTCTATTTTGTTGTTCCTGATAGAGATAACCAGTAACAATGAAGAGAGGGATTTATTTGAGGTCTAGGCCCATCATATCTGTTTGAGAATCTCAGGACTCCCCGATTAGGGCCCTAGCTGATGCAGTGGCCTGATAGTGACCAAAGAGTCATCATTAAAGTCTGCCAGTCTCTTGCCCTTATTCAGCTTTTGCAGTCCTTGCTTTGCTAAGGTTAGCTTTGGAGTGAGTGAGAGAACTGTAATAGGAAGTAGATGAGGAGGGTATCTTAAGTCCAGTTAGATACTATTTCATTAGTAAGTTTATACTGACTCACTGCAAACTATTGTGTACTTTTGCTTTCAGGTATATATTTTGCCCTAGTTTATGGATACATGTAAACATATGCTCTATATCACAGGACCTGGTCCATATCTAGGTTTTAGGACTTTGTTAGGAAGTGAACCACCTATAATGGAATTAGAGAATACTTTGAAAGTAAAGGTCTCACTCGAGTAATGAAGCTGAAGGGTTGACATTCCAAGCCTGCAGTCTCTGGACAGTCTGAAGTGACGCATGCTGAGATGGTACTCATTGCGTTGATTAGGTTGGCATCAGCGGATGCAATATTATTTGGTATGAATTGAGAGAAGCATGCAAGAAAGTAAGCCCCACCCTAGAGGTTCCAGGACTGGGGGATATAAAGGCTCTATAGAGGAAATGGGAGGTTCCTGCTGTCTTAGGGTTAAGAAGACAATAGATATTATTATAATCACATTATTTATTATAATCACTGCTCAGCTCTGGTTTATGGTGGTGAGGGGGACTGAACCTGGGACTTTGGAGCCTCAGGCACGAGAGTCTCTTTGCATAACCATTATGCTATCTACCCTTGCCCCCATAATTTATTTTTTAAAAGATTTATTTACTTAATGAGAATCAGGGCATCACTCTGGCATATGCAATGTTGGGGATTGAGCGCAGAACTTCATGCTTGAGAGCTATTGTCCATTGTGCTGCCTCCTCAGCCACTGCTTCTAGTGAGTTGTCAGAAAAGTCATGACACTTTTGCATAGAAAAACAGAAAAGTACATCATGACATTCCGACAGCCCAAAATAATTATTTTATTTTATTTATTTTATTATTTTTATTTCTTTTTGTTGCCCTTGTTGTTTTATTATTGTAGTCATTGTTGGATAGGACAGATACATGGAGAGAGATAGGGAAGACAGAGAGGGAGAGAGAAAGATAGACACCTGCAGACCTGCTTCACTGCTTGTGAAGCAACTCCCCTGCATGTAGGGAGCCGGGGGCTTGAACCAGGATCCTTACCAGTCCTTGTGCTTTGCGCCATGTGTGCTTAACCCTCTGTGCTACTGCCTGACTCCCCATAATTATTTTTTATAGAGACAGAAATAGAGAGTGGAGAGGAGAGGGGGAGAAAGAGAGAAACTGTAGTACTGCTCCACTGCTTGTGAAGCTTCCCCTTCTGCAGTTGAGGTCTTGGGCATGAACCTAGTTTCTCACAGATGGCTAATGTGTACAGTTCTAGGTGCACCACTGCCTGGGCCCCAGTTCTATAATTTCTATTTAATTTTTTTAAAATAATTTTTGATTCTCTGTTGAGGTTTCTTCTTAATTATATTTTACTTTTTTTCTGATGCCTTAAACATGTTTATAACAATTATTTTAAACTCTGCTAATTCCATTGCTGTCACTGCTGGGGTTTTTTCAGGTGAGTACATTTTCTTCTGGTTCTCACACTTTTTGCTTCTTTTCATGTCTGCCAATAGTTTTATTTTCTGCTGGACGTTATTGATACCCCATTGGTATGTGTCTGGATTTTGTCTTCCATAATGAATGCAGTGTTGGGTTTTGCTGTAGCAGACAGGTAATTTAATTAGGAGTGAACTTGAGCCATCTTTTGGCTGGTTTTGAAACTTTATTAGGATGCATCTAGAATGTCATTTATTCTAAGGATAAAATATCCCTAAACTTAAAGCTTCACTTTACTAAATGTTGGGATATTCAGTGAGACTCCTATTAGCTAGTTAAAACTCCAACATACCTCGGCTCTCCATTTTGAAGGTAGTTTACTTCTTGTTCCTTGAGTAATTGTTCTCTGCCTGGCTTCAAGAAGTGTCTTTGGAGACATGGAAGAGGCACCTATATGCCTATGCTTACTTTTTAATTTATTCTTATTTATAAAATGGAAATATTGACAAGACCATCAGATAAGAGGGTCACAGTTCTACACAATTCCTATCACCAGAACTCCGTATCCCATCCCCTCCCCTGATAGCTTTCCTATGCTTTATCCCTCTGGGAGTATGGGCTCAGGGTCATTATGGAGTGCAGAAGGTGGAAGGTCTGGCTTCTGTAATTGCTTCCCCGATGAACGAACATGGGCGTTAGTAGGTCGATCCATACTCCCAGCCTGTCTCTCTTTTTGGAGATTTATTTCTCTTCAGCTTAATATCCCTGATTTACTGTTTCAGTCTCCTTGTCTTAGGAAAGCTGCTGTGCTCCCTGGCCTCCCTGCATCAGGACCTAGGAGAGGAAGAAAAAAAAAAAAAAAGGAAGGAAGGAAACAAAGATAGAAACACCTCCAAATTGGGTGATGAGGCTCATCGCATATGCTTTTGTTCTTTTAGGGATCACATTCTCACTTACTTTGTTGGTTGTCCAGTATGTGAACTTACTGCCTTCATGTGTTATATCCTGTTTTATAGTTGTGTCAACAGGGCTAACTTAATACCAGTGTCTTTGTATGATCAGAAAGAGAAACACCTTTATCTTGTTTTAACTGTGTGAACTTGGGCAAATATTTATCCTCTCTTTGCCTCATGTCTAAATTAGATCAGTAATAATTACTTTAAATTACTGTTTTGATAAAAATAGATCATAGATGCATATGTGGATACCCAATAGTATGCATTCACAGAAACCTCACAAATAAGTGTGCTTATCACTGTAGTATCAGTACATTACAGTGTGCTAAAATCTGTGTTGGGCAGACGCCATTGAAAAGGCTAGTGGGTTGGCATATTGCACCCAAGTAAAAGACTCTGGGGTGGGTGGGTGGGGAGAATACAGGTCCATGAAGGATGATAAATGACATAGTGGGGGTTGTATTGTTAAATGGGAAACTGGGGAATGTTATGCATGTACAAACTATTGTATTTACTGTTGAATGTAAAACATTAATTCCCCAATAAAGAATTTAAAAAAAAGAAAGAAAGAAAAGGCTAGTGGGGGGGGCCTGGGTGGTGGTGCACCCAGTTGAATGCACATGTCACAATGTACAAGATTTCAGGTTCAAGCCTCCAGTCCCCACCTGCAGGTAAGGTAGTGGTGCAGTTGTCTCTCTGTCTCTTTCTCCCTCTCTGCCTCCCCATTCCCTCTAGATCTCTCTGTCTTAAATAAATAAATAAATAAATAAATAAGGCATTAAAAAAGAAAAGACTAGCAGGGGATCACCGGTCAGAAAAGAATCAGACCTGAAGGCACATGTTCTTACTCTCCCTTATAGCACGAATTCAGCAGTAGGTTTCAGTTGTTCTGACTAGCTTACTGCCATGGCTGCCTAAGGGGTGTTGGCCTTGTAGCCCAGTGCCAGGTAAAGGCCATCATCCAAAGTAGGAGAAGCAGTGAGTGTCTGGCATAGTGGAGCTAGTGGGTATAATGAGTTTTACATGGGTTTTGGGTCAGACAGGCCTGGGTGTCAATCTCAAATGTATGTATTATTTGAATTTATGTAACCCTGGTGATCTTGCCTATAAAATGGGGTAATACAGACTTTGTGTGGCTGTTCTTAAAATAAGAGATATTGTATACAAACTCTATGGTATATAACTGAAGCTCAATGACTAATTGATATTATGACATCTGTCAATTGATTATAGCACCTTGTGTCATACTAACTTCCCTTAGTTTCTTATTTCCCCAGAAGGGGGAAAAATCCAGCAATGGGGAGGTACTTCAGTGGGCAGATGATAGGACTTGCTTGTTTGAGGTCCTACATTGGTCTCTGACATCACTTGTGCTGGAGTGGAGCTCTGGTCTCACTCACATAAGGTAAACAGATCTTTAAAAAAGAAAATGCAGATTCTTTACATCGTTTATAAGGTCCTCCATGCCCTTCCCTAAATCCACTGTAATTGCTTATTTATCTATACTTACCCCTTACTAGATTGCCAAGCCGGTGGGGGAAGAGCCCTATTCTAATCCTTTCTGTTGTCCTTGATTAAAACATAAAATGCTTGTTAAGTTCTTTAAAACTCAGCTTATCTATGAAACATACCCAGGATATCTACTGTGTGCAAGATGATATGAGGAACATAGGTTATTACACCCACTCTAGGGACAAACCATGATCTATGAGTGAGGGTAACAGTCATCCAAACCTTTTGCTGAGCCAACCAGCCCATACTGATACTTTTCTGAGGGCTGCTCTTCTACCAGCTCAATGTTTATAGGACAAGTGTTTCCTTCCTTCTCAGTACTTTAAAAATTATAAAACATTTCAATTCATTTCTTTTTATTCTTATTTCAATTTCTTCTTTTTTAATTTAGTAGGAAAAAGGAACAGAGAGTTTGGCATACCACTCAACTCTGGTATATGGTAATACTGAGAATTGAGCCTAGAGCCTCAGGAATGCAAACCCTATGCTCTACTGTGAGCTGTCCCCACAGTCCAGCTTTCTCATGGTTCTTAAGGCTCTAATTCAGCGTTCTATCAGTCTCAAAGGCCCTGATTATGTCTCTGGGAACCACACCAAGTCTGAGTGGGAGCAGTGGCATACCTGAGTGCCTCTGTTGAGTTACCAGACCCCATGTGAGGCTGGTGTCTTTAGGTTTTTTCTAAAGTCTGAAAGGGGTGGGAACATCCCTGCCTCCTTTGGATACTTTCTCTAGAGTTGCTGTTGCTTCTTTCCACAAAGAAAGTAGTCAAAGTCTGCTTGTATTTCCTTCTTCTAAATGAGCAAAATGAGTAGGACTAGAAACTCAGCTTGACTTACCTTTGCTTAAATTAGATTGACTTTCTCATTGCCTCCAGTAACAGAACCTGCTCTCTTGTACTGATCACTATACCAATTATGATGGTTATAATTGGAAGACAACTGGTAATAAATGCCAATAGTTTCTTTAAAATTAGCATTTCCTGCAACTGAGGAGATGGTTCAGTGTGTAGAACTTGGGACTTATAAGTATGAGGCCCCAGGTTTGACCCCCAGGTTCAGTCCTTTGTACCACATATGCCAGAGCAGTGCCCTGGTATCTGTGTACACAAATCTTTGAAAAAAAATCTACCTCCTTTGAACAGTAATTCCATTCCTAAGAATCTACCCTGATATTCAGAATACATCAGAGCTTTAGTTGTAGTTAGCCAAAAGGCAAACATAATGCTCAGGAGGAATTTTTTGCTTAAAAGTTGCTGCTGTTGAGTTATTATAAATTACTCAGGTTCAAAATGTATCCATTTGGAGGACGTAAGAGGGGAAAGATCCCTTGACTATCATTATAAGAATATTTAAAAATTCTTTTTAAACATTTTATAGGACAGAAATTGAGCTGGAAGGGGCGGGTGGTGGTCCACCTGGCTGAGCACACATGTTATAATGCACAAGGACCCAGGTTCAAGTCCCTAGTTACCACCTGCAGGAGAAAAGCTTTGTAAATGGCGAAGAAGGGCTTCAGTTCTCTAGCTCTATCTCTCTACCTTTCTCTTTCTCCCTTCCCTCTCAATTTCTGGCTGTCTCTATTCAATAATAATAAAGATAATTTTTAAAAAGATTAAAATAAAATGTTTTTAAAAAATTAAGAGGGAAAAAGAGAGATACCTACAGCACTGCTTCACTAATCATGACACCTTCCCTCTGCAAATGGGGACTGGGGACTTGAACCTGGGCCCTTGTTCATGGTAGCATGTGTGCTCAGCCAGGTGTGCTGCCATCTGGCCCCTATGTAATAGAGTATTAAGTGGAGTGGACTGCATTTCAGAGACCACTCCACCACTGTGTGTGTGTGTGGTCTCAACTGAAATTGCCTACTCAACCTGGGTCTATTTCCTCATCTGCAAAATGGAGCAACTATGACCCTTCCTAGCATGGGAAGCAGTCTACTTACCATTTTTGTATTAGTGAACTATCTAATGAAAGATGTTTATTGTCTTCCTTTTGCCACAAGGTTCTAGACAGGCTCAGTCTTGCTCTCTACACTCATTCTGAGTATGTACTCCTTGTTGGCCACTATGCTTCAGTCTTACTCCCTCCCATCCCCAGTACCTCTACATATACTGTTCCTGCTGCCTGATACCCTGTAGCCCTATTACCCAGCCAACTCCTGTCCATAAAGTCTGAGCATCAATATCACTTAACCAGGATATCTTCTCAGAGAACTCCAAGCAAGGTTAGTCCCCTAGTATATCTTTTCCTAATTCCTTTGTCCTATTACAATGGTCACTTAGTACCTATTTATGCCATTATTTCTTTGATTGCCTCTCCCTTTCATAGTTCCATGAGGGCAGGTTCTGTTTTTGACTTGTTTTGACTGTATTTTTCAGGGCCTGGCACAGTGCCCAGCACAAAGACACTAGGAAATTTGTTCAATTAATGTCTTAGAGCACAAAGGATAAAGATCTAATGTTTTCACTGTACAGCTGACAAAACTAAGACTCAGACTTACAAGCTGGTAGATTAGCTCACTTGGATAGTGCACTGCTTTGCCATATGGAGACCCAGTTTTGAGCCCAGCCCTACGATATAGAAGGAAGCTCTGGTGCTATAGTGTGTTGTCTGATGTTTCTATTTAAAAAAAAATAACCAAAAACAAAATAAGTGACTTCTATTGGATCACATTACCAGAGAGTGAGACAGGCATCTTTAGAATTAATTAATTAGTTAGTTAGTTAATTAATTCAAACTCTGAGGTCCTAATGTGTTCTAGGTTCACTCACTGTTTTAAGTGCTAGAGATGGAATGATGGCCAAGACAGCCCCTTTGTGATTTAAGATAACCAAGAAGTAATGGACAGGTGATAGCAATGTGGTAGTGAGTTCTTGATAAGTGTTATGAAGAAAGAGGCTTCTGACAGCAAAGTTATTTGACCAGTGAGACATCAAATCTGCCTCCAAGGGCAGGGTTCTCTCCACTGGCAGCACATTGCCCATCCTAAGTAAACAAACATCATTTATGAGGCCTCCTCAGCTGCCTGCCTATGCACTTGGTGGGACAAAACTCTCATGCTGTCCATGAAAAAGGGCCAACTTTACCAGAAGCAGCAGCTGACTGGCTTGCCTGCTAAAGCAGATGTCAGAGGCTTAGCCAGCCTGGCTTGTGCTGCTTTGAAACTTCACATCTGGCACCAAGGAAGAAAGAGTATGTTTCAGTAATACAGCCATTGACCAAGTACATTGAGGAGGCAAGTTGAGCTGGCTCATCTCTGGGAGTGATGCAGACTACAAAGGGACAGTACTCAGAGAAAACAGATGGGCTCAAACTGCAGGAAGGACAATTGGCCTAAGCACCAAAGACATTATTGGGGAGGCTGGTATGGGGGAGCTCTTCATTGATGAAGACCTGTGCATTTTTCATTTGTAAGGTGCCTTCTGATGTCTGAATTTAGGGAGATAGAATGTACATCCAGAACGATTTAAGTAGAGATGTGCTGGTATGGCAGCCCACCTGAAAGGTAGGGATGCTGGCAGATGCATAGGTGGTCAAGGATGGACAAGGATGCCTGTTGAAATGCTAGCCGCACTTTATTATAGCATTGGTTTTGAGAGTCCAGTGCTTTGTCTATAACATAAAGTAGGCATCCTAATAAAGGCTCGTTGGGTAAAACAAACAAAATCAAAGAATACCAACTGATTTTTTTTTTTTTACATAAGATTAAGGCCCAAAGCATTGCACTGAAAGTAATAGAATGCTATTTCTTGATGATCCACTTTGAGCTGAACACTTTCACTTATTAGCTCTAATCCTCAGACTAGTCATGAAGTAGATATTCACTTCATCTTAGAGAGGAGCAAACCTGAGGCTCAGAAGCTAAGTGTAATTAAGTGGACCTTGAGTTCTGTCTGTCTGTCTGCCTGCCTGCCTCAGCTTTCTACACTTTCTAGAATAAGTGATCAGTAGGTCACAACCATTTACGTGAGAGCAAAAAGCCACCATGTTCCTTAATTGTTTGGCTGCTTTTTTTTTTCTTTCTTTCTTTCTTTTTTTTTTTTCCCTCCAGGGTTATTGCTGGGCTCGGTGCCTGCACCATGAATCCACCGCTCCTGGAGGCCATTTTTTTTTCCCCTTTTGTTGCCCTTGTTGTAGCTTCGTTGTGTTTATTATTATTATTGCCCTTGTTGATGCAATTCGTTGTTGGATAGGACAGAGAGAAATGGAGAGAGGAGGGAAGACAGAGAAGGGGAGAGAAAGATAGGCACCTGCAGACCTGCTTCACCGCCTGTGAAGCGACTCCCCTGCAGGTGGGGAGCCGGGGGCTCAAACCGGGATCCTTACGCCGGTCCCTGCGCTTTGCGCCACATGCACTTAACCCACTGCGCCACCGCCCGACCCCCGTTTGGCTGCTTTTAATACTCTACAGGTGGGGAAGCCACAAGACACACATTGTGAAATCGGCACCTTCTTCCTGAGGGAATGAGGTCTTCGTGCAGGAGTTCCAGGATAGCTGTTTTTGTTTAGCATTGTGGACTTTTGAGGCTGCAGCAAAAATCATACATCCAGAGAAGTTTATCATTGTGCCAAATGTAATGGCTGTTCAGTGAGTACCTGGTACAAGATTGCTCGCTGTACTCCATACCACTGGAAAAGAGCTCGTGTCAAGATTGGCTATGAAAGGTACTCTTCACAGCCCAGTTCTGTTATGTATTTCCTGAACAGCCTCTCTACATTATGCAGTCTCCTGATTCATCAAATTGGGCTGATTGTTACACCGCAGACATTTTAGCATTAAATAATCCAAAGGCTATGGAGGTTCCTGGCATGGAATAAGTATCCAGCAAATCTGACCTGGGATGAATTTAGGTGACCAGTCTAGAACTATGGGTCATTTTGGCCCAAGGAATTCCAGGGAGATGCAGTCAGTTCCAGGTCTAAATCAAAATGAGTTCATGCGTCAGAAAGTGGTCTACATGTATCCTTGTTGGAACTGTGGAACCAATCTCATCTCCATGGTTTAACTAGGACAATGGCTTAGGCAAGAGCCAGAGGATTTCTAAGCATGAGATGACCCAGAGAGGCTAATTCACTTCTGAAGTCACTCCTAATTCTCTTTTTTCCTGATTTTCCAAGGGAGTCAGTCATTTGCCTAAAATTGAACTAAATTCTTAACTTTCTTCTGCCTGTTCTATTTCAAGGTGCAATTTAGCTTTTATGTATGACCCACTTCGTATGGCAATTCTTCAGACCACAAGGGTGAATTCTGACTTGGTAAGATTCTTCAGTGGGTTCCTACTGCTTATGATAAAAAGTAAACTGCTTGGCAAAGACCATTGTGATCTGGCCCATCTACTTATTTGGCCTCAAACCCCCATTCCACTCCTTACTAAGCCACTTGTAACTGGATAAACTTTACTTCATGGTTTCCCTTAGATTTCTGCCTCTTATGTCACTTGTCCTCATCCTTCAAGGTAAAATGCTTATAACTTTCGCATCTGGCAAACTCCTACTCTCAAGACCCCGGACTAAACATTTCCTCTGTGGATCCTTAATCCCTAAAACAGTTGTAGATAACCTGTCCCTGGAACCACACCAGCTTGTGAGCACATACTTTGTTTTTACAGAGAGGAAGAAAATGATACCATAGCATAAACATAGGCAGCCTACTGTATGGTCCACTTGTGTGGTGTTCTTTATACAAAGAGATGCTGGGGACTGTGGTCCAAAGATTCAGTGACCTGAACCACTGGAAAGATCATCCCCACTGTGTGTGTGTGTGTGGGGGGGCAACCAGTTTTTTGTTCTAGTTGTATGCCATTCACATACCCTTCTGATGGAGTTATCTTCCTCTACAGATTCACAGGTTACAGACGCTCAAGCATTCTAATTCCTCCAATTTTTTCAGTGCAACTTTATTTAATAATCATTAATCAGTAAAACTGCTTGAATTCTCTTAAAACTTCCATCTTCATTTGTAGTGAAAAATGTTGTAGGGGATAGAGAAGATGTATCTATGTATCTAGCACACATTTTGACCCATGGTAAATACCCTTGTAAATATGTTTGAGGGGGTGAGGTGAGAGGATAGCAATACAATTATGAGGTCTCGGATCTACTCATCTAACAAAGAACAACTCTGGATAGAAAACTATAATAAGGGTGGAGGTAGGTAGCATAATGGTTATGCAAAGAGACTCTCATACCTGAGGCTCCAAAGTCCCAGGTTCAATCTCCCACACCATCATAAGCTAGAGCTGAGCAGTGCTCTAGTGTAGAGAAGGAAAAAAAAAAAAAAACAACCCAGTAATAATATACTTTACTTGCCTGTAGTTGATGGGAAGTAGTGCCAAAGAGTGGGAGGACACTGAAAATAAACTGCTACTTCTGTAAGTTTGACTAAGGAAATCAGGACAAGGAATTTACTTATGTCTGCTACAAATCTTGCATCATACTGAATCTGGATGGCAAATAGGGGTCGCATGTAGCAATTGTGCACAGCTAAAACTCAGGGTGGAAACAACCTACTGAAAGTGTCACTAAGTTGGAAGCAGAAACAAAGAAACTGGAATACTGACACTGATGTCTAATAGAATAGATTGTGTTGATGTTAACATTTCAAATGTGATTCTTGAGAATACTCCTCCTGTGTAGCTAAGTCACAGAGGACTAGGTACCTGAGAAGAAGGAGCTTTCAATTGTCCTCAGTCTCTGCACTATTTTAACAGCTATACGACTTTTGGAAGTCTTTCTGCATGCTGTTTTTTTGAGAAAAGGAGAGTGAGGGGGTTGGGGCTAGATGCTGTGTAAGGGAGGAGGGCTGCATTGGAAAAGGAGTGGGATGGATGTGTCATGGAAGCTGGAGTTGAGACCTGATCTAGAGCTAGACATGCAGAAAGAAGAATCAGTAAATACTGGCAGCTAGACAATTGGGAGTTGAACAGCTTCAATCTGAGGGGCACCATGTGCATGGAGTCATTGGCCATGATGTCAAAGAATAGGAATACCTTCTGGTGGGATGCCTTAAGAAGTCAGGTTGAGGGGGTCGGGTGGTAGTGCAGCGGGTTAAGTGCACATGACGCGAAACTCGAACTGTGTAAGGATCCCAGTTCGAGCCCCCGGCTCCCCACTTGCAGGGGGTGTCGCTTCACAAGTGGTGCAGTTCTGCAGGTGTCTGTCTTTCTCTCCCCATCTTTCTTCCCCTCCTTTCTCCATTTCTCTCTGTCCTATCCAGCAACAACAACATCAATAACAACAATAATAACCACAACAATGATAAAAACAAGGGCAACAAAAAGGAAAATAAATAAATAAAATATTAAAAAAAAAAGTCAGGTTGATAAAGAGATGCAAAGCCATACAAAAGACTTCCTGCCATTTTCCTTTCTTTTTTCTTTTTTATGGGGGGATTAAGTTTATAGACAGTAAGTACAGTTATTGGTACATGTGTAAAAATTTCTCAGTTTTCTGCAAAACTACCCCCTGCCTAGGTCCTCCTCTAACATCATGACCAGGACCTGACTCCCCCCACACCCAACCAGAGTCCTTTATTTTGGTGCAATATACTAAACTCAGTGCAAGTTCTGCTTTGTGTTTCTCCTTCTGTTCTTATTTCTCAATTTCTGAGTTAGATCATTCCATATTCATCTTTCTCTTTCTGGATTATCTCATTTAACATGATTCCTTCAAGCTCCATCTAAGATGAAGTGGAAAAAAAATGAATTCACCATTTTTAATATCTAAGTTTTATTCCTTTGTGTATATACCACAACTTGCTCAGCCACTTATCTGCTACAGGACACTTGGGTTGCTTCCAGGTTTTGGCTGTTACAAATTGTGCTGCTATGAACATAGGTATACACACATCCTTTTGTATGGCTATTTTAGGCTACTTAGAATTATATCCCCAGTGGTCCAGGAGGCGGCACAGTGGCTAAGGCACTAGACTCTCAGGCATGAGATCCTGAGTTCAATTCCTGGCAGCACATGTACCAGAGTAATGTCTGGTTCTTTCTCTCTCTCTCCTCCTGTCTTTCTCATTAATACATAAATAAATAAAATCTTTAAAAAATTATATCCCCAGAAGAGGAATTTCTGGGTCATGGGGTAGGTCCATTTCTAGCCTTCTGAGAGTTATGGGGGATTGAACCTGGGACATCGGAGCCTCAGGTATTAAGAGTCTCTTTGCAAAATCATTATGCTATCTACTCCTGCCCTTGGAGCATTTTTTCATATGTCTGTTGGCCTTTTGGATCTCTTCTTTGGTGAATATTCCGTTCATATTTTCTCTCCATTTTTGGATGGGGTTGTTTTTTGTTGTTGTTGTTGCTGAGTTTGGTGAGATCTTCATATATTTTGGTTATTAGCCTTTGGCATGTAAAGATTTTCTCCCATTCTGTAAGGAGTCTGGATAGTCGTTTCTTTTTTTTTTTCTTAATATTTATTTATATGTTCCCTTTTGTTGACCTTGTTGTTTTATTGTTGTAGCTATTGTTGTTGTTACTGATGTTGTTGTTGTTGGACAGGACAGAGAGAAATGGAGAGAGGAGGGGAAGAGAGGGGGAGAGAAAGAGACACTTGCAGACCTGCTTCACCACCTGTGAAGCGACTCCCCTGCAGGTGGGGAGCCAGGGGCTCGAACCGGGATTGTTACGCTAGTCCTTGCGCTTAGTGCCACATGTGCTTAACCCACTGCACTACCGCCTGACTCCCCTGGATAGTTGTTTCTTTTGCTGTGCAGAAGTTTGTTAATTTGATGTACTTCCTGCCATTTTTCACAAAACCTAGTGCAGGAGGTGCATATGCTTGTGTACCCTGTATGCATGTATATTTTAATAATGTCTACTTTTTGAACACATGGAGGAGACCCAGAAAACCAGAGTAACTCGTGTGGCCCTTGACATGCTCTTAAATAGCTTTACTAGTACAAAAGAAGAAAGTGGGAGATCAAGGTCAGTACATAATTTGGGAGGTGGTGGCAGCAGCTTCAACTAACTTGTAAACACGAGGTCCTGAGTTTGGAACCAGAGGGATGCTCTGGTTCCATGTGTGTGTCTCCCTCTTTTTCTCATAACTAAATCTTTTTTAAAAAGTTATGAAGAGAGCAAAAGTAGGACAGAAAAATGTAGACCTGAGGTTTTAAATTTGAGGTGGTGCAGTGGGTCTCTCAAGCATGAGGTCCTGAGTTCACACTCTGGCATTACATATGTGTCTGTTTCTGTCTCTCCCTCCATATCTCCCTCCTTTCATCAATGTTTTTTTTTTAAAGTCCCAGGGGCCAGATGGTGCACACACATTACAATGTGCAAGGACCAGGGTTCAAGCCCCCAGTCTCCACCTGCAGGGGGGAAGCTTCATAAGTGAAGTAGAGCTGCAGGTGTCTCTGTCTCTTTCCCTATCTCCCTCTCCCTACTCTCTGTCTCTATCCAATAATAAATAAAGAAGAAATTTAAAAAAAGTTCCGGGGGTTGGGGGGACCAGGTGGTGGTGCACCTGGTTAAGCTCACATATTACAGTGTGCAGGGACCCAAGTTAAAGCCCCTGGTCCCCAACTGCAAGGGGAAAGCTTCATGAGTGGTGAAGCATGGCTGCAGGTTGTCTCTCTGTCTCTTTCCCTCTCTATCTCCCCCTCCCCTGTCAAATTGTCTCAATCAGTAATAAAATAAAAAGATTAAACATAAAACAATTCTAAAAAAAAAAAGTTCATAGGGGCAGGATTGTTGAGGAAGCTTCAAGAGTATTGAAGCAGTGTTGTAGGTGTCTTTTTGTCTCTCTCCCTCGCAATTTCTCTTATTAAGATATGTTATTATCTTTACTTATTGAATAGAGACAGTCAGAAATCAAGAAGAAAGGAGGAGATAGAGGAAGAGAGACGCCTATAACACTGCTTCACCACTTGCAAAGTTTTCCATTTGCAGGTGGGGACCAGGGGCTTGAACCTGGGTCCTTGTGCATTGTAGCATGTGTGCTCAACCACGTGCACCACACACACACACACATCATCATCATCATCATCATCATCATCATCATCATCATCATCATCATCATCTCTTCCCTAAGGGAAACAAGCCTTTATCTCAAAGGTAACCTTCATTCTACCTCCAGGAACCCCTTGCAAAATTAACTTTTTGAGAAAACATATTTGGGGGATGGCAGATTCCTTTCTCCCATACACTTGTATAAGATATGCATATGTAGGACCTAGGAAAACATAACCTGTTTCATGACCACTGAATATAGCTACTGACAATTGTAGCTATTTTGTTAGAATATCATTCTTTATTAGTGCTCTAACCTGAGAATTGAAAAATCCCTGAACTGTTAAATACCCTGAATTGTTCTAAACATTACTGAAAAGCACAACTACCATGTATAAATTTTATGGTAACACTTACTAATAGATTTAGTGTTTCAAGTGACTGTAGAGAACAATCATTGATAGAACCCCTTTTGTTGGTTTAAAAAATTATATTTATATATGATTCTGGACATTCTACGTTGAAAGAAATTTTTTAACAGAGGGTGAGAAATAAAGGAACAGACAAAAGATACCTACAGGACTGCACCACCTCTTGTGAAGCTTACCCTCTGCAGGTAGGGAGCAGGAACTTGACCCTGGATACTCACACATGGTAAAAATGTGCTTTATCAAGTGAGTCACCACCCTGAAATAAGTATATAGTCATCAGGGCTATTGCTCAGAGGGTCAGTGTTTGTATGATGAATTCATGCTTCTGTTTTTGTTTTTTAATATAAATTGAGGAGGGGTGGGGAAATTGAGGACAGATACTTGAAATACTACTCGGCCACTCATGAAGGCTTCACCCACTACAGATGGGAATTGGGGGGCTGTACCTGGGTCCTTGCACATAAGGTGTGCTTTCTACCAGGTGTGTTACCACCTGACCCTTGAAATAAAATTTTTTAAATTTATTTATTCCCTTTTGTTGCCCTTGTTTTATTGGTGTAGTTATCAAAGCCAGTCTGCAGGTGTGCTTTCCCCCCTTGCGACTTGTCTCAATTTCTCTGTCTCTATCCAAAAGAAATAAAATGTTTAAAACAAATGATACAGTGATGGCAAATTTAATTAGTGATTAGAAAATGGAATTTGACTGCAGTAAACTTGGTATTGACAGGATTAATGCTCTGTAGTTGTTTGTGTGTTTTTTTTTTTTTTTTTTTTTTGCTTCCAGGGTTATAACGGGCTCGGTGCCTGCACTATGAATCCACTGCTCCCAGAGACCATTTTTTCCCATTTTTGTTGTCCTTGTTACTGTTGTCATTGCTATTGTCATTGTTGTATAGGACAGAGAAATTGTGAGAGGAGGGGAAGACACAGAGGGGGAAAGATAAGATACCTGCTTCACTGCTTGTGGAACGATCCCCCCTTGCAAGTTTTTTAATGCCACAACATATAACTATTTAAGTTTGCCTTAATAGCCAAAAACTTAAAAATATTTCTTCAGTAGCTGGGGAAATAGCTCGGTTGGTAAAGCATCAGACTTGTGCCTGAGGTTCCTAGTTTGATCCTGTGTATACCAGGTGGTGCTCTGGTTCTCTCTCCCTCCCTCCTGCCTTCAATCTCATGTGACTCTCTTTCATATATAGTACACCTTAAAAATCCAGATAAATACATACATAAAAATATCTAGGATGAGAATCAGTTAAGTTTTAAGAAATGAGACATCAGACTCTGAGGGAAGTAGGTATTGTGCTATGTTCCTGGCCGTATTTCTTGTTTATCTTTACAACTACACGTTTTTGTGTTCTGTGCTGGTTTCTTCCTGATTATCAGCAGCTTTGCTTTCTTGCAGCTGTTTCCACTAAGAAACCACTTGTGATCATTCTTAACTCTATAACTGAAACAAGTTGAAGGAGTAGCAGTGTTAAAGAGTCCAGGATTTACTTTACTTAATGCTTTTACTTTGCATTTCTCTTATGTTATTTTGTTGTCTTTATTAATAAATGTCACCTTTCCTTTAACCCAGGTATTTGAGAATTTTTATGTTACATGTGTGAACAATGTTGGAAGTCATTTTTTAGAAGTTAAAAAACTGTAGTAAACTTGTATACTTGTGTGAATGATTTATCTAGTTGAAATTTCACATTACTCCTAGCATTCTTTCTAAGATAATGTCCAAACATATCGATAATTTGTTATGTAAGGAACTATAAAAACAAGACCTCTTGATCTGCTTTTACTAAATTATCAAATTAGTAATATTTTGGTTTATTTATTATTATTATTTATTTGATAAGAGAAATTGAGAGGGGGAGAGAGAAAGAGAGAGACACCTGCAGCACTGCTTCACTACTAATGAAGCTTCCTCTCTGCAGGTAGGCAACAGGGGCTCAAACCCAAGTTCTTGTGCATAGTGATGTGTTCACTTAGCCAGGTATGCTACTGTTCTTCCCCCTAGTTAGTAATGTTGGAATTTTCGCTTTAAGAATGTAGCTGTTGGGGGAGTCGGGCTGTAGCGCAGCGGGTTAAGCGCAGGTGGCGCAAAGCACAAGGACCGGCATAAGGATCCCGGTTCGAACCCCGGCTCCCCACCTGCAGGGGAGTCGCTTCACAGGTGGTGAAGCAGGTCTGCAGGTGTCTATCTTTCTCTCCCCTTCTCTCCCTTCCCCTTCTCTCTCCATTTCTCTCTGTCCTGTCCAACAACAACTACAACAATAAAACAAGGGCAACAAAAGGGAATAAATAAAATAAATATTTAAAAAATAAAAAACAAAAAACAAACAAACAAAAAAGAATGTAGCTGTTGGGTTGTTTGGAAAAATCATGATTTGTTTTTGTATAGAAAAATGTGCTGGTAGCACAGCAGGTTAAGCACATGTGGCGCAAAGCTCAAGGACCGGCAAAGGATCCCGGTTCAAGCCCGGATCCCCACCTGCAGGGAAGTCGCTTCACAGACGGTGAAGTAGATCTGCAGGTGTCTTTCTCTCCCCCTCTCTGTCTTCCCCTCCTCTTTTCATTTCTCTATGTCCTATCCAACGATGACAACAAGAATAAGTACAACAACAAAACAACAAGGGAAACAAAAGTATAAATAAATATTTTTAAAAAAGAGAAAAATGTGTCATGGGCAGGGGTAGATAGCATAATGATTATTCAAAGGCACTCATGTCTGAGCCTGAAGTCCCAGGTTCAATCCCCCACACCACCGTAAGCCAGAGCTGCTTAAATAAAGTCAACCCTTTAGAAAAGAGAGAAAAATGTGTTAGTGACTTTCCTGATAACCCAATAATTTTTGTAAATATTGGGTTTACAGTGTTAAAAATGGGATAGTAGTCTTAAGCGTAACAGGTGTAGGAAAGCAAAATCTGCCACCTTGTTAAACATGTCTTTAACAAAAAGTTAACTTCAGGGAAGCTCTACAAGTAGTGAAGTAGAGCTGCAGGTGTCGGTGTCTGTCCCTCTCAGTCTTCTCCTCCTTTCTCAATTTCTCTGCCTCTATTCAATAATAAATAAATGAAATAAAAAAACAATAAAGGGCTAGGTCAAGATAGCATAATGGTTATGAAAAAGAGACTTTCATGTCTGAGGTCAGATTCAATCCCCAGCACCACCATAAGCTAGAAGTGAGCAGTGTTCTGATCTCTCTGTGTATCTTTCCCTCTTTATCTTTCTCATTAAAATAAAATACTAAAAAACACACAAACAAAGTAAATTTCTTTGGAGGGTCATGGAACTTTTGATATAAAGTCGTCTTCTTTCAAAATGTAATTAAAAAAAAATTATTTGTTATTGGATAGAGACAGAGAGAAATTGAGAGAGAAGGGGGAGATAGAGAGGAAGAGAGACAGGTGGGGAGCCGGGGGTTTGAACCACGTATGCTTTGCGCCACGTATGCTTAACCTGCTGTGCTACCGCCTGACTACCGAAATGTAGAATTTTAATGTGGCAAGGGAGTGAGAGAGAATCCTATATTCTGTCTTTTAATACAAGTTCAAAGCTCTTATCAGAGTAATAAAGTTCTTGGTGTTATAATGAAAGGCAGTGTTTTCTACTTCCAAAAGTCAATTCCTAAAAAAATCTTGGGAAGATGGACACTAGTTTTACTAATCAGTGGTGCACCGTGTACCATATCTAGTTCTGTTGGGAGGACTTGACTTCTTGTGGATTGCTGCAGCAGTAGTATACATCTGAACTACTCAAAGCCCATTAGAAAGGGTCGATTCTAACTTTCCATTGATGACCTCTATTGGACAACAAGTGGGCTATTGGGGGCTGGGTAGTAGCACAGCAGGTTAAGCACACGTGGCACAAACCGCAAGGTCTGGCATAAGGATTCCAGTTTGAGCCCCTAGCTCCCTACCTGCAGAGGGATCACTTCACAAGCAGTGAAGTAGGTCTGCAGGTGTCTGTCTTTCTCTCTCCCTGTCTTCTCCTCTACTCTCTATTTCTCTCTGTGCTATCTAACAACATGCACTTAACCCGCTGCGCTACCTCCCAACGCCCTGAAGACTGTATTCTTTGTGATCCTTGTTCTGAATGTTTTTTTGGGGGGGAGAGTCTTGAGTTTATAAGAGTAAAATTATATAGCATACTAACCATCTTTGCTTTATTTTGAAGTAATGGTACTTAAGATTAAAAGATACACATTAAGTAATAAAATGTTATAAATCTGGTTACTATAAATTCCATCTATACTTATTTTAAAATAATTTTTTTTTTGCCTCCAGGCTTATTGCTGGGGCTCAGTTCCTGTACCAGGAATCCTCTGCTCCTGGAGGCCACTTCCCCCTCCCTTGTTGTTGTAGCCTTATTGTGGTTATTATGGTTGTTTATGTCGTTCATTGTTGGATAGGACAGAGAAATGGAGAGAGGAGGGGAAAACAGAGGGGGAGAGAAAGACACCTACAGACCTGCTTCACCGCCTGTGAAGCGACTCTCCTGCAGATGTGGAGCCAGGGGCTCAAACAGGGATCCTTTACCAGTCCTTGTGCTTTGCACCACGTGCGCTTAACCTGCTGTAGTACCGCCCAACCCTCTAAAATAATTTAATAGCCAAGTTTAACAAGGGGAGTGGAATTTTCTTGGCTATAAGTTTTTGTTTTATTCATTTTTAAATGGCCTACATTGTTATGAAGATTTATGTGGTCAACTTCTGTTTTTTCATAAAGACTTCAGATGAAAATCAATTTAGCTGAAACCTAATAGTGAAACTTTTGAAAACTGGCAGATGTTATCTTAAAGCAGGGTAAAATAGTTTGCTGTATGATGATCGTCTAATGGAAATTTTCATAAGCTTTCCTTTGTCCTAATTCAGAAAAGTATATGTCAGAGTTCTGGAATAAGTCTCTAGCCAAGAATTTTATCCACCTAAATATGTTTATACTATATATAAAGCAAAAAAAAAGGAATGTGACTAGAGAGCAGCAGTAGGGCTTTGCTAGTATTACCTGGTGTTTGCCAAAGAAACATGAAAGATGAATCATTTTTTAAAAGCACTATGGCATTCCCTCCAGGAGATAATAAATTTCAAGGGCAAGTAATTTATCTTTTGTGTCCCCAGCAACAAGCATAGTATTGCTGGGCATATAGAAACCTCTTTAAGAAAAGTCTAAAACACGCATGTATGTTTTGCCTATCCAGTGACTATCTGAAAAGCAGAGAACTTCACATGCGCTTCTCTTAAAATCTTTCATAGCAGCCACCATGGTTGTTAGGTTAAGTCAGTAAGCATATGCTTGAAGCCTAATTTTTACTGGATCAACACATTCTTCTTTGTAGAGGTCACTATACGGTGGGAATGTTCTGGCCCTAGTTCACACTATATTGAGATGCTGGACATAACAACTAGATTGTCTGGGTTTGTTTTCTGCTAAATGACGAAAATTTAGCAGGTTATACAAGGATGAAATAAAGCACCTCATATATGTAGACTACAAGAGGGTGAAGAACATACCTGGCATTATGGTTTGTACTCAGTCCTGCTTCCTACATAGCTGGTTCCAGGATGGAATTAAAAAGCAGGACATCATGGCCAGCTTGTAGTCTTCAAACATTTTAGGAAAACATGGTTTTGATATTCAAAATGGGAACACCGCCTTGGTCTAACAGACCATATATACTCAGGGCCACTTTTCTCCTAAAGAACATGCAGTTTGGTTTTAACCAAGCCAGAAGGGCTAGAATTCCCCTTGACTTTCTCATAAAGTCAAAGGCAAGGCCAAGAACTGGATAGTCTTTTTCAAGGAGAAACAGTTCTTGGTTTAAAAAGAAACCAATGGGAGGGATTGCCTAGGGACTTAGGTTCTATTTTGGAAGTTTCCTGGTATCTAAAATTAATCAGGAAACTTACTGTTTTTATTTTTATTGATTTATCATTCAAGTTTCTCCTTAAATTCTTAACATTTATGAATCTACTAACCTAACTTTGCAACTTAGTAAGTATGGTATATTGAACATAACAGAATCTCTGTTTATAGATTCAAGGCCACTTGGCAGGGATGCTGTAGAGAGGATTCCAGCATCAAATGGGCAGTTGAGTCACATAAACATTAAGATTGCCTTCTGATCTGACAGTCTGGAGTCTGAACAACTTAGTTGAATTTGTACTTATAAAACCAGTTGTCACTGGGCAGTATGGAAGTAGAACCAGGTATAGTCTGCAGGCAGTGGAGCCAAGATACTCTGGCTCTGCCACTTGCTAACTTTCGAACAAGTTACTTCTCCATCTCAGTTTCTTAGTGCAAAATAGGTATAAAAGTACCTCTATCCTAGGTTTGCTTGAGAATTAAGAGGTAATAGTTGATACTTGAACAATGTGGAGTCTGCAGAGCTCTGATACAGTTAGAAATCCATATAAAGTTTTATTGACTGGAGGTCTTACAGGTTAAATATTGTTTGTTACATGTGCTGTGTGTATATTGCTTAGCTCTGGCTTATTATGATGGTGCCAGGACTAAAACTCTCATCTCCCCATGAAAGTGTCTCAAGACTCTCTTCCCAACCTAGATTCTTTCTCACCATCATAGACCAGTATTCCAGAACCCCTCCATCCCAACCCTCTCCTTCCTTCCCCACAGCCCTTTGCTTTGGTGTAGCACACCAAACCCAGTCTAGCTTTCACCTTGTGCTTTCCTTTACTGTCCATGTTTAAGTTACACCTATGAGTGAGATCATCCGGCATATATCCTCTTTCTAGCTTATTTCATTCAACATGACATCTTCAAGTTCTAGCAAAGATGGCAGAGATGACCCTGTCATTTTAATAGCTGCATAGTATCCCATTGTGTACATACTAGCTTGTTGGCAAAGTCATGACACAATTTTGCATAAGACAGAAAAACTTCATGACTTTCCCGACAACTCAATATACTACAGCCACAAGAAGTTGTGGCATATATACATACTATATTCTTTTTTTAAAATTTTTATTTATTTTTATTTATTTATTCCCTTTCGTTGCCCTTGTTGTTTTATTGTTGTAGTTATTATTGATGTTGTTGTTGTTGGATAGGACAGAGAGAAATGGAGAGAGGAAGGGAAGACAGAGAGGGGGAGAGAAAGACAGACACCTGCAGACCTGCTTCACCACCTGTGAAGGGACCTGCCTACAGGTGGGGAGCCGGGGGCTCGAACCGGGATCCTGACGCCGGTCCTTGAGCTTAGCGCCACCTGCACTTAACCCGCTGCGCTACAGCCCGACTCCCACATACTATATTCTTAAAGTACACCAAAGATTAAAATCTAAAGAAAAAAAAAAATACATTTATAGTATTGTACTAGTTACTGAAAATCTCAATGTAAGTGAACTCACACAATTTAAACCCATGTCATTGAAGGGCCAACTAACTATACATCAAACATATTTGGCACAATGTACTTCAAAAAATCGAGTTCATTCTACTTTGTATTGCTTACCATGTACCACACTACCAGATACTGCTGTACAGTGTTTCCTTAAAGGCTTAAAATAAGCTGCTAGCATAGGATATAATTTACTATAAATTGAACAAGGAAATTGATATCCTCTTTAGATTTTATTTTGAAGAGACAGAATCAAGAGGGAAGGGGGAATAGAGACAGACACCTGCAGCATTGTCAGTGCTTGTGAAGCTTCCTCCTGCAGGTGGGGAGCAGGGGATTGAACTCAGATTCTTGTGCACTAAAATGTGTGTGCTCAACCAAGAGGACCACTGCCAGGCCCCAGAAATTGATGTTCTTATAGGATGAGTACCTTCCCCAAGGTCAGTACCTCACACAGGGTACATATCCAGAGCCCTCAGCCTCTCAGACCAGTTTGTCCCCATCACAGCAACGCTTTTCCCAGTCTGCCTTAATTGTGTGTACAAAGCTCAGTTACATTTATGTTGACCTAGTATCTACCCTGTAAGCAGCCTTCAATAATATTCCCTGGCACTTGATTTTTTTCAACAACACTCTCATTCTTAAGGCAGGGTAGAGAAGGAACTCCATTAGAAGTGTAATTAACCATGGTTTACTTATGCCATGAGTGTTAAGGTGAGTGAAGTTCAAGTAGCTAAATAAAACCCAATAAATTGTGACTCTTCTTCCACCTGTTTGTACTAGATCCTTTGTTCTTTGCACAGGACTACACAACTTTGCCTGTTATACATCCCAGATTTTTTTCATCTTTATTTATTGAATAGAGATGGTCAGAAATTGAGAGTAGGGGGAGATAGACCACTGCAGCACTGCTTCACCACTCTCAAAGCTTTCCCCCTGTAGGTGGGGACCAGGGGATCACACCCAGGTCCTTGCACATTATAACTTGTGCTCAACCAGGTGTGCTGCCACCCAACCCCCATTATAGTCCGGTTCTTTTTCTGGATCAAGTCCCTTGACTAGCACTATTGTAAGTTTCCTCTTACGATATGCTATTTAGGGTGCATGTCCTGCCACTCAAAAATGGTGACCACTGAACTCTTGCTATCCCTGAAGTATTTTATTCAGAAGTAAACATTATTGGGGTTTACAACTACTTGACAGTTTAGATCCCAGTGATCCAAAGCAGATGCTAGCAGCATGGTTTTTCCATTCTTCAACAGCAGTCCAGTAAAAGAGATGACATAAGAACCTTGAAAAAGAAATCCTACAAGACCAAAAGAAGGTCAAGGACTAGCCATGAAGAGCTTTGTGTTTTGGGGAAAAAAAAAAAAGAGGTGAAGCCTCAGTGAGTCTGGCAAGAGCAAAGATGGGTGGGGGGGATGGTATTTAGGGTGTAAAGGGAGGGGATTCTAGAGTTAAGGTGGGTTTGGATTAGAGACCTTATCCAGTTTTCTTTGGCTAGAGAACCTTGGTACAAGTCTGTGGGTGGCCTACACAAAAACAGGAAAAAAAAAATCTGGACACAGATACAAGTGGTAAGAAGTGTCATGTGGCAGGGAGTGGCAAGATTCAGTCCTAGATGCAGTCATTTGGGTACAATGTGCCCTTCAGTAAGGGCACGGTGACAGCATGGGCTAATTTACAGAGCCGCCAAGGCAATAACTCAGAAAGTAACAGTCTTCTCACAAAACAAGGCAGCCCCACAGTGTTTCATGGTGGTAAAAGTTGCATTACAGCATGCTGAGATCCCAGAACCAATGAAAGGAGACACATCTACCCAAACGAGTCTTGACACAGAGTACGTTTCTGGCAAATGCATTATACACTCATTCTGCTTGTGTCCTGGAGAAACTATTTAGTTTCCTTATATGGCCCTTCTCTTCAGCTCTCTCCTGTGTAATAACTAATGTCTTCTTGGAGAAACAAAGATAGAAAAAATAGGACTGTTTTGCTTGCCACCCTCCTCCCTCAGCTGGATGAAGGCTGGATGAGGGGAGGTGAGAAGTGGCTCATCACTGAGTGTGTCAGAAAAGAAATGTCAGCTTTTAAAATCACTTGCTAGAGAAGTTTATGTTGATGAGGAAAGACAAGAGAATACCACAGTTATCTATGCAGAATGCCAGAATTAAACAGCCTTGCTTTAACCATGACATATTTCTCTAATCCCATCATGCCTTTACTGCACTACACATGCATGGGTAGAAATACTCTGGTACACACAACCAAAGAAAATACCAAATGTCACTCAGTATTAACTTCTCATGTTGCTCTCCTTTCTAAAATTTTCAATTGCCCCTCATAGTCTTCAAATAAAGTCCAAACTCCCACCTCCTTCCTGTGACTTTCCTAAGTCACACAGCCCATTCCCTACCTCTGTTCTTCTTCCTGAAAATTCCTTTGTTACTCTACTTGGTAAAATTCTACTTATCCTGCAAAAAACAAAAACAAGTTCACGTGTTTTCTTCCATTCCAGGATTTTTTTTTTTGTTTTTATTACTATTATTTCATTTTTTTGCTTCCAAAAAGTATCACTGGGGCTCGGTGTCTGCACTATGAATCCACTGCTCCTTGAGGCTGTTTTTCATCATTGTTGGATAGGACAGAGATAAATTGAGGAGGGGAAGCTGGGGGTGGGGGGGGTGGGGGGGAGACATCTGCATACCTGCTTTACCACATGTGAAGTGACCCCCTTGCAGGTGGGGAGCCAGGGGCTTGAACTGGGATCCTTTCACCAGTTCAGTTTCATGCGTTTCACACCATGAGCACTTAACCCGCTGCGCTATCACCCAGCCCCCTCATTCTGGGGTGACTTAACATCACCCCTCCTCAAAGCTCTCAGGGAAACCCTGACTTTGCTGCTCTCTCACTTACCATACAGACTTCATTTCATTGGCTTGTCTCTTCCACTGGACCCAGAGGACAAGCCCCAGATCCTAGACTTCTCTTTTACCTTCTAGTGCACAGGCCAGCGGATATGGGGACATACACAGCAGGCATATAAAACAAAGGTTTTAGTAAGTAGAGCCAACTTAATATGAAAATAATTTTTTTGTTTTCTTTTTCATAAAATAGTACTGTTTACAACAAATTACTTTAAAAGAGTATTAACTTCTGGGGAGTCACTTCATAGGCAGTGAAGCGGGTCTGCAGGTGTTTATCTTTCTCTCCCCCTTTCTGTCTTCCCTTCCCCTCTCCATTTCTCTCTATCCTATCCAGCAACGACAATAATTACAACAAGGGCAACAAAAGGGAATTAAAAAAAAATTTTTTTTAATATTTTATTTATTCCCTTTGTTGCCCTTGTTGTTTTATTGTTGTAGTTACTATTGTTGTTGTCATTGTTGGATAGGACAGAGAGAAATGGAGAGAGGAGAGAAAGATAGACACCTGCAGACCTGCTTCACCGCCTGTGAAGCGACTCCCCTGCAGGTGGGGAGCCGGGGTTCGAACCGGGATCCTTATGCCGGTCGGTCCTTGTGCTTTGCGCCACCTGCGCTTAACCCGCTGTGCTACAGCCCGACTCCCAAAAGGGAATATTTTTTTTAAAAAATCTTAAAAAAAAAAAAAAGAGTATAACTTCTGAGTTAGGTTGGTAACATGTCAGGAAGCTAGCAGCTGGCTCCATCATATATCACATCGGGAAGAAAGCCACCATTTGTATACACCTATGTACTGTCACTGTATGTTGAATTTATGCTTGTCTTGACAATCTTGTCACTTGCTTGAAGTTCTATTTTGATTAAGAAACCTAAGGTGCAGACATTTACTCGAGGCCACACAGCTGGTAAGTGGTGTGAAAGCTGCTTGTACAAAATCAAACTGTACATTATGCAATGTCAGAACAAGCTTTTCTTATAAATGAACTAAACATGAGGTGTGAGGTAGCAAAATAATTTTAATTCTATAAACTGAATAAGCCCTGTCCATGTTCAGAGTATAATTGCAGACACTGCTGCCATCCTCTCACACAACAGACCCGTCATTCAGTTTAAAGCACCATTTGAAGACAACTTCTCATATTTATTTAACATGGATATACCATGGTCAAATTTTGTACAAAGAGGACAAGTCAGTCACTACTAGACTTAACCTTGCAGACAGGACAATGAGCAAAATGACCTCAGAGTTGCTTTTTTCAAAGAGAGGATGCGAACCAGCACTAGGTTTCCTCAATTCAAAATTCTGCTTTATTCATAAGGCCTGGGATTTATCCCCAGCATGACATATAAACAAAAAGTAAACAAAATCCAATTTTATTTAAAGACCACCCCCCCCATCAAAAATTAGACTGTTGCTTTAATTCTGGAAATTATCAAAAGTAGCCACTTAAAAATTTTTGGTTTTTTTCCCCTACAGGTTTATTGCTGTGGCTCAGTGCCTGCATCACAAATCCACTGTTCCTGGAGGCTACTTTTTTTCCTTTTGTTGCCCTTGTTTAATGTTGTGGTTATTGTTGTTGGATAAGACAGAGAGAAATGAAGAAAGGAGGGGGAGAGAAACATAGACACCTGCTGACCTCCTTCACCGCTTGTGACGCAACTCCCCTGCAGGTGGGGAGCCAGGGGCTCAAACTAGGATCCTTACGCTAGTCCTTGCACTTTGCGCCATGTGCGCTTAACCCATTTTTTTTTTAAAGGCCAGGCTTTCCACCTTTCTAATTCTAAAAAGAAATTAGTGGGGTGGGGGGTTTGCACTTGAATAGATTCTTTTAATTTATTTTTTTTTTTGTGAGAGATGGATAGAAAGACAGTGAGAAACACCAGAGCACTGCTCAGCTCTGGTTTATGGTGGTTTGGGGGACTGAACCTGGGACTTCTGAGCCTCAGGCATGAGAGTTTCTTTGCATAACCATTATGCTATCTACCCCCGACCTAAATAGATTTTTTTTAAAAAAGATTTTTATTAATGAGAAAGAAAGGAGAGAGAGAAAGAACCAGACATCACTCTGGTACATGTGCTGCTAGGGATTGAACTCAGGACCCTCATCCTTGAGAGTCCGATGGTTCATCCACTGCGCCACCTCCCGGACCACCCTAAATAGATTCTTTATTCAGTTAGTTGCAAACACAAAAGCCTCTGTCTTCAAATCCTAGATGTAAATCCAGGACTCACCATCCAAAGCTTTGGTGTTGATCACCACCACCTAGCAGCTACCATGGAAGTCCCTTAAGAGTTATCACTGGGATAGATGGCTCTTCATACTTCAAAATGAAAAGTGAGGGGGCCGGGCAGTAGTGCCGCATGTTAAGTGTATGTGGCACAAAGCTTAAGGATTCCAGTTTGAACTCCTGGCTCCCCAACTGCACAGGGGTTGCCTCACAAGCGGTGAAGCAGGTCTACAGGTGTCTTTCTCTCCTTTCTCTGTCCTATCCAACAACAAGGGCAACAAAAATGGCCTCTAGGAGCAGTGGATTTGTAGTGCAGGCAGAATCCCAACAATAACCTGGAGGGGTTAAGAAAAAAAAAGTGTTTGGGGCTAGGCAGTGGCACACCTGGTTGAGTGCATGTTACAATGTCCAAGGACCGAGGTTGAAGCCTCCTCGTCTCCACCTGTAGGGTAGGAAGCTTCACAAGTAGTACTATAGGTGCCTCTCTCAACTTCTGTTTCTATTTAAATTGTGTTTTACTTGCTCTTTATACCTACTAACAACTCAGTCTCTTCTTGGGGAGCCTGTACTTATGCAAGTGGGAATTTTAAATATACACAGGAGCAACATGTGTCCAAAATGTGTGCGCTTTTTCTTCCTGGAAGTAGGTAGACACCTACTTCCTACTGTTTCCTTGAGAAGTTCTAACTGCACACTTCTGTAGTTTTAGTTCATTGTATGGGTTTTACTGTCTAGGCAGAAAGAAGGGAAGAGATTAAAAAAAATCACACACAGAGTATAAAGCATGCCCTGTGTCAGCAGCATGACAAGCCCATCCTCTAATATCACCAATGCTGAGTAAGTAATTTCTGGTAGTGCTGAGTACATTTCTGTTTGTGCTTTGCCTGAGGTTTTCCCTTGACCACTAATTGTGAGTGATGGTCTAGAGAGCTTTTGCACAGGGGGCAAAATAGCAGTAGTGTGCTGGTCTGCAGCCAAGGGTCAAGGTACTTCACCGTGGAAGATTGCAGGGGGATTTGTTTTAGCCGTTAGTCCACTTAAAAGAATGGTTTTACACAGAAGTGTGGTAGAAGGGAAGGGATAGCCAGTGAGTGACAAATGCACTGACTAAAACTCAGGGATAATGACACCCACACAACTCTACAGAATACTTCCTAAACCATTAGGTGGGTCATGACAGAGGTGAGCAGGGCACAACAGATTAGCCAGTAAATGGCTTCAGTGAGAATTCGGAAACTTTTTTCAATTTATTTTTAGAGTTAATTTCTCCTATACAGGTCAAAAACTACTTGAAAATGTCATTAGAAGGTAAGTTTTTTTGTTTTTAGTATTCTGCTCTTGCCTCCAGGTAATTTCCTTTTGGTTAAAAACTAAAAGCAATAGAAATGCTACAGGATGTCAGAACAGTCTTTGGACAGAGGTGAGGCGCTCGATGAACTTACATAGTAAGTGAGAGTCTGTTTGTCTTGGTCTAGCAGAGAAGGCAGCTCACTTCTTCTGGAAGAAGCCAGTAATGGACGCTTGTCTACTGGCTTTGCCCAGAGCAGCAGCTCCTTTTTTGGGGCCCTTTCGTTCTTCTTTGGGTTCTTTCTTCACTGTCATGGCAGGGGGTCTGTGTATAGCAGGTGTCTTCATCTTCAGCTCCTCTTCACTATCTGTGCAGGATTCACTCTCATAGACTTTTTCAGTCACTTGTAAAATAAAAATGAGAAAAAAGAAACATAAATGAGTTGAGCCAGAACTTCACTTCATCCCCTCCTCTTGATCAAGTGAGGTGTACCAAAATGTTGATACTGGGAGGTCAGACGTAGTCTCTAGTAGGGGCTCCAATCCCATGTTATTGCTAATTTCTGAGGAATTTGTTGGGTATGTCTCTCAAACACATAAGCATATTAACACCAGGATTACTGCTATGGCTTGGTGTATGTATGACAAATCAACTGTGAAGCTTGCCTTCTGCTGGTGGGGAAGAGGGTCTTGAACCTAGGTCCTTGCTCATGGTAATCTGTAATCTTACCTTTCTGACCTATAGTGCCTGCCTTTCTCAGAGAACACAATAGTCTCAAGCAAATTCCATCAGATGCCAAACTTGATGGTTTTAAGAAAATAAGCACTAATTCCATTCCAAATAGTAAAAGAAATACTGCCTATGAAATTCACTAGAACTGTTAAAAGGATTATACCGGTGGGTCTCTTCAGTATTACCAAACACAGGAGTACAATGCCACCTTCCTGTGGCTTTAGAGAGCTGCAGCAAATGATACAGAAACAGTTTTCCTTAGCTGGACATCACATGACAGCTAAGTCTAAGTCCTTCTCTACCCAAAGTATTTTTTCTCCTACTAAAGAATAGTGATAGTAATTTCTAAGAAATATATCAAGTTTTCCTAGAGGCATATGCTTCGCGACCCACTATATGCGTGTTTTAATACTTTTTTTCACTTGCCTAATCCCCTGGGTTATGTTAAAATAAACATTGCTACTAGGCTGTATTTCCTGAGTTTCAGATTCAGGAGGAACCTGAGAATTAATGTGTGCTGAGGTTATGCTGTCAGTCTGGGCACCAGACCTTGAGAGTCACTCTTTCCTCCCTGTGAAGTGGATGCAACTATGTCTCATTGAATAAGTAGCAATACAAGTAATCTTTAGCAAATAGCTGCAATGCTATTTTTTTAAACAATTTATATGAAAAGTTTCACATGAGATAGAGAAGGGGGGGAGGGGGGAGCCACTCTGATAATCAAATTCCATGCCTGTTATCCTATTTCCCTAGGAGTCAGGTGGTAGTGCAGCGGGTTAAGCATAAAGCTGAGATCAACTGGCTATTACTACTGGAGTGTTCCTCTGCCTTATTAAAGTTGCAAAATTAAGACTTTCCCTTAAAAAAATCCTATGCCATTATTTTCAAGAACCCAGAATTCACTTTGCTGACTCTGGCCCACTTATCTGTGTTGTTTAGGCTATAAGTTTTTTAATAAGTGGTCTCAAAGGTCTTACTACTCAACTATGTCCTGCAGATTACAGGCATTAATCTGTGATGCTATCCCCAGGCCAACTAAATCAGAATTTTAACAAGATCAAGTAATGTTATAAACTATACTCTGCAAGGTTTAAGAAATGTTGCTTTAGGATTAACTTGGGGAGTTTTTGCAACATACTTACTAGTTCAGCAATTATAATCGATGAACTCCACCCCCACCTTGTATGAACTTTTAAAAGCATTATGTAACTGAGTTATTTACTCAGTGTCTCAAATTAGAGAAGTCTGAAGAACCACTAAGAAAAAAAACCAATCTTATTACTGGTTGTTGGTATAAGACTTCTTCATAGGCTACATAGTCTGTATTCAAATGGCAGCAGGTCTATAATATTAGACTTCCTTGCCAGTTTTGTATAAATTCACTGCTTGGACTTAAACCCATCAGGGCAGCACCAGCACCATTTCAGAAAAGCACACTTGGTATTCCTTAAGAGCCTTTCTATATGAAAGCTATAATTACTTCAAACTAAAGGACCTTAATTTTAGCTGAACACCACCAATTTTCTGGCCTGCCATTAAGAAATAAAGCCCTAGTTTGCATGGTTAACATCAGGATTCAAACCTTATCCACTCCAAATGTAACTCTGTTCACTTCAACTTACAAAAGACAGATCCATTTTTTAAAAGCATAGACCAAGGATTGGCTAAGCCCCTCTGCTGGTACATCTGAAACAGTCAGCAGAGAGGAAAGCAAAATGCCTTTGTTGGTAAAAGCCAAGATTAATTAGTCTGAACTTCTGCTAAAAATCTTAAAAGTGCTATGTGAGCAGTTTTCACTGTTGCATCCAAGTTGTTTTTTAATTATTTATTCCCTTTTGTTGCCCTTATTGCTGTTGGATAGGAGAGGAAGATAGACACCTGCAGGCGGGGAGCCGAGGGCTTGAACCAGGATCTTTATACCCGTCCTTGCGCTTTACCTGCTGTGCTATCACCCAACTCCCTGCATCCAAGTTATAACAGGCCTAAAACTCAAGTACTGTATTTTGAATAACCCATAGGTGATTAGTCAAAAAAATCTCAATGACCTCTTATACAAAGATACACTTGACACTTTTCTTTTGGGGGTAGACGGAGAAAATGGCATTTCTCTCAGAAAGAGAAACTCAAGAGTACTGACTGGAGGGGAGATAGCACAAAGGTAGAGTCTCAGAGGCAACAAATTCAATCCCGGTCTTTCATGAAAATCAAATCATATCCCATGTATTGTCGCACAGAAAAGTATCATAGCTTCCAATCCCTGTGGAAAGCAATCTGGAGAACTCTCAGTGGACCTACGCTACAACATGCAATTCCTCTCCTGTGGATCTATCCTAAGGAACTATCCAAAAAAGATTTATGGATACCTGTATGTTCATAGCAACACAATCTGTAATAGCCAAAACCTGGAAAACAACCCAGGTGTCTAACAACAGACAAGTGGCTAAGTTGTGGTATATACAATGGAATACTACTACTCAACTATTAAAAATGAATTCACCTTCACCCCATCCTGCACGGAGCTTGAAGAAATCATGTTAAGTCAGAAACAAAAGGATGATCTCACTCGTTGAAGTCGAAAAACAAAATCAGAAGAGAAAACAACTAAGCAGAACTTAGACCAGAGTTGGTGTAAGGGGTTTCAGGTCCTGGATCATGATGGCAGAAGTACCTAGTGGGGGTTGTTGAATTGTTATGTGGGAAATGTTATACATATACAAACTATTGTATTTTACTGTCAACAGTAGACCATTAATCCTCTAATAAAGAGAACACACACAACATAGCTTTTCTGACAAATTGTGTCATATGACAAATGAATCAGCCAATGGCTCAAAGTCTACACCTTGGTTTCTCTAGACCTCCCTAAAAGCATATGCTTTTTATCTAAGCTAACTTTCAAACAGGAAACAAAGTTAGTGATTTAGAAGAGTCATTCCTCATTTGTTCTTCAGAGGAGTATAATACCAGTCTCCTGACATTCTCTTCAGATACAACAATCTTGAGGAGCTTCTTTTTTATTTTCTGGGTCTTTAAACCACCACAGATACTGGCAAAATGGGTATTTTACAGATCCAGAACCACCTTCACCAAAAGTGACTTTTATCCCCATGGTTATTTTTGATAGATAGTATAATGGTTATGAAAACAAACTTTCATGCCTGAGGCTCTCTAGTCCCAAGTTCAATGTCACACCATCATAAGCCAGAGCTAAGCAGTGCTCGTAAAAAAGAAAAAACAGCTGTTCCTGTCCTGACTATATAGCTATAGTGTGATATATACAGTAGTCTTCAATATTGTTGTTTGGCTCTGGGGAACTCCAACTCAATGGTGGCATTTCTTTCTATATGGTGGAGATTGAGCTCAAACCTGGGTCACATACACAGATTTTTTTTTGGTCATATCCCTACACAAAAGGATACTGAACAAAATAGTTCTCTTACTGAGGTGAGCCAACTGCACATCAAAGTTTAGGCATACTGCTTTCCAACAGGAATGGTGCTTCTCTTTGCTAATATCAATTTCTAGATTTAGAGCCAAAACTTTTTCTTACCCATACTACCATCTCCGTCTATAAAGGTTTTAGATTTCAGCACGCGCTTCCGTCTTCTTTTGTTTTCTCCACTTGGACTCTGGAAGATTAAAGGACACATATTAAGTTCATCAATGGAGCTAGAGAGAGAGAAAAAAAAAAAATGAAAGTCTTTGATCAGTAACAACCATCTTCCACTATGGTAAGAAGTTGAATGAAGAGCTCTACCAATTCCCTTTCACAGCACCTACCTACCACACAGATATATATTCATGACCTACAGCCAAAAATTTCACTTCAGGTGAGAAGAGTGTGTTCCTTTGTACTACAGAAAGCAAAATGAGACAAGGGCCACCTGCTGGGATTTGTGAGCCATACAACAAACTGATTAAGCACAGCAGTCCTTGGGTGATATATACACATGCTTGATGGCTCACTTGGCTACCTGACATCTCAAAACAATGAAATAAGAACTGTGCTGGGGGAGTCAGGTGGTAGCACACGTGGCATGAAGCGCAAGGACTGGCGTAGGGATCCCGGTTTGAGCCCCTGGCTCCCCACCTGTAGGAGGAGTCGCTTCACAGGTGGTGAAGCAGGTCTGCAGGTGTCTAGCTTTCTCTCCCCCTCTCTCGATTTCTCTCTGTCCTATCCAATGACAGCAACAATAATAACCACAACAATGATTAAAAAAAAAAAAAAGAAAAACAAGGGCAACAAAAGGTCTCCAGGAGCAGTGGATTCGTGGTGCAGGTACCAAGCAATAATAACCCTGGAGGTAAAAAAAAAAACAAAACTGTTGGGTGTTGCAGGTATCATGGTGATCAAGGAACTTAGTAGAGGAGAGGGACAAAGGCTGTAAAAGAGGACATTAGCAGATAAAGCTATCATGCATGGAAGTTGCCTTGGTCACTTGCCCTTGCTGTTTCAGCCTTTATTCAACATTACATCCATCTAGCCTCAAGCAGGTTCTACCATGTTTCCTCTCCAGCAATTGAGGAAATCAGGGCAAAATTTAAATGGCATTTGTAACATTATGCATTCAAAGCTAAATTATGTTTAGAAAAGCCTTGTTAGCAGTTCATTATTATCTACAATAAGATGCAATGAAGAAAAACAATTGTAAGGGGTTTTATTCTTTTCACAAGCTTTGCTTACATGCGGGCAAACTGCAGTTTCAACAGAAATGTAGCAAGTCTGACAGTGAAAATCATGAAAAACTAAAACTGCTCTTAAGATCAATCCCTACAACCATGACCTACAGCCAGAATCTCAGTTAAGGCGAGAAGGGTATGTTCTTCTGTACTACTCCCCAAAGAGCAGAATGAAACAAGAGCCACCTGCTGGCATTTGTAAACTGTATAACAAATTAAGCACAGTGGCTCTAGGGTGATAAGAGGACACACGGCAAGGCAACTGCCCCAGTAAGGCTGTACCTTGACGGAAGGAGGCGCTGGCTCCATCTTTGGTGCTGGTTCAGGTGGAGAGGCATGAGCAGGTGGAGGTGGGGACGGAGACTCAGCTTCATAAGCCCCAAGAGAGTCTAGGATAACTGAAATAATGAAGTTTAGATAAGAGAAACTATAGCACTTCACTGATCTGAAGGTTAACATTCAGCAAAGAACATTTTACAAGCAGGAATTCAAGAATTATATATATATTATTATATAATTATAAATAATATATATAATTATATATTATTATATAATTATATATATGTCTATAGAATTATAGTCACACACATACATGTGTATATAAATTTGAATGTAGAGATTATCTTAGCTAATTAAGCCTTTTTAGTTCACAGATAAATCAGGTATAAAGTTTTATAGATACTGACCACCATGTCATGTATTTCACTTACATTATTTTGTTTTATCCTCATGACAATGGCTGAAAGACAAATATGAATATTCACAGAGTTGAGAAGGCTAGTTAATTTACCAAGGTCACAACTTGCTACTGAGACAGGAAAGTTTTAAGCTCAAGAGAGTCTAACAACTTTGGGATTCAAGAGATTTCCTTTTAAGATCAAGTGGAGATGATCCTATTACACCATATCCATGCCAGTAGGATTATTTGCAGTCACCTGAATTTATATATGTTTTTTTTTTTTTTTAAACCAGAGCACTGTTCAACTCTGGTGGTGGTGGGATTTGAACCTGGGACTTTGGAGCCTCAGGCATAAGAGTCTCTTTGCATAACCATTATGCTATCTACCCCCACCCCACCCGAGATATTTATTCGGCTGAAAGTTAACTGAAAAATCACTTTGAAATGATTGCAACTGTGGCTCTAACAACTAAGATAAGCTAAGTATTAATAGTATAGGAATGATTTCAAGTGCTTGCTCCCTAGATGAGGCTTGCTTTCTTCACTGAGCCTATCAAGACAGAAATACTGTTACGGACATAGTATCACCCAAGAGTGCATCACCAGACTGACTCACTCAGTCATTCCTCAACAGTTCCGGAAGTCATGGTCTTAGAATAAGGTCTATGAAAGGTGAAAAGCCTCAGCTGACCTATTTATTGTTTAATCAACCACAGAGAAAAAGACTGGTCAAGGCACTGGGGACCGCTTACCCTCACCTGCTTCCTGCTAACACAAGTCTTGGATCTAAAATTCTCCCAACTGATTAGGTCATTGTTAAAATTATGACAGTCGAGGTTCACAGCCATATGACCTAAAGAGGTGAAGCAGAACAAGAGCCAGAATGAAACAAAATTAAAAATTCTAAGTATGAATTGGGCCTGAAACTTAAGCTCTGGGGAAATGAGAAGTGAGAAACATTAAAAAAATAATAGTTAATAAAAAGTAGACCAGCTCTTAACCCAGCTATGGGAGGTTAGGACATTATGAGAAGTCCAGTAAGAGAAAAGTCAAACCAAAGAACTAAGCACCCATTTTCTTACAAATACAGCAATTAAGTGAGCTATGCTGGAAAGAAAGCTTGTGCAGAGTGAAAGGTTGCAAAGAAGAGTTTCTGAGTGCTCCCAATTGTAAGTTTAGGAGTTCTTAATCTAATTCTATAACCACTTAATCGAACACAATCCCCAGTGGCACCCACTAAGGCTCTTCTTCTCCTTGTACAGTGGAGTTGTCTATCTAAACTCCTGCCTCTATTCTAAAAGCCACTAGATATGAACTTTTTTTAAATAAAGGGATTATTTTTTTCTGAGCTAAATTTAAGGTAAGAGGCTTTGAGGTCCAGTAAGATTAAATAAACAGTCCCTTCCACAATTCCACAAACAGAAACATTATAACAAGACTGCAATGCCAGATAACCTCCCCTTTATTTCCTAGGAGGAGGAAAAAAGGTGAAAAGAAAAACACCAGTTAATTACGTGAATTAGAAAGGATTACAATCGGGAGTCCGGTGGTAACGCCACGTGGTGCAAAGGGCAAGGACCGGCAGAAGGATCCTGGTTCAAGCCCCAGCAGGGGAGTTGCTTCACAAGTGGTGAAGCAGGTCTGCAGGTCTTTCTCACCCTGTCTCCCCTTCCTCTCTCAATTTCTCTGTACTATCCAACAACAACATCAGCAACAAAAGGGGAAAAAAAAAAATAGCCTCCAGGAGCAGTGGATTCATGGTGCAGGCACCGAGCCCCAGCAATAATCCTGGAGGCAAAAAAAAAAAAGTTACAGTCATGGTCCAGGAGGTGGCATAGTGGATAAAGCATTGGACCCTCAAGCATGAGGTCCTGAGTTCAATCCCTGGCAGCACATGTACCAGAGTGATGTTTGGTTCTTTCTCTCTCTCTCTCTTTCTCATTAATAAATCAAATCTTAAAAGAAAAAAATTTATTTTAAAAAAGGGTTATATTCTATTATAAAGCTTCCCCCTCCAAAAAAATCATGTATATACATAAAAATTTATTTTTAATATCTTGATTATTATTTTTAAAAACTTTTATATTTATTTTCCCTTTTGTTGCCCTTGTTTTATTGTTGCAGTTATTATTGTTACTGACGTTGTTAGGACAGAGAAATGGAGAGAGGAGGGGGAGAGAAAGACAGACACCTGTAGACCTGCTTCACCGCCTGTGAAGTGAATCCCCCCTGCAGGTGGGGAGCTGGGGGCTTGAGCCACGATTCTTATGCCGGTCCTTGCGCTTTGCACCACCTGTGCTTAACCTACTGCGCTATGGCTGGACTCCCCAGAAGTTATACTCTTTCATAGTCTTTTGTTGCAAATAGTAGTTCTATTTTATGAAAAAGAAAACAAGCAGATGTCTATCCTTCTCTCTCCCTCTGTCTTCCCCTCCTTCCTCTCTCCATTTCTCTCTGTCCTAGCCAACAACGACACCAATAATAACTATAACAATAAAACAACAAGGGCAACAAAAGGGAATAAATAACCTTAAAAAAAAACCTCACATGAGGGGGTAGATAGCATAAAGACTATGCAAAGAGACTCTCATGCCTGAAGCTTCAAAGTCCCTGGTTCAATCCCTCACACTACTGTAAATCAGAGTTGAGCAGTGCTCTTGGGGGGAAAAAAAAATTCACATGAAAGTAGCCTAATAAGTATCTCTCATTTTAACTTTTTAAGGAAAATACTGCAGCCAGAGATATAGCTCAACTGGTCGAGTTTAGGACTTGTATGTCTGAGGCTCCAGGTATGGTCCCTAGTATTGCATATATGGGGTGGTACCGTAGACTTTCTCTCACACGTGAAACTCTTTACCTCATATGAATTAAAAACAAGTGCTATGTCAGTGCTACAATTTATTAGTACTGTTAAGACAAATAAATTAGAATTAAGAATTGACCTCTACTATGGACTTAATATGTGCCCTGCAATTTAACATTGAAACTCTAATAATCCCTAAGGAGATAGATATTGGAGGTAGTTTAAGTCATGATAACAGAGCCTTCATGAGTGAGATTAGTACACATTAATAAGGTAAGAGACACAAGAAAAAGGATTTTTCTTTCTGCCACATAGCAAGATGATCTTCTATGAAAGGAGCTCTCTCTCTAGAAACAGGATCAGGTTCAACTGAATCAGATCTTGATTTTTGGCATTCTGTCTTCAGAACCATGAGGACAAAAGTTCTGTTTAATCCACCTAGTCTATGGTATTTTTGTTATAGCAGATGTTTCATAGTATAACTATGCTCACCTTCATCTTCACTGCTGTCAGGTTCGGGAAGTTTGATTCTCTTCCTCTTCTTCTTCTTCATGTTTTCAGTTTCTTTCATTTCATCATCAGATAACTCCAGTTGCTTACCCCTGTGACCATCCAGGAATAATTTAAGTGTGTTACATAAAATAAAAATGGAAGTATTCATAAGCTGCTGTGAGTTTTGACTTATTCTCCTGTTTTTAAAGAGAGAGAGGGAGGAGAGCAGCAGAACATCACTCTGGCACATGCAATGCCCAGGGATCAAACTTGCGACCTTATGCTTAAGAGTCAACATTTTAAAACCACTGTGCCACCTTCTGGACTGCATATTATTTATGTCTTAACTCTAGAGAGGCAAAAAGGCCTTTTCATATTAATTAGAATCTAGCAACATATAAAAAAGAATAGTGTATCACAACCAAGAGGGTTTATCTCACGTTTGCAATGCTGGCCTAATACTTGAAAACCAATCAATGCAGTTCACCACACTGACAGAAATACCTATGGATCCTTTCAATAAATACAGGAAAAGTAACTGTCAAAATTCAACCCCTATTCAGGAAAAAAGCCTTTTCATCAAATAGAAAAGAAGTCGTGTCAGGTAAGAAACAGGGTACCACTAACATATACTTAGTGGTACAATACTGAATGCTGTCCTGGCAGTGACCATTAGCAATGAGTGTTGTGCCTGTGGCTGGAGATTTTTTAATCCATCTTTACTACTCATACTCAAGGTGACAGTCAACGAGCAGAGTCTTGATCTTCCAAAACGTCTGCATTTTGTTTTCTACTAAAGCAGTCCCGACCTTGCCACCAAAGCCTAGTATTTCTGGGCCTATCAGTGCTGACAGTGTCCTTTAGATTCTCTCTCAATAGGGTAATTCTTACCAGCTATGAGGTAGTGTCTCAAATTCCTGGATCCTTTTTTAATAGCTTATGTGCTTTTTATTTTCTTTTCTAATTACACTTTACCACTAGAAAAATAAACTCATTGATATAAAAAAGAAAACAAAGAACTTTTTCTCTTAAATTTGACTGGAAACAGTAACCTCTCACTTGTCAATTTAAGGTGAAAAACAGACACATAATCAGGCACAGTTTTCTCATGTCCACAATTCAAGTAAATTTAGATCTCTAGGGCACAAAAACCTAACTGTGGTGTCAAAGCATTTCAACAGGTTGATTCCACAGTCCTACCTCTCGAGATGAGCTAGGATTTACTCTCAACTGAGAAGTGCCTGCAGCTGATAAGCCTGAATAGATCTCAGCCCCGGCGGCCACTCTTCCTCACCACTGACATTTCCCTACCTTTTTTTCTCTTTCTGCTGCATCTTAACAGGCTCTACTTTTTTGCTGGATTTCTTCAGGACTGTGGGAGCTGCCAGCTTTGGTTCAATGACAGACACTGGCTGTTGCTCCACTGTTTTTTCTTCTTTCACTGCTTGCTCTGAGTCCAAACTGACTTTAAGTTTACCTAGAAATAAAGTATAGCAGATGATATATAACCTTACCATATAGTATTAATCTATCATTCCTTTGACAGTCTACTAAGTGCCAGGTAATATGTTAAGAGCAGGGCTAAAGGACTTTAAAAAATAAACAACCCACTCCCTGTCCTAACAGAGCTCATGGTGTAGTCAGAGAACATTTTCCTTTCTAAAAAGCACTCTAGGGAGTCGGGCTGTAGTGCAGTGGGCTAAGCGCAGGTGGCGCAAAGCACAAGGAGCGGCATAAGGATCCCAGTTCGAACCCCGGCTCCCCACCTGCAGGGGAGTCACTTCACAGGTGGTGAAGCAGGTCTGCAGGTGTCTATCTTTCTCTCCTTCTCTCTGTCTTCCCCTCCTCTCTCCATTTCTCTGTCCTATCCAACAACAACAACAACGACAATAATAACTACAACAATAAAACAAGGGCAACAAAAATGAATAAATAAATAAAATAAATATAAAAATTTTTTTTTTAAAAAAAAGCACTCTAGTTAACTGTTTTCATTTCTGCCGCCTGCTAATAATTATTCATTATATGGTAGCCCCCAGGTCAAATAATAAAAGAAGTCCACAGAAAAAAACTGACAGCTTGAGACAGGGTCAAGAGACAGTGCAGTTGTAGCATAGTACACTTTCATGCCTGAAGCCCCAGAAGTCCCAGTTCAATCCTCAACAGCACCATCTACCAAAGTTGAGCCATGCTCTGGCCTCTTATCTCATGAAAATAATTATATATATATATATATATATATATTAACTTTAGTAGGCAATCATCATTCTCTTTTGCTGAGGAAACTAAGAGTCTAAGGAATTAAAAGATGTTCCTTAGCAACAGACAACCTACATAATGACATCTGAAAGTCTGTACCAAGACCTTATTTAGTTCTGCTTTACTCTGGGCAAGTCATTTTACCTAAAGCCAATATTCTCTGTATAAACAGCAGTAGCACTGTCAAGATTAAGAGATCAGTATGTTAGGCTAAGTAGCTCACCCAAGATACTACTGATAGAAAAGCAAGGCCCAGAATTGGAACCTAAGTTAAACTCTTTAAATTGCTTACCCCCTTCTCTACACCAAGCAAAACACAAAATAACTGCTCAGCAGTGGACAGAGAAGTGGCTCAGTGGGTAAAGCATTCTCCTTCCATGAATGAGTTCATTAGTTTGATGTCCTGCTCTACAGATGACAGAGCAATTTCTCCCCCCCCCCATCTTCCCAACGACAGTGTAGTGCAGAGGACTGGGAAATGCAAGCATGAGGGGCCTAGTTACCTGAGAAACTACATAACAGCATTCATGCTTGACTTACTGATGTTTTTTCTAAGAAAAGTCACAAATATTCTTAGAAAGCTATAAACAGTATGAGGCTTTTCAATAAGCAGTAATTTAAACCACATTTTCTTATTGTCTAACTGAATGGGTAACTATATCATCTGGCAAAAAAAAAAAACAACCCCAAAACTCCCTTTTATGATCAAGAACATATAAATCACTTTTCAAACAAATAAAAAGTTAATAGACGTGGTCCGGGAAGTGGCACAGTGGATAAAGCATTGGATTTTCAAGCATGAGGTCCTGAGTTCAATCCCTGGCAGCACATGTACCAGAGTGATACCTGGTTCTTTCTCTCTTTTCTCCTATCCTTCTCATTAATAAATAAATAAAATCTTTTTAAAACGTTAATAGAAGACAAATTTTAGTTCTGTCACCAATGATGTATTTTTTTTAATTAAAATCCATCAAGGTTTTTGTTACTGAGATATGATCCACATACAAGGTTCAGGAGTGATGCCGTGGACAACCACTGGACTCTCAAGCATGAATCCTGAGTTCAATCCCTGGCAGTACATGTACCAGAGTGATGCTCTGACCTTTCTCTCCTCCTATCTCATATTAATAGAATCTGAAATAAAAAGATAACCTACAGGGGGCCAGATAGTGGTGCACCTGGTTAAGCATGCATTATTACCACACACAAGAATCCTGGTTTAAGTCTCCATTCTCCACCTGCAGGGAAGATGCTTCTTGAGCAGGCAAGCAGGTCTGTATGTGTCTCTCTCTCTCCCTTACTACTTCTGCGTCCCCTCTCTATTTCTCCTTGTCCTGTCAAGTGAAATAGAAATGAAAAAATAGCTACCAGGAGCTGTGGATTCATAGCATTAACACCAAGCCCCAGTGATAACCTTGGTAGCAATAAAAACATTTTTTAAATTAATGGAATCATACAATATGCAGCCTTTCATATGTTTTCTTTAATCTCACATGCCTCAAAAATCCATCTACTTTCTGAAACTGGTACATATCAGTCTGAATTCCTTGTATATTGGGAGCAGGGATTTGTGTAGGACTTCAACATACACAGCTGCACCACTGCTGGGCCAGCTGTTTCAGATGTATCTAGACAGTGAAGACACCAGCGCACCAGAACTCTCCCAATATCACGGCACTTTCACAATGCTGGGGTTAAATCCCTAGATTCACGGATAAGGTTCAGTTCCTCGACATCCTTAGCAACACTTGTGCAACATTCATTTTCAATGGCTTAAGTCTCATGCTCTCTTCATTCAACTCTCAAGCTCTACTTTTACTACAATCATCACATTTAGCCTGGAAAACAAGTCTGGTAAGCCATTTTATGAACCATTCTTTACTAAGTGACTATTTGATTCTTTAATTTTATTCAGGTCCTCCCCTTTCAAATACTATTACTTTCAATCACAGCACTATTACTCTCAGCCCAATTATAATCATTGACTTTTTTTTTTTTTTTAAACCAGAGCATTGCTCAACTTGGTTTATGGTGGTGCAGGGGACTGAACTTGGGACTTTGGAATCTCAAGCATGAGAATCTCTTTGCATAACCATTCTGCTATCTACCCCTGTACCATTTTACTTCTTTTTTTTTAATATTTATTTATTTATTCCCTTTTGTTGCCCTTGTTGTTTTATTGTTGTAGTTATTATTGTTGTTGTTGTTGTTGGATAGGACAGAGAGAAATGGAGAGAGGGGGAGAGAAAGACAGACACCTGCAGACCTGCTTCACCGCCTGTGAAGCGACTCCCCTGCAGGTGGGGAGCTGGGGTTCGAACCGGGATCCTTATGCCGGTCCTTGTGCTTTGCGCCAACCATTTTGCTTCTTAAAGATTTATTTATAAGAGGGGTGAAGGGGGGCAGGTGGTAGCGCACATAGTACAAAGTGCAAGGATCTCAGTTCGAGCCCCCAGCTCCCCACGTGCAGGGGTGTCACTACACAGGCAGGACTGCAGATGTCTCTCTTTCATCCTCTCTATCTGCCCCATCTCTCTCAATTTCTCTCTGTCCTCTCCAATAAAAAAAAAAAGAGTGGAGAGAGAACCTGAGCATCACTCTTGGACATGTGATTCCCAGGACCCAACTCAGATCCCCACACTTGAGAGCACACATTACCCACCACACCACATCCAGGGTGACTCTTTTTTTCTATTGCATTTACTGTCTGTCTCTCCCAGTGAAATGTAAAGGCCACAAGGGCAATGATCTTGTTTGCATTTATTTTCACTATTGTATCACCAGTGAATGATAGTGCCAAGTACTTAGGAGGTACTCAATAGATTCTAAATAGAGGCTAGAAAGTGTCTACTTCTATAGTTTGATTTTCTTACAATTAGCAAATGCCTGCGTGTTTTGTGCATATTATAGTAAGAGGAACTTTAAGATGCACTGTTTTTGAAGGCTACAAACATGTAAAGTAACAGCAAGTAAACAAGGACCACTCATCCAAGTTGCCAGAAACAACGCAAGTGACGAGGTACCGGGACTAGACTCAGCCGTGCAGACTAGTGACATGAATCAGCACCGTCTATTTCACAGGAGGAGGAAGCCCACTTTGAGTGTACTATGCCTGTAATAATGCAATCTTATGGGAGTCGGGCGGTAGCGCAGCGGGTTAAGTGCACACGGCGCCAAGCTCAAAGACCAGCGTAAGGATCCCGGTTCGAGCCTCCGGCTCCCCACCTGCAGGGGAGTCGATTCACAGGTGGTGAAGCAGGTCTGCAGGTGTCTGTCCTTCTCTCCCCCTCTGTCTTCCCCTCCTCTCTCCATTTCTTTCTGTCTTATCCAACAATGACGACATCAATAATAACAACTACAACAATAAAAAACAAGGGCAACAAAAGGGAAAATAAATATCCTTTTAAAAAATAATGCAATCATACTTCCCAATAACCTGAGAAAACCAAATTTCTCATATATTAAAATGTCTCGGAGTCGGGTGGTAGGGCAGCGGGTTAAGCGTATGTGGAGCAAAGTGCAAGGACTGGCATAAGGATCTCAGTTTGAGCCTCTGGCTCCCCACCTGCAGGGGAGTCACATCACAGGCAGTGAAGCAGGTCTGCAGGTGTCTGTCTTTCTCTCCCCCTCTCTCCATTTCTCTCTGTTCTATCCAACAAAGACAACTACAACAATAAAACAAGGGCAACAAAAGGGAATAAATAAAATATCTCAGAATACAAAAACATTCAAATGCTTTTTTTAAAAATTATTTATTTCCTTTTGTTGCCCTTGCTGTTTTATTGTTGTAGTCATTATTGGTATCATTGGATAGGACAAAGAGAAATGGAGAGGAGGGGAAGACAGAGAGGGGGAGAGAAAGACAGACACCTGCAGACCTGCTTCACCGCCTGTGAAGTGACTCCCCTGCAGGGGGGGAGCCGGGGGCTCGAACCGGGATCTTACATGGGTCCTTGCGCTTTGTGCCACCTGCACTGAATCCGCTGCGCTACAGCCCGATTCCCATTCAGGATGCTTTTTATGGCAAATTAAAAACTATCACCCAACCCCTTCTCCAACCACCAAATTGACCACCATGGAAAAGGAGAACTCTGACAAATTTTGTTTGCATTGGCATGAAATAAAATGCTTTCCCACAATATCCCTGATGATTGGAGAAAGTGTTCCACAATTGCCAATGGTCTCTGCATCTTCCTGGCATTCTGCCACATGCCCTCAGATGTGTATGAGAAACATGAAAACACCTGACTACTGATTCTTCCCATAAGAAATTTTTGTTTTTAGTAAAGGATATTTTGCTTTCTCAGAAAACAAGTATTTTTTTTATATTTACTTATTCCCTTTTGTTACCATTTTTTTGTTGTTGTAGTTGTAGTTGTTGATGTCGTTGTTGGATAGGACAGAGAGAAATAGAGATGGGGAAGACGGGGGGGGGGGGGAGTGGAGAGAAAGACAGACACCTGCAGACCTGCTTCACCTACCCGTAACCCGCTGCGCTACTGCCCAACTCCCAAAAACAAGTATGCTTTTAAAAGATCATCATTATTATTTTTAATGAGACATAGATAAGAGCACTGCTCAGTTCTGGTTTATTCTGGTGCTAGGGTTGAACCTGGGAGCTCAGTCTCAGGCATAAAAGTCTGTTGCAGAACCATTACGCCATCTCCCTCAGTCCTCTGGAAGTATTTCTAAATTGTCATTACTCCCTAGGTTCTTTTAATTCACACTGAGGTTTAGTAGTTCATTACTATAAGTAATCTATGAAAAGACTAAGGAAATGGCTCAACTAGTAAAACAATGGACTTGCATGCCAAGGCTCTGTGTCCCATCCCCAGGACCACATTTATCAGAACTGTGCTCTGGCTTTTCTCACAAGAATCCCTCCCCCACACACACAATCCTCACATGTGTAGTAAATAAAATTTTTAAAAAGAGAACTAAAGGGAGCCGGGCAGTAGCGCAGCAGGTTAAGCGCACGTGGCGCAAAGCGCAAGGACCAGCTAAGGATCCTGGTTCGAGTCCCTGGCTCCCCACCTGCAGGGGAGTCGCTTCACAGGCATTGAAGCAGTTCTGCAGGTGTCTTTCTCTCCCCCTCTCCATTTCTCTCTGTCCTATCCAACAACGATGACATCAATAACAACAATAACTACAACAACAATGAAAAACAAGGACAAAAAAAGGTGAAAAAAAAAAAAAAAATATATATATATATATATATATATATATATAAAAGAGAGAACTAAAGGACAGCACAAAGATTTGCTTTGCGGCCCTCTGGGAGGCAGGAATGACCACAGCAGGTAAACTGACCTCAATCAAGGTTTGCTAACCTCAACACTACCACCATCTAATCAGGCAGGCAGCTTCCCTCTAGTTTAATCATCTACTTCCAAGAACCCTATGAAACAAATATATAATTATTTTATTTTATTGCCACCAGGGTATTTGCTGAGCTCGGTTCCTATGCAACAAATTTATTGTTCCTGGTAGTCCCCCCAGACCCTTATTTTTTTATTTTTACTGATAGAAACAGAGAGAGGATGGGGTGGGGGGAGCCGGGAAGGAGGGAGAGACAGAGAGAGACCTGCAGCACTGCTTCACCATTTGTGAAGATTCCTCCCTCTGCAGATAGGGACCTAAAGTTTGAACCAGGGTCCTTGCTCATGGTGATTTGTGCACTCTGTTTGAGATGTGCTATCACCTGGCCTCTTAATTCTCTTTTCAAAGTAAGAAATGAAAATACAAGCAGAAAACCACTACCCAATAGATCTAAACTGCACCCAGCTCACACACAAAATCCATTGTTTTAACTGTCTACTTTCATTAATTATTCAGCAGACTTCAAATTTATGTTAGTAGGTTGGATGCTACGTGGTAGCATTCTGACTAAGTAAAAACAGAACAAAGGGGCTTTCACCTGGACACTCTACATTATTAGTCAAAGAAAGGTAAGAACATGCTTACTCATAGCAGCTTTCCCAAAAAAATTGCTCATCACATTCACTTTCCCTGGTGCCTTGCTGCCTGCCGAAGATGCCTAAAAACACAGACAAGAAGACACATAAGGCTTTTTTTTTTCCTAGAGTTTAAGCTGTTCAAGTTGCCATGATCAAAAACTCTAATAAGAACAGAGCATAGTTTTGTGGTACTGTCTCTATTTAACCATGCCAGAATGGGGTGTGTGCCCATTAGATACAAGAACAAATCCAGATGAATCAGTATCCAGTAGTAATCGTCAAAGCTTCTCATAGTTCTTACAGAATTATTACATGTGAATGTACCCAGATTATACTTAAATACGCAAGAATTAATAGGGGGAGAGAAAGACTGCTTGTGAAGCAACTCTTCTGCAGGCGGGGAGCTGGGGCCTCAAACCGGGATCCCTGTCCTTGCGCTTTGCACCACCTGCGCTTAACCCGCTTTGCTACCGCCCGACTCCCGTTTGTTTTAGTAGTATCTTAATGATGCCTTTCTGAAGCTGATAAATTTTAGGTGAACATAAAAAAATCAGGGAAGCAAAAGAAAGCAAGTGAAACTATAATGAGAGTATTAAGTATTATAGGAAGGCAGGCACACAGCAAAACTCAGAATGGAAGATGTTCCCAAACTGACACATTGCTGATACTCAATCCTTCATACTTCAGAGGAGAATCAAGACTTGAAGAGAAGCATTTTTCAAAGAAAAAAAGAACTGTTTTAGATGAGACTATCAAAAGAGTGAAACTGAAGTAAAAAATTAGATCTAAATATCAGAACCTTATATTAAACTATTACCACTAGAACTGTTAATGCTTTTCTAGTTACTCATTCTGACCTGGTAAGTCATAACTTTAAAGAAAATTTACACTTGGGGACTGGGTGGTGGCTTCCATTACTGTGCACAAGGACCCAGATTCAAGCCTCCAATCGCCAATTTGCAAGGGAAAGCTTCATAAGAAGTAAACGGCACTCCTCCCTCTCTCAAAACGGGAAAAAAATGGTCATCAAGAGCAATGGAGTTATGCAGGCACCAAGTCCTAACCCTGGTGGTAAATAAATAGAAGACTTACATTTGAGGGGGCTTTTTGTTGTTGTTGTGTTTTGTTTTTACCAGAGCACTACTCAGCCCTCCCTGGCTAATAGTGGTATGGGGGACTAAACCTGGGACTTTGGAGCCTCAGGCATGAGAGTCATTTTGCATAACCATTATGCTGCTTTCTCAACCTAGAACCTAGAAGACTTACATTTGTTAGCTCTTTAGCCTCTGTTTTGGTTTCTTTGTTGGTATCCTGGGTCTTAGAAGCAGCTTTAGAGGCAAACATTCCCATAATTCCTTTGGGCTGCTGGGAAACTTGCTTGGAAGTAGGTGGGCCGTGACCATTGGTGCTCAGCTCATGATTGGTATCGCTTGATACCTGAAGATTTGCCTGCTCAAACTTTTCAGAAGATGATTCAACAGGGGCTCTGGGGACTGCAGCTGCACACTTGATGGCACTAAACCTGAGGACAGGAATGTTACATTAAATCAATGTCAAACCTTGCCAACTCTTTTCTTTCACATAGCCCTTTCTGATCCTAATACTGTAAGATTATACAATGTTAGAACTAGAATGATTTCAGAAATTACTAATGTAATGGAGACAATTAAGCAAGTATTTGAGAGGTGACCTGCTCAAAGATATGCCTCTAGTTAGTAAGAGAACCACTATAAGCATATTGAGTGTTGTTTTCAGAAACACATCCTAATTCAAAACAGTAAGAACATACCATAGGTCAGGATAAAGCTTAGCCAATAGAACACACATTACCATGTTTAAGGATTCAGGTTCAAGTCCCTGTTAGCACATGCAAGCACCATGCACAGAAGCTTCATGAGCAGTAGAGCAATTATTTCTTCTTCTCTGCCTCTGACAATGAAAGGGGAGAGGGGAAGGAAGAGTCTACCAGGAGCAGTGGAATGTCTCTCTCGCTCTCTCGCTCTCTCTCTCTCTCACACACACACACACACACACACACACACACACACAAAAAAAGACCCTAGAAGGAAGAGTCTACCAGGAGCAGTGGAATCTCACACACACACACACACACACACACACACACACACACACACCAGAAGAAAAAAAAATTGAACAAAATTCCATTCGCCTGTGGAATATATAACAGTTTGTTATAGCAGAGGCTCTGAGGTGCCAGATTCAATCCCTGTCACCACCACAAGCCAGAGCTGATCAATGCTCTGGTTAAAATACAAACAAATTAAAAAACAAACATCAAGACCATAGTAAAACAAAAGACCAACTACTAATGAATTCACCACTCTTTGGAAACTAAATGGTTCTCCCTTCTTTTTAATGAGCTTACAGGGCTAGGTATGCAATAAGTTATTGACTGAGTGAAAAATGAAGGGATTTGAATATTAGCAGATTTTCTGGCAACTTTCCTGGTCAGAGCAGATGATGCTTTAGAATACAGAAGCTGGGAACAGTCACTGGCTCCTGTAACCACTTTGCAGTCATTTGTTAATAATTTCTAATATCATCAACTAATAGTACCAGACAGGTAGTCCCAGAGCCAAGTGAAGAAAATTACAAGTTTGCATGGCATATTCAAGAAAAGACTATTTTCTCCTTTCATTATTATGTATGTGCCTGTCTCACAAGTCTAGAATGTCCTCCTCCACACTATAAATTGATCCAGCTTGTTCAATAGGTTGTACTTAAAGCAAAGTTCCCCTACTTTTCCTAACAAAGAACAATTATTTCCCCATGTCTTTTGCTACTAGGGTGTATGTAAAAACTCATACAAAATAGGGAAGTGTTGATATTTATGTTGAAAGAATAAATATATAAGCCACTGAAAGGCTTCTGGCTTCTTCCCTCCTTTAGTGCATTACTTCAACTCAAGGCTGGAGAAAGGAGAAGCCAAGAAACTACATGGCACAGGACAGAAAATAGTCAATTGGTAGAGCTGGCAAGGCTGAAGTTCCCAGGTTTGATCCCTGGTACCACAGGTAGCAGAGTGGTGCTCTGGCTTCTTTCTCCCTCGTGAGAAACTCTAACATGTAATGAAATCAATCAGGGGAGAGGGAGAGGGAGGAAAAATTGTGGTAACGGAGGGAGTGACTACAATGCAATTTCAAGATGAACTGCTAAAATAACTGACCTTAGAAGAGATCTCTGGTGGCCCAGGAAGTGGCGCAGTGATAAAGCTTTGGACTCTCAAGCATGAGATCCTGAGTTTGATCCCTGGCAGCACATGTGCCAGAGTGATGTCGGGTTCTTTCTCTCTCCTCCTATCTTTTTCATTAATAAATAAATAAAATCTTTAAAAAAAAAAAAGATCTCTGATGACTGAATTTCTGAAACCTTTCACTGACTTGCTATGGCCCACACCAGAAAGCCCCACATAAACGCTGATGGTGCATCAGTTAAGAGCAGATGGAAATCACTGACTTTCACTCACTGCTTTTTCTCTTTGGACCTGCAAGGCCTACATCTTTCATTGCCAGCATCTAGAGTTGGTCCCAAGATACTCTTTTTTCCCAATTTGGTCAACATTCTACACCTTAGGGTCAGGACCAGAAATTGGCAATGAGAAAGAAACCTGGCTGGGAAGATATCTGAACAGAGAAGAATCTCTGTTGAAGCCTAAGATTTCAACTTTCTTCCTGTCACAATACTTCTTACAACTCATGAAACAAGAAGTCAGATCTCAGAAGGTCCATATTTCTCAGGAATGAACACAAATCTCTTTATTTGGAAGTAAAGCTTCATTAAATTTCATTAAAATACTTCCTATTACATGTCTCTTTGCCATGTTATTTTAGCAGTCCCTGTGAGGATTTCATTTTGAACTTCTGTATTGTTTACTTGCTAGATATGACAGAACTGACTCTTAGCTTGGCATGTTACATGACTAGAATTTAATAGATTATTTTTGAAATTGCATAGTGATATAGTTTATATAAAGTTAATCAGGGTGTATGATCCAGGAGGTGGTGCAGTGGGTAAAGCACTGGACTCTCAACCAAGTTCAATCCCTGGCAGCACATGTACCAGAGTGATGTCTGGCTTTCTCTCCTCCTATCTTTCTCATGAATAAGTAAAATCTTAAAATAAAAGTTAATCAGGGTGTTATCATTTTCTTATAATTCTTTCCTAAAAAAATACCAGACTTGAAGCCTAGGAGGTAGCAGAGTGGATAGTAGAGTGGGCTCTTGGGCATTTGGTCCCAGGTTTGATTTCTAGTATGTGACAGAATAATGCTCTGGTTATCTTTCTCCTCTTTCTCACTCATAATCTTAAAAATACCTCAGCTATTTTTTTTTTAATAATAATGAAGAAACTTGCAAATTATTACTCTTTGGCTATACAATTATATTTATTTATCAAACATTTGCTTATCAAACATGCCTGCTGTACTCAGTGTTTTGAATTAAAAAACATCTGTATCATTAACTTTTGTTTACTGAATGCTTCTATTTTGCCTGGTACTACACTTCAGGTCTGTAGTCTCTTCTCAAGGAAGTCACAAACTATTGCCTATTGAGCAATTGCCTCTATTGCTCCTTAAGCACTCAGCTCTATCAACTGCTAGCCTTTCTCCCCCAGATCTTCAGCCATCAGCCATAGCCTGTTATGATTCTCTTCTGACCTCTCTTCAACATCACAGCCAGAGTGATCTTGCTATAAGATCATTTATCTGCTGAAAGAAATCTTGAGTGGTCCCACAGTACTCAGAATAAAGTGTAGCCCCCTTAATAACACAGTCGCCAGAAACTCTCACTTCTCTTCCGGTCTTGTATCATCATTTCCTACATCACATTCTCAAGTTCTAGCTATAAAAGAAATGTGGTTCTGCCTTTTACATTGCTGGTGGGAATGTAAATTGGTACAGCCTCTGTGGAGAGCAGTCTGGAAAACTCTCACAAGGCTAGACATGGACCTCCCATATGATCCAGTAATTCCTCTCCTGGGGTTATACCCCAAGGACTCCATAACACCCAACCAAAAAGAGGTGTCTACTCCTATGTTCATAGCAGCACAATTCATAATAGCTAAAACCTGGAAGCAACCCAGGTGCCCAACAACAGATGAGTGGCTGAGAAAGCTGTGGTATATATACACAATGGAATACTATGCAGCTATCAAGAACAATGAACCCACCTTCGCTGACCCATCTTGGACAGAGCTAGAAGGAATTATGTTAAGTGAGCTAAGTCAGAAAGATAAAGATGAGTATGGGATGATCCCACTCATCAACAAAAGTTGAGTAAGAAGATCTGAAAGGGAAACTAAAAGCAGGACCTGACCAAATTGTAAGTAGGGCACCAAAGTAAAAACCCTGTGGTGAGGAGTAGACATGCAGCTTCCTGGGACAGTGGGGGGTGGGAGTGGGTGGGAGGGATGGGTCACAGTCTTTTGGTGGTGGGAATGGTGTTTATGTATACTCCTAGTAAAATGTAGTCATATAAATCACCAGTTAATATGAGGGGGGGAAAATTAATTGTATGTCTCGAAGTTTTTCAAAACACAATCTTTTCAATATATAGGCTGTGTAAGTGATATGTAGACTCTCTCAAAAGCCTAGACCAAGTAGATCAGAAGCAACCAATAGCACAGCTATATACAAGATACTGGGTACAGCAAACCCTAACAAAAGGACTTTTCAAAGTTAACCCAATTACCAAATAATGTGATGATAACATTAACTATCGATTGTCTTTTTGAACCCTAAGACAGCAGGAACCTCACATCTCCACTATGGAGCCTCTACTTCCTCCAGTCCTGGAACCATTGGATAGGGCCCACTTTCCCGTATGCCTCTCCCAATCCATATCAAATAATATTGCATCTGCCGATCACAACCTAACCAACACAACGATTGCCACCTCAACATGCTTCACTTCAGACTGTGTCCAGAGACTTCACGTGTGGAATGACAACCCTTCAACTCCATTACTCGGGTGAGACCTTTCCTTTCATAGTATACTCTAATTTCATCTCAGGTGGTTCACTTTCTAACAAAGTCCCAAAACCTAGATATACACCAGTTTCTGTGAGAGAAAGCATATGTTCACACGTATCCGTAAACTACTGCAAAATATATGCCTGAAAGCAGAAGTGCACTAGAGTTTGCAGTGAGTACCTCCCTAACACTTCCTCTCCTCTATTCCAAGCTTTGGGTCCATGATTGCTCAACAATTTGTTTGGCTTCGTATGTTAACTCTCTTTTCAGTCACCAGGTTCCAGATGTCATCAGGATGCCGGCCAGGCTTCCCTAGACTGAAGACCCCACAAATGTGTCCTGGAGCTCCGCTTCCCCAGAGACCCACCCTACTAGGGAAAGAGAGAGGCAGACTGGGAGTATGGACCGACCAGTCAACGCCCATGTTGAGCGGGGAAGCAATTACAGAAGCCAGACCTTCTACCTTCTGCAACCCACAATGACCCTGGGTCCATGCTCCCAGAGGGATAGAGAATGGGAAAGCTATTAGGGGACAGGGTGGGTAATGGAGATTGGGTGGTGGGAATTGTGTGGAACTGTACCCCTCCTACCCTATGGTTTTGTTAATTAATCCTTTCTTAAATAAAAAAATAAAAATTAAAAAAAAAAGAAATGTGGTTCTGTAAGAGGAATGTGCTTTCTCTCAGTTTTGTCCTTACATCTCATACTTCCATTGACTATCAGGTAGCGGGTACTATTCAACTCTAGAGTGTTAGAGGTACACTTCAAATCTTTGCTTAATTTAATACCTGTTAAGGTAGCAAGTCTTCTTTGGGAACTGACCAAAACGCTCAATATGACACCACAAAGTAGGCATTATTACATCTAACTTTAAGATGAAGAAATCAAAGCTTAAAAAGTTTAAGTAATTTGCCTTAAGTCTGAGGGTCATTAAGCAACAAAGTTCCTAACCATCAATTTCTAAAACCTATATGCACTACAGTCCATTACCTATGTCAGGAAGGATACAAAAGATCAACCAGATCTCATCCTGGCCAAGGAAGATCAAGAAAAAGTTGTTTTGAGATGGAAGGTAGACAGGTATCAAATTAGGCATAGGTTTCTGGAAGACAACATTTGAACTGGTTGTTGAGGATTTGGAGAAGTGGAGACCGGGGCAAGGGAGTAAGGAGGGGGCATGACAAACATTTCTAAAGCGGTGACAGGATAAATAGATGAGAAAGAGATTTATGGGGAGTCCACTGGGGCTTTCTGTATGGTTGTGGCTGCTATTTTTCACCTTATGATGTACTAATAAAACCAGGCATGTGTCTAACTGCAAGATAAATGGGGTTTTACTAGACTTGGCACTCACTCTTAAGAGGCAGCCACTGTGTAAACATCTTACAAAATCAATCTGTAAAGAAGTCCACAAGGAACATTAAGGAGCTCACTTGCTGCAGTTCTGCAAGTTGCTTTTAAGGATGTCATAGTCGGTATTGAACAGAGGCCCACTGTCCTTTAGCATGGCTTTCTGGATGCTGTACACATGGATGCTGGCAGTCACAGCTAGCTTGGACTTCACTGCTACAAGTCAACAGGAAAAGCAGTCTGTTAATACACAAACTTCATAGCATGTAGGAACTTTAACAAGAACCCTTCTGCATTAAAACCATTTGCAATCTGTCCAAAAAACTCTAAAAGGCCAAACAGCTACATATACAGTTAACATCAACTCTTCTGTCTGCAACGGGACATTATGACAACGTAGGTGGTGATGAGTCAGTTCTAGGGACAGCACCTGTGAGGGGATCACTCATCTAGCGGACACTCAGTAAATATTAATCGATGACTGATGATGGCTCTGATGTTCTTTCTTTTTCAGTCAGAGAAGAATCTTCCTTATACATATAATTAAAAGGAATAAATCATTACTATCTGAAGATTCATTTCTGTGATTCAATTTTAGAGAAAACAACTGTAACAAACTTACTAACTATATTAAGTCTGCAAAGAAAAAACACACAAGAGCATCATGAGAAAAAAAAAAAAGAAAATGAACCCATAAGGGAGGGGACTGTGTCTAACTTGTCCCATGTCCCTAATGCCCAGCAAAAGGCTTGTTGAAGAAGAGAAACTCAATCTATAGTCTATTAAATAGATTTGGTTTTGCCTAGTGCTGTGGGAAATTAGAAAGGAAAATCAGAGTATCTCCACCAATCACAGCTACTTCAAAGTAAATTTGTAAGAAATGACTCCATAGGCAGAAGTCTTTATGTACAAAGTATGACAGTACAGAGTTTGTCTTTAGACACAGACCTGAGCTAATATGGACTCCTACAATTTACTTTGAATTGAGGTGGCGCAGTAGATAAAGCATTGGATTCTCAAGCATGAGGTCCTGAGTTCAATCCCTGGCAGCACATGTACCAGAGTGATGTCTGGTTCTTTCTCTATCTTTCTCATGAATAAATTCTTTAAAAAAAAAAAAAAAGAAGACAAAAACAAAAAACCCCAAATTCCTTTGAACTGGATTTTGAAAACAGAACAGTAACATTAAAACTCTCGAAATAAGCGACAAATTTAAAAGCTTTATCAAATCTTTCTGACATAGGAAAACCATTCTTTAAATTTCATCCTTAAAAAGCTATTATTGGGGGCTGGGTGGGGGCGCAGCTGGTTGAGTGCACAAGTTACAGTATGCATGGTCCCAGGTTCAAGTCCCCAGTCCCCTCTTGCAGGGGGAAGCTTCACAAGTGGTGAAGCAGTGTTGCAAGTGTCTCTCTCCCTCTCTATCACCCCCTTCCCTCTCGATTTATGGCTGTGCCTATCCAATAAATAAAGATTAAGAAAGCTTTTTTAAAAAGCTATTATTGAACCACAACACTGTATTTAAAAAGTAGTCTTTTTCCAGTGATGAGATGTTTCATATGGCATTCATTTCATCACAGCCTTTGCATGTCTATCAAAAGGTTTGAAATAATGTTGATAAATATGCTTACTAATAATCACCAGCTCTTGGTGGTAAAAATAGGAAACAGGTGTAATATCACTTTTACCATATTTCAGAAACTATATACACACATTAAGAGGCAAATTAAAAAAAAAAAATCGGGAGTCAGGCTATAGCACAGCAGGTTAGCGCAGGTGGCGCAAAGCGCAAGGACCAATGTAAGGATCCCGGGTTCAAGCCCCCGGCTCCCCATCTGCAGGGGAGTCGCTTCACAGGCAGTAAAGCAGGTCTGCAGGTGTCTGTCTGTCTTTCTCTCCCCCTCTGTCTTCCCCCATCTTTCTCCATTTCTCTCTGTCCTATCCAACAATGACAACTACAACAATAAAACAAGGACAACAAAAGGGAATAAGTAAACATTTAAAAAATCATGCCTCCACTAATGTAAGAGAAGATCTTGCTCAAGGACTACTTACCCTCTAACTTGTCTTCTCTCACTACTGCAACCTTGTGGCACTGTAAGGAAACAGCACTGCATTAGCTTAAAGTAGCACAACTTGGAATTTTTTAATGTACTCAATAACTTCACTGAATTGGATGGAATTTATAAACATCAAGTTTTCCTGAAATTGTTACCATTTAATAGTCAAACCATGTTCAACTTGTTTACTTTAAAACCTCTCTATTTAGTTAGGGAAAATGAATATAGACAGCAATACATTTTGGGGGAAAAAAAATCAAATTAGTGGGAACAAAACTTTTAGTAAGTGGTGCAGAAAAATTACTGTATGGGGGCTGAGTGGTGGCACACCCAACTGAGCACACACATTATCAAGCCTGAGGACCCAGGTTCAAACCTCCAGCCCCTATCTGCAGGGGGAAACTTCAGGAGTAGGAAGTAGTACTATACTGCAGGTGTCTCCCATTATATCTACCTTCCTCCTCTTGATTTCTCTCTAGCTTATTAGATAAATAAAAATTTAAAAATATTACTGTATAATCACATGAAACCAGATAATCTGTTCCTCAGACAAAGCAACAGAATGAAGTCTAAATGAATTGACAAATGAAATGTCAAGAATGAAACCATGCAAGAACTAGGAGAAAATGATATAAATATGCATAAAATATAAATCTACTCATTTGTAAAATTGGAGCCAGAAATAGTTCACCAAGCATTGGACTTTCAGAAAAGTCCTAACACATTTTTGCATAGGAAAGTATGTCATGACTTTTCCAACAGCCCAGAAGATACCTGCATTGCCATGTGCTCAACCAGATTGAAGCCCTGGCACATGGGCAGTGTGCTGTGGCAAAGCTGTGAAGTCGCTCCCTCTATCTTCCTCTGAATGAAAAAGTGTTGAGGGCTGGGCGGTGGCACACACAGTTAAGCTTACATACTACCATGCGCAAGGACCTGGGTTTGAGCCCCAGCTCTCCACCTACAGAGGAGCCACTTGACAAGTGGTGAAGCAGGTCTGCAGGTTCCCTCTCACTCTCTGTATCCCCTTCCCTCTCGATTTCTCTGTTCTATCAAATAAAAACAAGAAAGAAAGGAAGGAAGGAAGGAAGGAAGGAAGGAAGAGAGAGAGAGAAGGAAAGAAAGGAAGGAATAGAGGGAGGAAGAAAGAGTAAGTGGCCCACAGCAGTGAAACCACATATCCGTGCAGCCGAGGGTGGTGGCTTAATGCTAGAGCACAGAACTTGCACGTGAAGAACTCAACTGTCAGTACCAGCACCACATACGCCAGAATGATGCTCTGGTGCTCTATCTAGCTCTTTAAACATTTTTTAAAAAAATAATATACATCATAATTCTAAACTTAGAATTTAATCACAAAAATTAAATTAACTTTTGGATAACAAAAAATAATTTAAACTTCAAATAAAGAACATGGACTGTGGTCTGGGAGGTGGCGCAGTGAATAAAGCATTGGACTCTCAAGCACGAGGTCCTGAGTTCAATCTCCAGCAGCACATGTACCCCAGTAATGTCTGGTTCTTTCTCTCCTCTCCTCCTTTCTCATTAATAAATAAAATATTTTTTAAAAAGAACATGAACAAATGATAAAGTCTAAGTTATATCACAAAGGGTTAAACTAAGTTTCTAAAATTGATAACGCAAAGACTAACAATCCTTTACAAAAACAGGCAAGTAGCAAATAGGATAAACATACTTATGTGTCAGTGACTGCACCATAAAGCATTAACCCCTTCAATAAAAAGATAAAATATAAACAGAGTTTACAGACAATGTTAATGATCCTGAAACATGACAGTGTGTGCCACGTAGAAGCTGGTGCTCTGGGGCCGGGTGGTGGTGCACCTGGTTGAGCGCACATGTTACAATGCGCAAGGACCCAGGTTGGAGCCCCCAGTCCCCACCTGCAGGGAGAAAGCTTTGTGATGGGTGAAGCAAGGCTGCAGGTGTCTTTTCTCCCTCACTATCACCCCTTTCTATCTTGATTTCTGGCTGTCTCTATCCAATCAATCAATAAATAAACATAAAAAAAGAAGAAACTGGGGCTCTCAGACATTGATGGTGGGAATGGAAAACGAGGTACTTGCCAACAGAAGCACATTTCCATGCAACTTCTAGAGGAATGTGACCTTAAAATGCAAACATGAACAAAATACATACTCTGGCTTTACTGCAGCACTATTTAATCGATTAAGATTGTAAATCACTAAAAATACTACCAAGAAGGTATATTTGTGGATACAGAATCACGAGGCTGGAGAATAAGGAGTGCTTCTGTAATTGCAATCAGTGATGCTGTAGGGCTGGAGAACAGCAAAGTGGTTAAGCAAAAATCATTCAGTGTCCAGCACCACCATAAGCCAGAGCTTTCTTTTCTTTTTTTTTTCCTTTTTTAAATTTTATTTTTCCTTTTGTTGCCCTTGTTTTTTATTGCTGTTGTAGTTATTATTGTTGTTATTATTGATACTGTCATTGTTAGGACAGAGAGAAATGGAGAGAGCAGAGGAAGACAGAGAGGGGGAGAGAAAGATAAGACACCTGCAGATCTGCTTCACCGCCTGTGAAGCGACGCCCCTGCTGGTGGGGAGCCGGGGGCTCGAACCGTATGCCGGTCCTTGTGCTTTGCGCCATGTGCGCTTAACCCACTGCGCTACCACCCGACTCCCCAGAGCTTTCTTTTTAATCCTAATTAAAACAATCAATCAAACAAAAAAAAAACATACAAAGTACAAGACAAGGTAGAAATATGAAAACTGTTAGCCCAATAAAAAAAGTGGGCAAATATCTATAACAGACACTTCTCTAAAGAAGACACAGATGGACCAAGTATATAACGAAATGCTCCATGGCATTTGTTACCAGAGAAATGCAAAATAAAACCTCACACCTTCAAAAATGGACTCTATATCAAAAGACTAGAAACAAAAAGTGTTAGGATGTGGAGAAAAGAGCTCTGGCACACTGTTGGTGGGAATTCAAACTGACACAGCCCCTATTGAAAGCATGGAGAGTTCTTAAATAAAAATGGAAATGCCACTTTAATGATGACTCTTTTGGTCACTACTAGGCCACCCCATCATCCGGGGCCCTTGTCAAGGAAGCCTGGGGTTCCCACAGAGACATGATGGGCCTAGGCCTTTAACAGATCCTTCTCACAATCACCATTCCTGGTCATCTCCATCAGGAACGGCATCGTGGACCCTTTTGTGGGCCTCTACTGGACCTTGCCCTCAAGGTGAAACAAAAATGGTATGGACTGCCCCACTCTCTGAAGGGAGCCTGGGCCAACACACTCTGCCACTCAAGAAGACTGGTCCTCAATTGGGTGCAGCCTAGAAGGTTCCTAGCTGTAACCATGGAATACGAGCTCAAGAATGCAGAGGTTACACAGGCTCCTATGTTGGGTCCATGGGTCCCAGATCAGATTGATGGGACCTACAGTTAAAGATATTTGTATACTTTTCCCATATTTGGGAGCTTACTCTCTGCCCTGATCCAGCTTTCTAGACCTATCTCCAACTCTGACACCATCGCCCCAGACAATACCTTTAGCCCACCTGAAAGTTAGCTGTTGGGCTCAGGCAAAAATTAGAAAAGTCATGGGCCCCCTGGAATATACCTAAAATAGACCTCCTAGGTCTTTCCAACATAAAGAACCCAACTCTCATCTACTATATTCTTACCTATAGATTCCTGATTATTAAACAAATTGTTCTGCTTTATTATCTTAATGCTTTTCAGCCATCAAGTTGCAGATGCTATCATGATGCCAACCTGAATTCCCTGGGCAGACAACCTCACCAATGTGTCCTGGAACCCCATCTCCCCAGGGCCCTATCCCACTAGGGAAAGACAGAAACAGGCTGGGAGTATGGATCAACCTGCCATCGCCCGTGTCCAGCAGAGAAGCAATTACAGAAGCCAGACCTTCCACTTTCTGCACCCCATGATGATCCTGGGCCCATGCTCCCAGGGGGATAAAACAGGAAAGGGGATGGCATGGAGAACTCTGGTGGTGGGCATTTTGTGGAATTGTGCCCCTCTTATTCTATGGTGTCGATCATTATTAAATCAATTAAAAAACTGAAAATGGGGGGGAGGGAGTCGGGCGGTAGGGCAGTGGGTTAAGCACACATGGCGCAAAGTGCAAGGATCCCAGTTTGAACCCCGGCTCTCCACCTGAGGGGAGTCGCTTCACAAGCGGTGAAGCAGGTCTACAGGTGTCTATCTTTCTCTCCCCGTCTCCCCTCCTCTCTCCATTTCTCTCTGTCCTATCCAACAACATTAATAACAACAACAACAACAATAACCATAACAATGATAAAAATATGGGCAACAAAAAGGAAAATAAAAATAAATAAAAAAATTAAAATGCCTTATGATCCAACAATGCCTCTCCTAAGACTATATCCAAAGGGTATGAAAACACTAATTTTTTAGGGACATACACACTCTTATGTTCATAGTTATTCACAAGAGTGGAAGCAACCTAAGTGTACATCAACAGATAACTGGATAAAGAAGTTGTAGGGAACAGGATAGAGCAAACAGTGGTTTCTGCAACAGACTTTCTTGCCTGAGGTGCCGGAGATCCCAGGTTTAATCTCCAGCATCAGCATAAACCAGCGATGTGCAGTGGTTCAGTTAAAAAATATTAATAAATAAGGGGCAGGGCAGTAGTGCAGCGGGTTAAGTGCACGTGGCGCAAAGTGCGAGGACCAGCGTAAGGATCCTGGTTCCAGCCCCCAGCTGCCCACCCGCAGAGGTGTCGCTTCACAAGCAGTGAAGCAGGTCTGCAGGCGTCTATCTTTCTCTTCCCCTTCTCTCTCGATTTCTCTCTATTCTATCCAACAGCAGCTATAACAACCACCACCACCACCACAAAGGCAACAAAATGAGAAAAATGGCCTCCAGGAGCAGTGGACTCTTAGTGTTGGCACCCAGCCCCAGTGATAACTCTGGAGGCAAAAAATAAAAAAAGATTCAAGAAATTTTTTTTAACGTTATAGGATCTATATCCAGTAGAATACTACTATGTTATTTATAAAGATAATACTGTAATGCATGGAGCAAAATGGATGGAAGTACAGGTGATCATGCTGACTGAAATGAGGGATGAAGTACAACTATGGGTGGTTTCATTAATAGGTAGAATATATTTATATAAAAGTGACCATCTCTTACACTTGGTAAGAATTATGGTTATCAGAAGACAAAGGGGCATGGGTACAGAGTTGTACATACATAGATGGCTATGACTAACTCTGAAGTCTTGTAGTTCTCAAACTAAGTTAAATCACTAATAAGAAATAGTATGAAAACTTTTATCTAAAAGGAAGGCAGGGGTGGAGGGACGTAGATCAGTGGTAGAGCACGTTTCACATATATGAAGCCCTGGGTTCAATCCTGGCACTAAAAAACAAGGGGGAATAGGAATATATATTTGCTTATGTTAAAAACCATACAACAAGGGGGTGGTGCACTGGATTAAGTGCACGTTACCATGTGCAAAGACCTGGGTTAGAGCCCCCATTCCCTCACATGCAGGGGAACTTTCATGAGCATTAAGTCTGCAGGTGTCTCTCTCCCTCTCCCTTTTCAATTTGTCTCTATTCTATCCAATTAAATATATACTTTATATATTTAACTGGATAGATAAAATTGGATATGATATATATCAAAATATACATTCATACAACAAAAAAATGTAAAGAGAACATAAAACCAATAAAGATAGTTACTTGTAAGGGAGAAGAAGGAATCTGAAATCTGAAATTAGGGGAAAATGAATATAACTTCATGAATAGTAAAGCATGTCTACAGGTGTCTTTCTCTCTTCCTCTCTATACCCCCCACTCAATTTCTATCTCTCCTATCAAATAAAAATAGGGAAAAAAAAAAAGAAAAGAAGAAAGAAAGGAAGGGAGGGGGGAGGGAAGCAAGAAGGAAAGAAAGGAAAAAGAAAGATAGAAAGAAAAAGGCACCAGGTGATGACACACCTAGTTGAGCGCACATGTTACAGTGTGCAAAGACCCAGGTCCCCACCTGCAGGGGGGAAACTTCATGAGTGTTCGTGAAACAGGGCTGCAGGTGTCTCTTTGTCTCTCTCCTTATCTCCCCCTTCCCTCTTGATGTCTGGCTGTCTCTAATAAATTTTTTTTTTACGTTTAAAAAAAAAAAAGGAAAGAGAAGAAAAAAGGGAAAAAATGGCCACCGGGAGTTGTGAATTCAGTTCCAGCACCAGGCCCCACAAATAACCCTAGTGGCAATAAAAAAGTTTTAAGATTTAATCATCTAAAAATTCCAAAATAATCATCATCTTCAAGTAACTTTTTAAAAGCTTTCATAATACTGAATCCTGTTTTACTACCCCCGCCCCATATTATGGTTTATAACAGCATTTGTTACTCAAACACACTGAAGTTCAGTATAAGAGTCTGAAAACTTACAGAAAGTCCATTCTGAATGAGACTGCCAGACACTAAATAGGTGACATGCAGCTGGGCTCCTGAATTTTCTTTTCGCTTCCTCTCGACATAATCATACAGCATCCTGTTACAAAGACACAAGTCATCAGTAAGAACTGTTATCTCATCAACCAACTCTCAGTTTGTGACTTCAAAGTTGGGTATTTTAAATCTGACAGTCACTAATCTTAGTCTACAGACAAAGTCTGAGACAGGACACAATGACTGTGGCCATCCTGTATTGACTCGGCATAGTGGCCAAGAACTGAAATGAAAGGAATTCAGATAGGCCAAGAGGGAATGAACCTACTTTCAAACCGCTAATGAGAGGGACCAGGTGGTGGTGCACCCAGTTAGGCATGTATATGATTATACACAAGGACTCAGGGTCAAGTCCTGGTCCCCCACATGCAGGTGGGGAAGGGGAGAAAAGCTCCACAATCAGTGAAACAGTGCTGCAGGTATCTCTCTTCCTTTCTCCCACTTCCATCTCAGTTTCTGTCTCTATCCATTAAACTAAATACTTAAAAACTAGCAATGACATATAATTAATAGAACACTGAATCAAGCATAAAGTTCAGTCACCAACTAGCCATGTGATTGTAGGTAAGTTAACAGATATTTCTGTGTCAGTGATTTTCTCAATCTGGGGTTTATATGGCATTCTATAGCCATCCACCACCAAAAAAATGTAAGCACAATGTAAGCTTTTTTGGAGGGAGGCAGCTTGGATTTTAAACAGATCCTGGGAAAGGTTCGTTCCTGTAGCACATTAGAAAGCACCACGTAGATGAGCACGAATGCTCAGCTCTGCAGCTGCAGTACAGCAGCTCACACTGCCTGGAGTTCATTTATTAGCTACCAGACAATGCACAAGTAATGTTCCTTTTTGTAACATCACTAATTCACTCTTATTCTTATTGGAAGTTGGCCTCCTTTCATTTAGTTTAACAAAAACAGCAAAAAAAAAAAAAAAAAGACAAGTTATTCGGTTGTTTTATTTCAGGAAACAATTGCTTAGCCTCTACAATATGTTATATATTTGCCAAGGTCTTCTGGAAACTCAAAACTTGACCACTGTCTTGGGTTCCATGAGCCCATGCCTCACCAAGTCTCCTGTAACCCCGTCTATCATCTCTGCTTCGTTTCCTGCACAGATCTGACTAGCATCTCCTATTCCACAGCTGCTTCGGTTCTTTCCTAAGGTACCTTTACATTCCATGAATGGACAACCATGAAGGCTTGTCTGGATGGGAGGATGGGGGATGGGGGAATGGCAGCTGAGACTTTTAGTGCGAAAACTGATGGTCCTGGGCACACCAGAGCTACTGCCTTACTATATATTCTCCTTGGTCTATTTCATTTATTCTTGACATCATCATCATCTGCTTAAGCTACCCAAGCCAGAAATCCGGAAGTCATCACTCTTCACAGCTCCCTAACCAATGAGTTGCCAAATCTCGTCAGTTCTCCCTCCCAAGTTAATTCTTGCCTTCATGCCCTCCAGATCTCTTGGCTATATAACAACACTGTTAAGGGTCAATTCCACTCCCTCATTCCCATTCAGTACTCATACCTGCCGAGGAGAAGCCTTTAAAACGCAAATCTCCCGGACAATAACTTGGATCAATCTGAATATCAATTTCAGGCTCAGGGGAAAACAAAACAAAACAAACAAACAAAAAACTAGTATAGCCACAGGCCCTTTGGAATATAAAACATGCCAACTAGCTATCTACAAAATGGAGTACCCCTCCAACTCTTCATCTGCATTATTCCAGCCTTTAAGTTCATGACTGATCAACAATTTGTTTGGCCCTGTATGTTAAGTCTCTTTTCAGCCACCAGGTTCCAGATGCTAGCAGGATGCCCAGCAGACTTCCCTGGACAGACACTCCACCAGTGTGTCCTGGAGCTCCATTTCCCCAGAGCCCCATCCTACTAGGGAAAGAGAAAGGCTGGGAGTATGGATCGACCTGTCAACACCCATGTTCAGTGGGGAAGCAATTACAGAAGCCAGACCTCTCACCTTCTGCATCCCATAATGACCCTAGGCCCATACTCCCAGAGGGATAAAGAATAGGAAAGCTATCAGGGGAGGGAATGGGATATGGAGTTCTGGTGTTGGGAACTGTGTGGAGTTGTACCCCGTTTATCCTATGGTTTTGTCATTGTTTCCTTTTTATAAATGAAAAATGTAAATCTAGTCACATTCAATCAACAAAACTTTATTGGACTGTTGGGAAAGTCTTGACAGATTTTTCTGTTTTTCTTTTTTTTAAAAAAATATTTATTTCCTTTTGTTGCCCTTATTATTTTATTGTTGTAGTTATTACTGATGTCATAGTTGTTGGATAGGACAGAGAGAAATGGAGAGAGGAGGGGAAGACAGAGAGGGGGAGAGAAAGATAGACACCTGCAGACCTGCTTCACCGCTTGTGAAGAGACTCCCCTGCAGGTGGGGGCTCGAACCAGGATCCTTACGCCCGTCCTTGCGCTTTGTGCCACATGCGCTTAACCCACTGTGCTACTGCCCAAATCCCAGATTTTTCTGTTTTTCAAAGCAAGAATGTGTCATGACTTTTCTGACAACAAAATACTTGTGACTAGGCTATAGGGATGACCGAGACCAGAACCCTGGCAAAAGCAGCAGTAATCCTCGTAGGTGAATTTGGAATGTATCTTAGAGGGAGAAAACATAGACGTTCTAATCCTAATTGCACAACCCTGAGAATCAAAAGATGTCCAGGGTTGGGGAAATAAGTTTACACAAGACTCATGCCTGATGCTTGGAGTTCCCAGGTAACCCCATAAGCCAGAACTACATCAGTGCTCTAGTAAAATAAATAAATAATACACACATTACACACACTCTCTCAAATGATCAGAGTAGCCTTTCACATCAAACTGAAAGCTAAACCACCTAAATGCCCATTAGCTGATGACTAAACAAAATGTGGTATATGCATAAGTTGAGCTATGTCTCTCAAAAAAAAAAAAAAAAAAAGACATTAAAACACTAACATAGATGTTCTAATCCTAATTGCACAACCCTGAGAATCAAAAGATGTCCAGGGTTGGGGAAACAAGAGACTGTGTGGTGGCACACCCAGTAGAGTGCACAGGTCACCATGTGTGAAGGCTGGGTGGAGGCCCCTGCTCCCCACCTGTAGAAGCCTCTTTAAGTGGTAGAGCAGTGCTACAGGTCTCTCTTTCTCTGTCTCTCAAAATGGTCACCTTCCCCTACATTTTCCCTCTTCTAAGAGTATAGACCAAAATTAATTTTGGGGTACAGAAGGGTTCAGTGTAGTTTTGATTTGCATTTCTCTAATGATAAGTGAAGTGGAGCATTTCTTATGTCTGTCTGTGGGCCATGTATAGCTAGCTCTTCTTTAGAAAACCATCAGTTTAGTTCTTTGGCCCACTTTCACTTCTTTTGTAGATCTGTACCAGTTCTGTAAAGATGTTTGACATAAGTCACTAGTCAGATGTGTGATGTGCAAGTATCTTCTCCCATTTATTGTGTTGCCTATTTATGCTTGTGTAGCTTGCTTTTGGTGTGTAGAAGCTTTTTAGTTTCATGTTTTTATATCATCACTAAAAGGGAAGCAAATCTGAAAAACATCAGAGGAAGTCGGGCACTATTTCGCTTATCTAAGACAGAAGAGGAAAAAGGAAGGACACCTATGAGAATGTCAAACATCAGAAAAGACAGAAACACCAACTGTTGGAGAGGCTGTGTGGGAAAAGGAACACTCACTCTTGCATTGCTGGTGGGAGTATAAATTGGCCCAAACCCTATGGAAAACAGTCTGGAGACTCACTAGAACTTTAGAAATGGAGCTAACTTATGACCCAGCAAACCTTCTCCAGGGAAAACAAAAACACCTACCCAAAAAGGCCTATATACACCATGTTCGTAGCAGCACAGTTTGTAATAGCCTAAACTTGGAAGCAACCCAGATGCCCAACCACAGATGAATGGATAAGAAAGTTGGAGGGGGGCAGTAGTGCAATGGGTTAAGCACACATAGCGTGAAGCACAAGGACCGATGCAAGGCTCCTAGTTCAAGCCCCCAGCTCCCCACCTTCAGGGGGGTCACTTCACAAGCAGTGAAGCAGGTCTGCAGATGTCTATCTTTCTCACTCTCTGTCTTCCCCTCTTCTCTCTTTTTCTCTCTGTCCTATCCAACAACAACAAGGGCAACAAAAATGGCAATAAATGGCCTCCAGGAGCAGTGGTTTCATAATGCAGGCACGCCCAGCAATAACCCTGGAGGCAAAAGAAAAAAAAAGTTATGGTGCATATACACAAAGGAGACAGGGCTGGGTGGTGGCACACTCGACTGAGAGCACATATACACCATGGAGTACTATGCAGCTGTTGGAAATGAGGAGGTCATCTCCTTTGCAATACTGTGGTCAAAACTTGAGAAAGTATCATGCTGACACAAGCCAGAAAGGGAAAAAAACAAGACTGAATGATGTCATCTATAGGTGGAAAGTAAGAACGAAGAGTAGGGAAAACATCAGGTGAAACTTGGACTGGGTGTGGCATATTGCACCAAAGCAAAGGACTCCGGGGAAGGAGGGAGAGAGACAGGATGAAGGAACACTGGGGTCCTGGGGTGTCTCCTAGATGCCAATCAAGGGGAGATGAGAGGTTGTACCTATGTGTTAAAAACTACTGTAAACAACCCACTAAATTTTAAAAATCGTAGTAAATTGGGACTTACTGTTTGGCCTGGTTGACATGAACTCCTAGTGTATAGCTCAGCCATTTGTATGTAACCTGCATAAAGAAGATTTGAAATGTTTTATTAGATAATTCACAGTGCAGCCCAGTCCCAAATATCCCAAATTCCCTACTCTCAAGTGACTATACCTTATAAATTCTGAAAGACGCTACCCTACTTTGGCCAAGAACCATCTGTCTCAATAGGCAGGACTGAGACAGTTATCTCACAGCTTGTCTCACAGACCAATCACTGCAAAAGATTCTAAAATGAAAGGCTGGATATACATATAAGTTGTCATTCAATATTACTAGTCCACTTTGATGTCAATTATCAAGCTTAAGCAAATATTACTAAAGTCCTGGGCTCCTAGATACATACCCAAAATAGATATCCTAGCCTCTTTCCATCTTAGGGTCCCTATTCTCATTGGCTCTACTCCTACTCCTTGGTCCCTGTTTGTTAAACATTTTGTCCTTCTTAATACCTTACTGCCTTTCAGTTTCCAGATTCCAGATGCTACTACAATTTCATCCTGACCTCCTTAGGTAGATGACTTCACCTTTCCAGGGTCCTACCCTTCTAGGGAATGACAGAGACAGGCTGGGGTTATAGATCGACCTGCCAACGTCTGTATCCAGCAGAGAAGCAATTACAGAAGCCATTAACTCCTTCCTTCTGCACCCCAAAAAGAATTTTGGTCCACAGTCTCAGAGGAGCATGGGATGTTAGAGGAAGATGACCAGAGGACTCTGAACCCCAGTTCCACTGGGACCCAGAACTTTTGTGACATGGAACCTTTGTTTCTGTACCATCATTGAGAGGAAAGAGATTCTGGAGATCACCTGAGGAAGTCAGGCAGTTTCGCTTATCTGAGAAGAAAAAGGACAACTACGGGATGATGTCACTCATAAGTGGGATACTGATAATTGAAACAAGGGCAGGGGGTAGATGGCATAATGGTTATGCAAACAGACTCATGCCTGAGGCTCCAAAGTCCCAGGTTCAAGCTCCCCGCACCACCATAAGCCAGAGCTGAACAGTGCCCTGGTTAAAAAAAAAAAAAAAAAAAAAATGGAGTCGGGTGGTAGCACAGCAGGTTAAGCACAGCTGACGCAAAGCGAAAGGACCAGCGTTAAGGATCCTGGTTCAAGACCCTGAGCCCCCACCTGCAGGGAGTCGCTTCATAGGCAGTGAAACAGGTCTGCAGGTGTCTTTCTCTCCCCCCTTTGTCTTCCTCTCCTCTCTCCATTTTTCTCTGTCCTATCCAACAACATCAATAACAACAACTACAACAACAATGGCAACAAAAGGGAATAAATCAATCAATAAATATTTTTTAAAAACAAGGAGCAGAGCCAAGATGGCGGCTTGGAGACATCTGGTGTGAGCACTGCAAGGAAGCTGCTTTCAACCTGGGTATCTTGGGAGAGGCCACCAGGTTCCAGATGATAACGTGATGCCAGCCCAACTTCCTTGGGCAGAGGACCCACCATGTGTCTTGGAGCCCCCCTCAGGAAGGAGACTGGCTGGGAGTATGGACTGACCTGCCAACACCCATGTTCATTGGGGAAGCAATTACAGAAGCCAGACCTTCTACCGTCTGCACCCCATAATGACCCTGGGTCCATACTCCCCGAGGGATAAAGAATAGGAAAGCTATCAGGAGAGGGGATGGGATATGGAGCTATGGGGGTAGGCATTGTGTGAAAATGTACCCCCCCTCTTATCCTATGGTCTTGTCAATGTTTCCATTTTATAAATAAAAGAAATAATATAGTAATAAACTTCACAGATAATTGAAACATGAACTTGAAGGAAAAAAATATATATGCACACCTATCTATATGTATGTATACACACACACAGTCAACCTATAACTATGATCTTGGGAAAACTATTGTGGTTACCATGGACACACACACAGAGAACTTTGGTGGTGGGAGTGGTGTGGAATTATACCCCTAATATCTTATAATCTTATAAATCACTATTAAATACCCAATAAAAATTAAAATAGGGAGTCAGGCAGTAGCGCAGTGGGTTAAGGGCACATGGTGCAATGTGCAACAACTGGCACAAGGATCCTAGTTTGAGCCCCCGGCTCCCCACCTGTAGGCGAGTCGCTTCACAGGCAGTGAAGCAGGTCTGCAGGTGTCTGTCTTTCTCTCCCCCTCTCTATCTTCCCCTCCTCTCTCCATTTCTCTCTGTCCTATCCAACAACAACATCAACAACTACAACAATAAAATAAGGGCAACAAAAGGGAATAAAATTTAAAAATTAAATTTAAATTAAAGGAAATCATTTCCCTTACACTTATTTCACTAAGGTTTTCTCTTCACATCTTTTTTTTTTTTTGGGGGGGTGGTGTCTCCACACAAGTCTTATCATGCCCACCCAGAAGCTCCATTTGTAGGGTCTGAGTCAGAAACATCTAAGGTACAAGCATAAAAACAAGCATTGAAAACCACTGGTGGTACAGGGTCAGGGAATGCAGGTCTAACACTATCAGAGGGGAAGACTGGCATCAGGCCCTGCTCTTTTCCATCTTTCCTCAAACTGTCCCTCTCCCAATTCTAAGCACGGAATGTTTAGTAAGCATGAGATGTACACTTATTAAGTAAAGGTAGTGCAGAACAGAAAGGTGGCGCAGTAAGGCATTGGACCCTCAAAAATGATGTCCCGAGTTCAATCCCTGGCAGCACATGTACCAGAGTGATGTCTCTCTCCTCCTATCTTCCTCATCAAATGAAATTAAAAAAATAAATAAAAAAGGGAGAGAGAAAAAAAAACAGAAAGGACAGTCCAAAGCGGGAAAACTGCCTCTCACTTACTAACTACAAAGCAGCAAGTTATATGGCCGTAGCACTTCAATCGCCTCTTACAACAGATATTTCCACAAAGCTCTGAGCCACTGACCGACCGTAATGATGAAATATCAACAATGAGTACTCAGTGCCCTAGTTTGGGCCGGCAAAATAGCTCACTTGGATAGTTTGCTGCTTTGCCAGGTGAGCGACCCAGGTTCAAGCCAGGCCCTCATCACACGGAAGAAGTTTCTGTGCTGTGGCTTCTCTCTGAATCTTGAAAACTGCGTGCCCTAGCTCACGGGTTTGCAAAGCAAATTCACATGGCCTGTAGACACCGAAATACCCGGGAACAAGCAACAATCGAATCAACAATTTGTCACTTATTCGGGTTGAATCATAGTCCCCCCAACTGTAAAATTAGGGGCTTTAAAAACCAACCACGTTATGGGGTGTAGAGAAACCTTAGAAATGTTGTCATTTCTAAATGCGGACAGCTAGCACAATAGTTATGCAAGAGTCTCCTGCCTGAGGGCCCAGGTTCAATTCCCGGAACCACCATAAACCACAGCTGAACAGTGCTCTGGATCAAATAATAAAAAGAAAAAAATAACAAAATACAGTTTAAAGTGCTACCGAGCCTGCTTTACCGCACTAAAATAGGAGACTGGGGGCGGGGGGTTCAGGTCCTGGAACATGATGGCAGAGGACCTAATGGGGGTTGAATTGTTATGTGGAAAACTGGGAGATGTTATGCATGTACAAACTATTGTGTTCTACTGTCAACTGCAAACCATTAATCTCCCAATAAACAAACCAAAGAAAATGCTACTGGCGCTGGCGCACCAGGTTGAGCGTACACATTACAGCTCAAGGACCCCGGTTCGCGTCCCCGGCCCCACCTGCAGGGACTGACACTTCACGAGCGGTGAAGCGGGGCTGCAGGCGCCTCTCTCCCTCCTCAGTCGCGCCCCCGCGCCCCCGCGCCCCCGCAGCCCCGCGCCGGCTCCTGTCCGCTTGCCTGGTCCCTCGAGGCCCCGCCGCCCTCGCCCGGCCCCCGCCCCGCGCCCGCGCTCCCGTCCCAGCTCCTCACGATTTTGTTTTGGTCCGTGACGAACTCGTCGATGTTTTCCAGGTAGAGCTGGTCCGCCATGGTGCGCCCCGCCGCCTCCCAGCACCGGCGCCGCCGCGACCCCGGTTCCCGCTGGCGGGAAACGTCTCTTCCGCTCCGGCGCAGCTCGTTTCCCACAGCAACGAGGGCAACGCGCTACGGCGGCCGGCCGGGGTCACACTAGCGCGGAGACGGCGCCCACTTGCGTAGGTGGAGCTAGTGAGGCCGAAGGGAGTTGTGTATCTTTGGCTTTAAAACTCACAGGTGCCACTTAATGAGAAACCTAGGACAAAATACCTAACCTCTGGGGGTCGCAGCCTTTCCATCTGTAATCAGATTTAAATAACCCTTGCTCTTTCGTAGTTTTCTTCAATAATATTAAGTAGCTGTCCTATTCTAGGCGATTCTCAGGCACACAGCCATGAGAAATAAGGGCAATCTGCTGGGATAAAGCGCTGCTCATGGTAATTAAGAAATTAAGGAAGGTTCTCCAGCTGGGATGATCAGGGGAGAGTTTCAGGTGGAGGCAGGGGTGTTGGCTGGGAAAAGTCTACAGCTGGGAGATGAGGCCAGGGAGGGGATATGATGCCAGGTCTAGCTGTACCTACAAGCACAAAGAGGGATGTGATAGGGGCATGACATTCTTGCTCTGGGAAACCTGGAGGAAAGTTTTTAGGTTGACAATGTCAACTAAAGTTTCCCTAAATATCAGCAAAAAAAAAAAAAAAAAAAAAAACCTTATAATGGGCATAAGCATGTGTAACCCAATATGAGGGCATAGTGAAAAACAACATGCTTTAGGGTTAGGCTCTAAATTTGATTCCTGCTCTTGGTATTTGTTATGTGAATTTAGGTAAGTTATTCGGTAAGCCTATTTCCTTAAATATAATATGGAAGCAAATCAGCAACCACTTCAAAGATTTATTGCAACGTGTGTTCTTTCAAGATATAATTAGCAAAAATCTGCCTGGGGCCAGGAACTGTACTGGGTGCTGGGAACACAGCTGTGACCAATAATATATGGAGTGTGTTCATGTGCACCTAACTTGCTTGTGAAGATACTTAAGTGAGGGGGTGGTGCTGGCTTGAATAAGCAGTTGTGGTGGAAATGAGAGAACTGGATGGTTTGGGCCTTTTTGTTATTGTTGTTTGTTTTTTTAGATTTAACAAAGATTTCATTTCAGACTTAGCGAAGTCCACTAGTGAACTAGGTGAGTGGAATGTAATAAAGACTGGAATCATGGAAAATGCCTTAGTTTGGAAAATCTTTAAATGTGGTACTCCTCATTACTGATTTGTGGAAGACTCAGAGAAAGAAGATGAGGAAATTAAAAAAAAAATTCTAGGACCTGAGAGGTAGCATATTATGATTATGCAGGAAAACTTTCATGTCTGAATTCAATGTCTCAGGCTCAATTCCAGTACTATAAATCAGAACTGAGCAGTACTCTAGTGAAAAAAAAAATTTGTTTGGTCTGAGTCATAAAGTAAATAACACTCATAAAATCTTCACCCCATGCCTGCAAACAAAGACAATAGTTAACTGATTGTTAACACTACTATATTCAAGGTACACCATACCAGGTGCTTTGAAAATGAGATTTCAAAGAAAAAAAAAGAAAAGAAGATTTCAGGATGGGGTAGATAGTATAACGGTTATGCAAAGAGAGTCTAATGCCTGAGGTTCCAGAGTCCCAGGTTCAATCCCCCCACACCACCATAAACCAGAGCTGAGCAGCACTCATGGCCCAGGAGGTTGTGCAGCATATAGAGTGCTAGATTCACGTGCATGAGGTCTTAGGTTTGTTGTATGCTTTACATTGGATTCTAGTTCTCCCCCGCCAAGAGAATTAGATCAGTCCAGTTAATTTCGCGGCCCACTTGACCCCGCCCCGAAGGAACCCCGAGAGAGTTCCCGAGTTCGAGAGTGACAGAGTTCCAGAGTTGGAGGGTTCCTGAGTTCGAGAGTAAGAGAGAGTGCTTGCGCCGCCCCAAAGAGACAGCCGAGTTCTGTTTGGTGATTAGTTTGTCTTAGTTTATGAATCGTTGTTCCTGAATAAAGAAATACAGCTTCCCTGCCCAGCCATATGTCTCTGGTCGTCTCTGTTACCCGCCCGTGAAGCTAGCCCTGCTGGCAAGAGCCTTCCGAAATTTTAACAACAAGGTTTGATCCCCAGCATATGCCAGAGTGATGCTCTATTTCTCTCTCCTCTCTTATTAATAAGTAAATATCTGGGGCTGGGGGTGGCACACCTGGTTGAGCGCATGTACTACAATGCACGGGGAATGGGGGTTCGAGCCCCTGGTCGCCACCTGCAGGAGGAAAGCTTCATGAGTGGTGAAGCAGGGCTGCAGGTGTCTCTCTGTCTCTCTCCCTCTCTGTCACCCCCTTCCCTCTTGATTTCTGGCTGTGTCTATCCAATAAATAAAGATAATAAAAATTATTAACAATTAAAAATAGAACAAATAAAATATGTTAATAAGTAAATATCTTTAAATATTTAAAGAAAGATTTTGTTTAACCATCAAAGCAATCCTCAAGATGGATTATGTTTATCCATATTTTACAGGTGACAGTGCAAGGCCTCACTGTCTATCTCAAGTGAAATAAGATAAATCTTTTTTTTTTTCCTCCAGGGTTATTGCTGGGCTCGGTGCCTGCACCATGAATCCACCGCTCCTGGAGGCCATTTTTCCCCCCTTTTGTTGCCCTTGTTGTTGTAGCCTCGTTGTGGTTATTATTATTGCCATCGTTGATGTCGTCCATTGTTGGATAGGACAGAGAGAAATGGAGAGAGGAGGGGAAGACAGAGAGGGGGAAAGAAAGACACCTGTAGACCTGCTTCACCGCCTGTGAAGCGACTCTCCTGCAGGTGGGGAGACTGGGGCTCGAACCGGGATCCTTACACCGGTCCTTGTGCTTTGCGCCACATGCGCTCAACCCACTGCGCCACCGCCCACCCCCTAAATAAGATAAATCTTATAAAATAATTATTAAAAGTCTGTATTGGGTGGGGGCCAGGTAGTAGTGCAGCAGGTTAAATGCACAAGGTGCAGCACAAATAGCACAAAGCACAAGGACCAGCTCAAGCATCGGCGTAAGGATCCCAGTTGGAGCTCCCACTCCCCGTCTGCAGAGGGGTTGCTTCACGGGCGGTGAAGCAGGTCTGCAGGTGTCTATCTTTCTCTCCCGCTCTCTGTCTTCCCCTCCTCTCTCCATTCCTCTCTGTCCTTTCCGGCAACAATATTAACAACAACAAGGGCAACAAAAATGTGGAAAAGAGCCTCCAGGAGCAGTGGATTCGTAGTCTATGCACTGAGCCCCAGCAATAACCAGGGGGAAAAAAATCTGTCTTGGGAAAATGCCTTAAATAAAATTTAATACAAAACAGTATGATAAATATTATAAATTTGTGTTTTAAAACAGAAAAGCTAGTTCGTGTTTTTGCAGTGAGTTTGTTTTTAGCAGTATTTAAATTGACTACCACATACCCATTACTTCTTTAGGTAAAAATAGCTTTCAAAGAACAAGTACGGATGTGCTGCTGAGAATAAAAAATATATATTGTCGTGGGGGGTGCAGGGCTCTGTGTATGCAGTTTCAGCACTCTGACCGTTTTTCATTAGACAGAGACAGTGAGAATGAGAGGATGAAAGACACTATATAGCACTCCTTCCTGTGATGTTGGGGCTGGAACCTGGGTCATATACATGGCAAGACACTTGTCCTGCCCAGTGAGTAGTTTTCTGTGTATGTGTTTGCATGAATTAAAAGTTTAAGAAAAGTAACTATATGGGAGGATTTTTCTTTTAAAAAATATTAATTAATTAAATTAAATAAAATAATTAAATAAAATAATTTATTTATTCCCTTTAGTTGCCCTTGTTTTTTATTGTTGTGGTTATTATTGTTGTTGTTATTGATGTCGTCATTGTTGGATAGGACAGGGAGAAATGGAGAGAGGAGGGGAAGACAGAGGAGGGGAGAGAAAGATAGGCACCTGCAGACCTGCTTCACTGCCTGTGAAGGGACCCACTGTAGGTGGGGAGCCGCGGGCTCAAACCAGGAAGGAGGATTTTTTTTTCCTAGAACACTGCTTTGAACCTATGGTCTAGAGAGTCTTTTAGGCTATCTTCCCCACCCTATCAAAAGAATTTTTTAAATATTTATTTATTCCTTTTGTTGTCCTTATTGTTTTTATTGTTGTAGTTATTGTTGTTGTTGATGTCATTGTTGGATAGGGCAGAGAGAAATGAGAGGAAGGGAAGACAGAGAGAAGGAAAGACAGACACCTGCAGACCTGCTTCACCGCCTGTGAAGTGACTCCCCTGCAGCTTGGGGAGCCGGGGGCTGGAACCGGGATCCTTATGCTAGTCCTTGCGATTTGCGCCACCTGCGCTTAACTGGCTGCGCTACCGCCCGACTCCCAAAAGAATCTTTTTTTTTAAGTTATTATTTTTATTTATATATTGGATGGAGATAGCCAGAAATTGAGAGGAAGGGGGAGATAGGGAGAGAGACAAAGAGAAACCTGCAGCCCTGCCTCACCACTCACAAAGCTTTCTCACCATAAATCAGGGCTGAGCAGTGCTCTCATAGGAAAAAATAACGTCCACAGGCAAGATAGCTGTAGGATTATCCGCTGAAGATAAGTAATCTATTACATCTCCAGCGCTGGGACTAGAAAGGAAAGAAAGCCACTGGGCCCAGGAAACAGTGAGCCTGCAGCAGGGAGGAAGGGGTCTGGGTGTGAGGCCTATTCAACCAGCACATTCTGCCACAGGGGAAGCGGCTGAATGGACAGCATGTGGACTTGGGAAATATATTTCTCTTTGAAAAAGGAAGCGAATAAACACAAACCTCGGCTCAAGTCGCAGTTTTGCCACTTCCTTGATGATGGGTTTAGGCAAGTCATTTAACCTCTTTAGTCCTCAATTTCATCTTCCTTAAGGAAAGGACAGTGCTATACATGTTTAACAGCCAGTTTGCGCAATGTAAAAGACCTCTATTTGTGTTGTCTTCAACTTCTTGTGTTGTGACTGCTCCCACCACTGTAGACTTCAAGCTCTGGATGTTGATGTCACAGAATTATTTCTTTCTTTTTAAAAAATATTTATTTATTTATCCATTCCCTTTTATTGCCCTTGTTTTTTTATTGTTGCGGTTATTATTGTTTTTACTGGTGTCGTTGTTGAATAGGACAGAGAGAAACGGAGACAGGAGGTGAAGACAGAGAGGGGGAGAGAAAGATAGACACCTGCAGACCTGCTTCACCGCCTGTGAAGCGACTCCCCTGCAGGTGGGGAGCTGGGAGCTAGAACCAGGATCCTTACGCTGGTTCTTGCACTTTGCACTACCGCCCAACTCCCACGAAATTATTTCTTCCACACAGGTACAAAAGACAGATAACCTTTAAAGCATAAAGTTTTTTTTATTAGATAGTATTTTCTTTTTTAAAAAATATTTTATTTATTTATGAGAAAGATATGGGGAGAGAGAAAGAACCAGACATCACTCTGGCACATGTGCTGCTGGGGATCAAACTCGAGACCTCATGCTTGAGAGTCCGAAGCTTTACCACTGCACCACCTCCCGGACCACAAGCATAAAGTTTTAAATGTGTTATATTTGGGGAAAAATGGTTTTTAATTAAATATTTTAAAATGTAAATATATATACTTTTTTTTAAGTATTGGCTGTTTAATAACTTACTTTCAAACTTTCTGAGACTTTATCGTTCAGTTTTCATAAGCAAGTACAATTTACCTTACATGGTTGAGGGCACTGAAAGTGACATGTTTAGGATGGATTAAATGGCTCACCTGGACAGTGCATTACTTTGCCATGTGCACAACCAGGTTTGAGCCTGGCCCCACTGCACTGAAGGAAGCTTTGGTCTCTTTCACTACCTCTGCCTTTCTACTGCTTTGAATCAAAAAAAAAAAAAAAAAAAAAAGATGAAGGAAGGAGGAAAAGAAATATTAAAGCTTGTTCTCAGTCCAGGAAGTGGTGCTATAGATGAAGCGCTAGACTTCCATAGGTCCCTTCTGGTATTGCATGTGCCTGTTTCTCTCTCTCTCTCTCTCTCATTAATTAATTGATTAGTTAATTAATCTTTTTGAAGTGGCATGTTCTCTGCCTGGCAGATAACTACAATAATGTAACTGATCGCACACCACTAACAACATGCCAGACTCTATTCCAAGTATTTTACAAATATTAACCCACTGAATTTTCATAAGGACTCAGAAAGTAAGGAGTATTATTTCTCCCTTACTTTAGGGCAAAGCATTTTACAATATGGTCTATAATCCGTCCCTTTAAGACTTGCGAAGTAAACTGGTCAGTAAACACAGAGAAGTTGAATAACTCCCCCCAAGTCGAGAAAGTCTAACTAGTAGAGCTGGAATTGTAGCACAGCTTAAGCATTCGGTCTTGTTGCTTCATTATTAGTTTTACAACTGGATACAGGAAAAAGCAGTAAGTGCAGCAAACTCTAACACATGTTACTGTAGAGTTTGGGGATCCCTGTGCACATTAGTCAAGTCAGAACTGCTGTCAGTGGGAAGTAAGTAACAATCAGAGTCTGTGGGCCACTACTGGGGGAGGGTAAGAAAGAAGAGGGACTGGGTCTTGGATTTCCTTAGAGAGGGAGACACAGCCAGGCGGGCTGGTCAAGGAACATCGGACTGCATCTGACAGATTTGTGTACCTAGGATCGTGCCCAAGAGACTCGTGGACTTTTCCTAGCTAATGTCTGAAAGGTCTAAGGTCGAAAGTAATCCATCTGGGCCAGCTGGTGACATACTGAGTTGAGAACACGTACTCACAAAGACCTGGGTTCAAGCCCCTGCTCTCCACCTACAGGGAGCAAGCTTCACAAGTGGTAAAGCAGTGCTGCAGGTCTGTTACTCTCCCTCTCTTATTCCCCTCCCTCTCAATTCCCCTCTGCCCTATCAAACTGACCAAGTAAGTATTAAGGAAAAAAGTAATCCAAAGAGAGAGGGCCCGTGGGAGGAAAACTGGATTTGGGCATCCAGAACTAGAAGGTACATTATCACTCCTTCCTACTTTAGATAAAATATGTAAGAAAATCAGAATGTTGGGAGACGGAGGGGCAGTGAACCAAGCAAAGTGCACATAGTACTAAGCGACAATGACCTGCACAAGGACCCAGGTTCGAGCCCCTGCTCCCCACCTGCAGGGGGAAAGCTTCACAAGTGGTGAAGCAGTCTGCAGGTGTCTGTCCTTCTCTCTCCCTCTCTCCCTTACCCTTCTTTCTCTATTTCTCTTTCCTAGCCAATAAAATGGGGAAAAAAAGGGCCACCAGGAGCAGTGGATTTGTAGTGCTAGCACGGAGCCCCAGTGACAACCCTGGAGCCAAAAAAAAAAAAAAAAAAAAGTTATAATGTTGTAATTGCCAGAACTTTTCACAACAAGCTGTGTTTCCTCTTTTTAAAGTAAAAGGCTATTTCTACAAGAATAGTGGGAATTCACAAGCCAGAGTGAGAACTGAGCCCATTGGAGTGGACAGATGAACTAGGCACAGAGTTGAAGGCAGAGCCTCAGGGAACATCAACAATTAAGGGACATGCAAAGAAGGAATAGTCTACAAAGAGAACTGAAAGAGAGGAGGGTACAGTCTGGAACAAAGGAGAAGTGTGTCTGAAGGGGAATGTTTGTGAGCTGAGTGTCGGATGGTGTTGGCGTTCCTCCTGCCTTTCCTGTAAGACCAACACTCTTCACCCTGCCTCCCACCCCTGCTACCTGGTCAGACGTGAAGTCATGACCATGCTCTCCCCACCCACCTCCCACTCTCTAGAAGTGAAGTGACCAGAGTTCTCTTGAACTCCTCTGTGTTTAGGCCCTTTTCTCATTCTTCCTCACTCCTTAACTCACTGCAGCTTGGTCTTCGTGAATTCACTCCCCTCGTTTCCTAGTCGCCAAATCCAGGGAAAAGCCCAGAAAGTCTGAGGTGGGTGGGAAGAGCATAGTCATGATTTCAAGTCTAACCAGGCAGCAGGGATGGGAGGTGGGGGTGGGGGGTGTTGGTCTTACAGGAAAGGATGAGAGCCATTCTGGCTACAATGTCCTCTCAAGGATGCCTCAGTGCTGCAGGCAGAGTCTGCAGAAGGATAACAGTGGGAATTCAGTTCCCATCATGCAACAGGAATCCTTCAAAGGTCCCTTCCCCCAGCCTTCCCAGCATCCAGCATGCTCAGCTGCCGTGGGCTGGGCCCTTAGCAAATATTTGTTGGTTGATACTGAATGGTCAAATGAATAGATGGATAAATGAATGGATGATGAAGTTGAATGAAATACTGTTCTGTTCTATAATCCTTTCTGACAATCTACAGACTATTGTTTGTGGAAGGTGTTGTCTGCTGTTTCTTCTACCACTGATGTTGTTACATGGTCTGTTATCAGGCCAAGCACTGCCAGAAACCCGTTGGGGAAACCCAGCTTCCTACAATGGCCTGGTGACCAGAAATGGGGGTGAGGACATGATGTTAGGATTTTTTTTTAATCTTGCCACCAAGGTTATCACTGGACTTTCGTGCGTGCAGTATGAACCCACTACTCCTGATGGCCTATATTTATGTATTTATGCATTTTTGTATCTATATATTTTGATAGAGACAGAAACTGAGCAGGGAAGGGCAGATAGACAGATAGCACTGCTTCACCACTAATAAAGCTTCCCTTCCCCACCCCATCCCCAGCCCCCGCAGGTGGGGACCAGGGACTTGAACCTGGTTCTTTGTACATTGTAATGTGTGTGCTTTACTGGGGGTGACACTGTCCAGTCCCAAAGTTAGGACTTTTATGGACAAAAGCTAGGACCAAGCGCAGATCCTAAGCATGAAAGCCTTCTGCATAACCATTATGTTGTCTCCCCAGGCTGACTTCATAGCCTTTAAAGACATAGCGTTTTATCTAGTTAAGCATGCCATACATTTTGGGTTGGTTAGTTTTGACTAGCTTGCTTTTCAATATTTTTATCACTACTCTAGGGTTAGAGTCTGATGGTAAACGTTCCCCAAACTACCTCTCTTCATTTCCAACTTTGCCCCAGTGGTAGACGCCTCCAAGGTAACCTCTGAGCTCCGTCCTGTCCTGTTTCAGCTCTTCCTTATCACCAGTTGTTTTCTTCAGGGAAAGGCGGGACAGTGTTGTAGTTGTCTTTCCCTCTCTCTCTGTCTCCCCCTCCCCTGTCTCTTTCCAAAAAATAAATAAACAATATACTAAAAATAAAAGAAAATACAATCTAGAGAGGGAGAGACAGCATAACGGTTATGCAAAACAGACTTTAATGCTTGAGGCACAGAAGGTCCCAGATTCAATCCCCAGCACCACCACAAACCAGACGGGTCACCTCCTCTACCAAACTCACCAACCTCCCCCACCATGCCATGAGAGAAGACCTTCAAGCCGTGTCTTTCACCTTTGAACAAACAGTAGAAGACATTCAGCTTATCTGAGAGCAGGACCCCACCAATATCCGGGTGATAAGTGCAGGTTACAAGGGTGAGAAGCAGTTTCCTCACCTGGGTAAAACCAAGTTTCTTGTACTTGATCATGTCAACATGAGTGAAGGCATCAAGATGATTAGGGGCACTAACAGCTCAGTGTTGGAAAGTGGGTCCACTGTCTGGGAAGTTCAGGTTGTTTCCATGACATATGAGTGGGTAGACCCCAGGCTCTCCCCCCTCTGGGTCGAGAAAATGGCAGGTTCCCCCTGACCTCGTGAACTAATGACGGATGGCTTCTCCAGACAGGGGATACCTTTCTGCATATGTCCCTCCTCTCCCCTTAAAACAAAGGCCATGAATTACTGTATATTTTATGGCCAAACTTGAAAACCACTGCAGATGTCCTGTTACTCAACTGCCCCATCCTCTCCCTGCCCTGATGTGCCTGTAATTTACCCCTGGGGAAAATTGCATTGTGAGCTTGTGATCAAACCTTGTATGGTAACTTTTCACTTGTGATCAAATAGTTTGTAGGTCAAAATGTGACTATGCGTTATATTGCTCTGTGTTTGGGTTAATGATCACTTCGACCTTCTCCCTGAGCTATGGGTATATCTGCTTGCCTTTATCCCCCCAATAAACGAGATGACCCTCTGCGGCTCTCCCGGAGCTGGCCGCCTTGTCTCTCTACACACTTTGCCCTCGTCATGCAGAGCCACCCCAGGACTCCAAAGGGGCCGCTTTGACTTCTGTCACCCAATAACCAGGAAGGCGTTGGACCCAGAGTGAGAGCCCACAGCTCAAGACTAATGAAGCTGTCTTCTTGTTAGGCAGTGGACACATGATAGTGTGAGTCCACAACAATTTCTAAAGTGTGTGAAATGAGAAAGGTGAAGATGGATTCCTGTATATGGTACATGCCTGTCAAGAGACATATGGGAAGAAGCTGTTAGGTTAAGATTAGAAAAATATACGCTGGGCCTAATCCAGCTTTTTAGTCCTATTCTTAATCCTGACACCATCTTCCCAGACAATATTTTTAGTCTACCTGCATGCTGCCTATCAGACTTGGGCAAAAATTACTAATCATGGGCCACTTGGAACATACCTAAAATATACTCCCTAGCATCTTCCCACCCAAAGACCCTACTTTCATTTGCTCTATTCCTACTTTTGGGTTCCTGTTTATTAAAATTTGTTCTGCTTTACATCTTGCTGCCTTTCAGCCCCCAACTTGCAGACACTACTATGATTCCATCCTGACTTCCTGGGCAGATGACCTTGCCAATGTGTCCCGAAATCTCATATCTTCAGAGCTTTGCCCTAGTAGGGAAAGATAGAAACAGGCTGGGGGTATGGAACAACCTGCCAACATCCTGTCCAGCCGAGAAGCAATTACAAAGGCCAGACCTTCCACCTTATGCTCCCCATAAGGAATTTTGGTCCATATTCCCACAGGGATAAAGAATAAGGAAGCTTCTAATGGAAGGGCTGGGACATAGAACTCTGGCAGTGGGACCTGTATGAAATTATACCCTTGCTATCTTGTGGTCTTGTTAATCATTATTAAATCACTAATAAACATTTAAAAAGATTATACATATATATGGAAAACATAATGGGAAAGCAATATGACTGCATCTGGACCCTGAGTTCCCCAGTATTCCATCAACTACTTCTCTTGCTGCATCTATTACAGGGCTAACTTCTACTATGTATATTTTTATGTTATATATATTACTGATTAGTAAGTCTTGTTTAGATTGTGTAAGTTAGATATAACATCCTTAAATGCTTCCTTCTTCCAGAGTATCCTCTCCAGCAGCTTCTTTTAATTTTTAAGAAGGTTTTACTTATTTATTAATAAGAAAGATAGAAGAGAAAGGTCCAGACATCACTCCAGTACCTGTGATACCAGAGATCAAACTCGGGACCTCATGCTTGTAAGTCCAGTGTGCCACCTCCCGGACTACTTCTTTTGCCTTTAAGGAGGCAGATGCCTACTCTGACTCCCAGGATGGATCCTTGGGGGTACCTTCTCTTTGCTCTCATAACCCTTGCACTTCTAGCCAACTCAACTGCAGTGTCAGTTTAACGATTTGTTTTCGTGAGTAGTAAACTCTCTACGGAAAGGGATAGTTTGTCATTTGTTTATATATTTCCAGAATCCAAGGAAGGCCTGTGACATGACTGGTCCTGGACAAGTGTGCTTAGAGAGTGAGTAAGGTGATCCGGGAGGTGGCGCAGTGGGTAAAGCATTAGACTCTCAATCATGAGGTCCTGAGTTCAATCCCTGGCAGCACATGTGCCAGAGTGATGTCTGGTTCTCTCTCTCTCTCCTCCTACTCTCTAATTAATAAATAAATAAAATATATATAGAGAGAGAGCAAGTGGTTCTGTCATTTGATGAGTCTGTGCCAAGTGCCTATCCTGTGCCTAACGCATGTGTAGATATGTCTGGCCCGCAGATGATATATGGTCTATGAAAGCAAAATGACAAATGACAGATGAATGACTAAGAAAGTTGTAGTACAGGGCCCAGGTGATGGATGGCACACCTGATTGAGTGCACACATTGAGTGCACCATGCACAGGGACTTGGGTTTAAACAACCCCACCCATCCCCACCTGCAAGGGGGAAGATTCATTAGCAGTGAAGTAGTGTGCAGGTGTCCCTATCTATCTATCTATCTATCTATCTATCTCTCCCCCTCTCAATTTCTCTCTGTTGTAGCAAAGAAAAATTAATAAATATTAAAAATAAATTTAAAAATTAAAAAAGAAGGTTGTAGTGTATACATACACAATGGAATACTAATCAGCTGTTAAACATAATGAAGTCATCTCCTTTGCCTCATCTTGGATGGGACTGGAAGGCATCATGTTAAGTGAAATAAGCCTAAAAGAGTAGGGCAAATATTAGATGATCTCACAGCTTGAAACAAGGACAGACAAAGAAAACAGAAAATGAAGCTTGGGCTGGTGGGCTGTACAGCACCAAAGCCAAAGAGTGGGGAAGAAGGGATGGGGTGTGTGTGTGTGTGTGTGTGTGTGTGTGTGTGTGTGTGTGTGTGTGTGTGTGAAGCATCCTGAGGTCTTGATGTACCCGTGTGTCAACACCATGCTGTGAACCATTACTCCTTCAATGAAATGAAACAGAGAAAGATAATTTCAGTAAATTTATGAGCTTCTTATACAGCAACACTAAGCTCTAATTTCTAAATTGATATTTTATTTGTTATTTTATTAATTTTAATATTTTACATTTTATTTTATATTTTATTAATTATTTTATTTTATTTTATTTTATTTTACCAGAGCACTGTTCAGCTCTGGCTTATGGTGGTATGGAGGACTAAACCTGGGGCCTCAGAACCTCAGGCATGAGCCTGTTTGCATAACCATTATGCTATCTCCCCCCTCCTAGCTGATCATTTTGTATGGCCTGAGAATGACGTTATAAGTATCCAAATGGCCCTTGACAAAAAAAAAGGTTCCCCACCCTGGTCTAGCAAAATTGCAAACCACCTCAAAGGCCACAGAAAAGTAAAGGATATGGATGCAGTCATTATGGAATTTTCAATCTGTCAAAAACAGGACCATCTCAGGAAAATTGATTAGAGGACATAGTAATAAAGAAATAAATTGCTGGTGGGCCGGGAGGTGGTGCAGTAGATAAAGCACTGGACTCTCAAGTATGACGTCTTGAGTTCGATTCCCAGTAGCACATGTACCAGAGTGATGTCTGGTTCTTTCTCTCTCCCTGTATCTTTCTCATCAATCAATAAATAAAATTTTAAAAAGGAAAGAAGTTGCTTAAAAACACTGGGCTTCCAGTTTCCTTTGTGTCTCCCAACCTTTGTGCTCTCTACACATGCTCTGTGCCTGTACCTCCATGCAGCTCACCAGAGGGCAGATTTGCTTGTGGGCTTCACTCTGCAGCTGGCCAAATGCTCGATGGAGAGAGAGCCATATATGCAAGAGCCCTATAGGCTTCAGACACCCCTGGGTAAAAGGAGAGGCCCACGCCAAGGCCTTCCAAACCCAACCCTTTCTGAGAGTGGCTCCTTGATCTCATTATTTAGAGCTGGTGGGGCTAGTGAGTGTGGTATCAAAATTGACCAGCAGATGGCAGCGTCACCTTCCTTTTGTCATCTTCCATCAAAAGCTGCTGAGAAACAGAATAACTGCTATGCAAAAGACTTTCATGCCTGAGGTTCTAATCGCCCAGGTTCAGCACCAAGCACCACCACAAGCCAGATATGCACAGTGCTCTGGTGTTTCTGTGTCTTTCTCTGATAAATAAAAATAAAATAAAATGACACCCCAAGAGCAAATTTTCAATTAAATTATTTGCTGTATTTACAGGTCAGACGACTTCAAATTAAATAAGATTTCAGACTTAATTTATGAATCCCAATATCCTATGTTGGGATATCAAAAAAAAAAAAAAAAAAAGGACATATTATTTAAAATAGAGCCAGCAGAGGGAGCTCTCCACACGCCCTCTCAAAGTCCAGTAGACACCAACTGGGAGAATTGCAGACACTGACAGGAAGAGAAATTGCAGAACAGGAGCAAGAGATGTTTTGTCCCAGCAACTCAGCAAGTGAGAGACTGTCCCCACCCTTAGCTCTCTCTACTTATCAGTGGATTTTCGTTTCAAAACAGCCCCTCCCAACTTTCTCCTTTTTCTCTGTAAAGTAACATTTCTTTCTGCTGTTGAGTCCACCTATCTCTATTATTATTATTTTCCCCTTTTGTTGCCCTTGTTGTTATTGTTGGATAGGACAGAGAAAAATGGAGAGAGGAGGGGAAGACTGAGATGGGGAGAGAAGATAGACACCTGCAGACCTGCTTTACTGCCTGTGAAGCAACTCCCCTGCAGGTGGGGAACTGGGGGCTCAAACTGGGATCCTTACATAGGTCCTTGCGCTTTGCACCATGTGCTCTTAACCCGCTGTGCTATCGCCTGACCCCCTCTATTATTTGTTAACATGGGTTCCAAATTGTAATTCCTGTGTGATTTCTAAGCAAATCCATTTGGCTGGTGTGTTAACTGGCTGATTTTATTTTATTTTTTAAATCAATTCTGCCATCTTGTGCCCCTATCTGGGGCTCAAGTCCTTATCTCTCTCCCTATAGAAACTTAGGTCAGGTGTTTTTGACATTGGTCAAAATACTGATAAACTTGTTTTTCATAAACCTTTTTTCCTGTAAGTATAATATTTCTTGGCCATGTCTTTAAAGAAAATAAGCTATATTAAGAGGGTCATACACTGGAAAAAGAAGAGAGGAAAGAGGATGAGGGGGAAATGGTGAGGTAAAAAGGCAACAAAGTGGAAGGCAGAACTTAAATGTTTCTGCTGTCACTATAGTAAAGAGTGAGCTGGTCTGAGAATGTGGACTCTTATGAAACAGTTTAACTGTACAGTTAACAGCACAGTGGATAAGGCTTTGGACTTGCAACCAAGAAGTCCTGAGTTTGATCCCTGCCATCACAGGTACCACAGCGGTGCTCTGGCTCTCTCTCTCATAAATAAATATTTTTTAAGAACTGTAAGTGAATGAACTATAATTGACTAAATGAAATAGCAGCAGGCTCTGGGGGCTGTTGCAGGCATTTGAGACTGTTCCCTCTAATCCCACCTCCACCTTCAAGCCTCTGCTTTGATGGATGGAACAGGTGGGACACAGAGACACTAGCTCATTCAAGGTTATAAAGCCAGGAGATAGCAAAGCCAGGAATCCTTGGACTCCATATCCTCTATTTCTTCCATATATCCTTTAGCTGCAGGGCTTGACAACTACCTGCTGAGTTGACAAAGTGATTCTAGTATATAAGGAAGAAAACTAAGTTGGGATGGAAGTCCCATAGTGGAGTCACAACTGTATCACTGGTTAACGGTGTGTCTTGGGCGAGTCACTTTCCCTCACCGGACTTCATTATTTATATCAAACAGTGAAGAGAGCCAACCTCCAGACTTTGAAAGGTTATTTGGGAGGTGTATCCAGTTAGCCCATTACAGTTCTTTTTTTCCTGGAGCTCAGAACTTGGCCTCAAAATAAAGCAGTGGCGGCCTCATTGGTATAAAAAATAGATATGAACTCTGAATGATTGATATGAATAAGAAAGGTGTTAAGAGGGAGTCGGGCGGTAGCGCAGCGGGTTAAGTGCAGGTGGCGCCAAGCGCAAGGACCGGCATAAGGATCCCGGTTTGAGCCCCCGGCTCCCCACCTGGAGGGGAATCGCTGCACAGGCGGTTAAGCAGGTCTGCAGGTGTCTATCTTTCTCTCCCCCTCTCTGTCTTCCCCTCTTCTCTCCATTTCTCTCTGTCCTATCCAACAACAATGACATCGATAATAACTACAACAATAAAACAACAAGGGCAACAAAAGGGAATAAAAAAATAAATAAAAATAAAATAAAAATAAGAAAATTTAAAAAAAATGTTAAAAAAAAAAAAGAAAGGTGTTAAGAGAATTCTTTCTTGATTGCATGGAGTCACCAGGACTTGGACACTAAAAATGGGCATAAAATTAAGGCCTATATTCACACAGACACTTGTAAATGAATATTTATAGCAATACTGTCCACAGTCGTCAAAACATGGAAAAGGCTCACATGCTCATCAGCAGACAAATGGGTAAACAAAATCTGGTCTGTAAGGGAGTATTAGTCACAGAAGGAGCGAAGTGTTGACAATTGCTACAGCATAGATCAAACTTGAAGACATTATGCTAAATGAAACAAAACAGCCATCAATGATAACACACTGTGTGAACCCAGACGTGTGGAAGTCCACAATAAGGAAATCCAGAGTCAGAAAGTAGCTGAGTAATTGCTCAGGACTGAGAAGGAGCTGAGCGGCAGGACACAGGGAACTAGCCGTCCCTGGGCCTCCAGAGCTTTCGGAGGCGGCAAAAGTGTTCCAGCGCCAGCAAGATAGCTCACCTGGGGGAGTGCCTGCTTCATCATGTGCTCAGCCCAGATTTGAGGTTGGCTCCCACCACCTGGGGTATGCCTGGGTTCTATGCTCTCAATCTCAGTATCTCTCTCTCTCTCTCTCTCTCTCTCTCTCTCTCTCCCTTTCTGAAAAGGCCAGCTGAGGGTGGTGAAACCCAGGCAATGACAAACAAAAAGTTCCCCAGCTGCCTCTGGTGATGACTGCATATTTGTATGAACACACTAGTAGGTGAGACATCTGCTGTGAAGCAGATGGAGTGTACACTGTGTGAATCATATCTTAGTAAAGCTGACTTTTAAATCGGCCACTTGGTGAAAGCCGAAAGGCCAACACCTAGGGAACTTCATGGATGGTGGGGCAGTGCTGCGGTGTCTCTCCTTTCTGTCTCTTCATCTCTTCTCATTCAAGAAAATAAAGAATAAAAAGTTGGGATGGGCAGCTACTTAGCAGTATCACACACATATGAGGACCTGGATTCATTCCCTTGGCTTTTTTTTTTTAAAAAAATATTTATTTAGTTATTTTGGATAGAAACAGAGATTGAGAAAGGGGGTGATAAGAGGTGTGTGTGTGTATGTGTGTGTGTGTGTGTGTGTGTGTGTGTGTGTGTGTGTGTGTGTGTGTGTGTAGGGAAAGAGAGAGCACTGCTTCACTGCTTATCAAGACCCAGCCCTGTAGGTAGGGAACAGGGCCTTGAACTGGGTCCTTGTGCACTGTAATATGTACACTCAACCACCTGGCCCCTTGTTCCCTTGTGCTACATAAAAACATACTAAAATCTTCATTGTTGTGTGTATGTATAATTCCAGCTAACATGTCAGTATTTCAGATTAGGGGCTGGGCAGTGGCATACCCAGTTAAGCATATATATTACCAGGAGCAAGGACCCAGGTTCAAGCCCAAGTCTCCATTTGCAGGGGGCGGTGGGAAGTTTCACAAATGGTGAAGCAGTGTTGCAGATATCTCTCTGTCTCTCTCTCCCCCCCTGCTTAATTTCTGTTTCTATCAAATAAATAAAAGCATTTAAAATCCATTAAAATGCAAATATTTCAGACTAACCAGTCTTTTAAATTTTTTAAATTTATTTTCCCTTTTGTTGCCCTTGTTCTTTATTGTTGTTGTAGTTATTATTGTTGTGGTTATTGATGTCGTTATTGGATAGGAAAGAGAGAAATGGAGAGAGGATGGGAAGACAGAGATGGGGAGAGAAAGATAGACACCTGCAGACCTGCTTCACCACCTATGAAGTAACTACCCTGTAGGTGGGAAGCCAGGGGCTCGAATCGGGATCCTTAAGCCGGTCCTTGCACTTCGCGCCACGTGCCATGTGCACTTAACCCGCTGTGCTACCCTCAGACTAACCGTTCTTTAAACATTTATTCACGTATATCTGTACTCATCATGTTTACTAAATATCTAAAAAGTCTTTGCCTGCAGTACACGAAGCTCTACAGAATCAGAAGCAAATAACTGCCCGTCAGGTGCTCAAAGTGAAAAAGAGAAAAGAAAGGTGGGGTGTTCTGAACCCAACCCACAAATGAAAGGCGGTTGGTGAGACCACCACCCAGTAGTGTGCACAGCCACGCTCAAATACCTGGCACCACACGAGAGCACTGGGCACACAGCAATCAGAGAAGCTATGTGAATGTTAGAGTGATGGCTCTCCTTGTATTTCTGTCTCTCTCTGGCTGAAATTGAAAGGAAAAAAGAAAGGTGGTTTGAGAGGTGGCACAGTAGCCATCACTCTGGCACATGTGCTGCTGGGGATTGAACTCAGGACCTCATGCTTGAGGGTCCAGGGCCTTAGCCACTGCGCCACCTCCCAGACCACTAAGCTCTTAATCTTTACCACAGATCTACCATGAAGATTTTAGAGCTTAGACTTTAAGATCCATAGTTTAGACAAAGCCTTTCTTAGACTCTCAAGCATGAGGTCCTGAGTTCAATCCCCGGCAGCAGATATACCAGAATGATGTCTGGTTCTTTCTTTCTCTCCTCCTACCCCTCTCGTGTGTGTGTGTGTGTGTGTGTGTGTGTGTGTGTGTGTACATTTTTTTTAAGTCCACCAGAAGTTGTGGAATCATGCAGGCACAAAGCTCCAATGTGTGTGGGGATATATACACATTTAGTGAGTGGCTGGGATGGCTCAGCAGTAGAGTGAAGGACTTGTTTGAATGCTGTCCTGAGTTTGCTCCCCAGCACTTCACATGCTGGAGTGATGCTCTGGTTCTCTCTCAATAAATACTTGAGCTGTATCTTTTTTATTCAAGTTTTTTTTTCTTTCTGGGGCTTGGTGCCTGCACCATGAACCCACTGTTTCTGGAGGCTATTTTTTCCCTTTTGTTGCCCTTGTTGTTTATCATTGTTATTGTTGTTGTTATTATTATTGTTATTACTGTCATTGTTGCAGGATAGGACAGAGAGAAATCAAGAGAGGAGGGGAAGACAAGAGAGGGGGAGAAAAAGAAAGACACCTGCAGACCTGCTTCACTACCTGTGAAGAGACCCCCCCCTGCAGGTGGGGAGCCAGAGGCTTGAACTGGGATCCTTACGCTGGTACGTGTGTTTTGCAGCATGTGCGCTTAAACCGCTGCACTACTGCCCAGCCCCCGAGCTGTATCTTTTTAAGATAGCATAAGATGTAAGACAGGGCTATGAAGGAGGGGCTGATCAGTTACTGCTGTGCTCACTGGACCAGTTCTCTCTCTCTTTTCTTTAAATTATTTTTATTTATTGGATAGAGACAGCCAGAAATTGAGAAGGAAGGGGGAGACAGAAAGGGAGAGAGACAGAGAGATACCTGCAGCAATGCTTCACCACTTGTAAAGCTTCCTCCCTGCAGGTGGGGACTGAGGGCTCGAACCTGGGTCCTTGAGCACTGTAACATGTGTACTCAAACAGGTGCACCACCATCCTGGGCCAGTTCTATGTGGTAAATGTGAGAGTTGATCCTGGGGAAGGCTTGAGGCTGGTTCTCTGCTCCTCCAGGAGGTTCTGTGTGCATCTTTAAAAATATATATTTAGGGGGCTGGGCGGTAGCACAGAGGATTAAGTGCACATGGTGCAAAGCGCAAGGACCAGCGTAAGGATCCCAGTTAGAGCCCCCAGCTCCCCACCTGCAAGGGGGTTGTTTCACAAACGGTGAAGCAGGTCTGCAGGTATCTATCTTTCTCTCCCCCTCTCTGTCTTCCCCTCCTCTCTCCATTTCTCTCTGTCCTATCCACCAACAACGACAGCAATAACAACAACAACGATAAACAAGGGCAACAAAAGAGGAAAAATAGCCTCTAGGAGCAGTGGATTTGTAGTGCAGGTACTGAGCCCCAGCAATAACCCCGGAGGATATATAGATAAGTATGTATGTGTGTGTGTGTGTGTGTGTGTGTGTATTTATTTTTTTAATTGTAAAGGACAGAGAGAAATTAAGAGAAGGGAAGATGGGAAGGAAGAAAGCGACAAACCCGCAGCCCTATTCCTCTGCTCATGAAGCCTCCTCACCCCCCAACCTTATGTGGGGACCTAGGGCTTAAATTCCTTGTGCCTGGTAGTGTACACTTAGCCTTCTGTCAGCATATTAATACCCTTTCAGTAGTTCTTGGTCAGTCTCCCTAAGCCCTGACCTATGTCCTATGTTTGCAGTAAGAAGCACTGCTCCATGCAGGTAGGAAGGAGCTAGCAGCAGCTTGGAAGGAGACAAGCATAAGGGGGACAATGGGGAGCCCTACACTCTGGCTCCAGGGATACTTCTCTCCCAGCCTTTCACCTGGGTCTCCGTGCTGGCCACTGTTACACAACACTGCCAGACTGACTGACCTAAACAACAGGCACTCATTTTTAATATTGTGGAGCTGTGAGGGCAAGAGCAGAGACGCAGCGGGTCTGGTGTGGGAGGGGGTTCCTTCCTGGCTTGCAGGCCTTCACCTTCTTGCTGAGCTCTCACACAGGGCGTGGGGAGAGGGTCAGTTCTGGTCTCTTCTCTTAGAAGAGACCAGAATGGACTTCTCTTCGAAGAGACCAGAGCTGACAGGACCTCCACCCTAATAACCTCATCTAAACTGGAGTAGCTCCCAGATTCACCTCCAGATATCATCACAGTGGGCATCAGGACTGCAACATTGTAAGTTATGGGGTAGGGGGAGCACAAGAGTTTAATTCACAGAAGCCTGTTAGCCAAATAACCAGGAAAAGGTAATTTTTATAATGTGACCTCAAGGCTTCATACATGATCAATTCATAGATACCACATTCACCAGTCTTCCCTGAACCGATTCCCTTTCCTTTTCTCCCCCTCCTCTTCCTCCTTTTTAAAAATTTTTACCAGAGCACTGCTTATGGTTGTGTGGGATATTGAAACTTGAATTTTGGAGCCTCAGACATGAGAGTCTCTTTGCATAACTGTTATGCTATCTCCACCACTCATTTTTCTATTTGCGTCTCTTTTTTTCTCTCTGGTTAAAAAAAAAAAAAGAAATGTGATAATATATATAGAAATAAATGAGCTTTACCAATGTTTGCAATTGATCCTAGCCATACCTGACATCAGGTGTGGCAGACAGAGGTGCTCCTTACATGTCTGAAAAAGTATGGATGGGAGTCGGGTGGTGGCGCAGCAGGTTAAGCGCACGTGGCGCAAAGTGCAAGGACCGGCTTAAGGATTCCGGTTCGAGTCCCCGGCTCCCCACCTGCAGGGGAGTCGCTTCACAGGTGGTGAAGCAGATCTGCAGGTGTCTTTCTTTCTCTCCCCCTCTGTCTTTCCCTCCTCTCTCCATTTCTCTCTGTCCTATCCAACAACAACGACATCAATACTACAACGTTAAGTAACAAGGGCAACAAAAGGGAAAATTAAAAAAAAAAACAGAAAAGTATGGATGATAACAATCCTTTTAGTGCAATTACTATCAGCCATGAGAAGAATGCTTCACCCAGAATTTGACTGAGTTTGGAGTATTGCACCAAAGTAAATAACTGGGGGAGGGTAGATGTTCAGCTGCACTATAGGGGGTGGGGCTAGGGACACAGACCTTTGGTGGCAGGAATGGTGTTAATATACACTCCTGTTATAGTCTTATAAATCACTAATCAATATGAGAGGGGAAAATAGAAAATCTCAAACTTTTTGATGCATAGACCCCAGTTCTGAGTGTATGTTCCTTAAATCTAAGCACCAAAGGTTTCAAATTGGTGGCCTGATTGAATTTTAACAGTGGATTTAAATTGATATTACATTTCTAATAATGACCTTTTTTTTTGAAATATTAAATCACCTATAATCTTAGATGAGTGAGACCAGAAGCAACTGGTCTTGTCAGTATATAAGGTAGTTATCTGTAAATAGTATTAAATGACATAAATCATGGTAAGGACTTACATGGCAGAGTAAATCCTAACCATGGGATTTTCAAAGTAAACCAAATTTCCAAATAACTTGGTAATAACAATAATGATCTATTGCCTTCTTAAACTCTAAGACGGCAAGGAATCTTCCCCATTCTCTATAAAACCCATATTTCTCCCAGTCCTGGAACCTCTGGGGCTTGCATCTGCTGGCCTCAACCAGATCAATGCAACCAGTGCCACCTCAACATGTTTCAATTTGGACAGTGTCTCAGATATCAGCCCTTCAGTTCCATTACTCTGGTGAGTCCATTCCTAGCCCATAGGACTCCTTGATTCCATTTGGGTAACACACTTCCTAACAAAGCCACAGAACCTAGACTGGACCAGGGCCTGTGAAATAGAGCACGTGTGCACATGTATCCACGGGGGAAATACACGCCTTAATGTAAAAGTGCACAACAGTCTGCAGTGACTCAGTAAGAGCAGCAAGCAAGTAGACACCATAAAGACACCATAAGGTACTTAATCAAGTAGTTTCTACTTAGACCTAGATGCCCTCCTCACCTACTTCCTAATTCACTTCCCTCAATCACTACAAGGCTAACCTTGTCAGACAAAGTAAGGACTACAAAAGCTGAATACAGGCAAGAGACTGGCATACTTTTATGATGGCTCTTTTGGCCACTACCAGGCCACCCCATCACCTGGGGTCCTAGTCAAAGAAGCCTGGTAGACAACCTTCTTGATAGCCTGGGACCCTCTGGGTTTAGCACTGAAAGTTCCACATCTCAGAACATGCCAGCCTTGCAATGCCTGTTTCATAGAGGAAGACACTAAGAATTAGTGAGATTATGTAACCTGCTTAAAATCCCTCAGATACATCAAGGATACATGGTAAGAGAACAGTCTATAGGTTGCGTCATGGAAAGTATGATCACCCCACTTTTCTAGCCACCTGGCTCTAATTTGGTTTCGGGGAGCTGGTTTGGGAGATAGTCCAGCAAAAGCCAAAAGCTGGACCCAGCTCCAGACCACTTGCTCCTCTGGGCCAGTTCCTGGCAGATTCTGGTGCTCTGTTTTGTTTTCACTTCATAGAAACTCTCTTGTTCTACAGAGTAATTAAATCCTCATGCCTCACACTGTTTATATTTTGCCTTTGTGTTTTGCTTTAAGAATGAAAGGGTGACTCAGTCTTGCTGATTCAAACAACTGGACTCCATAAAGAAAGTGTTTTGGAGTCTTAAACAATAGTGTGACTATAAGAACTCAGATGACAGTGGTAGGATTTTGTGCCCAGTTTGGTGTCTCAGATGCTGGTGGTTCTGTTTGGCTTGGAGTGCAGAGGAAGGCTGGTCATGACACAAGGAATGTCTGCTTACCCTCAGGAGCAAGCTTCCTTTCTGCTCACATATGCCTGTGTTCATCCCATCTCACCTGTCAACTTCTCTTAGCACTTGACTATGGAACTGAGAGCCAGAGCTGGGGGTGAGGTGGGGGTGAGATGACAAATGGCCCCAGCTCTGCCGGTGGGTAGGTGTGTGGCCCAGGCAAGTCTCTTCCCTCTCCGAGACTTGTATTGCTCATTTGTCAGACAGAGGAGTCAGATGGCCAGGTCAGGAGCTTCCCTGGGTTCTCTGTATGTTGACACTAAAGGCACTGTGATGACACATAGAATGGGGCTGCTTCTTGGATGGGCTCTGTGTCAGATGGGTGTGTTCGTGTGTGTGCATGTGTGTGTGTTTGTGCGTGTGTGTGTGTGTGTGTGCATGTGTGTGTGTTTGTGCGTGTGTGTGTGTGTGTGTGTGTGTGCATGTGTGTGTCCATGGAGGTCACTCTTAGACCTCTTAGACCAGCTTGAAGCTGACGGCCTCTATCCATCCCCACTTGACTTTCCTGAATTACTTTCCAGACTCAGCTCCCCACAGAGCAGGAAGCCCTCACTTAAGGTCATCAATAGGTCCTTGGAAATAGCATTTTTAAGCAAAAAGACTATAATAAAATCAATTTTACCACAGGTTAACTGATAACAGGAAGTTATATTCCTGTGGCATATTCTGGGTCAATGAAACATCATTAAAATTCTAAATAAAGTCCTGAAACACAGGGGCCAGGTAGCAGCACACCCAGTTAAGCACACATATTATCATGCACAAGGACCCAGGTTCAAGCCCCAACTCCCCACCTGCAAGGGGTAGGCTTCACAAGCGGTGAAGCAAATATTGCAGGTGTCTATCTTTCTCTCTCCTTTCCCTTGTTTTCCCTCTCAACTTCTTTCTGTTCTATCACAAAAAAGAAAGAAAAGAAAAAGAACAAAAATGGCCACTGGGAGCACTGGATTCATAGTGGCAATAAAAATAAAATAAAATAAAGCTGGATAAGAGACTGGCTCACTTTAATGATGATCCTTTTAGTCAATACTAGGCCATCCCATCATCTATAGCTCTAATGAGGGAAGCTTGGATTCCTACATAGATATGATGGGCCTAGACTTCTAATAGATCCCTCTCTCCACCACTGCTGGTCACTTCCACCAGGAACATCCTCATAAACCCTCCTGTGGGCCTCTTCAGGACCTCGCCCTCACTATAGAGTAGCAATGGTAGAGACTGCCCCACTCTCCAAAGGGAGGCTGGGTCAGCCTACTCTACCATTCAAGGAAGACTAGTCATGAAATGAGTGCAGCCTAGAATGTTCCCAGCTATGATCACGGACAGTGAACACAGACTGACAGGGACTCAGAGGTTACACAGGCTCCTGTGCCAAATATGAATACATATGAGCTTTGGGTCAGATCAATAGGATAAACAGTAAATGGTATTTTTATATTTTCCTTATTTTGGGGAGCTACTCTCAGATCTAATCCAGCTTTCTAGTCCTAGTCTCAACTCTGACAACACCTTCCAGACAATATTTTTAGTCAACCTGCATGTTACTTATCAGACTCGGGCAAAAATTACTAGTCATAGGCCCCTTGGAACATACCTAAAATAAGCTCCCTAGCATCTTCCCATCCAAAGACCCCTACTTTCATTTGTTTTATTCCTACCTTTGGGTTCCTGCTTATTAAACAATTTGTTCTGTTTTATATCTTGCTGCCTTTCAGCCCCAAGACACTACTATGATTCCATCCTGACTTCCCTGGGCAGAAGACCTTGTCAACGTGTTCCCAAGTCTCACCTCTCCAGGGCCCTATCCCACTAGGGCAAGATAGAAACAGGCTAGAGGTATGGAACAGCCTGCCAACACCCATGTCCAGAGAAGAAACAATTACAGAAACAAGACCTTCCACCTTCTGCATCCTATAAAGAATTTTGGGGGAGCTGGTAATGCAGTGGGTTAAACACACATAGCTCAAAGTGCAAGGACCATTGTAAGGATCTCCCTTCAAGCCGCCAGCTCCCCACCTGCAGGGGAGTTGCTTCACAAGTGGTGAAGCAGGTCTGCAGGTGTCTATCTTTCTCTCCTCTTCTCTGTCTTCCCCTCCTCTCTCCACTTCTCTCTCCACTTCCAACAACAACAATTATGACAACAATAGCAATAACAACTACAACAAGCACAACAAGGGCAACAAAATGGGAAAAATGGCCTCCAGGAGCAATGGATTATCCAGCGATAACCCTGGAGACAAAAAAAGGGGGAGGGGAGTCGGGCGGTAGCGCAGCAGGTTAAGCGCAAGGATTCCAGTTAGAGCCCCCAGCTCCCCACCTGCAGGGGTGTCACTTCACAGGCGGTGAAGCAGGTCTGCAGGTGTCTGTCTTTCTCTCCACCTCTGTTTTCCCCTCCTCTCTCCATTTCTCTCTGTCCTATCTAAAAACGATGACATCAATAACAACAACAATATAAAACAACAAGGGCAACAAAAGGGAAAATAAATAAATATAAAAAAATTTTAAAAAGAATTTTGGTCCATACTTCCAGAGGGATATAGAATAGCAAAGTTTCCAATCGAAGAGCTGAGACATGTATATTCATGAGACATGGCATATTCATGAGGGGGGAAGCATGCTCGACAGAAGAATATACTATGAGCATGCAGTGCTGTGCAGTGCAGTGCTGTGCAGTGCAGTGCTGTGCTGTGCTGTGCTGTGCTGTGCTGTGCTGTGCTGTGCTGTGCTGTGTGGAACTGGCAGAGAAAGCCCACTGCGGCCTCTGCAGGAGCTCAGAGAAGCCTCCACCGACCAACTCTACATGACTGGGGTATCTGTGAACTTCACCAGCACTGCTTTTTCTTGGTTCGAAGTCACAAGAATCTAACACTATGCTGTTCTCATGGGCGGGGGCTGTCACACACACACCCCTGCAATGACCTCATTATACTGGCAATAAGGAGGGGTACAAAGTAGCAAAAGGTTTGGGTTCTGTGATTGTACTTCTAAGATCCTGGGGGAAATGATACTCAGGGAGGCGGCAGGGAGGGGCCAGGCCCTTTGTGATTTCCACTGGCTTTGCAGCCCATCCTTGTATTTATTTATTTGTTTGTTTGTTTGTTTGTTTATTTATATAAAAAGGAAACACTAGGGACTTGGGTGGTAGCAAGGCAGGTTAAGCGCAGGCGAAGCACAAGGACCGGCATAAGGATCCTGGTTCAAGCCTCCAGCTCCCCACCTGTGGGGGAGTTGCTTCACAGGTGATGAAGCAGGTCTGCAGGTGTCTACCTTTCTCTGTCCCTATCTTCCCCTTCTCTCTCCATTTCTCTCTGTCCTATCTAACAACGATGACATCAATAACAACAACAATAAAAAACAAGGGCAACAAAAGGGGGAAAATATATATATATATATATATGACACACTGAAAAAAAAACATAGATGGGAGGGGTACAACTCCACACAATTCCCACCACCAGAACTCCATAGCCCATCCCTTCCCCTGATAGTTTTCCTATTCTTTATCCCTCTGGGATTATGGACCCAGGGTCATTATGAGGTGCAGAAGGTGGAAAGGTCTGGTTTCTGTAATTGCTTCCCCACTGAACATGGGCATTGACAGATTGATCTATACTCCCAGCGTGTATCTCTCTTTCTCTAGTGAGGTGGGTCTCTGGGGAAGCGGGGCTCCTGGACACATTGGTGGGGTCATCTGCTAGAGTTGTCTGTTTGGCATCATGGTAGCATCTGGAACCTGGTGGCTGAAAAAGAGTCAACATATAAAACCAAACAAATTGTTGATTAATCATGAACCTAGAGGCTGGAATGGTTCAGATGATGAGTTGGGGGGGGGGAGGTTCTGTTTTGTAGGCAGTTAGTAGGCCTATTTAGTAGTTATATTCCAAAGGGCTCATGACTATACTAGTTTTTTTGTTTGTTTGTTTGTTTCTTTCTTTTTTGAGTCTGACATCTGATATGCAGGTGGATCCAAGTTATTGTCTGGGGAGATGATGCAAAAGTGCACAATAGTCTGTAGTGAATCAGCATATGCAGCAAGCAAGTAGAAAGACCTAAAGACACCATAAAGTTCCTAATGAAATAGTGTCTACTTAGACTTAGATACCCTCCTCACCTACTTCCTATTATACTTCCCTCATTCACTCCAAAGCTACCCTTATCGCACTAAGGACTGCAAAAGCTGGATAAGGGCAGGAGACTGGCAGACTTTAACAATCACTCTTTGGTCACTATCAGGCCACCCCATCAGCTGGGGCCCGAGTCGGGGAGTCCAGAGATTCCCAAACAGACATGATGGGCCTAGACCTCAAATAAATCCCTTTCTCCATTGTTACCAGTCATCTCTATCAGAAACAACACAATAGACCCCTTTGTGGGCTCCCATAGGAACTTGCCCTCAACTTGGATCAACAATGACAGAGAATGTTCCATCCTCTGAAGGGAAGCTGGACAATATACTCTATGCTACACCTGAGGAAGATGGGTTGATATTGGGGCAGCTTGGAACATTCCTACTCATGACCACAGAATGTGAGCTCAGATCCACAGGGATGCTGAGGTCACATAGGCTCCTAAGCTGAATATGGGCCCCAGATCACACCAAATCGATGGGGTTTACAAGTCAACAATATTTATACTCCTTTCCCATATCTGGGAGCTGTCCTTTTTCCAGCCATGACATTATCTCCCCAGACAATAACTTACAGCCCATCCTTTTAGATGGCAGTTGGGGAGCTGCACCGCTCAGTCGACAGATAGTCATGTCCGAGAGCTCTGTGCCAGGTCCCGCACTGGGCACCAACTTTCATTCTTTTCCATCTACTTGGGGTGGGGTGGGGAGTAGAACTTAGACTTCAGACTTGAGAAGGTCCAGGGCAGTATCCATGGGCCAGCTCCTCTTCACCACCATTTCTTTTCATTTTTCTTTCTTTTTTTTTTTTTTTTTGCCTCCAGAGTTACCACTGGTGCTTGGTTCCCACACTATGAGTCCACTGCTCCTGGAGGCAATTTTTTCCCATTTTGTTGCTCTTGTTGCTCTTGTTCTTGTTGCCATTGCTGCTGGACAGGACAGAGAGAAATTGAGAGAGGAGGGGAAGACAGAGAGCGGGAGAAAAAGACAGACACCTGAAGACCTGCTTCACCACTTAGTGCGCACACACACACACACACACACACACACACACACACACACACACACACACACCGTTGATAGGGAGCCCCGGGCTAAAACCAGGATCCTTTTCCGGTCCTTGCACTTCATGCCATGTGTGCTTCACCTACTGTGCTACTGCCCAGTCCCCGCACCACCGTGTCTTACAGGCAGCTTAGCTGAGGTGCGACAAGAAGAGCAGGGGGGGGCTCAGAAAATGATGCAGTGGCTACAGTGCTGGGCCTAGGAGCTGGAGGTCTTGAGTGATGCTCTGCTTCTCATTCTCATGCTCTCATTAATACATAAATAAATATTTTCTCTCTTTCTTCCTTCCTTTCTTTCTTTCTGAAAAGCAGTAGATGGAGGGAGAGGGTATAATAGAAAACGGTCCCCAATAGCTCAACAAGCTAAACTCACAGCTTGGCAGTCTCTCCCATGGACACTGGCTCCCTAAAGCCAGCCTGGCCATGGGGGACCCAGATGAAGGGCAGGACAGCTGAATCACAGGCTTCCTTAAGCACTGAGGATACTTGTCCACCCTCTGAATTCCACTCCCAGATGTGGAGAGTCAGATATCGTGCATCCTTTCCCAGAGAGTCAATCTGCATTTCTTCCACCTCTTTTGCGTCACCTAAGTCCTTCTGGATCCTCCGGAGAGGAACTAAGGGCCTGGGGCCCAAAGAACAAAAAGGGAGTTGGTGAGGGAGGTCACTGTCCTCTGAGCAGAAGGGACCAGGGTACTGCGGACTCCTCCTCGGGAGCTGGGAAGTCGGCCAGCGTTTCATCTTCTGTTTTTTCCTCCTGAGGCTTCCTGTCCCAGAAGTGGATGGAAACAGGTCATGGAGACTTCCTGACCTCTCCAAATAAACTTTTCCGTTGTCGTTAGCTGGATACTGCTTCCAAGACAGACAAACTAGTCTGGTGAGCAGCAGCAGAGTGATGCTGCCTGTAGCAGAAACCCAGTTCCCCTGAAGTGCCAATGTGGGAAGGCCATGCACTGCCCAGTGAGCGAGGCCAGGAACCAATCCTCCCTGTGGGGGTGGGGCAGGCCAAGTGAGAACTGACCGAGGGAGAAGCATCAGGCTGTGAGGGCTAGAAGGGACCCCACAGATCACCTCTTCAGTTGTTCATTGATTTCTCAGTGACCAGAAAAACTCTTGGCACATAATATTAGCTCAACAAACATGTACTGAATGAGTTAACTAGTCCACTAGTTCCACTTACTGAGCCAGGGATGCAAGGTCCAGAATGGAAAAGAAAGTTTCCCATGGCATCAAGGCCCAGGAAATAGCACAGCTTGGAGGGTACTGGTCTCAAATGCCTGACGCTCTTCATTCAATCCCTGGTGTCACATTTTGGTATTCTGGCTTCTCACACTCTTTTTTCCTCACTCTCTTATGTGAAACTCTCTCATATCTCATATGCAATAAGTCACTGGTCAGAGAGATATCTCACCTACTAGGGAAAGACAGAAACAGGCTGGAGGTATGGACTGACTTTCCAAAGCCCATGTCCAGTAGAGAAGCAATTACAGAAGCCAGACAGAACTCCCACCTTCTGCACTCCTTAAAGAATTTTGGTCCATACTCCCAGAGGTGGAGAAATGTTTGGGGAAGATGACTAGAGTGCTATGAATCCCAATGCCATCAGGACCCAGATAGAGGAGAGAGGGAAAAAAGAAAAGATATTTGGAAGTAATACTAGGTATAGGTGTGACTTAGAAATGAAGAGGGATGCATTGGATCGACCTTCTCGTGGTGCATCCCGTGAGTACCCATTCATTGGGGAAACTGACGATCCTTCCTAGCCGACTGAATCCACATGGATCCCAGTCACTTTCAAAGCCAGCAACAAGCAGCTCCTGACAGCTTTCAACCTGACGCTGTTGACTGGCTACGGAAGAAGGGCAAACGCTAGAAGAAGAAGAAGAAGAAATGAAGAGAAGGGGAGACAGGCGGTAGTGTAGCAGGTTAAGCACAGGTGGTGCAAAGCACAAGATCCAGCATAAGGATCCCGGTTCAAGCCCCCGGCTCCCCACCTGCAGGGGAGTCACTTCACAAGCGGTGAAGCAGGTCTGCAGGTGTCTATCTTTCTCTCCGCCTCTCTGTCTTCCCCATCTCTCTCCATTTCTCTCTGTCTCATCCAACAACGACATCAATAACAACAAGGGCAACAAAAGGGAATAAATAAATATTTTTTAAAAAGATTATATGGAAAACTGGGCATGTACAAACTATTGTATTTACTGTCAAATGTAAAACATTAATTCCCCAATAAAGAAATAAAAATTTTAAAAAAAGAAATGAAGAGAAGACATGATCATAGAAAAAAAATGGGCAAATAGATAGATAGATCAATAGATGTAGAAATAATAGTCAACCCATATCTGTGGCCTTGGGAGAACGACTGCAGTTTCTAATGGAAGGAATGAAGACACAGAACTTTGGTGGTAGGAACAGTGTGGAATTGTATCCCTGTCATTTTGTAATTTTGTAAATCACTAACTAAAAAATGAAAAAATACAAAAAAGGATCTCTCACTGGGTAGGATGCATGTGTGCAGCCCAGGCTTGAGTGGGAGGTGCCATGTCAATGGAGAGGGCTGAAACTGCACATGATTAAGATACACACACACACACACACACACACACACACACACACACACACACACACGGTTTCCCAAGGAAACACAACAACTAAGCATCAGAATCCAGACTAGAGCTCAGGCTTCCTGAATCTCGTGCCAATATTCTTTTTACTTTGGGTGACAATCAGTGCATAAGAGAGGGGGATGTGTGAGTCGGGCGGTAGCGCAGCAGGTTAAGCACAGGTGGCACAAAGTGCAAGAACTGGTGTTAGGATCCCAGTTTGAGTGCCCAGCTCCCCACCTGCAGGGGAATTGCTTCACAAGTGGTGAAGCAGGTCTGCAGGTGTCTATCTTTCTCTCCCCTTCTGTCTTCTCCTCCTCTCTCCATTTCCCTTTGTCCTATCCAACAACAATGACATCAATAACAATAATAACTACAACAATAAAACAAGGGCAACAAAAGGGAATAAATAAATATTTAAAGAGAGAGGGGGGTATGTACTCCTCCTTCCTTATTCCAAGAGAAGCAAGGGACTTTAGGAAACCATGAGGAGACAGAGGAGGAGTGCAGAGAGGAAGTGCGGAGGGTGAAGAGAGGGTGCAGAGATGAGGGGTGCAGAGGGATTTGTAGGGCAAGGAGAGCAGTAAATTGTGATGAAAGCGAACTACTCTCTTACTGGCCATGGGGTAAAATTAGGTGTCCTCCAAGGACTGATGTGGATCTACAAGGAGGAAATCAGCGGAGGTTTTAAAATCCATCTGTCCTCAAAAGAGTCCCATGGGTGGTATTGAGACTCCACAAAGAGAACAAACTACTAGAAATTCAGGAGCTAACCCAGAGAGGAAAGGTCCTACCTTGTCAAGGGAAGTGCAGGTGGAGGCTCCAAGACAGACTTTCTTTTTTTTTTTTTCCTCCTCCAGGGTCATTGCTGGGCTCGGTGCCTGCACCATGAATCCACCGCTCCTGGAGGCCATTTTTCCCCCCTTTTGTTGCCCTTGTTGTAGCTTCGTTGTGGTTATTATTATTGCCCTTGTTGACGCAATTCGTTGTTGGATAGGACAGAGAGAAATGGAGAGAGGAGGGGAAGACAGAGAAGGGGAGAGAAAGACAGACACCTGCAGACCTGCTTCACCGCCTGTGAAGCGACTCCCCTGCAGGTGGGGAGCCGGGGGCTCGAACCGGGATCCTTACGCCAGTTCCTGCGCTTTGCGCCACATGCGCTTAACCCACTGCGCCACCGCCCGACCCCCCAAGACAGACTTTCTGAAGGACCCACCAAAGCCTTCCGAAGGTAAACAACAAGCTGTGCTACCTGCCCCACCCCAGGCAGTAGGATCATTAAGCAATTGATGCCCTGGGTCCTTCCCACTCTCAGAGGCAGAGCTGCTGTCGTGGCTACAGCTCTAAGGTCTTGAGGTTGATCCCTGCACCAGATCACCAGATCACCAGATCACCTGAGGTGCCAGAGTAATGATCTGGATCTCTCTCTTATAATCAATGAATATTTTAAAAATAAAAAAACATCATAAAACTTACACTCTTAATCTCATCAAAGCAAGGACTGCAAAAGCTGAATAAGGGCAAGAGACTGGCAGACTTTAACAATCACTCTAGTCACTATCAGGCCACCCCATCACCTGGGGCCCTAGTCAGGGAGTCCTGAGATTCCCAAACAGACATGATGGGCCAAGACCTCAAATAAATCCCTCTCTCCATTGTTACTGGTCATTCCTATCAGGAACAAGACAATAGACCCCTTTGTGGGCCCCCATAGGAACTCGCCCTCAACTTGGATCAACAATGGTAGAGAATGTTCCATCCTCTGAAGGGCGGCTGGACAATATACTCTATGCTACACCTGAGGAAGATGGGTCCTGATATTGGGGCAGCTTGGAACATTCCTACTCATGACCACAGAATGTGAGCTCAGATCCACAGGGATGCAAAGCTCACATCTCCTAAGCTGAATAAGGACCCCAGATCATACCAAATTGATGGGGTTTACAAGTCAACAATATTTATTTCCCTTTCCCATATTAGGGAGCTACTCTATTCCCTGATCCAGCTTTCTGGTCCTTCTGCCAGCCATAACATCATCTCCTCAGACAATAATTAGGATCCACCTGCATATAAGATTTCAGGCCTAGGCAAAAACAAACAAACAAAACAAACAAACAAAAAAACAAAAAAAACTACTAGTATAGCCACAGGCCCGTTGGAATATAACTAAAATATGCCTACTAGCTATCTAAAAAATGGAGGGCCCCCAAATCTTCATCTGCACTATTCCAGCCTTTAAGTCCATGATTGGTCAGCAATTTGTTTGGCTTTGTATGTTAACTCTCTTTTCAACTTCCAGGTTCCAGATGCTAGCAGGATGCCGACCAGACTTCCCTGGACAGACAACCCCACCTATGTGTCCTGGAGTTCCACTTCCCCAGAGCCCTTCCCCACTAGGGAAAGAGAAAGACAGGCTGGGAGTATGGATCGACATACTCATGTTGATCATGTTCTGCAGGGAAGCAATTACAGAAGTCAGACCTTAAACCTTCTGCATCCCACAATGATCTTGGGTCCATACTCCTAGCGGGTTAAAGACTAGGAAAGCAAGGGAGTCGGGTAGTAGCGCAGTGGGTTTAGCGCATGTGGCGCAAAGTGCAAGGACCTGTGTAAGGATCCCGGTTCGAGCCCCCGGCTCCCCACCTGCAGGGGAGTCGCTTCACAGGCGGTGAAGCAGGTCTGCAGGTGTCTGTCGTTCTCTCCCCCTCTCTGTCTTCCCCTCCTCTCTCCATTTCTCTCTGTCCTAATAACAACGACATCAGTAACAACAATAATAACTACTACAACAAGGGCAACAAAAGGGAAAATAAATAAATAAAATTAAAAAAATTTAAAAACAACTAAAAAATAAATAAAGGATAGAAAAGCTATCAGGAGAGGGGATGGGATACAGAGTTCTGGTGGTGGGAATTGTGTGAAGTTGTACCCCTCTAATCCTATGGGTTAGTCAATGTTTCCTTTTTATAAATAAAAAGGAAAATTAAATTAAAAAAACAAAAACAAACAAAATATTAGAAAACTTACATTCAGGGATCCTTGCTTACATAGGCATATGCCCCTTTAGACCCATAAATTTCTCTCTCCTTCCTGTCATCCTTCCTCTTTCCTTTCTCCCCTTCCTTTCTTTTTCTTTATTGGGGAATTCGTGGTTTACAGTCAACAGTAAGATACAGCAGTTTGTACATGGGTAACATTTCTCAGTTTTCCACATGACAATTCAGCCACTCTAGGTCCTCCTCTGCCATCATGTTCCAGGACCTGAGCCCTCCCCTCACCCCAGAGTCTTTTACTTTGGTCCAATACACCAAACCCAGTCCAAGTTCTGCTTTTCATTTTCTTATTTTTCAACTTCTGTTATTATTATTATTATAATTATTATTATGACGATGATGATTGTTATTGGTGATTTAGTAATGATCAAAGAGATTGTGGGATAAGAGGGGTACAATTCATACACTTCCCACCACCATCCCCTCCACTGGAAACTTCCCTATTCTTTATCCCTCTGGGAGTATGGACCAAAGATCTCTATGGGGTACAGAAGGTCTGAGGTCTGGCTTCTGTAATTGCTTCTCTGCTGAACATGGGCATTGGCAGGTGGATCCACACCCCCAGCCTGTCTCTACCTTTACCTAGAGGAGTAGGGTTCTGGGGAGGCGGGGTTCCAGGACACAGGTTGATGTCACGGTAGTATTTTTCAACTTCTGTCTATGAGTGAGATCATCCCATGTCCATCCTTCTCTTTCTGACTTAACTCACTTAACGTGATTCTTTCAAGCTCCATCCAAGATGAGGTGAAGAAAGTGAAATCACCTTCTTAATAGCTGAGTATATAACTTACATTCAAGGATCCTTGCTTACACTGGCATATGCCCCTGTAGGCCCATAAATTTCTCTCTCCTTCCTGTCATCCTTCTTTCCTTGCTTTTTTTTTTTTTTGTTTGTTTGTTTTTTGTTTTGGGGTTTTTTTTTGTTGTTGTTTTACCAGAGAACTGCTCAGTTCTGGCTTATGGTGGTACAGGAGATTGAACCTGGGACTTCAGGGCCTCAGGTATGAGAGTCTGTTTGTGTAACCAATATGCTATCTCCCTCATCCTAAATTTTATATTTATAATGTATATTTATTTTTAAAGTTTTTTGTTTTCTACTGATGTATAACAAATCATCACAAATTTAGCAACTGAAGCTAACACAAAGTTGTTATCTCAGTTTTTGAATTCTGAAGTCTAGGTGTATTGTGATCTGCTTTGAGGTCTTACCTAGATGAATTCAAGGCATTGGTCAAGCCTGGGACTCAGGGCCCTTTCTTAATCCTGCTGATTATGCCAGTTGACTAAATGTACAGATACAGACCCTGCCAATATGGATGGATAATGAACCATAAGTTATATCTGGATTTTCAACTGCTCAGTGTCAGTGTTTCTGGTCCCAGTTTGTCCAGTGACCAGCTGTAGATTCCCAAACACCATAAGGAACATAAATATTATAAAACAAACACACAGCAGGTCAGCAAGAGAGCTCAGCTGAGAGGGTGTCTGCATTACCATGTGGGTGATCCTGTTTTAAGCCCCTGGTGGCCCTTGGGGGCAAGACAACACTGGGAGAAGTTTTAATGCTATGGTGTCTCACCCTCTGTCATTATATCCATGATTTTTTAAATTTATTTTTATTAGTCACTTAATAATATCTTATAAGATCATAAGATTACAGTCAAACAGTTCCACCCACCACTGTACCCACCACCATAGTTCTATTCCCTTCCCATCTCCCTCACTACCTCCCCCAAACCAAGGATAACCACCATAGCTTTCAGAAAATCTTAATGATTGTTTGACTACTTTTTTTTTCTTTTTAACAATTTCATGTGTTTCAACCCTCTTTTTTAAATTTGGACATAGAAAAATTGAGAGAGAAAGAGGATATAGAAAGGGAGAAAGACATCTACAGAGCTGATTCACCATTCATGAAGCTTCCCCACTGCAGGTAAGGACTGGGGGCTTGAACATGGGCCACTGCACCTAGTAATGTATGTGCTTAATTGGGTACACCACCACCCAGCCCCTGTTTCAGTTCTTTGTATAATACATATGAATGAAACCATCTGGTAGTTGTCCTTCAGAAAAATGCAGGTTTTGTAGTAACAGATATCAGCTATACCAACAATAATCCTTGAACACAAACACCAAGTTAAAGAACTTCAAGGTGGGGACTGGGCGGTAGAGTACCAGGTTAAGTGCACATGGTGCAGGCGCTAGCATAAGGATCCCAGTTGGAGCCCCCAGCTCCCCACTTGCAGGGGTGGGAGGTCGCTTCACAAGCAGTGAAGCAGGTCTTCAGGCGTCTATCTTTCTCTCCCCCGTCTTTCCCTCCTCTCTCAATTTCTCTCTGTCAACCAACAACAACAGTAACAATAACAGCAATAACAACAAAATGGAAAAAATGGCCTCCAGGAGCAGTGGATTTGTAGTGCAGGCACTATGCCCCATTGATAACCCTGGAGGCAAAAAAAAAGGTTCAAGGTATTATATAAGATAAGAAGGACGAGAAAAAAAAAATGGGGGGAGGGCGGAGCCAAGATGGCAATTTGGAGACAGCTGCTGGCATGAGCTCTGACAACAACTGCTGGAAAGGGTAGGATACCTGGCTGTCAGCAGGACGGTGAATAAAAGGTCCTAAGTGTGACACCAAGGAGGTGACTATAGCTCAGTTTGGGTTAGAAAACAGAGAAAAAAGAAAGGAAAATTTTTTATTATTTCTGAAGCACATCCTTTTCCCCCACCCTATAACCAGACCCCTGGGGCTGGAGAGCTGCTACTAGCAGGGTCCCCGCTGAGCTTTTTTCTTTACCAAAATTCCTGGCTCACCAGGGATGTGATTCCAATCCTTTTCCTTTCTGATTCCCTTTGCTCTCTTTTTTTCTTTTAAGTGGCTCAAGCTCAGTTGGAGTGACAATATATCTGACCAATCAGAGCCTCATCCTGACTGGGCAAGACTACCGGGAGGGTTTTTTTTTTTTATTTTTAATAATTGGCTGCCTTTGGTCAGGCTGCCTGAGCCAATCGGGAGCCATAAAAGCTTCAGACTGACTGTTAGGATTTTTTACTCTGTTCTATTTTATTATTATTATTATATATACGTGTGTCCCTTCCCCCAGCTTCAGGTTGATCAAAATTAAGTTTTAGTGTAGGTGACTGGGAGTCCTATCCATTGTGAGAGGAACTTGTTTCACCCTACCTACCTCCTCTATCCACTCTCCCCCTTCTCCCTCCTCCTAGCTAATTAAATTAAAAAGAAAAAACTCTTTCCTTTCACTGATCTTTTTTTTTCATTTTTTATATTTATTTATTCCTTTTGTTGTCCTTGTTGTTTTATTGTTGTAGTTACTATTGATGTTGTTGTTGGCTAGGACAGAGAGAAATGAAGAGAGGAGGAGAAGACAGAGAGGGGGAGAGAAAGATAGACACCTGCAGACCTGCTTCACCGCCTGTGAAGCGACTCCCCTGCAGGTGGGGAGCAGGGGCTTGAACCGGGATCCTTACGCAGGTCCTTGCACTTTGTGCCATATGCGCTTAACCCGCTGCACTACTGCCCGACTCCCTCACTGCTCTTTTTCTTCTCTTTTTTTCTGTTTTTTTTTTCTTGTCTTCCTTTCTTCCTTTCTCCTTCTGCTTTCTGAATTCACTGATACTTGTTTGTGAATTATTTTAGGGAAGAAATCTGACTCAGAGTGGACTCTTTTTGTGTGTGCCTCTTCTCTACTTCTCTTTCTCCTCTTGCTACCCCTAGAATTTACAGTGGACAGTAGATTTGCATAATTATATATTATTGATATCCCTTTTTTCCTTTCTCTTTTACATTTGGATTTGATGGCTACTTTTTCTTGGACTGGAGGCATTGTTCGGCTAACTGGTATTGGTTAATCTGCTTCAATACTTGCTTCAGTTACTATTGTAATTTCCAAGGTTGGTGATTGCATTTGTCATAAAGGTATTTAGTATAGCGTGGCTTGTACTCAAAACACAACAACTGAGGAACAACAGAACATAAAAATAAAAAACACATCAATTTAAAAAAATGGTTAAACCAAGAGCAAATAAAACTGCTACTACAATGAATGAAAACAAGAACCCAGAAGAAACTACAAATCAGTCAAAAGTAACCATAGATAAGAAAACTATGCAAGCAGTAGTAAACTTAATAATCACAGAAATGAAGACAACTATGGAGGAAAGGTATAGCAGAATTAGGGAAACAACAGATGAGACCCTCGAGGAAAATACTAGCTACCTCTAAGTAATTAGAGAACTGAAAGCTGAAATAGCTGAACTGAAGAAAGAAGCTGAGGGAAGGGAAAGCAGACTAACAGAAGCAGAAAACAGAATTAGCCAGACAGAGGATGAGCTAGAGAAAACTAAGAAAGAGGTAAAGAAGCTCAAAAAGAGATAGAAAACAACAACAGAGACATATGGGATGATCTCAAAAGAAGTAACATTCGTATAATTGGCCTGCCAGAGGAAGAAAGAGAGGAAGGGGAAGTAAGCATTCTAGAGGAAATTATAAAAGAAAACTTCCCAGACCTGAACAACATAAATGACATTAAGATTCAAGAGGCCCAGAGATTCCCAAACAGAATCAATCCAGACCTGAAGACACCAAGACACATCATAGTTACAATGAAAAGAAGTAAGGATAAAAAAAGGATCCTAAAGACTGCAAGAGAAAAACAAAAAGTCACATACAGAGGAAAACCCATAAGACTATCAGCAGACTTCCCCACTCAAACTCTAAAGCCAGAAGAGAATGGCAAGATATCTATCGAACCCTGAATGAAAAAGGGTTTCAACCAAGGATAATATATCCTGCTAGACTTTCATTCAAACTAGATGGAGAGATCAAAACCTTCTCAGACAGAAAACAGTTAAAGGAGGCAACCATCACCAAGCCTGCCCTAAAAGAGGTTCTAAAAGACCTTTTATAGGGAGTCGGGCTGTAGCGCAGCGGGTTAAGTGCAGGTGGCGCAAAGCACAAGGACCGGCATAAGGATCCCGGTTCGAACCCCAGCTCCCCACCTGCAGGGGAGTCTCTTCACAGGCGGTGAAGCAGGTCTGCAGGTGTCTATCTTTCTCTCCTCCTCTCTGTCTTCCCCTCCTCTCTCCATTTCTCTCTGTCCTATCCAACAACGACAACAACAATAATAACTACAACAATAAAACATCAAGGGCAACAAAAGGGAATAAATAAAATAAATATTTTTTTAAAAAAAGACCTTTTATAAACAAAACATCACTATAATACTTGAAATATATCAGAGCAAATAAAAAATTGTTGAATAATGGCACTACAATACATTAAATCCATAATATTAATAAATGTCAATGGCTTAAACTCACCCATCAAAAGGCACAGAGTGGGAGGATGGATCAGAAAACATAACCCAACCATATGCTGCTTGCAAGAATCTCATCTGACCCAACAAGATAAACACAGACTTAAAGTGAAAGAATGGAAAACTATCATACAGACTAATGGACCACAAAACAAAACAAAAAAAAGGCAGGAACAGCCATTTTCATATCTGACACAATAGATTTTAAATTAAATAAAGTAATAAAAGATAAGCAAGGCCATTACATAATGATTAGAGGATCAATCAGCCAAGAAGACTTAACAATTATTAACATCTATGCACCCAATGAGGGACAATCTAAATACATCAAACACCTACTGAAAGAACTACAAAAATACATTAATAGTAATACAATAATAGTGGGAGACTTTAACACCCCACTCTTACACTTACACAGATCAACAAAGCAGAGAATCAACAAAGAAACAAGAGAATTAAATGAAGAGATGGACAGACTAGACCTCCTGGACATTTTCAGAGTTCTTCACCCCAAAAAATTCAAATACACATTCTTTTCAAATCCACACAACACATACTCAAGGATAGACCACATGTTAGGCCACAAAGACAGCATTAATACATTCAAGAGCATTGAAATCATCCCAAATATCTTCTCAGACCACAGTGGAGTAAAGCTAACATTTAACAACAAACAGAAAATTACTAAAAGACACAGAATTTGGAAACTAAACAACATACTGCTTAAGAACCACTGGGTCAGAGAGACAGTCAAGCAAGAAATTCAAATGTTCCTAGAAACAAATGAGAGGGAAAAATTGATTGTATGTCTCAAACTTTTTAAATCACAGACTGAGTCTTTTTAATATATAGGCTGAGTCTTTGATATGTTGACTCTCTCAAAAGCCTAGACCAGGGAGAACAGAAGTGACACAGCTATATACAAGATGTTGGGTACTATACAGCAAATCCTAATAAAGGGACTTTTCAAAGTTAACCCAATTACCAAATAATGTGATGATAACAATAACTATCCATTGTCTTCTTGAACCCTAAGACAGCAGGAACCCCACATTTCCACTACAGAGCCTATATTTCCCCCAGTCCTGGAACCTTAGGGTGGGTACATTTTCCTGCATATTTCTCTCAATTCATATCAAATAATATTGAATCCACCGATCATAACCTAATTAATGCAACGCGTGCCACCTCAGCATGCTTCACTTCAGACTGTGTCCAGAGACTTCAGGTGTGGAATGTCAACCCTTCAGCTTCATTACTCGGGTGAGACCTTTCCTTTCATAGTATTCTCTAATTCCATTCCAGGTGGTTCACTTCCTAACAAAGTCCCAAAATCTAGATATAGATCAGGTCTTCTGAGTTAGAGCATATGTTCACACGTATCCATAAACTAGGGCAAAATATATACCTGAAAGCAAAAGTACACAACAGTCTGAAATGAGTACCCCCCCCCCCAACACTTCATCTGCACTATTCCAACCTTTAGGTCCATAATTGTTCAACAATTTGTTTGGCTTTGTATGTTAACTCTCTTTTCAGCCACCAGGTTCCAGATGTCAACATGATGCTGACCAGACTTCCTTGGACAGATGACCCCACCAATGTGTCCTGGAGCTCTGCTTCCCCAGAGACTCACCCTACTAGGGAAAGAGAGAGGCAGACTGGGAGTATGGACTGACCACTCAATGCCCATGTTCATCGGGGAAGCAATTACAGAAGCCAGACCTTCCACCTTCTGCATCCCACAATGACCTTGGGTCCATACTCCCAGAGGGATAAAGAATGGGAAAGCTATCAGGGGAGAGGATGGGATATAGAGATCTGGTGGTCGGAATTGTGTGGAGTTGTACCCCTCCTATCCTACGGTTTTATTAATGTCTCCTTTTTTAAATAAATAAATAAACAAACAAATTTAAAAAAATTATGTAGGGAAGGTTAAAAACTACTAGAGGAATGACATTTAAAGTCACAGATGACAATATGCACTTAAACGTTATACATAAAAGTATATAGACAATTTATATATAAATATTTTACAATGATATATCTGTAAAAAAAAAAAAAAGGTGTGTTTTACTAGATAGGTTCAATCCCCCGGTCCCCACCTGCAGGAGGAAAGCTTTGCCTGTGGTGAAACAGTGCTGCAGGTGTCTCTCTGTCTCTCTATCCCCAGCTCCCCACCTGCAGGGAAGTCACTTCACAAGTGGTAAAGCAGGTCTGCAGGTGTCTGTCTTTCTCTCTCCCTATCTTCCCCTCCCCTTTCAATTTCTCTCTCTCTATCCAATAATAAATAAATAAATAAATAAATAAATAAAATTTTAAAAAGACATTGCTTCTTAAAACCCTGTGGTGAAGGGGAGGATGGCCATTGGGCTTCCTGGCACGGTGGGGGGTGGGAGGGCCGGGGTGGGTGGTGGGGATGGGACACAGTCTTTTGGTAGTGGGAGTGGTGTTTATGTACAATCCTATTAAAGTGTAAACATATAAACCACTATTTAATTAATATGAGAGGCAAAAAACTGATGATATGTCTAGAACTTCTTAAAACACAGACTGAGTCTTTTTAATACATAGGCTGTCTTTGATATGTTGTCTCTCCCAAAAGCCTAGACCAGGGAGAACAGAAGCAACCAGTAGCACAGCTATATACAAGATGCTGGGTACTATACCCCAAACCCTATCAAAGGGACTTTCCAAAGTTAACCCTATCACCAAATAATGTGATGATAGCAATAACTATCCATTGTCTTCTTGAACCCTAAGACAGCAGGAACCCCACATTTCCACTATAGAGCCTATATTTCCCCCAGTCCTGGAACCTTAGGGTGGGGCCCACTTTTCTGCATGCTGCTCTCAATTCAAATCAAATAATATTGCATCCGCGGATCGCAACCTAATCAACGCAACGAGTGCCACCCCAGCATGCCTCACTTCAGACTGTGACCAGAGACTTCAGGTGTGGAATGACAACCCTTCAGCTTCATCACTCGGGTGAGACCTTTCCTTTCATAGTATTCTCTAATTCCATTCCAGGTGTTCCACTCCCCAATAAAGTCCCCAAACCTAGGTATAGTCCAGGTCCCTTGAGATAGAGCATAGGTTCACCCGTGCCCATAAACTAGGAGAAAAAATATATATATGAAAGCAGAAGTACACAAGAGCATGCAGGGAGTACCCCCAACACTTCCTCTGCACTATTCCAGTCTTTAGACCCATGATTGTTCAACAATTTGTTTGGCTTTGTATATTAACTCTCTTTTCAGTCACCAGGTTCCGGATGCCAGCAAGATGCTGACCAGACTTCCCTGGACAGACGACCCCATCAATGTGTCCTGGAGCTCCACTTCCTCAAAGCCCCACCCTACTAGGGAAAGAGAGAGGCAGACTGGGAGTATGGATCGACCAGTCAATGCCCATGTTCAGCGGTGAAGCAATTACAAAAGCCAGATCTTCTACCCTCTGCAACCCACAACGACTCTGGATCCATACTCCCAGAGAGACAGAGAATGGGAAGGCTATCAGGGGAGGGGATGGGATATGGAGATCGGGTTATGGGAATTGTACCCCTCTCATTCTATGGTTTTGTTAATGTCTCCTTTCTTAAATAAAAATTAAAAAAAAAGTTTTGGGTAGCTGCTTAGCTGGCCCACCTCTTATTATGGTCCAGTCCCCTGCAGGTCACTTTACATTTTTGGTCTCTGTTTTCCTCTCATATAAAATAAGAGTATTATAGACTAAGAGATAGTTCAATCTGTAGAGTGCAGGCCTTCCCTGTATGAGGCCATGGGTTTGAGCCCTGGTACCACATGTGGGCACCATGGATGGTACAGTAGACACTCCATCGACAGTGGAGAGTTGTTATAATGTCTCTCCTTTCTCTTTGTCTTTCTCTTCCCCCCCCCCTCCTCCTTTCTAAAGAAAGAATGAAAAAGTGAGGCAGGATGGCCACTTAGCTAAAGTCTGGTCACAGGTAAGATTCTGAGTTCATTCCTCAGTGCCACAAAGGAATGAGGGAGGGAGGAAGGAATGGAAAGAGAGAATTTTAAGCTACAGTATCCCTAAAATGACTCACAACTGCAGTGTTCTGTTAAAACATCTGTAAACAGTTCAAGAAACTAGTCTGAAACCACCCTCCTCCTTGGACAAGTCCATGAGTCAGGATGCCGCCGGTCTGTCCTGTGAAGAAGCCATACCCGAACATGTCACACTCTCTGCTAGGAGACCAGGGAGGAAAGCATAAACAACCTAAGGTCCTGTTCAAGATCAACCGTCAAGGATACACAAAAAGCCCAGAAGAATGGGTCAGCAGGGTAGATTAAAAAAAAAAAAAAGACCTCACTTGGTTGACTCAACATATAAATAACAAGAGGCGGGGAGGCAGAGCTACAAGCAGCAGATCACTTTCTCTCCTCTCCTCTCCTCTCCTCTCCTCTCCTGGATCAACTAGGAATACCAAAGGAGACCACCCGGACCTAAACAAGACAGGACTAGAATGACCACAGGAAGCCAGTAAATCACCCGTGAGTACAAACACGCGTGGCTGGTGACAGAGAGGAGAGGGGCCTAAGGAGAGATTAAGTGGCTGCTAACAGTTCAACAGTTTATCAGTGGAGACACCACCTCCAGTCTGCTCCACAACAAGGGGACAGCTGAAGGGAGGAAAGGACTCCCCAGAGACTCACTAAGTGCAACTCTGAGTCTCCATTGCTACTACCCTCAGAATCTGGAGCAGCAACAGGGAGGGACACCAGGGGACAGAGAGCTAACCGGGAAACTCAGGAGAAGACCTATACCTCGGTGGCATAGCTGTGGGGCTGTGAAAGTCTCTTTGCATAACCACTAGATTATCTCTGCCACACCCTGCTTTATCTCTAGGTCAGGAGTCAGTGATTAAACAAAGAAGCCTATTGATAGTTTAAAAAACCCTCAGGCTCCCATAGCCTACAGGGAAGAAAAAAAAAAGGGGCTTTTACACCACTGAGCTCCAACTCAGGAATTAAAAAAACTGTTAACATATATAAAATGGTTAAAACAACAAGAAAAAATATTGGAGACTCGAACCAGGACAAGAGTCCAGCTAAAAGTCCTCCAGAGGGTGAAACACAAAACAACGAGTTCAACATCCAAACATTAGCTAAGGAAATAATAACAGGAGTGAGTAAAGAATTTGAAAAAATTGTAATCAGAACTGCAGGAACAACAAATGAGAATATGGAAGAAAATTCTAATAATCTCATGGTTATTAGAGAGCTGAAAGCTGAAATTGCTGAGCTAAGAAGGCAACTAGCTGAACAAGCTAAAACAGTATCAGAGCAGGGCAACAAAATAGATGAACTCCAGAAAGCAGTAGAGGGCAGAGAGAATAGAATCTATGAGGCTGAAAACAGAATTAGCAAGATTGAGGATGAATTAGAGACAACTAAAAAAGAAGTAAGAGATCTCAAAAAAGATTAAGAGATGCTGAAAACAACAGAGTCCTATGGGATGACTTCAAAAGAAACAATATACGCATTATTGGCTTACCAGAGGAAGAAAGAGAAGGAGAGGAAGAAAGCATTCTCCAGGCCATAATAGCTGAAAATTTCTCTAGTCTAGACAACACCAAAGACATAAAGATTCAAGAAGCCCAGAGGGTCCCAAACAGAATTAACCCAGACCTAAAGACACCAAGACATGTCATACTTAGAATGGAAAGGAATAAGGATAAAGAAAGTATCCTCAAGGCTGCAAGAGAAAAACAAAGAGTCACCTACAAAGGAAAACCCATAAGATTAGCAGCAGACTTCTCCATACAAACACTACAGGCCAGAAGAGAATGGCAAGATATCTATCAAGTGCTCAATGAGAAAGGCTTTCAGCCAAGAATACTATATCCTGCTAGACTGTCATTCAGACTAGATGGAAGCATCAAAACCTTCTCAGACAAGCAACAGTTGAAGGAAGCAACCATCACCAAGCCTGCCCTGAAAGAAGTTCTGAAAGGTCTCCTATAAACAACCAGACCACCACAAATAGGACATATATCAAAACACTCTAAAACTCTACAAGAATGGCATTAAAATATCTTCAATCTTTGATATCAATAAATGTCAATGGCCTGAATTCACCTATTAAAAGACACAGAGTAGGAAGATGGATCAGAAAACACAACCCAACAATATGTTGTCTACAGGAAACTCACCTAACTCAACAAGACAAACACAGACTTAAAGTGAAAGGATGGAAAGCTATCATACAAGCCAATGGCCCACAAAAAAGGGCAGGAACAGCTATTCTCATATCTGACATGATAGACTTTAAAATAGATAAGATTAAAAAAGATAGGAATGGACACTACTTAATGCTCAGAGGATCAGTCAATCAAGAGGACTTAACTATTATTAACATCTATGCACCCAATGAGAAGCCATCTAAATACATCAAACTTCTACTGAAAGAGCTACAGCAATATATGAACAGTAACACAATCATAGTAGGGGACTTCAACACCCCACTCTCTCAACTTGACAGATCATCCAGGAAGAAAATCAGTAAAGACATAAGGGAGCTAAATGAAGAGATAGATAAACTAGAACTATTGGACATTTTCGGAGTCATTCATCCCAAGAAACTGGAATACACATTTTACTCAAATCCACATGGATCATTCTCAAGGATAGACCATATGTTAGGCCACAAAGACAGCATCAGCCTATTCAAGAGCACTGAAATCATCCCAAGCATCTTCTCAGACCACAGTGGAATTAAACTAACACTTAACAATCAACAAAAGATTAGTAACAGTCCCAAAATGTGGAAGCTCAACAGTACACTTCTTAACAACTTCTGGGTCAAAGAGGAAATCAAGGAAGAAATCAAAATGTTTCGAGAGTTCAATGAAAATGAAGACACAAGCTATCAAAATATTTGGGAAACAGCTAAAGCAGTCCTAAGAGGGAAGTTCATAGCTATACAAGCACACATTAGGAAACAAGAAAAGGCACAAATAAACAGCCTGATTGCACATCTTAAAGACCTAGAAGAAGAACAACAAAGGAATCCTAAAGCAACCAGAAGGACAGAAATCACTAAAGTTAGGGCAGAAATAAATAACATTGAGAATAGGAAAACCATACAAAAGATCAATGAAAGTAAATGTTGGTTCTTCGAAAGAGTAAACAAAATCAACAAACCTTTAGCCAGACTCACAAAACAAAAAAGGGAGAGGACCCAAATAAATTGGATAGTAAATGAAAGAGGAGATATCACAACAGACACTGCAGAAATTCAACATATCATGCGAGGCTTCTATGAACAACTATATGCCACCAAGCTAGAGAACCTGGAAGAAATGAATGATTTCCTAGATACCTACCAACTTCCAAAACTAAGTAAAGAGGAAGTGGATAACATGAACAGGCCCATCACAGCTAATGAAATTGAAACAGTTATCAAAAATCTTCCCAAAAATAAAAGTCCTGGACCAGATGGTTTTACAAATGAATTCTACAAAACCTTCAAAGAAGAACTAATACCTCTACTTTTCAAAGTCTTCCAGAAGATTGAAGACACTGGAATACTCCCTACCAGCTTCTATGAAGCCAACATCACCCTGATACCAAAAGCAGACAGGGACACAACCAAAAAAGAAAACTACAGACCAATATCTCTGATGAACATAGATGCAAAAATATTGAACAAAATTCTAGCCAACCGGATACAGCAGTATATCAAAAATATTGTTCATCATGACCAAGTGGGGTTTATCCCAGGCATGCAAGGTTGGTTTAATATACGTAAATCAATCAATGTGATCCACCACATCAACAAAAGCAAGACCAAAAATCACATGATCATATCAATAGATGCAGAGAAAGCCTTTGACAAAATACAACATCCCTTTATGATCAAAACAATACAAAAAATGGGAATAGATGGAAAATTCCTCAAGATAGTGGAGTCTATATATAGCAAACCTACAGCCAACATCATACTCAATGGTGAAAAACTGGAAGCATTTCCCCTCAGATCAGGTACTAGACAGGGCTGCCCACTATCACCATTACTATTCAACATAGTGTTGGAAGTTCTTGCCATAGCAATCAGGCAGGAGCAAGGAATTAAAGGCATACAGATTGGAAGAGAAGAAGTCAAACTCTCCTTATTTGCAGATGACATGATAGTATACATGGAAAAACCTAAGGAATCCAGCAAGAAGCTTTTGGAAATCATCAGGCAATACAGTAATGTGTCAGGCTATAAAATTAACATTCAAAAGTCAGTGGCATTCCTCTATGCAAACACTAAACTAGAAAAAATTGAAATCCAGAAATCAGTTCCTTATTCTATAGCAACAAAAACAATAAAATATCTAGGAGTAAACCTAACCAAAGAAGTGAAAGACTTGTATACTGAAAATTATGAGTTACTACTCAAAGAAATTGAAAAAGACACAAAGAAGTGGAAAGATATTCCATGTTCATGGGTTGGAAGAATTAACATCATCAAAATGAATATATTACCCAGAGCCATCTACAAATTTAATGCCATCCCCATCAAGATCCCAAGCACATTTTTTAGGAGAATAGAAAAAATGCTACAAATGTTTATCTGGAACCAGAAAAGACCTAGAATTGCCAAAACAATCTTGAGGAAAAAGAACAGAACCGGAGGCATCACACTGCCAGATCTCAAACTGTATTATAGGGCCATTGTCATCAAAACTGCTTGGTACTGGAACGTGAACAGACACACTGACCAGTGGAATAGAATTGAGAGCCCAGAAATGAGGCCCCACACGTATGGACATCTAATCTTTGACAAAGGGGCCCAGACTATTACATGGGGAAAGCAGAGTCTCTTCAACAAATGGTGTTGGAAACAATGGGTTGAAACATGCAGAAGAATGAAACTGAATCACTGTATTTCACCAAATACAAAAGTAAATTCCAAGTGGATCAAGGACTTGGATGTTAGACCACAAACTATCAGATACTTAGAGGAAAATATTGGCAGAACTTTTTTCCGCATAAATTTTAAAAACATTTTCAATGAAACGAGTCCAATTACAAGGAAGACTAAGACAAGTATAAACCTATGGTACTACATCAAATTAAAAAGCTTCTTCACAGCAAAAGAAACCACTACCCAAACCAAGAGACCACTCACAGAATGGGAGAAGATCTTTACATGCCATACATCAGATAAGAGTTTAATAACCAATATATATAAAGAGCTTGCCAGACTCAACAACAAGACAACAAATAACCCCATCCAAAAATGGGGGGAGGACATGGACAGAATATTCACCACAGAAGAGATCCAAAAGGCCTAGAAACACATGAAAAAATGCTCCAAGTCTCTGATTGTCAGAGAAATGCAAATCAAGACAACAATGAGATATCACTTCACTCCTGTGAGAATGTCATACATCAGAAAAGGTAACAGCAGCAAATGCTGGAGAGGGTGTGGGGTCAAAGGAACCCTCCTGCACTGCTGGTGGGAATGTCAATTGGTCCAACTTCTGTGGAGAACAGTCTGGAGAACTCTCAGAAGGCTAGAAATGGACCTACCCTATGACCCTGCAATTCCCCTCCTGGGGATATATCCTAAGGAACCCAACACACCCATCCAAAAAGATCTGCGTACACATATGTTCTTGGCAGCACAATTTGTAATAGCCAAAACCTGGAAGCAACCCAGGTGTCCAACAACAGATGAGTGGCTGAGCAAGTTGTGGTATATATACACAATGGAATACTACTCAGCTGTAAAAAAATGGTGACTTCACCGTTTTCAGCCCATCTTGGATGGACCTTGAAAAAATCATGTTGAGTGAAATAAGTCAGAAACAGAAGGATGAATATGAGATGATCTCACTCTCAGGCCGTAGTTGAAAAACAAGATTAGAAAAGAAAACACAAGTCGAACCTGAAATGGAATTGGAGTATTACACCAAAGTAAAAGACTCTGGGGTGGGTGGGTGGGTGGGGAGAATACAGGTCCATGAAAAATGATGAATAAAATAGTGGGGGTTGTATTGTTAAATGGGAATCTGGGGAATGTTATGCATGTACAAACTATTGTATTTACTGTTGAATGTAAAACATTAATTCCCCAATAAAGAAATAAATTATTAAAAAATAATAATAATAAATAAATAAAATAACAAGAGTCTGGCACGGAGGTTGCCTACTGTGTCTGCTTTGTAGAATTCCTAAAAATATCTGTTATAACCTCCCTCTTGTGGACGAAAAATATACACAGTCTCTACAGAAGGACCCAGACCTTGAACCAGTTTATTCAGAGAAATCGAAGGACTGTTTCCAGGTTCAAGTCCTTCTTGGGCTCAAGTCCTCCCTTTGACTCATTAATAAATTCACATAAAAGTCTAATTTTGTTTTCAGTGATCAGTTTTACAATTTTGTCTGTAGTGTTTTAAATACCCAAAAACCAGTCACATTAATTCTAAAGCATGAATTGTCTTTATTAAACAACGTGAATTGAATAGCACCTATCTGTTGAGTAGAAAAGTGCTGTAGGGGGCCAGGCAGAGATGCACCCGGTTAACATAGTACTAAGTGCAAGGACCTGCGCAAGGATCTGGGTTCAAGTCCTTGCTTCCCACCTGCATGGGGGATACTTCACAAGCGGTGAAGCAGGTCTGCAGGTCTCTCTCTGTCTCTCTCTCTTTATTAGCAATTTAATAATTGATTTACAAAATTATAAGATAACGGGTACAACTCTGCACCATTCCTACCACCAGAATTCTGGATCCCCAGTCCCTCCATTGTAAGTTACAGCAAAGTCACAGATTGGGTCAACTATTATTTATGTAACCATTTGTCTACATTTGTATATATTCGGCCTCTTTTCCGGTGGGATGGGGTGTTCCATCTTCTCTTTCTTTCCAAGTCACACATACACCTACTATTACTTCCAAATGTCCCTCCCTTTTCCCTTCTCTCTCTCCGGTTCCTGATGAAGTTGGAGTTCAGAGCCCTCTGGTCATCTTCCCCCTATAGTTTCTCCTCCATTGGGAGTATGGATCAAAATGGTTTTTTGGGTGCATAAGGTGGGAATTCTGACTTCAGTTAAGTGTTTCTCTGCTGGACATGGGTGTTGGCAGGTCAATCTATCTGTACTCCCTGGTTTCTATCTTTCCCTAGTGGGGCAGGGCTCTGAAACAGTCTCTCCCTCCCTCTCTACCTTCCTCTCCTCTCTCAATTTCTCTCTGTTCGATCTAATAAAATGGAAAAAGTGGCCTCAAGGAGCAGTGGATTTGTAGTACCAGCAATAACCCTGGTGGAGGGGGAGAAAAAAAAACTGCTGCAAAATGTTATACAAAATGGAGGGGGTTTTTGCATCTGGGAAAAGTGCTCAGTGGGTAGAGTGCAGGACTTGCATGCCTGAGGATCTCAGCTCCATTCCCCATCCCTTGTGCCACATGTACCAGAGTGATGCTTTCCTTCTCTTTATTTCTCTTTTCTGTGAAACTCTATACATATTTCATATGGAGTAAATAAAATACATATTTTTTCAAATGGAGGTTCTAATCCCTGGCACTACCACATGTCAGAGCTAAGTACTGCTCTGGTCTATACATCCCTGTCTCCCACATGAAAATGAATTTAAAAAATTTTAAGGATTTAAAAATCAAGAAAAGTTAAGTGAAGGGCTTCTTTATAGACAAAGAGAGGAAAGGGTAATGTATTTAGCAAAACAGAATAATTACATTCATGAAAGACATTCATGCCTGAGGCCCCAAGCTCCCAGGTTCAGTCCCCAGTACCACCTTAAGCTAGAACTGAGCAGTGAGTGCTCTGGATAAAAGAAACAGAAAAAGAATTCCTTAAGCAATGACCTTTCTTTAGGGGAAGACTAGAGAGGTTTGCTATCTGAGTTGCAGCCTTTACCAGAAGTGGAACTTTAGACTCACCTACTAGAGAAGTTCCACTTCTGGTAAAGGCTGCAACTCAGATAGCAAATGTCAGCTTACATTAACTAAAGATCCTTTCCCTGATTCTGCCTGCAGAATTGTGGTTGATTGAATAAATGCTATTTTAAGGCATCAAGTTTGGTAATTTGTTACAGGAGTAATAGGAAACTAATATGACCCCATTGAGACTTAACCACAGCAACTATTAGTACTAGAGTACTCAAACCTCATGACAGAGGAGTTGGCACTGTTTACCTGGGAGAAATCACTATCAGCAGTGAGACAAGAACCAATATTTCTACTACCTTGTTACATATTTCTTTCTGCTCTGTTTGCCACCAGAGTGAGGTCCCAGTACCTGCCTGCCCTCCTTTATTCCTTTTTCTTCTCTTTCTCCTTCTCCTCCTCTTCCTTCACCTCCTCCTTTGCTTTTTTTTTTTTTTTTTGCCACTAGGCTTATTGCTGGGGCTCAGTTCCTAAACAATTAATTCATTGCTCCCAGTAGCCATTTTTTTCTTTTCTTTTCTTTTTTTAAATTTCTTTATTGGGGAATTAATGTTTTACATTTGACAGTAAACACAATAGTTTGTACATGCATAAAATTTCTCAGTTTTCCATATAACAACACAACCCCCACTAGGTCCTCTGTCATTCTTCTTGGACCTGTACTCCCTCCCACCCCCACTCCAGAGTCTTTTACTTTGGTGCAATATGCCAATTCCAGTGCAGATTCTACTTGTGTTTTCTTTTCTGATCTTGTTTTTCAACTTCTGCCTGAGAGTGAGATCATCCCATATTCATCCTTCTCTTCCTGACTTACTTCACTTAACATGAATTTTTCAAGGCCTATCCAAGATTGGCTGAAAACAGTGAAGTCATCATTTTTTATAGCTGAGTAATATATATATATATATATATATATATCACAAGTTGTTCAGCCACTCATCTGTTGTTGGACACCTGGGTTGCTTCCAGGTTTTGGCTATTACAAATTGTGCTGCTAAGAACATATGTGTACACAGATCTTTTTGGATGGGTGTGTTGGGTTCCTTAGGATATATTCCCAGGAGAGGAATTGCAGGGTCATAGGGTAGGTCCATTTCTAGCCTTCTGAGAGTTCTCCAGACTGCTCTCCACAGAGGTTGGACCAATTGACATTCCCACCAGCAGTGCAGGAGGGTTCCTTTGATCCCACACCCTCTCCAGCATTTGCTGCTGTTACCTTTTCTGATGTATGACATTCTCACAGGAGTGAAGTGGTATCTCTTTGTTATCTTTATTTGCATTTCTCTGACAATCAGAGACTTGGAGCATTTTTTCATGTGTTTCTCGGCCTTTTGGATCTCTTCTGTGGTGAATATTCTGTCCATGTCCTCCCCCCACTTTTGGATGGGGTTATTTGTTGTCTTGTTGTTGAGTTTGACAAGCTCTTTATATATTCTGGTTATTAGCCTCTTGTCTGATGTACGGCATGTAAAGATCTTCTCCCATTCTGTGAGTGGTCTCTTGGTTTGGGTAGTGGTTTCTTTTGCTGTGCAGAAGCTTTTTAATTTGATGAAGTCCCATAGGTTTATGCTTTCCTCAGTCTTCTTTGTAATGGGATTCATTTCATTTGTTTCATTTTTCTTTAAAAATTATTTATTTATTGGATGGAGACAGAAACCGAAATGAGGAGATAAGGGAATGAGAGAAAAGGGCACCTGCAGCACTGCTGCACTGCTTGTGAAGCTTCTCCCACACCCCCTGGGGACAGGGACTTGAACCCAGGTCCTTATACTTGGTAACATGAATGTTCCGCCAGGTGTGCCATGAACCAGCCCCAAGAAATCTAGCTTTAAAATCCCATCTTGCTGTTCTCACTTCGGTAGCCCATATATTAAAATTGGAACTATACAGAGATTAGCATGACCCCTGTGCAAAGATGACATGAAAATTCATAAAGCGTTCCATATATTTTTTTTTTTAAAAAATCCTATATTGCCAGTTTGTTTTTATTCACTCCTAATACCAATTTCCACAGAATAAGGTCTCCAGATGCAGGTACTGATATCTGCAGGAGTATGGGCTACAGAATTTTTATCAATGATTTGCATCTGTGGAAGAGAGGGGAGGTGAGAGAGAGAGAGACAGAGAGAGAGAGGAATTCCAAACGCAGGTATGATAAGGCATCAGCCCACCAATGGAGACCTCTAGAACAGGTATAACCTATTCGAGTTTTCCATAGTGGGCTAAAATGGTTCAGAATGGTTTTGGGGGTTTTAGTTCGTTGCTATTCGTTGTTATTGGGACTTTACCACTCCAGGCTGCCTTTTTCAGATAGGAAAAGACAGACAGGGGGAGAGAGGAAAAGATATCACAGCACTGAAGTTTCCTCCAGTGTTGTGTGGGCTGGAGATCATGTGCACGGCCAAGCAGGTGCATTACCTGTGAAGCCACCTTGCAGACCCAAGCAGCCCAAGCCTCTACCTGCCTGCCTCACTCAGTCAGGTTACCCAGAAAGTGCAAGGCCTTGAATGATTTAGCTCTTTATAACTGAGATAAATCCTGAAGGAGCTGATAGGAAGTGTCTACTGACAGTTCTTCTAACAGTGGCAACAAGTTCTCCTTGAAGTGAGTAATGTTAAATTAGACTGTGGAGCAATTTCTGTCCCCCTAATCATTGAAAACAAGAGTAAAGGCAGGACTTGAAGACATAACACACAGGACTTTCATATAAGATCTTTGGTTTGATTCCTGGCCCTTCCAACAGCCAGAACTGAGCAGTACACTTGAAAAAAAAGAAGATGAGGAAGACAGAGGAGGCGAGGGAAAAGAATAGTATAATCAGGCAGTTATAAATGGGGCCTACCATCTTGGTGTGATACTACATGAGGCAGACCACTAAACAGAAAGCTCAAGAAGACAGCCCTGTTGAGATCTCTGTCATCCTAAGATAACTGTGTCCCCTAAGGAATGGCATTGCACTGTGGGGGACATAGATTCAACACAATAGTCCACATAAGCCAATAAACAAATGACAAAAATTCATCTCAGAGGAAAGAAAAAAAAATCTGTATCTAGGGGGCCGGGCCGTAGCACAGCGATTAAGCGCACGTAGTGCAAAGTGGAAGAGCCGGTGTAAGGAACCCAGTTCGAGCCCCCGGCTCTCCACCTTCAAGGGAGTCACTTCACAAGCTGTGAAGCAGGTCTGCAGGTATCTATCTTTCTCTCCCCCTCTCTGTCTTCCCCTCCTCTCTCCATTTCTCTCTGTCCTATCCAACAACAATGACAGCAATAGTAACAACAACAATGATAAACAACAAGGGCAACAAAATGGGAAAAATGGCCTCCAGAAGCAGGCACCAACCCCCAGAGATAACCCTGGAGGCAAAAAAAGAGAAAGAAAGAAAAAAAAACAAAGAAAAAAAAATAAAATCTGTATCCAAAGCAATTACAAATATGTTACCCAAAGTGTCTGGTTTTCATTAAAAAAAAAAAAAAAAAAAGAGGAGGAAGGACTGGGTGGTGGCTTAACTGGTAAGCACAGGCTACCACGCTCAAGGACCTGGGTTCAAGCCTGTCTCTTTCCCTCTCTATCTCTCCCTCGCCTCTCAATTTCTCTCTCTCCCATTAAATAAGAGAAAAAGAAAAAGGAAATGAAATATACAAAGAAAGAGGAAAGTGTGACCCACACTGGCAAAAACAAACAAGAACTACACAGGCAATAGATTGCCTATGAAGAAGCTTAGATATTAAAATGTTAACAGAATCTTCAAGGCAATTATTATCTTCATGTAGTCAATATTCAAAGGACTTTAAAGGAGTGAAGGAAAATATGACAATGTCTAATGAAATTGAGAATGTTGGCAAATAAAAGAAAAATTAAGGGGATCTAGTGGGATTGTACTGCTATATGGAAAACTGAAAAATGTTAGGCATTTACAAACTATTGTATTTACTGTCGAATGTAAAACACTAATTCCCCAATAAAGAAATTTTAAAAAGAGAGAGAAATTAAAGTAATAATAATAACAACAACTAGGCCTGGGGAAATAGCATAATGGTTATGCAAAAAGGTCCCCAGCACCACCATAAGCCAGAGCTGAGCAGTGCTCTGAAAAAAAAATCCTAAAATTTAAAAGTATAGTAGCTGAAATGAAAAATTCACTAGTTTCTTAATAAGTAATTTTAACCAGCAGAAAAGTCACTAAATATAATGATAGATAACAAGAGATTATGCAATTTGAAGGCCATAGTCAAAGAATAAGGAAACAGTGAACAGGACTTCAGAGAAATACGCCAACATGCATGTAATGGGAATACAAGAAGGTGAGGGGAAAGGGAAAAACAGCAGATTTTAATTTCTTTAGTGGCTGGAACATGGCAAATTTGATGAAAAACACTGATCTACACATCTGAACAGCTGAATAAACTTCTAGTAGGATAAATACAAAAAGATCCTCACCAAGACATACAGAAAAGTGCTAAAAAGCAAAAACAGAGAAAGGAAACTTAAAATATTAAGAACAAACAGCTTGTCATATAAAGATCACTCTACTAATAGTTGACTCCTTATAGGAAATAATGGAAATCAGAAGACAGTGATCACATATCCAAAGTGCAGAGAATAAAAAATGTAAAAAGTTAACCTAGGAGCTTGTATCTAGCCCAAATAGCTTTTAAAAAATATTTATTTATTTATTTCCTTTTGTTGCCCTTGTTTTATTGTTATAATTATTGTTGTTGTTGTTATTGATGTTGTCATTGTTGGATAGGACAGAGAGAAATGGGGAGAGAAAGATAGACACCTGCAGACCTGCTTCACCGCTTGTGAAGTGACTCTCCTGCAGGTGGGGAGCCGGGGGTTCAAACCGAGATCCTTACGTTGGTCCTTGCGCTTTGCACCACCTGTGCTTAACCCATGGCGTTTAACCTGCTGCACTACCGCCTGACTTCCACCAAAGAATCTTTTAAAAATGAAGAAGATGAAGTAAAGGTATTCCTAAATAAACAAAAACTGAGAACTTTCCACTAGCCTACTTGTCTTAGTAGAAATACTAATATATATTTTAAAAAGCTCTTCAGCATGAAAGAAACTCATTGCAGGGTCAGCAAGGTAGCTCCCCTGGACAGTGCACCTGTTCTAGCACATGCATGACCACTGCATTGGAGGAAAGATAGCACCACTGCGGTGCTATCTTTCCCTCTCTCCCTCTGTCTCTATCTATCTGAAAAACTCAGAATGGTGAAAAGGTGACCAAAAATGGGGGGCGGGGGACCAACCTATTCCAGAACACTGGTAAAGGTGATCACATCAATTAGAAAGGACAATATAAATGCATATTTCTTCTCCTTTATTTTGTCAACTGATTTTAAAAATAGTTTTTTGCGGGAGCTGGGCAGTAGCGCAGTGGGTTGAGTGCATATGGCCCAAAGTGCAAGGACAGGGTAAGGATCCTGGTTCAAGTGCCCAGCTTCCCACCTGCAGGGGGTGGATTCGCAAGTGGTGAAGCAGGTCTGCAGGTGTCTATCTTTCTCTCCTCCTCTCTGTCTTCCCCTCCTCTGTCGATTTCTCTCTGTCCTATCCAACAACAATGACAACAGCTATGACAATAATATCTACAACAAGAGCAACAACAAGGGCAAGAAAATGGGAAAAAAAAGGTTTCCAGGAGCAGTGGATTCATAGTGCAGGACACCGAGCCCCAGTAATAACCCTGGAGGCAAAAAAATATATGTATTTTTTTTTTTTTACCAGAGCACTGCTCAGCTCTGGCTTTATGGTGCTGTGGGGGATTGAACCCGGAACTTAAGATGCTCAGGCATGGAAATCTTTCACATAACTGTTATGCCGTCTTCCCTTCTCTCTCGATTTATTAATGTGTGAGAGAAGCAGCATGTGGCACTAGGGACTGAGCTCAGGACCTCACACTTTTAAGTCCTGTACTCTACACCATTGCTTGGGCTGCAATATTTCTTAGATGTGACATAAAAAGCTAATGCAATGAAAGGTAAAGTAGATGGCCCAGACATCATCACAATTTAAAACAATTGTGTTTCAAAAGACACCAGCAGGAAGTTAACACAGCTCACAAGAACTGAGGCATTAAATAATTCTTTCCACTCTTAAAATTTGTAGTTTTTTTTTTCAGATGTACTTATGAATGAGTCTTGACTCCTCCCTTCAAGGGCAGGAAGTTCTTTTATTATAACTCAGTGGTTATATTGATAAATTACTTGTCAGTGATGATGATCTGAACACACCACCACAGGAAAATGGAGGGGAGTGGTTAAAAATGAGCTTGGTGGAATACATCTGGGCATTTGCCAACCCCATTGTAACCTCCTGTGGGATCCAGACGGGAGGTGCCCTACAGCCAGCTATGATTCCATCAGTGTTAATGGGTTATTTAAAAAGAAAACAATCTCATAGGCTAAGGAAGCTTTCTTTCCCGATAGCAATCTGTCTACTTTCCTTCCTGATAAAATGCTCTGCAAAGCTCAGATAGAAACGAGGGCACTCGCATTAGGTTCCAAGAGTATCTGACAAACTCTACCAACGCCTAGCCCAAACACAGCACACAAAAGAATGACAATGCAAGGGGAGATCATTCAAAACCAGGAGCTGCAACAGAATTTTATATTAGAAATTCAGCCCATAGGAGAGACTGTCAGGAGACACAGTCGTCATCTTCAAATCTTTACGACCTGTGTTGGAGGTGACGATACATGTTTAACCAATCTCTAAGGAACAAAAGGAGAAAGAAGAGAAATAAACAAAAACCTAAATTTTGTTTGTGGGTTGTCTCATTTCCATGGTGCAAATAGTCCTGCAATAACCATTTCAAACTTAAAATGTGCACAGTTCTGACAACCAGTTCGCTATTGTCTAGAGCATAAAGCATGTCAACAAGAACACGTGTATAGTTACATGTCTTTAGATTTATCTACTTATTTTTTAAAATTCTTTGTTGGGGAATTAATAGTTTACAATTAACAGTAAAATAAAATATAATAGTTTGTACATGTGTAACATTTCTCAGTTTTCCACGTAACAATTCAACCCCCACTAGGTCCTTCTCCTGCCTTCCAGGACCTGAAACCCCTCCCCTGTTCTTTTACTTTGGTGCAATACACCAACTCCAACCAAAGTTCTGCTTTGTGTTTTCCCTTCTGTTCTTATTTTTTTAAATGTTTATTTGTTTATTCTTTTTTGTTGCCCTTATTGCTTTACTGTTGTAATTATTATTGTTGTTGTTATTGATGTTGTTAGATAGGACAGAGAGAAATGGAGAGAGGAGGGGAAGACAGAGAGAGGCAGAGAAAGATAGACACCGGCAGACCTGCTTCACCTCCTTGTGAAGTGACTCCCCTGCAGGTGGGGAACCGGGGGCACGAACAGGGATCCTTATAACGGTCCTTGCGCTTTGCACCAAGTGCGCTAACCCTAGCCCTCTGTTCTTCTTAATTTGTAAAAAGATTTTATTTATTTATTAATGAGAAAGATAGGAGAGAGAGAAAGAACCAGACATCACACTGGTACATGTGCTGCCAGGGATTGAACTCAGGACCTCATGCTTGAGAGTCCAGTGCCTTAGCCACTGTGTCACCTCCCTGACCACTCTTATTTTTCAACTTCTGTCTATGAGTGAGATCATCCCATAGTCTTCCTTCTCTTTCTGGTTGATCTCACTTAATATGATTCATGCAAGCTTCATTCAAGATGAGGTGAAGAAGGTGAATTCACCAATTTTAATAGCTAAGTGTTATTCCATTGTGTATATAGACCACAACTTACTCAGCCACTCATCTGTTGTTGGACACCTAGGCTGCTTCCAGGTTTTGGCTATTACAAATTGTGCTGCTATGAACATAGGCATACACAAATGTTTTTGGATGGATGTGTTGGGTTCTTTAGGATATATCCCCAGGAGAGGAATTACAAGGTCATAGGGTAGGTCCATTACTAGCCTTCTGAGAGTTCTCCAGACTGTTCTCCACAGGGATTGGACTAATTTACATTCCCACCAGCAGTGCAGGAGGGTTCCTTTGACCCCACACCCTCTCCAGCATTTGCTGCTGTTACCCTTTCTGATGCATGACATTCTCACAGGAGTGAAGTGGTATCTCACTGTTGTCTGTATTTGCATTTCTCTGACAATCAACGAGTTAGAGCATTTTTCATGTTTGTTGGCCTTTTTATCTCTTCTTCAATTTTTAAGGAACAATGAAAACCTTTATTACATGAACCAAGAGAAGACAGTTTCTTTGCCTTTATGAGTCTTGATTTTCCTCAGGTAAAACTCTAGCTCCTTGTTCTCTAGCACAGAACCATCTGCTCGGCCACACTAGCCTGGTCTTGAAGCGATGCAAGCAAGAAGCTTGCTCTGCTGGACCTGCTCTTCAAGAAGACTGCTGATTTTGGCATTCATTTTTCCTTTCATCACATTTCTTCTCAATTTTCTTTGACTGCTTTTTGTTTAGGATCTCTTCCTCCTCAGGAGTCAGTTTGGAGTGCTTCTTTCGACCTAGGAGCAGGGCATAGTGGGACCCATACCACAGCCCGTACGGTCTGCTGTCAACAAGCACAACGCGGGTCTTCACCAGGGTCTCGGTTCAGACCTGCTCATTGTTGGGTGCACTGTAGACAACACCAGTGATCCTTGTTTTTGTGTCTTGAGTCCAATTTTTATCCACTGTGCCACCTCCCAGGCCACAATCACATATTGCCAGAGCACTGCTCAGCTCTGGCTTATGTTGGTGCTGGGAACTGAACCTGGGACTTCAGAGCTTCAGGTGTGAAAGTGTTTTCCATAATGATTATGCTACCTCCCATGCCCTCCACGTTTCCTAGACATATTTCCACATACCCTAGACTTTCTCACTAACTGTACTTTAAACTTTATGATCCCTTTAGACTCAGTCCCTTCACCCCAGCACTTAACTTGCCATGTTTTTAAAGACTCAATTCAGGGATCACCCTTTATAAGAAGTTATGGCCTAAGTACTCCAACTAGACTAGCCTTTGCATTCTCACAATTTCTTGCTGTTCCCTTTGTTCCAACACTCATCACACACCTAATACCTTTGCTTGTCTCCCTCTCTTGTCTGTCTCCATGTAGTCATAGTGGGAGACCAGAATATATAAAGAATTCTCAAATTCAATAAGAAAACAAAAAACGAACTCACTTTAAAAAAAAAAAAAAAAAAAAGGCAAAAATCCCCAGCATTGTTTCTGCCAGAGTGATAGATACCCTGGTTATCTCTCCTCCTCACTAATAATAATTAAAAATTTTAATCATTTTTGTCATGTCATATACAAGGGAAATTCTGAGCACTCCCCAAAATCTCCAAGGTTCGGAGGTGGAGTTTTATCTTCTTTCTAATCAGGCTGCAGTGAGCTGTTACAACAATTCTGCTGTGTCCTGCTTCTGGTCATCACTCTTGACCCTTGTTGCACTCTGACACCCCCCCACCTCCTTGTCCCACACTGGGTACCAGACCCCTTCCCATGCCCTGGAATGACATCAATACACGACAACTCACTGAAAAGTTACATGTAATGGAGAGTAATGACATCACAGAGAAGAGAAATGTCAAATGTTACTTCCTTGAAGACTTAGTAGCCATCCCCAACCACATGGATTTTCCCACTGATTTTCCCTTTTTTTTTTTTCTAGTCCCTTTTCCCTCTTAAAGCTCACATATTTTTTCCCTGACTGTGTGTTTGTTTTTGTTTTTACCAATGTACTTCTTATCTCTGGTTTATGGAGATACTGGGGATTGAACCTGTGACCTTGGAACTTCAGGCATGAAAGGGATTTGTTCTCTCTCTCTCTTTCTCTCTCTGTCTTTTGCATAATCACTATGCTATCTCCCTAGCCCACCTTTCTGTGTTCTTAAGCTTACTTTCTAGTCTCTCGACTTGCCTATAACAACAGCTACAACTCTCTTTTATTTTTATTTATATATTTATTTTTGCCACCAGGGTTATTGCTAGGGCTCAGTGCCAGCACTATGAATCCTCTGCTCCTGCAATCATTTTTTTTTAACTAGACAGGACAGAGAGAAATTGAGCGAGGACAGAAAGATACAGAAGGAGAGAAAGACACCTGCAGACCTGCTTCATCGTTGGAGAAGCAGACCCCTCTGCAGGTGGGGAGCAGGGGCTCAAACCCAGGTCCTTGTTCTTGGTAATATGTGCCCTTAACTGGGTGCACTACTGCCAGGCCCCCCCTCATTGTTTTCTTAGGGAGTATAATCTGTCCCTTTCTTGGCTTTGCCCTCCTCCTTCCACATCACACCCTACTCAAGGAGCAAGGATGAAAATCTCACAATTCCGTTTGAAAAAGGCTGGTCAAGGAGCCAGGCAATGGTGTACCTGGTTAAATGCTCACATTGCAGTGTGCAAGGACCCAGGTTCACGAGTAGTGAAGCAGGTCCGCAGGTGTCTATCTCTATCCCTCTCTACCTCCCCCTCTCCTCTCAACTTTTCTCTGTTTCTATCCAATAATTAATAAATAAAAAATAAAAAATTAATTTAAGAAAAGGCTGGTCATGAGCATAGCATTCCATGGAAAGCAAATATGACTGTGGTAATTTTTATTTTCCATACCAATACTCCCTTTCTTGCTATTGCTACAATTAGTGAGAACATACTACAATAGATATAGTCTCCTCCAAGAAGTTTAACATGGCCACAGACCTCATGTCAACACTCTGGATAGGATTTGAGAAGCATAGGATGTTAAAGACAGGTGAAAGGTACTCAAGCCTCCTTCTGCTTACACACGGTCATGGTCTATTGCAGGTGAGAGTCAGAGAGTTCAGAAGATTTGCAGACACTGCAGGCCAGGGCAGGGGTGGAGCCCATATCTCCTGGCTCGTTCAAATCTATTCAATAAAACAAACACTTCAGTGAGTCCCTGGGACTAAGCCAAGGGGAAAAAAAAAAAAAGCTGTAGGGGTTTTCTGGGAAGGGACTCTGGATGTAGGTGACTTCACTGGGTGGGAACTCACAGACAGAGAACATTTGATTGATTGTCCCTGGACCCCAGATAACACCCTGCAACCCCCATCTCCCTGAATGTGAACTGGGTAAAAAGACCTGTATGGTACAGAACTAGACTGAACTCCTATTACCTGAGGGCAGAGTTAGAGGCATGCAAGGCATTCACACACAGGAGGAAAGCTCACTTCTGCTGAGGATTTTTCCCAAAGGGGTCAGGGTTTCAACAGGCAGAGTGGGCAGGGTGTGAGTATTTTAGGTAATGATCACCAACAAACTTCGTTTTCATGTTTGACAGTTGAGACCAGCCATCTGAACAAATTCCCTCTGAAGCTCTGAACTTGTTTCTTGAGCTCTAAAAGTGAGACAAATGATTTCTTCTTCTTTTTTAAAAAATTATCTTTATTTATTAATTGGATAGAGACAGCCAGAAATTAGAGGGGAGGAGAAGAGAGAGAGAGAAACAGATACCTACAGCACTGCTTCACCACTTGCAGAACTTTCCCCTTACAGGTGGGGACCAGGGGCTCGAAGCCGGGACATAGCACATTGTAACATGTGCTCAGCCAAGTGCACCACCACCCAGCCCCACAGATGATATCTACGTAGAGCTGTTGGGAAGATTAGATGAGCCAGGGTAGGAAATGTGTGCGGCATTAGCGGTGGCTATTAAAGTTATTACTGTTTTATCTAGGCACTCACCCAATTAATCCTCATAACATTTCTGAGATGAAAGGTTTTATTAACGAGACTGTTTTACTGATTAGGGAACTGAAACTTGGGGACTTGATCCAAGCTGCTCACTTGATTCTTGAGGTATCAGTCTCAGTTGCATGGCTGCAAAGGAGGTATATATCAGGGGGTAGTGAACAAACCATAAAGAATATATAGGATATCATACAGGAGACAGCAAAATGGTCATGCAAAAGACTTTCCTGCCTAAGGCTCAATCTCCAGAGCTGAGCAGTGCTATAGTCATTATCATCATCATCATCACAGTGCTATAGCCATCATCATCGTCGTCATCACAGTGCTATAGTCGTCATCATCATCATCATCATCACAGTGCTATAGTCATCATCATCATCGTCATCACAGTGCTAGTCATCATCATCATCATCATCGTCATCACAGTGCTATAGTCATCATCATCGTCGTCATCACAGTGCTATAGTCATCATCATCGTCGTCATCACAGTGCTATAGTCGTCATCATCATCGTCGTCATCACAGTGCTAGTCATCATCATCATCATCGTCATCACAGTGCTATAGTCGTCATCATCATCATCGTCATCACAGTGCTATAGTCATCATCATCATCGTCATCACAGTGCTATAGTCATCATCATCATCGTCATCACAGTGCTATAGTTATCATCATCATCACAGATATATTTCTATTTACTAAATCTTTTATCCCTCACAAGTCTTCAGACTGGGATTTCTAACTCTGGGGTATTTTAAACTTTATTTACTTATGGTATCTATTAATATATATGAGGAGAAAGAACCATAGCATTATCCTGGCTCATGTGATGCCGGGGACCAATCTCAGGGCCTCAAGCTTGAGAGTCCAGTGCTCTACTCACTAGGTGACACCTCCTGGGTCACCTCTGGGATTTTTTTTCTTAAATATTTATTTATTCATGAAGATAAAAGGAGAGAGAGAAAAAAAACCAGACATCACTCTGGCACATGTGCTGCTGGGGACTGAACTCAGAACCTCATGCTTGAGAATCCAACGCTTTATCCACTGCACCACTTCCTGGACCACTCTCTAGGATTTTTTTTTTTTTTACCTGAAAACTATAAGGTGGAAACAACAGTAGTACTGGGTGGGGGGGGGTGGTTGATAGCATGATGGTTATGCAAAGAGACTCTCATGCCTGAGGCTTCAAAGTCCCAAGTCCAACCCACCATAAACCAGAACTGAGCAGTGCTCTGGTAAAAAAAAAAAAAAAAATACATTAGTCCCCTAGGATTAGAAAGACTGAAATTGGGGGACAGATGGTGGCACAGTGGGTTAAGCACACATGGCATGAAGTGCAAGACTGGCTCAAGGATCCCAGTTCGAGCCCTTGGCTCCCTACCTATGGGGGGCGGGGTCTATCTTTCTCTTCCCCTCTCTGTCTTCCCGTCCTCTCTCCATTTCTCTCTGTCCTGTCTTCTTCTAGCATTTGCCCTTCTTCCGTAGCCAGTCAACAGCGTCAGGTTGAGCCTGATGTAAAGTTTCGAGACCTCCTTTGAATCTGGAGAGGTGGCAGTCGTTGACTATGTGGGTCATAGTCTGTCTGTAGCCGCAGGGGCAGTTCGGGTCGTCTCTGTCCTGTCCAACAACAACAACAACAACAACAAGGACAACAAATATGGGGAAAATATAGCCTCCAGGAGTGTCCATGTCCTCATCCCATCTCCTAATGGGGTTGTCTGGTTTTCTGGGGTGCTAAATTTATGGATTGGAAGGACTGAACCCCATACTTGTGCATACACTGCTCTGCTGCTTTCTCCCTCCTTTGCTGGGCATCCTCTGAGTAGATTCTTCCCTTGGATGCCTCTTCTGAGCTCTGCAAGCTGAGCAAGTCTCAGCCCTCTGCACTTGCTTCAGGCCTGAGACACTCAGTCCCTAGCCCATGGACAACTATACAATCACCTATTTGTCCTCTTGCATCACCCACAGATTCTCCTTTTCATCCCCTAGGCTGCAAACTCTGTGGAGGCAGAAGAAGAGCCCTCCCTGCTGCACGGGGCCAGTTCAGGACACTTGCTGAGAGAACAGTAGATGGTGGATGGATGAGTGCGTGAGCTACCTGACGGGTCTCCCAGCACTGGGATATTCAGTTCTGCATCTGACCTGAGCATTTTCTTTCCTCTCTCCAACTCTCCTTATTGTTTCCTCTCTCTCTCTCCCTCTCTCTCTCTCTCTTTTTAAACATTTCCCCTATTTATTTGATAGGGCAGAAAGAAATTGAGAGGGAAAGATGGAGAGAGAGACACCTGAGTACTTGCCTTGCTGCTCATGAAGCTTTCCCCCACAGATGCAGAGTGGGGACATGAACCCAGGTCCTTGCACATGGTAATATGTGAGCAATGAACCAGGTTTACCATCACCAAGCCCCCTCTCCTTATTGTTCTCTTCCAATTTATATCCTAGACTCAGAGTCTTTGAGATGTGGACTGGGGAAGTAGCATAAAGGTTATGCAAAACTCTTTTATGCCTGAGGCTCGGAGGTTCCAGGTTCAATCCTGAGCATCACCATAAACCAGAGAAGAAAGAAAAAGTTCAAGATGGAGACACCACAACCCACAACCCACATGCTGAAGAGTAAAGCCTTGCTGTGGCGGAGTGCCCAGTCGGACTGCAAAAGCTCTGGCTTCCATTCTAGTGTTTTTCCCAGGGCATGATCTATTTAGCATTTATTCATTTGTTTGTTTTTAAAACTATTTTAATGAAAGAGAGAGAGAGAGAGAGAGAGAAAGAGCCAGCCATAGAGAGCTAGAGAGACCAGAGCTCTAATTAGCTCTGGCTGATTGAGGATTGACCCCGGAACCTCGGAGCCTCAGGCATGAAAGCCTCTTACAGAACCATCATGCTTTCTACCCAACCCACTGCTTGTTTTTGATTAGGGTTTTCTTGGAGGGAAACAGCATTTGCTTATGACCTCACCTCCCCATGGCAGTGTTTTGGGTTTGGGGAACTAATTGGAGTCTCACAGTTCTCCCAATGGTGGCTGGGTGCCCAAATCAGGAAAGGTATTTTTTATGATGAAAAAAAAAAACAAAGAGAATAGCATCAGCCCTCATTTGTAACTTCCTGATAACAGCCACAATCCAAAATTTCTTTTATTTCCCTTCTAGTTTATTATGCTGCCCTTGTCCTTGGTAAAATGGAGCAGGCATGTGAATTGAAAAAAAGAAAAAAATCTGCACTTATTTACCACATCTATATTTACTTCCAGAAGCATTTGGTTTTGCATCACAGGCCACTATCAGCATCCTGCAACTGCCACTCACTTTTCCTCCTTAATTTAAACAGCTCACTCCTCCCTCTTGGCCAGCAAGCACTAGTGTCATCTTTGACCCTGAACATCCTTCTTCCTCCCAGTAGGGAGGCAGTCCGCCTCCTCAGGCCTGGCCTTCCCCACTGGTCATCCATCCTGATTCAACCTCAAAGCCACCAGCTCCTTGTTCAACAACTAATCACTTCCGTTCCCAACACCCATCCTGCGCTCTCATCCTGTCTCTTGTCTATGGCCCTGGAATCCAGATGAAGAGAAACCTCGAAGGAAGGAAGAGGAAAACAGCTCTTTGGGTTAGCCCAGATCACACCTGGGACTTTGCATTTTTGTGTGCGGGGGGGAAGGGCGGGGGCTATTTATTTCATTCTAATTATTATTTTAATTTATATTATTATTATTTTTTTTTTACCAGAGCAAAATTCGTCTCTGGCTTATTGTCAGAACCTGGGGGGGGGGGGATCAGACCCTAAGACACAAAAGACTTTTACATAACCATTATCCTATGTCCTCAGCCCACACAGATATTTATTTTTATTGTGATAAAATATACCATCACACAATTTGCCATGAAAGCCATCTTAAGTGTATATAATTCAATGCCACACATCTTAAGTGTATATAATTTAATGCCACTACACATCTGCACTGGTGCAAAACCATCACCACTGTCCATCTCCAGAGCTCTCTCATCATCCCAAACTGAAGCCCTGTGAAGACGGTAAAGAATATATCAGATGTCATGGAAGAGACAGCAAAATGGTTATGCTAAAGACTTTCCTGCCTGAGGCTCTAAAGTCCCAGGTTTAACCCCCAGAGTTGAGCAGTGCTATAGTCATCATCATCACATACTTCTATTTACTAAATCTTTTTTTTTAAAAAAAGATTTTATTTATTTATTCATGAAGACAGGTGGAGAGAAAGAAAGAACCAGACATCACTCTGGTACATGTGCTGCCAGGGATTGAACTCTGGACCTCATGCTTGAGAATCCAATACTTTATCCACTGAGCCACCTCCCAGACCACTGACTAAATCTTTTATCTGTACTCAGGAATAATATTTCCAATTGCCCAGGAAGTGGTGCAGTAGTAGCTAGAGCACTAGACTTAGAAGCATGAAGTCCAGAGTTCTGTGGCCAACACTGCACATATCAAAGTGATGCTCTGGTTCTCTTTCTTCTTTATTAGAGAAGAAAGAAGAAGGGAGAGAAGAAGGAAAAAAGGAGAAAGTTTTTTTTTTTTTAATGGGGTTGGGCACTGGCAAACCCAGTAGAGATCATTACCATGTTCAAGGACTCGGGTTCAAACCTAGGCCCCAACTGCAGGGGGAAGCTTTACAAGCAGAAAAGCAAGAACGCAGGGGTTTCCATTTTGCTTCTTCTCTTCTCTTCTCTTCTCTTCTCTTCTCTTCTCTTCTCTTCTCTTCTCTTCTCAGTTTCTAATTCTATCAAAAAAATTTTAGCAAATACATTTCTTCTTTTTAATTTTTTATTCTTTATTTATTTACTGAATAGAGACAGCCAGAACTTAAGGAAGGGGGAGATGGAGAGAGACACCTGCAGCCCTGCTTCACCACTCACGAAGCTTGCAACCTGCAGGGGCTTGAACAACAACACAATTTTTTTAATTCCCCTTCCTACCAGGCCTTGGAAGCCACAAAACATTGGTATATCCTTCCTTCCTTCCTTTCCTCCTTCCTTCCTTCCCTCCTTTCTTCTTTTCTTTCTTCTTCTTCTTCTCCTTCTCCTTCTCCTTCTCCTTCTCCTTCTCCTTCTCCTTCTCCTTCTCCTTCTCCTTCTTCTACTTCTTCTTCTTCTCCTTCTCCTTCTCCTTCTCCTTCTCCTTCTCCTTCTCCTTCTCCTTCTCCTTCTCCTTCTCCTTCTCCTTCTCCTTCTCCTTCTCCTTCTTCTTCTTCTTCTTCTTCTTTTTGCCTCCAGGGTTATCGCTGGGGCTCGGTGCCTGTACTACAACCCACAGCTCCTGGATGCCATTTTTCCCACTTTGTTGCCCTCGTTGTTGTTGTTATTATTATTGTCATTATTGTTGTTGGATAGGACAGAGAGAAATCAAGAGAGGAGGGGAGAGTTGGTCCAGAAGGTGGCACAGCTGAGAGGAGAAAAAGACTGACACCTGCAGACCTGGGGGTGGGGGAAGGCAGGAAATGGCAGGAGGTAACATGAATTTTGCTCTGGTAAAATATATATATATAATAATAATAATATAAATTAAAATAATAATTAGAATGAAATAAATTACCCCCTCCCTTCCCCCACACACATAAATGCAAAGTCCCAGGTGTGATCTGGGATAACCCAAAGAGCTGTTTTCCTCTTCCTTCCTTCAAGATTTCTCTTCACCTGGGTTCCAGGTGATAAAGACCAGCCCTGCCACACCTAAGGGAGCAGCTACAGAAGGTATGCAATCTTCCTCTCCAGCATAGACTTCTTCTCTCAATACATGTCCACCCATCCACCCATCCATCTACCCACCTATTCATCTACATAGTCTTGTTGACATTGCCACTTGAATTCATTATAATCATGTACAGCTTTCTTTTTTTAAAAAAAGTATTTATTTATTTATGTATTCCCTTTTGTTGCCCTTGTTATTTCATTGTTGTAGCTATTATTGTTGTCGTCATTGTTGGGTAGGACAGAGAGAAATGGAGAAGGGGAGACAGAGAGGGGGAGAGAAAGATAGACACCTGCAGACCTGCTTCACTGCTTGTGAAGCGACTCCCCTGCAAGTGGGGAGCCGGGGGGCTCGAACCGGGATCCTTATGCTGGTCCTTGAGCTTTGTGCCACGTGTGCTTAACCGGCTGCGCTATCGCCCGATTCCCATGTACAGCTTTCTAATACGTCAAATGAACCTGGGTGTATATGTGCTTCCTTGCACAATGTCCTTAAAAGTATCTTAGGGTGAGGGAGCTAGCACACCAGTTATGCAAACAGATTCTCAGGCTTGAGGCTCCAAGGTCCCAGGCTCAATCCCCTATATACCACCATAAACCAGAACTGAGCAGTGCTCTGGTAATAAAAATAAATAAATAAATAAATGATTCAGTCCAGGTCCCCCCAGGGTTTGGACAAGATGCTAAAGACCCAAGCCTCAGTATTAAGCCCTCCGTGGGTGGAGACTGGGCAGATATGGGGGTGGTAGAGCCGCAGCACAGGGGAGTTCAGACAATGGGAGTAGTAGGGGGGCCGGGGGACTCAGCAGCAGTAGTTTCCCCAATTGGCACAGCTGGTACTGCACTCCCAAAATGCACCAGCCACACATCAGTCCTGCCTCAACCATCCCAACCCTCCTGCACTTTCCCAACCTGGGGTTAGCACCACCCTGCTGAAAACTGAAGCTTTAAACTTGGAGTCCAGAGCAAAACATGCAAAGGACAGGCTCACACTCCATAAAAATACATATTTTAAAGTTCTATGTCAAAAAAAAAAAAAACAATCTCTAATGAATAGAGCAGCCTGGAAGGTGGCACAGTGGTAGAGTGTAGGACTTGCAGGTGTGAGGTCCTGACAGGTCCCTGGCACTGAATGCGTGAGAGTGATGCTCTAGTTCTCTCTTGTTCATAAATTACTACATCTATGAAAATGAGAGGGAGAAACGTCTTAATTTTAGGGAACTACAGTCTGCATACAGTGAAATATACACATTTTAAGGGCATGATCCAAGGAACTTTGACAAAGGTATACTATCATGGACTCCTTAATAACGGGATCACTCTGAGGATGCACAGGGTGGTTTTATTATTGGGCCACTGCCCTAACCCTAACCCTAACACCCCCTCCTCCTGCTTTTCTCCCTATCCTCTCTCCCCCTGTCCAGACCCTGTTCCCCCTTCCCCTTCTCCTCTTCTCCCCTCCTACCCTCTCCTCCTTCTCTTCTCTGTCTCTCTCACCCCCTTTTCTAGCCCAGACTTCTATCATTTGGTCTATAATGATCTTTTTTTGACTGGTCTCTTTATGTCCACTCCTGTCTTTTCCTAGCTTCCTATCTGCTCTCCATGTAACAACTAGTATGACCTAATACACCAATGCCACCTTGCCTAAAATCATTCTTTTGCATTCCTTTGCCCTCAAGATAAAATCTAATAATACTAGTGACATTCAAGGCCCTCTAAGGAGTGGCCCCTCTAACTCTCTGGCCGCAGGCCATCCTTCCATTTTATTCTCCAGCAGTACAATCTGTCCGGTGATTTGTATGCTTGCCCATTGGTTTAGAGTCTCCCCGTTCACCTGACGCAGACAGGAACACTCTGTCTTTATTCACTGGACTACTACAGTGAATACATCTGGGATATTTTTAAACTGGAGGGTGGCACAGACAAGTGTGGGTTCTGGAAAGTCTCTGGCTACAGTATGGCAGATATGGTCCATGGAAACAGGGTGGGGAGAGGTGGGTATACAGACTTAAGATCTCACTTCACCTGCTTACACTGTTGAGAAAAAATCATAACGATGTAAAACAGATTTAATGTAGGTGAGGTAAAGGCTGGTCAGGGAGAGAGAGGTAAAGAAGCAAAGACTTTCTGCTTTCTATAAACAGGGATCACCTTGCTTTGCCTCCTTTGAGTCTAGGAGATCGATGATATTAAAGATCAGGGGACTGATGGGTCACTAGCTACTGCTGATGAGAAAATGGAGAGACCTTATGGGATCTGGCAATAAATAAATAAATAAATCTTAAATAAATAGCTCTTAAAATTTTTTATTACATTTATTTATGTATCAGTTAGAGATAGCCAGAAATTGAGAGGGAAGGGAGAGATAGAGAGGGAGAGAGACAGAGAGACACCTGCAGCCCTGCTTCACCACTCATGAAGCTTTCCCCCTGCAGGTGGGGACCAGGGGCTCGAACCTCGGTCCTTGCACACTGTAACATTTGCGCTCAACCAGGTGCGCCATCACCTGACCCCTAAATAACTAGATCTTAAAAATAAATAAATAGACTTTAAAAATAAATAAATAGATCTTTAAAAAAATCAATAGTTCATTCAAATTGCAAATTTCTACTGAGGACTTAGGATGGATGTGCCAAGTTTTAAGTTGGGTGGGAATCTGAGGAGCACACAATGTACTACCTAGCCCACAGCAGCTCATATTCTCAATAAACCCAGGAGCCCAGAGTCCCAGCCCGGGGCTCCTTCCAGTTCACACCAGGACCTTTCTCAGGCTACAGCAGTGAACTCATTCTACAGGAGCCAAGTCGGGGGACTTCCTCTCCCAGCTCATAAACTGTAGGTGACCACAGCAGGGCTTATGAAACCCAACCTGTTTTTTCCTCAGAGCCTGGAGCTATCTAAATGCTATGTTTATTTTTAAACAACAGCACTGCCATTGACATTTGTAACTTGTTCTGAAATCTACCATTGTAATTGTCCGAGTTATTTTGTCTCATTTCCCAATTTCTTGGCCCCAAGCCTCATTCTGGTTGTCATTCCCTGTCCACCTCTTCTCACTTCCTGCTCCCCTCCACCCCACAGACTACACCCCTACTACATGAAGGAAGGTTAGCTGTTATTCATGTTTGAGTGTCTACACTCCCTTAGCCCCAGAAATTGTATATGGAATCTAGCTGGGTGTGAGGGCGAACTGGCTGCGACATCTGTCACCCCACTGATCACCAGGGTTGATTCGGCTGATCTGGCTGGCTAGGCTGGCTAGGCGGGTGTCCCCTTCCTCCCTCACCGCTCCATGTGCATCCCTCCTAAAGCTGCGAGTTCGGTCGAAGAGGACGGCCTTCCCCGAATAGAGACAGACCGGTCTTAGGTCGAGGGTATACAAGTAGCTGAGCACCCCTGCTAGAACCTCCAAACAAGCTCTCAAGGAATCTAGCCTTTGAGGAGCTGCCTTCCTGTTTAGGAGGAGGGCTGGGCCACACCCACTCTCAGTGCCCTCAGTATCCTCAGAGATATGGTATCCCATTAGTTACCACAGGTCCAGCATGTGGATCAGACAAGCTTCTTTTTTTCCTTCCTTCCTTTCTTTTTAGTTTTCTTTATCTTTATTTATTTATTGGATAGAGACTGTCAGAAATTGAGTGAAGGGGGAGATAGAGGAGGAGAGAGACAGAGAGACACCTGCAGCCCTGCAAAGTTTTCCCCCTGCAGGTGGGACCGGGGATTCAAACCTGGGTCCTTGAGCATTGTAACATGTGCATTCAAGTACCACCACCCTGGCCCCAGACAAGCTTTCTTTTATCTTTTCTTTACTTTTTCTTTTTTTTTTTTTGCCTCCAGGGTTATCGCTGGGGTTCAGTGCCTGCACTAGGAATCCACTGCTCCTGGAGGCTATTTTTTCCCTTTTGTTGCCCTTGTTGTTTATCATTGTCATTGTTACTACTGTCATTATTGTTGGTTAGGACAGAGAGAAATGGAGAGAGGAAGGGAAGACTGAAGGGGAAAGAAAGATACCTGCAGGCCTGCTTCACCACTAGTGAAGTGACTCCACTACAGGTGGGGAGTCGAGGGCTATAACCAGGATCCTTATGTTGGTCAGTGCGCTTCGCGCCACGTGAGCTTAACCCACTGCACTATGGCCCGGCCCCCTCAAACAAGCTTTCTAAGAGCCTAGGACAATGTTTCTATTTTCTTAAACAGGGGCTGAGAGATAGCTCACCTAGTGGAGTGCAAGCCCTATTATGGGTGAGCTCCTGGGTTTGAAGCACCAGAGATAATGGAGCAATGCTGTGGTGTCTCTCTTTTCCTCTCTGTCTCGCACAAAAATAAAGAAAAGAAAGTTGGGTCAGGAAGGCTGCTCAGTAGTAGTACACATGTCTGAGGTCCTGAGTTCACTCCCCAGAAGCACAGAGGAAAAACAAAAAATAAGAGAAGAAAAATTTTTAGAGAATCTTCTCTTTTTTTTTTTTTATTTAGATAGAAAGAGAGAGAGAGAGAGAGAGAAGCAGGAACGAGAACCAGAGCATCACTTTGGCGCATGTGATGCTGGGGATTAAACTCAGGACCTCATGCTTGAGGGTCCAATACTCTATCCACTGAGCCACCTTCTGGGCCACCTTTTAGTTGTTGTTGTTGTTGAGCCCAAAATACAGAAAACTCTAAAGTCTAAATCAATAATAAATAAATAAATGCCTGTCATTATAAATTCATATCGACCTCACTAGCTGGCCATTTTTTTTTTCCATTTTATTGGATAGGACAGAGAGAAACTGAGAGGGGAAAGGAGATAGGGAGACAGACAGACACCTGCAGACCTGCTTCACCACCATAAGCCAGAGCTGAGTAGGGCTCTGGTAAAAAAAAAAAAAAAAAAAAAAAAAACTTTGGTCCATACTCCCAGAGGGAGAAAGAATAGGGAAGTTTCTAATGGAGGGGATGGGATGCAAAACTCTGGTGGTGAGAAGTGTGTGGAATTATACCCCTCTTATCCTACAGTCTTGTCAATCATTATTAAATCAATAAAAAAAATAGAACTTGCAGATTTCATTTCCCTCACCACCATGAGCCAGAGCTGATACTTTGCACACCCAGTGTACCATTCTTCTTTTCTTCTGTTTTACTTCAGCTTATTTATTGTACTAACTAGGATTGATAGTATTTCCCCACCTAGTTTTTCCTTCTTTTTTTAGAAGATCAGTACTATTATTTTTAATTATCTTTATTTATTTCTTGGATAGAGACAGCTAGAAATCGAGAGGGAAGGGAGGGATAGAGAGGGAGAGAGACAGAGAGACACATGTAGCACTGCTTCACCACTTGTGAAGCTTTCCCCCTGCAGGTGGGGACCGGGGGCTCAAACCTAGGTCTTTGCACATTGTAACATGTGCGCTCAACCAGGTGCGCCACCACCCGGTCCTTTTCCCGATCTATTTTATAGTTGTTCAAGTCTTAAAAATGCAGAGTAAAATTGAAAATGTCTTTGTACTGTATGGAGAATCCTTAAATAAAAATGGAATTACTTTATGATCCACTCTTAGGCATTTGGTCAAAGGACATGTTCACCCCTATGTTCACAGCTGCATTCTTCACAATAACTAGAGTGGAAGCAGCCTAAATGTCCATCAACAGATGACTGGCTAAAGAAGTTGTGGGATATATATTCCATGGAATACTACTAGGGATATATATCAAAACAAAGACAACATTCTGTCCAGTGTACCATTCTAGCAGGCGCCAGAGCAGGGCCTGCAAACATCCGCAGGCATGCAGTGTAACATGCAGTGTAACAGCTGAGAGGGATGGGAGGCAGGGACAATGAGGACAGCCCCGAGGCCCCGCCCCCAAGCCCGGCGGAGGGCGGGGCCCGCAGACCCCGAGCGCGCGATGCGGAGGCCGGCGGTGCGGCTGGTGCTGCTGGGCCGCGTGCCCTACGCCCGGTTGTTGGCGGGGCAGGAGCGCTGGCTGCGGCGGCTGCAGACCGAGCCGGGCACGGAGGCGGGGGCGCTGCTGGTCTGTGAGCCCGCGGAGCCCGTGTACACCGCTGGGCTGCGTGGCGGCCTGACGCCCGAGGAGGTGACACGGCTGCGGGCCTTGGGCGCTGAGGTGCGCACTACTGGCCGCGGCGGCCTAGCCACCTTCCACGGCCCCGGCCAGCTGCTCTGCCACCCGGTGCTCGACCTGCGGCTCCTCGGCTTGCGCCTGCGCACCCACGTGGCGGCGCTGGAGGCGTGCGCCGTGCGCCTCTGCGAGCTCCAGGGCCTGCCTGGCGCGCGCGCGCGGCCCCCGCCCCACACCGGCGTCTGGCTGGGCGAGCGCAAGATCTGCGCGATCGGTGAGCGCCGGGCGGGGCCAGCGCCGGGCGGGCCTGCGGCGGGGCGGGGCCAGGAGGCCTCTGGCGCGAGCTGCGAATGCCAGCTCCCGCCACGTTTGTGGTTAAACCCCATTAAAATAAAGCATTTTAACATATTTAACTGAATAGGACAGAGAGAAGTTGGAAGAGGAAAGAGAGCGAGGAAGAGGAGAAGGGGCCGGCAGGGGTGCACCTGGCTAATTACACACATTACAGTGCGCAAAGACCTGGCTTTAAACCCCCATCTGCAGGGGGAGCGATGGAGCAGTGCTGCAGGTGTCTCTCTGTCCAATCAAATAAAGTTAAAAAAAAAATAGGGGACGGGTGGTAGCGCTGCGGGTTAAGCGCACATGGCACAGAGCCCAAGTTCCGACGTAAGGATCCCGGTTCCCCACCTGCAGGGGGGACGCTTCACAAGCGGTGAAGCAGGTCTGCAGGTATCTATCTTTCTCCCTCTCTGTCTTCCCCTTCTCACTCCATTTCTGTCCTATTCCAACAACAACAATAGTGATAACAATAACAAGAGCAACAAAAATGGGAAAAATGGCCACCAGGAGCAGTGGATTTGTGGGCACCAAGTCCCAGTCATACCCTGGAGGCAAACATGAATCAATAAAATAATTAAAAAATAACTTTTAAAAAAAAATTTTTTTAGTATTTATTTTATTTATTTATTCCCTTTTGTTGCCCTTGTTGTTTTATTGTTGTAGTTATTATTGTTGTTGTCTTTGTTGGATAGGACAGAGAGAAATGGAGAGAGGAGGGGAAGACAGAGGGGGGGGAGAGAAAGACAGACACCTGCAGACCTGCTTCACCGCCTGTGAAGCGACTCCCCTGCAGGTGGGGAGCCGGGGTTCGAACCGGGATCCTTATGCCAGTCCTTGTGTTTGGCGCCACCTGCGCTTAGCCCGCTGCACTACAGCCCGACTCCCCCCCAAAATAACTTTTTTTAAAAGTGAGAGAAGAGAAAGATACCAGTAGGTAGGAACTTGAACCCGGGTCTTCCGTATGGTAGAGTGTGCGCCTGGCCCCTTTAAACTTTTTCTTGCCTGAAGTCTTCTGCTATGACATATTTTAGGGAATAAGAAGACAAGAATGAATTGCCACATTACCTCCCTTGAATCATAGTGGGAGTGGTGGGGCATTAAGAGCATTTCCTAGTTTGCAAATTTCATTTAGTTTATTTTTAAATATTTTATTTATTTATTTTTTTGACAAGAGAGATGTATCAATATAGAGAAAGATATATGGAGAGACCAGAGCACTGTTCAGCTCTGGCTTATGATGGTGCTGGATATTGAATCTGGGACCTCAGAGCCTCAGGTATGGAAGCCTTTAGCATAGTTATTATGCTGTCTCCCTAGTCATCCATCCATCCTTCCTTCCTTCCTTCCTTCCTTCCTTCTTTCTCTCTTTCTTTCTCTCTTTCTCTCTTTCTTTCTTTCTTTCTTTCTTTCTTACTTTTTTTTCTTTCTTTGCCTCCAGGGTTATTGCTGGGGCTCAGTGCCTGCACTACGAATCCACTGCTCCTGGAGGCCATTTTTTCCCATTTTGTTGCCCTTGTTGTCATTATTGATGTTGTTGTAGGATAGGACAGAGAAATCAAGAAAGGAAGGGAGACAGAGAGGAAGATGCAGACCTGCTTCTCCGCCCATGAAGCGACACCCCCTGCTGGTGGGGAGCCCGGGGCTGGAACTGGGATCCTTATGCCAGTTCTTGTGCTTCGTGCCATGTGCGCTTAACCTGCTGTGCTACCGCCCGACTGCCGTACTTTAGTTTTTAAAGGGTATTCTTTTTTTTTCTTTCTACTTATTCATTAATGGGGTTGGGTTGGAGTGGAGAACCAGAACACTACTCAGGCACATGTGATGCCAGAGTTGAAATCTAGACCTCATGCCTTTAGGCCCAATGCTCTAGCTACTGCCCCACCTCCCTGGCTGATCAAACTTCACAAACAACAATGAAATCACTGTGCAGCTCCTGCAGAGCCACACACTCCTCCACCCAATTCTCTTCCCTTGACCTGTACACAACCCCAGGGTGCTTCTGAAATAAAACTGGAACTAGTCCCCTTCCTTCTGCACACTGAGTAGGGTCATGAAGCCTAGGGAGGGAACATGTCTATTCTAAGATCCTCTGGTTTACCTTACAGGTGTCCGCTGTGGAAGGCACATTACATCCCATGGCCTGGCTCTGAACTGCTCCACGGACCTCACATGGTTTGAGCACATTGTACCCTGCGGGCTGGTTGGGACTGGTGTCACGTCTCTGAGTGAGGAGCTCCAGAGGCATGTTACTGTGCATGAAGTAATGCCTCCTTTCCTTGAGGCCTTTCAAGAGACCTACAAGTGCCTGCTGATCTCAGAGGACAGTCCCCACTGAAGGACATTAATGGCATCACTGCTGGGAGGTCCTGCCTTGAAATGCCTCAAACTGATTTGATGTCACTGAAACCCACATTCCAGGCCTGACCCTGTCATTCACTAACTCAAGGGACTGTGGATACCTCATGAATTCTGAGCCATTGTCTCCACATCTATCCAGATTTGCTTATATTTTTTCCACTTATTCATAGATCTGGAACAAAAGCAAAATATGCTATGCAAACAAACACTACTGCTTTTGACACCATTATCTCTGTTTTTAAAAGCTCAGATGTCAGGAGTCGGGTGGTAGCACAGTGGGTTAAGTGCAGGTGGCACTAAGCGCAAGGACCAGTGTAAGGATTCCAGTTTGAGCCCCCGGCTCCCCACCTGCAGGGGAGTCACTTCACAGGCGGTGAAGCAGGTCTGCAGATGTCTATCTTTCTCTCCCCCTCTGTCTTCCCTCCTCTCTCCATTTCTCTCTGTCCTATCCAACAATGATGACAACAATAATAACTACAACAACAAGGGCAACAAAAGGGAATGAATAAATAAAAATTTTTTAAAACTCAGATGTCATTTCTCAATTATCTATTACTTTCCAAATACTATGTTTACCTGGGCAATTCTGGGCTCTAGTTCCTTTGGTTTTTGTAGGAGTATGGCAGCCTAGTTGAAGGTGATGTAATACAGTATCTATTTATTTATTTATTTTTCATTCTTAAGAGGCCTGAATGCTTTCTGACCTCCATAAATAAAGTGGGATCATGTCTTTTATCTGGGTTGAATTCCCCAAGCCTTTTAAATAGTATTTAATTCTTCTTCTTCTTCTTCTTTTTTTTTTTACTAGAGCACTGCACAGCTCTGGCTTATGGTGGTATAGGGGATTGAACCTGGGATTTTGGAGTCTCAGGCATGATAGTCTCTTTGTATAATTACTGTGCTATCTACCCCCACCCTTAAATTGCTCTTTTTAGTGAGGAAACCTCAACTAGGGCAAAGGTTGAAGAAAATAAAAGAAAATTTCCTCAAATTGTATACATGCCAAAGGTTAAAGTTTTCTTACATGTCATCTTTAGGTTAGTAAAACTTACTGAGGCTCCTACTCAGTGAGCCATCCTCAGTGTGGAAGGGACAACATAAAGCTGGTGCAGGTGAGGATTATGAGGAGGCATCTGGAAGACTGGCGAGCAGGGAAAATAATTAGTCGGGAAAAGTGGGGTGGGGGTAGATAGTAGAATAGGTAATTCAAAGAGACTTAGGCCTGAGGCTCCCAAGTCCCATGTTCAGTCCCCCACACCACCATTAACCAGAGCTGAGCAATGCTCTGGTTAAAAAAAAAAAAAAAAAAAGGAGTTAAGAGTTTGTGGGTGGAGGGCCACACCTGACGTCGCTACCCACTGGTACTCAGTTCTCCTTTCTAGCCACTCTGCCCATAGAGCCTGTGCTGAAATGCCCCCAGAGACTGGTCAAGAAGCACATTTATCCAATACCTATTTCTAGTACGAGGTACATATCCTTTTATATACATTTTCTCAGTGGCCAGCCCCAGACTTCTGACCACTGAGAATGACTCAGCATAGCACAGTAACCGAGTTACCTGCCCTTCCTGAGACTTAGCCTCATTAGGGCTCAGGACTTGGCACTGAACAGAAAGCAGGAAATTGATGGTAATTATTAACAATCACCAAATATTTCTGACTCTCCCCCTTATGAGCACATGGCAGGATCATACTTTGCGACCCCCTTGTGGCTGGGTGAGGCCAGGGAATCTGTTCTGGTGAATGAGTTATGGACAGGGGTGACATGTCACTTCTGAGTGTGACACTTCTGCAGGATCTGATTTAGTTGCTGACGTCAGATCATCAGGTTTCTCTCTGCCTCTGTAACAGTGACCAGCAATACTGCAGAGAGAGGCTGCTTCCTGAGTGCAGCTCTGCAGATTGAGCAGAATTCTCTGCTGCTAGTGAATATATAGTGGAAGAAAGTCACCAAGTATGTGGTGATTCTTCCTTTCTGCCTCCAGAATACATGCCCATCCCACTGGCTTTTCCAAGGCAGCTCTGAAAGTGTCAAAAGAACCCAAACTGGGAACCAGGGACTGACTGCCCCTTAATAACCATCTGATTTCATACAAGTCAGTCAGCCTTCTGCAGCCTGTTCCCCCCCCTCCCCCCCCTCATAACATGGCCACACCTCTGGCTGCAAAGCCAGAGATTGTGGATGAGACTGCTGTTTTCATTTTGGGCCCTAAACCACTTCTCTGCCAGCTACATTTCAGTCTTTCTGGGCTCCCTCTCCTAGTCCCATGGCTCACACTGATGGATCCTCTACCCTCCTCTTCTCTCTCCTTGGGCTCCTGGATCTACATCCTCTCCCCTCACACCCAGGCTCCAGATCTACAAACTCATCTGCCCAGCCCACCCTCCACCCCCTCATCTGCATGTCCCACAGATGTTCCAAATTTGATTGATCTCAAATAGCACTTCTTCCTCTCCAAACTTGCTCCTCACCCACACTTCTCCATACTAGCAATGCCCCTAACACCCACTCAGTTGCTCCAGCCAAAATCCTGGGGTTCCCCTAGTCTTCCCACCAGCACTGATGGGTAACAGCAGTAGCAGCCATCTTTTGCCATGTGGTCTGGACAAAAACATGAGAGTGAATGGCAGATGACTGAACAAAGAATCTATGGGATATATAGTAAACAGGATACTCTAGGGGCAGAAAGCCCCCAGGAACAGTTGGGCTGTGTGGGGGCAGAGCTGAGGGCCAGAGTTCAGCCTATAGAATTGGTCAGGCCACTGCTGCTGGGCCCCCAATCTCCTCCTGCCTGGTAGAGCTCATCTCCGGTTTCCCAGTGGGGCTCTTTGTCCAGGAAGGAGACCAAGCTTATAAAGAAGGGTATTTGATACCCTGGCTTTCCCAATTCCAGAAAGCCTTGTGTTGTTTGTGAAGTCTCTTTCCTGGAAATAAACAGACTGTATAGTGAGTGAGTGCTGAGTGGGAGGGTGCCCATGTTTCTCTGTGACACTTAGTGACAGCATTCTGCAGCCTCCACATGGCTCCTTTTGTTGACAGTGACAGTCTGTGGTGTGGTCAGCCTTACTCACTGGCCTCCAGATATGGAAGGCTTACTGCTTCCTGAGGCAGCCCTTTATTCCTGCATGGTTCTGGTACTTAGAAAGGTATATATATTAAATGGAAATAAGCCATCAACTTTGTCATCATCTGCTCTTTTGCAAGGCCTCCTCTGAATGGGCTTCCCCGGCTGGGCTTAGTTCAGGGCCTTGCCTGAGCAGGTGCCCCGCAAAGGTGCCCGGAAATGGTCTGTGGCATCAGCAGCTGAATTCTGTCTCAGAAGTCTCTTTTCTTTTCTTTTCTTTTTTCTTTTTCTTTTTTTTTTTTGATAGGACAGAGAGAAATGGAGAGAGGAGGGGATAGCCACCGGCAGACCTGCTTCACCGCTTGTGAAACGACCCCCTGCACCCCCCCCCCACAGGTGGGGAGCTGGGGGCTCGAACCGGGATCCTTACGCTGGTCCTTGTGCTTCGTTCCATGTGTGCTTAACCCACTGCACTATCGCCCAGCTCCACTAGAAGTCTCTTTTCAAGTGAAGTTTCCTGAGCTTTCTACTCATTGTTACAAGATAAACATCTTGGGGGCCAGGCAGTAGCACAGTGGCACACAGGGCAAAAAGCGCAAGGACGGATGTAGGCATCCTGGTTCAAGCCCCCGGCTACTCCCTGCAGAGGGGTCATTTTGCAAGTGGTGAAGCAGGTCTGCAGGTGTCTTATCTTTCTCTCCCTCTCTTGTCTTCCCCTCCTCTCCATTTCTCTCTGTCCTATCCAACAACAATGACAGCATAATAATAACAATGATAAACAACACAAAGGCAACAAAGGAGAAAATATGGCCTCCAGGAGCAGTGGATTCATAGTGCAGGCACCAAGCCCCAGCAATAACCCCGGAGGCACAATAAAATAAAATAAAATAAAATAAAATTTTAAGAAAGAGAACATATGCTGTACCCACTGGCTAGTATACCCCTAGCTTGTGTTTCTCAGAATCAGAGATAATAATGCTGGATTGCTGCTCCCACTAGGACACCCTAACTTGGTTGCTGTCTCTACCAAAGTCCCAGCTCCAGCCCAGCTGCCCTCTTTGGTTCTAGAAGCTCTTGTCCCTTTGCCCTTTCTGCCTCACAGTGGCTTCCCTCCCCACCACTGCTAGCGGGGTACACTGCACCATTCCTCCTCGGTTTCCTAAACCCTCCTTCACACTCTGCAAATTACCCGGTTTCAAGGTGCCATCTATTTCCATGCAGGATCCTGACCAATGGCAGCGCCAATCTTGGCTGCCCGAGGTGCTGAGCGCCTATGAGGTTCATGGTTATTAGCTCCACTCCTCTCTGTCCCAACCCATGAGGGCCCAGTGCCATTCTAAGGCCTTACTCACATTAATCTTAGCACTAAGCAGCAAACCCACAGGCTGAATCACTGACACCATTTTCAGGAGAGGAAAATGGCTCAGATGAAGATATGCCCCCAGTAGACAGTGAGTGGGAGACAAGTCTGAGGCTTAAACTCAGGTCTGGATTCCCAAGGCCTGTAGATGAGACAACCCCCACCCTCACTCCAAAGACAGCTCTGCCTTTTTCAGAGGTCAAAAAAAAGGACCAAAGGAGACAGTGGGTGTGGCAGTGCTTTGGAAACCTGACTGTGTGTGCGATTCCTCTCCAGAAGGCCAGGGCTGAGTCTACTGGGTGAAACCAGAGATAGCAGAGTTCCAGAGACCAGAGAGCCTCAGCCCTCCTGTATGAGGGGAAACAGCCCTAGAAAGAACAAGTGTTCCCACTAGATCAATCCCACATTTGCTGCAGGAACAAGATTCTGCATTCAAATGTCTCCAGACATCCTGTAAGCAGGTCAGAGAGGAGGATGTAGGGGGCCAGGTGGGGGCATAGCTGATTGAGTGCACATGTGACAATGCACAAAAACCCAGGTTTTAGCCCCTGGTCCCCGCCTGCAGGGGGAAAGCTTCACAAGTGGTGCAGTGGTGCTGCAGGTGTCTCTGTCTCTCTCTCACTCCCTACTTCCCACTTCTTCTCAATTTCTAGCTACCTTTATCCAATAAATAAAGATAATAAAAAAATTAAAGAGAGAGAGAGAAGGATGTAGCATTCCCCTTAGAGAACAGGTAAAGAAGAGACGTAGGTTGAGGAGGGGAGGGCAGAGATGATTTCCGGGCTACTGAGTGCCTTTTTTTTTTCATTGAATTTATGTTTATTTACTTACTTTAATGAGAGACAGTGAGAACTGAGATCACCACTCAGCTCTGGCTTATGGTGGTCCCAGGGATTCAACCTGATGAGGAAGCTCTGTCCTCACACCTCCAGGAATGAGTGGCCCATTCCCACCAGCAGCAGCCTGGTTCACATTTCCAGTGAGCAGAGAGTTAAGTCCTGTGACTCTCGATGGCCTCAAGCCCACTGCCGTCCAGGACCCATTAACACACCTCCTCTCTCTACTCCAGAGCTGTAAGTGCAGACTCACTCCCCTTTCTCAGTGCTGCCCAGTTTAGTCTATGGGGTGACTTTCTTTTTCCTTTCTACCCAAAATTTAAAAAAAAAAAATTATTTATTCCCTTTTGTTGCCCTTGTTGGTTTATTTTTTATTTTTTATATTTATTTTCCTTTTTGTTGCCCTTGTTTTTATTGTTGTTGTAGTTATAATTGTTGTTATTGATGTCGTTGTTGTTAGATAGGACAGAGAGAAATGGAGAGAAGAGGGGAAGACAGAGAGTGGGAGAGAAAGATAGACCTACAGACCTGCTTCACCACCTGTGAAGCCACTTCCCTGCAGGTGGGAAGCTGGTGGTTTGAACCGGGATCCTTCCGCAGGTCCTTGCACTTTGCGCCACGTACACTTAACCCACTGGTCTACCTCCCGACTCGCAATGTTGGTTTATTGTTGTGGCTATTATTGATATCATTGTTGTTGGATAGGACAGAGAGAAATGGAGAAAAATGGGAAAGACCGAGAGGGGGACAGAAAAATAGACACCTGCAGACCTGCTTGACCGCCTGTGAATCAATTCCCCTGAAGGTGGGGAGCCGGGAGCTTGACCTGGGGTTCTTATGCCTGTCTTAGCGCTTAGCGCCACCCGCACTTAACCCGCTGCTACACCCGACTTCCTCTACCCAAATCTTATCTGTTTTCCAAGTCCTACTGTAGGGAGAGGACACTGTTTTCAGTCTGTCCAACCAATCATACAGCTTCTCATAATGACATCTAAACTTTTTTTTTTTTTTTTTTTTTTTTTAACCAGAGCACTGCTCAGCTCTGGTTTACGGTGGTACAGGGGATTGAACCTGGGACTTAGGAGCCTCAGGCATGAGAGTCGCTTTGCGTAACCATTATGCTATCTACCCCTGTCCTCATCCAAATTTCCTAAGGACATTATCTGGGCTAATAAATCCCCTTTCTATTTACATCAGTTTGAGCTGCAGTTTCTGTTGTCCACAAGATTTCTGAAACAGCCACCTCCTTTGCAAACCCTAGTTCTCATAAACCCCACTTTCCCCTTATTATTTATTTATTTAACCAGAGCACTGCTCAGCTCAGGTTTATCCTGGATCAGGGGATTGGGCCTAAGCCTTTGGAACCTCAGGCATAAGAGTTCCTTATTGTTTAAACCAAGAGCTTCAACAGTGAATGTGCATTCTCTCATTCATAGTCAGTCTTGGGGGTGGGGTTGGAGGGGGGAAGGAGTTAGCATAATGGTTATGTAAAAAGACTTTCATGCCTAAGACTCCAAAGTCCCAGGTTCAATTCTTAGTATCACTGTAAGCCAGAGCTGAACAGTACTCCAGTAACAATAATGATGATGATGATAAAATAAAGTAAAATAACTTTAAATGTTTTTAAAAAGTCTTTATGGGGCACTCATTATGTTGAGGGAGAAGTTATCACCCAGAAATAGGAGTGGTTACAGGTGTAGGTGGGGCTTTTTGGCTTTATAACCTTACCCCATCAGCTGGGGCCCTATTCGGGGAGTCCTGAGATTCCCAAACAGACATAATGGGCATAGACCTCGAATAAATCCCTCTCTCCATTGTTACTGGTCATCTCTATCAGGAACAACAAAATAGACCCCTTTGTGGGCCCCCGTAGAACCTTGCCCTCAACTTGGATCAACAACGGTAAAGAACATTCCATCCTCTGAAGGGAGGCTGGACAACATACTCTATGCTACACCTGAGAAAGATGGGTCCCGAAATTGGGGTAGCTTGGAACGTTCCTACTCATGACCACAGAATGTGAGCTCAGATCTACAGGGATGCAGAGGTCACATAGGCTCCTAAGCTGAATATGGGCCCCAGATCACATCAAATTGATGGGGGCTACAGTCAACAATATTTATACACCTTTCCCATATTTGGGAGCTACTCTCCAGCTTTCTGGTCCTTTTTCAATGACATCATGATCCAGCTTTCTGGTCCTTTTTCAATGACATCATCTCCTCAGACAATAACTTGGATCCAGCTACATATCAGATTTCAGGCTCCGGGAAAACAAACAACAAAAAAAAACTAGTATAGCCACAGGCTCTTTGGAATATAACTAAAATATGCCTACTAGCTATCTACAAAATGGAGACCCCCCCACCCCCAACTCTTCATCCGCACTATTCCAGCCTTTAGATTCATGATTAGTCAACAATTTGTTTGGCTTTATATGTTAACTCTTTTTTCAACCACCAGGTTCTAGATGCTAGCATGATGCCAACTAGACTTCCCTGGACAGACAACCCCACCAATGTGTCCTGGAGGTCCGATTCCCCAGAGCCCTGCCCCACTAGGGAAAGAGAGAGACAGGTTGGGAGTATGGATCGATCTGTCAACTCCCATGTTCATCGGGGAAGCAATTACAGAGGCCAGACCTTCCACCTTCTGCATCCCACAATGTCCTTGGGTCCATACTCCCAGAGGGTTAGAGAATAGGAAAGCTATCAGGAGAGGGGATGGGATACAAAGTTCTGGTGGTGGGAACTGTGTGGAGTTGTACCCCTCCTAATCTATGGTTTTTGTCAGTGTTTCCTTTTTATAAATAAAATAATAAATACATTAAAAATCTACATTGTTAAATTTTTTTTTAAAAAAGCCTAACTTTGGGGGGCTTGCTCTTTTTCTGCTTTTTCCATGTGACCATCATAATGTAAGTTAGTCTTTTTCTCTCATTTTTCTTTCTTTCTCTCTCTCATGCTATAACATGCATTTTCCCCCCATAATAATAGGGGACCTTCCCACAGTCACTCTGCAACTGGACACAGGTGCTTTCAAAATCAGAGATCGTAAGGGCAACGTCTTTCTCTCCCCCACCCCCTCTCTCCTTGAGAGGGGCTCCCACCATGTCTACTCTCAACAGAGGTCAAAGGCACAGCCACTTACCTCAATGAGATCAGTATGGTCACTTTCTCCCTCCTCCCTTCTGTCTTTCCTTTCTCTCTCTCTCTCTCTCTCCCTTCCTTCCTTCCTTCCTTCTTTTCCTTCCTTTCTTCCTTCCTTCCTTTCTCTGTTTCTTAATTTCTTCCTTCCTTTCTTAATTCCTTCCTTCTTTTTAAATTTTTATTTATTTATTTTATTGGGGGATCAGTGTTTACACTTGACAGTAAATACAACAGTTTGTACATGCATAACAGTTGTACATGCCACAACATGTTTTATTTTCAATAAGTTTAACCTACTGGGATAATCATGCTTTTCTCTTCAATTCTTTGCTGAGAAAAATGCATGATGGACCCTTAGGATGGGGGACAGATCTCTCCTTCCCTATAACAACTATGTTCCAGTACCAGGAAAAGTACTTGGTATACAACTATAACAGGCAATTTTTTAAAATATATTTTTCTTTTTTAAAAAAATTATTTATTTATTTATGAGAAAGCTAGGAGGAGAGAAAGAACCAGACGTCACTCTGGTACATGTGCTGCCAGAGATTGAACTCAGGACCTCATGTTTGAGAATCCAATGCTTTTATCCACTGCACCACCTCCCAGACCATGAAATATCTTTTTTTTTTTTTTTTTTTTTTTTTTGGTCTCCAGGATTATTGCTGGGGCTTGGTGCCTGTACCACGAATCCACTACTCCTGGAGGCTATTTTCCCCCTTTTGTTGCCTTTGTTCTTTATAGCAGCTCCTGACAGCTTTCAACCTGACGCCGCTGACTGGCTATGGAAGAAGGGCAAACGCTAGAAGAAGAAGAATTGCTGTTGTTGTTGCTGGATAGGACAGAGAGAAATGGAGAGAGGAAGGGAAGACAGAGAGAGAGAGAAAGATAGACACTTGCAGACCTGCTTCATTGACTGTGAAGCGACCCCCCCCCCAGTAGGTGGGGGCTCCAGGGGCTCGAACCAGGCTCCTTACACCGGTCATTGCATTTTGTGCCACCTGCGCTTAACCCACTGTTCCACTGCCTGCCCCCCAGCAGGCAATTTTTATCCCCCATCCCAAAGACAATACAACTGAGACTCAGGGAGGTGAAGTTCTCATAGCCTGTAACTGGTAGGTACAAGGTCAATCCCAAATCTGTTGAGCTCCCGAAGCTGTGTTCTGGAATATTGTGCACCCTGCTTCCTGGGACACAGCATATGTGAAGCTGGGCTGGGAAAAGAGGCCCCTGAGATATTTAGTCTCAGCCACCACACTGGCCCCACCCTTGCTCCACCTCTCCCAGGCCTCCATCTGCTGCTCTGTGCTGCCTGTGGGGCAGAAGGGGGAAGCCCAAGGGGAGAAGACAAAGTGTTCTGAGGGCCAAATGGACAGACCACGAAGATAAAAGATCACGGAAGCACAGCCCAGGTTCCTAACGTATAATGGAACAAAATCATTCTATGTGATAACTAAACTTCCTCTCTGATTCACACTGCATTTCTCCATGACCAGGCTGCCATGACCAGGCTGCCAAGAGTGTTAACTGTGACTCTACCTGCAGCCCTTCTTCCCCACGCATGGGGCAGACATGGCGCTATCACCTGGCCATTCTGTGCTCATACAGCTTTTACAGTCAAGGGAAGGGCAGACCTCAGCCAGTACACAGGTAAATGGAAGACTGGTTTGAGTTCTGGGAATAAATTAATATGGAATTCGATGGTTGATGGCTCTATTTACCAAGAGATAATTGACTTTGGTCACCTGAGCTGGAAGCCAAGAGCTCCATCCCCAACCCATTATCTATACAGAAGTAAGATGCAGAGGTCTGGGGCCCAGTACTGCTTCACTGCTTGTGAAGCTTCTCCCTTGCAAGTGGGGGTTTGGGGTCTTGAACTGGGGTCCTTGCATATGGTAACGTGTGCTCTATAGGGGTAAGTTGCCGCCCAGCCCCAAAAAGTACATTTTATTTATTTAATAGGATATAGAGAAAAAGAGAAGGGAAGCCTTCCCTTTGCAGGTAGGGACCAGGGGCTTGAACCCAAGTCCTTGCACATGGTAACATGTAGGCTCAACTGGGTATGCCACCAGCTGGCCCTGAAAGTACATTTGTTTTCCTCTACTCCCTGTCTCCTAAATCAGAGCCTCTGGAATACAACCCAAAAGTCTGCTTGACTAAAGCCAGCTCCTGGGTAACTGCTGGGAGACTGAAACTTGAGACTGCACACACAGAGTCAAGGTAACTCCCCACAGACAGGTGAGCTGAGAAAAAGAGAAGCAGGGTCAAAACATGGAACCACAGAAACAACAAGGAAATGACATGTTTTGATGAGGATTAGCAGTAGTTCTATGCAACATTCCTTTGGTGGGCCAGGGTTTTTATCTTTAAAAAAAAAAAAAAAACAACAACTGGGGCCAAGAGATAGCTCACCAAGTGAAGTGACCTGGGTTCAAGACTTCACCCATGGGAGTGCCATGCAAAAGGCACTACGCAAGCAATGGAGCAGTGATGTGGTGTCTCTTCTTCTCTCTCCCTATCTTAAGAAAGAAAGAAAGTCCAGCAGGAGCGGTGGAATCATGCACAAAGCCCTAGTGAAAACTCTGATGGAAAAAGAGAGAAAAAAAGAGAGGACGAAAGAAAGAGACAGACAGAACTTCTTAGATACAATCTAGGCATCTGTGATCATAGGAATGTGCCTCAGATGTTCTGAAACAGTTGGCAAGGGAGCAAAAGCTAGCCTTGGTTTATTATTAATTATTGCAAGGCCATCGTTTTTCAAAAAGGGCTTTGATCAGGACTCATTCCACACCCACTCCACAGTCCCTGAGAGGCTGTTCCTGCCCATTGCCTACCCACAGCTGCCTGGCCCTCATGCCCAGGCTGTCCGGCTGCTTCTCCACCCCCCACCCCACCAGCCTGCAGGGCCAACAAGGAAGCAACAATTCGAGTGGAGGCTGGGCAGGGAGGTCAGTGTGAGATGTGGCACATCTCAGACTCTGCTGAATTTGTACTGAGGAAATGAGGATTAGGGTTTCCAAGACAGTGGATTCCTGGGTTCTGAGTCTCAACTCTGCAAGTGGATCCCGTGGTGAAGTGGGCAAGTCGCTTTTCTAAACTTGACCTCCACATCCTGTCTGGAAAACAGGGTTTGTGTAGAATCCGACATTTCTCATGTGACCATCTGGTTATTGTTATTTTAAGACTTTTAAATTTTCTTACATTGATTTCATGAGATAGAGAGAAGTCAAGAGTATCACCGTGACAAGTGGTGTCCAGGATCCAATTGAGGACTTCATGTTTGTGAGAGAGACAGAGACAGAAAGAGAAAGACATGAGAACCAGAGCACAACTCTGGTACATACGGTGTCTGGGATGAAGCCCGGGTCCTCAAACATGCAAATTCTGAGCTACAGTTAATGAGAATCTCGCAGGCTTTGACACCCTCCCCCATTTTAATCCTGCATATTCTCCGATCTCGTCAGCCCCTAAACATCACCCTGTGAGGGATGCCTGCAGATACCGTGTCCCCTTCAGAGCGCAGAGGCCGAAGCCCCCAAGAAGCGGGGACTCGCACAGCACCCTCCACGCTCTGCGGGCACCCAGCGCGCAGCCTGCGGTGGAGACGGCCGGGCAGGACAGGCTGCAGCTGGGAGAGGCGACCCGTCTGGGCTCCAGGAAGCAGGCGCTGCAGGGGACGGAAGGGTCGGAGCCCACAGCGGGAGCGGCTGGGCGGAGGCGCCCGGAGTGGCCAGCGAAAAGTGGGTGTTCTGGGGGCCGGGCGGGGCCGGGGGCCGGGCGGACGCCCCGGGGAGGGAAGCTTTGCGGAGCGCTGGTGCGAGCGCAGAGCTGAGGGCGCGCGGGCCGCGCGGGGGCGCAGTGCGGGGGCGCCGAGCCGAGCGCACAGGCAGGTAAGGCGCGTCTAAGCCGCTGGGACTGGGCGGCCGCGCTCTGGTCCCAGCGAGCGATCTTCCCGCCTTTCTGGAGACCGCGGGTTAGACTGGGGGGCGCCTGGGACACTTAGCCGCAGGGGTGTCGCACGTGGAGAGCGCGGAGCAAGACTGGGGACCCGCCCCACCACGAGATCGTGGGGGCTTTGATGGCGCTGGCCACCCCCAGAGGGCTGCACGGAAACGCTTTCCTCGCCCTCCGTTGTCTCCGGGAACACCTGCGGGAAATGGCACTCTGGCCTGGCGCGCAATTCTCCTGCCGGGTCGGAACCCCTTGTCCTTCCTGTCCCATTCCCGGGAAAGTCTAAGGGGGCACCCCAAAGGCATCCACAACTAGTCACACGGGGCTGTACAGGTGGGCTGAGGGTCAGGAGGTTTGAGTTCTCCTTTGCAGGCTGTGTAAATCGGTGCCTGCCCGTCTCATGCTTTCTCCCCTGGGTCAGTACCTGCACAGTGGGCACCCCCTGAAGGGGACAGGCGACCTCCTCCTCATGTGAGGGGTGTGAAAAGGAGCCTAGACCTGGGAGGGTTCCGTCTAGAAAGCAGTTGAGCTCAGATCCATACATGAGGGCCCAGGGAGAGTATACCAACCAGCTCCCCTCCCTACCCTTCGCCACTGGTATGTGGGGAAACAGGCCCAGCCAGAGGTGCTTTGTCTGGGTCACACCAGAGACCAGAGAGAGGCAGAACCCAGCTCGCACTCGCACACACAACACACACACCTGACCCCACCGCACCTACAAAGGTGCATTGTAAACCTGTAATCTCTTCATTATCTGCTGGCTTCTAGCCATTCCAGAGGCTCCAAGTGGAAGCGACCCAGGCTGGAGATGTGGGAATGGCCATCAGATTTTCTTGACTCTCTGAGATAATAGCCATCAATTTTTTTTAGCCACCAATTTGTTAAAATAAATACTTTTTACTTATTACTTTTTTATTTAGTTAATTTTATTTTGATAGGACAGAGAAAAATTGAGAGGGGGAGATAGAAGAGAGAGAAAGAGAAAGATACCTGCAGCCCTACTTCACCATCAGTGAAGCTTCTCCCTTGAGGTGGGGAACAGAGGTTTGGACTTCAGTCACTGAGCATGAAAATATGTGTGTTCAACTGGGAGCATCGCTGCCCAGCTCCTGATAACCATCAATGTTTATCACCCCTCACTCACTCCGTATTTCTCAAAACAGATGTCTAGCCACCAACTGGATGTGTGAATACTCAAAGTACCTGCTTAGAGAGAGGCAAACAAGAAACATCCTCTTATTGCCTTATTGATGGGGGGGGGGGAGAAGCCTTTAGTGAAGTGACTTAAGATACATGGTGGGAATCAGGCAGTAGTGCAGGTGGTACAAAGCACAAGGAACTGCAGAAGGATCCCGGTTCGAGCCCCCACCTCCTCACCTGCAGGGGAGTCACTTCACAGGCAGTGAAGCAGGTCTGCCGGTGTCTATATTCCCCTCTCTGTCTTCCCCTCCTCTCTCCATTTCTCTCTGTCCTATCCAACAACGATGACAACAATAAAACGACAAGAGCAACACAAGGGAATAAATAAATAATAAATATTTTGTAAATACATGGTTAGAGAGCCAGGTCTTTGGATTTCAGTTTTGGTGTGTTCTTCAACTACAGGACTGAGAATGGCACCTCTAAATGGAGAGAGACTGTGATCAGAGAGCATGGAAAACAAAGGTTTCTAGAGGAGGTAAATGCTTCTGAGAGCCACGAATAATATAGCTGCCTGGCTTTTTCTAAAGGCAAGGAGCACCAACTTGTATCAGGGAAGGGAGGTCTTGGTAGTCCTGGGCATATGGATAGATGGAGACAGAAGCAGCAGCAGAAACAGTGCAACCTGCTAACAGTTATCTCACGTCTATATAGCACTCTGAATGTTCTTTCTTTCTATTCCTATTTCTGTTTCTTATTTGATAAGATAGAAATTAAGAGGGGGAAGGAGAATATAAAGGGAGAGAGACACCTGTAGACCTGCAGGTGAGGATGGTAGTGTGTGTGCTCTGTGTATGCTCAACTGGGTACTCCGACGCCTGGCCTCAGTACTTGGCATCTTCTAAAACATCTCTGATTCCCATGTCTCCCTCCGTTCTTGTGGGAGGTAAGCAGGTAGGGCTGGGCAACTATGGTCACCTCATAGATGAGTTCAGAGGAAATGAACGCAGTGCTCAAGGTCACAGAACCAAGTTACAGTCAAGGTTGGCAGCATGAAAGGCAAGGTCACAAGCCGAGTGACTGAAAGTCAGGCCGCACCCTGAGTAGGTACACAGGGAAGGGATGAGGGCTGCAAAGCCACTGCTGGCGCTTGGGGGCCAACAGTGTTTGCCCTTTGGATTGAATAGAGTTCAGGTACAGGGAACATTGAGGCCTCCAGAGAAAGCTTAAAATTCCTCCTCCCCAGCCCCCTTCACCTCCATCAGCCTCACCTGATGGAGGTGGCCTCTTTCTTTCCAGCCACCCCTTCCTTGGCCCAGAGCAATGTTTTGGCTTGCCCTTGAGGCTGCTTTAAAACAAACAAACAAACAAACTTTATTCATTATTTATTTAATGAGGGGGGGAAAAATGGACCAGAACACCATTCTACTCCAGTATATGCAGCTTCTGGAATCAAACACACAACTTCAGCACTTTATCTCCGGAGCCACCTCCCTAGCCATGGGGTTGATCTTTAAGTACTCTTCATAAGGTTTTTGGGAGTGTGTATGTGTGAGTTGTAAGGATAGGCTCAGAAGAAGAGACAAAGATTTGTGTATTTGTGAGTCTGTGCTTGGGGCCTGGGAAGTAAAGGAAGACATGAGCTGCGGTGTCTATCCTCACACCTGAGCACTCGTCTACCTGATCCCTCTGCAGCTGCAGCGATAGGTACGTCACATGTGGGCAGCTTCACACATCTGCATTATTTCAGTACAGCATAGGCCTCCAGTAGGGTTTTATGCGAAGTGCTTTGAGTACAGACAAAAGAAAAAGACTAACAGGTAGGGAGTGGCAGAGTCTCAGGAGAGGGTCCACAGAGGTGACATAGGTGCTGGGTCTTCAAGAACAAACAGGAATTCAAAAGGCTGGTACAACGAGGCATGGCATTCCCGCCTAAGAAGACAGAGTGAACAAAGGCAAGAGGTGCAAATGGGAGGAGTGCTGAGAAATGGCCTAGAGCTGAGTGTACAACTGTAGACCACTTCACTGCTTGCAAAGCTTCCCCTGCAGGTGGGGAGCAAGGACTTGAACCCTGGTCTGTATGCACAGTAACACGTGTACTTAACCCAGCCCCCTGTCTGCAACCTTGTCTATCTTGTTTGAGGGCATCTAAAAGTCTGGCAAATTCCTCGCTCACCAGTCTATTCAGTCACTCACCCTAGCTCCTCCTGGCAGGTTAGAGCTGGCCGGAACCTCACAGGATCACATAGCAAAATCCCTCCACTCTGTAGCTGCCAACAAACGCTGGGGCCCAGAAAAGGGAAGTCCTGTGCCCATAGTCACACTAGGAGCAGCAACACCCAGATGGCTCCTCAGTTTCCATTTCCTTCACTGTGAATGAAGGAAGGAGGTTAGAGCGCCTCAGAAGCCCCTGACGGCCCTGACACTACCACAAGAATAGCCCCACTGAGTCTGTGGATGTCTAGTGCCAAGTGTAGCACAGTTTTCTCCGTTTGTTTCTCAACAAAGCCATGCTACACGTTGTGAGGATGCTGTGACTATGTCTCTATCCACCGTGTTTAGATGAAGTTATGTTGCTGTGTAAATACTGGCCCAGCTGTGTTGTCATGCCATCACTCATATCACTCTCTTGAGTCTCAGACCCTTGCAGCCTTCTAGAAGCTCCTGCTGAGACACCAGTACCCTGGAAGAGAGGATGTTTAAGTACAAATGTCTGGCCCCTGAGCAGCCATCTGTACAGCACAGGGAGCATTCTCATGCAGTCACCAGAGTGAGGCACTGTGGGCCTGGAGTTGGGTCATATATCCTTTGGCAGCTTCACAGTTTCTGACCTGACCCAGCTGCTACGAGATGGAGAAGGAAGCAGGGTGGGAGGGAGTCTGAATCCACAGCAAGGCACAACCCATGAGGGTGCCCTTGGGCCATCACCCTGCTTCTGGAGGGTTTTTTAAAAAAAATATTTTATTTATTTATTTATTCCCTTTGTTACCCTTGTTGTTTTATTGTTGTAGTTATTATTGTTGTTGTTATTGATGTTGTTGTTGGATAGGACAGAGAGAAATGGGAGAGAGGAGGGGAAGACATAGAGGGAGAGAGAAAGACAGACATCTACAGACCTGCTTCACCGCCTGTGAAGTGACTCCCCTGCAGGTGGGGAGCCGGGGACTCGAATTGAGATCCTTATCCGGTCCTTGCGCCTTGCACCACCTACACTTAACCCGCTGTACTACCACCCAACTCCCTGGAGGTTTTTTTAAAATTATTATTATTATTCTGTGTGTTTATTGTTATTGCTTCCTTTTCTGCCACCTTCCCTGCTATCCATCTCTGGGCTTTTCCGCTTCCCCACATCAATATTCAGACCTTGGATGTCCCCAGAGACATCTTGAAGTGACTGAGGGGTTGAGAAACCTTCTTGTGCAGAGAGACAGACTGGGCTAAAGCCTGAAGCCAACTCAGAATCAAGAGATTTGCCTGGTATTTGGTGAACTTTCCAGACTCAGGTTGCTTTCCCTCTGGCCTGCGTGTGAACCCCCCACCCCTATGTAAGAATATATAAGAAAAATGAGGGGAGTCGATGGGTTAAGCGCATGTGGCACAAGGCATAAGGACTGGCATAAGGATCCCGGTTTGAGCACCTGGCTACCCACCTGCAGGGGTGTCGCTTCACAGGCAGTGAAGCAGGTCTGCAGGTGTCTGTCTTTCTCTCTCCCTCTCTGTCTTACCTTCCTCTGTCCATTTCTCTCTGTCCTATCTAAAAAAAGAAAAATGAAACTAGTAACAGTGATTGCTCAGGGAAACAGTCCTGGCCACTAGAATAGGGTAGTTCATCTTCCTTGAGTATATATACTCACACGTGCCTGTCAGAAGATAGGCTAAGCAGATAATGATAATAATACTGATGACAAAAGACATCAGAATTTGCCATCTGTGTGTGTGCGTGTGCGTGTGCGTGTGCGTGTGTGTGTGTGTTGCGGAGGCCTAATGCATGCTTCACTGTCCCAGGTAAGCTTGTTTATTGAGATAGAGACAAACACAAAGAGGAGAGGCATCATAGTACCAGAACTTCCACGAGTGCTACCATGGCATCCCGCAAGGTGGTGCTAGGGCGTGCTTCCCAGTGAGCTATTTCTTTGGCCCTTAACCATTTTTGTTTTGTTTTTTAAAGATTGAGAAAGACGAAGGAATAGAGAGAGAATGAGAGAGAGTGAAAGAGATCACAGCACTAACGCTTCCTTCAGAGTGGTAGAGACCAGGCTTGAACCCAGGCCATGCCCATGCAGCCCACTATCCAAGTAAACTATTTCACTGGCTCTCAACTATTTTTCAAAAAGATTTATTTGCTAATAACACATACAAACACACACACACACACACACACACACACAGAGAGAGAGAGAGAGAGAATAAGAATAAAGTATCACTTTATGCTAGGGATTGAATTTGAGACCTCATGCTCTTAAAATTAATGTTCTTGGAGTCCAGGCAGTAGTGTACCTAGTTAAGGACACATAGTGCAAAACGCAAAGACCAGTGCAAGCGTCCTGGTTCAAGCCCCCAGCTCCCCACCTGCAGGGGGTTCGCTTCACAATCGGTGAAGCAGGTCTGCAAGTTATCTATATTTCTCTCCCCTCTCTGTCTTCCCCTCCTCTCTTGATTTCTCTCTATCCTATCCAACAACAACAGCAATAACAGCAATAACAGCAACAACAACAAAAAAGGCCACCAGGAGCAGTAGATTCATAGTGCGGGCACCGAGCCCCAGTGATAACCCTGGAGGCAAAAATTAATTAATTAATTAAAATATAAAAATATAAAAATTAATGCTTTCATCATACCACTTCCAAGGTCACCCCTACACCATTTTTGTAACATTTGCACTCAGCCAGGTGTGCCACTACCTGGTCGGTCCCTTCACCATTTTAAGTACACACTTTCTTAGTGTTAGCTGTATGCACATTGCCATGACTCAGAGCTCTAGAACATTCTCATAGTCCAAAACAGAAACTATGCTATGCATTGAACATCTCCTGGCCCTCGCCTTCTTAGATTGGTGTGGAAAATGCAGCTCACTCAGGACATGGAGCTGAATTCCCTGCAAATGTCCTCCTCCAGACACTTACACCATCCTGTAAAACCACCCAAGGCCGCTTTCACCACCAACACACTCACATTAGCCATTTCCTCCTTCAGATGCTTCTCACATCTTTTCCCTTCTACAGTTTGTCATCCCTATAACTCAGCTTGGGTCTCAGTCTCTGGTGCCTAAACTATTTGAAGGCCCTACCACTGGGCTCACTGCCTCAATTCCTCCCCGCTCTGGTCCATGTACCAGCCAGCATGCCCTTAGCAAGCAGAGTTTTGATCAGTGTGTTCCCTCTGTGAACACCACTCATGGCTCTTTTCCACCTGCAGGGTGAAATGCCAGCTCCACAGCTTGGTGTTCAAGGCCTCCTGTGGCCTGGCTCTGTGACCTGGCTCCTTCCTGCTGGTCTCTCCTCTCTCTCTCTTTCTCTCTCTCTTTCTCTCTGTCTGTCTCCAGGGTTATCACTGGGGCTTGGTGCCTGCATTACAAAGCCACTGCTCCTGTAGCTATTTTTTTTCTTCAATTTTTTGGATAGGACATAGAGAAATTGAGAGGGGAGGGGAAGAAAGAAACGGAGAAAGAAAAATAGACACCTGCAGACCTGCTTCACTACTTGTGAAGCGACCCCCCCTGCAGGTGGGGAGCCAGGGGCTTGAACTGAGATCCTTGTACGGATCCTTGCACTTCACCTGGTGTGCTCTGGTCTGGCCTTCCTGCTACCTGCTGCCCCCACTCCTGCTGGTCTCTTCATCCCACATCCTGTCTCACCCTTCCAAGCATCTTACACACCAACCTCTTTATGCTGCTGTCCATCTTTAAACATTTCAAACACTTTCTTTTATTTGATAGGACAGAGGAAAACTGAGATAGGAGAGGTAAATAGGAGAAGAGAGAGAGAGAGAGAGAGAGAGAGAGAGAGATCTGCAGCACTGCTTCATCACTTATGAAACTTCGCCCCCGTAGGTAAGGACGTAGGGTTTGAACCTGGATCCTTGCATATGGTACCAGGTGTACTGCTGCTTGGCCCCATTTTGTACACTTTTCTGTTTTGCTTTTGTTTATTTGTTTCCTTCCTTTGCCTCCTCTACTTCCTAAAAGCCTGTGCCACCATAAGCCAGAGATGTGCAGTGCTCTGGTGGGGAAAAAAAGATTAAAAATTAATAAATAAAAGCCCATCCAGATTCGATGCAAATGCGGCCCTTCCTGTAAATACTCTGCTCTGAGGGTCAGAACTCCTCCCATCTTCCTGTAGGTTCTAGTACCGCCAACTTGTCTCCTAAATTACAGAGAGCTAAATTACGTGCCCCTGAGAGCAGAAACTTAGTCTGGGCTTCCCTGAGCTCATAGCACAGTGCCTGGGTGGCAGCCCCTGCCCCAGTTATAGCTGGCTGCACGAGTAATTACACCTCCATTTCCATAGCTCAGGAGTCTAATTGCACCTGCTGTATGTTGGCTCACACAAGGGAAGAAGGAGTAAACTGGGGTAGCAGGTGAGAACACTTCCTGGTTGTTTTTTTTTAAGATTTTATTTATTTCATATGAGATAGAATTAGAGACCTTTATTTCATAAGAAAAAGGAAAGAGAGCGAGAAGTCAGAGCCTCACTCTGGTACATGTGACACTGAAGGTCAAACTGGGAGCTTCAGAGAAGTCCTGCACTCTACCATTTGTATGATTTCTCCAGCCACTCTCCTGCCTCTTAGCTCAGTGAGCGCTTTTCTCTTTATCTCCATCCACACACTGGATGGCAGGGGGCCCTGGAAGGCCTCAAGTGAACTGTGGAGCAGTCCCGGATGGCTGTTGTATCTTTCCCCAGTTCTGCATTCGGAATGTTGTCCATAAAGAGTGCTGCTGCTCATCTCCAGTGTCACCCTTCCAAGGGAGAGACCTCACGGCTAAGAGTCGTGCTGGCTAGCTTTGGTTGGTTAAATGGCCTGCACAGCAAGAAAGGGAAAACACAGGGTGAAACTTGGACTAGGTGTGGCCTGTTGCAGCAAAGCCAAAGATGGGTGTGTGTGGTGGTGGGGGGGGGGTTAAGAGAGAATTGGGGATGTGGTCACAATGGTAGAGGAGATCTTAAGTTATGGGAGTGGTGTGCAAATAGAGATAAGACACTATCCTTGTGACAGCTGTCCTATAAATCATAATGCAATGATTAAAAAAAAATCTACCTAGGTAAAGGAACACTTTGTAACTAGTCAATACACTCATTGTCTGGCCTCTGGAGAAGTGAGTGAAGTGGCCACTTATTAGAGAACCTCTAGGGAAGAAGAATACTCAGCCTGTCCCGGGGTGAACCCCTTGACTTTGGGGGGAGACAGCCATTCTAACCAGGAACACGTGGTCTGATTATATCCTTATTAACAGCAAGAAGAGAGCCGCAGGTTGCCTTCTGTATAAGTGCTGTGGGGGAGTCTGTGGTGATAAAGCTCAACCAGGTCAGGGGTGTCAGGGGTAAAGGGCACCTGAGGAAAACTTCCTGAAGAAGTGAGTGTGCTTACAGGCCCCAGGTTCAATCCCTGGCATCACCATACACCAGAACTAAGCAGTTTTCTGGTCTCAGTCTCTCTCTCTCTCTCTCAAAATGAATATATTTTTAAATGTAGTAAGAATGGAGCCTTGTTTAAAGGGCACAATATATTTTTTTAAGAGACTAAGATGCAGGGTTGTCTTCAGATTTTTTTTTTCCACAATGTAGTCTAAAGTCCAAGAAGGAGAAGAAGGAAAAGAGACATATATCATCACCTACTATGTGCCAGGTACACAACCAAGTCGTATTGCAGGTGGGATGCCTGAGGTCTGTGTCTTTTCCCTCTGGAGCAGGAAGACCCTCCATCAGACTGAGTGTCCCTTTCACTGTACACCCTCAGGCCCAGCCCGGAGCTCTTCTGCAGTATCAGCTGTGGTTCTCAGCTTCCCCCAGCTCCTCCGGCCACCTCCTTCCCCATAGAGTGCTCCCAAAAAGCTAGAGAACCTAGAGCACTTGAGACATAGGATGGTGGAGAGGTAAAATAATTCAAGTAGGATGGACTCTTAATTATGCCCAAGATGGTCTAACTAGTGTTTGTGGAAGGGAAAGAAAGAACTGTGCTGAAGGGAAATTCTGAGGCTTCCCTCCGGTCCTTGGCTTTCCTGTGTGACAAACAGAAGGTGCTGGGTTAAAGAATCTCTAAGGTTCTTCTAGTCTTAGGCTCAGGGCTATCCAGAATCCAGAGAAAGGACAGAGGGTGATGATAGTTAAGGAAGGCAGGTTTGTTCTACCAGTATCTCTGCAGCACCTGCTGGGAACCACCATCAATGCTCTGTGCAGCAGAGAGAGTACTGTGGAGCAGACCTAGCCTTCACTGACTTTGCAGTCCAGTGGAAAGGACGGGCAGGTGGACACATACTTAAAGTAAATGAACCTTGGTGCTGGGATATTAGCTGGGGTCTGAATTAGTGGGGAAGCTGCAAGTAACAGAAGCCTTTCCCCTCTTTCCTCTCACCCTCAGTACCCGTCTCCCTTTCTCCCTCAGCGCAGTCTCTGTCGCCATGGAGACCACCAATGGGACTGTGACCTGGTATGAGAGTCTGCAGGCAGTGCTGAAGGCCCTCAATGTCACTCTGCACAGCAACTTGCTCTGTCGGCCAGGGGTGGGGCCAGAGTCAGACGAGCTGAGCAAGAAGCTACAGGCCAGCCAACTCGGCCGCGATGACAACTCCTACATGTACATTCTTTTTGTCATGTTCCTCTTCGCTGTCACTGTGGGCAGCCTCATCCTAGGGTACACCCGCTCCCGTAAGGTGGATAAGCGCAGCGACCCCTATCACGTGTACATCAAGAACCGAGTGTCTATGATCTGAGTGTTGTGCTATGGGGCCTCTGGGATTCAGCAAGGAGCCACACGGAGCCACAGTGTCCCTCTCTGTGACCTCGGCCAGAAACAGTGCTAAGGAAGGTCATGGCAGGAGGAAAGGGACCTTGTGGATAAGAACTCTCTTTCCAGACAACATAATTGTTAGACATTAATTTTCCAACCAAAAGAGATGTTATTAGTGAAGGCCTCATGAACAAATCCACAGAAGCAGCAAAATATCACGACCAAAGACTGATCCAGGGCCTGTAGTATTGGGTTTGGGGGTGGTGGGAGGGAGAATAGGAAGTAGTAGCAGAGGGAAATGGAACGGGGACATTTCACATTTGTTTGATTTGTTGTCTTTAGTGACTATGAGAGGCAGTGATGACTATTCCATATGAAAGAGGAATCTGACGAATGCTACTTACTTATATTTACTCGCTTTATATCATTTAACTCATTCAGTATTTTTGATTTTATCCCCCTGCAAGGGGAGTTAGACTAGTACCATTCTGCCCACACAGATCACGGCTGGAACCCAGAAACTCTGGTTTCCCTGCCTGGTGCCTTTTGAAGCTTTGTGTCTCATGAGAATGGATCCAAGCCTAGCAAACACTTAAGACACTGTGTGTGTGTTGGGGAAGGGGGAGGGGCTTCCTAAGAAGATTAATATAGGCCTGGTAAACTAGCTCACTGGGATAATGGTCTGCTTTATCATGCTCGAGCTTGGCCCCCAGCACACTAAAGAAAGCTTTGGAACTGTGATCTCTTTTTGCACTCTCTGCCTTGATGTCTCTATCTTTAAAAAAAATTAATTAAAAATATCTGACTTTGGTAAATATCACGAGAACATGTGACCAGGTCAATACATCGTCCAGGCCCCTCTTGAGACGTGAAGAAGGAGCCAGGCAAGTGCGGGACGTTGGGTGTTGCGTCTCTTGAGCCCCATGGCTGTTGGCCCCTTCAGCCGTGTCACAGCCCTTCCCAGCCACATCTCCCTGTGGAGGGTTGGCCTGTGAGAAATTGATACCAAGCGGAACTCTGCTTGAGGATTACTATGACACACACCTAGAGGGTGATCGGGAAGCAGAGTGCAAATGAGGTCCTTGGTTCTGTGGAAAGGGAACCAGCCCTGATTCTATCACTCATGTGGCGCAAGACACTGCTGACTCTGCTCTGATACTTTTCCCTCTTCAGCTTAACAAAGAAGTCGACCATGATCACCTCTAAGGGCTCGATGACCAGTTCTGACCATCAAGTGCGACATTAGATTGAACCGTATAAAATTGCTGTGTCCTGTAGGGCGAAATATCAATAACTGAAGATCAGTAGTTCCATATGGTTCTATCTAACACATGTAAGGCGGACGGAGGGTGGATCCGTTACAAGCTGCAAATCCCACTCTTCTGTTTGATTTCTACTTTATGCCCCCTGCCCACTCCCCACTCTCTGGGCCACAAGACCCCATAGAAATATATTTGTGAGGAAGCATAACTGGAAGAATATTTTGATAGAAGTTATGTCTGAGGGAGTCGGGCTGTAGCGCAGCGGGTTAAGTGCAGGTGGCGCAAAGCACAAGGACCGGCATAAGGATCCCGGTTCGAGCCCCGGCTCCCCACCTGCAGTGGAGTCGCTTCACAGGCAGTGAAGCAGGTCTGCAGATGTCTATCTTTCTCTCCCCCTCTCTATCTTCCCCTCCTCTCTCCATTTCTCTCTGTCCTATCCAACAACGACAACAACAATAATAACCACAACAATAAAACAACAAGGGCAACAAAAGGGAATAAATAAATAAAATAAATATTTAAAAAAAAAGAAGTTATGTCTGAGTAGGACTATGGGTGATGTTCCCTTCCTACTTAAAAAAAAATGTATATGATGCCGACCAGACTTCCCTGGACAGACACCCCACCAATATGTCCTGCAGCTCCGCTTCCCCAGAGCCCCACCCTACTAGGGAAAGAGAGAGGCAGACTGGGAGTATGGATCGACCTGTCAACGCCCATGTTCAGCAGGGAATCAATTACAGAGGCCAGACCTTCAACCTTCTGCAACCCACAATGACCTTGGGTCCATACTCCCAGAGGGTCAAAGAATAGGAAAGCTATGAGGGGAGGGGATGGGATATGGAGATCTGGTGGTGGGAATTGTGTGGAGTTGTACCCCTCCTATCCTACAGTTTCGTTAATGTCTCCCTTTTAAAATAAATAAATAAATGCTGGGCAGTAGTGAAGCAGGTTAAGCGCATGTGGCACAAAGTGCAAGGAACTGTGGTGTAAGGATCCCGGATCAAGCCCCTGGCTCCCCACCTGCAGGGGAGTCGCTTCACAGGTGAGGCAGATCTGCAGGTGTCTATCTTTCTCTCCCCCCCTCTGTCCTCCACTCCTCTCTCCAATTCTCTCTGTCCTATCTAACAACAACAACATCAATAATAACAACTACTACTACAACATTAAACAACAAGAGCAACAAAAGAGAAAATAAATTTTAAAAAATGTATGTACAAATAAATCATGTAATGTTTGATTTGGGTGTTCACGAGTACATTACTTGTACAATAAACATTTGGAGAACCCACTTAACCTTTGAAAACTAAACATGTACATGTTTCTGGAATGAAAAGAGGGTCACAGAATTCATTTCATCACATGAACAGTTATTTTAACTTCCTGCAAATCTGTATCAAGTCCCATGGATGCTCTAGTCTTTCTTCCTCTCTACAGGGAGAAAGAGAAGAACCTTCTTTAAAAGGTGTGATATATGGAAAGACAACAGACTTAAATTTCCACAGCCAGATGTGGGGCCCTTGCTCTACCCGGGGGCCTTGCTCTCATGGGGGGGCTTGCTTTCCCCAGGGGCCCCTTGTGGTCCCAGGGGCTGCTGCCTTTACTACCCTCTATTGGAATTAGCAGGAAAACCTGAGGCCAGAAGCCAACTAGATTAGGGACTGGGCCTACGACACCCTTCAGTGGGATTTGAAGGAAAGAAAAACCTGTGGCCAAATGCCAAAATGGTGATCCCCTAAGTGGTAGAGAGTTGGCCTAGCAAGCTCAAGCTCCACAAGTCCAAAAACCTTGCAGGTCAAGGAGTAAAGACTGAAGGATGCCTGCATCCACCTAAGAGCCCCCAGACTTCCAGGCTGTCTAGGCTGACTTCCCCACTCGAGAGGGTCTTCTGAGGAGGCAGCTGCTTCTGATGGAGAGGTCACCTGGGAGGGTCCCAGGGGCAGGCTGCTGCTGGTCCACAGTGAGCCACAGTGAGCCACAGGAGGCAGGTGCAACAACTGTACTTATGCTCCCATGTCTTGCTAATCTCTAACTCAAAGTTTGGATCCTCAGATGCATTCACATCTTGACAGTACCTCCACTGCAGGAAGCCAGCAACCCATCTAGATGACAGAATCCCTGGGACTCATTGGCTCAAGGAAGTGCCACCCACCACCACCATACCAAGCACATGGCTCTAAGCTGGATCAGCTCCGCAGTTCTACTCTTACCCCTCATGCTGCCAGCTTCCACCTTTGCTCCCCTCTCCCTGTGAGCAACTGGGGAGCCTCTGTGTCTTCACTCTCTGGTGGAGGCGAAGTCAAGTCTGACAAAGTCCGGGCAGGCTGGGACTGCCTGCAAAGCAGGAAGTCCTGGACCAAACTGAAGCTATTCATCTTCTTTGTTTTCAATTACATTGGTAGTTTGCGGAGTTATTGGCTATATTGGAAGTACACAAGTATTACCTGGCAACAATAAAAAGACATCCCCAGGGGAAGTACATAGTGACAACAATTATGGCAGTGAGTGTAACAAGACTCAAAATGGCCTAGGAGCAGAAGCAGCTGCACTCATTAAAAGGCTTTCAGAAAAAGAGCTATTTGTCACCACTACAGCTCCTCAATTAGTTGGACTCAGACCTAACACCAGAACTCTGGGTGGCTTATCGAATGAGTGGCAGACTGTGGTTTACACCAAAATATAAAAGGCCCTATAGCTTACCCCCACTCACAGACCCCCTGCTTCCACTTACAGGTATCTATGATAAATATAGAGGTTGTGTAGTTAAGTAGTTAATGTTAATGTTAAATGAGTACAAGTTAGTAAACTTTGATTTGGATAAAAGTTAGTAAACCCTCATAGATGCAAAGATTAGCCAGAAGAGAGCCTCCATGGTGTGTGCTTACTTTACAATAGAAGATTTCTTTAGGTAGACAGTTTACTAGATATTACAAAAGACTTGATTGAATGATCTAGTTAGACCCATCCAAGAATGGGTTAAGAAGAAAGACTTTTAGGGACCCGGGCAGTAGCGCAGCAGGTTAAGCACATGTGGCGCAAAGTGAAAGGACTGGCATAATGTAAGGATCCCGGTTCAAGCCCCCGGTTCCCCACCTGTAGGGTAGTCGCTTCACAGATGATGAAGCAGGTCTGCAGGTGTCTATCTTTCTCTCCCCCTCTGTCTTCCCCTCTTCTCTACATTTCTCTCTGGCCTATCCAACAACGACGACATCAATAACAACAACAATAATAACTACAACAACAATGAAAAACAACAAGGGCAACAAAAGGGAAAATAAATAAATATTTAGGGGGTTGGGCAGTGGCGCAGTGGGTTAAGCGCATGTGGTGCAAAGCGCAAGGACCGGCATAAGAATCCCGGTTCGAGCCCCCGGTTCCCCACCTGCAGGGAAGTCGCTTCACAGGCGGTGAAGCAGGTCTGCAGGTGTCTATCTTTCTTTCCCCCTCTCTGTCTTCCCCTCCTCGCTCCATTTCTCTCTGTCCTATCCAACAACGAACAACATCAACAATGGCAATAATAATGCCCACAACGAGGCTACAACAACAAGGGCAACAAAAGGGGGAAAAATGGCCTCCAGGAGCGGTGGATTCATGGTGCAGGCACCGAGCCCAGCAATAACCCTGGAGGAAAATAAATAAATAAATATTTTTTAAAAATTAAAAAAAGAAGAAAGACTAGTAGATTGAGTTCCAGAAAAGATGTGCTAAGCCAACACGGACGGCCGAAACAAAAGGAGTGATGTTTGAAGTCATTTTGGCCACACCAAGGCCACACAGATGGTCAAAACGTAGGGAGGCGGGGGCAGGCTGTCTCAGACCAAGGGAACTTTCAAGGAGAACACGCCTAAAATGATAATAATGTCTGGAGTTATTTTCGATGTTAATAAAAAAATAATCTTGCATGATGTCAACTGTATCTAGGTGAAAAGTGTGTAAGAATAAAGCCCTGCAGAGAGAAAGCAGAGGTGCCTCTCTCCTGCATTTGAAGCAGCTGACGTGTCTCTCACTTCATACTCGCTGACTCCCCTTTTCTTTCAGGTTACCCTAATTACCTGCTGAGGTTGGTCCTCGGCAACTCTCTCTGGTAAGTTGGATAATACAAACCTCCTAAATTCTGCTCAACACCACTGACGGCGGCGGGGTGGGGTGGGGGTGGGGGTGAGGGGTGGATTTTAAAAAGTTCACTGTTAGTGGGAAAATAGTGCAGGCACAGAGTCCCAGAAAAGTGGTCTGGTCTCCAAAGTCAGAAAAGTAAAAGGACTTTTTTTTTTTTTCTTGCCTCCAGGGTCATTGCTGGGGCTCAGTGTCTGCACTACAAATCCACTGCTCCTGGAGGATATTTTTTCCACTTCGTTGCCCTTGTTGTTACTACTGTTGTTATTATTACTGTTGTTGTTGTTGTTAGGACAGAGAGAAATTGAGAGAGGAGGAGAAGACGGGGAGAGTAGACATCTGCAGACCTGCTTCACCACCTGTGAAGCGACTCCCCTGCAGGTGGGGAGCTGGGGGCTCGAACCGGGATCCTTAAGCAAGTCCTTGCGCTTTGCACCATGTGCGCTTAAACCACTGCACTACCGCCCCGCCCCCATAAAAAGAATGTTATGCCTGAGGCTCCAAAGTGCAATGTTCAATCCTCCACACTACCAAAAGCCAGCTGGCTTATCAGTTCTCTGGTTAATAAAAGCAGAGAGAGAAAAGTCTTTCTTAGAATGAGGTGCTCTCCACCTCTCTGAGTTAAAGTATGTTCATTGTGGAAATTAAAGAATAGTGTATATGCAGTTACTTTTTAGACTTATTAAAGGCACCTTCCATTATAAGAGCAGATGATCTTGGTCTATGAGAGGAAAAAGGAGTTATCAGCCAAAGCAAGGCCTCAGAACAGCTCCCCCCAGGGTAGAGAGCATAGTGGTTATGCAAAATGTTTATATGCCTCAGGCTCTGAAGTCCCAGATCCAATCCCTCCATACCACCACAAGTCAGAACAGAACAGTGTCCTAGTAGGGAAAAAATAATAATAAAGAACAGCACCCCATGCCTCTCGGACCCAGGGACTCACTCTCTCTCTGTCTCTCTCCCTCTCCTTTTCAACTTCCCTCTGCTCTATCAATAAAATAAATAACATTTTTTAAAGTATCCACTTAACTCTAAGATATTTTGATGATTATGATGGTTATCATAGATGGAGGGGTGGTTGGTGCAGGCTACAATAACTGTAAGCTATTATTAATTTACTAGTAAAATTTAAAAACCACAAATTATCAAAGGGTACAGGTAGCAAAATGCATGTGACTACAAGGTATACATAGCCATGAATACAAATGTAAGTATACAAAATACCAACAGAAAAGGTGCTTTCCCAGTGCCAGCTCTGGTGCTCTGTGCTCTGGCATGACACAAAACATGCCACAGAGGAAGTATTTGTCATGAGCCTCTACAGACGAGGAAGGGGGGGGGGAGGGCAGGACAGAGGACTTTACTGTGGTAACCTGTTTATAAGCATGTGAGCCAGGATTTGAACTTGGACACCTACAGTCTTCACCACTGTGTCCTCTCTCGTTTGCTACACACTGAAGACTTTGCCCCCAGCAGCCACTGCATCATCTCTTGCCCACTGTCTGTGAGTGGAAGGGACTCAGAGCCCAGCCCTCTAAGTAACCTGGATCAGCCCTGTTGTCTCCTTGCCAGGCACCCACCTGCTTCTACACCTGCAAGGACACAGCCCTGAATATCAGAGAAGATAACCTCTTCACCAGCAAAACCACTTGCTACAGGAAACCCCACTCACAGAGTCTGCCTGCACTGCATGTCAGCACATGGGACTAACTAACCTCTGCCCTTTGTGAGACACAGAAAAATGAAACCCACTTCCCCCAACAGTCCTCCACGCATTCTGGAAATAACTGTGCTGTCTTCAGATATGCCATCCCTCCTCCCCTAGCCCTCACACAAACGCAAACCAAGAGACTCATTTTCCTGTTCAGACCCTCAGTCAGACTCAACTGGAATCCAGACCACAGAGCAAACGCTCTGCTGTCTACGCACTCAGGGGAACAAGGAGCTGGGACTCCAAGAGAGACACTGACACACACACACACACACACACACACACACACACACACACACACAACCTATTACAAGGTGGGGATTACAGACTCTGTGAGAATACCTGGAGGGTGTGTTCAGACTCGGAGGAGAGCTCTTCCAGCTGGTCTAGAAATGAGGGTGTCCTTTGCTCTGCTCTTGAAGAAGGGTCTTGACCGTTTTCTGTTGCAAAGAGCCAGGGTCTGGAGGCCCTGGGTGAGTAATGGTGAGTTTGTGGGCTGCACTAAGTCTGCGACGATAGTTCTCTCTCTCTCTCTCTCTCTCTCCCCCAGTCTATGAAGTAGAATGAACCACACCTGCCTAGACTCTGCCTGGGGGAGGGGTCCATGAGATCAGGTGCAAAGGTTTTCATATAAGAATATGAAGAGGTGAAGAAAACATTCCCAGCAGATTGAGCAATTCGTCAGCCATATTTTCCGTTTTGGAGATGACTCTGGCATGTCCCAGTTTGGAGAGAGCTGGGGGAGGGATTAGAAGACGTGTGTTTGGGGTACAGTCCCACGGAGGGGCCTCCTGAGAGGACAAGACACTTAGGACAAGTCAGAGAGTTTTGCCTGCAGCTGGGGGCTGGTGAACTGATTGTCCAACAGGCAGCCCCTCCGATTGCTCATTATTCCCATCACCTGTGGAAGCAGAGCTGCCCCGTGCAGGCTTAAGGACGTGAGGGGTGCAAGGTGGGCAGGGCCATGCAGACACCCTCTGCCAGGAGTCCTGCTGCACAGTGCACGGCACCTGCCCCCACATGGGGCACTAACAGGGCTCCCTCTGAGTCAGGGCTCTCAGTCAGGTAAGAGAACAAGACAAAGCCAATTCAGTTTGAGCGGACACTCCATCAGTCTCCTTCCCTACAATCTCTGAAGCCCCTGAAGCTCCTACAATGCTATAAGCCTTCACCTCATCACAGAAATTTATATATATATATATATATATGAATAAAATATATATATATGAATAAAATATATATATATGAATAAAATGAAATCCAGAGCCTAAAGGCAATGAGGTGTGATGAGACTGGGCCAGAGTTGAAGGGCCAGGCAAGTGAAACACATTCTCACAACCAGGCTGTGGGATGATTCAGACTGTGATCAGAAATCAGGATCAGATTATAAGCAGTCACCCTGGCAGGAAAATAAGTTATAGGCAGCAAATCCTGCCCTAAAGCCCCTCACCCAAATGATGCCAGTTTAGTCACTTTCACCATTTAAAAAACATGACACATTGAAGCCAAGCAGTGGCAGACCTGGCTGAGAACACACGTTACTGTGCACGAGGACCCAGGCTCAAGCCCCAGTCCCCACCTGCAGGGGGAAAGCTTTGTGAGTGGTGAAGCAGGGCTGCAGGTGTCTGTCTCTCTCCCTCTCTGTCTCCTCCTGCCCTCTCAATTTCTCTTTTTGTCTATCCAATAATAAATAAAGATTAAAAAAATGAAGGGTTCCTTTGTCCCCACAACCTCTCCAGCATTTGTTGTTGCTGTCATTTGTGATGTATGCCATTCTCACAGGGGTGAGGTGGTATCTCAATGTTGTCTTTAAAAAAAAAAAAAAAGAAAGATTTTATTTATTGATTCATGAGAAATGATAGGAGAGAAAGATAAATAACCAGACATCACTCTGGTACGAGTGCTGCTGGGGATTGAACTCAGTACCTCATACTTGAGAGTCTAATGCCTTATTCACTGTGCCACCTCCTGGACCATTCAATGTTGTTTTTATTTGCATTTCTCTGACAATCAGTGACCTGGAGCAATTTTTCATGTGTTTGTTAGCCTTTTGGATCTCTTCTGTAGTGAATATTCTGTTCATATCCTCTGTCCATTTTTGGATGGGGTCATTTTTTTTTCTAAGTTGCTAAGTGTGGTGAGCTCTTTATACATTTTGGTCATTAGTTTCTTGTCTGATGTGTGGCATGTGAAGATCCCCCATTCTGTGAGGGATCTCTTTGTGTGATGGTTTCTTTGGTTGTACAGAAGCTTTTCAATTTGATGTAGCACTGCTGGTGGGAATGTAAACTGGTCCAGCCTCTGTGGAGAACAGTGTGGAGGACCCTCACAAGGCTAGACATGGACCTTCCATATGACCAAGTAATTCCTCTCCTAGGGACAGACCTCAAGGACACCATAACACCCAACCAAAAAGATATATGTATACCTATGTTCATAGCAGCACAATTCATAATAGCTAAAATCTGAAAGCAAACCAGGTGCCCAACAACAGATGAATGGCTGAGAAAGCTGTGGTATATTTACACAATGGAATACTACACAACTATTAAGAACAATGAATCCACCTTCTCTGACCCATCTTGGATGGAGCTAGAAGGAATTATGTTAAGTGAACTAAGTCAGAAAGACAAAGATGAGTATGGGATGATCCCACTCATAAACAGAAGTTGAGAAAGAAGAACAGAAAGGGAAACTCAAAGCAGGATTTGACTGAGTTTGGAGTAGGGCACCAAAGTAAAAATCTCTGGGTGGAGGGTGAGAGTAGAAGTTCAGCTTCACGGGGTGGGGGGGAATTGGACACAGTCCTTTGGTGGTGGGTAGGGTATTGATGTACACCCCTATTAACTTATAGTCTCATAAATCACTATTTAATTAATATGAGAGGGAGAAAACTGACTGAATGTCTCAAACTTTTTAATGCACAGACCATAGGCTGAGTATATGTTCCTTCAATCTAAGCACTTAAAACTTCAAACATGTAACCAGACTGAATTTTAACAGTGGTCTCCAATTGTTAATACATTTCTAAGAATGACTTGTTCTTTGAAATGTTGACTTTTCTAAAAGCTTAGACCAAGGAGAAAAGAAGAAATTGGAGGTGTTACTTTGTAAGACACGGCTATATATAAATAATGTCAAAGGACATAAATTATGGTAATGTCGTGTATGATACAGCAAATCTTAACAATGAGATCTTCAAAGTTAACCCAATTGCCACATAATTTGATTATAGCAGTAACTATCTATTGCCTTCTTAAACCCTAAAACAGCCAGAACCTCCTGCTTCCTCTATAAGGCCCTTATTTCCCCCAGTCCTGGAACCTCTAGGGTGGAGCTCACTTTCCTGCAGGCTTCTCTCAATTCATACCAAATGATAGTGCATCTGCTGATCCCAATACAACACGTATCACCTCGGCATGCTTCACTTCGGACTGTGTCCAAAGACATCAGACGTGGAATGTCAACTCTTCAGTCTCATTACTCAGGTGAGAGCTTTCCTTTCTCAAAGGACTCTCTAATTCCACTCCAGGTGGTTCACTTCCTGACAAAGCCCCAAAAACCTCGATATAGACCAGGTCCCATGAGGTAGGGCAGATGTACAAATGTATCCATAAATTAGGGGAAAATATATACCTGAAAGCAAAAGTGCACAATAGTCTGCAGTGAGTCAATAAATGAAGCAAGCAAGTAGAAAAGACCTAAAAAGACACCATGAAGTCCCTCATGAAATAGTTTCTACTTAGACCTAGAGACTCTCCTCACCTACTTCCTATTATCCTTTCCTCAGTCATTCCAAAGCTAACTTTATCAGAGTAAGGACTACAAAAGCTGAATAAAGGCAAGAGACTGACATACTTTAATGATGACTCTTTAGTCACTATCAGGCCACCCCATCATCTGAGTCCCTAGTCAGGGAATCCTGAGATTCCCACACAGATATAATGGGCCTAAACCTGGAATAGATCCCTCTCTCCATTGTCAGTGGTCATCTCCATCAGGAACAACACAATAGACCCCTCTGTGGGCCCCCATAGGACCTTGCCCTCAATGTGGATCAACAACGGAAGGAAATGTTCCATCCTACGAAGGGAGGCTTGATAACATACTCTATCTACTACCTGAGGAAGATGGGTCCCGAAATTGGGGCAGCTTGGAACGTTTCTACTCATGACCACAGAATATGAGCTCAGATCTACAGGGATGCAGAGTTTACACAGGCTCCTAAACTAAATATGGGCCCCAGACCAAATCGATGGGGTCTACAGTCAACAATATGTATATGCCTTTCCCATATTTGGGAGCTATCTCTTCCCTGATCCAGATTTCTAGCCCTTTTCCCAACCATGACATCATCTCCCCAGACAATCACTTGAGTCCACCTGCATATCAGAGGTCAGGCTCAGGAAAAAACTAATATAGTCATGGGCCCTTTGGAATATGACTAAAATAGGCCTACTAGCTATCTTCAAAATGGAGACCCCAAATATTCATCTGCAATATTCCAGCCTTTAGGTTCATAATTAATCAACAACTTGTTTGGCTTTATATGTTAACTCTTTTTTCAGCCACCAGGTTCCAGATGCTACCATGATGCCAACTGGAGTTCCCTGGGTAGAAGACCCCATCCATATGTCCTGGAACTCTACATCCCTAGGGACCCACCCTAGTAGGAAAAGAGAGAGACAGCCTGGGAGTATGGATCGACCTGTCAATACCCATGTTCAGCGGGGAAGCAATTACAGAAGCCAGACCTTCCACCTTCTGCACTCCATAATGATTCTGGGTCCATACTCCCAGAGGGATAAAGAATACAGAAGCTGTCAGGGAGGGGATGGGATATGGAGTTCTGATGGTGGGAACTGTGTGGAGTTGTACCCCTCTTACCCTATGGTTTTGTCAGTGTTTCCTTTTTATAAATAAAAAAATTTAAAAGATAAAAAATGAATGAAATAGACAGGACATACAGATCTGAACTGAAACAATCATGCGAACACCCGGCTAAGTGTGTCGTAGCTCTAGCTAAGAAACTGCAGGGAGCCTGGACAAAGATTAGTCTGTGTTCTCTAGAGGGGAATCTGGAAGGTGTTGGGCTTTCCATGCTTAACCGCTCAATCAACTCCAAAGGGCCTGTACATCCTCCGCTCACAGGAAGTGAAATCTGGGCTCCTCTTCTAGGGCTGTCTTACTACACCACTTATCCTCAAAGATGGGCATGCCTGCCCCATCAAGTTGAGTTGGCGGGCACAGTATTTGGATGGGTGTTGCTAGCACCAAGTGGGCAAAGGCCAGAGGTGCTGCTTAGCCTGCTGCAGTGAACAGGGCAGCCCCCACTACCCTAGTCAGGGAGTCCTGAGATTCCCAAACAGACATGATGGGTGTAGACCTCAAATAAATCCCTCTTTCTATTGTTGCTGGTCATCTCTATCAGGAACAACAAAACAGACCCCTTTGTGGGCCCCCCATAGGACCTTTCCCATAATTTGGATCAACAACGGTAGAGAATGTTCCATCCTCTGAAGGGAGGCTGGACAACATACTCTATGCTATACCATACCATAGAGTATGGACAACATACTCTATGCTACTGATTAGTCAACAATAGAAAGAGGGATTTATTCGAGGTCTACACCCATCATGTCTGTTTGGGAATCTCAGGACTCCCCGACTAGGGTCTCAGCTGATGGGGTGGCCTGATATTGATTAAAGAGTCATCATTAAAGTATCCCAGTATGGTTCCATAGCCCCCATGTCCACTTGGTCGATTCCAAATTATATTCCTCCATGAGGATAATTTCTGGAACCATCCGTTCCACCCCGGTTCCATGGCTGCCAGTTCTTAGCAACATTGCCCCGCCAGATATTCATCAGGATGCGGCATCATCTAAGTTCATTTCCCACATCTACGCTCAACCGGACCTGCCAATATACGCGGATATCTTCGCCCACCCTGTCCAACGCTTGACATCTCGTCACCCAATCTGGTCTCCTATGCCTACACTGAACTTCTCTGTTCCAGACGCTTGGAAACAGAGTTGGCAGTCAGCTGAGGTAAAGAACAAACACCTCATCACAGACCCCTGCAAGCGTCAACCCGGCTTTGACCTAGCACATTATGATTGGGCCCTCCTCAATCGCTATCGAACAGGCCATGGCCGGTGCGCCGATATGTTCCATCGCTGGGGAGCCAGAGATGACCCGAACTGCCCCTGCGGCTACAGACAGACTATGACCCACATAGTCAACAACTGCCACCTCTCCAGATTCAAAGGAGGTCTTGAAACTTTACATCAGGCTCAACCTGACGCTGTTGACTGGCTACGGAAGAAGGGCAAACGCTAGAAGAAGCTCCCGGGTGATTTGGTATTACACTGTTCTGAGAGACAAGAATCCACTGGAGCAGTGGATCGACTACTTCCCCCAACTCGTCAAAAGTATGTGGCACCATTTCCTTCTGCTAGAAATTCTGACTTCTGGGAGTCGGGCGGTGGCACAGTGGGTGAAGCGCACGTGGCGCAAAGCGCAGGGACCGGCGTAAGGATCCCGGTTCGAGCCCCCGGCTCCCCACCTGCAGGGGAGTCGCTTCACGGGCGGTGAAGCAGGTCTGCAGGTGTCTATCTTTCTCTCCCCTCTCTCTCTGTCTTCCCCTCCTCTCTCCATTTCTCTCTGTCCTATCCAACAACAAAGCAACGTCAACAATGGCAATAATAACCGCAACGAGGCTGCAACAACTAGGGCAACAAAAAGGAGAAAAAATGGCCTCCAGGAGCGGTGGATTCATGGTGCAGGCACCGAGCCCAGCAATAACCCTGGAGGAAAAAATAAAATAAAATAAAAAAAGAAATTCTGACTTCTAACAAGGACTTCTTACTCACTTACTGTAATGTGACAGACAAACACAGAAAGAAGCACAGACTCGCCAGACCTCTGCTCTCTGGCTTACGATGATGCTCAGGATTAGATTTTTTTTTTCTTTTGCAGAACCATCATGATGTCTTCCAGGCCTCCTTCATATAGATTTTAAAGAGGTTTCTTTTCTCATGTGTTATTTTTTCCCCATATCTAAGTATTCAGTGAGCCTTTGTCATTTACAGTATAATTTATTCCCTTTTTTACATAAGATCTACCGTTCTCTGTTGATTCCAGTGAAAACTTTACTTTTTGATAAATATAAGAACAGGCCCTTCTACACCAACGGATAGGAATACGCCACTCAGACAGAAGGTAGCAAGTGTATGGTTACAATAAAATACTGTATTCTTTTTGGTGGCATTAACCATAACCTTACAATTAACAGAACTTTTTCTCTTTTATCAGCACTGAAACTGTTGGGCTTTCATAGAAACGGAATCTTTAAGCATCATCTGTTCTGGATGCAGAAAACGACATTCACAGACACTGGAAAAGACACACTTATACCTTCGTCACTGGCCAGCTCTACTCTATGATAGATGTGGCTTAAATCCCTCGGGAGGTTGACCGGATACTGGGTGACAAGGACACAGAGGTTGCCATCATGCTGGGCCAAAGTGAGCAGAGTGAAGGGAGCAAGACCAGGGCAGCATGAATAGAAATTCCTGGAGACCACCCTCCTGAAGAGAGGGGCTGTGCTGGGGGCATGGAGCATGAAACAGGCCCCAGGTGGCTGCCCTGGGACTTCAGTGTCGCTATCAGTGGAGGAGCGTCCCCTCCACACAGGTCTTATACCCATAGGGCTTACCAACAAAATAATACACAACAATATACATACAATGTATTACTTGAAAATTATATGCTAATGTATGCCATAGCATAAGCTCAAAATAAAATGTATTTATTTACATATTGTCATCACCAAGACTTCACCACTTCAAGATGATTTTAGTTTTTTTTTTTTTTTTTAGATATAGACAGCAGGAGAGGGAAAAACAAGAAAGCTCCCCCCAGTGCAATGGAACCTGGTTGCATGCATGCCAGAGCAGGCTATGCGGGTGAGCTAGAAAGTGGGGTTTACTGAGAGGCGTATGGAGTAGTCACAAGTTTAAAAAGAACCACAGAGAGCACAGCACTACAGGGATCTCAGCAGGTGGAACTGTTTATTCCTCGGAATTCACAAAGCAGGGGTTCAGTGTACCTCACTGCATATACCCATGACTGGAGATAATAAAACTCCAAGATCTTTTTTTTTTTTTAGATGGACAGAGAGAAATGGAGAAAGGAAGGGAAAACAGAGAGGGGGAGAGAAAGATAGACACCGGCAGACCTGCTTCACCGCCTGTGAAGCGACTCCTTTGCAGGTGTAGAGCCGGGGTTCGAACCAGGATCCTTAAGCTGGTTCTTGCACTTTGCGCCACGTGTGCTTAACCCGACTCCCAAAACTCCAAGATTTTAAGGTAGCATAATTTAAACAAACCTGGGACCACAAACCTCCGGCAACAAAGTCTTTTGTATAATCACTATGCTATGTCCCCCACCCTAAATAGCTAATTTCTTGTGATGTAGTTGGTATCTTCTTGGTCCTCCCACTAGCTCTCCCCCATTGTTAACTATCCAAGTAGTTGTAGCCCACTTCCTCCCTCAGCTCTGGCTCACTCCTCCCTCTGCCCATGGAGACTATTTCCTATACTACTCTGCCCTCTGCTGGTCAGATCCTGCATATATCCTAAGTCAAAGCAAAAAGTGGTTCAATTATCACTCTTGCACCAGATACTTACTGGGTGTCTACTATGTGCTAAGCACTCGTCTAGCCATATATGGAGTGCAGAAGCAACCAGAAGATCAGAGAAATCCCTGAGTACTACTCAAGAGCATTTACCACATGTCAGACGGGATCTAAGCATTTTACACACCTCAACTCAGTGTTTTGTTTGTTTGTTTGTTTTTGTTTTAATTGCCACTACTGCTAACTCTGGGGGTCAGTGCCTACATGATGAATCCACTGCTCCCAGTGGCCCTGTTTTTTTCTTTTTCTCTTTTATTTCATAGGACAGAGAGAAATTGAAAGAGATGATAGATAGATGATAGACAAATTGCAACACTCATGAAGCGTCCCCTCCGCAGGTGGGAACCCAGGTTCAAGCACCTGGTAATGTGCACTCAACTCGGTGCGCCACATCCTGGCCCCTAAATCAGCTTTTAAAACCTTCCAGGTAAGGGCCGATTTAGTGGGTGTTCCTTCAACAGAGTCCCTGTCCTAGCTCTAGCAGCCTTAATCTAGTTCTGGCATCACAACACTCTGCTCTGAGTGTGGCTATGGGCACAATGGAAAAATGATTTAGGAAAATGAAGCTAGAGTACAGATACCAACAGACTAAAGTTGAGTTCCTTAGAAGCAGAACATGATATGGGCATTTATTAAACTGATTTGTTTATTCTTATCATGAGGGCTTTCCTGGTGCCTCTACTGCTCCCATCAAACTTTTTTTTTATCAGACTCTTTTTCTTTCTCCTCCAGATACAGAGTGAGAGACAGAGAGAAAAGGAGACACCACAACATTGATGCAACACTGTGAAGCTTTCTCTATGTATGCATGGCTCTCTAGGTGGTGGCCAGAGACTTTGAACCAGGTTCTCTTGCATTATAAAGTGTGCATTCTACTTGGTGAGTTATCTCCTGGACATTAAGTATTTATGTTATGTTATATTATATACTTATTTATTTACTTATGAGATAAAAAAGAACTAGAATATCATTCTGGGGGACTAGAAAGTGGCACATTGGGTTAAGCACACATAGTAAGAAGCTCAAGGATCCTGGTTCGAGCCCCCGGCTCCCCACTTGCGGGAGGGTCACTTCACAAGCAGTGAAGCAGGTCTGCAGGTATCTATCTTTCTCTCCCCTTCTTTATCTTCCTCTCCCCTTTCAATTCCTCTGTCCTATCCAATGGGGGGGAAAATGGCTGCCAGAAGCAGTGCATTTAGTGCAGGCACCAAGCCCCAGTGAGGGAAAAAAAATATATATATATAATTTTGGTGTATGTAATGTCAGAGATCAAAGTCAGAAACTCATGCTTGCAAGTTCAGTGTTTTACCTACTATACCACCTCCTGCATTGCTTGAGCATTTTTAAAGATTGATTTATTTATTTCCTAATGAGAGAAAGAGAGAGAGAAACCAACCAAAGCATCACTCCAGTACATGTACTGGGATTGGATCTAGGGTCTTACACATGCAAGTCTTATGGTCTAACCTTGTGTCACCTCCCTGTCACTAAAGTGGACATTTATTAAAGAAGTTCTTTCTAAGGCAAACCTTTGGGGGAAAGAATGAAGGAGAGCGGCAAGGGAGAGAACCAGACCAGCTGAGTCTCAGGTATCTCCAGCCCTGGTCTGGCCTCAGGGAATTGTTACACCCGGGACACAAGCCACAGGCAGAATTCATTCCCTTTGGCAAGAAGCTTGGTGTAGCAGGGCCCTATATCAGACATCTGGTTGTGGACCACCCTCTGGGGGGTTCTGGGGAGAATGGGTAGAGGAGAGAAGAGGAGGCTTGTGAGGAGTCTGTCATCTGCTGGGCACAATTTTCTGAAGCAGGGTGGCCCCAGTGAGCCACTGCAGGACAGAGTAGCAGAAGGAAGCCAAGAAAGAAGTGTTGGTTGGAGGTTAGCAAAGCCTGCTTGCTCAGAATGGTTTCGGAGCTCAATTTTCTTTCTTCTTTTTTTTAAAAATATTTATTTATTTATTCCTTTTTGTTGTTTTATTGTTGTAACTATTATTGATGTTGTCATTGTTGGATAGGACAGAGAGAAATGGAGAGAGGAGGGGAAGACAGAGGGGGGAGAGAAAGACAGACACCTGCAGACCTGCTTCACCGCTTGTGAAGGGACTCCCCTGCAGGTAGGGAGCCGGGGGCTCAAACCGCCTGACTCCTGGAGCTCAATTTTCATCACAGAGTCAGCCTCACTTTTTGTAGCTATTTTTATTGTTGTTGTTTTTATTTGTTTGTTAGTTTTAATTGCCACCAAGGTTATTGCTGGGGCTTCGTGCCTGCACAATGAATCCACTGCTCCTAGTGGCCAATTTTTCCTTTTTGTTTCCTTTCTTTTTATTTGATAGACCGGGGAGAAGTTGAGAGGGGAGGAGGAGATAGAGATGAAGAGAAAGAGAGACACCTGCAGTACTGTGTCACCTCTCGTGAAGCTTCCTGCCTGGGGACCGGGGACTTGAACCAGGGTTGCTGTGCTTGGTAGTGTGTGTACTCAACTGGGTGAGCCACCATCCGGCCCATCGCTGTCCTTTTCTGCCCTGTCACTCACCACTGGTTGCTGGCTGCCAAGGGAGCAAGTAACCTCCTATGGTCTGAAGCCAAATGCCTGGGGGTAGCTCTGAAATGACGGCAGCCAACACTCTTAGAGCTGGGGGTGGGGGTCAGTGTAGGACTAAGGCGGCAGCTGTTTGGGAGACTGAAGCACAAGCAAAGTCTCACATCTTAAGGGGGTGCTGACTAGCTGAAGAGACCAGCAGCACACACTAAATCAAGGGCAACACAAAATGCCACCAAATAGTCAGGCAGGAGACAAAACAGTTATGTAACAGCAAGTCAGGGGAAGACATAATGAAGACCATGATGTGGTCAGAGATGCTTGCTGGAGATCTGAGAACTGGCAGGCTATGACTAGGTGGCCCAATGAAGTGTTCCCAGTGGGAGCATGGGTCTGTTCAGCTAAGCCAGTCAGAGGTCTAGGGTAGTCCCTGGCTCCCTCAATATGCAGCTTCAAGTTCATGCTGACTGAAGGATGTCTGGTTAGTGAGAACAAAAGTCTGGGACCAGAGATATACTCTCACTGCAAGGCACATACTGCAAATACATCTTTAAAAAAGATTTTTTTAAACTTCCACCTCTTTTTTATTTTTTAATAAACCTCATATATATATATATATATATATATATATATATTTCTTTATTTACTGGATAATGACAGCCAGAAATCAAGAGGGAGATAGAGAGGGAGAGAGACAGAGAGAGACACCTGCAGCCCTGCTTCACCACTCGTGAAGCTTTTCCCCTGCAGGTGAGGACTGGGGCTCTGTGGTGTTCAACCAGGTGTACTACCACCTGGCCCCAAAAAGATTTCTTTCTTTATGAGCTAGCTAGCTCCATAGATAGAACTAAAGCATCACTCTGGCACATGCTGAACCAGTGCTTGTGCTTGCAAGTCCAATGCTCTACCCACTGTGCCACCTCTCAGGCTGCTAGAAAGCTATGTTTTTGATTTGTTTGTTTGACTTATGGTGATGCTGGGAATCAAAATTGGGAGCTCAGAGACTCAGGCATGAAAGTCTTCTGCATAACCACTATGTTAACGCCATCTTCCCAGCCTCGAGTACCTGTTCTGTTCACGTCCACTGATTAGGACCAACTGACCACAATATGGATGCTGTCTAGGCAGTCCTGTCCCAGCCAGACCTCTCTGACTATGGCAAGAGGATGCACTTTGGTAGACAGCCAATGGTTATCCCACCCTCCTCACGCTCCCCCCAGAATTGATCGTGATCAAACTATGTCCAGTCCTATCAAGAGGGAAGAAGTGCTGCTACTCTGATTAGATTATGTGTCTGGGGGTGGGGTGGAAAGAAACCTGTGGGTATAGCTCTGCCTGCCCAGAGGGCGTGACTGTTGCTCTTTTTAATTTTTACTATTGGCACTGGTAAGTCTGGTCTCTCCTTTTATTGGAATGGTAATATCCACAATAATGGTTTTGGCACAAAGGAAATAGACAAAGCAAGGCTTGCTGTCAACCTTGTATAGGAAAAAGAATCCTCTTTCAGGTGCCACTAAGACACCAAGAACATGATCCACCTGGATGAAATCGGAGAAACCCACCTGGAGCCATGGTTCAGCTGTTGCAGAGACAGGGAGCAGGTGAAGCAGAAACTAGTAAGCAGGAAAAAGAAAGGGAAGAAAAGCAAAGGTCTGATCAACAGCCAATGTCTGCCAGGCACTGTGCCACAGAATCTGCATGTTACCTTAGTTCACCCTTTCTTCCTTTTTTTTTTTTTTTCCCATTCTGTTATCAAGGTTTCATTAATCTGGACTGACTTTTTTGATAAACAGAAAGAGGACCCCCAAAAACAATTCTGATCCATACTTCTAGTGGGGGAGAAGTGATAAGAGGAAGAGGGTAAGAGGGCTCTGAACTCCAGCTCCATCACGTCCCACAGAGAGAGGATGAAAAAGGGTTGGAGGGAGAGACATCTGGATGTAGTAACAGGCTTATGAGTGGCTTGGAGAAGAAGAGAGGACTGCACCTGGAAGAAAAAGGGGGCAATTATGTACAGGTGTAGACAGACAGTTGCAGCGATGATAGTTAACCCATGTCTGCAACCTTAGGAGAACCGCAGTGGACTGCAATGGAGGGGTCGGGGACTCAGAACTCTGGTGGTGGGAACGGTGTGGAATTGTATCCCTATTGACATGTAATTTTGTAAATCAATATCGAACCACTAACAAAAAAAGGAAAACAAACAACAACAACAAAAAAAGACAGAAAGAGGAGAGGGGAGAGAGAGATAGAAACAGAGACACCACAGTACTGATGCTTCTCCCAATGCTGTGGGATTGGGGGACTTGAAGCCAGTTACACACATGGCAGAGCAGACACCTTCCAGGTGAGCTGTCTTGGGGGCCCTATTTCAACTTTCAAAGCTCTTGAGCAAACAAGACAGGCACAGTTCCTTCCAGTTTTCAAAGTGCAAGGATTAGCCAGCTCACTTCAGTTTTCCTTTTATTTTTTAAAGATCATTATTATTATTTATTTTGGGAAAAAGAACAGAGAGAGGAAAGAGAAACTGGAGCACTGCTCAGCTCTGGTAGAAGGTTCTAAGAAATAAATACTTGGCCTCTGGGGCCTCAACTCTTAATTTCAGTTTTCCTAATTGTGAATGTTTTCGATTTTTCTGAAGTTTTAATTAAATCACCTCTCAGTCTCTTCTGTAGACTGAGGCTGCTTTCATTCACCTCACTGACCTGTTTGTAATCCTATATGTTTTTTTTTTCTGCCTCCAGGGTTATTGCTGGGGATTGGTATGAATCCACTGCTCCTGGAGGCCATTTTCCCCCCTTGTTGTTGTTATTATTATTGTTGTTGTTGCTATTGCCGTCATTGTTGTTAGGACAGAGAGAAATGGAGAGAGGAGGGGAAGACAGAGAAAAGGAGAGAAAGATAGACATCTGCAGACCTGCTTCACCGCTTGTGAAGTGACTCCACTGCAGGTGGGGAGCCGGGGGCTCGAACCAGGATCCTTACGCCGGTTGTTGCACTTTGTGCCATGTGTGCTTAACCCACTCCACTACTGCCAGACCCCCAATTCTATGATTAAAAGAAATCACAATGCACTCTCTTCGCTTACCATTTTCCGTTTCTAGAAGCAATGACAGCGGTGCATGTGTGGGTCCATTAATTACATCTCCGTGTTCCTATCAGCTAGGATAAAGCTGGATACAAGGTAGAAGCTCAGTAAGAACGGATGGAAACAACATGTCAGGGCTGGGTGGTGGCCCCCCCAGCAGAGGGCACAAATTATCACAGAAGCCAGTTCAAGCCTCAGGGCTCGAGCCTGCAGAGGGGAAGCTTCACAAGCGGCGTAGTGCTTCCTCTTCCTCTTTCTCTCTTAATTTCTGTCTCTACTGAAAAAAGAAAGAAAGAAAAGGAATACAAGGGGGAAATGGCCACCAGGAGCCACAGATTCATCATGCAGGCACTGGGGGCAAAATAAATAAATAAATAACAAAAAAGAAATTTTAAAGAATTTAGAAAAAAAATTTTTTAAATAATTTATTTCTTTATTGGGGAATTAATGTTTTACATTCAACAGTAAATACAATAGTTTGTACATGCATAACATTCCCCAGATTCCCATTTAGCAATACAACCCCCACTATTTTATTCATCATTTTTCATGGACCTGTATTCTCCCCACCCACCCACCCACCCCAGAGTCTTTTACTTTGGTGTAATACTCCAATTCCATTTCAGGTTCGACTTGTGTTTTCTTTTCTAATCTTGTTTTTCAACTTCAGCCTGAGAGTGAGATCATCCCACATTCATCCTTCAGTTTCTGACTTATTTCACTCAACATGATTTTTTCAGGGTCCATCCAAGATCGGCTGAAAACGGTGAAGTCACCATTTTTTACAGCTGAGTAGTATTCCATTGTGTATATATACCACAACTTGCTCAGCCACTCATCTGTTGTTGGACACCTGGGTTGCTTCCAGGTTTTGGCTATTACAAATTGTGCTGCCAAGAACATATGTGTACACAGATCTTTTTGGATGGGTGTGTTGGGTTCCTTAGGATATATCCCCAGGAGGGGAATTGCAGGGTCATAGGGTAGGTCCATTTCTAGCCTTCTGAGAGTTCTCCAGACTGTTCTCCACAGAGGCTGGACCAATTGACATTCCCACCAGCAGTGTAGGAGGGTTCCTTTGACCCCACACCCTCTCCAGCATTTGCTGCTGTTACCTTTTCTGATGTATGACATTCTCACAGGAGTGAAGTGATATCTCATTGTTGTCTTGATTTGCATTTCTCTGACAATCAGAGACTTGGAGCATTTTTTCATGTGTTTCTCGGCCTTTTGGATCTCTTCTGTGATGAATATTCTGTCCAAGTCCTCCCCCCATTTTCGGATGGGGTTATTTGTTGTCTTGTTGTTGAGTCTGGCAAGTTCTTTATATATTCTGGTTATTAGCCTCTTGTCTGATGTATGGCATGTAAAGATCTTCTCCCATTCTGTGAGGGGTCTCTTGGTTTGGGTAGTGATTTCTTTTGCTGTGAAGAAGCTTTTTAATTTGATGTAGTCCCATAGGTTTATACTTGCCTTAGTCTTCCTTGTAATTGGATTCGTTTCATTGAAAATGTCTTTAAAATTTATGCGGAAAAAAGTTCTGCCAATATTTTCCTCTAAGTATCTGATAGTTTCTGGTCTAACATCCAAGTCCTTGATCCACTTGGAATTTACTTTTGTATTTGGTGAAATACAGTGATTCAGTTTCATTCTTCTGCATGTTTCAACCCATTGTTTCCAACACCATTTGTTGAAGAGACTCTGCTTTCCCCATGTAATAGTCTGGGCCCCTTTGTCAAAGATTAGATGTCCATACGTGTGGGGCCTCATTTCTGGGCTCTCAATTCTATTCCACTGGTCAGTGTGTCTGTTCATGTTCCAGTACCAAGCAGTTTTGATGACAATGGCCCTATAATACAGTTTGAGATCTGGGAGTGTGATGCCTCCGGTTCTGTTCTTTTTTCTCAAGATTGTTTTGACAATTCTAGGTCTTTTCTGGTTCCAGATAAACATTTGTAGCATTTTTTCTATTCTCCTAAAAAATGTGCTTGGGATCTTGATGGGGATAGCATTAAATTTGTAGATGGCTCTGGATAATATATTCATTTTGATGATGTTAATTCTTCCAACCCATGAACATGGAATATCTTTCCACTTCTTTGTGTCTTTTTCAATTTCTTTGAGTAGTGACTCATAATTTTCAGTATACAAGTCTTTCACTTCTTTGGTTAGGTTTACTCCTAGATATTTTATAGTTTTTGTTGCTATAGAAAAAGGAACTGATTTCTGGATTTCAATTTCTTCTAGCTTAGTGTTTGCATAGAGGAATGCCACTGACTTTTGAATGTTAATTTTATAGCCTGACACATTACTGTATTGCCTGATGATTTCCAAAAGCTTCTTGCTAGATTCCTTAGGTTTTTCCATGTATACTATCATGTCATCTGCAAATAAGGAGAGTTTGACTTCTTCTCTTCCAATCTGTATGCCTTTAATTCCTTGCTCCTGCCTGATTGCTATGGCAAGAACTTCCAACACTGTGTTGAATAGTAATGGTGATAGTGAGAAGCCCTGTCTAGTACCTGATCTGAGTGTAAATGCTTCCAGTTTTTCACCATTGAGTATGATGTTGGCTGTAGGTTTGCTATATATAGACTCCACTATCTTCAGGAATTTTCCATCTATTCCCATTTTTTGTAGTGTTTTGATCATAAAGGGATGTTGTATTTTGTCAAAGGCTTTCTCTGCATCTATTGATATGACCATGTGGTTTTTGGTCTTGCTTTTGTTGATGTGGTGGATCACATTGATTGATTTACGTATATTAAACCAACCTTGCATGCCTGGGATAAACCCCACTTGGTCATGATGAACAATCTTTTTGATATACTGCTGTATCCGGTTGGTTAGAATTTTGTTCAATATTTTCGCATCTATGTTCATCAGAGATATTGGTCTGTAGTTTTCTTTTTTGGTTGTGTTCCTGTCTGCTTTTGGTATCAGGGTGATGTTGGCTTCATAGAAGCTGGCAGGGAGTATTCCAGTGTCTTCAATCTTCTGGAAGACTTTTAAAAGTAGAGGTATTAGTTCTTCTTTGAAAGTTTTGTAGAATTCATTTGTAAAACCATCTGGTCCAGGACTTTTATTTTTGGGGAGATTTTTGATAACTGTTTCAATTTCATTAGCTGTGATGGGCCTGTTCATGTTATCCACTTCCTCTTTACTTAGTTTTGGAAGCTGGTAGGTATCTAGGAAATCATTCATTTCTTCCAGGTTCTCTAGCTTGGTGGCATATAGTTGTTCATAGAAGCCTCGCATGATATGTTGAATTTCTGCAGTGTCTGTTGTGATATCTCCTCTTTCATTTACTATCCGATTTATATGGGTCTTCTCCCTTTTTTGTTTTGTGAGTCTGGCTAAAGGCTTGTCGATTTTGTTTACTCTTTCGAAGAACCAACATTTACTTTCATTGATCTTTTGTATGGTTTTCCTATTCTCAATGTTATTTATTTCTGCCCTAACTTTAGTGATTTCTGTCCTTCTGGTTGCTTTAGGATTCCTTTGTTGTTCTTCTAGGTCTTTAAGATGTGCAATCAGGCTGTTTATTTGTGCCTTTTCTTGTTTCCTAATGTGTGCTTGTATAGCTATGAACTTCCCTCTTAGGACTGCTTTAGCTGTGTCCCAAATATTTTGATAGCTTGTGTCTTCATTTTCATTGAACTCTCGAAACATTTTGATTTCTTCCTTGATTTCCTCTTTGACCCAGAAGTTGTTAAGAAGTGTACTGTTGAGCTTCCACATTTTGGGACTGTTACTAATCTTTTGTTGATTGTTAAGTGTTAGTTTAATTCCACTGTGGTCTGAGAAGATGCTTGGGATGATTTCAGTGCTCTTGAATTGGCTGATGCTGTCTTTGTGGCCTAACATATGGTCTATCCTTGAGAATGATCCATGTGGATTTGAGTAAAATGTGTATTCCAGTTTCTTGGGATGAATGACTCTGAAAATGTCCAATAGTTCTAGTTTATCTATCTCTTCATTTAGCTCCCTTATGTCTTTACTGATTTTCTTCCTGGATGATCTGTCAAGTTGAGAGAGTGGGGTGTTGAAGTCCCCTACTATGATTGTGTTACTGTTAATATATTGCTGTAGCTCTTTCAGTAGAAGTTTGATGTATTTAGATGGCTTCTCATTGCGTGCATAGATATTAATAATTGTTAAGTCCTCTTGATTGACTGATCCTCTGAGCATTAAGTAGTGTCCATTCCTATCTTTTTAAATCTTATCTATTTTGAAGTCTATCATGTCAGATATGAGAATAGCTGTTCCTGCCCTTTTTTGTTGGCCATTGGCTTGTATGATAGCTTTCCATCCTTTCACTTTAAGTCTGTGTTTGTCTTGTTGAGTTAGGTGAGTTTCCTGTAGACAACATATTGTTGGGTTGTGCTTTCTGATCCATCTTCCTACTCTGTGTCTTTTAATAGGTGAATTCAGGCCATTGACATTTATTGATATCAAAGATTGAAGATATTTTAATGCCATTCTTGTAGAGTTTTAGAGTGTTTTGATATATGTCCTATTTGTGGTGGTCTGGTTGTTTATAGGAGACCTTTCAGAACTTCTTTCAGGGCAGGCTTGGTGATGGTTGCTTCCTTCAACTGTTGCTTGTCTGAGAAGGTTTTGATGCCTCCATGTAGTCTGAATGACAGTCTAGCAGTATATAGTATTCTTGGCTGAAAGCCTTTCTCATTGAGCACTCGATAGATATCTTGCCATTCTCTTCTGGCCTGTAGTGTTTGTATGGAGAAGTCTGCTGCTAATCTTATGGGTTTTCCTTTGTAGGTGACTCTTTGTTTTTCTCTTGCAGCCTTGAGGATCCTTTCTTTATCCTTATTCCTTTCCAATCTAAGTATGACATGTCTTGGTGTCTTTAGGTCTGGGTTAATTCTGTTTGGGACCCTCTGGGCTTCTTGAATCTTTATGTCTTTGGTGTTGTCTAGACTAGAGAAATTTTCAGCTATTATGGCCTGGAGAATGCTTTCTTCCTTTCCTTCTCTTTCTTCCTCTGGTAAGCCAATAATGCGTATATTGTTTCTTTTGAAGTCATCCCATAGGACTCTTGTTGTTTTCAGCATCTCTTAATCTCTTTTTGAGATCTCTTACTTCTTTTTTAGTTGTCTCTAATTCATCCTCAATCTTGCTAATTCTGTCTTCAGCCTCATAGATTCTATTCTCTCTGCCCTCTACTGCTTTCTGGAGTTCATCTATTTTGTTGCCCTGCTCTGATACTGTTTTAGCTTGTTCAGCTAGTTGCCTTCTTAACTCAGCGATTTTAGCTTTCAGCTCTCTAATAACCATGAGATTATTAGAATTTTCTTCCATATTCTCATTTGTTGTTCCTGCATTTCTGATTACAATTTTTTCAAATTCTTTAGTCACTCCTGTTATTATTTCCTTAGCTAATGTTTGGATGTTGAACTCGTTGTTTTGTGCTTCACCCTCTGGAGGACTTTTAGCTGGACTCTTGTCCTGGTTCGAGTCTCCAATATTTTTTCTTGTTGTTTTAACCATTTTATATATTATGTTATGAGTTTCCTTTATCAGTACTTTTCAAATTATTGATCACTATTGCCTGAATTGACTTGTGTCTAAGTAATTTAATTAAAGGGTTTACCGTGGTGGAAGTTAACATTTTTTTCAATCCCTGAGTTGGAGCTCAGTGTTGTAAAAGCCTCTTTGTTTTTCTTCCCTGTAGGCTAAGGGAGCCTGAGGGCTTTTAAACTATCAATAGGCTTCTTAGCTTAATCACTGACTCCTGACCAAGAGATAAAGCAGGGTGTGGCAGAGATAATCCAGTGGTTATGCAAAGAGACTTTCACAGCCCCTCAGTTATGCCACCAAGGTATAGGTCTTCTCCTGAGTTTCCCGGTTAGATCTCTGTCCCCTGGTGTCCCTCCCTGTTGCTGCTCCAGATTCTGAGGGTAGTAGCAATGGAGACTCAGAGTTGCACTTGGTGAGTCTCTGGGGAGTCCTTTCCTCCCATCAGCTGTCCCCTTGTTGGTGGAGCAGACTGGAGGTGGTGTGTCCACTGATAAACTGTTGAACTGTTAGCAGCCACTTAATCTCTCCTTAGGCCCCTCTCTCCTCTCTGTCACCAGCCACGCGTATTTGTACTCACGGGTGATTTACTGGGTTCCTGTGGTCATTCTAGTCCTGTCTTGTTTCGGTCCAGGTGGTCTCCTTTGGTATTCCTAGTTGATCCGGGAGAGGAGAGGAGAGGAGAGGAGAGAAAGCGATCTGCTGCTCGTAGCTCCGCCTCCGGAAGTCGAATCTAGAAAATATTTTTAAAGAATTAACGGAGGGGGGTTGCTGGGCAGTGGTGCACCTGGTTAAGTGCACACAGTATGATGCACAAGGACTTGAGTTTGAGCCCTGCAGGGCCGCTTCACAAGTGTTGAATCAGGTCTGTAGGTGTCTGTCTTCCCTCTCCTCCTCTCTACCTTCCCCTCCCCTCTCAATTTCTCTTTGACCTACTGAAGAAAATGGATGGGGGAGAGGATAAAGTGGCTGCCAGGAGTGGTGAATTTGTAGTGCCAGCACCCAGTCCTACTGATAACCCTGGGGGTATTAAAAAAAAAAGAAAGAAAAAAGAACAAAAGAAAGAAATTAACATTGGGCTGGGGAAATAGCACTATGATTATACAAGTGACTTTCATGCCTGAGGCTCTGAGGTTCAATCCCAGCACCACTGTGAACCAGTGCTAAGCAGTTCTTCTTCTTCTTCTAGCGTTTGCCCTTCTTCCATAGCCAGTCAACAGCGTCAGGTTGAGCCTGATGTAAAGTTTCGAGACCTCCTTTGAATCTGGAGAGGTGGCAGTCGTTGACTATGTGGGTCATAGTCTGTCTGTAGCCGCAGGGACAATTTGGGTCGTCTCTGGCTCCCCAGCGATGGAACATAGTGGCGCACAAGCCATGGCCTGTTCGATAGCGATTGAGGAGGGCCCAATCATAATGTGCTAGGTCAAAGCCGGGTTGACGCTTGCAGGGGTCTGTGATGAGGTGTTTGTTCTTTACCTCAGCTGACTGCCAACTCTGTTTCCAAGAGTCTGGAACAGAGAAGTTCAGTGTAGGCGTAGGGGACCAGATTGGGTGACGAGACGTCAAGCGTTGGACAGGGTGGGCGAAGATATCCGCATATATTGGCAGGTCCGGTCGAGCGTAGACATGGGAAATGAACTTAGATGATGCCGCATCCCGACGAATATCTGGCGGGGCGATGTTGCTAAGAACTGGCAGCCATGGAACCGGGGTGGAACGGATGGTTCCAGAAATTATCCTCATGGAGGAATATAATTTGGAATCGACCAAGTGGACATGGGGGCTACGGAACCATACTGGGGCACAATTTTCTGTAATGGAATAGCATAATGCCAGAGATGACGATCGTAGTGTGGAAGCGCTCGCACCCCATGAGGAGCTGGCCAGTCTTGCAATGATGTTATTCCTCGCGCCCACCTTTGCTGCAGTTTTTATGAGATGTTAGTGAAATGACAGAGTGCGATTGAGAGTAACGCCAAGATAGACTGGCTGGGCTTCATGCCAGATTCTCGTATCGCCAAGCTGCACATTAAGCTCACTCGAGGCCGAGGCATGGTGTAGATGGAAAACAGATGATACCGTTTTTGCAGTGCTAGGGATTAGTCGCCATTTTTTACAGTAATCAGATATCAGAGACATGTCTTTTGTGAGTGTTTCCTTGAGGATGTCAAACTTGGATGCCTGAGTTGCACAACAGATGTCATCGGCGTAGATGAACTTCCTTGAAGAAGTTTCTGGGAGGTCATTGATGTAAATATTAAATAGCGTAGGAGCCAGAACAGAGCCCTGGGGGAGGCCACTTGAGAGAAGTCTCCATCTGCTAGACTTGTCACCCAGATGCACCCGGAATCTTCTGTTTTGGAGAAGAAACGATATAGTGTTGGCCACCCATGGAGGCAGGCATCTTGAGATCTTGACTAGGAGACCGCGGTGCCAGACCGTGTCATAGGCTGCTGTGAGATCAACAAAGACAGCACTACTTTAGTGTCTCTCTCTGTCTCTTCCTCTCTGTATCTGTCTCATTGAACAAAAGAAAAAATATTTTTAAAATCAGTTATTTTTTCCTTTTTGTTGCCCTTGTTGTTCTTTTATTGTTGTAGTAGTTATTGTTGTTGTTGTTATATAGAACAGAGAGAAATGGAGAGAGGAGGGGAAGACAGAGAGGAGGAGAGAGAGCTAGACACCTGCAGACCTGCTTCACTGCCTGTGAAGCGACTCCCCTGCAGGTGGGGAGCCGGGGGCTCGAACCGGGATCCTTATGCAGGTCCTTGTGTTTGGTGCCATGTGCGCTTAACCCACTGCACTACCACCCGGATCCCACAAAAGAAAATAGTTTTTGAAAAAGAATTAAGGACAACAAAAAGGAGAATAAATAAATATTTTTAAAAAAGAGAATTAATTGCATCATGAGTGATGTGTGTGGTACTTCAAAGCTTTGAAACTATTCCCATCTCCATTGTCTCATTTGACTTATTTTTATTTTGGTTTTTAAAATATTTTATTTATTTTTTTAAATTTCTTTATTGGGGGAGTAATGGTTTTCAGTCAACAGCAAAATAAAATGCAATAGTTTATAAATGTGTAACTTTTCTAGTTTTCCACATAACAATTCAAAACCCACTAGGTCCTTCTCTGTCTTCCAGGAACTGAACCTTCCCCACACACACATCCCAGAGCAAAGATTTTATTTATTCATGAAGAAGATAGGAAAGAAAGAACCAGACATCACTCTGGTACATGTGCTGCAGGGGATTGAACTCAGGACCTCATGCTTGAGAGTCCAATGCTTTATCTACTGTACCACCTCCCAGACCACTGTCTCTTTGATTTAAAGAGTTTGTTCCTATGAGTTCAGTGAAAGCTGGATGTGAGTGGGGCCAGGGTGAGGTGAGTCAGCAGGCAGAGCTCATGCCTTGTATGCATGAGGCCCTGTGTTTGATCTCCAGCACCACATAAAAGAAAGAGAAAAACAAATGGAGTGTTGAAAATGGCAGGTTGTGTCCTGGTGTACATGTCTCTCACACATAGTAGGAAAAAAAAAAAGGATGTAAAAGGGCTATAAAAAAGGATGGTGAAAGATTATTGTTGAGCTCTCTTGCTAGACTTGAGACCAGAATAATTTAGGTGCCATATTCAAAGCCATGCAGCAGGGGTCTGCTAGAATCTATGTCCCCTGACTTCCATTTCTCAGATTTTCCTCCCTGCAAGTGACAAAAGAGATACAGAAAAGTGTTCTTGAGCTGGTGAATGTGATTTCAAACTCCTAGGAGTGGAGATGGTGGTGCTCTGCCCAGGTCTTTGGAACAAATGCACCTGTCACCTGATCCCTGGCAGTGCTGGCTGCTCACAGCTCATAGCTCTGTCCCTCAGTGCAAGCTGCCCTGGGCAGCAGGGCACAATCTCACCTGGGGTCACGCCCCCTCCTTAGGGACAGTCACAATCAATGTGGACTGACGATTCAGTGATTCAAAGGTCTGGTTCCACTGTACCAACTCTGAGGGGCCATCCCAACCCCAGAAGTCTTTACTTGTCTGCACTAGGGGCAGATTTCACAGGTAAGTGTCCTCCCAACTCACTCCTGCTTCCTGCCTTCCTTCTCTCAGTATAGCTGACAAGAGCACTCCCAGCCCAAGATCTGCATGTAACTTCATCTCTATATTTCCAAGGGAGTCGCTCTGCTCAAGAAGTGTGCTCTATCCCCAAGCCTGATGCAAAGTAAGCATCAGCGACAGCAGGGGAAGGGGAGAACAGAAGATAAATGGAGGCAACTGGTGATTCCATCTGAACCAAAAAGAAGACAAGGCACTGCCAGAGACTGGCTGTATAGAAAACAACCAATCAAGGAACTGGGGAGGTGACACAGCACCCTGAGCACCAGATTTACAAACAAGGTCCCAAGATCAGTGCATGGCATTGCCAGCGCCAGAGGGATGCTCTGGTACCCTTTCTTTCTCCCTCCTATTATCTCTCATAAATGCGTGAATACTTTTCTTTCTTTCTTTCTTTTTTTTTTTTTTTTTTTGCCTTCAGGGTTATCGGTACCTGCTCTACAAACTGCTCCTGGAGGCTATTTTTTCTCCTTTTGTTGCCCTTGTTGTTTATCATTGTTGATACTATTGTTGTTATTGCTGTCATTGTTGTTAGATAGGACAAAGAGAAATCGAGAGAGGAGGGGAAGACAGAGAGAAGCAATCCCCCTGCAGGTGGAGAGCTGGGGGTGGGGCTTGAACCAGGATCCTTATGCTGGTCACTGCACTTTGCACCATGTGCACTTAACCAGCTGTGTTACCACCCAGCCCCCCGTATAGTTTTTAATGAACGCTTATTTATTTATAGGGGGGGAAAGAGTCAGTCATGTTTATTGAATAGGAAGTATCCACTCAAGGGTCCAGCACCCTAAGGCCACAAGCACTCTGTCTGTGTTAGAGCCCAGCACTCTTCCCTGGGCCTGGCTGACACCCAGCATCATTGACAGCATTAGGGGCCAAAACTGCTGACCTTTCTCTCACCCAGTCCATGCACATCAGTATCCCAGTCCGTTCCAACGCTCTGTTGCCAAATCCTCAATGACATTGTAGATGCAAGAATTCCCACAGTCAAGGCTTCTAGGCCTGTGTTTCTTCTACTCACTGCTCTTGCTATCCTAAGGGATTCTGGAGACTAAGTGGGAAATTCCAGTCACTTGTGGCAAGTCTCACCTGGAGAGAATCTGCAATATAACCCATTCAATATTACTTGTCATTTCCCAGGTCCTTCCTGTAGTTTATAGCAAAAACAGAACACCCAGTTCAGTGGTGGAATAGGGTGGTCAAAGCAGAAAGCAGTCATGGGAGAACAGCTGAGTACATGGTGTAGGTGAGTCAACTAAATGACTTTTTCCCTCTAGACTTAAACTTAAAGAGAAATGTCCTCTGTATTCCATGTGAAAGAACCATTAGCTCTTTGGAGGTTGGGACGTTTTCTTCACCTCAGGGGGAAGGAATTGAGATGTCACTGTCTCCAACACACACATAATTTTTGGCCTGTGCTTGACACCTGCATAGTTCCACTGCCCCTTTATTTCTTTTAATTTCAGATAAAAACAGAAAAGGAGGGAGCTGGAGTGGGGGAATGAGGCAGAGAAACAGCACAACACTACTCCACTGCTCATGAAGCTTCCCCTGGAGCAGGTGCTCTCATGTCATGCTAGGAGTAAAGTATGAACTCTACTGGGTGAGCTATCACCCAGCCCCACTGTGTTGTGTTTTTAGAGATTAAATGAGAGAGAGAGAGAGAGGGAGAGGGAGAGAGAGAGAGAGAGAGATGGAGACTACTACTCTGGCATGAGTATTGAGGTGTGGGGCTCAGGCATGCCAAGTCCTGAGCTCCACCCACTAAGCCAACACATATGTTCCTGAAGGGACAAAGTTAGGGTGTTTGAAGGGGAAGTTCTTTTTTTAAAAATTTTATTTATGTTTCCTTTTGTTGCCCTTGTTGTAGTTATTATTGTTGTTATTGATGTTGCCGTTGTTAGATAGGACAGAGAGAAATGGAGAGAGGAAGGGAGACAGAGAGGGGGAGAGATAGACACCTGCAGACCTGCTTCACGGCTTGTGAAGTGACTCTCCTGCAGGTGGGGAGCTGGGGGCTCGAACTGGGATCCTTGAGTCAGTCCTTGCACTTCACATGACATGCACTTAACCTGCTGCACTACCTAAACTAACCCCAAGGGAAGGTTCTTTAGGTTAAACAGGAGTCAGGGCCAGGCAAAGGTACACCTGGTTGAGTGCACATGTTATCAAGTGTAAAGACACTGGCTCAAGCCCCTGGTCCCCAGGGGAGAGGGAAGTTTCATGAGTGGTGAAACTGAGCTTCAGGTCTCGGTCTCTCTCTCTCTCTCTCCTCTTTCTCTCTCTCCTCTTTCTCTCTCTCTCTCTCTCTCTCTCTCTCTCAATCTCTCTCTTCTCTCTCTCTCCTCTCTCTCTTTCTCTCTCTCCCTCCTCCCCCTCTCAATTTTCCTGTATTCTATAAAATAAAAGCTTAAAAGGGAGTTGGGCAGTAGCACAGCGGGTTAAGCGCATGTGGCACAAAGTGCAAGGACCGGAGGAAGGATCCCGGTTTGAGCCCCTGACTCCCCACCTGCAGGGGAGTCGCTTCACAGGCGGTGAAGCAGGTCTGCAGGTGTCTGTCCTTCTCTCCCCCTCTCTGTCTTCCCCTCCTCTGTCCATTTCTCTGTGTCCTAACTAACAATGACGACACCAACAACAATAAAAGAGCAAGGGCAACAAAAAGGGAAAAATAAATATAAAAAATAAAAACTTAAAAAAGGAGTCTACTCTGAAAAGGTCACCCTAAAGCAATGATGACCAAATAAAATAGATTAAACAGAAGTTGAGTTGGATTCTACAAAGCCAGAGAGATGACAGACAATGGGGACTTGTACTTGGGTCCCTCAAGTGCCATCCAAGTACCTCCAGTATGATGACACAAGAAGCCCTGGAATAGAAACACTAGGTCATGACTTGGGGAGCCTTATAGTTTTTGGTGACCACATTTGGAAGGGAAGGAGTTGAAGCCTTAATCAACTGAGACAGATACATCTACTGGATCACACCTGCTTAGACAACGAGTCAGAATACAATGGACTGAAGATGGTTCCCCAGGAAGTCTAGATTAGGTAAACCCATTGCCCCCTATGGCCACAATCAAATCAAAACAAACAAACAAAACTCTGAAACTGGAACTTCCACCCACCTGGAAAATGGGATGAAGATACATTTAATCTGATTTTAATTCAAAAAAGACAGATAGAGAAGTAAGGAAGAGAAAGGAGAGGGAATTAAAAAAAAAAAAAAAGGAAGGAAGGAAGGAATAAAGAAAGAAAAGAGAAAAAGAAAGAGCAAGTTATTGTACTTCTTATGGAACAAATCAAATGGATTCCAATACTTGAAGCTCTGCTTTCACAATAGCCAATCTACTGTGGCCTGACTTCTGACTGTGAGCCTGAGGATACAGACATAATAAAAGCCAGACTCCAGGAAAAGCCTATTTGTTTAGAATCATCCCATTACCCTCATAAGGCAGACAGAATCTGCCCCTTCTCCCAAGAATAGGAATACAAAGACAAAGCATACAATAAAACAACATCAATAGATCTTTTTAAAAGGAATTACCATTGGTTAGACAACACAGTATTTCATTTACTCTTCATAGCAAACCAATGAGCTCTACTCAGACTGAGAGCCATAGAGCAAGCAACCTCAGATCACGTAGTTAACAAATGGCAGAACTAGACACCCAGGAGTCCAGGAATATCTTCTACAGCCATTCAGTGCCGGACAGCCAGCTCAGCACTCACTAACTCAGCCAGATATTCACCCAGACTATGAGGGGGAGCACTAGTTATTCTGTTGTTTGAACAGTGCAATAAACCAAGCAGTAGCCTGCAGAGCTGAAAGTCTGTACAGGCAATGGGTCAGTGAGAAAGAGCAAAGCTTCAGAGTCAATGGGCTAGACTAGAAACCTGGTTCTGCTGTTTGTTCCCTCGGCCACTGATCAATTTGCTTGTTTGTTTGTTTATTTTTGCCAACAAGGTTATTTCTGGGCCTCAGTGCCTACAGGAATCCACTACTCCTGAAGGCAGTTTATCTACTTATTTTTCTTTCTTCTGTTTTGATAGAAGAGACACAGAAAGAAGGAGAGAAACGCAAAGCACTGCTGCTCTGCTTGTGAAGCTTCCTCCCTGTAGGTGGGGACTGGGGCACTGAACCTAGTTCAGTGCCATGGAAATGTGTGCACTCCACTAGGCTAGGCTCCACATGACCCCTGAGCAAGTTATTAAACCTTATGATTCTCTGTTTCCATCTATGTATGTCAAAAACTGTAATGTGTGTACATTCTCAAAAGACTGACATGAAGATTAGAAATTATATTTATGTACCTATCTTGGTCTGCAGCTCTATCTATCTATCATCTACACAGGAGAAGCTATATAATCTGTGGGGTTTAGTAAAAGATAAAAATTTGAGGCTCTTTATTTTTAAAAGTATTAATAATTTCAACACAGATACAGCAGACGATTAAACTAACCACAGAGCCTTTTCAAATGTCCGTGATGACACCTCAGTGCTCAGCATAGTATGAGTGTGTACTATAAGGTAGTCCTTTTCCTCTCTTGATCACTGATTCTAATTCTCTCCTTTTGCAGATGAGGAAACTAAAGCCCCCAAATGCGGGGGGGGGGGTGGCTGGGTAGTGGCACACCTGGTTAAGTGCACATATTATCATGCACAAGGACCTGGGGAGAGGAAAATATCACAGCACCAAAGGACCACCCCACCTGTAGTAGAGGACACTTCATGAGCGGTGAAGCAGATGTCTATCTTCTCTAGCCCTACCTTCCCCATCCTTTAAAAAAAATTATTAGTGATTTAATATTGGCTTACAAAATTGTGAGATAATAAATATATAATTCCAAATGGCTTCCACCATCAGAGTTCTGTACCCCTGTTCCCTCCACTGGAAACTGCAATCTCCCAATGTCACCAATATGGGCTGATTCTATGTCTATTTATATCTATGTGAGTATATAGACACGTACATATATTTTTCCCATTTATAGTTTTTCAATGGTTCCACCGTCACTTCCCTTCTGAGTCACCCCTACACCTATTACTACTTCTGAGTGTCTTTCTTTTATTCCTCTTCTTTCTCCGATATGAGAAATAGTGCCTGGCTTCCTCTGGTGTTTTCCAGATTCATTTTCTTTTCATTGATGGTATAAAAACAAGATTTCTGGTGACAAACACCTCAGGTCCTGGGGAAATAGGGGTACAGAGCCCTCTGGTTTACTTCCCTTATCATTTACCCCTCGGGGAGTATGGACCCCCCAATTTTTTTCATTATTATTATTAATGACAAAGATAGGAAGACAGAGAGAAAGAACCAGTCATCACTCTGGTACATGTGCTGCCGGGGATCGAACTCAGAACCAAATGCTTGAGAGTTCAGTATTTTATCCACTGGGCCACCTCCTGGACCACAACAAAAAGTTTTTGAGAGTGTAGAAAGTGGGAGTTCTGGCTTCTATAATTGTTTCTCCACTAGACATGGACATGGATGACGGCAGGTCGATCCATACCCCCAGCCTGTTTCTATCTTTCCCTCTTCCTCCCCCAAGCTTTCTCAATTTCTCTGTCCCATCCAGTTTAAAAAAAAAAATAGGGAAGAAAGGAAAAGACAAGAGGCAGGCGAATGGCCTCTGGGGCAGTGGACTCGTAGTGTTGGCAATAAGCCCCAGCGATAACCCCTGAGGCAATAAGTAAACAAATAAAATTAAGTAGAAGAAAGGGCTGGCAAAATAACTCACTTGGGTACTGTACATGCTTTGCTATGCACATGACCCAATTTCAAGCTCACTTCTACTGCAGCAGAGGAAGTTTTGGTGTTCTGATAGCTTCCCCCTCTCTTTCTGTCTCTCGGTCTCTCTATCTGAAAAAGTCAGCCCAGAGCCATGAAACCCTAGTGATGATATTTTTAAAAAGAGAGAAAATACAAATTAGTGGCAGATCCAGGACCACGACCCAGACATTCTTTGTTCTCTGTCAGTAGTCTTTTTTACTGGATAGGACAGAAAGATGTTGAGAGGAGAGGGGGAGAGAAAGACAGATACCTGCAGACCTATTCACCACTTATGAATCGACCCCACCACCACCACAGGTGGGGTGCTGGGGGTTCAAACCGCGATCTGTGTGTGGCTTCTTACTATGTGAAGTTAACCCAGTGCTAAATTAGTTAACCTGGAGCTAAATCCTAAATTAGAAGTGTTGGAGGGTGCTGGCGGGGGCGGGGGGTAGCGGGAAGCAGAGAAATAGCTCACTGGGTGGGGTGCCATATCTGGTCCTGCAACGGCATGGGTTGGAGCCAGGGCACTGTATGGAGCTCCACAACACTAGTGTCTCTGTCTCTCTGTCTCTCTTGTAAAAAGGCAGCCCCGGGGAGGTCAGGCGGTAGCACAGCGGGTTAAGCGCACATGGTGCAAAGCACAGGGACCGACTTAAGGATCCCGGTTCAAGCCCCTGGCTCCACACCTGCAGGGGAGTTGCTTCACAGGCTGTGAAGCAGGTCTGCAGGTGTCTATCTTTCTCTCCCTCTCTCTCTCTTCCCCATCTCTCTCCATTTCTCTCCGTCCTATCAAACAACAACATCAATGGCAATGATAATAATAACCACAACAATGATAAAAAAAAAAAACCAGGGTAACAAAGGGGAGGAGATAGCCTCCAGGAGCAGTGGATTCGTGGTGCAGGCACTGAGCCCCAGAAATAACCCTGGAGGCAAAAAAAAAAAAGGCAGCCCCAGAGCAGTGAGATCATGCCTGCATAAGGCTTCAACTCTGCCAACAATAAATAAGTAAATTAGAAGCAAATATATTCTTTCCATAAGAAAGAATATGCTTCTACTGGCATCATAGCCCCATCTGACTTGTGAGCCTGGGGAAGTAAGGATAATGGAAAGCAGATGCTAGGAAAAGGGAAAAGTATACTTGCTTAGTTGAACCTACAAGGCAGATATAATCTGCTCCTCTTCCAGGAATAGGATCAGAGAGACAAAACATACACCAAAATTCTTTCCATTCTCAGTAATTTGCTTCCAGCCACTACATTGCATAAGAAACAGCTAACAGATCATATGACAGCAAGCAAGAAACTAGGAAATCATGATTTGATCATTCTTCTGCTTATTGGATATTTGACTTTGACTGATTAGTTCATCTGCTCATTGCCTTACTTCTGTGATTCTTAAAGAATTTATTTAGCGGGGCTGGGGAGTCGTGCACACATTACCATGTACAAAGACCCAGGTGTAAACCGCTGTTTTCCACCTGTAGGAGGGAGGCTACAGAGGTGGTGAGGCAGGGTTGCAGCAGTCTTTCATTCTCTCTCCCTTTCCCTTCTCAATTTCTTTTTTATTTATTTATTTATTTTCCCTTTTGTTGCCCTTGTTGTTTATTGTCGTTGTTGTAGTAGTTATTATTGTTGGTGGTGTTGTCATTGTTGGGTAGGACAGAGAGAAATCAAGAGAGGAGGGGAAGACAGAGAGGGGGAGAGAAAGACAGACACCTGCAGACCTGCTCCACTGCCTGTGAAGCGACCCTCCTGCAGGTGGGGAGCCGGGGCTCGAACCAGGATCCTTACCCCGGTCCTTGCACTTCACGCCATGTGTGCTTAACCTGTTGTGCCACCACCCAGCTCTCTCCCTTCTCAATTTCTTTCTATCCTATCAAATAAAACAAAGAAAATACAAAAGAAGAAGACCAAAAAAAAAAAAGGAAAGAATGGTCTCTGGGAGAGGTAGATTCATAGGATAGGCACCGAGTCCCAGAGATAAAACCCTGGTGGTACCCATCACCTGGGACCCTAGTCGGGGAGCCCTGGGATTCCCACACAGACATGACGAGCCTAGACCTCTAACAGATCCCTCTCGCCACTGTCACTAGGCAACTCCATCAGGAACAACATAATGGACCCCTTTGTGGGCCCCTATAGGACCTTGCCCTCAAGGTGGATCAACAATGGTAGAGAATGTTCCATTCTGCAAAGGGAGGCTGGATAACATACTTTACCTACCACCGGAGGAAGATGGGTCCTGAAATTGGTGCAACCTGGAACGTTCCTACTCGTGACCACAGAATGCGAGTTCAGACCTACAGGGATGCAGAGGTTACATAGGCTTCTGTGCTGAATATGGGTCCCAGATCAAATTGATGGGGTTTACAGTTAACAATCTTTACATTCTTTTCCCATATTTGGGAGCTTACTCTTTTTCCTAATCCAGCTTTCTAGTTCTTTTTCCAACTATGACACAATCTTCCCAGACAATAGCCTGGGTCCACCTGTATATTAGATGTCAGGCTCAGGCAAACACCAGTAAAGTCATGGACCGCTTGGAATGTACCTAAAATAGACCTATTAGCTTTTTCCAAAATGGAGACCCCAAATCTTCATCTGCAATATTCTTGCCTTTAGGCTCATGATTAGTCAACAATTTTTTCTTCTTTATATCTTAACTCTTTTTCAGCCACCAGGTTCCAGATGCTAACATGATGCCAACCTGACTTCCCTGGGCAGACAACCCCACTAAAGTATCCTGAATCCCCACCCAACTAGGGAAAGTGAGAAGCAGGCTAGGAGTATGGATTGACCTGCAACGTCCATCTTCAGCGAAGAAGCAATTACAGAAGCCAGACCTTCCACCTTCTGCAACCCATAATGATTCTGGGTCCATACTCCCAGATGGATAAAGAATAGGAAGCCTATCAGGGGAGGGGATGGGATGTGGAATTCTGCTGGTGGGAACTGTGTGGAATTGTACCCCTCTTATCCTATGCACGGTCTTGTCAATATTTCCATTTTGTAAATAAAATTATATAAATTTTAAAAAGTAAAGCATACAAATAAAAAAAAAACCTGGTGACAATTAAAAAAAATTTTTTTTCTTAAGGATTCCAGTTCGAGCCCCCGGCTCCCCACCTGCAGGGGTGTCGTTTCACAAGCGGTGAAGCAGGTCTACAGATGTCTGTCTTTCTCTCCCCTTCTCTGTCTTCTCCTCTCTCCATTTCTCTCTGTCCTATTCAACAACATCAATAACAATGATAATAACCATAACAATGATAAAACAACAAGAGCAACAAAAGGAGGAAAAATAGCCTCCAGGAGGAGTGGATTCATGGTGCAGGCACTGAGCCCCAGCAATAACCCTAGAGGAAAAAAAAGAGTTATTAATTAAAGAGAGAGATAACCAGAGCATCCTCTGGCATACTGAGATCAAACTCAAGCCCCAATGACTGAGTCCTGCACTCTACTACCGAACCACCTCCTGGAACACTCCTTGCCTTACTTCCCCCCCCACCCCCTTTCCTCTTTCCTCTGCAAAAAGAGTGAGATACAGAGAAGGGGTGAGAGAGAGAGAGAGAGAGAGAGAGACGGAGAAAGAAGGAGAGGCAGTACTCATGAAACTTCCCCCTCTTAGGCACTCCCTAAGGGGTGGCCTGGCACTTGAATCCAGATCCTTGAGCATGGTAACGTGTGCACTCTGCTGGGTGAGCCACGTCCTGGCCCCATTGATTTACTCTCATTGAAAACTTTGCATTTCACTAATCTCTCCTTTCTTTCAACTACCAAGTACTCACATTTCATCTGGAGTACTCCTCACCCTACCCCAGGCCCTGGAGAATCATATGGAACACAATCTAAGGATTAGCAGACTAGCTGATTCTGCTGTGTTTGGCTCTGAATGTCTGTGATTCCTATCTGTGTAGGTTTGCAAGTTTTTGCCTCCACCTGGAAGATTCAGACAGTGATTCTCATTTTGTGTCTCAGAGGCACCATGGTGACACCGACCTAATGGAGCTCGCAGTACACAGAATCTACTACATGGAAAGTGCAGAGGAGAAGAGAGCTTTTCCTCACACTGCCTTACTGTAGTCAGTCACAAGGGCTACCAAAAGATATCGTTTATGTCTTTTAGATAAACAAAGCTTTTTAGTACAACTTTTTTTTTTTAACCAGAGCACTGTTCAGCTCTGGCTTATGGTGGTGCTAAGGCACCCAGACATGAGCATATGCTGTGTAAACTGCTGTGTTATTTCCCCAGCCCCCTGTAAAGCAGTGGAGATATATTTGTCACCAGGGTTATCACTGGGGATCCGTGCCTGCATGACTCCACTGTTCCTAGCGGACATTTTGTTTTGATGGAGGGTGAAGGACAGAAAGAGAGAAAAAGAGATAAAGAAAAAAAGAGACACCTGCAGCATTGTTCCACTGCTTGTGAAGCTTCCTCCTAAAAGTGGGGAGTATAGGCTTGAACCTAGGTCTTTAAGCATGGTAACATGTGTACTCTGTCCATGTGCCACCACCTGGCGCTTGTTTTTTTTTTTAAAGATAATTATTTATTTATTTATTTTAATGTTTGTTTATTTATTTATTTTCCTTTTTGTTACCCTTGTTGTTTTTCATTGTTGTTGTAGTTATTGTTGTCATCATTGTTAGATAGGACAGAGAGAAACAGAGAAGGGGAAGACAGAGAGGGGGAGAGAAAGACAGTCACCTGCAGACCTGCTTAACCGCCTGTGAAGTGACTCCCCTGCAGGTGGGAAGCCGGGGGCTCGAACCGGGATCCTCACTCTGATCCTTGCGCTTTGTGCCACAAGCGCTTAACCCGCTGTGCTACTGCCTGACTGCCTATTTATTTATTTATTAATAAGTGAGGGAATCAGAACATCACTCTGGCACGTGATGCCAGGGATTAAATTGGGAACCTCATACCTGAGAATCAAATGCTTTATTCACTGTACCACCTCCATAGTCTAGTTATTTTTTAAAATATTTCTAAAGTTGAGATTACTTTTAATTTTATTTATTTATTTATTGGATAGGAACAGAGAGAAGTTGAGAGGGAAGAGGGCTAGAGAGGGAGAGAGACAGAGAGACACCTGTAGCCCTGCTTCAACAGTTGTTAAGCTTCCCCCCTGCAGGTGGGGACCAAGGGTTTGAACCTGTGTCCTTGTGCACTGGAACATGTGTGCTCAACTGACTGCACCACTGCCTGGTCCCTACAGCTCTTATACATCTTGCTGACCCTCATCCTTATTCTCCTTCACTAGTCACTAAGCTTGATGAATTCAGGAGGGGCTAGGAGTGAGCTGCAGAAAGACTACAGCTTCTCTAAGTCTGAAGATTCTGTTGTTGAGTTCACACTGCCTGTCTTCTCACTTCACTCAGGATAAGCCACCCCCAGAACAGACCTAAAGCCTCTGTGAAAAATAGTGTGAGCTGACCCTATACAGCTCATCTGGGTCCTTCAGAAGCAGATGCCAAGACAGACAAAGAATGCAGATGTTCAGTGGGGGACACCTGTGAGGGTGACAGGAAGAGGAGGCCTGAGGAAGAGGGAGAGCTTCAGCCCACAGTGCAGTTCTGAGAGACTTTCAGGGGGCTGATGGGGCGTCACAGAGCCAGGAAGGCAGGGGTGGCCTGATTCTTGAAGGTCTGCAGTGCTTAGTGACTGCTAGGGAGAAGGACAGGAAGAGCATGGTATAGACACTGCAGCAGACTCTACAGGGGCTGCAGCAAGAGGCTGTCAGCTACTCTACTCTTCCCTGCAGGCTCCTGGGGCACAGACCTGAGCCATGTGCTCCTCTGCCTGCCGCTCAAACATACCCGCACCAGTGAAAATTCTCAAAAAGGAGACATGCTTTCAACTGAAACTGTGCATTACACATATTCACTGTAGTACTGCACTCAGCACTATGGCAACACCCACCCATCTCTTCTCCAGTGGGTCGAGCAAGGTGTCTGGTAGTCCAGTAACTTTTATTCCCATTGCTGTCAACAACAGGAATGGTGTCATAGCCTCCAATGGGTACTAAGCCTGTATCAAGCTTCAAACAAAAAAAAATAATAGGGAGTCGGGCTGTAGCGCAGCGGGTTAAACGCAGGTGGCGCAAAGCACAAGGACCGGCATAAGGATCCCGGTTCGAGCCCCCGGCTCCCCACCTGCAGGGGAGTCGCTTCACAGGTGGTGAAGCAGGTCTGCAGGTGTCTATCTTTCTCTCCTCCTCTCTGTCTTCCCCTCCTTTCTCCATTTCTCTCTGTCCTATCCAACAACGACAACAACAATAATAACTACAACAATAAAACAACAAGGGCAACAAAAGAGAATAAATAAAAAATAAATATTTAAAAAAATAATAATAATAATAAAGCTTAGGGAGGTCAAAGAACAGACTTTACTAATGCCAACCAGTATATGCACCAATGAAAGTGGAGGGTGGTGGTCGGACAGTAGTGCAGCAGGTTAAGCACACATGGTGCAAAGTGCAAGGACCGAGGTAAGGATCCCGGTTCGAGCCCCAGGTTCCCCACCTGCAGGGGCGTCGCTTCACAGGCGGTGAAGCAGGTCTGCAGGTGTCTGTCTTTCTCTCCCCCTCTGTCTTTCCCTCCTCTCTCCATTTCTCTCTCTCCTATCCAACAATGAACAGCATTAATAACAACGACAATAACCACAATAAGGCTACAAGGGCAAAAAGGGGGGGGGGGAGAAAGTGGAGGGGTTTTGTTTGTTTGTCTGTCATTTCCTCCTTTTTTAGTAGAATTGGCCTTGGAGGTTACCAGAGAGACCTTGAAACTGATCTGGCAGTCAACTGGTGACACAGGGCTCACTCCATCCCCAGCAGCTGGCAGCCAAGATTCAGGATTTGCTGAGAGGCAGGCCTAACACCTGTTGTGGTTCCTGGATAAGTGTCAAATTTTGCCAGGGAGGAATAGGAAAAGAGGGGTTTGTAGCTACAAGAGATAAAACAACAGATTTTTCAAAACCATACCCAAATTCATCCCAATGAATCACTTGGCAGAAGAGATCATACATGCTCTGAGATGAACACTGGCAGGAACAGCTCCACTCTGCCTCTAACTCAGGCTGACTGACATCTGTCACTCAATGCCCCCAGGCCCGAGCTCCTTGACTAAAACTGCATGGCTGGGCCAGACACCCAAAAGCTCTTCCCTCTGAATAAGCTAGGATTCGAACAGCTTCTCTAAACTAATCTTGGAAGAGCCTGCAGAGAGGCTTGAAAGAGAGTGGGTATAGGAAGAAAAGAATTTCTAGTAAGCCCAGGAAGATTAGAATCAATGCAATATATAACATACATGGTATTAACACTATAACATACCACAGTTAGCATGATGATCGCAGCAGAGCACAGCAACAGGGGCCAGTAATATTCTGAAAGTGGAACTCATTTCATAGCCAAGACATACAGAACATCAAAACATGGCTCTGTTCTATCTTTATGTAGAGGGGCAGATGATTGCGGGGCGGCGGTGAAGAAAATAGTCCCATCTGTCAGCTGATTCTAAACAACCTGAGATACATATACAGCACATCCACACACAAAACTCCCATGTTACCAAAGCACAGCCTCTCCTTTACAGAAAATTTCAGTTTCACTTATTACAAAAAATAAAAATTACATGTGGGAGTGGGAGTGAGAGAGGAGTGTACCCAATGACAGAGGACATGCCTTGCATCTCTGTCCTTGGCACTGCACACACACACACACACAAAAAAAGGCAAAATCAACTAGAACATTGTACATGAGAAAGCAGTGTTCTAGATGTCTGTCTCTCACATACAATAATTTTTTAAATGTTAATTAAAAAAACACATCCCCCCCCCAGTTTGCTGACAGGGTTATTGCTGGGCTCAGTGCATAGACAATTGTACTTCTCCTGGCTGCCATTCCCCCTGCCTTTTTTTTCTTTTTTTCTTTTTGTTTGTTTTTTAAATATTTATTAATTTATTTATTTCCTTTTGTTGCCCTTGTTGTTATTGATGTCGTCGTTGTTGGCTAGGACAGAGAGAAATAGAGAGAGGAGGGGAAGACAGGGAGGGGGAGAGAAAGACAGACACCTGTAGACCTGCTTCACTGCTTGTGAAGCGACTCCCCTGCAGGTGGGGAGCTGGGGGCTCGAACCGGGATTCATACAACAGTCCTTGGGCTTTGTGCCATGTGTGCTTAACCTGCAGCGCTACCACCCGACTCCCTCTTTTTTTTCTTGCTTTTTTGCCTCCAGGGTTATTGCTGGGGTTCAGTGCCTGCACTACAAATCCACTGCTCCTGAAGGCTATTTTTCAATTTTGTAGCCCTTGTTGTTGTTATTGTTGTTATTGCTGTTGGATAGGATAGAGAGAAATTGAGAGAAGAGGGGAAGACAGAGGGGGGGAGAGAAAGAGAGACACCTGCAGATCTGCTTCACTGTTTATGAAGCGACTCCTCTGCAGGTGGGGAGCCGGGGGGCTTGATCCTTCTGCTGGTCCTTGTGCTTCACGCCACATGCCCTTAACCTGCTGCACTACTATCCGACTCCCCCTCCCCCATCTAATATTTTAAGATTCTAAGTACAACAGGATTCTAAGTTCCCTTCTAATTTATTTCTATATTAAGAAAATATATTGATAGGGACCCTGGTGGTTACTCTGTGGATAAAGTGCATGTTTTCTGACATAAAGTACATGTGTGAGATCACATGGACCACCAAAAAGACTCCACAGATAGTGGGGAGCTGCTTTGGCATCTGTCCCTCCCCCGTTTTTTTAACTCCCTCCCTAAAATATATATAATAAAATATATAATATAATACACATACAGAGAGAACAAAAAGTTGGCTGAGGAGGCAACTCAGTTGTATTGCATGTATGTAACGCCCTGGGTTTATTTCCATAACTACATTTTTAAAAAATCGTAGTTGGGATGCCATCTTAAGAACAGAAACTGAAAAATAAGTGAAAGACATAATTATCAGCCCATGAGAAGAGGCTCTACAATCCGCAGGCTTTCAAGACACTTCCGGGTTAGCCCCCACTAGGTAGCACTCACTGGATTTTCTCTAGGAAACTCTTAGCCTGATCTCAGGCAGGCAAACAGGCCTTGGGAGATTGAATGGCCTGCCGGGAGAGAAAGCTGCAGCTCCCTTAGAAACCAGACTGAAGGGAAAGAAGAAGGGTGTGGACCAGAGAGGACAAAAGAGCAGCCCCAGGAGGGTTGTGCTGCTTAAATAAATAACTGATGATTGACAGCAGACCCATTCTCAGAACTGCCTGGAGCCTACAGGTAGGAAGTGAACTAACCTACTTTCCCCCTTGAGCTCTCATCAGCTTAAATGTTATTTCTCTGAGGAAGCAAGGTGCCATACACAGTTGTGCAGAATGCACACTGCGCACGTCATTAATTGCAACGAAGACACCACAGATTCGTAGACTAGTTTGTTCGTTTTGCAACCCAGATAATCGCTGGAGGTCAATGCCTGCTTGAATCCACTGTTCCCCGTGGCTTTTTATTTTCAGTACTGGGTGAGAAACAGAGATGTAGAAAGGGAAAGAGAGACAGACAGGAGAGACACCTGCAGCTCTGTCACTTCCCCCCTACACATGGGACCCGGGGGTTTAAACATAGGTCCTCACACACGGCAACGTGCACTTTACCAGGTGAACCACCATCCAGCCCCAGGTGTGTGTGTATGATATATACATATATGTATGCTTATATTATATATACATAAAACACAGATTCCATACACACACGTTATTGCATTGTTCAGCTCTGGCTTATGGCAGTGGTACTTCAGGCATAAAAGTCTTTTTGCATTGCTATTATGCTATCTCCCTGAGCCCCAGGTTTTTTGTTGTTTTTTTTTTAATATTTATTTTTTACTTATTTATTCCCTTTTGTTGCCCTTGTTGTTTTTTATTGTTGTAGTTATTATTGTTGTTGTTGTTGTTGGATAGGACAGAGAGAAATGGAGAGAGGGGAAGACAGAGAGGAAAGATAGACACCTGCAGACCTGCTTCACCGCCTGTGAAGCGACTCCCCTGCAGGTGGGGAGCCGGGGTTCGAACCGGGATCCTTATGACGGTCCTTGTGCTTTGCGCCACCTGCGCTTAACCCGCTGCGCTACAGCCCAACTCCTGAGCCCCAGGTTTTATTTGTTTGTTTGTCTGTTTGTTTTTACCACAGCACTGCTCAGCTTTGGCTTATAGTAGTTTGAGAATTGAAGCTGGGACTCTGGAACCTCAGGCATGAGAGTCTGTTTGTATAACCATTACGCTATCTCATCCAAGCCCAGATTTTAATTTTTTTTTTAATTATTTAGCAGTTGGCAGTCAAGGATATTTGAGGATATCTCCCCCCCACACACACACACACCAGATCTACAGGAAAGTGCCATGCAGGCTGGCAATGATATTCACATCAAAGTATCAGCTTTGTGAGGCGAGAGGTGGCATCTTATCCTATACTAACACTTATCCTATACTAACAGAAAGGAAAACTGAAAGCAGGATTTGAATAAATTTGGAGTAGGGCACCAAAGTAAAAACCCTGGATTAAGGGTGAGGGTGGATGTTCAGCTTCACGGGGCAGGGGGCGAGGGATGGGATGGGAAACAGTCTTTTGGTGGTGGGAATGTCTCAAACTAATTGGTCAACAATTTGTTTGGCTTTGTATGTTAACTCTCTTTTCAACCACCAGGTTCCAGATGCTAGCATGATGTTGACCAGACTTCCCTGGACAGACAACCCCACCAATATGTCCTGGAGCTCCGCTTCCCCTGAAAGCTCCGCTTTCCTGGAGCCCTGCCCCACTAGGGAAAGAGAGAGAGAGGCTGGGAATATGGATTGACCTGTCAACGCCCATGTTCAGCAGGGAAGCAATTACAGAAGCCAGACCTTCCACCTTCTGCATCCCACAATGACCTTGGGTCCATACTCCCAGAGGGTTAAAGAATAGGAAAGGTATCAGGGATCAGGCGGTAGCCCAGCAGGTTAAGCGCATCTGGCACAAAGTGAAAGGGCTAGCTTAAGGATCCCAGTTCAAGCCCCTGGCTCCCCACCTGCAGGGGAGTCACTTCACAGGTGGTGAAGCAGGTCTGCAGGTGTCTGTGTTTCTCTCCCACTCTGTCTTCCCCTCCTCTCTCCATTTCTCTCTGTCCTATCCAACAACGAACAACATCAACAACAACAATAATAATCACAAGGCTACAACAACAAGGGCAACAAAAGGGGAGGCAATGGCCTCCAGGACCAGTGGATTCATGGTGCAGGCACTGAGCCCCAGCAATAACCCTGGAGGCAAAAAAAAAAAAAAAAAAAGAATAGGAAAGCTATCAGGGGAGGGGATGGGATACAGAGTTCTGGTGGTGGGAATTGTGTGGAGTTATACCCCTCTTATCCTATGGTTTAGTCAATGTTTCCTTTTTATAAATAAAAAGTTTTTAATAAAAAGAGAAAGAAATGCATATATGAAATAAATGAAACACACTGGAAAAAAAAAAAAAACTCTCTCACTAACACTCCCTCACCACCACCCAAGAATGGTCCCTTGGTCCCAGGATAGGCTCAGAGGCATTTGTTGAACAAATAAGCAACACATTCCAAGTCCAATACTCTTGTCCAAGCCGACAGAGAGACTGGCAGAGCAGAAAGAGTACTAGCCGCATTCAGGGTTCAAGACCATGCTCAGTCTCATACATGCAATGGGAGAATCACTTCACCTTCATACCCCAAGAGGGATATGACAGGACACTGACTACCTCAAAGGATCTTTGTGAAAAGCAGTTAAAGTCACCACTTGGTAAATTGTAAAAGCACTTATACACAAGGCTGGGTAGTGGCTCAGCAGGTAAATGCACAAATTACAATTCTCAAGAACCTAGGTTCAAGTCCCTGGGCCCCACCTATAGGGGGGAAGTTTCACAAGTGGTGGAGTAGTATTGCAGATATCTCTCTCTTTCTCTCTCCCTATATATCTCCTCTTTCTCAATTTCTCTCTGTCCTATAAAATAAAATTAAAATAAATAAATAGAAAAAGAGAAAAAAATTAATGGCCATAAATAGTCATGCAGGGGGAGTCGGGCTGTAGCGCAGCGGGTTAAGCGCAGGTGGTGCAAAGCACAAGGACCGGCATAAGGATCCCGGTTCGAACCCCGGCTCTCCACCTGCAGGGGAGTCGCTTCACAGGCGGTGAAGCAGATCTGCAGGTGTCTATCTTTCTCTCCTCCTCTCTGTCTTCCCCTCCTCTCTCCATTTCTCTCTGTCCTGTCCAACAACGACAACAACAATAATAACTACAACAATAAAAAACAACAAGGGCAACAAAAGGGAATAAATAAATAAAATAAAAATTAAAAAAATAAATAAATAATAATAAATAAATAAATAAATAGTCATGCAGGCAATATGCCCCAGCAATGAAACTGATGGGGGAAAAAAAGAGACACCACTTATACATGTGAGAAGTACAGGACTGTTCCAGGGAGCTGGCACTATGATGGGCCCAAGCCCAGGACTAGTCTTATAACTGAACATACTATGTTGTTTCTTCCAGCAGAAAACTAAGGACTGGAATCAGGGAGCTAGCACAGTGGTTATGCAACAGAGGTCCAAGTTTAATCCCAGGCAATACTGTTGTTGTTGTTGCCAGGAACATAAATCCCAAATTGTCAAAAGGCAAATGTACTATTTCACATGACAAGGAGAGTTGCAGTAGCCGGGCCTCCAGAGCAACTGGGAATCGGCACAATAACACCATAAGCGGACTGACTGCACTCATGTTCTCCCCCACCACCCCGCCCACTCCTCCTTCTTCCCTTTGTCAGTCTAGAAATTACAGGCTAGCTTCCTTCACTTAGCCAGGGACACAGCTGCCCTCAGCTGCTGGCTGGCTCCACCTCAGACTTGCCAGCTGAGAGGGACTGAGCCCCTCTCTTAACTGCAATGTGCAAAATCTCCTTTTGGTCTGGCTTGAGTGGCAATACCTCCGTGCATGTGCCAAGGGTGGGGACGACATGGTATCTAGCCTCTACTGGAACCAGATGACTAGACCACGGGAGTCCGTGTGCAAACAGAAGGGCGATTACTGGTCTAAGAGGAAAGGCTGGCCGGCAGGCAGATGCAACAACGGATGCGCTTCACCATTTTCTAAACATCACCCCTGCGCTCAGACCTGGAACACCGCCATTTGCAACTACGTAGCTCTGGTTTGTGCCCTGCTCCTCTAGACTGGTGTTTTCATTCATCTCTGCATTTCCTTTAACAAGGAGGAGAGCACAGGGCACCGTGAGCAGGTAGAGGGACAGCTAACAATGAAAACTACAGTCCACCTTCCTCTACAAACCTTCAATAAAGGATCAGAGAACTGAGCCTCACACTCAGCAAAGTTCATTCTTTCTGGAACTGGTAGGCAGTAATTTCACCTCGTTAAAAAAATCCTAATATCCTCCTGACTCTGGTGAGGATCTGTTTCAGGTACCAATATCCGAAATGGAATACAATTCTGCAATTCAGAGCACCTGGCCACTTTCACTTTCTCTTCTGTGGTGTCTCCTTTCAAATGCTCTAACACTCACAGCTCACAGATGGGGAATCTGGTCCCAGGAAGAGAATATATCTTCTTCAGCTTTACATATTAACAGGGAGCTAATGGGCCAGCCACGGTTAGGCTCTATGTCACCTGACACCTATTGTTTCCATCTCTCTGCCCTTTGTTTTTCTGCATATTTATGACCTGAAAGATGAGCTAACCCTCAGCCTCACCTTCTTCCTGTACTCCTTGGGTCACCTATTGCAGTCTTCTCTAGGCCAGTTTTCTTATGTTACTGTTTAGTTACCCGTGGATCCAATATGGTCCTTAAATTCAATTCTGATACCAGAGATCCCCTCAATATATTAGTCTCTGCACTACCCAATATGAACCTGCCCATCCCAGCAAGCTAGTTTTGACTTGTGACAAAATTTTCAGGCATTATACTGCCTAACTCATACTTAACCTCTCATATGCCCACTTAGAACACTTAATATCATAAAGGGAAATAGATTTTATTTGGCCTGAATCCTCTATCTCAGTCAGGGACACCTCTGGTAAGCACCTCCCCATACTTCACCCAATCAAAAATGTTTATCAGGGAGTTGGGGCGGTAGCGCAGTGGGTTAAGTGCACATGGCGCAAAGCGCAAGGATCGGCGTGAGGATCCTGGTTCGAGCCCCTGGCTCCCCACCTGCAGGGGAGTCGCTTCACAAGTGGTGAAGCAGGTCTGCAGGTGTCTATCTTTCTCTCCCCCTCTCTGTCTTCCCCATCTCTCTCCCCTTCTCTCTGTCCTATCCAACAACAACGACATCAATAACAACAATAACTACAACAATAAAACAACAAGGGCAACAAAAGGGAATAAATAAATAAATATTTTAAAGATAAAAAAAAAAACGTTTATCACCCCGAACAGTAGCTGCCTTCTTACTTTGTCTTTATTCCCCATTCCACTCTATTTTATTTATTTGCTGTTTTTCCAGCACTTCTTAGCTTTGACTTATGTCAGTGCTGGTTTGTTTATTTTTATTATTTATTTTGGATAGAGACCAAGAGAAACTGAAAGAGAAAAGGAGATACCTACAGCACTTCTTCACCATTTATGAAGCTTATCCCCTGCAGGTGGGGACCAGAGGCTTGAATCTAGGTCCCTAGGCACTGTAACATGTGTGCTCAACCAGGTGTACCACCACCTGGTCACCCTCACTCTGATTTCTGTGAGAACAAAGTACATTCATATTTCAGTGCACCATAATTTCTTCCAGGGCCCAGTAAAGAACCTAGCCTATACCCCAGCTCCCACCTGCAAGGGGAAAGTTTCACGAGTTGGTGAAGCAATTCTACAGTTGTCTCTCTGTTTCTCTTCCTATCTCCCCCTTTCCTCTTGATATCTGGCTGTCTCTATCAAATAAATAAAAAAGTTAATAATTTTTAAAATCCTAGCATATAACAAATATTTATTGAATGACTAATTAGAATGCTAACTCTGTTTCCTAATTATTTGTACAGTAGTGATCAAAGGGAAAAAAGATGTGAATACTATGAAGCTGATAAAGGGTTAGTGTTATGAGTTATCACCATCATTTTTAAAGAATACCTTCTGATATGGAAGTACAAAAAAAAAAGTCTGCAATCCACTCACAAATGTTTCTAAAACTTAAATTTTAGAAAGTCCCTGCTATTGTCACAGAAAAGCATCATCACCACAATCAAACACTGCCTTTGTGACCTGTAGGACCCCTGCCTCAAAAGCAGACTGGACTTCTTTCTGCTTTCCATGTCTTTCAGTCCATGTATCCAAACTCACTGTGTCAGTTCCTGTTATAAGTTTTTACAAACACTATCTCATCTCTTACAATAACCCCAGGATAAAAGTTCTATTTCTGTTACTTTGTAACCAAGGAAATACCAAGACACAGAGAAACTATTTGACTTACTCTGAGTTCCAAAGCTATTAAAGAAAACTATTAAACAGCTGAGTTAGGATTCAAATTCAGCTCCTGCTCCTAATAATTAAGCTTTAAGATTTTTTAACAAGAATTACTTTTTAAAATATTTTATTTATTTACTATTGGATAGATACAGAGAGAATTTAAGAGGGGGGAGAGAAGATTGAGGAGAGAGCCAGAGACACTTGCAGCCCTGCTTCACCACTTGCAGGTGGGGACCAGGAGCTTGAACCCAGGTTCTTGAGCACTACAATGTGTGTGCTTAACCAAGTGTGCCACGCCTGACCCAAATTTTTTTTTTCCTTTCTACTGTTTGTTCCAGACTAGCCTTCTTTAGACTGGCCTCCTGTTTTCCAAACATACCTTGGACTTTTCCAATTCTGTGTACCTAGAATATACTGGGTTGTTAGAAAAAAATATTTTTCTATGCAAAAATATGTCATGTCATGACTTTTCTTTTCTCTTTTTATTATTATTTATTTTCCCTTTTGTTGCCCTTGTTTTGTTGTTGTAGTAGTTATTATTGTTGGTGGTATTGTCGTTTTGGGATAAGACAGAGAGAAATGGAGAGAGGAGGGGAAGACAAAGATGGGGAGAGAAAGATAAACACCTACAGACCTGCTTCACCGCCTGTGAAGCGACTCCCCTGCAGGTGGGAAGCCAGGGGCTCGAACTGGGATCCTTAAGCCAGCCCTTGCACTTTGTGCCACATGCGCTTAACCCGCTGTGCTACCACTGGATTCCCCCATGTCAAGACTTTTCTTCCTTCCTTCGTTTTTTTTTTTTTTTTTTTTTTTTTTTTGCCACCAGTGTTGTTATCATTGGAGCTCAGTGCATGCACCACCATGGGTCCAACGCTCCCAGTGGTCATTTTTTCCTTTTTTTTTTTTTATTTGACAGAACAGAGAGAAACTGCAAGGGGGGAGGGGGAAGATAGAGAGGGAGAGAGAAAGACAGACACCTGCAGACCTGCTTCACACTTATGAGGCGGACCCCCTGCAAGTGGGGAGTGGGGGCTCGAACCTGGGTCCTTCCGCATGGTGATATGTGTGCTTAACCAGGTGTGCTACCACCTGGCCCCCAGCCCCCATCATTACTTTTCCAACAACCCAACAGTATGTTACAGAAAGATATCATCTTTGGAATTGGCAAGATTTAATGTCAAAACCTATCTGCATCAGTTACCTCTGTGACCATCCCATAACTGAGCAATTTAGAACAATAACAATTTATGATTTCTCATAACCATGTAAACTGGTTCTGCATCTCCTCTGCTGACTTCTCTTGAGCTCACTCATGCCTCTACTCTGCTGACATCTTTGCGAGGCTGGACATTTTTCCAGAGGCATCATGTTCATGCCTGGCTTGGCTGAGGCCCCTTCCACTCACTCTCTCACACCGCTCAGATGGCTAGAGCAGCTTGGTCAGAAGGGCTAGAAAGAATATGTGGCCACATTTGACATACCTGATCTTTGCAGCTGGTTGTCCTTGGGAAATGTCCCTTTGCTGTGATCAGCTTCTTTATCTGGAAAATTATAAAAGCAATCTCAACTGTCTCCAGTTTTTGTCAGTATTAAATGAGATAATAGGTATCTAGACCTATCAAATCCCCTGACATATAACAACTTTTTCTCCCCATACCAGTTTCTCTGATTCTAAGTCAATTAGTAACTTGACATTTTAGGCCCTTCAATGAATTGTCCAGCTTTCCATAATCTCTCTACAGTCTGCCTGAATCCTATACTTCAAAGTGCAGCTATACTATCATCTTGTTTACATAAACTTCCAGAATCATGAGCTGTGAATTATTGCCTACACTAGGAATGCCAAAGATCTGTCTTATCCTTTTTCTTATCCCACAGAGAAATGGAATAGATTGTTACATGCAGAGTAATTTCTTTTTATATACATTTTTATGCCCACACTGTAATTTCTGACAAGTTGAATATAATTCTACCTGCTCTCCTCAACTAAGAAAGCATATGGAAATAAAGAATGTCTTTATTATCCTTGTGATCGTCTCTAATTTATTATAAAGAGGTAATCCATGTGCAAAAGTTGTTTCGTTGTTAACAATACTTACTTAGGTGTTCTTTGGCACTAAGCATGCTCTTCTTTTATATCTTCTTAGGACGTAGCTTCCTTCTTTTTCAATGAATGTTTTTGACAGTATTCATTATTATTATTATTATTATGTATAGACAGAAATCTAGAGGGAAGGGAAGATAGAGAGGAAGGAAGAGAAAGAAAGACACCTGTAGATCTGTTTCACTGCTCATGAAGCGTCCTACTTGAAGGTGGAGACGGGGCTTGAACCAGGATCCTTATGCATTATAATATGTGCACTCAACCAGGTGTGCTACCACCCAGCCCCTTTTAATGAATTTTTTGAAATATTTTAGTTATTGATTTATTGGATAGAGACATAAATTGAGAGGAAAGGGGGAGACAGAGAGGGAGAAAAAGAGACCCCTGCAGCACTGCTTCACTACTTTTAAAGCTTTCCCCCTGAAGGTGAGGACTGAGGGCCAGAACCTGGGTCCTTGAGCATTGTAATACATATGTTCTACTGGGTGCAGCACTACCTAGTCCTTCCTTTATATGACTTTTAACTAACTTAAAAACACTATTGGGCAGGGGTAGACAGCATAATGGCTATGCAAAGAGACTCTCATGCCTGAGGCTCCAAAGTCCCAGGTTCAATCTCCTCCACCACCAAAAACCAGAGCTGAGTAGTGTTCTGGTTAAAAAAAAAAAACTATTAAAATAAAGGATATAGACACACTATATATACACATACTATGTATAGGTATACATACTGCATATATATATATATATATATATATATATATATATATATGAATACACACACACACAACATTCTTGTAGCTTTAGCATACTCCAAGAACATAGTAAAAGGCTACCTATTTCTGAAACCTTCCCAGTTGAAGTTTATCTGTAATGCAAAGACACCAGATTTAGAGTAGGGAAATATAAAGCAGGTGTGGAGAAGTGGGAAAGAAAACTAGATTGAAAATACAAGTTTCAAGCTTATGTTCTGGCTCTTGGGTGGACCAAAACGTTACTTATAGTGAAGACAGGGTCAATATGGCCAACTAGCAGGGTCTGTTTTCCTTTACCTCTACAACAGCTAAACCGCAGTGTGCATGGGAGAGCCCACATAGGAATGGACTTGGACAAACCTTCACAGAAAGTGACGAAAATACCCGTATGGCAAGGACACACAGAGACGAACTCATTAAACGAGGAAAACCACTCCATCGGACACTAAGTCACAACTGGAAAGAGACTTTTAGGAGACAGTTTTGTTTTGTTTTTATCAGAGCACTGTTCAGCTCTGGTTTATGGAGGTACCAGGGATTGAACCTGGAACCTCAAACATTCAGGTGTGAAAGTCTTTTTGAAGAACCATTATGCTAACTGCCTGGCACACAGCACAGAACTTTAATCAGATGACAGGTATGTAGGCTGGACTGAAATTCTGGCACTTCGATTCTGTTATAATTTTGCACCTACAACTTTACTAAGGGAAACATGAGCAATGGAGCAGTGCTGCAGGTGTCTTTTCTTCCCTCTGTCTCTCACTTTTTATAAAAAGGGGTGGGGAAGAGAAGAGGAAAAGGAAAAAGTAATGGCTCCCAGTAATGTTAGAACCATGCAGGCACTGAACTTCAGAGATAACCCTGGTGACAAAAAGAAAGAATTTATTTAACCCTGGAAATTCTCTGGCAATATGGCAGAAAATACTGAAGAGAATAGGAGTCCTTGCGTACTCGAAATTCACTGTTTTAGGCCAGTGGGTTTCAAAAATATAGGAAGGCTGCTTTTCATCCAAATCTACATGCCTTCCCTACTCTAATTCACTGATGCATACTAGAATAGGACCAGCAAGAGAGAAAGAGACATACTTGGGGAATAGTTCCCTGGTGAGGAACAGAATCAGATTCTGAAACATCCAGTGTAGTCAACCCTAACAACTTGTGCAGTTGAAGTGAGAAAAAAAATTCTGTTTTGGGGGGAGCCGAGCAGTTACATACTGGGTTAAATGCACATAGTACAAATTGAAGGACTCTCACAAGGATCCCAGTTTGACACCCAGCTCCCCACTTGCAGGGGGGTTGTTTCACAAGCAATAAAGCAGGTCTGCAAGTGTCTTTCTCTCCTCAAGTCCACCTTTTCCTCCCCTTTCAACTTCTCTCTCTGTCCTATCCAGTGGGGGGGGGGGGGATGGCCACCAGAAGCACCAGGAGCAGTGGATTTGTAGTGCAGGCACCAAGCCCTAGGGGAAAAAAAAAAACAAAAATCCTCTGTCTTTATTATTAGTCTAAGTACTGCAAGCAAGCTATATTTATTACATTGAACTGGCCACCGTTTTTTTTTTTAAATAATACTTTATTTTTATGAGAGAGATACAGGGAGAGATTCACAGATAGAGACACCAGAGCTCTGTAGCTCTGGCTTATGGTGGTGCTGGGGATTGAATTTGGGACTTCAGAGCCTCAGGCATGGAAGTCTTTTTGCATAACCATTGGGCTATCTCCCCAGCCCAGGCCACTGTTTTTGCAAAGTAGTTTTCATTTTCAGGGAGAGAGAAACAGAGGCTCATAGGTGTTTCAGGTTTTCTTCTGACACATCCAAATGGACAAAATTCCTAACCATATAGTCACCTCCTTCAGCATTCTCTTTTCCATCACAGTCAACTCACAGAGGTTCTTCCACTGACAGAGCTTGAACACTATCTAGAAGATAACATGACAAGTGTTTGCTGTGTTGCTGATCTCCAGCTGCATCAAGGGTGACTCCCACTGCCATAATTCAAACTAAGAGTTTGTTGTGAGTATATTTATAGCCAGCACAGTAGAAGACATCAGAAAGTACTTAATAAGTCGTTTGGGAGTGACCAGAATGACCGGTATACACTTTGGTTCTTTTCTAGGACAGTGGGGAAAAGCCCTCTAATTTAATCCAAATTGCACTCTCAGTTATTAAGAGAGGTCTCTTGTGAAAAGAGATGATAAAACCTTAGGGAGGTTGTTAGGAACTTGGCATTTCTGAGTCAGGTGGGAGGTTTAATTGCTCACCAAAGAGAGCAACATGATCTCCAGGGCACAGCAAGAACAAACCACTGCCAACAGGAAGCTCTCGAATTTGGTTAGCCCTGTGTAGGTTACAAAGTTCTCTCATAGCTCTCATCTCACCTGGGCTCCCAGCATCCCCATCTGGCAGATGTTATTAGTCTTAATTTTACAGAAGCATAAGTTAAGGTTTAGACAGTTTGTGTGACATGCCAGGTCACACAGATAGGAAATGAACTAATGAAAAGATACTTCTAGTTGGATTAATCAGGACTTTTTCAAGAGCAGAAAGAAACTAAACACACAATAGTTTAACAGGAAATAAACTTTTAACTGAGAAATAGAAAAGATATTCTGGCACATGGTGCAAAGCGCAAGGACCGATGTAAGGATCCCAGTTCGAGCCCCCGGCTTCCCACTTGCAGGGGAGTCGCTTCACAGGTGGTGAAGCAGGTCTGCAGGTGTCTATCTTTCTCTTCCCCTCTCTGTCTTCCCCTTCTCTCTCCATTTCTCTCTGTCCTATCTAACAATGACGACATCAACAACAACAATAATAACTACAACAAAATTTTTTTTAAAAAAGGGCAACAAATAAAAAAATAAGAAGAAAAGATATTCTGGCTATCTTCCCAATATCTACTTACTTTTCTCTTAGTATCTCCAGTTGTTGTTCATTATCTTTTTTTTTTTTTTATTGCCATCAGGGTTATCCCTGGGGCTCGGCGCTGGCACTGAGAATCCAGTGCTCCAGAGAAACTGTGAGGGGAAGGGAGATAGAGAGAAAGAAAGATAAGACAGACACCTGCAGACCTGCTTCATGGCTTGTGAAATGGACCCCACCTCCCGCAGTTGGGGAGTGGGGGCCTCAAACCCAGGTCCTTGCACTTGGTAATGTGTCCACCGCCTGCCGCTCGGTTGTTCATTATCCCTCTCAGTCCCTATTGTGGAGTCCATGTGCTTTTGGGGAAATGGACCCAGCCCTGACTTAAGGGGAAGGGCTTAAGGCTCTGGCTTATACTAATCAGTACAATCCTACCTGCTGGCCACAGTTATGGATTCAAGAATGGGCATACACATTATTTGAACCAATGAGAAGCAAGAAGTTTGCTAAGAATGGCAGATCTAGAGGAGGACCTAGTGGGGGTTGAAGAAACAGCGTGGTAGGGTGGTGTTATACCTCTGAAGCCTGAATGGATGAGGGGAGGTAGCAGTTACTGAAACCAGAAATCAAATTAAGAAGAGCTGTGTGAGAAGGTCACTTGTTATGAGTTGTGTCAAGAGACAGAACGGGGTCAGGCTCACCTGGTGGAGCACTCACTTTGCCAGCTTCTAGTTCTGGCATAACATGTGAGCAGCACGGATGACATTGCAAGAGCTTCATGGATAGTGGAGCAGTGCTGTGGTGTCTTTCCCCTTTCTGCCTCCTTTTCTTTCTCTCTCAAAAAATAAAGAGGGAGTTGGGCGGTAGCACAATGGGTTAAGTGCACATGGCACAAAGCACAAGGACTGTTGTAGGGATCCCAGTTCGAGCCCCTGGCTCCCCACCTGCAGGGGAGTCACTTCACAGGCAGTGAAGCAGGTCTGCAGGTCTCTATCTTTCTCTCCCCCTCTCTGTCTTCCCCTCCTCTCTCCATTTCTCTCTGTCCTATCCAACAATGACAACATCAATAATAACTACCACAACAAGAACAACAAAAGGGAGGAAAAAGCAAAAAAAGAAAGAAAGAAAGAAAGAAAGAAAGAAAGAAAGAAAGAAAGAAAGAAAGAAAGAAAGAAAAGGAAAATGGAGTATAGAGGCTGCTCAGCATTCTTGCACAAGGTTCTGGGTTCACTCCCCAGGGGCTGCATAAAGGTGGGGCGGTCATCAGGCTGCATTTTATTCTCAGTCCTCCCTCCCTCCCCTCTGCCAGCTACCTGCTGAGGTAGAGCAGGCAGTATAAGAGCACAGGCAGTTTCTGAGGGGCATGTGGAAGACTTCCAGGGCACTAAGGTTTGCAAGCTCTACAGAATGAGAGCATTTCTTCCTCACAACATTTGAAGGCCAACATTAGTAAAAGGAACCTTTCCTTGACTGTGGCATCAACTCACCTCTCTGACTGACTGTATAAATAAAAATTAAGGGGGCCGGGCTGTAGCGCAGCGAGTTAAGCGCATGTGGCCCAAAGCGCAAGGACCGGCATAAGGATCCTGGTTCGAGCCCCTGGCTCCCCACTTGCAGGGGAGTCGCTTCACAAGCAGTGAAGCAGGTCTGCAGGTGTCTGTCTTTCTCTTCCCCCTCTGTCTTCCTCTCCTCTCTCCATTTCTCTCTGTCCTAACCAACAACAATAGCAATAATAACAACAACAATAAACAACAAGGGCAACAACAACAAAAAAGGCCTTCAGGAGCAGTGAATTTGTAGTGCAGGCACCGAGCCCCAGCAATAACCCTGGAGATAAAAAATGAAAAAAAAAATTAAAAAGGAAAAACTTTTTAAAAAATCAGTACTAAATTTTATTAGACAAGAGCTAAGGGGAGGGAGGACAAACTCATTGACATGTGAGAAGACCAGAGACAATAAACCTGACAAGCAATTATCATTTCATTCAAATGTTTATTCATTCAGCAACTCACAACAGTGGGCATCTTTATGTGCCAGGCATTACTGGTGTTGAATATCTAGTAGTAGACCAAATGAGCAAAGTGCTTACTATGAGAGAAAGTTGTGGACAAACAGGGGACTAAGGCAGGAGAGAAAGTGTGCCCTATTTACTAGCTCCCCATACAAATCCCTCCCCTTTTCAATTTTCTAGCAATATCCTACCAATATCTACATCAGGGTTCATTTAAAGTAAATTATGCCTTCTTCATAACTACTTCCCATCCACCTCACAAGGTAAAAAAGCATATTTATTTATTTTTATGAGAGAGAGAGAGACAGACAAGAACACACACACACACAGAGAGAGACCAGTGCACTGCTCAACTCTAGCACATAGTGGTGCCAGGGATTGAACCTGAGACCTTGAGGACTCAGGCATGAGAGTCTGGTACACTACCATTGCTTTATCTCCCTGGCCTGTAAAAACAAAAAGAAAAAGGAAAAAAAAAAAAACACTTTAAAGTGTGGTACTATTTCCTATATTTCCTGCAATGTGTACAATTGTGTCTTAGGTATAAATATTCAATAAATTCAAAAACTTCTTTCTCTCTAAAACCAGCCTGCAGAGCATATAATAGCAGGCACACAGGGGTAGACAGCATAATGGTTATGCAAAGAGACTCTCATGGGGGCTGGGTGGTGGCGCCCCAGTTTAAGCACACCTAGTAGAAACTATAAGGACCTATGTAAGGATCCAGGTTCAAGTCCCTGGCTCCCCACCTACAGGGGGGTCACTTCACAAGTGGTGAAGCAGGTCTGCAGGTGTCTATTTCTTTCTCTCTCCTTCTTTGTCTTCCCCCCACCCTTCTCAATCTCTTTCTATTATCCAAAAAATATTTTTAAAAAAAAATGGCCACAGGAGCAGTGGATTTATAGTGCAGGCATATAACCCTGGAGGCAAAAAAAAAAAAAAAAAAAACCAGAAACTCTCATGCCTGAGGCTCCAAGGACCCAGATTCAAGACACCTCCCACCCCCTCATCACCCCCCCATTCCTGCACCATAAACCAGAGTTGAACTGGTTTAAAAAAAAAAAAGGAGGGGGATTAGAAAAGAAATCTGATGGTTTAAAGGGAGGGGTCAATAGAAAAGATGACTATACTGCTGCTTCAAGGTACAGAAATGTCTCCTACTAACTATGCAATGAATGTGAATCAATACTCTCTCAGCAAACATGAAATCATTTTCATAGGACAAAGTGTAGCTAAAAGAAATAATAAAATAGGTCAGGGATAGTTATTAAAGAAACTCTCATGCCTGATTCTCTGAAGTCCTAGGTTCAGTCCCCTACATAACTATAAGCCAGAGCAGAACAGTGCTCTGGTAAAAAATAATAATAAAAAAATAAAATAAGATCGCTTTCTCTCCTCTCCTCTCCTCTCCCGGATCAACTAGGAATACCAAAGGAGACCACCCGGACCGAAACAAGACAGGACTAGAATGACCACAGAAACCCAGTAAATCACCTGTGAGTACAAACACGCGTGGCTGGTGACAGAGAGGAGAGAGGGGCCTAAGGAGAGATTAAGTGACTGCTAACAGTTCGACAGTTTGTCAGTGGAGACACCACCTCCAGTCTGCTCCACCAACAAGGGGACAGCTGAAGGGAGGAAAAGGACTCCCCAGAGACTCACCAAGTACAACTCTGAGTCTCCATTGCTACTACCCTCAGAATCTGGAGCAGCAACAGGGAGGGACACCAGGGCACAGAGATCTAACCGGGAAACTCAGGAGAAGACCTATACCTCGGTGGCATAGCTGAAGGGCTGTGAAAGTCTCTTTGCATAACCACTGGATTATCTCTGCCACACCCTGCTTTATCTCTTGGTCAGGAGTCATTGATTAAGCCAAGAAGCCTATTGATAGTTTAAAAGCCCTCAGGCTACCATAGCCTACAGGGGGAAAAAAAAAGGCTTTTACACCACTGAACTCCAACTCAGGGATTGAAAAAACTGTTAACTTATATAAAATGGTTAAAACAACAAGAAAAAATAATGGAGACTCGAACCAGGACAAGAGTCCAGCTAAAAGTCCTCCAGAGGGCGAAGCACAAAACAATGAGTTCAACATCCAAACATTAGCTAAGGAAATAATAACAGGAGTGAGTAAAGAATTTGAAAAAAATGGAATCAGAAATGCAGGAACAACAAATGAGAATATGGAAGAAAATTCTAATAATCTCATGGTTATTAGAGAGCTGAAAGCTGAAATTGCTGAGCTAAGAAGGCAACTAGCTGAACAAGCTAAAACAGTATCAGAGCAGGGCAACAAAATAGATGAACTCCAGAAAGCAGTAGAGGGCAGAGAGAATAGAATCAATGAGGCTGAAGACAGAATTAGCAAGATTGAGGATGAATTAGAGACAACTAAAGAAGAAGTAAGAGATCTCAAAAAGAGATTAAGAGATGCTGAAAACAACAACAGAGTCCTATGGGATGACTTCAAAAGAAACAATATACGCATTATTGGCTTACCAGAGGAAGAAAGAGAAGGGGAGGAAGAAAGCGTTCTCCAGGCCATAATAGCTGAAAATTTCTCTAGTCTAGACAACACCAAAGACATAAAGATTCAAGAAGCCCAGAGGGTCCCAAACAGAATTAACCCAGACCTAAAGACACCAAGACATGTCATACTTAGATTGGAAAGGAATAAGGATAAAGAAAGGATCCTCAAGGCTGCAAGAGAAAAACAAAGAGTCACCTACAAAGGAAAACCCATAAGATTAGCAGCAGACTTCTCCATACAAACACTACAGGCCAGAAGAGAATGGCAAGATATCTATCGAGTGCTCAATGAGAAAGGCTTTCAACCAAGAATACTATATCCTGCTAGATTGTCATTCAGACTAGATGGAAGCATCAAAACCTTCTCAGACAAGCAACAGTTGAAGGAAGCAACCATCACCAAGCCTGCCTTGAAAGAAGTTCTGAAAGGTTTCCTATAAACAACCAGACCACCACAAATAGAACATATATCAAAACACTCTAAAACTCTACAAGAATGGCGTTCAAATATCTTCAATTTTTGATATCAATAAATGTGAATGGCCTGAATTCACCTATTAAAGACACAGAGTAGGAAGATGGATCAGAAAACACAACCCAACAATATGTTGTCTACAGGAAACTCACCTAACGCAACAAGACAAACACAGACTTAAAGTGAAAGGATGGAAAACTATCATTCAAGCCAATGGCCCACAAAAAAGGGCTGGAACAGCTATTCTCATATCTGACATGATAGACTTTAAAATACATAAGATTAAAAGAGATAGGAATGGACACTACTTAATGCTCAGAGGATCAGTCAATCAAGAGGACTTAACAATTATTAATATCTATGCACCCAATGAGAAGCCATCTAAATACATCAAACTTCTACTGAAAGAGCTACAGCAATATATTAACAGTAACACAATCATAGTAGGGGACTTCAACACCCCACTCTCTCAACTTGACAGATCATCCAGGAAGAAAATCAGTAAAGACATAAGGGAGCTAAATGAAGAGATAGATAAACTAGAACTATTGGACATTTTCAGAGTCATTCATCCCAAGAAACTGGAATACACATTTTACTCAAATCCACATGGATCATTCTCAAGGATAGACCATATGTTAGGCCACAAAGACAGCATCAGCCTATTCAAGAGCACTGAAATCATCCCAAGCATCTTCTCACACCACAGTGGAATTAAACTAACACTTAACAATCAACAAAAGATTAGTAACAGTGCCAAAATGTGGAAGCTCAACAGTACACTTCTTAACAACTTCTGGGTCAAAGAGGAAATCAAGGAAGAAATCAAAATGTTTCGAGAGTTCAATGAAAATGATGACACAAGCTATCAAAATATTTGGGACACAGCTAAAGCAGTCCTAAGAGGGAAGTTCATAGCTATACAAGCACACATTAGGAAACAAGAAAAGGCACAAATAAACAGCCTGATTGCACATCTTAAAGACCTAGAAGAAGAACAACAAAGGAACCCTAAAGCAACCAGAAGGACAGAAATTACTAAAGTTAGGGCAGAAATAAATAACATTGAGAATAGGAAAACCATACAAAAGATCAATGAAAGTAAATGTTGGTTCTTCGAAAGAGTAAACAAAATTGACAAACCTTTAGCCAGACTCACAAAACAAAAAAGGGAGAAGACCCAAATAAATCGGATAGTAAATGAAAGAGGAGAAATCACAACAGACACTGCAGAAATTCAACATATCATGCGAGGCTTCTATGAACAACTATATGCCACCAAGTTAGAGAACCTGGAAGAAATGAATGATTTCCTAGATACCTACCAACTTCCAAAACTAAGTAAAGAGGAAGTGGATAACATGAACAGGCCCATCACAGCTAATGAAATTGAAACAGTTATCAAAAATCTTCCCAAAAATAAAAGTCCTGGACCAGATGGTTTTACAAATGAATTCTACAAAACTTTCAAAGAAGAACTAATACCTCTACTTTTAAAAGTCTTCCAGAAGATTGAAGACACTGGAATACTCCCTGCCAGCTTCTATGAAGCCAACATCACCCTGATACCAAAAGCAGACAGGGACACAACCAAAAAAGAAAACTACAGACCAATTATCTCTGATGAACATAGATGCGAAAATATTGAACAAAATTCTAGCCAACCGGATACAGCAGTATATCAAAAAGATTGTTCATCATGACCAAGTGGGGTTTATCCCAGGCATGCAAGGTTGGTTTAATATACGTAAATCAGTCAATGTGATCCACCACATCAACAAAAGCAAGACCAAAAACCACATGGTCATATCAATAGATGCAGAGAAAGCCTTTGACAAAATACAACATCCCTTTATGATCAAAACACTACAAAAAATAGGAATAGATGGAAAATTCCTGAAGATAGTGGAGTCTATATATAGCAAACCTACAGCCAACATCATACTCAATGGTGAAAAACTGGAAGCATTTCCCCTCAGATCAGGTACTAGACAGGGCTGCCCACTATCACCATTACTATTCAACATAGTGTTGGAAGTTCTTGCCATAGCAATCAGGCAGGAGCAAGGAATTAAAGGCATACAGATTGGAAGAGAAGAAGTCAAACTCTCCTTATTTGCAGATGACATGATAGTATACATGGAAAAACCTAAGGAATCTAGCAAGAAGCTTTTGGAAATCATCAGGCAATACAGTAATGTGTCAGGCTATAAAATTAACATTCAAAAGTCAGTGGCATTCCTCTATGCAAACACTAAGTTAGAAGAAATTGAAATCCAGAAATCAGTTCCTTTTTCTATAGCAACAAAAACAATAAAATATCTAGGAATAAACCTAACCAAAGAAGTGAAAGACTTGTATACTGAAAATTATGAGTCACTACTCAAAGAAATTGAAAAAGACACAAAGAAGTGGAAAGATATTCCATGCTCATGGGTTGGAAGAATTAACATCATCAAAATGAATATATTACCCAGAGCCATCTACAAATTTAATGCTATCCCCATCAAGATCCCAAGCACATTTTTTAGGAGAATAGAAAAAATGCTACAAATGTTTATCTGGAACCCGAAAAGACCTAGAATTGCCAAAACAATCTTGAGAAAAAAGAACAGAACCGGAGGCATCACACTGCCAGATCTCAAACTGTATTATAGGGCCATTGTCATCAAAACTGCTTGGTACTGGAACATGAACAGACACACTGACCAGTGGAATAGAATTGAGAGCCCAGAAATGAGGCCCCACACCTATGGACATCTAATCTTTGACAAAGGGGCCCAGACTATTACATGGGGAAAGCAGAGTCTCTTCAACAAATGGTGTTGGAAACAATGGGTTGAAACATGCAGAAGAATGAAACTGAATCACTGTATTTCACCAAATACAAAAGTAAATTCCAAGTGGATCAAGGACTTGGATGTTAGACCAGAAACTATCAGATACTTAGAGGAAAATATTGGCAGAACTTTTTTCCGCATAAATTTTAAAGACATTTTCAATGAAACGAATCCAATTACAAGGAAGACTAAGGCAAGTATAAACCTATGGGACTACATCAAATTAAAAAGCTTCTTCACAGCAAAAGAAACCACTACCCAAATCAAGAGACCCCTCACAGAATGGGAGAAGATCTTTACATGCCATACATCAGATAAGAGTTTAATAACCAACATATATAAAGAGCTTACCAGACTCAACAACAAGACAACAAATAACCCCATCCAAAAATGGGGGGAGGAATTGGACAGAATATTCACCACAGAAGAGATCCAAAAGGCCGAGAAACACATGAACAAATGCTCCAAGTCTCTGATTGTCAGAGAAATGCAAATCAAGACAACAATGAGATATCACTTCACTCCTGTGAGAATGTCATACATCAGAAAAGGTAACAGCAGCAAATGCTGGAGAGGGTGTGGGGTCAAAGGAACCCTCCTACACTGCTGGTGGGAATGTCAATTGGTCCAACCTCTGTGGAGAACAGTCTGGAGAACTCTCAGAAGGCTAGAAATGGACCTACCCTATGACCCTGCAATTCCCCTCCTGGGGATATATCCTAAGGAACCCAACACATCCATCCAAAAAGATCTGTGTACACATATGTTCTTGGCAGCACAATTTGTAATAGCCAAAACCTGGAAGCAACCCAGGTGTCCAACAACAGATGAGTGGCTGAGCAAGTTGTGGTATATATACACAATGGAATACTACTCAGCTGTAAAAAATGGTGACTTCACCGTTTTCAGCCGATCTTGGATGGACCTTGAAAAAATCATGTTGAGTGAAATAAGTCAGAAACAGAAGGATGAATACGGGATGATCTCACTCTCAGGCCGAAGTTGAAAAACAAGATTAGAAAAGAAAACACAAGTCGAACCTGAAATGGAATTGGAGTATTACACCAAAGTAAAAGACTCTGGGGTGGGTGGGTGGGGAGAATACAGGTCCATGAAAAATGATGAATTAAATAGTGGGGGTTGTATTGCTAAATGGGAATCTGGGGAATGATATGCATGTAAAAAAAAAAGAAGAAGAAGTAGAAACGCAAAGCAGAAATTGACTGAGTTTGGAGTATGGCACCAAAGTAAGAAAGCACAAGTATACTAGAGTTTGCAGTGAGTACCTCCCTAATACTTCCTCTCCACTTTTCCAAGCTTTGGGTCCATGATTGCTCAACAATTTGTTTGGCTTTGTATGTTAACTCTCTTTTCAGTCACCAGGTTCCAGGTGTCATCAGGATGCCGGCCAGACTTCCCTGGATTGAAGACACCACCAATGTGTCCTGGAGCTCAGCTTCCCCAGAGACCCATCCTACTAGGGAAAGAGAGAGGCAGACTGGGAGTATGGACCGACCAGTCAACGCCCATGTTCAGCGAGGAAGCAATTACAGAAGTCAGACCTTCTACCTTCTGCAACCCTCAATGACCCTGGGTCCATGCTCCCAGAAGGATAGAGAATGGGAAAGCTATCGGGGGAGGGGGTGGGATATGGAGATTGGGCGGTGGGAATTGTGTGGAGTTGTACCCCTCCTACCCTATGGTTTTGTTAATTAATCCTTTCTTAAATTAAAAAAAAAAAGACATAATAAAAGTAATAATAATAATAATAATACTAAAGTATAGCAAAGGCAACTCAACATGAACATTCATTTTTCTTTGACCATTTGAAAACAAAATATTAATAAAGTCATAAATATAATAAAATATATCTAATTAATAACTAAATGCACACAATACTTTTTAAACAACTATTGTTCAGGTTTTTCAGTGCCTTAAATTTAATTACCTAAAGCTCTTTGAAGTAGAACCTATTCAGTCTCTTTGAAATAAACTGCTTTTTCAATCTTATTATTACAAAGCCTAAACACAATATTTTTGCCTTAGCCTGTCATAAAAGTCACTTCTTTTGTGTGTGTTTATAATTCAAGCACGCATTAAAGAGAGATCACAGAACATTCAAAAATAAAAAACTGAGAACAAATGGAACAGAAACATAAAAAGCCAGTATTAAATTGCTCAAATGACATGGTGTGAAGGGCCTTAATGCATGCACTTTCCAAAGTTACACATCACAACCTCCTTTTCACCAATAGGGGGTCAGGAAAGTAGAGAAAAACAACATAAAAGGACAGATTTTGAATAAATGTCTGACATAATTGAAGTCAGTGATTCATTAGGGAATAGTGCCTCAGGGTCAAATGACTCAGCATCAATTCTAAGCAGCAAAATTTTCCAATTCTTATTTTGGGAGACAGCTCCATTGCTTGGAATGTGTTTTTCAACACTGAAGAAATAAAAATATAAAAAATACTTCCATATAAATTTTCATATAAAATGAAGTAGTGGCTGTCTATCTGTGATGGGTAGAAATCAGAATTAATTCTCTCTTTTTTTCTATTGATTTACTGATTTTTTTTTTAACACAATCCCAGAGATAAAACACAGCTTCTCATAACAAGCCATTCATTCAATCAACCACTAAACCAAGTCCCAGCCCTAAAATCAATTTTGAAACTGTCCTCTGGACAGCCAGAGCCCAAGAAGAACTGGATAGAAGGGCATCCTGTATGAGGACTGATCTTTACCAGTGTGTTCCAAGCTGTGTCAGTTGAAACTTGGGAACAGCAGCCTTCCTGTAGTCTCTCTCTTGCCAGTCCCCATTCCAGGACTGCTGCAGGAGGCAAAGTTCCCCCCAATGCTCCCACTGGCTGCTCTAATAACTGGGGATTTGATAGCTTCTATACTTTGGAGAGCACCTGCCAAGTGCAGCTGCTACTCCCCCATCACATCCCCTCCCCTGAGACCACTTCAGCCAGATACAATCTATCACTCAGCAGGCCTGTCCTCCTAGCAAAGTATCAGAAATGCTCCTGGGAGACCCACACACAGAACCACCTGACTTTCACTGTTCCAAGGTCTGAATCCATGTTGCTACATCTGTCCCAGCTCTTCCACTCTCATCCCAGAGTCACAACAATGTCTCTCCCTTCCCTTGGAGCTTTCTAGTCACCATGGTAACCAAGAGACAGGTGCATAGAGAGAATACAAAGCAAGGCCAAGTATAAACTGTGAGCTATCCCCAGCAACTTGCAGGAACCACTTTTTTTTTTACATGGTGAATACCTGCAATAAATAAATTATAATCTTGGTGGACAGTTTTAATGGTTTCACTTGATCAGTTAAAGAAGGGAGTGGGAACATGCTCAACCTGTTTTTAAAAAGCTTGTTGCCAACCAGTAAGGCTATTGTTTTTAATTGCCTTGGATTTTTAAAGACCTCAAGAAAAATAAACTTTTAAAGTGGCTCACAAAGGGATTGAATTAAACTCTACTAACTCCAGACAAATCATATTCTATTCCTGACACTTAAAAAAATCTGACATAGTCCAAATGTTTGTTTCTTCTCCGTGCTGCGGGGGGGGGGGGGGGATGCAAGTCAGCCTTGCAGATTTTTCCAACTCACTCAACTTTTATTCTGCATAGAAGCAGTTTCTCTCTTGTTAACCCTTAATATAGGTTAGCCCTTCATAAGGGAACAACAATGCTAGCAGGAAGTCAGAGTGCATTGATTTGGGATTAGCAGAGAACTGCAAATCAGGAAGCACAGGTTCAAGTTAGAAATTCAAAATGAGGGAGTCGGGCTATAGCACAGCGGGTTAAGCGCAGGTGGCGCTAAGCACAAGGACCTGCATAAGGATCCTGGTTCAAGCCCTGGCTCCCCACCTGCAGGGGTGTCTCTTCACAAGCGGTGAAACAGGTCTTCAGGTGTCTATCTTTCTCTCCCTCTCTCTGTCTTCCCCCTCCCCTCTCCATTTCTCTCTGTCCTATCCAACAAGAATGACAACAATAATAACTACAACAATAAAACAACAAGGGCAACAAAAGGGAATAAATAAATAAATAAATATAAAAAATATTTAAAAAAAAAAGAAATTCAAAATGAAATGAGGGATGCTCAGTTTGGGGGGGTTCTTATAGAAGGAAAAGGGTGAGATAGTGGATAAGGTGATGAACTAAATTAAACTCTACACATGAGTTGCAAGGTAAAAATGGTCATATAGAAAACTCAATAAGTAAAAATAACACCGTGAAACATGGACTGGGGGAAAGGAAGTAGGGAGGGCATTGGGGGCACAAGCATAATGGTGGAGAAGGACTTAAGTTGGTGGTGAGAGTGATATGTAGACAGCTATCATGGGGGGATAAGAAACGGTGCCCATGTTCACTTCCATCAGGAACATCATCATAAGCCCTCTTGTGTGCCTCTCCAGGACCTTGACCTCACTATAAAGTAGCAACTGTAGGAATTGCCCCACTCACTCTCTGAAAGGAGGCTGGGTCAGCCTACTCTCCACTTGAGGAAGACTGGTCCTAAGTGAGTAGAACCTAGAATGTTTCCAACTGTAACCATGGACTGTGAGCTCAGACTGACAGGGACTCAGAGGCTTCACAGGCTTCTGAGCTAAACATGAATATATATATGAGTTCTGAGTCAGATTGATGGGTTAAACAGTTAATTGTATTTATATATTTTCCTCAAATCTGGGAGCTGCTCTCTGCCCTAATCCAGCTTTCCAGTCCTATTCTCAACTCTGACACCATCTTCCCACACAATATTTTTAGTCCACCTGCATATTACCTGTCAAGTGCAAGCAAAAATTATTAGCCACAGGTCCCTAAAATAGACTTCCTAGATGCTTTTCACCCTAAGATCCCTAGTTTCATCTGTTCTATTCCTTCTTTTGGTTTCTGTTTATTAAATATCTTGTCCTGCTACATATCTTAAGTACCTTTCAGCCATCAAGTTGCAAATAAAGATAATAAAACATATAAATAAATAGTTACATTAAAAATATGACCATGTGTCAACAATTATCCTGTAAACCATTATTCCTCCCACAATAAAAATAATTTGAAAAAATAAGTGGGGGCAGGCAGTGGTGCACTTGACTGAGCACACATGTTATAATTTGCAAGGACCCTGGTTCCCACCTACAGAGGGAGAGCTTCCCTAGAGGTAAACCAGTGGTGCAGATCTCTCTTCCTCCCTCCATCTATTGATCTGTCTGTTTATCTCTATATTTAATTTAATTTAATTTTATTTTTATTTTGTTTCCAGGGTTATTGCTGGGGTTCGGTGCCTACACAATGAATCCACTGCTCCTGGAGGCCATTTTTCTCATTTTGTTGCCCTTGTTGTTATCATTATTATTTTTGTCATTGCTGTTGTTGTTGTTGTTGGATAGTACAGAGAGAAACTGAGAGAGGAGGGGAGACAGAAAGGAGAAGAGAAAGACAGACACCTGCAGACCTGCTTCAAGGCTTGTGAAGCGACCCCCCTGCAGGTGAGGAGCCAGGGGCTCGAACTAGGATACTTATGTGGGTCCTTGCACTTCACAACATGTGCACTTAACCCGATGTGCTACCGCCTGACTCCCTTATCTCTCTATCTTAATCTTCCCCTTCCCTTTCAATTTCTAACTCTATTCAATAAATAAATAAAACTCTTAAAAAGTTGTTTAAAAAATTAGTAGGTAAAAATTATCTTAGGGCCAAATTATCTGTGATGATGCACCTGGTTAAGCACTCACATTACAGTGTGCAAGGACCCAGGTTCAAGCCCCTGGTCCCCACCTGCAGAGGGAAAGCTTCACAAATGGTGAAGCAGGGCTGCAGTTGTCTCTTGCTCTCCCTCTCTATCTTCTCCTCCCCTATCAATTTCTCTTTGTCTCTATCCAATAATACATAAATAGAAATATTTTTAAAATAAATAAAAATTATCTTATTAACTCTTACAAAGAAGATATTTTCATTCTTGCTGTCTTCTTGAAATGCTGCTGGGTTAGCCCAAACCAGTAGACTAGATTAAAAAGAACAATCATGCTCAGCAGGGAAGCAATTACAGAAGCCAGACCTTCCACCTTCTACATCCCACAATGACCCTGGGTCCATACTCCCAGAGGGATAGGATACAGAGTTCTGGTGGTAGAAATTGTGTGGAGTTGTACCCCTCTTATCCTATGGTTTTTGTCAGTGTTTCCTTTTTATAAATAAAAATTATATATATATATATATATATACTGACCTTTTATGCTGCAGTTTCAATGGTCTTGCTTTACTTACTTACTTATTTATCTATATTTAGCTGAGCCAGGGTCTTGTTCATCATGATTCCACTGCTCCTGAGCCTACTTTTTCATTCAGGTAAAGAGACAGAGAGACACCATAGCAAAGGAGCTTTCCCAATGCCCTGGCTCTCCCATGGCAAGGCAGGCACCCTGCCTGGTGAGCTCTCCTACCTCTGGGCTTTATTATATTCCATTAATATCACCTTTGACAGACTTTCTACCAAATATTTGAAAACCAGCGTCATGGGGTCAAATTAATATTTCTTCTAATGCAGCACTTCAAAACAATCACTTGAGCGTCACCTAATCTCTACATTAAACCATCTCTCTCTTTCTCTGAAGCCCCTGCTTTGTGGACCTGCCCAGAAAAATATGATGCCATATGCACTTAAGAGCTTCTGCTAGTTTGGTCTCTGCATATTTTAGCTGTGTCATTCTTCTCTCACACAATTCCGTCACTAACAGCTGTTATTAGACTTTCTCCATATGCCACCTCTTCCTTTCTCCATGTTGTCAGAGCCCTCCTCCTCCTCACCCCCCTCTTCCTTCTGAGAGAGAGAGAGAGAGAGATTGAGAGAGAGGGAGAGGGAGAGGGAGAGGGAGAGGGAGAGGGAGAGGGAGAGGGAGAGGGAGAGGGAAAGGTTTCATAGCACTGGAACTTCTTTCACTATGATGGAGGCTTGGCTTGAACCTGGGTTGCACGCATGACAAAGCAGGGTGCTATGCAAGTGAGCTCCACCTCTGAGGAGATTCCTAAGCTCCAACTTACTCCATGGGGGAACAGCTGGCTAGAGTGTGTTTGTTGGGGGGGGGGTTATTCAGGTGGTCTCTTTACCACGAATTGATTAGACATACACCTGGTTTGAACAATTAGATGTGAAAAGGAAGCTTGCCAGAGATCTCTGGAAAAAGTTTCTCAGACTTGTAGCACACTGGGTTAAGTGCACATAGTGCTAAGCACAGGGACCTATACAAGGTTACCGGTTTGACACCCCGGCCCCCCACCTACAGGGGGGTCACTTCACAAGCGGTGAAGTAGGTCTGCAGGTGTCTGTTTTTCTCTCCCCCCTCTGTCTTCCTCCCTCTCTCAACTTCTCCTTGTCATATTCAGCAACAATAACAGCAGCAACAACCACAGTGAAAAAATAAAAGGCCGCCCAGAGCAGCAGGTTCATAGTGCAGACACCGAACCCAAGTGATGACTCTGAAGGCCAAAAAAAAAAAAAAAAAAAAAAGTCTCTCAGACTAATAAACATAGAAACACAGTCATTTTGTGCCCTTAGACATAACTGGGCCCAGATGTGATAACTGGAAATGAAACAGTCTTTTAAAACTAGGAGACCAGTGGTGACACATCAAGGATGGCTAAGTTCTGTGACACCGAATGGAATCATCTCCCTATGGCTGTAACCAACTGAGTAAAGGTTTTTTGTTTTGTTTTGTTTTTATGCCTCCAGGATTATCACTGGGGCTCCGTACCTGTGAATCCGCTGCTCCTGGTGGCTTGTTTTTTCCATTGTTGTTGCTGTTATTGTTGTTGCTACTGTTGTTGTTGGATAGGACAGAGAGAAATGGAAAGAGGAGGGGAAGACAGAGAGGGGGAAAGAAAGATAGACACCTGCAGACCTGCTTCACCACTTGCAAAGCCACCCCCCTGCAGGCAGGGAGTGGGGGGAGGGGGTTCAAACTGAGATCCTTATACCCGTTCATGCACTTCGCACTATGTGTGCTTAACCCGCTATGCTACTGCCTGGCCCCCTGAGTAAAGTTTTATTGCTATGACCAGCGGAAGCAGCCTAAAAACACTTGTCACAGTTTTCTCATGAACAGTAAAAAATGAAACCAAACTAACAATTTGTGTCCAATTTAAAATAAGCATTACTGAGAGAAATGATCTTATAGGATAAAACTGACAGTAGCTAAAAGTAAACGTGATAAAATGTGCTGTTTTTAGAGAATCAACTCATTTTTGAAGGATTTATCTATATCCCTTTTTTATTTTTTCTCTAAGTTTTTAATATACATATATTAGATTTGTTTATTGGTGATATAGATGGAGGGGGGCGAAGAGAATCGGAGCATCACTTTGGCACATACAATACCAGGGACCTCATGTTTGTAAGTCTAGAGCTCTAGGCAATAGCTACATCGACTCCTGGGATGCCTCTTTTTTTTCATATATATATATTTTTTTTAATTTTAATTTTTGCCTCCAGGGTTATTGCTGGGGCTCAGTGCCTGCACTATGAATCCACTGCTCCTGGAGGCCATTTTTCCCATTTTGTTGCCCTTGTTGTTGTCATTATTATAGCTGTTGTTGTTGCTGGACAGAGAGAAATAGAGAGAGGAGGGGAGACAGAAAGGGGGAGAGAAAGACAGACACCTGCAGATCTGCTTCACCACCTGTGAAGGGACCCCTCCCCCCGCCCCCGCAGGTGGGGAACCAGGGGCTCAAACCAGGATCCTTATGCCGGTCCTTATGCTTTATGCCATGTGCATTTAACCCACTGCGCTACTGCCTGACCCCCTTTTTCCATTGTGAAGAAAATCCGAGATATTCAAAAATAGAAACTAGTATAATGAAGTTTCATATACCTAACACTTAGATTTAACACTTATTCAATTTAAGTTCAATTTTGTTTCATCTATACTATTTTGCCTACCTCTAGGATATTTTTTAAAGCAATATCATGTATTATTATCATTATATTATTATTATTTCATTGGTAAATTTTTCATTAAATTCCCAAAGGGTGGGAATCTTTAAAATATAAAATTACTGGGAGTCGGGTGGTAGCACAGCAGGTTAAGCGCACGTGGCACAAAGCGCAAGGACGGACCTAAGGAACCCAGTCGGAGCCACACCTGTAGGGGAGTCGCTTCACAAGTGGTGAAGCAGGTCTGCAGGTGTCTATCTTTCTTTCCCCCTTCTGTCTTCCCTCCTCTCTCGATTTTTCTCTGTCCTATCCAATGACAGCAACAACGACAACAATAATAATTACAGCAATGATAAAACAACAAGGGCAACAAAAGGAAAAAAAAAATGGTCTTCAGGAGCAGTGGATTTGTGGTGCAGGCATAGAGCCCCGGCAATAACCCTGGAGGCAAAAATAAATAAATAAATAAATAAAATATAAAATTACTGCCATACCTAAAATTTAATTCATTATCATTAAATATCCTGTCAAAGTCCAAACTTCCAAAGTTGTCTAATTATCTTTATTTCTTGGACAGAGACAGCCAGAAATTGAGAGGTAGTGGGAGAGCGAGAGGGAGAGAGATAGAGATACTTTAATGAAAATTTTCCCAATGAAATAATAATAATACATGATCTTGCTTAAAAATATCCCAGTGACTTAATATTGATTTATAAAATTCCTGGGAGTCGGGCGGTAGCACAGCAGGTTAAGTGCAGGTGGCTCAAAGTACAAGGACCGGCCTAAGGATCCTGGTCAAGAAAGACAATGCAAAACTCAGGGTCTAAAAAAAGGGTAGAAATTAATTAGGAGAAACTTTTCACAATTTATTGTGACACCAAAATATGTGTCCTCCCACTCAAAGTGAGGATAAACTAGCAAAGAAATACCTTACAGGTAGTTATTTTACTTAGTGTTAATTAATTATGTTTTACCAGAGGACTGCTCAGCTCTGGTTTATGATGGGGCTGGGGACTGAACTTGGAATTTCAGAGCTTCAAGCATGAGAATCTTTTTGAATGAGTATGATGCTATTACTCCTGCCCCAAAGACACATTTTAAACAGTATTATAAGAACACCAGGTAATTTTAAGCCTCAAAGTAGCTGAATTCCCAGACACTTGGCAGGAGCCAATGCAAATTCTCCATTAAAAAAAAAAAAAAGGTGGAGGTAGGTAGTGTAATGGTTATGTAAAGAGACTCTCGTTACTGAGGCTCCAAAGTCCCAGGTTCAGTCCCCCATGCCACCATAAGCCAGAGCTGAGCAGTGCTCTGGTTAAAAATAAAATAAAATAAAATACAATTTTCATTGCAAACCTAAATCTAGTCTTACAAATAATTTGTCAGATATGCCTATCATGCACACAAACACAGGTTTCACCAAGAAATTAGATACCCTGGGAGTTGGGCGATAGCACAGCCGGTTAAGCACAGGTGGTGCAAAGCGCAAGGACCAGTGTAAGGGTCCCGGTTCGAGCCCCTGGCTCCCCACCTGCAGGGGAGTCACTTCACAGGCGGTGAAGCAAGTCTGCAGGTGTCTGTCTTTCTCTGCTCTCTGTCTTCCTCTCCTCTCTCCATTTCTCTCTGTCCTATCCAACAATGATGACATCAATAATAACTACAACAATAAAAGAACAAGGGCAACAAAAGGAAATGAATAAATATTTTTTAAAAAGAAATTAGATACTCTAAGCAAGAACTAGCAAACAATAACAGACAAAAGAATCAGAACCACAAAGACTTCAGATATCGAGCAGTTATGCTGATCATAAAGTAAAAAGTAAGCCTGATGGTCTGCAGTGAATAGAAAACCATAAAAAGAACTACAGAAGTACAATCATGGGAATTAAAAGCCAAAGGTAGAACTTCTAGGCTGAGGCTCACTTCCATATACCGGAGGCGACACGCCCGGAGATGGCATGGAAGCTCGTTGTCACCCCACTCGTTCCAGTGTTCCTTTTTACGTCCTCTTTTTGGCTGTTCTGAGCTGAAGACAAGCACGTGGAAACAACCGTCAGGATTAGCCTGCGCAGCCATAAACTAAGGAACACTTGGAGCCGTCAGAAGCTGAGAGTGGCAAGGAAGGATTCTCCCCTAGAGCCTTGAGAGAGACCATGACATTTCATCATGAACTCCACATTCTAAGATAAGTTTCTGTCTTTTAAACAGAAACAACAAAAAACTGAGCGCAAACAAAAAAAATACTCGCAAGTTAGATTCCCCACTCTCAGCCTTAAAGGCAAAATTGCAAACACCTGGGAGAAGTTAGAAAAAATTCAGAACAAACCAGACAGCACTGTTTCTATCATGGGATCTCAGGAGGTGAAAAGTTTTGGCAAAATCCCACAGGTTTTACTGATAAATGTAGCAATCTGGAAACAGAAAGGGACTTCATTAATATGATAGAGAGCATCTATAACATGCACAGTGATCTTTATGTTTAATGGTGAAGTGGATGAAAAACTTACACATAATATAAAACTCCAACAACAGCACATTAATAATTTGTTCCTTGACAGTGACTTTAACAATGGTTTTTTTTTAATTGTTGTTGTAGTTATTATTATTGTTGTTGATGTCGTCGTTGTTGGATAGGACAGATAGAAACGGAGAGAGGAGGGGAAGACAGAGACGGGGAGAGAAAGATAGACACCTGCAGACCTGCTTCACCGCCTGTGAAGCGACTCCCCTGCAGGTGGGGAGCTGGGGGCTCGAACCCGGATCCTTGCTCCAGTCCTTGCGGTACGGTACGTGTGCTTAACACGCTGCGCTACCGCCGGACTCCCCTTGTTTGTTGTTTTGTTTTAAAGCCAGAGTGATGCTCAGCTCTATCTTAAGGTGATGACAGGAATTGACTGGGACCTTTGATGACACAGGCATGAAAGTCTTTGTGCATAAGTCTCCCTAACCCAACAATGTTGTACTTGATCTGACTCAAAAAACAAAGAAACAGAAGCAAAAATAAACAAATGAGGCTACATCAAACTAAAAATGTCTGGACAGTGAAGGAAGCCATAAATTAAGCAAAACAACAACCTACTATGGGACAGGGGCCACAGAAAGGAAGGTGCAGTAACAGGGATCCAGGGAGGAGGGGACAGAGCCCGGGAGCACTCACCGTCCACAGGACCCGGTGGAGGTGCCCAGGCCTAGGAGGCAGGTGGCTGCAGCAACTCCAGACCCTCCACCAGGAAGGGGAGGCAGAGCCGCATGCAGGTCTGGCCCCCTTTCCACCTGGTCCGGCAGGTCAGGGCAGGTCTGGACAGGCAGGTCAGCACAAGTGTAGAGAGGCTCCTCAGCCCACCTGAGCCAGCCAGGGGAGAAGGGCAGAGGTGGCTGCAGCTCCTCGATTCCAGTGTCCTCCAAATTCTCATGGCTACCGGCCTGGATACTTACAAAAATGGTGGGTGGGAACACCTCTACAGAGCCAGTGGTTGTAGCTTCTCAGCAGGAGCGTCAGGTGAACAGCTCCGCCCTGTCCAATGAGGTCCAGGATGAAAGACCCCGGGCCACCACGGGCGAGTCACACATGCGCCAGGCCCCTTCAAGGCTGCGGTGGATAGACTCCCCCCTTGAGCGCCAAGGTTTCAGTGTGTGCTTGTGGTTTGGGAACCGTGGATGGAAAGGAGACCCTTGCACAGAGCTGGGGTGGGGATAAGGGACTGACCTCTCACCCTTTGTGCCCCGGAAGTCCAAAGAAGACCCTGAGACTCCATCCTTGAAATGTGGCCTTTCCTTTCTGCTGTGGCATCCCCATGGCTCATATTTCGATTTCAAAAAGATACATGAATATGTTTGTGTCCATATATGTATGCATGTATGTGTCCATAAATACATGTATTCGTGCATATCATCAGCCAAGCTATAAGTTCAAACTTTTTCACTTGAACTATATATGCAGTAGTTCTTTCATAACTATCATTAGATTTTCCGAGTTTAGCAAATAGCAGTACAGGATACCATGGGCAAATTGCCTTAGAAAGTAAAGCTCTCAACCTTTCCTACACAAGAAAACTACTGCACTCCTTCTTCTGGATATGCATAGACACATGGGTTCAATGACTTCTGGGTCTCTCCAGTTACTCTTCTCTTCCTAAACAATAATCCGAAGACCCTGGGCAAGGTGTCTGATATGTTAGTCATGATTTTCCTGATAAAGAGGGTTGGTTGGCTCTGGTATTGAATTAAAAGCTGTATTTCTTGTTTTATACTTGTCCTATATAATCCCATCTCTTGAAATTTCTGTTAACATAGCAGTGCTTTCCAGAGTTGAATTAAACTGAGTAAGGATTCTTAAATAAAAGATATTTTATCAAATTCCATATGCATATAAATCATCATAGAGTATTTTTCAAGATTTGTTTATTAGAGAGATGCTCTTCTGGCATAAGGTAGTACCAGTGGCCGAGACTGTAGCCTCTGAAACTACAGATATGCAAGTTGGTGCTCTATATGGCTGAGCCATCCCCCCACCCTGGACATTTCAAAAATGTAGATTCTGATTCAACAGAAGTGGAGTGAGGTCTGACTTTATGTATTTATTCATTTATTATTATTATTATTATTATTAGCCTCCAGGGTTATCACTGGAGCTCAGTGCCAGCAGTGGGAATCCACTGCTCCTGGAGGCTATTTTTCCCGTTTTGTTGCCCTTGTTGTAGCTATTGTTATTGTTGTTATAGCCATTGTTGCTGTTGGATAGGACAGAGAGAAATTGAGAGAGGAGGGGAAGACAGAGAGGAGGAGAGAAAGACACCTGCAGACCTGCTTCACCACTTGCGAAGCGATAACCCCCTGTAGGTGGGGAGCTGGGGGATCGAACCCAGATCCTTAGGCTGGTCCTTGCACTTTGCGCCAAGTGTGCTTAACTCACTGCGCTACCGCCCAGCCCCCCCCCATTCATTAATTATTGCCACCAGGGTTATCACTGGGGCTTTGCAAAACAAATCCACCACTCCTGGAAGCCATTTTTTCCTTTAATTTTTTGATAGGACAGAGAGAAGATTGAAGAGAAGGGAGCAATATACACACACAGAGAAAGACACCTGCAGCACTGCTTCACCACTTGTTAAGTAGCCCCCTGCATGTGGGGAGCAGGGGGGTTGAACCTTTTCGCATGGTACTATGCACTCAACCAGGTGCACCACTGCCTGCCCCCAACATCATGTAATTCTTAATAAGTTCCCAGAGGATAACAGTTAACTGGTTCTCATCTCAAACTTTATTTATTATATTTATTTATTTATTTTATTTTGTATCTTTGGGGGATACATATATGAACAAATCACCATACCCAAGATGACTTTTTTGTTTTTAATTTCACAGAATTTTTTGTTTTTAATTTCACAGAAGAAGAGAGCAAGAGCAAGGAAGAGAGAAAGAATATTACCAGAAACAAGGGGTTGCTGTGTTCCCATGTGATGCCAAGGCTCAGATCCAGTCCTGTGCATGGCATGAATCTGACCCAGTGAACTATCTCACAACCACAACTCTATCACACTTTAAAATAGCAAGATTCTAGTCAAGTATGCACCAAGTGAGAAAGTTTGTTAAATACACAGGTGCCTCAGTTCTGCTGTTATGTACTGAGTCAGAATTTGTGATCGTTGTACAGAAAAATAATGGTTTTAAAGAGTTATTTTTTTAATTTTTTTATCTTTATTTGTTTATTGGATAGAGACAGCCAGAAACTGAGAGGCGAGAGGGAGATAGAGAGGGAGAGAGACAGAGAGACACCTGCATCCCTGCTTCACCAGTTGTGAAGCTTTAAAATTTTATTCTATTTTATTTTTTGCCTCCAGGGTTATTGCTTGGTGCCTGCACTATGAATCCACTGCTTCTGGAGGGCATTTTTTTTCCCATTTTGTTGTCTTTGTTGTTATTGCCATCATTATTGTTGGATAGGACAGAGAGAAATCGAGAGATGAGGGAAAGACAGTGAGGGGGAGAGAAAGATAGACACTTGCAGACCTGTTTCACCGTTTGAGAAGTGACCCCCTGCAGGTAGGATGGCGGGGCTCAAACTGGGATCCTTATTCTGGTCTTTTCACCTCGTGCCATGAGCGCTTAACCTGCTGTGCTGACCTCCCAGAAACTTCTTCAAGGAAGTTCATCTACGCCGATGACATCTGCTGTGCAACTCAGGCATCAAAGTTCGACATCCTTGAGGAAACACTCATGAAAGACATGTCTCTGATATCTGATTACTGTAAAAAATGGCGACTAATCCCTAGCACTGCAAAAACGGTATCATCTGTTTTCCATCTACACCATGCCTCGGCCTCGCGTTAGCTTAATGTGCAGCTTGGCGATACGAGAATCCGGCATGAAGCCCAGCCAGTCTATCTTGGCGTTACTCTCGATCGCACTCTGTCATTTCACGAACATCTCATAAAAACTGCAGCAAAGGTGGGCGCAAGGAATAACATCATTGCAAGACTGGCCAGCTCGTCATGGGGCACGAGCGCTTCCACACTACGATCATCATCTCTGGCATTATGCTATTCCACTGCAGAATACTGTGCCCCAGTATGGTTCCGTAGCCCCCATGTCCACTTGGTTGATTCACAGACCCCTGTAAGCGTCAACCCGGCTTTGACCTAGCACGTTATGATTGGGCCATCCTCAATCGATATGGAACAGGCCATGGCCGGTGTGCCGCTATGTTCCATCGCTGGGGAGCCAGAGACGACCCGAACTGCCCCTGCGGCTCCAGACAGACTATGACCCACATAGTCAACGACTGCCACCTCTCCAGATTCAAAGGAGGTCTCGAAACTTTACATCAGGCTCAACCTGACGCTGTTGACTGGCTACGGAAGAAGGGCAAACGCTAGAAGAAGAAGAACTGCCCAGCCCTCAAAGATTTATTATTTTTATGAGAGAGAAGGGGAGAAAAGGAGAAGAGGAGGAAGAGAGAGAACCAGAGAACCACTCTGGCATATTCAATGCTAAGGATTAAACTTGGAAACTTGGAACCTCATGCTAGGGTCTAACACTTAATCCACTATTCCACCTCCTGGGCCATGTGGCCCCCCAAAATATTTTTTTAAATTACCCATCTTACAAAAGAAGCTGGCTAAAAAAGAGTTGTAAAATAACTTGGTCAAAATAATAGCACCATTTTCAGGAGGACAAACCAAGAAACTCAGGAATAGTTAGTTGAATATGTGACAAATACTTCTCCCAGATCTCAAATTGTGCGACTTAAAAATTAGAACTCTAGCTGGGTCCCTGAATCTTAAGCATTAGGCCTTTATTGGGTAATTGCTCACACTAGTGGTAGCTGCAGCTGATGTCATGAAGTCTGACTCTGTAAGATGATGCAGATTCCTCTTTCTCCTGAAGTTTCTCTTCCTCATTTTCTGACCCTCGTCACTGTTTCCCCAGAAGAAAAACTGTTTTTGTTTGTTGCTTGTTTTTTTGTTTTGTTTTTTTAAACCAATACATCTGTTCTGTTCCTTTCTCAAGGACCTGTATTTGATTTCAACTGCAGGTGGTGTGCCTGAACCTAACTGGGTCCACTGCTAACAAAAGGAAAACAGAATAAGGTATTTAATATTTCTATTGGCTTTCTCTGCATTTCTATTGCCACTGCTCCTTAAAAAAAAAAAAAAAAACAACCACTTATTGCTTATAAGTGACATAGCTCACATGAGACATAAAAACAAACCAGATTACCATGCAAGCCAGAGGTCAAAACGGGGAAACTCAGCAATGCAAACATGATACTCCACTAGTTGAGTTATTTCCTTGGACACTGCCATTGCTCTTTGTATTTCTTGTGGATAATTATAGATTCTTATATCTATTAAGGTCTCCCTACCTTCTAGTATACTGTAGCAACAGAAAAAAAAAAAGTTGTCAGATGAGGGATTTGAAAGGCGGTTAGAAGTCTGGTTCCATCACTTACAAATTCTACCTCTTTGGAAAAATAGAAATTTCGTGCCTGGTGTCCTAGGGAACTGAATCACGCCCACCTACTTCACAGGATGTGAAGGAGACGTCGCGCATTGAAAATTGTAAAGAGCTACATCAACCCCAGTTCAATATTTCTTGTTTAACTAAATTCTGTGGCCACACACCGCAGCACAAACACGGATAGGGTGTGTCCGTAGGCAACTGCCTGCAGGTAGATGTTCCCCTCGGACGAAAGGGTGGGCTCGGGAGCTGTTGGGAATCGTAGTCTTTGCCGCAGACTCAGCGGACCTACAAGAAACGAAAGAACTACAACTCCCGCGAGGCCGTGCAGGGACAGCCCGCCAGGCGCGCGCCCCAAACCCCAAACCTCGGGAAAGGGTGGCCCGCAGAAGGAAGGTCCGCTGAGTGGGGTTGTCTTGACTATCGACCAAGAAAAGGAGACTACCAGTGTCACAAAGATAAGATGTGGTGCAAAAGGCAAATTAAAAACAGAAGGCAGGGCATCACTTTCTTATCACCCTGCCTGAGGCTAACGCCACAGCAGAGACGGAAAAACCACACGCCTCCCGGCTTGGGCCGCGGGGCTTAAATAGGCCGGGAGGGAGGGGCGTGGCCACGGTGCCGGGGCGGGGCCCGGGGCAGCAAATACGGCGGCGGAGGCGCCGCCAAGACACAGACATCTGGGACTGTTGTTGTTCTCCACCCGGGACCGCCACAAGCCCTGCGCCCAGAGACCCGGCGTGGGTCTGGCGGGGACGGCCGTGTCTCCACCTTCCCCCGCGTGGCTCGAGCTGCGGCGCGAGTGGCGCCAACACCCTGCGGTTGGTCTCGGGTGCCCTGCAGTGAGGAGGGGGCGTCGGGAGCGTGGTGAGCGTACTTAGGGCCCCCACCGACCCCGAACTCGACGGCTTCACCCTAATCTGTCTGCCATGGCCGGAAGCGCAGAAGGGGACCTGAACTCCAACCTGCTCCATACCCCCTACCGTACCGGGGACCCGCAGCTGGACACGGCCATCGGGCAGTGGCTCCGCTGGGATCAGGTGCGTAGGGGGTGAGCCCCGCATCTCACTCAGTCCGCCCTCTCTCTGGTCCCCATCGGTGCGCTGCAGAGGCGGCGGCTCAGGCCACCCTGCCAGGGTGCCCCCCACCCCTGCCTGGGCTGCCTCCCCGAGACCGGCAGAGCCGGGCAGGGACGTCTGCAGTCGCTTCCTTTTGCAGTGCGCTTAGCTGCAGCCTCGTTTCCTCTCCCCACCCCACCCATCAAGAGCATGTTATGCCTCTTTCTGAAAGAGAAATAATCACCATTACCATCCTGCATTACCCCCTTCTTAGAGTTATTTCCTCTCCTCTGCCTTTTTTGACTTCCTGATCTGCAAACCTGAAAGTGGTTGTGGGCACCTTGGATGTTTCTAACCGCTATCCTCTTTAGCTCTGGTCTGGTGTGTTTCCAACCTTTCGTCGCTAGGTCGTCAGTCGCTGCCCTTTTACCACTATGATATTCTCTAGTGTTACCTTTTGCTCTTGAGAAAGGCAAGGGTTCTCTTGCCTCTTCCTCTCCTTTACTAGGAGTCATTTTCTGGGAGTATCCTGTTCAGAGAATCATGTTTTCCAGATGCCATGCAATGTTCCTGATATGTAATTACCCATCCTTTCTCGGTTCCCCCCACCCACTACATGTTCTTGCTGATTTCATCTTCTGCAACATATGGACCTATGAGAGGCAGAATTAGCATGCAGCTAATCTTATTTATAAAAGAGACTCCACCAGAGAAAGATGAAGCAAGCTTTTGCTTTGTCAAATGTGTTTGTTGAAGAAGACATCTTTTAGTGGAATAATACTGAATTAAGTTTTAAGTATGGTAGGTAGTATGTGAAATCATGTATGAAAGAATTTCCTAAAGGATTAGCTTTCTGATAACATCTTATTTTTAGTTTGTTTAGTCACTCATGCATTCAGCAACATTTTATTGGGTAATATCCTGGGCTCTGTTATGCCCAGAGAATGTTAGCCTTGAAGGAGATGGGCAGGCTCTTTGCCCTCTGCAGACCTTCACTTGTAATTTCTGATGATTTGTGTGATAGTAATGATTGGTTTTAGGTATTTACAACCTTTCTTTAGACTATAAGCCAGTGCCTCTCAAACCTTAAAAGTACTTACAGATGACCCAGGGATCTTAGCATGCAGATTCTGATTTAAGAGACCTGGGGTGGGGCTTGAAATCCCTGCTCAGAAATGAGCTTCCATGTGATACCAAGGCTGCAAACCTATGGCTCACATATTGAGTAGCAAGACCAGTGTATTCAAATTGAGATACAAAAGAAAGCACTAACTCCCTTCTTGAATTTGACTTCATAATTTGTGTCATGTTTGAAACTGATTTGAATAATTTAAATATTTAATTAAGTACAAAATCTATACTGTATATGCTTAAAGATGCTTAACATGTAAACAACTCTAAAATCATGCTGCTAATATTTTTTAATGCCTGCATGAATATAGATCCTAGTTGTGGAAGGATACAAAAGAAGTGAAAATTCAAAGACTCCCTCTTCCTTGAGGGAGGTGAAAACCTAGTAGAAATAAAGGAGCTAAGGCTTAGCCTACAGTAAAATGACATGTACTACAAATCAACTGGAGAAATGTCTTCAGCAGGAAGAAAACTAGCTAAAATACAAATGAATGTTACCCTTGTATATATAATGTCGTTCATTGTTTCTGTTTAAAGCCATCTGCTTTCATTGATGTTGTCAGTAAATTAATGTGGTTGCATTTATGTCTCCATAAAGTAAAAGGAAGACCAGAGATTCAGACACTTGTAGAATTCCAGCACAACCTAATTTACTAGTAACAATTGGTATTATGGATGAAAGAGTCATTGGACCTTCAACAGTGGGAGTTTGTTTTCCATTGTCATGGATAACATTTTGTTCTCTTTAGGTGTCAGATTTTTTTACTGTACTTTTCCTAATGGTTCTCTTGATTAAATTTTTAAAAAATTGAATGGCTTAATATTTGTTAATTGTCTAAATTTGTTCAGAGATATTATTGAGATACACCAAATGTCAGAAAACTATAAAATTCATGTGCACATAAAAAGATAACACTAGTGGCAATTAGGTGGTTTATAGGCAATCAGTTTTTACTGGAGTTCGAAAGAGTGACCTGTGGACTGGGATGGTCAATGAAAATTTTCTAAAGAAGATGGGGTACATATAGAAATGAGGAGAGCTGTCATTGAAAGTGAAAGAGAAATTCTAAATTTAGATTTAAAGCACCCTTACAGCAAGGCATCAGCTGAAAACCTGTGGGAGATACAAAGATGAAATAGATAGGGGTCATTATCTTTATATAACATTGGAGGGAAGGGGCCAGCAAGTGGCACATCTGGTAAAGTGCACATATTAAGCACATTTTACCATGTGTGATGATCCGGGTTCAAGCCCCTGATACCCACCTGCAGGGGGGAAGCTTCACAAGTGGTGAAGCAGCTGCAGATGTGTCTGTCTCTTTCTCTACCTGTCTCTGCTTCTCTATCAAAAAGAAAAAAAGAAGGAAGAAACGGGCTCTCATGAAATGGTGACAGTCATTAGGCACCACGCCCTATTGATAATCCTGGTGGCAGAAAGAAAGAAAGAAAGAAAGAGCATTAAAGGAGAGATAAAGCAGAAACTACAAATACAATAGAGGGGACAAATAACAAGTGTCCTTAACAGTGTAATCAATTTAATAAAAATAAAATAATTACTTAAGTTGACCCCTCTTGTAGAAGAGAATGCTTTTTATTGGCAAACAGATAGATCTACTATAGACTGATAGTGCTGATAAACTAGACAATGTCCTTGGACAGGAATTTAGAGGACAGAAATGTAAAACAGACCCTACACTGTTTATTACACTATAGTTGATAGCATATATAGTATTTGAGCATCAAGAAACTGAGTTTAACACTTGATTAGTACCTGTTCAGTGAAAAAAAAACAAACTTAGCATGTGCTGCTGATTTTAACTTTGATGAAATTAATAAAAAATTTTTCTAAGTGTTTTGTTTTCAGGACTCATTTAATCCAATGTCCATACAATATTGAATATTGGCATCATCATACCATAGCTGAGGGTACTTGCCTAATGCACTACAGCTTTTTTTTTTTTTTTTAAGGAAGTTAATGCTTTACAGAGCAGTCTTTGACTTTTTTTTTTCTTCCTTTCCCCAAAGCACTGCTGAGCTCTGGCTTGTGGTGGTAGGGATCAGTGCCTCAGTCATCAAAACCTTTTTGTCTAAGTACTGTGCTATCTCTCCAGACCGTGGATTTCTAACAGTTCTTGTAAGGTACATGATAAGTTACAAATTCATCTGAGGACAATTTGACTACAAATATTGCTAGTTTTAACTGTGGCAGGATGATGTACTTTGAAAAACCTACATGGAAAAAAGTGTTATTTGCCCTGTTTCTATCTGTTAAGCAGAGATAGAACCTTTAATATGTGTTCTTGAAACATTTGCGCTACTTCTTAGGATACTGGAAATTATTGGACAGGCATGTAGAAGCCAGGTCATAAAAGGACTTTTGTATGTCTTTAATGCCTTTGACTAAAACTGTGTTAGATGTTTTTTAAAAATTGTGTGACAGACAGGGTACTTATTGGGACCACCTGGAATACTTGGGGCATAGTTTCTATGCCGTATCATTCTACAGTTTATAGAAAAATATAATTCTATAATTCCAGCATAGTCCGGTGCCTGACTTTGGTTCCTATGCCTTCAGACCAATTACTTACTCTGTTTCATCTCAGGATGAAATCACCCTACTCAGAGTCACAGAGACTGATGTCTGAATTCATAGTACAGATAGAACTGAATTATGGCACATAGTGAATTCTGGCACAGCTAGAATAGCTAAGTGGGTTTGTTTCCAGCCAGGGCATTTTCTAGATGGAACATACAGGAAGTCAGAGAACCGGAAACACTTTAATGATCATAGAATTAAATGTCATAGAATCAAATATATTGGATAAATGTTTAACAGCATCAGCCTGTAATAAGGAAATGCAACTATCTTCAGATGGGAATATCCTCCAGATAAAGCTTTAGTCCAAGTTGTTCCTCCTTCACTCAGTGCACAGATGACTCTTCTGCATCTTTCTCTCTCTCTCTCTCTCTATTCTCCTGTGCTCTAAAACTTACTAGAACTTCCATTTCCTACCGAGTTCTGTCTTACCATGCTCTCACACATATCAAACTACAGGTAAGCCGTGATGACCTAGATGCTAGGTTCTCTTTAGCATGACAACTATCTCCTGTTTCTGATCCACTACATGCTAGTTTTTTATTTATTTATTCCCTTTTGTTGCCCTTGTTGTTTTATTGTTGTAGTTATTATTGTCGTCGTCGTTGTTGGATAGGACAGAGAGAAATGGAGAGAGGAGGGGAAGACAGGGCAAGAGAAAGATAAGACACCTGCAGACCTGCTTCACCACTTGTGAAGGGGCTCTCCTGCAGGTGGGGAGCCTGGGGCTCGAACGGGGATCCTTAAGCTGGTCCTTGCACTTCGCACCATGTGCGCTTAACTCGCTGCGCTACCGCCCGACTCCGTTTTTTGTTTTTTTTTTTAAACAGTCCTGTCTCCATGATATTAAGCATTGGCCATGTTTGGGTGTATGAGTGTTAAGGACATAGGGCAGAGCTGCTCAGTGAGCTGTAGCACTGATAAATCTATACTGACAGCAGTGGAAGGCAGGAATTGGCCGTGGCACCTTGAGAAATAGTGAGTAGAGCTCTCTGGTCTCTGAATATAGGTCTTTGTTGAGACAGAGTAAAATGTAAAGTTAAAGACAGTATGTAGGTTCTTAAAAGAACAAGAAATTTTTCCTTAAAGTTTCAGTCTAAGCCAGTGATTTTAAGATATCCAGTAGTGAATTTTTTTTCAAGAAAAATAAAGTGCAGCTTGAAAAAGAAAAGTGAACAAATTTCCCTTTAAATCACCTTTTGATGGCGAAAAGTACAGCCTTGAATACCTCTACATAGTTGGTCTATTTCAAGTTCATTGTCTTGAAATCCAAAGAAGGTGTGGGAATTATACAGGTGTGGGAGAGCCTGAGTCAGAGCTTAAATCTGCCACCTAGTTCAAGTCAGTTTTAATAACAATAGTTTACAGCACTTTTTGTTAACATTTTAGTAATATTTTACTTAGGCACTTAATCAGTGAAGAGAAAATACACATGGCTCTTTTTTTTTAACTGTTTTGAAAAAATATATTGGGTTGTTGGAAAATTCATGTATTTGTTTCTAGTTGTTTTTTTTTTTCTGTGCAGAGAGAAAGAGGGGAGAGAGACAGCAATAGATAGAGAACACACAAACCAGAGCATCATTCTGACACATGCTGCACCAAGGATCTAACTCCGAATCTCAAATTTCTGAGGCTTTTTTAATTTTTAACTTTGAGAAATATTAGCATTCTTTGAACTCATTTATGTAGTGTTTCATTTTGTAAAATTAAAATCATCTAGGTCTCATTTGCTGTTCACAGCAACCCTATGTAGTAAGCAGGCTAGGTAATAGTTGCAAGAAGGGCCAAGAAGTAGCTTTGCTAGTAGAACATGCACCGTGCTGTGCGTGAGGCCTTGGCTTTGAGCCCTAGGACTGCATGGGAGCACCAGGAGCAAGTGCTACAGTGTCTGCCCTCGCTCTCTCAAAACAAATAAATAAGTAGAAACAACTTAGGATCAAGAAAGGAAAATAATTTGCTTGAGGACATAAAACTTTAAAAGTGGCAATGTTGGGACCAGAACTTAGGTTGTCTGACCTTTACTGTAATTTCTTCTTACCATACTAGACTGTGCTCCAAATGCTTAGCAAATGTTAGTGACATCATAAGCAAGTTTCAAGGATGTCATTAAAGTCATTTAATTGGTTTGTATACAAGCCAGAGTAGAATGTTTTTGTGTTGTTCTGCAGAATAAATTGTCATATGGATTTTTTTTTTTAAAAGAAATTGCTTTGGTCTCCTTGACAGTTTGTTTAAGAAGTTTAGTACATGTCAATCAGGGTTGGTCATTTTTTCAGAAACAAAATGCGCCTTTTCAGAATGCTGGTATTTCCTTTTCATTTTCATTCTATTTATTTCAAACAAAAGGAATTACAATTAAAAGCAAAAAAAAAAAATTTTTTTTTTTGCCTCTATGGTTATCACTGGGGCTCAGTGAACCATAAATCCACTGCTCTTGGCAGCCATTTTTTTTCCCATTTTTGTTGTTTTTGGATAGGACAGAGAGAGGAGTGGAAGACCGAGAGGGGAGAGAAAGACACCTGCAGGCCTGCTTCACTGCTTGTAAAGTGACCCCCTGCAGGTGGGAAGCCCAGGGCTCAAACCCAGATCCTTGCGCTGGTCCTTGCTGAATTTCGTACTATGTGCACTTAACCCAACTGCCTGGTCTCCAAAAGCACTGTTGCTAATTCTTTTATCTCAGTATGCTCCTAAGGTACCATTTTAATTGGTTGTCTTTAGTTATATACATGGTTACTATCAAAATTCTATAGTGTGGGGGTAGATAGCATAATGGTTATGCAAAGAGACTCTCATGCCTGAGGTTCCAAAATCCCAGGTTCAGTTCCCTGCACCACCATAAAGCAGACCTGAGCACTGCTCTGATTTAAATTTTTTTTTAAAAAAGTTCCAAAAGTCTAAATAATATGCTAGTACCACTATGACTTGATGTATTTTAAATCTTTAAATGTTTTCTGTCAAGTACATGCTATGAGAAATGAGAATTTCCTTACTCTATTCTCTACTCTCCCTAAATTTCAATCAACTATTTGTTTTAGTTATCCTTTTGAAGGTTTCAACAATTGTAATTACTACTAACAAAGTCGGTAGGAAAATAAGTCCACATCACAAGCACAGAGCTTCCTGTTGGCCATTCTGTTTAATAAGAGATAGCCGTAAAACATACCTTCATCATATGGGATGATCTCACTCTCAGGCAGAAGTTGAAAAACAAGATCAAAAGAGAAAACACAAGTAGAACCTGAACTGCAGTTGGTGTATTGCACCAAAGTAAAAGACTCTGGGGTCGGTGGGGGGGAGAGTACAGGTCCAAAAAGGGTAACAGAGGACTTAGTGGGGGTTGTATTGTTATGTGGAGAACTGAGAAATGTTATGCATGTACAAACTATTGTATTCACTGTCGAATGTAAAACATTAATCCCCCAATAAAGAAATTTAAAAAAAAAACCTTAATGTCCCAAAGCAGAGAAAGTCCATGCCAACTTCAAAGAAAAATCTAGAAGTTTCAGTGACTAGCAAGGATCAAGTTACATAAGAGAGACAGACAATATGAAAAATAAGGAAAAGAAAGCAACAGACCCTGGAAAATCAAACTGAGGTGTCAGGGAACATAAGAGGTTTTTTTTTTTTTAACTTAATTAAATTGAGAAAGATAAAAGCCAAGGATGAGGAAACCTGGAACAAAAATTTGAACTATGAGGAAAGCTGCTATAAAGAAACTACCTGGGAGTCAGGGCAGTAGTGCAGTGGATTAAGCCCAGTTGACACAAAGCTCAAGGACTGGTATAAGGATCCTTGTTCGAGCCCCTGGATCCCCACCTGCAGGGGAGTCGCTTCACAAGCGGTGAAACAGGTCTGCAGGTGTCTTTCTCTCCCCCTCTCTGCCTTCCCCTCCTCTCTCCATTTCTCTCTGTCTTATCCAACAATGACGACAATAGTAGCTACAACAATAAAACAACAAGGGCAACAAAAGGGATTCCCTTTTGTTGCCCTTGTTGTTTTATTGTTGTAGCTATTATTGTTGTTGGATAGGACAGAGAGAAATGGAGAGAGATGGGGAAGACAGAGAGAGAGGGGAGAGAAAGATAGACACCTGCAGACCTGCTTCACCGCTTGTGAAGTGACTCCCTTGCAGGTGGGGAGCCAGGGCTTGAACCGTGATCCTTATGCCGGTCCTTGTGCTTTGCGCCACCTGCGCTTAACCCGCTGCGCTACCGCCCGACTCCCATAAATAAATATTTTTAGAAAAGAAACTACCTCAGGCAGAAATTTCGTATGTAAAGAAATGTAATTTCTAAATTTCATTGTATAAGAAATTCAAAACACCAGTGCACTGCATACATATTGTGCTTCAAGAAATGTGTTGTGAAAAAGATTACAGCATCTGTGTTAGAAGTAATGCAAAGTTGGAGAGTCTGGAAAATAACAACACCCAGTAGAATGGGTAGCTTACCATATGCAAGGCCCTAGGTTTGAATCCCAGCAGAGAGCAACATGGTACCAGGGAAGTTCATGTATGGTGGAGTGGTGCTTTGATAGTTCTCTTTCTTTGTCTTCCTCTAAGTAAAAAATCAGCCTGGGGAGTAATAGAATCATGAATACTTAAGGCCCTGTCACCATCAAAAAAAAAAAAAAAGCAAGAAATTCAAAAATTGATAGTTCATCAGACGATTTTAATGATGTGATGAGGCTGGCATATTATTTCTGGCAACAGCATAAAAACAAGAAAAACATTTGGATATATGGAAGGGAGGAAAGGAAGAAAGGAAGGAGAGGAGAACTGAATAAATAACACCTCACAAATGAAGTAAACTAAACTACAGCATGAGTTTGAATAGTTAATCGACAGAGCTGAAAAGGAAATGCCATCTGCCCACTACTGGCCTACTGAGGTCCACAGTGAACACATTTTCAGTGGCCTTTTGTTTTATTATTTGTAATGGTATAGGTACTTATATTATTTTCACTCTTGAGGAGCAATGTGAAAATGAAAGAGAAGCTTTAATTTTTTGTTTTGGTACAAAGCACATAGATTTATCATCCTGGGAGTCAGGCGGTAGCGCAGTGGGTTAAGCGCAGGTGGCGCAAAGCACAAGGACCTGCGAAAGGATCCCGGTTCCAGTCCCCGGCTCCCCACCTGCAGGGGAGTCGCTTCACAAGCGGTGAAACAGGTTTGCAGGTGTCTATCTTTGTCTCCTCCTCTCTGTCTTCCCCTCCTCTCTCCATTTCTCTCTGTCCTATCCAACAATGACGACAACAATAATAATTACAACAATGAAACAACAAAGGCAACAAAAGGGAATACATAAATTAATTAATTTAAAAAAAGAATTTATCATCCTGACATTTTGAAGTAGATAGTTCAGTAGTGTTATATAACATATTCACATTACTGTGGAAAGAGTCTATAGGACTTTTATCTTTTAGTCTGAAACTCTGTACCTGTGAATAAAATACATGCCCCCTTCACTTATTTCTTAGAATGTCCATTCTACTTCTATCCCTGTGAATCTATGTGTTTTAGGGGCCTCATCTCAGAGGCATCAGCATATTTGTCATTCTGTGACTTCAGTGTCCTCAGCGTTCATCGTGATGTACCATAACGGGTTCTGTTTCTGCTGTTGTGTGCTTATTTTCGCCAGAGAACCGCTCAGCTCTGGATGTTGATGTATCAGGGACCGGACCTGGAACCTCTCGTGAGCAAGTCCAGTGCACTATCTTCACTACTTCCTCAGCAGGATTTCTGTTTTTAAAGCTGAGCGATGTATACATGTCTGGGCCCATTTTGTTTATCCATTTATTCACCAGTGGACATGTGGGTTATACCATAATACTGCTGTGAATATGGGTGTGCAAATGTCTCTTCTATACTGCTTTCACTTCTGTAAGCTGTATACCCAGAAGTAGGATTGTAGGAACAAAATGTAGATGTATCTGAAAGTAAGTGGCAAGAAATAAAGCATAATTTGGAGTTTGAGGTTTATACTTTGTTTCATGCTACTCTCTACCCTTCAGAAATTTGTTGAAATCTCATGCACTTCTTAATACCCACTGACCCCTTTTCCCTGTTCATTTTCCATTTCTTTATTCCTTTATTGTCATTTTAATTAGCTCCTGGGAAGAAGAGGAATCACCAGGGTCTTTCATCTTCAATTAAAGCTTTCTATTATTTTATCTGTTCAAATCAAAATTTTAATTAAAGCTAGAAGCAACCAAAATGTCCTTCAGTGGATGAGTAGATAAACAAACTGGTATACCTATACAATGGTATATTTTTCAGTGATTATTACTATTTTTAAATGTTTTTTATAATTTTTTTATATTTATTTATTTGTCCTTTTGTTGCCCTTGTTTTTTATTGTTGTAGTTATTATTGTTGTTGTTATTGATGTTGTCATTGTTGGATAGGACAGAGAGAAATGGACAGAGGAGGGGAAGACAGAGAGGGGGAGAGAAAGACAGACACCTGCAGACCTGCTTCACTGCTTGTGAAGTGACTCCCTTGCAGGTGGGGAGCCAGGGCTCGAACCGGGATCCTTGAGCTAGTCCTTGAACTTTGCATCATGTGCACTTAACCTTCTGCGCTACCGCCGACTCCCTATATATATTTTTAATGAGCTCTCAGCCTACAAAAGGATCATAAGAGCACATGAAGGAAGGAGATAGCATAATGGTTATGGATTTTTAAAAATATAAACCAAGAATAATTAAATGGTCAACAGCCTGACACTGGTTGTTGAGAGTAAAGGAAGTTCAAAGTCAGGAAGACTATACAAGAAGTATAATTTGAGCTGGTCCTTAAAGGATGAGTAGGATTGGAATTGATACTAAGTATGAGGCCCTTCTTAAATTGTACGGTAATAAAAGGGAAACTGAAACTGATCAGGGAAATGAAATCGAACTGGGAGAATGCAAATACAATGGAGTTTTTGTTTGTTTTAACTCAAGTGTAGTTTGTGTTGGACTGCTATGGCAGTGAAGAATAAGTATGGGGATGCAAGTATTTATTAAGATCATGTGCCAGATATTGTACTAGGTGCTTTCATGCAAGTCTTTCATAATTCTTCAAAGAATTGTTCAAGGAAGTTATTCCCATTTTTAATCTCTATACAAACTCAAGCTCAGACAAATAGAGTATTTGAATATGAAAATGTTTTAAAGCCCTCAACCCTTTAGACTATGATCCCACCCCTTCATAGTCTTTGCATTTGACATAATCAGGATTGAACTGCTGGTGGGTCTCAACAGATCAGTCTCCCTAGAGCCTGCCTCCATGGGTGGCCAACACTATATCGTTTCTTCTCCAAAACAGAAGATTCCGGGTGCATCTGGGTGACAAGTCTAGCAGATGGAGACTTGTCTCAAGCGGCCTCCCCCAGGGCTCTGTTCTGGCTCCTACGCTATTTAATATTTACATCAATGACCTCCCAGAAACTTCTTCAAGGAAGTTCATCTATGCCGATGACATCTGCTGTGCAACTCAGGCATCCAAGTTCGACATCCTCGAGGAAACACTCACGAAAGACATGTCTCTGATTACTGTAAAAAATGGCGACTAATCCCTAGCACTGCAAAAATGGTATCATCTGTTTTCCATCTACACCATGCCTCGGCCTCGAGTGAGCTTAATGTGCAGCTTGGCGATACGAGAATCCGGCATGAAGCCCAGCCAGTCTATCTTGGCGTTACTCTCGATCGCACTCTGTCATTTCACGAACATCTCATAAAAACTGCAGCAAAGGTGGGCGCGAGGAATAACATCATTGCAAGACTGGCCAGCTAGCTCCTCATGGGGCGCGAGCGCTTCCACACTATGATCATCATCTCTGGCATTATGCTATTCCACTACAGAATACTGTGCCCCAGTATGGTTCCGTAGCCCCCATGTCCACTTGGTCGATTCCAAATTATATTCCTCCATGAGGATAATTTCTGGAACCATCCATTCCACCCCGGTTCCATGGCTGCCAGTTCTTAGCAACATCGCCCTGCCAGATATTCGTCGGGATGCGGCATCATCTAAGTTCATTTCCCACGTCTTCGCTCAACCGCACCTGCCAATATACGCGGATATCTTCGCCCACCCTGTTCAACGCTTGACATCTTGTCATCCAATCTGGTCTCCTATACCTACACTGAACTTCTCTGTTCCAGACTCTTGGAAACAGAGTTGGCAGTCAGCTGAGATAAAGAACAAACACCTCATCACAGACCCCTGCAAGCGTCAACCCGGCTTTGACCTAGCACGTTATGATTGGGCCCTCCTCAATCGCTATCGAACAGGCCATGGCCGGTGCGCCGCTATGTTCCATCGCTGGGGAGCCAGAGACGACCCGAACTGCCCCTGCGGCTCCAGACAGACTATGACCCACATAGTCAACGACTGCCACCTCTCCAGATTCAAAGGAGGTCTCGAAACTTTACATCAGGCTCAACCTGACGCTGTTAACTGGCTACAGAAGAATGGCAAACGCTAGAAGAAGAAGAGCCTGTAGTTAGCATGAAATGACTTGGAGTTGTGAAAGGCAGCGTGGGGATTCTCTTCTTGAAATACTAAGATCAACAGTTTACATTGGGATGCTTATAGAGCCCTCTGTGAAAATTAGACAAGTGGGGGCCAGGCTGTAGCACAGCGGGTTAAGCACACATGACGCAAAGTGCAAGGACCAAGCACAGGGATCCATCCCTGTTCAAGCCCCCAGCTCCCCACCTGCAGAAGGGTCGCCTCACAAGCGGTGAAGCAGGTCTGCAGGTCTTTCTCCCTCTCTTGGTCTTCCTCTCCTCTTTCGATTTCTCTCTGTCCTATACAACAATGACAGCAGTAACAACAACAATAATAACATCAATAAACAAGGGCAACAAAAAGGAAAAGGTGGCCTCCAGAAGCAGTGGATTCACAGTGTAGGCACCAAGCCCCAGCAATAACCCTGCAGGCAAAATAAATAAATAAATAAATAAAATTTAAAAAGAAAATTAGACAAGTAATCAGCCTTTTTTTTTTTTTTTGCCTCCAGGGTTAACACTGGGGCTTGCTGCAAGCACTACAATCCACTGCTCCTGGAAGCCATTTTTTCCCCATTTTTGTTGCCCTTATTGTTATTGTTGTTGTTGGTTAGGGCAGAGAGAAATTGAGATAGGAGGGAAGACAGGAAGAGAAAGATAGACACCTTCATGCCATCTGCACCTAACTCGCTGTGCTACTACCACCTGGCCCCTGTAATCAGACTTTTGAGCCAGATTTTCTCTTTTTTTTTTTAATAACAGAGAGAGCAGAGCACTGTTGCATTATATGTGATACTGGGGGCCAATCTCAGGGCCTTGTGTACAAAGCATATGCTTTGCCACTGAGCGACCTCCGTGGTTCCTACATGACCTATTATAAAGAAATAACCAAATTATAAATTCAGTTTAAATTTCCACATCCATTCTCCAAAGTCACCCAGGCATACCTGGGAGTATCAGAGTTTGGTCTAAATTTACTTTTTAGTTAAGAAACGGTTTTGTTTTACACTTAATAAAATAGATGATAACCCTGAAGGACTGGCAAAATTGTTCACCTGGATAGTGAGCTGATTCATCATGTGCCATGACCCGGGTTTGAGCCAGGCCCACAGTGCACTGAAGGAAGCTTTGATGCTGTGATCTCTCCCTCTCCGCCCTCCCCCCCCCCCCTTTGTCTTCTCTGTCTTTCTCTTAAAAACAAAAACAAGGGAGTAGCACAGCGGGTTAAGCTCATGTGGCGCAAAGCGAAAGGACTAGAGTAAGGATCCCGGTTAGAGCCCCCGGCTCCCCACCTACAGGGGACTCACTTCACAGACGGTGAAGCAGGTCTGCAGGCGTCTGTCTTTCTCTTCCCCTCTCTGTCTTCCCCTCCTCTCTCCATTTCTCTCTGTCCTATCCAACAGTGACGACATCAGTAACAACAACAATAATAACTACAACAACAATGAAAAACAACAAGGTCAACAAAAGGGAAAATAAATAAAATAAAATTTAAAAACAAAAAACAGTTATATAGCTTTTTAAAAAACAATCTTAGTGAAAACTATTTGAATTCCTAAAAACACTCAAATCTTAATTGAAGTATTGCTTATATAACCTTTGAAAATGTGGATGCTATTAACTTACTGTTTTAACTGACATATACTGCAATTCATATAACACAAAATTAATATAATTCACCATTTCAAAGTGCTTGGTGCAGTGGGTATATTCAAAGTGTGTGATTATCACCACTATCTAATTCCACAATATTTAATCACCCTCAAATGAAACCCCATACTCATTATTAGTTACCTCCTATCCTTCCCTAGCTCTGACAACCACTAATCTGCCTTCTGGCTTTATGGATTTGTCTATTGTAGACCTTTGATATAAATAGTACTGTACAATACGTAGTCTTTTCTCTGTCTCTCTCTCTCTTTAATTTATTTATAAAAAGGAAACATTGACAAAACCATAGGATAAAAGGGGTACAACTCCACACAATTCCCACCATCAGAGCTCCATATCCCATCCCCTCCCCTGATAGCTTTCCTATTCTTTAACCCTCTGTGAGTATGGACCCAAGGTCATTGTGGGATGCAGAAGGTGGCAGGTCTGGCTTCTGTAATTGCTTCCCCACTGAACATGGGTGTTGACAGGTCGATCCATACTCCCAGCCTCCTCTCTCTTTCCCTAGTAGGGTGGGGCTCTGGGGAATCGGAGCTCCAGGACACATTAGTGGGGTTGTCTGTCTAGGGAAGTCTGGTCAGCATCCTGCTAGCATCTGGAACCTGGTGGCTGAAAAGAGAGTTAACATACAAGGCCAAACAAATTGCTGATGAATCATGAACTTAAAGGCTGGAATAGTGCAGATGAAGAGTTGGGGGGGGTCCTCCATTTTATAGATAGCTAGTAGGCATATTTTAGTTATATTCCAAAGGGTCCGTGGCTACACTAGTTGTTGTTTGTTGTTGTTTTTTCCCTGAGCCTGAAATCTGATATGCAGGTGGATCCAAGTTATTGTCTGGGGAGATGATGTCATGGCTGGAAAAGGAGCATTAAGCTCTCTCTTCTTTTGCTTACTATACTTTCAGCTCATCCACCTTGTAACATGAACCAGTACTTACAGATTATTGCTATTTGCAATTTTAATTAAAAGTTGCCCATTTTAATTAGATTATTTGGGCTATATTTCTGTCTTTTTTATCTTTGAGTCATAATAGTTCTTTATTATTATAGTTTGCATTTATAAAAATCATACTTTTTCATACTTTTTTATACAGGTTAGACCTTAACTGTATTCTGAACAGTAACACTTTTATTTCCTCTCCCACTTGAGCCTTGGCACCGTCATTCCACCTTTTGTTTTTATGAGCTTGACGAGTTTAGATACTTCAGGTAAGTGAAATTATACAGGATATATGTTTGGTGATTGAGTTATTTCATTTAGATTAATTGTATTGTCTTCTAGGTTTATTTTATTCTTAAAAATGCACATTTATGGGAGTCGGGCGGTAGTGCAGTGGGTTAAACGCACATGGCACAAAGCGCAAGGACCGGCCGAAGGATCCCGGTTCAAGCCCCCGGCTCTCCATCTGCAGGGCAGTCACTTCACAGACGGTGAAGCAGGTCTGTAGGTGTCTCTCTTTCTCTCCCTGTCTGTCTTCCCCTCCTCTCTCCATTTCTCTCTGTCCTATCCAACAACGAAGACATCAATAACAACAATAATAACCACAACAATAAAACAACAAGGGCAACAAAAAGGGAAAATGAATAAATAAGTATTAAAAAAAATTTTAATGCACATTTATGTCATTAATGCCTTTCCTAATATGTGCACTTTTCTCCTTTTAAATACTGCTTTAACTGTACCCAAAGTCTTCATCTTAAATATTTTTGTTATCGTTACATTCAAAATATTTTCTTTATTTTATTTTATTATTATTTTTTTTTTTACACAAACACAAGTGCATATACATATATGTACATAGATACAGATATGGAGTATTTTTTTAATTTTTAAATTATTTTATTTATTTATTGGATAGAGACTGCCAGAAATCAAGGGAGATGGGGATGAGAGAAAGAGAGAGAGGCAGAGAGACACCTGCAGCCCTGCTTCACCACTTACAAAGCTTTCCCCCTGCAGGTGGGAACTGGGGACTTGAACCTGGGTCCTTGAACATTGTAATGTGTGCTCAACCAGGTGCACCACCACCTGGCCCCTAATCTTTTTCTTTTTAAATTTATTTTTATGAATTTATTACTGGATAGAGACATAGAAATGGAGAGAGATGGGGAAGATAGAGAGAGACGGAGAGACTCCTGCAGCCCTGCTTCACCACTCGTGAAGCTTCCTCCTGCAGGTGGGAACATGGATCCTTGCGCACTGTAATGTGAGCACTTAACCAGGTGCGGCACCATCTGGCCTCAGTTTTTTTCTTTCTTTTTTTTTTTTTTTACTTATTTTTTTCTTTTTTTATTTAAGAAAGGATTAATTAACAAAACCATAGGGTAGGAGGGGTACAACTCCGCACAATTCCCACCGCCCAATCTCCATATCCCACCCCCTCCCCTGATAGCTTTCCCATTCTCTATCCCTCTGGGAGCATGGACCCAGGGTCATTGAGGGTTGCAGAAGGTAGAAGGTCTGGCTTCTGTAATTGCTTCCTCGCTGAACATGGGCGTTGACTGGTCGGTCCATACTCCCAGTCTGCCTCTCTCTTTCCCTAGTAGGGTGGGGCTCTGGGGAAGCAGAGCTCCAGGGCACATTGGTAGGTCCAGGGAAGCCTGGCCGGCATCCTGATGGCATCTGGAACCTGGTGACTGAAAAGAGAGTTAACATACAAAGCCAAACAAATTGTTGAGCAATCCTGGACCCAAAGCTTGGAAAAGTGGAGAGGAAGTATTAGGGAGGTACTCACTGCAAACTCTAGTGTACTTCTGCTTTCTTACTTTGGTGCCATACTCCAAACTCAGTCAATTTCTGCTTTGCGTTTCTACTTCTTTTTTTTTTTTTTTACATGCATAACATTCCCCAGATTCCCATTTAACAATACAACCCCCACTATGTCATTCATCATTTTTCATGGACCTGTATTCTCCCCACCCACCCACCCACCCACCCCAGAGTCTTTTACTTGGGTGTAATACTCCAATTCCATTTCAGGTTCGACTTGTGTTTTCTTTTCTAATCTTGTTTTTCAACTTCGGCCTGAGAGTGAGATCATCCCGTATTCATCCTTCTGTTTCTGACTTATTTCACTCAACATGATTTTTTCAAGGTCCATCCAAGATCGGCTGAAAACGGTGAAGTCACCATTTTTTACAGCTGAGTAGTATTCCATTGTGTATATATACCACAACTTGCTCAGCCACTCATCTGTTGTTGGACACCTGGGTTGCTTCCAGGTTTTGGCTATTACAAATTGTGCTGCCAAGAACATATGTGTACACAGATCTTTTTGGATGGATGTGTTGGGTTCCTTAGGATATATCCCCAGGAGGGGAATTGCAGGGTCATAGGGTAGGTCCATTTCTAGCCTTCCGAGAGTTCTCCAGACTGTTCTCCACAGAGGTTGGACCAATTGACATTCCCACCAGCAGTGTAGGAGGGTTCCTTTGACCCCACACCCTCTCCAGCATTTGCTGCTGTTACCTTTTCTGATGTATGACATTCTCACAGGAGTGAAGTGATATCTCATTGTTGTCTTGATTTGCATTTCTCTGACAATCAGAGACTTGGAGCATTTTTTCATGTGTTTCTCGGCCTTTTGGATCTCTTCTGTGGTGAATATTCTGTCCAAGTCCTTCCCCCATTTTTGGATGGGGTTATTTGTTGTCTTGTTGTTGAGTCTGGCAAGCTCTTTATATATTCTGGTTATTAGCCTCTTGTCTGATGTATGGCATGTAAAGATCTTCTCCCATTCTGTGAGGGGTCTCTTGATTTGGGTAGTGGTTTCTTTTGCTGTGAAGAAGCTTTTTAATTTGATGTAGTCCCATAGGTTTATACTTGCCTTAGTCTTCCTTGTAATTGGATTCGTTTCATTGAAAATGTCTTTAAAATTTATGCGGAAAAAAGTTCTGCCAATATTTTCCTCTAAGTATCTGATAGTTTCTGGTCTAACATCCAAGTCCTTGATCCACTTGGAATTTACTTTTGTATTTGGTGAAATACAGTGATTCAGTTTCATTCTTCTGCATGTTTCAACCCATTGTTTCCAACACCATTTGTTGAAGAGACTCTGCTTTCCCCATGTAATAGTCTGAGCCCCTTTGTCAAAGATTAGATGTCCATACGTGTGGGGCCTCATTTCTGGGCTCTCAATTCTATTCCACTGGTCAGTGTGTCTGTTCATGTTCCAGTACCAAGCAGTTTTGATGACAATGGCCCTATAATACAGTTTGAGATCTGGCAGTGTGATGCCTCCGGTTCTGTTCTTTTTTCTCAAGATTGTTTTGGCAATTCTAGGTCTTTTCTGGTTCCAGATAAACATTTGTAGCATTTTTTCTATTCTCCTAAAAAATGTGCTTGGGATCTTGATGGGGATAGCATTAAATTTGTAGATGGCTCTGGGTAATATATTCATTTTGATGATGTTAATTCTTCCAACCCATGAACATGGAATATCTTTCCACTTCTTTGTGTCTTTTTCAATTTCTTTGAGTAGTGACTCATAATTTTCAGTATACAAGTCTTTCACTTCTTTGGTTAGGTTTACTCCTAGATATTTTATAGTTTTTGTTGCTATAGAAAAAGGAACTGATTTCTGGATTTCAATTTCTTCTAGCTTAGTGTTTGCATAGAGGAATGCCACTGACTTTTGAATGTTAATTTTATAGCCTGACACATTACTGTATTGCCTGATGATTTCCAAAAGCTTCTTGCTAGATTCCTTAGGTTTTTCCATGTATACTATCATGTCATCTGCAAATAAGGAGAGTTTGACTTCTTCTCTTCCAATCTGTATGCCTTTAATTCCTTGCTCCTGCCTGATTGCTATGGCAAGAACTTCCAACACTATGTTGAATAGTAATGGTGATAGTGGGCAGCCCTGTCTAGTACCTGATCTGAGGGGAAATGCTTCCAGTTTTTCACCATTGAGTATGATGTTGGCTGTAGGTTTGCTATATATAGACTCCACTATCTTCAGGAATTTTCCATCTATTCCTATTTTTTGTAGTGTTTTGATCATAAAGGGATGTTGTATTTTGTCAAAGGCTTTCTCTGCATCTATTGATATGACCATGTGGTTTTTGGTCTTGCTTTTGTTGATGTGGTGGATCACATTGACTGATTTACGTATATTAAACCAACCTTGCATGCCTGGGATAAACCCCACTTGGTCATGATGAACAATCTTTTTGATATACTGCTGTATCCGGTTGGCTAGAATTTTGTTCAATATTTTCGCATCTATGTTCATCAGAGATATTGGTCTGTAGTTTTCTTTTTTGGTTGTGTCCCTGTCTGCTTTTGGTATCAGGGTGATGTTGGCTTCATAGAAGCTGGCAGGGAGTATTCCAGTGTCTTCAATCTTCTGGAAGACTTTTAAAAGTAGAGGTATTAGTTCTTCTTTGAAAGTTTTGTAGAATTCATTTGTAAAACCATCTGGTCCAGGACTTTTATTTTTGGGAAGATTTTTGATAACTGTTTCAATTTCATTAGCTGTGATGGGCCTGTTCATGTTATCCACTTCCTCTTTAATTAGTTTTGGAAGTTGGTAGGTATCTAGGAAATCATTCATTTCTTCCAGGTTCTCTAGCTTGGTGGCATATAGTTGTGGCTTTCATAGAAGCCTCGCATGATACGTTGAATTTCTGCAGTGTCTGTTGTGATTTCTCCTCTTTCATTTACTATCCGATTTATTTGGGTCTTCTCCCTTTTTTGTTTTGTGAGTCTGGCTAAAGGTTTGTCGATTTTATTTACTCTTTCGAAGAACCAACATTTACTTTCATTGATCTTTTGTATGGTTTTCCTATTCTCAATGTTATTTATTTCTGCCCTAACTTTAGTAATTTCTGTCCTTCTGGTTGCTTTAGGATTCCTTTGTTGTTCTTCTTCTAGGTCTTTAAGATGTGCAATCAGGCTGTTTATTTGTGCCTTTTCTTGTTTCCTAATGTGTGCTTGTATAGCTATGAACTTCCCTCTTAGGACTGCTTTAGCTGTGTCCCAAATATTTTGATAGTTTGTGTCTTCATTTTCATTGAACTCTCGAAACATTTTGATTTCTTCCTTGATTTCCTCTTTGACCCAGAAGTTGTTAAGAAGTGTACTGTTGAGCTTCCACATTTTGGCACTGTTACTAATCTTTTGTTGATTGATAAGTGTTAGTTTAATTCCACTGTGGTGTGAGAAGATGCTTGGGATGATTTCAGTGCTCTTGAATAGGCTGATGCTGTCTTTGTGGCCTAACATATGGTCTATCCTTGAGAATGATCCATGTGGATTTGAGTAAAATGTGTATTCCAGTTTTTTGGGATGAATGACTCTGAAAATGTCCAATAGTTCTAGTTTATCTATCTCTTCATTTAGCTCCCTTATGTCTTTACTGATTTTCTTCCTGGATGATCTGTCAAGTTGAGAGAGTGGGGTGTTGAAGTCCCCTACTATGATTGTGTTACTGTTAATATATTGCTGTAGCTCTTTCAGTAGAAGTTTGATGTATTTAGATGGCTTCTCATTGGGTGCATAGATATTAATAATTGTTAAGTCCTCTTGATTGACTGATCCTCTGAGCATTAAGTAGTGTCCATTCCTATCTTTTTTAATCTTATCTATTTTGAAGTCTATATGTCAGATATGAGAATAGCTGTTCCTGCCCTTTTTTGTGGGCCATTCGACTTCCGGAGGCGGAGCTACGAGCAGCAGATCGCTTTCTCTCCTCTCCTCTCCTCTCCTCTCCCGGATCAACTAGGAATACCAAAGGAGACCACCCGGACCTAAACAAGACAGGACTAGAATGACCACAGAAACCCAGTAAATCACCCGTGAGTACAAACACGTGTGGCTGGTGACAGAGAGGAGAGAGGGGCCTAAGGAGAGATTAAGTGACTGCTAACAGTTCAACAGTTTGTCAGTGGAGACACCACCTCCAGTCTGCTCCACCAACAAGGGGACAGCTGAAGGGAGGAAAGGACTCCCCAGAGACTCACCAAGTGCTACTCTGAGTCTCCATTGCTACTACCCTCAGAATCTGGAGCAGCAACAGGGAGGGACACCAGGGTACAGAGATCTAACCAGGAAACTCAGGAGAAGACCTATACCTCGGTGGCATAGCTGAGGGGCTGTGAAAGTCTCTTTGCATAACCACTGGATTATCTCTGCCACACCCTGCTTTATCTCTTGGTCAGGAGTCAGTGATTAAGCTAAGAAGCCTATTGATAGTTTAAAAGCCCTCAGGCTCCCATAGCCTACAGGGGAAAAAAAAAAAAAAGGCTTTTACACCACTGAACTCCAACTCAGGGATTGAAAAAACTGTTAACTTATATAAAATGGTTAAAACAACAAGAAAAAATATTGGAGACTCGAACCAGGACAAGAGTCCAACTAAAAGTCCTCCAGAGGGTGAAGCACAAAACAACGAGTTCGACATCCAAACATTAGCCAAGGAAATAATAACAGGAGTGAGTAAAGAATTTGAAAAAAATTGTAATCAGAAATGCAGGAACAACAAATGAGAATATGGAAGAAAAATTCTAATAATCTCATGGTTATTAGAGAGCTGAAAGCTGAAATTGCTGAGCTAAGAAGGCAACTAGCTGAACAAGCTAAAACAGTATCAGAGCAGGGCAACAAAATAGATGAACTCCAGAAAGCAGTAGAGGGCAGAGAGAATAGAATCAATGAGGCTGAAGACAGAATTAGCAAGATTGAGGATGAATTAGAGACAACTAAAAAAGAAGTAAGAGATCTCAAAAAGAGATTAAGAGATGCTGAAAACAACAACAGAGTCCTATGGGATGACTTCAAAAGAAACAATATACGCATTATTGGCTTACCAGAGGAAGAAAGAGAAGGGGAGGAAGAAAGCGTTCTCCAGGCCATAATAGCTGAAAATTTCTCTAGTCTAGACAACACCAAAGACATAAAGATTCAAGAAGCCCAGAGGGTCCCAAACAGAATTAACCCAGACCTAAAGACACCAAGACATGTCATACTTAGATTGGAAAGGAATAAGGATAAAGAAAGGATCCTCAAGGCTGCAAGAGAAAAACAAAGAGTCACCTACAAAGGAAAACCCATAAGATTAGCAGCAGACTTCTCCATACAAACACTACAGGCCAGAAGAGAATGGCAAGATATCTATCGAGTGCTCAATGAGAAAGAATGTCAGCCAAGAATACTATATCCTGCTAGATTGTCATTCAGACTAGATGGAAGCCAAAACCTTCTCAGACAAGCAACAGTTGAAGGAAGCAACCATCACCAAGCCTGCCCTGAAAGAAGTTCTGAAAGGTCTCCTATAAACAACCAGACCACCACAAATAGGACATATATCAAAACACTCAAACTCCACAAGAATGGCGTTAAAATATCTTCAATCTTTGATATCAATAAATGTCAATGGCCTGAATTCACCTATTAAAAGACACAGAGTAGGAAGATGGATCAGAAAACACAACCCAACAATATGTTGTCTACAGGAAACTCACCTAACGCAACAAGACAAACACAGACTTAAAGTGAAAGGATGGAAAACTATCATTCAAGCCAAAATATTTTCTAATATTTATTTTTCACCTTCATATTATTAAGATATTAAAATTTTTACCTAGTGCTCAAATCTAAGGATTTGGAACCTGGGCCCTCAGGCATACAAACTCGATGTTCTAATGCTGAGCTATCTCCCCACCCCCATATGCCTCTTTTTAAATATTAACCCTCTCTAAATCTTTGAGTTCTGTATCAAAGTTGATAGTGTCTTAGACATTAATGTAGTATGATAGTAGCCCAAATAATTTTACTCTTTATACTTTGTCTCTTCATAGCTATTTATATTATGTTGTAGGCTATGCCTCCCTTGGCTATATTTTATATTAGTAACTTAATACTAATCTACACAATTATAAGATAATGGGTATAATTCCACACCTTTCCCACCACCAAAGTTGTGTCCCCACACCCCCATTGGAAACTGCATTAGTTCTCCCAAGATCACAAATATGCGTTGAGTATTATTTTTATAATTACCTGTGTTTACATATATTTGTCCATTTTCCCTATGGCCCTGCCTTCTCTTCCTTTCTAAGTCACTTGCTACTTCTGGATGTCTTTCCTTTTTTTTTTTTTTTCTTTTTCTTTTCTCTCTTTGGGTCCTGATGGAATTGGAGTTCAGAGCCCTAACATTTATTCCCCCTGGGAGTATGGACCAAAATTCTTTATGGGGTACAAAAGGTGGAAGGTCTGACTTCTATAATTGCTTCTCTGCTGGATGTGGGTGTTTGCAGGTCAATTCATACCCCCCCCCCCCACAGAATATGTTTTTATTAGTAGGTGTCACTTATTTAGTGAGCACTTCTTAAGGTGTGTGTGTGGTGTAAACCATTAATCTATTTTAAGCAGATAACAATCAAAATTTCCATGGCTTCTCAGTTAGTGACATGCACTATAGTGACTTTAATTTCCATTATAACCAGACATCTTTTGTGTAAATTACATACTATGTAACTCACACAAGGGTTAGGGGTACATTGCATGAGTGTGTGTGTACACTTACACTGTTTATACTCTGGGTGGGATATGAACCTCACAATCACTGGTCTAGAATGCCAGTGCCTCACCCAATAGACCGCTAGAACCAATATATATTTTCTATTACCTCATGACATGTTTTTGCCTCAGAAGCCATTGAGGAGATATTGGTTTACATGACTTTTGTCATGGGTACGGTTCTACATCTCCCCAAGATAGGTGTCACCACACCTCATCTCCCACCCAACCGTCCTCCTCCTCCACCACAGGGCATGGGTCCTGAGTGCCCAGATTTGCTCCTAAAGATCACATGTACTAAACTGTCATTCTTATGTAGCACCTAAGGCCTTTTGTGGTCAGCTTTCACTATAGGCTTATTTGATCATTTCAAATATAGACGTTTAGGATATGAGGGCAATCTGGCTGTGACATCTGTCACCCCATTGATTCGGCTGATCTGGCTGACTAGGTTGGTGTCCCCTTCCTCCCTCACTGCTCCATGTACGTCCCTCCTGAAGCTGCACGCTTGATTGAAGAGGACGGCCTTCCCCAAACAGAGATGGACCCAGTCTTCAGTGGAGGGTATATGAGAAGTTGCAATCCTCTGCTAGAACCTCCAAACAAGCTCTTAAATATAAAAGAGGCTTAGTTAGGTAGTTGGTGGGCATGTTTTGATGGCATATACTAAGTTACTTTTCTATATCTCTCCAGAGCCCTGCCCCACTAGGGAAAGATAGAAACAGGCTGGGAATATGGATCAACCTGCCAACGCCCATGTTCAGCAGAGAAGCAATTACAGAAGCCAGACTTTCTACCTTCTGCACCCCATAATAATACTGGGTTCATGCTCCCAGAGAGATAAAGAATAAGAAAGCTTTCAAGGGAGGGGATGAAATACGGAACTCTGGTGTTGGAAATTTTGTGGAACTGTACCCCTCTTACCTTATGGTCTTGTCGTTATTTATTTTATAAATAATTCTTTTAAAAACCCTAATATAGACTTTAATCAATGTCATTTTTAGCAACTGTTTCCACAGCTCTGGAGTATTATCCGTTTATTTTGTAATTCTTGAATATATTATAAAAATATATGAGAAGCCAGAACTCCCACCTTGTGCACCCCAAAAAAGAATGTGGGCCTATACTCCCAGAGGGGGAGAAATGTTAGGGGAAGGTGACCAGAGGGCTCTGAACTCCAATTCCATCAGGACCCAGAGAGAGAAGAGGAAAAAAGGAAGGCCACTCAAAAGTACTAATAGGTGTAGGTGTGACTTAAAAAGGAAGAGAGGGGGAGTCGGGCGGTAGCACAGCGGGTTAAGTGCAGGTGGCGCCAAGCGCAAGGACTGGCTTAAGGATCCCGGTTCGAGTCCCCGGCTCCCCACCTGCAGGGTAGTCGCTTCACAGGCGGTGAAGCAGGTCTGCAGATGTCTGTCTTTCTCTCCCCCTATTCTCACCTCCTCTCTCCATTTCTCTCTGTCTTATCCAAAAACAATGACATCAATAACTATAACAATAAAACAACAAAGACAACAAAAGGGAATAAATACATAAATAAAAATAAAAAGATTTAAAAAAAAGGAAAGAAAGGAAGAGAGGGAAGGACCATAAAAAAGGGCAAATAGATACAGTTTTAGAAATAATCGTCAACCAATACCTATAACCTTGGGAGAACTACTGAAGTTTCCAATGGAAGGATTGGGGACACAGAACTCTGATCGTGGAAATGGTGTGGAATTATACTCTTGTCATCTCAAAGCTTTGTAAATTAACATTAAAGCACGAATAAAATTACATATATGTATATGACAGAGATTTAAACTATTCTCAGTATACTGATGTATTGCACAAACTAACACTCGTAACTAGTTCTGTGGGATCTATAGTGAATGTGGAATCTAATGGCATACACATGTTACCTATTGACTCCATAAAAGGGCTTCATATGTGGATTCTGCTTGTGATCCTTAGTAAGCCTTAGTAATTCCTTTTTATAGAATCCCAAAACAAAAGAGCAAATTGAAAATCTACTACGAAATGGGATGAACAAGGAGCTACGTGATCGCCTTTGCTGTCGAATGACTTTTGGGACTGCAGGACTGCGTTCTGCTATGGGAGCAGGATTTTGCTATATTAATGACCTGACAGTAATACAATCGACACAAGTGAGTATTTCTTTTCAGGATTATTGTAGAGAGTAAATATGGGTGGGGGTGGGGTGGTGCACCTGGTTAAGCACACATATCACCATGCACAAGGACCAGGGTTTAAACCCCTGCTCCCCACCTGCAGGGAAAATGCTTCATGAGCGGTGAAGCAGATCTGCAGGTATCTTATCTTCCTCTTTCACTCTCTATCTCACTCTCCCCTCTCAATTTCTCTGTCCTTACAAATAAAAATAGAAAGAATATATATATATATTTAACATAGGAACCTGTATAACCTCAGAGTCCCTGTCAGTCTGAGCTCGCAGCCCATGGTCACATCTGGGAACATTCTAGGTTGCACACATTTTAGGACCAGTCTTCCTCAAGTGCCAAAATAGTTGACCCAGCCTCCCTTTGGAAAGTGGGCAGTCCCTACCATTGCTACTTTATAGTGAAGACAAGGTCCTCGAGAGCACCTTGAAAGGGCTTATGATGACATTCCTGATAGAGGTGGCCAGTGATGGTGGAGAGAGGAGTCTATGAAAGGTATAGGCCCATTGTATCTGTGGTGAATCCTAGGATTCCCTGACTTGGGCCAGGTGATGGGGTGGCCTGATAGAGACCAAAGAAGCCATCATTAAATGAGCTTGTTTCTTGTCCTTTTCCAGCACAGAAATACATCTATGACTGAGGCTTTGAAGCCCCATTTTCAATCCTTGGCACCACCCTAAGCCAGAATCAAGCAATGCTTTTGGTTTAAAACAAAATTTGTGGGCCAGGTGGTGGTATACCCGGGTAAGCAAACATTGCCATGCACAGGACCTGGGTTTGAGCCCCTGCTCCCCACCTGAAGGGAGGACACTTCACAAGAGGTAAAGCAGGTCTGCAGGTTCTATCTTTCTCTTTCCTTTTCTAGATCCCAACCCTTTCAACTTCTCTCAGTCCTAATAAAAAAACCTTTCAACTTCTCTCAGTCCAAATAAAAAATTAGAAAGGAAAAAGCAAGGGGGGGTGGGGATATGGCTGCTGGGAGCAGTGGATTTGTTTGCGAGCACTGAATCCCAGTGATAATCCTGATGGCAAAAAAAACCCACACACAAAACTATATATATATATATATATATATATATATATATATATATATATGTAAAGATATATAACCTTACTAATGTATCCTGTAAACTCACCTCTCCAGAACCCTACCCCACTAGGGAATGACAGAAACAGGGTAGGGATTGCCAAAGCCCATGTCCAGCAGAGAAGCTATTACAGAAGCCAGAGCTCCCATCTTTTGCACCTCCAAAAGAATTTTAGTCCATACTCCCAGAGGGGGAGAAATGACAGGGGGAAGATGACCAGAGGGCTCTGAACGCCAACTCCATCAGAACCCAGAGAGAGAAGAAGAAGAAAGGAAAGACATTTGGAATAATGTATTAACTGTAGGTGTGACTTGGAAAGGAAGAGAAAATGGGATCATGGGGGAAAAATGGGAAAATATATACAAATAAGACAGGTACTTATAGAAATAATAGCTAACCCATATCTGCAACCTTGGGAGAACTGCTGTAGCTTCCAGTGGAGGGAGTGGGGGTACAGAACTCTTAGTGGTGGGAATACTATGGAATCAGACCCCTGTTATCTTATAAATTTGTATAACATTATTAAATCACTAAAAAAATTAAAATATATATAAATTAAAATAAAGAAGAAAAAGAATAATATTGTTTATATCTCTGATTTTAAATGTTTGTAACATAAGTAGGTCAAATTTTTTGGTTAGCTCTTTAGCTTTATGATTTAGCAAGAAACTAAAATGGTCAAAGTTCTGTAGGCCCTGCAGGCAAGAAACAGCTTCATCTTGGTTGTTCTGACAGTATTTTTAATATACTCTTATGTCCCATCTTTTCCCCATAATGTTTTATGTATTGTATTTAATGGCTACTAAATTGATGTTTCTGTGGTATTGTGTCTGAATCTTCAGGAAATAAATATTTGCCATCTCACATTACAGTGACTTGAACACTGTTGTTCCCATATTAGTAAACATGGGCTTAAATGCTATTTCCCAAGGAGCCAATAAGTTATACAAAAAAGATAAATAAATGATTTTTTTTTAAATGCTGGCATTATTCAGGAACTCTTACGTTTATCTCCTTCAGGGAATGTACAAATACCTTGAGAGGTGTTTCTCAGACTTCAAGCAAAGAGGCTTTGTTGTTGGATATGACACCCGGGGTCAAATAACTAGCAGCTGCAGCAGCCAGAGGTACGCTGTGAATTGTTGTAGAGATTAAGATGGATTCAAATAGAGCCTGGGTTTTTGTTTGTTTGTTTGTTTGTTTGTTTTGGGGGTTGTTTGTTTTGTTTTGTTTTGCTCCTCATACCCAGAAGGATTTCTGAAACAGGAAGATATCAAATAGAAATATTATCACATGCCAGTGTTTACTGTAGAGCTAAAATAGAAGCATTTCAGAGGTAAGCTTTAACTTTTACAGAAAGGAGTCAAAAATAGTATTTAAAATGATCTAACTCATGATACCATTTTATTACTAAGCAAAGATACAGGGTAAGAGTAATTAGAGCTATTTGATTAGTATTAGGGTATTTACACATAACATATTAATAATTGGGTGATTTTTTGGAGTAACTATACATTTTGTGTATATCAGAGCCTCTTATTTCATCTCCATTGTATTTGCCTTTTGCAGATTTTATTTCTTAGTAAAAGAACTATCAAAAGATGAATGAAGAATCAGAGACCTTGGGTGATGAGTGCAGTGTGGAACTGTGCCCTGTAATCTCATGATCTTCTAAACCATTTTTAATCACAAATAAAAAAAAAAAAACAGCTTATAAACAAATACAACTCGTCTCAGTGATAACCCTGGGATAAAGTTCTTACCATTTTCTTGTCCATATAATAAAAAAAAAAAAAAAAATGAGGGAGGGGCTGGGTGGCGGCACACCCAGAAGAGTGTACATGTATCCATGCACTGGGTTCTACCCCCTGGGATATCCTGGTGCACACACCGAGCTCCAGTGGGAACCCTAGTGGATAAAAAAAAGGGGGGCTGGTCGGTGGTGCAGTGGGTTAAGCACACATGGTGCGAAGCACAAGGACCAGTGTAAGGATTCCAGTTTAAGACCCCAACTCCCCACCTACAGGGGAGTCGCTTCACAGGTGGTGAAGCAGGTCTGCAGTATCTATCTTTCTCTCCCCCTCTCTGTCTTCCCCTCCTCTCTCCATTTATCTCTGTCCTGTCCAACAACAACAACAACAGTAATAACAACAATGATAAACAAGGGCAATAAAAGGAAAAAAAATAGCGTTCAGGAGCAGTGGATTCATAGTGCAGGCACCGAATCCCAGCGATAATTCTGGAGGCAAAAAAAAAAAAAGGAAAATGAAGGAATTAGAATACCAATTCTGTGTATTACTAGATTGCTCCCTAAAAATATTATATATATGTGTGTGTGTATATATATATATATATATATCTTATTTAGCTCTTTAAAATTGGAGTATGAAGCCACCAATTATGTCAGTTCAAAGTATAGTAAGCTAAGGAAAACTAAGTAAAACTTGTTTTTTTATTTATTATTTATTTATTGTAGGCTTGCTAAACTCACTGCTGCCGTCTTACTGGCCAAAGATGTTCCTGTGTACCTTTTTTCAAGATACGTTCCTACACCTTTTGTAGTAAGTGTGTTGTATTATTGATCATACAGTTGCTGTTATTGGAAAGAAGTTTTTAAGTCCACCAGGAGTCTGTTGCCCAAAAGATCACAGGGACCCCTGGCTAGAAAAGAAGAACTTAACTGGCTAGAACACAACTTCTAAGTTGAGAGGCTTGTCTGGGCTACCTGCACAGGCTGCACAACGAGCATCAGAAAGAAGAGGATAGGAGGTCCACTATTACACCAAGTAGAATTAGGATGATTGAATGATTTTCACATATTTGGAAGTCTTCTTAGAGATCATGCATATTTATGGGGAGTGGAGGTCATGTAGAGTTGAGAGACATCAAATGAACATGCATAATCATACATCCCATGTACAGAAAATGGCAGAGAAACCCTATCAGAGACTGGTTTTGAGTATGGGGGTGAGTAAGCAGGTGTCTCCTTGTCAAATAGAGCTCCACTGCCCAGTGTGCACTGACCAGTTCTGTCCAGATAACAGTCTGGGGAATCTTATCAGCACAAAAGTTCATCATGGTCCAACCTAAGTCAAAAAAAAATCTCCCAAAGAGACACTCCCAGAAAGGGATTGTCACATAATTCAAACCGCAAGCATTGGGCCAATGTGCTTTTTACTTCCTTAAACAAAGAGAGTCCATCCAATTGGATTATGAGGGGAAGGGGGTATAAAGCCTTGATTATTTAATTACAGTTCAAATCTTTGTCATGCATAGCTTTATACCAAGTGATATGAAGAGCCAAATATTAAACCATCTAAGATTTTATCTTTGAAAGTTAACAAGTCCCCATTAATATTTTGACACTTTTTTGTAGAAACTGATTTGTTAGACACATAAACAAAATTAACAAGAGTATTTTTAAAGTCAGTATTATTATCCTTGATCTAGTGTGTGTGTGTGTGTGTGTGTGTGTGTCTAAAAACTGTCTGCAACAATAGTTATTCATTCCTGTCAAATGGGACGCTCAGCAAATACAAGATGACTGCTTTTCAAGCCATAGTCTCAAGCCCCACCCAGTACAATCAGATTTGAAAATCCCATATGCTTGAACTGTAAATACACATTTATAAATAATTCATAAATTAAAGAAGTTACCCTAGTGAGCTATGATATTACAACAGTCCTTGCTTTGCATGCTAATGCAAGATTACAAGGGTAATTGAGTATAAAATGATACAAAATAGTCTTAATAAGTCAATGAGAAAAATTAAGTTTGTCTGAGACCTTTAAAATTTTCTGTCAAGGGGGCCAGGTGGTAGTGCAGCGGGTTAAGTGCACATGGCACAAAGTATAGGGACCAGCGTAAGGATCCCAGTTTGAACCCCCAGCTCCCCACCTGCAGGGGGATCGTTTCACCAGCAGTGAAGCAGGTCTTCAGGTATCTATCTTTCTCTTCTCCTCTCTGTCTCCACCACCCCACCCCATCCTGCCTCTATTTCTTTCTGTCCTATCCAACAACAAGGGCAACAAAATGGGGAAAACGACCTTCAAGAACAGTGGATTTGTAGTGTAGGCACTGAGCCCCAGTGATAACCTTGGAGGCGAAAATTTTAAAAAGTTTCTGTCAAGACATTAAACATACCTTAATTCTTAGTTTAAAATGTTAAAGAACAGAAAAAAAGTAATAAAACTAATGTTTAGTACAGATGCAATTTGAAGCTAAGGCAGTAAAGCAAATGTCACAATAAGGTGAGTTGTATGAGTCTTCACTTTCCAGTGCATATATAAATTATATTTGAACTATATTCTTTTAAGTATACAATAGCATTATGTCTAAAAATTCTGCATACTTTAATTTAAAATTACTTTATTGCTAAAAAATGCTAGCTGTCACGTGAGTCTTCAAATATTCATCACCTTAGCTTTGTTTTTGTTTTTGTGGAGCTGGGTCCTTGTTTACTTCATTGTGTTCATTGCCAAATGTATGAGTAGCTAAGAAGCACAAGGGAATTACAGTGTTACTATTTTTTCAGCCATATGCAGTCCAGGAGCTTAAAGCAGTTGCAGGTGTAATGATTACTGCGTCTCATAATCGCAAAGAAGACAATGGATACAAGGTAAATCTTGGGTTTCTGATCTTTGCTTATTTCACAGTTCTTATTTTATTTAAATGACGTGTGAGAACTTTGGTGGTGGGTGCAGTGTAGAATTATACCCTGTACTCATACAATCTTGTAACCTACTATTAATCACAAAAATAAAAAAAGACTAGAAGTAAATTTAAAAAGAAACTTAACACTAAAAAATTATAATAATAGTAGTATGTTTTAGACCTATTCCACACTAGGGAGCAGAGTTAGGTACTGAAGACAGAAGGTCTGTGTATACCTATGTTGATAAAGCAACCCAGGTGTCAACAACAATCCAGGAAGCAACCCAGGTGTCCAACAACAGATGATTGGCTGAGTAAGTTGTGGTATATATACCCAATGAAAAGCTACTCAGCTATTTAAAATGGTGAATTCACCTTCTTCACCTCATCTTGGATGGAGTTTGAAGGAATCATTTTAAATGAGATAAGCTAGAAAGAGAAGGATAAATGTAGGATGATCTTACTCATAGAAGTTGAGAAATGGGAGCCGGGTGGTGTGGCACAGTGGGTTAAGCACACGTGGTTCAGAGCGCAAGGGCCAGTGTAAAGATCCCGGTTCAAGCTCCTAGCTCCCCACCTGCAGGGGAGTTGATTCACAGGCAATGAAGCAGGTCTGTAGGTATCTGTCTTTCTCTCCCCCTCTCTGTCTTCCCTTCCTCTCTCCATTTCTCTCTGTCCTATTCAGCAATGACGACAGCAATAACAACTACAACAGCAACAATAAACAAGGGCAAAAAAAAAAGTTCAGAAATAAGAGCAGAAAGGAAAAATACAAAGTAGAACTTGGGCTGTGTTTGGTGTATTGCACTAAAGTAAAGGGCTGGGGTGAGGGTGAAGTTCAGCTCCTGTGGATGTATGTATCATATTTACTGTAAAGCATTCATCCCCCCCCCCAAAAAAAGAAAAAGGAATAGTAAGGGAAAACATAAGGGTGTCGTATATTGCATCAAAGCAAAGGACTCTGGGGAAGGAGGGAGAGAGACAAGATGAAGGAACATTGGGGTCCTGGGGTGTCTCCTAGATACCAATCAAGGGGAGATGAGAGGTTGTGCCTATGTGTTAAAAGACTAGACTAAAAAGTAGTTGTATTTGGTAATGTTTCTACATGTATTGCTTCAATTCAGAGATTTATATACAATAAAACAAAATTAATTAATATACTAAAATAAATTTCAAAAACATTGAGGGGGGCTCACCTTAAAAAATTGTGTCTATTTCCCTAACTACTTCTCAACATGGACTATAACAAGAGCTTTTTCATTCACCTTTTTATTTCTCATGCCTTATTGTCCTTGATTTCCCCAGCCTATCCCAAATTCTCTTCCCTACCAGTTCAGAGATAGTCATATTATACAAAGCACTTAAAGAAGGAATGGAAGCTTGGAGAGAGTCAGAGGGATAGCACTTTGTCCTCATGCTCCTCTTAAGACCCCCGCCAAGACTCCGCATTGGCTATAGGACCCATTTTCAACGTCATGGCAGAAACAGGATAGAACATGGTAATGAAGGCTCTAGAAGGCCAAACAAGACAGAGTACGGTACTCTGCTTGGGGGCTACTGAGTGATGAGTCCATGATCTTATACTGTTGCCATAATGCATAATGATGTTCTGATTGTATCTTTCTTGTGTTCGTGCTATTTATTTATTTATTTATTTTGGTCAACTGGGACTTTGTGCCTGCTTGATTCTTCTGCTCTGAGTGAACTCTTTATTGGGGGTGAAACACCAGGGCACTTCATGTACATGCATATGTGGTGCCAGGGACTTGAAACTGGGTCCTTTTGCATAGTAAAGTGTACTCTACTGGATGAGCTATCACCGAGTCCCTACTTGTATAAAAAGAAAGTAATACCTGACCATTGTATCCAAGTGGCCCCGTGACATCACTGCCATCAACAACATCCTCTGGTATTCACTAAGTTAGTCCCATGTCAACATTTTGATGACTTTGGTGTGCTTCTTTATAAAGTCTAGTATTTCTACTGTAGCTAAGAAAATGCCTAGCTAACATTTCAATTAATGATAGCTGTATTTATCTATCTTCTAGGTTTATTGGGAAACTGGTGCCCAGATTACATCTCCTCATGACAAGGAAATTCTGAAATGTATAGAGGAATGTGTGGAACCCTGGAATGGTTCCTGGAATGATAACTTAGTGGATACCAGTCCACTGAAGAAAGATCCTTTGCAAGACATCTGTAGGAAATACATGGAAGATCTGAAAAAGATCTGTTTTCACAGGTATCCAAGAGGGAATAAGTGACAGAAAATAACTTAAAAGGAAAAAAAACAACACCTAACAAATAAGGGGTATAAGTGGGGAGAAAATGTGTTGTGTTAAAGTTATAGCTAAAAATTTAAAAATATATAGATGAAAAAAGAAAGTATATAGCTAAATGGTTCTATTCAAATATAGTAAAAAATATTAATCAGTTGATGAATGAGTTAAATAGTGGCACATTTGTACAATGAACTATTATTCAAAACAAAGTACCAATGCATAGGACAACTTGAAAATACATCTCTAAGTGAAGGAAAGCAGTGAAAAGTGAAAGCAGAGTCACAGAGGACCACATATCGTATGATCTCATTTAAATGAAATGTCCAGAGTAGCAAACCTATAGAAATAGAAACAAATGATTCATACTGGTTGCCTGTGACTGGGAGAACTGAGGCTTGGAGGTAATGACTATGGGATACAGAATTTCTTTTGGGGATAATGCAAATGTTCAAAAATCAGTTATGAGAACAGTTTAACAACTCAATGAATTGAGTAAAAGCCAATTGAATATATATTTATATGAGAGAAAACCTGTCTTTTAAAAGAAAAAATTCAAGAGAAGCCAAAAAGAGGATGAATACCGGATGATTTCTCTCATAGGTGGAGCTTAAGATACAAAGACAGAAAAGGAAAACACAAAGTGAAACGTGACTTGGTGTGAGGGGTTACACCAAAGCAAAGGACTCTGGGAAAGGTGGGCAAGAGAGGGAAGGGCTAGAGAGGGCATTGGGTTTCTGGTGCATGATGATGGAAAAAGACCAAGGTTGGGGGTGAAAGTGTTCTGCAAACATTTGTCACAGGGAGAGTGTTCCCATACGTCAACAACTGTACTGTAATCCATTAACACACACACCCCAATATAGTAAAAAAAATTAAGTAAAAGATGGAATTTAACTAGTAAGTGCAGAAGGAACAACAGAATTAGAAAATCACTACTTTGTGACCTCCTGTGAGTCTGAGCTCATCAAAGGCTGCGAAGACCACTGGGGACAGGTTGATGGAGATGTTTATTATAATTGGGTCAACCAGACTTAAAACACTGAGACTCCTTCTCAGCAAACGCTAGAAGAAGAAGGTGACTGCTTTTAGTTAAGTCAAAAGTGATGATTTTTATATTGAATGATGGTTGTCTTTTGCAGGGAGTTAAATTCAAAGACTACTTTAAAATTTGTCCACACATCCTTTCACGGAGTAGGACATGACTACGTGCAGTTGGCCTTTCAAGTGTTTGGTTTTAAACCTCCAATTCCAGTACCAGAACAGAAAGATCCTGACCCAGACTTTTCTACAGTGAAATGCCCAAATCCTGAAGAAGGAGAATCTGTGCTGGTATTTTTTTTCTATATTTAAGTAGAAGTATATTAAATGTCATAGAATAGGTAGAGTTCAGTGAAAATTCAAATATTACTTACAGAAGCAGAAGTCAGGGACCAGGTAATGGTTCTCTGGTAGAGCACACGGTACCATGCACAAGGACCCGCCTTCAAGCCTTTGGTCCCCACCTATGGGGAAAAGCTTCATGAATGGTGAAGCAGTGATGTAAGGCATCTCTCTCTTTCCAACTGCAACTTCCCCTTCTCTCTCAATTTCTCTCTGTCTCTGTCAAAGGGAAGCAAGGGGAGGTGGGGAATGACCATTGGGAGCAGTGGATTTGTAATGCAAGCACTAGGCTGCATTGATAGCCCTGGTAACATAAAATTGTTTTTTAAACTTATGTTTATATATTTTGGATTATACTGCAGTCACATGTACTGTTTTGTTTAAAATCTCTAGGGTATAAGGCTAGGAATGGGGAAGCATGGTAGGAGCACATGGGACTAGCATACCAGAGACCCTATTTCTGACCCCTAGCACCACTAATACCTGAGCTGAGCTATGCTCGTCACAGTAAGATGTCTCTCATTCTCTCCCCTCCCTTGTATTCTTTAGTTCAAAGAAGAGATCAGAAGTGAAGATATAAATGTAGATGTAAGAAAGTCCTTGGTTCGGGAGTCGGGCTGTAGCGCAGCGGGTTAAGCGCAGGTGGCGCTAAGCACAAGGACCCGCATAAGGATCCTGGTTCAAGCCCTGGCTCCCCACCAGCAGGGGTGTCGCTTCACAAGCGGTGAAACAGGTCTGCAGGTGTCTATCTTTCTCTCCCTCTCTCTGTTTTCCCCCTCCCCTCTCCATTTCTCTCTGTCCTATCCAACAATAATGACAACAATAATAACTACAACAATAAAACAACAAGGGCAACAAAAGGGAATAAAAAAATTATTTAAAAAAAAAGTCCTTGGTTCTCTTAAGAAATTAATTTCAGAGATAAACTGGGTTAATTACGAATAACTATCCCTTTGTTAAAGAATTGGAGAGTATAAAAAAGTTAAGTTTGTCTCTCTTTTTTCAAAACATTTATTTATTTATTATTGGATAGAGACAGAAACTGAGAGCGGAGGGGAGATAAAGAGGTTAAGACACAGAGAGACAGACACCTGCAGCCCTGCTTCACTACTTGTGAAGCCCCAGGAAAATCCTGCCCCACCCCCACAAAAAAAAAGTTCATTTTTACTCCTGTTGCTTTTGGTATTAGCTCCAAAATATCATTACTGGATCCAAGATCAGGAGTTCCATGCTTATTTTTTACTTCTAGGAATTTAAGGGTCTCAAGGGTTATGCTGAAATATTTTATTTGTTTTGAATTAATTTTTGTGTATGCATCTGCAGGGGGGTTGCTTCACGGGCAGTGAAGCAGGTCTGGTCTGCAGGTGTCTGTCTTTCTCTCTCCCTCTCTGTCTTCCCTCCTCTCTCGATTTCTCTCTGTCCTAGTCAGCAATAACAGCAATAACAACAATAATAATAACAGCAACAATAAACAACAAGGGCAACAAAAGGGAAAAGAATTTACGTATGGTATAAAGAGTGGTCCAGTTTCATCATTTAGTGTATAACTGTCCAGTTTTTCTAGTACCATTTATTGAACAGCCCCTCTCCCATATATTCAGAGTTGCTTTGTTATAAAGTAATTTACTGTATACTCATGGGTTTATTTCTGGGATTTCTATTCTGTTCCACTGATCTAGTTAGGAGGATGTAGGATAATGGTGATCTATATATTCAATATATGTTGATATGCTAATATCATGCTGTTTTGATTATTATAACTTTATAATATTGTTTTTTATACCTTCAGCTTTGTTCTTCTTTCTCAAAATTACATTGGCTATTAAACTATAGTCTTTCTAAAATTCATATCACATTAATGGATACATATTGAACATTAACACTGAATTTAATGTCTTGAATGCCATCCAGCTGTTTTCTTTGGGCTACTCTTTCAGGAGCTTTCTCTAAGACTGGCAGAGAAAGAAAATGCTCGGATAGTGCTCGCCACAGATCCTGATGCAGACCGACTGGCAGTGGCAGAACTTCAGGAGAAGTAAGTAGAAACTACTGTTGGGTTAAAACTGTAAACTTTAGGGGGGGGAAAACCACTTTGGGAAATAATTTATAAAAATAAACAAATCTATAAGCACATTACCCATGACAATATTTTGATCTCTTCTTCCTGCCTCTTTTACTCAAGTATTTATATAAATTTAAGTAATGATACTATATACATTTTTATATCTTGACTAGTTTACACTTAAGTATGAGCAGGTCTGAGAGAGAGACTTTGCCATGAATGTGGCCCAGGTTTGAACCCTGTACCCTATGGGAAGTATCATAGTACTGAAGGAAGTTCTGGTTTTGTGGTGTCTCTCCTTTTTGTTTCTCCATCTAAATGAAAAAATGGCTCAGAATGGTGAAATCACATATGTGTTAGGCCTGAGTTCTGAGGAGAGGAGAGGAGAGGAGAGGAGAGGAGAGGAGAGGAGAGGAGAGGAGAGGAGAGGAGAGGAGAGGAGAGGAGAGGAAAAAGTATTTTCCTCTGTCCTTAAATATTCTTGGGAAATACTGATCTTTTAAAATGGCAAATATCCTTTTTTAAATTTTTATTTATTTATTTATATTAGATAGAGACAGAGAGAAATTGAGAAGGGAGGAGGCAATAGTGAGGGAAAGAGACAGAGAGACACCTGCAGCCCTACTTCACCACTTGTGAAGCTTTCCCCTTGCAGGTGGAGACCAGGGGCTTGAACCCAGGACCTTGCGCACTGTAATGTGTGCACTTAGCTAGGTGTGCCACCACCTGGCCCCAAAATGGCAAATATCCTTATCAGTGTATTATTGATTTCCTAACCTTGGTCCTTTCTGTTGCTGTGTATTTTTTGTCATTTAAATATTGTGATAATTGTTGTTATATACATGTTATAATTTTCCTTTTATTTTTATTGGAATATATTTGATATAGGGCCATATAGATAGTGACAGGGCATGTGCCTTGCCACAAGCACAATCCAGGTTCAAACTACAGCACCACATCAAAGTGCTACAGACTATCACTGAGGTGTCTCTCTCTCTTTCTCTCTCTCTCTCCCCCCCTCTCCATATCTCTCTCTATACCTCTGTATATTCATCCAGTACATACACTTATGAAACATGGACAAGATATTCTTTAAAATTTCCATAAATGCTTATTAGGCCACAGAATAAAATTTTCATTCAGGGAAAGGCTCCTAGTGACCTCATCAGTAATATAAACAACATATATATATATATATATATATATGTTAAAATCAGCAATACATTAATACACGTTAATATATTGTAATGTGTTTGCCATTGTAGCAATAATGAACATCTATATCACATCATATTATTATCAGTTTTTATTAGTAATTGTAGTCATCACTAATTTTTCTTATTACGCAGAAGAATGAAAATAAAATCCAATATTTTAAAAAATATATTTACTATCTAGAGACAGAGAGAAATTGAGAGGAGCAGGGAGATAGAGAGGGAGAGAAACAGAAACCTGCAACCCTGCTTCACACCACTAGTAAAGCTTTCTCCCTGCAGGTGGGCACCAGGGGCTTGAACCTGGGTCCTCGCACACTGTAATGTGAGCACTTAACCAATTGCACCACCACCACCTGGCACATATATATATATATATTCATTCCTATCCTAAGCTCACTTGGTCAGTAAGAAAAGTAGTAGTAAATGTTTTCTGAAAAATCATATATAATACTTTTTTAAATTTTCCTGTCCAAAAAGTTGTTTGTAGCTCTCTGAATAATAATGAAAATGTATAAAGCTTTTATTTCAATTTTCATTCTCTCTACAGTGGTCATTGGAAAGTGTTCACAGGGAATGAATTGGCAGCTTTGTTTGGGTGGTGGATGTTTGATTGCTGGAAAAAAAATAAATCAACAAATGCTGATGTGAAGAATGTTTATATGTTAGCCACAACAGTCTCTTCCAAAATTTTGAAGGCAGTTGCACTTAAAGAAGGATTTCATTTTGAAGTAAGAATAGATCTTATCTATGTATCTAAACTCATTCCTTTAAAGCCATCTTCCCCAAAATGAACTTTATTGAGTCCATGTATAATTTCTTTCTAATTTTGTTCACACGACCATTTTTTCTAATTCTGTTAACATTTTCTTTTCCTATCTTTCTCTTTCATCCCTTCCTTCCTTCCTGTCTTTCCAGAGCAATTTCTCTAGCTTATGGTGGTATGGGGGATTGAATCTGAGACCTTGGAGCCTCAAACATTAGAGTCTGTTTGCATAACCATTACGCTTAATTCTGTTAACATTTTCTTAATCTTCTTGATAGTTTAAACAAAATGAACCAAATTTATCCTGTACATACACTTATGAAACATAGGCTATTCTTTAAAATGCTTATTAGCTCACAAAACAATATTTTCATTCTTGACCTAATCAGTAATATAAACAACACTACAAAAAGTATAAATGTCACTCGTCGCTTGCTTGGGCTCTTTAAATTCTGTCTTAAGAAGCTCTGCGAATGGGCATTGCCAAGTGCTGGCCTGGCTGCAGCCAAAGGTTTCAGGCTGGAGCCTTCACCCCACATTGGAGTTGAGGCACTGGGGTAAGCTCTGGTGCAGTAGTAGCTCTCCTCTCTATCTGTCACTCTGTCTGAAATAAAAAAGAGTGAAGAAGTTGGCACAGGAGCAGTACCACATAAATAAAAAAAATTAAGTAGTCATCTAAATTGCAAACGAAGACCCAAAGATTCAGCATTTAAAAACAAGTAGTGACTTTTTTTCAGCACAAGTCTTTAATCTTTGTCTTAGGCAGCAAAACTGACCATTTTTGCATCCACTGGAATGAATGCCAATTAAGTTGCTTTTACTCTATGATTTGTCCCAAGTGTCAGTGAAAAATGTCACCTTTGGACTTTTTCTTTTCTTTTGAGTCCCAATCAACCTATGGATCTTAACACTAATTGGCTGTTTGTAAAAGAAAATTGAATTTATCTAATGAAATAGTACTATTAACCTTGGGCTTCTAAAACACAAATAGAAAATAGAAGAAGTTGAAAAACTATACCTAAAAAAATTATAGAATTGGGAGTTGGGCGGTAGCACAGCAGGTTAAGCGCAGGTGGCGCCAAGCGCAAGGACCTGAGTAAGAATCCCGGTGTGAGCCCCCAGCTCCCCACCTGCAGGGGCGTCGCTTCACAGGCGGTGAAGCAGGTCTGCAGGTGTCTATCTTTCTCTCCCCCTCTCTGACTTCCCCTCCTCTCTCCATTTCTCCAACAACGACATCAATAACAACAACAGTAATAACAACAATAAAACAAGGGCAACAAAAGGAAATAAATATCTTTTTAAAACTATAACAAAGAATTATAGAATTAACATTCTGAAATATTATATTTTCCTTATATGCATGAAAAGAAAAATGTACAGTGAACACAAGATAGGGACAAAGAAAAACATGATTCTAGAGACCAATACTATAAATGTGCTTTCTTGTTTTTTGTTAGGAAAGGGAAAGCCCCATAAGATCTAGCTTTTTTGCCACTAATTTCCTTTTTTGTTTTCTGCTCTTTTAAAACTTATATTTTATCACTTTATTGGGGGAATACTAGTTTACAAGAAAGCTGTTGTCATGTGGATTTTTTTCCCCTCTAGTAAGGAGGTAGAGAGGTGTAGTGGTGAATATTAAGTGCACATTTTGCTGTCTTTAAGATGAACAGTAGCTCATCAGATGAAAAGTCTTCCAGTTATTAAGGACTCAGTAACTTTCATGCCAGGATTATTTAGGCCACTGTTTCAGCATAAGGCACACTTGGCTCAGGCATGTCGTGATAGAGATGAAAAGTGCATAATTTAACCGCTGTCTTCTGGTACTTGCTTACTCAGCAGCACTGTATCACCACCTTCAGAGGTACTTGTATATTACTGCCTGTTAGTAAGCTTACCAGACAGTGTCTGAAAAGTAATGCAACTTAATGCCATGCTCATGTCTTACATGCCATGTAATCTGGGGCAAATTTACTGAGCCTGTATCAGCATTAAATGTTTTTTTGTGTGTGTGAGCATTAAAAAATATACTGGGGGACTGGGTGGTGGTGCACCTGGTTGAGCGCACATGTTACAGTGCACAAGGACCCGGGTTCAAGCCCCCAGTCTCCATCTGCAGAGGGGAAGCTTCACAAGTGGTAAAGCAGGGCTGCATGTGTCTCTCTGTCTCTCTCCCTCTCTATCTCCCTATTCCCTCTCGATTTCTGGCTGTCTCTATCCAATAAATAAATAAAGATGATAATAATAAAAAATTTTTAAAAGTCAAAAATACATTTAAAAAAAAAGATACTGGTATAAAGTATCAGTCACAGTGCTTGAGAAATAGCAGCTAATTAAAATTTGTATGTGTTTGTTTCTCTATGACTCTACACATCACCACTTATAAATATTGGATTATAAATGTTGTAAATTAACTGTTACTGGGCTTGATAAACATTCAGTCATCGGTCATGGCAGTGTGTATCCATGAACCTTTGTAAGCATGTTTTCAACCAAAGACCATCATGAAGATTATATATGCATTTAGCAACAGGGTTTTCTCTAATATGTATTGATGAGAGAGTCACTTAACTAGAGTGGCCTCCTCTGCGTTTCAGGAAACATTACCAGGTTTTAAATGGATTGGAAGTAGGATAAAAGACCTCCTCGAAAATGGGAAAGAAGTCCTTTTTGCATTTGAAGAGTCTATTGGTATGTAGTTAATATTAAAATCTTTACAATTTGAGAAGTTCTTTTCATGTAGCAATTCTATAGAGAGGAATTTTTGTCTAAGTTCTGCATTTTGAGTTGTAAAAAAAACAGAGAGAACTCAGGAATGTATAGATGCATTTCTCATCAGAAAAAATAAAAATAAGAATAAATGCCCCTACAGGTTCCCAAAATGCCTTGGGTCTTAGTGGGCTTCATTTATTCCTAGGCTTCTAAGTTGACTGGTTCTTCAGGAAAAGTATAAATTTATTGAAATTACTATAGGTTTAAGTTTTCCTCTTTCTTCAAGATGCTGTTTGATCCTTAGGTTTTCTGTGTGGAACTTCAGTTTTGGACAAAGATGGAGTGAGTGCAGCTGTTGTTGTTGCTGAAATGGCATCTTACCTGGAGACCATGGGTATAACATTGAAACAGCAGCTCATCAAGGTTTATGAAAAGTACGTTCTACTGTCCTAAGCTTCACTGCGAGATTCTGCACTGCTTCTAGCCTGCTAAACTTGTTCTTAAGAACTAATCTTTAAAAAGCCATACCGAAATGTCTGAATTAATGATGGTTACTTTCTACAAAATGCTAGTAGGCTTTAGCTTTTTCCTGAAATCTGATTTTAACACTTTTAACTCTTTATTCAGATATGGCCATCATATTTCAAAAACTTCATATTTCTTGTGCTATGATCCAAGTACCATCAAAAGTATATTTGAAAAGCTTCGCAATTTTGATTCTCCAAAAGAATATCCAAAATTTTGTGGGACATTTGCTATACTGCACGTACGGGACGTTACTACTGGATATGACAGTAGCCAGCCTAATAAGAAATCAGTAAGTGGTTATTTCCTTTTAAAAAGTTTTGAGCAATTTGTAGTGATTCATACTTTAGTAAATTAACATCATATCTCTCCAAAGCAATGGCAAATTCAACTAATTGGCTTTCGAACTCAGATGTTACCTTTATCACTGACCAAGCATGTTACTTTCTAGGGGTGAGACAGAGACAGAGACAGAGACACAGACAGAAGGAAGGGTCTGAATATTCGGTTACATTGAAAATAAAGTCTAAAAACCTCTCATTTCAAAGCTATGTGTCTTTCTAGCTTTATCTTCACTTTCCAACCTTCTTGTCCTCTATACACCAGCCAAATAAAATAATGTATAACTTTTACTTACTTATTTATTTATTCCCTTTTGTTGCCCTTGTTTTTTATTGTTGTAGTTACTATTATTGTTGTCATCATTGTTGGATAGGACAGAGAGAAATGGAGAAAGGAGGGGAAGACGGGGGGGGGGGGGGAGAGAGAAAGATAGACACCTGCAGACCTGCATCACCGCCTGTGAAGCGACCCCCTGCAGGTGGGGAGCCGGGGCTCAAACCGGGATCCTTACGCTGATCCTTACACTTTGCGCTACCTATGCTTAACCTGCTGCACTACAGCCTGACTCCCCAATGTATAACTTCTTACATGCATACATTTCTTAACATTTCCCCTTTTGTGGAAGAGGAGAAACGGTAATTGAGTTTTGTTTTCACACCTGTGAGGCATGTGCTCTACCACTGGTCTGTATCCCCAGCCCACAGATTTCTCTATATTTCCTAAAGCTTTTTCTGCAGTCTCCCTTTTCTGTAGGTTCACACCTTAGCCATTATCTAAGACTGAAATGCCATGTCCTCTGTGTAACCTCCAAGTTCCATAACCGGTGATCTTTCTCCTGAGGTTTCACCACCTGCGCTGCCTTCCCTTGTGCCATTTCTCACTTTCTCCTGTGAGTTATTACTGTGCTATATAAATCCGCTCCATTTCTGGCATACCTTTATATATTTTCATTCATGAAATTGCCATACTGTCTCAAGATTCTATTTTGGAAAATTGCTTTTAAAGATTTGTTTTGTTTCTTATATATGAGAGAGACTCACATGACACACACAAACATTTAGCAGTGGCACACCTGGTTGAACGCACATGTTACCATCCACAAGGACCCAGGTGCAAGCTCCTGGTCCCCACTAGCAAGGGAGAAGCTTTACAAGTGGTAAAGCAGTGCTGCAAGTGTCTCTCTTTCTGTCTTCCTCTCTATTTTTCCCTTCCCTCTCAGTTTTCTTTGTCCTGTCAAAAGTAACAAACAATAAATACCATTTTTCAAAAAAGCACCAAGAGAAAGAGAAGTCAGAGCATAACTCTGGTATATGCAGTGCCAAGGATCAATCAGGAACCTCAGACATGCAAGTCTTAGCTGTGTCCCCAGCTGCTGTTTTGGGGAAATCTTTAACCTCTTGTGTTAAGGTACTAAGCATACTGTGTTTGTATCTATTCATCTAGTCAACAAAATGCTGGTTCAGTGTTAGAACTCTGTGCATATGCATATATGTGTGTCTAGTTTTCTGTGTTTATAAACTATGTCAAGACAAGAACAGGGCAAGGCAACATAATGATGGCACACAGGACTTGCATACAACAGGTTCCAAAATCAATCCCTAGCAGCACCTATAGCCAGAGCCGAGTGGTATACTGATCAACAATGACAAAAAAATAGCAAGTAGCTAAGGGAATAGTTCAATGCATAGAACATTGGACTTCTATTCCTGAGGTTCCTGGGACAGTCCCCAGCACTACAAATACCAAGTGATGCTCTGACATGTCTCTTTCTCTTCCTTTGTGTCTCATATAGAACTCTTCCATGTGTAATAAAATAAATTTTGTTTTAAAAGTGAAGAGCCAGATCCTTTGCTTCTTTTATTTCTCTGACATTGCTGCACTTAGACTAGTTCTTGCATAATGCTTTCCCCTCTTAACTTCTTTTTAAAAATATCTTATGTATTTATTTTTAATGAGAAGGATATGGAAAGAGACTGAGACACCAGAACACTGCTCAGCTCTGACTTATGGTGGTGCTGGCTATGGAATCTGGGACTTCAGAGTCTCAGGCATTTAAAAAAATTAGCATTTACTTATGGGGGGGTCACAGAGAATCCCTCTGAGACATGCAATTCCAGGGATCAAAATCGGGGCTTATGTTTCTAAATTAAAAGTTCTAGCCTCTGCACCACCACTCAGTCTGCTGGGATTTCTCTATATGGGAACAAACCCTAAAATGAAACTGAAATTACAAAAAAAAATTGACAATTTAGGCCAAAATTTATTCTAATCTTGTTTTCAAAAGTGAGTTTGGTGTGGAATCCTATCTTTTAGGTCTTCTTTAAGCCTTACTGTCAATCTACTTTCTTCAGGGAACTATTTCTTGTTTCTCTGACAAACCTGACTCTCAATCTCATAAAACCTTGGATTTGTCTTTTCTACAATCCATCAAAGTTGAGATTGTTTGTTCAGTGCTTCTGTCTCCCTGGAAAACTGTAAACTCACTGCATGCAGATGCCAGGTCTTTTTATTTTCAATTACTTGATAGAGAGTTAGAGACAGAGGTAGAGGTTGAGAGACAGAAAGAGATAGAGTGAGACAGAAAGGAAAGGAAAAGAGAGGAGAGAAGAGAGGAGAGGAGAGGAGAGGAGAGGAGAGGAGAGGAGAGGAGAGGAGAGGAGAGGAGAGGAGAGGAGAGGAGAGGAGAGGAGAGGAGAAACACCTGTAAACTGTCCTACTGTGTGAATCATGACCCCTGCAGGTGTGGGGCAGGGACTTGAACTCCGTTCCTTGTACATGGTAATATGCATGGTCTACTGGGTGACCCCCCCACCTGCTACTGCCAGAACCTAGTGTAGTACCTGCCCCCACTGTAGGTGTTCCAGGCTTCTTGTTACTACTGCATATAACTAAGTGAACATTAAAACTAATCATGCCAGGAGTCGGGTGGTAGCACAGCAGGTTAAGTGCAGGTGGCACAAAGCACAAGGACCAGCATAAGGATCCTGGTTCAAGTCCCTGGCTCCCCACCTGCAGGGTGTTTGTCTTTTTCTCCTCCTCTCTGTCTTCCCTTCCTCTCTCCATTTCTCTCTGTCCTATCGAACAACAACAGCATCAATAACTACAACAATAAAACAAGGGCAACAAAAGGGAATAAATAAATACTAAAAAAAAAAAAATAGTCGTGCCACACATCACACTGTGAGCATGAAAAGCCGTTGTGCTATCTTCTGAGTCCCTTAACATCTTTTAAAGTGTAAGATAGCTGGTATTCAGAGTGCTTTTCTGTTCTTTACTGATGCTTACAATAATTTTTAAGGCATATGATATGTTCCTTTCATATCCAGGTAGCTAATATATTGTTATTCCTTCAAGTCACTTAGGGTCAAAGACTGCCCGAGTTCTTTCTCCTCATATTGACATTTACCTGTGTGTTCAACAGACATTTTTCAAAGTCCTCCTTTGCTGCAGGAATGGGCATGCTGAGGCCACAGCAAGATAAAGCCCCTGTTTCTGCAATCAAGAGTCTAATGAGAAAAAATAAAAAATAAATAAAAAAAAAAGAGTCTAATGAGGAAATGGACAAGTATTAGTGGTTATTTTACAAAGGTCAATATAGCAACAGCAGTGATAGGATTGGACAAAGTTGAGTTAAATAAAGGATAGGATAGGGGGAGTCGGGCTATAGCGCAGCGGGTTAAGCGCAGGTGGCGCAAAGCCCAAGGACCGGCATAAGGATCCCGGTTCGAACCCCGGCTCCCCACCTGCAGGGGAGTCGCTTCACAGGCGGTGAAGCAGGTCTGCAGGTGTCTATCTTTCTCTCCTCCTCTCTGTCTTCCCCTCCTCTCTCTATTTCTCTCTGTCCTATCCAACAACGACAACAACAATAATAACTACAATAATAAAACAACAAGGGCAACAAAAGGGAATAAATAAATAAAATAAATATTTAATAAAAAATTTTTAAAAAGTAAAAAAAGGATAGGATAGGATAGCTAGTTGATTATCTGTGAGTGAAAGAGGAAAGGAGAGATTTGTCTCAGACAACTAATATGAGGTGGTACCACTGACAGGGAGATGTGTTCCAAGAGAACCAGTCAGGGAAAATATCACTATCAGTCCATCTGTCATAGCATTCCTTCCCCCTCCCCCCACAATGCACATGAGTTGCCCTCACAGACCGAGCAGTGTGTTATTCCATATATTCAGTGTCAGTAAACCTTAGTTTCTTTTTTCAGTTTCAGGTAAAGGATAAAAAAGAATTGTGCCCTGTAGGTGGTTTTGTCTATCTTTTACGCTATGTTTACTCTGCTTAGGAGACCATTACCAAGCTGTTTGTGAAAATGCTTTGTAACTAGAAAGCACTTTGCAAATGTAGGAGTGGTTTGCACTTTGGAGCAAACACATTTAGCTTTCACTTCTTGCTCTTCCATTTAGCTGATTATCCTTCTTGGCCTCCATCTATAAATTGGCAGCAACATTTACTTTACAGGGATATTGCCAACACTCATATATCTGGTGTGTAAGGTATAAAGCCAGTGACTCTACTATTATAATGGATTTTTTTTGGTTGGTTGGTTGGTTGGTTGGTTGTTTTTTTGCCTCCAGTGTTATTGCTGGGGCACAGTGCCTGCACCATGAGTCCACTGCTCCTGAAAGTTTTTCCCCCCTTTAGTTGCCCTCATTTTCTTTTAATCATTGTTGTGGTTATTATCATTGTTATTGATGTCGTTGTTGGATAGGACAGAGAGAAATGGAGAGAGGAAGGGAAGACAGAGAGAGGGAGAGAAAGATAGACACCTGAAGACCTGCTTCACCACTTGTGAAGCAACTCCCCTGCAGCTGGGGAGCTGGGGGCTTGAACCGGGATTCTTGTGCCCGTCTTTGAGCTTTGCCCCATGTGTGCTTAACCCTCTGTGCTACCACCCAACCCCCTATTATAATCACTTAATATATCTTAAGTACGTAGAATGTTTATGTGTCATGTAAATAATCTTTTGTATTTTGTAATACTTTAAAAAAATATTTTGTACTTGTGATTGACAAAAAACATAGACTATTTACTCTCCTGGCTATTTTGAAGCATACACTTTGGTGATGTTAACTGTATGCACACTTTCATGCAGCAAAGCTTCCAAACTTTTTCGTCTTGCAAAACTGAAACTCTAGATGCAAAACCCAATACGGAAAAGCTTCCATTTTCCCTTTGCCCAGCCCTTAGCCATCACTATTCTTTCTGTTACTATGAATGTGTCTACTTTAGATAACTCCTGTTAAGTGCTACACATTTTATAACTCTCAAAGATGAAAGAGATAGAAAGTATAATTAAGCTGTTGTTACTATTGTGCATAGGTGCTGCCTGTGAGTAAAAACAGTCAAATGATTACCTTTACTTTTCAAAATGGCTGTGTGGCAACTCTCCGGACCAGTGGGACAGAACCAAAGATTAAGTATTATGCTGAGATGTGTGCATCACCTGACCAGAGGTGAGTATCTGCTTAAAAACAGCATATATATATATATATATATATATATATATATAATTTTGTATACAAGTCAGTTTGCCCACTTAAACACACAATTCAGTGGTTTTCAGTATAGTCGTAGGAAGCCACTGCAGTGGCCAATTTCAAGAGAATTTTTTGTAATTGCCGTCAGTGACCATTATTTTATATTTCCCCAAATCTTTGCATTTAAGAATATATTTTATTTCCTTAGGGGGAAAGAGACTTCCTGAAATCAATGAAAGCAGAATTTTTAAAAAAATATTTATTCCCTTTTGTTGCCCTTGTTTTATTATTGTAGTTATTGTTGCTGTTGTTATTGATGTCGTTGTTCTTGGATAGGACAAAGAGAAAATGGAAAGAGGAGGGGAAGACAGAGAGGAGGAGAGAAAGATAGACACCTACAGACTTGCTTGAACTACTTGTGAAGCGACTTCCCTGCAGGTGGGGAGCTGGGGGCTCAAACCGGGTTCCTTACCAGTCCTTGCGCTTTGCGCCATGTGCACTTAGCCCGCTGTGCTACTGCCCAACTCCCGAGAGCAGAATTTTAAGGAAACTAAATTAAAGGGGCCAGGCAGTGGTGCACCTGGTTAAGCACTTAGATTACAGTGTGCAAGGATCCGGGTTCAAACCCCTTGTCCCCACCTACAGGGAGACAGCTTCACAAGTCGTGAAGCAGGATTGTGGGCATCTCTCTGTCTCTCTCCCTCTCTATCTTCCCTTCCCCTCTCAATTTCTGTCTCTATCAAATAATAAATACATAATATTAAAAAAAAGAAATAGGGAGTCGGGCTGTAGCGCAGCGGGTTAAGTGCAGGTGGCGCAAAGTACAAGGACCGGCATAAGGATCCCGGTTCTAACCCCGGCTCCCCACCTGCAGGGGAGTCACTTCACAGGCGGTGAAGCAGGTCTGCAGGTGTCTATCTTTCTCTCCCCCTCTCTGTCTTCCCCTCCTCTCTCCATTTCTCTCTGTCCTATCCAACAACAACAACAATAATAACTACAACAATAAAATAGCAAGGGCAACAAAAGGGAATAAATAAATAAAATAAATATAAATAAATAAATAAACTAAATTGGGTGATGCTATCTTTGGTTTAAAATGAAGAATTATTGTTAAAACACTAAAAACTGGGGTCTAGATGGTGGCGCACCTGGTTAAGTACACACATTACAGTGCACAAAAACCCAGGTTCAAGCCCCTGGTCCCCATCTGTAGGGAGAAAGCTTCACAAGTGGTGAAGCAGGATTGTAGGCATATCTCTGTCTCTCTCCCTCTCTGTATCCTCTTCCCTCTCAATTTATCTCTGTCTCTATTCAGTAATAAATATATTACAATTTTTTAAATATATAATTTGCAAATAATAAAAGTATAAAAACCTGTTGATTGGCTTACAAAATCAATGTGAAGGCAATTTTTTTAAAAAGCTTTTCTACAAATATTTTTTGACAAACATAACTTTTTTTGATGATTTTGAACGGCACAATTATAAGTGTGTGTCATATTTGAAAATATTCTTTCAGACATAACTCCCTCTGCTACTTGAAAATTGAAAGCTGTGCCTTCTCATCCTGTGATACCTCTGTTGAGTACTCAAAACATTTCAGGAAGCTTTTGTATCTTAATACCTGGGACCAAAGTCCCAAGCCATTAAGTTGCCTGACCCAGGGCCTAAGATATATGGCTATAACTTACTCATTTGTCATATACAGATCTCCTTAGAATGCAGTGCAACATCAGTTTATGAGAGTGGGTCTTCTTGTGTGTGGTTTTCCCTTTTGGCTTTGTTTTATTTTAACTGAATGAACTTCAGTTTTGTTTACCAACTATTAATGGTGCCATGAGGTTTATGATCTCTTTAAAAACTAAGTAATTTAACAAACTGTAAAGCTATGAAAATAGAGAATTTCAAAACTCTTGATCTTTTCCCTCAGTGACACTGCCTTCCTAGAAGAGGAACTGAAGAAACTCATTGATGCTTTGATTGAGAATTTCCTTGAGCCCAGTAAAAATGGACTGGTCTGGCGCTCTGTTTAGTGTTCCCCTGCCCACCTTTACTTTGTACTAGACATGGAGCTCCATGAATATGAACATGGAGCTTAACAACCAAGAACTCTGTGTATTGAACGTGTGTTAGTCTTCTCAATCTTATCTGGCCAAATATCTTTTTTCCTTTCTTTCTTTTTGGTTGGCTGACTAAACAAACTATATACACTTGAGATGGTGTGGTCTGGGGTGAAATTGTTCTTATTTTTTTCATAGTACTGAATACAAGTTATTAAGCTAAAGGCATTACAGTAAAGTACCGTTTTTCCTCTAACAGAAACAAAACATTATCCAATATGTACTCCCATATTAGATATTAAATTTACTTCCATTTTCTTGTAATTGCGTGTAGCACAATTTAAAAAGTCAGATAACTGTTAGATAATGGTATAGTTAAAGAAATTAATCTATACAATTGGCAAGTAAGTGACCTTGTTCCCAGATCACTGTGAAAAGTGTTATTGTTACATCACAAGTATTATCTTACAAATTAGAGTATTAGAAATAGTGTATTTAGCACTTCTCACTTAGATCAGATGTTACAGTGTGTGGTTTCTGCGCCTGTCTTTTAGGTGTTGGTACAGTGTAAATGTATGTATTTCAAATCCAAATATATCCTATGTATTTAAAATCTAGTGTTTACTAAAGGTAAAACAATAGTGGCAACACTCCTAGTGGTTTGTTCCTGTAAAAAGTCTCAGTGCCTTTTCCAGGGTCTGTTATGAAGTGAAACTGTTTGTGCATTGAGTATAATTTAATCAGTTAACTTAAAATTAAGGAAAACCTTTCAAACCATATAGGTGCTTCCCTTCTATAGCAAATGGGTTTGCAGATTTTAAGATCTTATGAATGTAAATTAAAAGCTTAATAAAAGCAGAGCCAGTGTAACTATAATTAAGGATATTCATGTTAGAATTAAGCATCACTCACCACAGTCTTTAAAATCTTAAACAAAAAAAAAAACTGACAGAGAAACAAACTCAGAATTTATTTAAAAGTCTAACTATTAAACTACGTGGTCAAATTCTTTCCTTTGTCAGATGAAGTAATGCTAATAAAATCAAATGAAGTAATGAAATAAAACATTCAGGTTTGAAGTGTTATGACACAATAAACTATAGGTTTATATTAAAGTCATTTATTCTGGCATCTTGTGGGCTTGTGGAGAGTTTCTAATCTCAAGAGTACTATCTTTTTTAATGTGGAAAAATTTAGAAAGGCATTTTTAGTTTATTCTGTAGACTTCTAAATGAAAACTTGAATGGACAGTGTTGTTTAAACTTCTTGGAATATATCCTCTCCTATATAACTCAGAGAATACTTCAACATGTGGTATGGTGTAGTGAAGATGTAATAATAACAAGACCTTACATTTAATCATACTTAAACCACTTGCCTATGAGAGGTAACTGTTATTAGAGATTTTATTTCCTAAAGAAACACAGTAATACAGAATTTGAGCTACTTAGGTTATTAAATCATAGTTTGGTTTTTTGAAGCTGTCAGCTAATATGTAGTTAAACCCATATGCTGGAAATTTATTTTTCAAATTATTGTATTGCCACTATTGTTGATGTGTTCCTGTCTTCCTTCCTTATAGCTGGATAGATTGTAAATAGGTAGCTAAATGTAGAACACCATATTTCTGAATGAGTTTGTTTTCAAAGACTTTGCACTGAAGAAATGTGTAGAATGATTTGTTTTAATTTGCTTTTAGGAATATAGGTTGTAATCTAGGAAATTATATTCTATAGAGTGGTATAAGCAATGTTATATAAATGCATTAAAATATGTATATTTGGCTTTAATATTTGTATTACAATGACTGAAGAGTAAAATGTAGCTGAGAGCCCATGGATTATTCCAAAAGCCATGTCATGATTGTCACTCTATGTTAAAGAGAACAACTATACTCAAGTGCTTTAGTGTAATGACAAATATAAGTAATCTTAGCATGAGAAAAAGTGTGGATTTTTATTTGAAAAATTCAGAAGTCCAACATTAAAATTAGTAAGATTTAAAGATGTTCATTAGTGTAAAACTGAAGGAGATTATTTGGTTTTAGCTCTCCAGTCTCTCTGTGCATAATACTTAACATGAACTTGGCAGAATAGGTATACAGCACCTAAATGGATAAATTTCGTGGTAGACCAAACCAACCAGGAAAGACAGAATTTCTCCCCAGGAGGTCTCAGCCTCGGGCTTTACATTATTTATCTTTTTCCTTATGAACAATTGCATGGAATCAAAACTGAATTACTCAGTTCAGAAGAAAGAAAGAATTTGTGGGGCAACATCATCCCAAAGCTAAAAAAAAAAGTCCCAAGTTTTAGAAGGTAGAGCAAGTATACCCCTCTTAGTTCAACTTAACTTCCTGGTAAGATGTTGTCTCTTAAGGTCAAAAGGAGAAGTGTGAAGGGATATTGCCAAAATTTAAAAAATAAAATATAGAGCAGAAAATAAGCCCTAAATGAAAAATTCATAGTTAAGGTAATATAAATCTAGATAGGAGAAAGCTATTGAGATAGTTTAGTGAGGTCTAAGTCACTGAGTTTTTTGTTAGAAGACTCAAAGTAAAAATATGACAAACTGTTACTTAACTCTAATAAGGATAGAATAAGAGGGAATAAGGATCTTTCTGTTTTAAGATTCCTTGCTTTTTAACTCAAAGTGGAACAAAGATGATGTCATAAAGAGCACTTCACGGTAACACTTCACTCCATATTAGGAATAAAGTTCAAAAGATAGTTTCTGTACATGTTGAGTGGTAGATGCATGAGTATAATTAATAAAAACTTGCTTGTGTATTATTTGTAATTTAACTTGATAAATTAAGTGGGACTTGAACACATTCTTGTTCATGTTGAAGCATGTATAGCACTGTGATTTTTGAGGTGTTTGTTTTAAATATATTGTTATTTGGATGTAGTAACTTTACCAGAGATTCTGAGATATTGGATACCTTAGAATATATAAGTAAGTTTCCTGTTTCTAAAGCAAGTTGCAACAGAAACATTAGCTGGAGCTTAATGGAGAAATTGTTCTATGAACTGCTAATGTTGGTATTGTTTTCCATTTGTTTATGATGCTTGAAAAATCCAAATTCCACTTGGATAAATTTCACCCTCTGCCCCTTTCTCACTACCTCCCCCTCTTCCCCAAGGCTCCTCCCACATTTTGTTACTGTGAAAATTTGGTCCTATTACCTCACTGATAAATTTTAACTGGATTCATTCAGAATACTCTAAATTATGTTGGTTTATGGACTGTTGTTTTATTGTGAGACTATTTAAGATAATGTAGGAAGTAACTTTAAATCTTCAAAACCTAGTTTGGTCTGTCTGGTATTATTATGTGCTAATATTATTGTGATGGCCTTTCACAATTCACTTGTTTTCTGAGATTGTTTTAGAAGCTTATAAGAAAAGAGTCATACTAACCAAAAGGAATGGTCAATAGAGCAAGCATTTTATTTCAGGTTTCCTTGTACTTTGGGCATTCAGAGTTAAGATCTAAGAAAATCACTTATATTTGTCCCTCAAAGCATCTAGCAAGTCATAAGAAGTCTAAGTAGAAAAAGGAGAATGTATCATTGTCTCCTTCTACATAGCATGATTTTCAATCTGGTAGAAACAAGGCTAGTGTTTACTTGGTTACTTTAAAATATATGCCATCCTGCCTCATTCACTATGCCATCCTTTCTCTTTGTTAGTTCAAGACTGTACCTAAACAAGAGAACATACAAGAAAGTGTACAGTGACCTAAATGAGGATAACGTGACATATACAGAGTGTGCTTCTTCAATTTTCCCACCAGTTTCCCTGGGACCTAAAGCAGAAAAGCGGGAATGGGGGTAGGGAGTGCAGGGCAAGGAACCTAAGAGCAAAATCCAAAGGCTCACTATTATCATGACTGCTTAATATAAAACTTACTACATCAGTATTCAGAAACAGGTACTATCAGAAAGGAGCACAGTGTTTATCACAGAGCCTCTCAGTTGTCTTCTCACCCCTCCAGTTGCTCCATATCCCTAGGGGGACACAGCTTGCCTCTAGTATGAGAAATTTCAATAAAGAACATATCGATTGAGTTGTTGGAAAGGTCATGTTGCATTTTTGCATAGAAAAACAAGTCATGGCTTCAACCCAACTCCCTGCCCTTTAGAAGCTGACTTTTGAAAGTATTAATGTCAAATTAAATACACATATTACAGCTGAACCTTACAATGTATTGTCGAGGTGTTAATTGGCCATTTCTCTTGAACTTGTAGGCATTTCTTGGCTAAGAAGGACATCCAACTATATAAGCTCCCTTCAAGCAGGGATCATGGCTTCCAGTTTTCCAGATCCATGCATGCCACCTTATACAGTGACTGTAGGAGGGTCCTTAATTGGTACCAACAGGAATTAAGGGATTTACTTTAAAGAAGCAAATAGTTGAGACAACCAAAAGCATTTTTCTAATTCAGCTTTAAAATTCTCATTTCTGAAATTTGTAATAAGTAATGTGTATTAAACATGCTCAACCTTAAATACTCAATTTTTTTAAAGAGCAGAACATATTTCTAGTTGAAAATTGTATTTAATGCCTAGCATTGTATACTCAAAGCAAGGTGTTGCCCAAGAAGGCTAAGAAAATATCTGTGTAGACTGAATATCACTAGTATAAGTGCCATTTGAGGCTACTAATATTACCTTTCTAGGGAGTCACAACTAATTTGATACTATTTGTTTTTGCTCAATGTTATAACTCATATCTTACAAGAGTCACTCAGGCAAGTGTCTACATCTATATACAGTGAGGCCTCCTTGCTATAGGCTAAAAGAAACTTAGTACACATCATTAAATATGCCAGGATGAAGTGTATGCAATTAAGGATGAATTATTTTTCTGTGTATTAGTAGTTCAAAATTGTACTTCGGTTTCTGTCAACATCTTCTCATTTTTCCCTCTGAAAAAAAGTACCAGAGTGTATCATTCATACTGCCTATGAGAATTTGCACTTTTACGTATTTATGTGTGGATTTCTTGTGGTTTTAGCCAAAGGAAGTGTTATCAGTAATAAACAGGTCTTCACACATGTGAATGTCTGCATAATTTTTTATTATCTTAGATACTGCATAGCTCATAAAGTTTGATCTATCCAAATTGAACATGCTTTTAAAACTATATGTTTAAGGATTCTACTTTGAGCTAAAGTGACTATTCTAACTCAGTAAATATTTCTTATTTAACCTATCAGAAATCCCAGTGGAAAAAAATGGAAAAAAGTTCTTTCCATTTCATTTTTCATACTCTTTCAGTTGATCTAAACTGCCTGCCTGCCCATGTTAACATTAGCACATGGGCCAACTTTTTTTTCTCTTCAGACAAAAGAGAAATACGGAGAGAAATAACCTCCAAAGCATCCTCCGATGCTGTGGAGGCTGGGCTCAAACCTGGGTGGCTCGTGGCAAAGCAGGTGCACGACCCAAGTGCACTATTTTGCTGGCCCTACAAATAGCATTTCAATCACCAGGTGAGAATCACAGGTTAAACAGAGGGTCTCTAAGAGATGAAGTGGGGGAGAGAATGCACAACTAAATGGAATTCAATTATCAGTTGGAATATGTACTTAAGGCTCTCCAGTGGCATCTTGCCAAAACATTTTTTAATTATTTTTAATTCTTTTTATTTGACATGCTAGAACTTAGTGTATGCATAATTCCAGCACTCCTGGAAGACTCCTCCTTCCCCACTTTAATTTGAGATGGGGGGCTGGCAAAAACAGCTCCTTTGGATATAGTGTGTTGCTTTACCGTGTGCATGACCCAAGTTGGAGCCCAGCCCCCACCATGTTGAAGGAAACTTCAGTGCTGTGGTATCTGTCGCTCTTCCCTCCCTTTTTCTCTCTCTGCCTCTGTCTCTAAAATGAAAAATTAAAAAAAAAAAAAAACAGGGAGAGGAAGTGAGGGAGAGAGACAGAAGGAAAGACGCCAGAGCACCTGCTGTGCGTGATCCTCCCATGTGGTGCAGGGGGTTGAACCTTGGTCTCTCCTCAAGGTAAAGGGTGCACTCTACTGAGTGAGCTGTCTTCAGGGCTTCAGACAAGTTTTGTTTTAAAAAGGTCAGCAGAGAGTTTTATCTTGTGTTCAACTGAAGTCTACCCCCTGCAGCTTCTACCCTTTGCTTGTACTTGGAAACTCAGTCTTAGACAAAAGCTCATTTCCTTTTCATGCAAAAATCTTTTCCTCTCAGACTAAACAAGTTGGATTCTGTTCCTGTTCCTTGTATGACAGATAGGCTTTAGAGTCCCTTCATCTTCCTTATGACAATGTGGGTGCTTCTTAAAAGTTGGGTCTATGCCACCGAGTTGCAGATGCTGCCATCATGCCAACCTGACTTCCCTGAACAGATGACTTCACCAATGTGCCCAGGAACCCCACTTCCCCAGACCCCTACCCCACTAGGGAAAGATAGAAACAGTCTGGGAGTATGGATCCATCTGCCAACACCTATGTACAGCAGAGAAGCAATTACAGAAGCCAAACCTTTCACCTTCTGCCCCTCATAAAGATCTTTGGTCCATACTCCCAGAAGGATAAAGAATAGGAAAGCTTCCAGTGGAGGGGATGGGATACGGAACTCTCGTGGTGGGAATTGTGTGGAATTGTTCCCCTCTTATCCTACAGTCTCGTCGATCATTATATCAATAAAAAAAAAAAAAGCTGGGTCTAAAAATACACTACTCAAGAAATGATCACACCAGCCCTGAGTGGAGAAAGGATTTTAAGGAGGCTGAGTGGTGGCGTACCTGGTTAAACGTGCATATTACCAAGCACAAGGGCCTGGGTTAAAGCCCTCACTCTCCACCTGCAAGGGGTCCGCTTCACAAGCAGTGAAGCAGGAGTGCAGGTGTCTCTCTCTTTCCCTCTCTATCTCCCCCTCCTTTCTCAATTTCTCTCTATCCTAGCTAATAAAAATTAGAAAGAAAAAGGTGGCCACCTGAAGTGGTGAATTCGTAGTGCGGGCACCGAGCCCCAGGAATAACCCTGGTGACAAAAATAAGGGACTGGGCGGTAGCCCGGTGGCTTAATCGCACATGGCTCAAAGTGCAAGGACTGGCATAAGGATCCCTATTCGAGCCCCTGGCTCCCCACCTGCTGGGGGGGGGGGTCCCTTCATAAGTGGTGAAGCAGGTCTGCAGGTGTCTGTCTTTCTCTCCCCCTCTGTCTTCTCCTCCTCTCTCCATTTCTCTCTGTCCTATCCCAACAATGACAGCGATAACAACAACAAAGGGAACAAGGGCAACAAAAATAGGGAAGAATGGCCTCCAGGAGCAGTAGATTCGTAGAGCAGGACCGAGCCCCAGTGATAACCTTGGAGGCAAAATAATTAATTTAATTAAGAGTTTTAACTTGACAGGGAGCATTGCCTACAGGTGGCTCCTGGACACCTCTCCACTTTGCAAACCCTCAATCCAAGAATCACCCCTTTCCCAAAAAGGCTTACCTACCAGTCCTCTCACCCCCATTTCACCAAACAGAGTGGGCAGAAAGTTAAGAGTATAAAAACATTAAACTGGATCAGAGTTGTTTCTAGTGGTTCACCATTCCCATATGGGCACACCGCCCCCTGGTGGACAGGGATGAACCGAGTCCCAGGGGACAAACTCAACTGCTCTGGAAGGAACCCCAACTCAAAGCAAGCATCCCCACCCACTCCACACTTACAAATGAGGAAAACTATGTTTTCTGTAAAAATCCTTTGGTGGGGATTGAGTGGTGGTGCACCTGGTGCACCCCATGTGAACTTGGGTTCAAGTCCCCCAGTCCCACAAGCAGTGAAGCTGGGCTGCAGGTGTGTCTCCCCCTTACCCTCTCTATTTCCCCTCCTCTCCCAATTTCAACCCTATCAAAATAAAAAAAATTAAATTAATTTTAAAAAAAAAGAAAAGAAAAAGGGGAGCAATCACCACCAGAGCAGTGGGTCTGTTGTGCTGGCACTGAGCCCCAGTGATATCTATGGTGACAATAACAATGACAACAACAATAATAATACCCTTTGCTGGCCAGAAAGCCTGAAGATGAACAAAGATATATTTTTGAAAATAAAATCCTGTCACTCTACAAATTATTTTTGAAAGCTGTCCGATTATTTCTTTAGTTTTCACTTGCTTCTTGTTATGATGTTATCACACAACTAGGAGCTGTGAAGCTGACATCTTCAATATTCTGCCAAGATATTTCCTCAGCTGAAGCAAAGCTTCAAAGTATTATCCCTCACCTTCCAAGTTGCCACAGACAATGGTTTTGCCACTATAAAACACAGATTCTCATTTTTCCAACATCCAATAGCAAATTCCTCACCAGTTACCCAGACTTCACTGTTTGCTAGTCATTTTTTTTCCAAACTCTGCCTATCCCTAAACCCAAAGCCAACATCATGAATTCTAGCATATTGTCAAAGGTAGCAGTTCACTTTGGATACCAGTTTCTTTTTCCCCAGAAGTTAGTAACTTAAGACAACTAATATATTGCACAGCCCAGTGGTTAGGTGATCTGAACTGAGGTTAACTGGCTTTATCTGGGTTCACTGATCAGAGGGTGGTGAGCTGCCAGGTTGAGGGTGGCCTGAGCTGGACTGCTGCAGCTCTGCCTCAGGTAATTTCAGACTTGAGCAGGCCAGCCCCGACTTGCTCACAAAGACACGTTGGCAGGTTTCCAAAAGAGCCCCAAACCTGCAAGGCCTCTTGAGAGTTAGGCTCAGAATAGGAACTTTGTCCTGTTGGTTACATTTTATTAGCCAAAGAAAGTAATAGCACTTTCAAGATTCAGGAAGGGTTGGGAAATCGATCCCACTCCTTACTGGGGGAGATGCAAAGCCACATAGCAATGGGAAGAAAGGACATGGTGGGGGGGGGGGTAGATGGCATAATGGTTATGCAAAGAGACTCAGGCCTGAGGCTCCAAAGTCTCAGGTTCAATTGACCATATTTCTTCAAAGGCCAGCCTCATAATGAAATCTAGTGTGCATCCTTTCCTGCATGTTTACAATTATAATGTGTATATAAAGTGTATAGTATTTAAAATATTTTGTTTTAAGTTATTCTCTATATTAAAATGTGTGTAATGCAAATATAAGACAACAAATAAAATGTACTGTTCTTTCCTTTTTGTGTGTGTGTGTTGTTTTCCATCACTGGAGCTTTAAGAAAAAAAGAAAGACACAGGAGTTGGGTGGTAGCACAGCAGGTTAAGCGCACGTGGCGCGAAGCGCAAGGACTGGCGTAAGAATCCAAGTTTGAGCCCCAGGCACCCCACCTGCAGGGGAGTTGTTTCACAGGCGGTGAAGCATGTCTGCAGGTGTCTGTCCTTCTCTCCCCTTCTCTGTCTTCCCCTCCTCTCTCCATTTCTCTCTGTCCTATCCAACAACGGCTACATCAACAAAAACAATAATAATAACTACAACAACCATTAAAAAAACACCAAGGTCAACAAAAGGGAAAATACATCATAAAAAAAAGAGAGACATACAGAGAGGTAAAAAACAGCATAGTCCTCTAATCTGAGTCAGGCCCAAAGCAAAGCGAACACACTATCCAGGTGAGCTGTCTTATTAGCCCTAAAATCACCTTTGTACCTACTCCCCAGGGGAAACACTTCCCCAATACATTTTAAGCTCTCTGTGCACTTCTCCTGACCAAACATTCTTCTTTCACCGAGGCTATAAAACAGCTTCCCAGCTGGCTTTTCTATCTCTGGATTTGCTTCCTCTCATAAGTGTTACCCACTGTAATAATGATGATATTTTTAAAAGCAAAAGTCTAATCACATCTTTATTTTGTTCTGTTGCTTCCCACTTACCTTAGAATAAATCTAAATTCCACCTGAGTCATGTTTACACTCCCCCACTCACTGTGCCATGCTTTTTTTTTTTTCTAAACTCATCATTGGTCATTAGTTTTAGCTCTAAGAAAGAGATGTCCATAGCACTTTCTCCTACATGTATAGATCAGTGTTACTCCTGACTGTTTACTTGTTAACCCTACTTGACAACAAGGGCTCTGGCAGAAGGGAATCCATCTGGCTCTTCTGATGTGTCACTCGATGTCAAGCACAGTGCCCAACATCACAGATGGTGTGTGTGTGTGTGTGTGTGTGTGTGTGTGTGTGTGTGTGTGTGTGTGTGTGTGTGTGTGATGGGTGTGTGTGTGTATAATTTGAGCTGGTTTCTGAGTTCCACCAGAGGGCACTATGGGAATGCCTCAGATCTCTCCTTTAAAAAATCAGTAACTAGGAAAGATTCTAAGGATTTGAATGAGGTTGTGATTTTCAAAGGTGGTGGTTGTTTTATTTTGTGTTAAGTGGACTCATTCAGTCCACTAGCAAGATGTATATTTGAGTCATCTGTGAGTTTATAAAGGACTGAAGTAACCTCTGTTAGTGTTACCTTTATGCTTGTAGTGGTTCTTCAACGTGGAATCTTTGTTTCTCTTTTTATCACTTTTTACTAGCGACTTAATACTGATTTGTAAAACTGTAAGATAATAGATGTATAATTCCATATAGGTCCCACCACCAGAGTTCTGTGTCCCCCTCCCCCTCCACTGGAAAATGTATTAGTTCTCCCAAGGTCACCAATATGGGCTGAGTCTATAACTATCTATATCTATATATATTTCCCTTTTTTTAAACAGCCCTACCTTCACTTCCTTTCTAAGTCAGCCCTACACTTATTACTACTTCCAGTTATCTTTCCTTTTTTCCTCCTCTTCTCTCTCAAATAAGAGAAGCAGTGTCTGGCTTCATCTGGTTTCCAGATTCACTTCCCTTTCATTGATGGTATAAAAACAAGATTCCTGGTGACAAATGCTTCAGGTCCTGGTGGAATGGGGGTACAGAGCCCTCTGGCTTACTTCTCTTATCATTTACTTCTCTGGGAGTATAGGCCAAAATTCTTTTGGGGGTTCAGAAGGTGGTAGTTCTAGCTTCTGAAATTGCTTCTCAACTGGACATAGGCGTTAGCGGGTTGATACATAACCCTGGCCTTCAGCTTGGAATTTTACAAAAGCTTTCAAAAATATGATTTAACTTATTTTCCACATGAGCTGCTAGGAACCAGAATAATGATTATTATGATGTCTCCATATTAAAGACAAAAACTTTGGAAGTCACCTAATGATGTGTTCTCAGTACAGACATGCCTAAGAATCTCCACTCAGTGCTGAAAGTTGTGCCCATGTGCCAACAACTGTCCTGTAAACCATTATCCTCCCAATAAAAATTTAAGAAAAGAAAAAATGTAAACTCCAGGGGCTGGGCACTGACACACACACATTACTACACACAAGGATACCAGTTCAAGCCCCCATCCCCACACGCAGGGGAGAAGCTTCATGAGAGATGAGGCAGTGCTCCAGCTGTCTCTCTTTCTCTATCACTCTTCATCTCCACACTCCTCTCACAATTTCTCTCTGTTCTACCAAATAAAAGCAAATTAGTAAATGAAAGACAATAACGGCTACTGGGAGCAGTAAATTAGTCCTAAAGGCATCCAGCTCCAGCAACAGCCCTGGTGACAAAAGGGTGGGGGGGAGCTCGAGAGAGGAAAAGAAAAGAGAGAAAAAGGAAAAGAAAGCAAAAGCAAAATGCTAGGCATTGTCTCCCCTTCCCCTAGGTTCTGTTTCAATGAGCCTATGTGGGGCTTTGGAATCTAATTTTTTCGTTTTCTTTTTTTAAATGTGGCACCAGGGGATGAGCCCAATGTCTCATGCCTTTGCCTTACTGTTGAGCTAGCCCACCTCAAGTTTTCTTTGAAAAATTCCCATGTTCAGCGGGGAAGCAATTACAGAAGCCAGATCTTCCACCCTCTGCAACCCACAACGACCCTGGGTCCATACTCCCAGAGAGATAGAGAGTGGGAAGGCTATCAGGGGAGGGGGTGGGATGTGGAGATCAGGTTGTGGGAATTGTGCGGAACTGTACCCCTCTTATTCTATGGTTTTGTTAATGTCTCCTTTCTTAAATAAAAATAAATAAATAATTATATATATACGTACATATTTGCATAACCAACATGCTTGCTCCCCTGACCCTACTGTATATTTTTAATGTACTTATTTTTATCCATTGTGCCACCTCAAGGACCACAAAATATATTTATTTTTCTAAATATTTATTTATTCCCTTTTGTTGCCCTTGTTGTTTTTTATTGTTGTTGTAGTTATTATGGTTGTTGTTACTGATGTCGTCATTGTTGGATAGGACAGAGAGAAATGGAGAGAGGAGGGGAAGACAGAGAGAGGGAGAGAAAGATAGACACCTGCAGACCTGCTTCACTGCTTGTGAAGCGACCCCACTGCAGGTAGGGAGCCGGGGGCTCGAACCGGGATCCTTCAGCCAGTTCTTACACTTTGTGCCACCTGCGCTTAACTCGCTGCACTTCTGCCCAACTCCCAAAATGCATTTACTTTTACCACTAGAGAGAGAGAACCAAAGCATCATTCTGGCACACATAATGCCAGTCATCAAACTCATGAACTCATGCTGGAGAATCTAAAGCTTTATCAATTGTGCCATTTCCTGGGCCATGCTCCCTTGTACATATATATAGCCTCCAGGGTTATCGCTGGGGCTCGGTGCCTGCACTATGAATCCACTGCTCCTAGAGGCCATTTTTTTCCATTTTGTTGCTGTTGTTGTTGTTGTTATTGCTGTTGTTGTTGTTGGATAGGACAGAGAGAAACCAAGAGAGGAGGGGAAGACAGAGGGGGAGAGAAAGACACTGTAGACCTGCTTCACCGCTTATGAGGCGACCCCCCTGCAGGTGTGGAGCCTGGATGCTTGAACAGAGATCCTAACTCAGGTTCTTGCACTTTGCACTATGTGTGCCTTCCCCCCCACACACACACTCTATTGGTGAGCTGTTTATCTCTCTGACACCATGGAATCTGGTTTTCCTAAGAGTCATCAACCCTCCTTCCCATCCACCAAGATTCTGATGCATATGGACTGTGGACCGTACTTATTAGAGACATACAGTGTTTTAATCCTTTCATAATACAGAGTGGAGAGCAGAACAGGGAGCAGAAATGTGTCTCCAGTAACTCTCATTGGCTGTTGTAGAGGAAACTCCCGGTACTGATCATGGTCAACCTGAAGCATGTTGCAACAGAAAGAGCTCTCAGCTGAGAAGTGGAGAGTCTGACCTCACTTTCAGGTTGTATTGCCTTGTTACTAAATCACTTGACCGCAGCGAACTATGTATGTCTCAACTGTAAAGTACAGAACAATACAGGCCTCATACGCCCACTGCGAGGAAAGAAGGAAATGATTACCTTAAAAGATAAGGCAGAGCCATAAAGGACCGTGATAAACATGTTAACTGAAGGATTGTTCGGTATGTTTTCTACTCCATCTATTATACTGTAAAAAAAAAAAAAGAAAAAAGAAAGAAAAAGAAAAAAAAGTAAGAAAGAAAGGAAAAGAACCTAGTATATACTCATCAGTTTTGTCTACATGAAATTTAGGATTGAGCAGAACAGATGCCCACTGATTATACATGTGAGAAATTATTCGGGGTGGGTGTCAGGCAGTAGCGCAGCGGGTTAAGCGCACATGGAGCAAAGCGCAAGGGCCGGCATAAGGATCCCGAGTCCCCCGGCTCCCCGCCTGCAGGAGGTCGCTTCCCAGGTGGTGAAGCAGGTCTGCAGGTGTCTATCTTTCCTCCTCTCTGTCTTCCCCTCCTCTCTCCATTTCTCTCTGTCCTATCCAACAACAACAGCTATGACAACAATAACAACTACAACAAGCACAACAACAAGGGCAACAAAAAATGGGGACAATAGCCTCCAGGAGCAGTGGATTCGTAGTGCGGGCACCGAGCCCCAGCAATAACCCTGGAGGGAGGGAGAGAGAGAGAGAGAGAGAGAGGGAGGGAGGAAAGAAAGAAAGAAAGAAAGAAAGAAAGAAAGAAAGAAAGAAAGAAAGAAAGAGAAAGAGAGAGATTATTTGGGGTTAGGCAGTAGCGCAGTGGGTTAAGAGCACATGGCTCGAAGTGCAAGGACCACTGGAGGATGCTGGTTCCAGCCCCCGGCTCCCCACCTACAGGGGGATCCTTTAACAAGCAGTGAAACAAGTCTGCAAGTGTCTATCTTTCGCTCCCCCTCTCTGTCTTCCCCTCTTCTCTATGTCTTATCCAATGACAACAACAGCAGTAACAATAATAACAGCAAGAAGGGCAACAAAAATCGGAAAAAAAAAAATGGCCTCCAGGAGCAGTGGATTTGTAGTGCAGGCACCAAGCCCCAGTGATAACCCAAGAGGCAAAAAAAAAAATATATATATATATATATATATTTATATATAATTTTGATACATGATATAATTGGGGAGGCATAGAGGTTTTTTGAATTATATAAGCACTTGAATCTGGTTTACAGACAAATAAAATGTCCATGAAGAAATGAGTCAAAAACTGAGTAGTAGTTAGTCAGAAAATATGCATAAATGAAGAAAGAGCCTGGCAGGAGAAGGAAACCAAAAGGTCAAAGGTCAGTGTGACTGGTGTGGAGTGATCAGAGGACAATGACATGGCATGAAGCTCAGGATGATCATTATTTCTGGAAAAACTTTCTCTCTTCCTTTCTTGATAGTTATTTGGAAATCTTCTTTTCCTGAACCTTTTTACTTCTACTCAACATTTTCTCTCTATTTTGTGACAAAAAAAAAATATGACTATAATAGTTACATTACCTCAATGCCAATATACATGGTTTTATTTTTGGCACTCATATATAGGGATTTTCTAATATGTAGGTAAAAAAAAAAAAAAAAAAATTTGTCAAATGCCAAACAAGAGCATACAGTGAGTACTCACAAATTTAATCATGCTTGAAAAATACCTATTCCTGTTGACTGCAAAACATTAATCCCCCAATAAAGAAATTAAAAATATTTTAAATAAAAAAAGAAAGGAAGATATCTATTCCAGAAGCAGAGCAGTGCTTCACCTGGTTGAGCACAAACATCGTACACAGGAACACAGGCTCAAACCCCTGGGCTCCACCTGCAGGAGTGAAGCTTCATGAGTGGTGAAACAGTACTGCAGGAATTTCTCTCTCTCTCTCTCTCACACACACACACACACACATTCTGCTCCTCTCTCTCTCTCTCTCATTCTGCTTCTACCCCTTCCTCCTCAATTTCTGTCTCTATCCAAAATAAATAACTTTAGGGCCCAGGTGGTGGCACACCTAGTTGAGTGCACATGTTACAGAGCACAAGGACCCAGGTTCGAGCTCCCGGTCCCCACCTGCAGGGGGAAAGCTTTGCAAGTGGTGAAGCAGGGCTGCAGGTGTTTCTCTGTCTCTCTCCCTCTCTGTCTCTCCCTTCCTCTAGACTTCTGGCTGTCTCTATCCAATAAATAAATTAAAATAATTTTAAAAATTTATTAAAAAAATAAATAACTTTAAAAAACTTATCTATAGGCAGGGGTAGATAGCATAGTGGTTATGTAAACAGACTCTCATGCCTGAGGCTCCAAAGTCCCAGGTTCAATCCCCTGCACCACTGTTAGCCAACAACCCTGCACCACTGTTAGCCAAAGCTGAGCAGTGCTCTAGTATTAAAAAAAAAAAAAAAATACAGCAAATCTTAACAAAGGGATATTTCAAAGTTAACCCAATTGCCAAATAATGTGATTATAGCAATAATTATCTATTGTCTTTTTTTTTTTTTGCCTCCAGGGTTATTGCTGGGGCTCTGTGCCTGCACCATGAATCCACTGCTCCTGGAGGCCATTTTTTCCCCTTTTGTTGTAGCCTTGTTGTGGTTATTATTGTTGTTGTTGATATTGTTCCTTGTTGGATAGGACTGAGAGAAATGGAGAGAGGAGGGGAAGACAGAGGGGGAGAGAAAGATAGACATCTGCAGACCTGCCTCACCACCTATGAAGCAACTCCCCCTGCAGGTGGGGAGCCTAGGGCTTGAATCCGGATGCTTAGGCCAGTCCTTGCACTTGTCAGTCATGTGCGCTTAAGCCACCGGACCCCCTATTGTCTTCTTAAACCCTAAGACAGCAGGAACCTCCCGCTTCCTCTATAGACCCTATATTTCCTCCAATCCTGGAACCTCTGGGGTGGGGTTCACTTTCCTGCATGCTCCCCTCAATTCATACCAAATGATATTGCATCCGCTGATCCCAACCTAATCAATGCAACGAGCACCACCTCAGCATGCTTCACTTCAGACTGTGCCCAGAGATGTCAGGCATGGAATGTCAACCCTTCACCCTCATCACTCGAGTGAGACCTTTCCTTTCATAGTATTCTCTAATTCCATTCCAGGAGATTCACTTCCTAACAAAGTCCCAAAACCTAGATGTAGTCCAGGTCCCATAAGATAGAGCATATATTCACATGTATCCATAAAATTAGGGCAAAATATATACCTGAAAGCAAAAATACACAATAGTCTGTAGTGAGTCAGTATCAAGTTCATAATGAAATAGAGTCTACTCAGACTTAGATACCCTTCTCACCTACTTCCTATTATAGTTCTCTCACTCCAAAGCTAACCTCATCAAAGCAAGGATTGCAAAAGCTGAATAAGGGCAAGAGACTGGCATACTTTAACTATGACTCTTTAGTCACTATCAGGCCACCCCATCAGCTGGGGCCCTATTCATGGAGTCCTGAGATTCCCAAACAGACATGATGGGCCTAGAACTCGAATAAATCCTTCTCTCCATTGTTACCAGTCATCTCTATCAGGAACAACAAAATAGACCCCTTTGTGGGCCCCCATACCCATAGGACCTTGCCCTCAACTTGGATCAACAATGGTAGAGAATGTTCTATCCTCTGAAGGGAGGCTGGACAATATAGTCTATGCTACTACACCTGAGGAAGATGAGTCCTGATATTGGGGCAGCTTGGAATGTTCCTACTTATGATCACAGAATGTGAGCTCAGATCTACAGGGATGCAGAGGTCACATAGGCTCCTAAGCTGAATATGGGCCCCAGATCACATCAAATCGATGGGGTTTACAGTCAACAATATTTATTCCCATATTTGAGAGCTACTCTCTTCCCTGATCCAGCTTTCTGGTCCTTCTGCCAGCCATGACATCATCTCCCCAGACAATAATTAGGATCCACCTACATATCAGATTTCAGGCTCAGGCGAAAAAAAAAAAAAAAAAACACTAGTATAGCAACAGGCCCTTTGGAATATAACTAAAACATGCCTACTAGCTATCTACAAAACGGAGACACCCTCCACCCCCAACTCTTCATCTGCACTATTCCAGCCTTTAGGTTCATGATTGGTCAACAATTTGCTTGGCTTTGTATGTTAACTCTCTTTTCAACCTTTAGGTTCCAGATGCTAGCATGATGCCAGCCAGACTTCCCTGGACAGACAACCCCATCAATGTGTTCTGGAGCTTCGATTCCCCGGAGCCCCACCCTACTAGGGAGAGGCAGGCTGGGAGTATGGATAGACCAGTCAATGCCTATGTTCAGCAAGAAAACATTTACAGAAGCCAGACCTTCCACCTTCTGCATTCCACAATGACCTTGGGTCCATACTCCCAGAGGGATAAATTGTAGGAAAGCTATCAGGGGAAGGGATGTGATATGGAGATGTGGTGGTGGGAATTGTGTGGAGTTGTACCCCTCTTATCCTATGGTTTTGTCAATGTTTCCTTTTTATAAATAAAAAATTTTAAAAAAATAATAAAGAACTTAAAAAAGGAAAAAAAAACCATATCTATTCTATTTTCATATAATTGTTTATATTTGCAGCACAATTTATTTAAATTTAAGTTCAGTTTAATTATTGATACTTGAAATGATTTCCAAAATCCCTTTCTGATGCAGAATCAAAACAAAATATTATAGTATAAAAGTTCTGGTTTGGGGGAGATGTCTTACCCACTGAATGCAGCTATAAACCTGGAGAGAATGTGTGGAGCAGGTGTTTGAGAATCCTGCAAAGTCAATGAAAGCAGGTAGATTGGCTGAGGTGACCAAGGAAAGTCAAGGTGTTAACAGCACTGTTTCTCCTGGAGGCTTATGGGAAGAATCTGTTTCACTCTCCCTTGCCAGCTTTTCCTCTGTCTTTAAAGTCAGCAACGTAGGTTTTGTTGGTGGTGTTGTTGTATCACCTTCACCACTCTGTGATGACTTTTTCAGATAGATATAGTGAGACAGAGACAAGATACCACTGCATGGAATCTACCTCTAGTGCGCTCGGGGCGTGGCTGAGCTTGTGACAAAGGAGGCGCACTATCCAGGTGAGCTATCTTGCCAGTCCAGCAATCTAGCATCTTTAAAACCCCGACTTTGCTTCTATTGTCATATCTCATTCGAATTCTTTAAAAAGTTACTTATTTTCGTGGTCCGGGAGGTGGCACAGTGGCTCAGGCACTGGACTCTCAAGCATGAGGTCCTGAGTTCGATCCCCAGCAGCACATGTACCAGAGCGATATCTGGCTCTTTCTCTCCTATGTTTTTCATCAATAAATAAAATCTTTTTTTTAAAAAAAAAAAAAGAGAGCTAGAAAGATCAGAGCACTGCTCAGCTGCGGGATATTACGGTGTCAGGGATTGAACCTAAGACTGCCATGACCTCAGGCATGCAAGTCTGGTGCACTGCTACTGGTAGTATCTGACTCTACTAAGGACTCTTTTTTTTTTTTTTAACCAGAGCACTGCTCAGCTCTGGCTTATGGTGGTGTGGAGGGATTGAACCTGGGACTTCAGAGCCTCAGGAATGAGAGGAGAGTCTTTGCATAACCGTTATGATATCTACCCGCCCCACTAAGGACTCTTATGATTACATCAAGGCCACAAAGATACTCTCCTCATATCAAAAATCCTTACTGTAATTGCCTGCAAAGTCCTTTTTGCCCTGTAAGGCAAAATAGTGACAGGTTGTGGGAATTAGGACATTTGGGAGGGATTATTCTATCATAATCCCAAAATTCTATGGAAAGCAGAGCAAGATGACTACTCCAGTACAAATTCACACCCATGACCACCCTAACATTTCCATTATAAGGAGTGTGTAATGAGGAAAAGTATGGTGGAGAAGTCAGGAGAAATACTTTATTTAACCATTTGTGCTTAGCATAGCGTTGGTGGTATAGTGGTGAGTATGGCTGCCTTCCTTTTTTGCTTAAAGCAGTTTTCTTTAGAAAATTTTACGAATGCATGAATATATATATATATATTTTACCTCCAGGGTTACTGCTGGGGCTCGGTGCCAGCACTATGAATCCACTGCTCCTGGAGGCCATTCCCCCCCCCACTTTTTTTATTGTTGTTGTAGTTATTATTCTTGTTGTTATTGCTGTCATTGTTGTTGGATAGAAAAGAGAGAAATGGAGAGAGGAGAGGAAGACAGAGAGGAGAAGAGAAAGATAGACACCTGCAGACCTGCTTCACTGCTTGTGAAGCGACCCCACTGCAGGTGGGGTGCTGGGGGCTTGAACCAGGATCTTTACACCAGTCCTTGCACTGCGCTACCTACCGTTCGACTTCCCCCATACCCCATGCATGAAAACAGTTCTAAGAAAGGCTTTGTCCAAACTATGGACCTTAAAGTCTAAGCTCTAAAAGCTTCATGGTAAATCTGTGGTAAAAATTAAGAGCATGGTGGTCCAGGAGGTGGCACAGTGGCTAAGGCACTGGACTCTGAAGCATGAGGTCCTGAGTTCAATCCCCAGCAGCACATGTGCCAGAGTGATGTCTGGTTCTTTCTCTCTCTCTCTCTCTCTCCTATCTTTCTCATTAGTAAATAAATAAAACCTTTAAAAAAGAAAAAAAGAAAAGAAGATTAAGAGCATGGAGTTTGCCATACACACACACATACACACACAATAATGCAACTATGGTTATGGTATTAACTAGACTGATTATGACAAATTTTTTTCAATACATATAAATATCCAATGCCTGAATTTTAACAAGTTGGCATATGTCAACTATACCTCAAAAAGAAAAAATATATATGGAATCTGGATCCCCATTACTAGGGTCCAGGTCCCTGTTCTATATTTACTAGCTCTGCATATTGATTGCATTGATGTTACAGACTGCATTCTCCAGATATTGAGAATGATTTTGAAGTGCAGGGTGTTTATTTCGTATCAACATCTGTAAAGGGGAACAGAAGGAGGAAAGGGGACAGGTCAAAGAAGCCTGAAAAAATCATGATCCTGGTGACAGAGCTATTGTCTCTCAGAGCTGTCTCACAGTGGGCCTAAAAGTTAATGGGCTTGACAGGGTTTCTATTAACACCACCTTAGAAACTTCTATTGAATTTTCACAGAAAGCAGGCTAAATTTCGTAGTATCATATGCAAAGCACATTTGACAGTGCTAACCACAAGAAGCCTTTCATTATTTCTAGACTGTTTTCCATCTCCAAACCTCGGTACACACAGGAACCTTCTGCCAGAACATCCATTCCTCCCTTGTTTTTCTCACAACGCCTTCCTCCCTTTGGAGCTTCACACATGGCCTTATTGTGAAACCCTCTCTACCACCATTGCAGGCACATGGGCTCCTTCCGCAGTGTTGCCTCACTACACAGCCCTCCTTCCCTGCTAGTCCTTTTGACTGGTGGTTCATATTTCTGAATCCAAGGTTGAATCTGGATTCATAGATCCAATTTCTCTGTGTCCTCAGCACAGTAACAGAAGTACCAAGTGTTTGTTGAGTGAATGAATGGAAGCTGTTTGGGAAAGAAGGTAAAAATATAGATAGTATAGTAGGGTCTATTAATACCTATTTTTGTTTGATTAAGTGATCATAAGATACAGCGCATAGATCAGTGACCAGGACCCATAGTTTTAGAGTCTATGGTCCAGATTTGTCATGCACTCACCACAACAGCCTAGTTCATCACCTTCAGTCAAAATTCTTGAAGATTCTTGAAGCTAGCTCACTTATCCAATCTGGGGTGTTTTATCCCTTTCAGTTTTCTCAGACCTCTTTGTCCACACCTCTCATGGTCTCAGAACCTCCTAAGGTTTTTGTATTTTCATCCCCTAGCCATGGTGTGGTGTATATATGGTGGCATGTGGGATGCCTGGTGTTGTGTGTGCTGAGTGTATGAGGTGTTCATATGTGTTGTGTGATATATGTATGAGGGAGGAAGTGTACCTGATATGGTGTGCGTGTATATGCTGTGTAGTGTGTGGTGTGTGTGATGTGGTGTATGTGTATATGCTGTGTAGTGTGTGGTGTGTGTGATGTGGTGTATGTGGTCGTATGTGTGGCGTGCAGTGTGTATGGTGTGTGGTGAACGTATGTGTACTTGGTGTCCGTATGTGATGTGTGGTATGTCTGTAGTGGTAGCATGTGTGGTGTGTGTGCGTGTGTGTGTGGCATGTAGAGGGTGGCGCTGTGCAGTTGTGGGCCAGTGGATTCATGCCCCGCCACACTCCCGCCTCAGCGTCTCTAAGCGCGGAGCGGAGCGGAGCGGAGCAAGGAGGCTGCCCTCCCGGCGCTGTGGGCGGGAAGGTGGGCGACCGAGGCCGGGGGGGGGGGGGGGGGGGGGGGGGGGGGGGGGAGCCGGGCGAGTCGGGGGCGGGGCTGCCGAGCGGCGGGCAGGAAGACCGAGAGGCGGCCATGGGCCCCGCGGCGCGGCTGGCGGCGGTGCTGGCGCTTCTGGCGCTGCGGGCGGGGGAGCCGGCGCGGGCGGCGGCGCGTGGCGACACGTTCTCGGCGCTGACCAGCGTGGCGCGCGCCCTGGCGCCCGAGCGCCGGCTGCTGGGGCTGCTGCGGCGCTACCTGCGCGGGGAGGAGGCGCGGCTCCGGGACCTGACCAGGTGAGGGCGCTGCGCGGCGAGCGACCGACGGGTCTGGGCCAGCCCGGGCCGAGATCTGGGGTGACTGCGGTTCTTCGCCGCCGTGCAGTCACCCTGAGTGGATCCCGGGACACCCGCGGCTTGAATTGAGCATGGCCCCAAGATGCTGCCGCCCACACGACACTCCAGCTCCAGTGTCACACAGCAAAGCAGTTACAGTCTGGGGACGTGGTGGAGTGGCTCCAAGGCTAAGTAGGACTTCACAAGGCACCGCACCGCGCCGTGTGGGTCTCCAGGCTCTGTGTCAGAGAGAATGCGGTGACAAATGTGTAACCATCCGTGTGCTGCCTGTGTGACCCAGCGACGACCTGATGTTAGCATGTGATCATGGAGGAGACTCACGGATCATTGCAATTGGATGGGTACAACGTTATGAACATTCAACTGTGTATGCGAGAGAGTAGTTAGTTGTCCGGGTCACAGCGGACAATGCTTAAAGAGCGTCAGTTCATTCAGTGCATATGTTTGAGGCTTTCTGTGAGCCAAGCACTGCCCCGGGTAGTGGGGATGAAATGGTGAACAAGACCCATCCCTGCCCTCAAGGAGCTTAGACCCTATGGTATCCTGATCTTTAATCAGACAGGGCCGTTACCTCTTTTTCTTATACATGTGCGCATTTTCTACTAGAGTAATAACGGGCATGATATCAGCATGTGAAACTATTTGAAACCAAGAAAACATTCGGTAAATCTGTATTTGAAGTTAGAGGAAACTAGCACACACAGACAGAAGATCAGCCAATATAGTTTTACCACACAATGAACTATTTCTTGCAACACTGAGACCTTGTAATCATGCACTATCAGTGTCAAACTGTGAGAGAAATTACTACATATAGATATGAATATGTGTAGTGCCTTCTATAGTTATGAATATGTGTGGTGCCTTCTCATCGTGGGACACTGAGAAATCCACAATGTGAGAAATAGTGGTTTGACCACAATGCCATATGGACATATTAATTCTATACTGAAATCATGTGAGCCTCCGCTGGGCTGAGATGTGAGGACTGTCTCAGTATGTACTTCCTACTTGTGAGTGTATGTGACAGTAATCTTAATATTGCTGTACATGGGGAGGTGTGGGCGACAGTGTTGTGTGTGAAAGAGCCCATGTAGAGAGGGGTTAGTTTGTATATGGAAATGTGTGAGAGATCTTGTTATTACTTATTACTCAATTGTGACTGAATAGTGATTTAATTTGATACATGTTCTTATGTGTGTATGTTGCATCTGTGTGCATACTGAAGTTTACTGTTACTTAGAAACAGCATGATTATACACAATCACCTAAGTGTATATGTGCACTAGCCATAACAAAAAATTAGGATAATTTCAATAATTCTTGTCATTCTTTGGAAACCCTTATATATGATGGTTCATGTTTACAGAACAAAATATTTTGATATTGTTCATTGGAGTCCAACTTCACTGGTAGAAACAGAACAGACTTTTTCTCTTTGATTTTATATATACTAACACTCTGCCTACTATCCACATGGTATTCCCAGACCACTAAACTCTTTATTTGGGTGGCTCAGGTGGAGAGGGGCTGGGGTTAGAACTCTGGGACTCTCAGGGAGCAGGCTTACACGAAAGCCCTCCTAGTGTTCTTTAAAGCGGCTCTTCAGGGTCCCCTCTGCATGCTGGTCTCCGTTACCCTCTTATTCCCTTGTCATTATCATAGTTTTTTTTTTTTTTTTTCCCTCCTCCAGGGTTATTGCTGGGCTCGGTGCCTGCACCATGAATCCACCGCTCCTGGAGGCCATTTTTCCCCCTCTTTTGTTGCCCTTGTTGTAGCTTCGTTGTGGTTATTATTATTGCCCTTGTTGACGCAATTCGTTGTTGGATAGGACAGAGAGAAATGGAGAGAGGAGGGGAAGACAGAGAAGGGGAGAGAAAGATAGACACCTGCAGACCTGCTTCACCGCCTGTGAAGCGACTCCCCTGCAGGTGGGGAGCCGGGGGCTCGAACCGGGATTCTTAAGCTGGTTCCTGCGCTTTGCGCCGCATGCGCTTAACCCACTGCGCCACCGCCCGACCCCCCATTATCATAGTTTTATGACAAAGGGAGGTAATACACAAGCATTCTCATTTGGTTCTCACTCACACACAGTCCTTTAAAATAGGTTTCTCTTACTACTCTCTCTTTTAACAGATTTACTTATTTATTTATGATAGAGGAAGAAAAGGAGAGAGAGAGAAAACCAAAGCATTACTCAGATACATGGGATACTGAGGATCGAACTCTGGACCTTATGGTTGAGGGTCTAGTGCTTAATCTGCTGTACTTCCTCCCAGGCTGCCATGTTATTCTCTCTCTGCCCCCCTCCCCAGGGTTATCACTGGGGCTCAGTGCCTGCACTATGAATCCACTGCTCCTGGAGGTCATTTTTCCCATTTCATTGCCCTTGTAGTTATTGTTATTGCTGTCATTGTTGTTGAATAGGACAGAGAGAAATTGAGAGAGGAGGGGAAGACATAGAGAGGGGGAGAAAAAGACACCTGAAGACTTGCTTCACCGCTTGTGAAGCGACCCCCCTGCAGGTGGGGAGCCAGGATCCTTGAGCGGGTCCTTGCGCCTCACGCTATGTGTGCTTAACCCGCTGCGTCACTGCCCAGCCCCCTCATATTATTCTCTTAGTAAATGAGAAGTCATTTATTTAGTCATTAAAAAAATGACTAAAGTTGGGGGCGGCAGTAGCGCAACGGGTTAAGCACACATGGCGTGAAACTCAAGGACCGGAGTAAGGATCCCGGTTCGAGCCCCCGGCTCCCCACCTGCAGGTGAGTCGCTTCATGGGCGGTGAAGCAGGTCTGCAGGTGTCTATCTTTCTCTCCCCCTCTGTCTTCCCCTCCTCTCTCTATTTCTCTCTGTTCTATCCAGCAACAACAATAGTAATGGCAACAATAAAAATAACAACAAGGGCAACAAAAATTGGGAAAAATGGCCTCCAGGAGCAATGGATTCATGGTGCAGGCACCAAGCCCCAGCAATAACCATGGAGGCAAAAAAAAAAAGACTGAAGTTGAATACCTGATTCAAAATTACCAATCTCGTATGTAGCAGATTACGAAACCAGGACTAGAACATAGTTCTATTGATTTCCCCATCCTGCAATAACGTCCCAACTGTTTGCTTTATCTGATATGCCAGGGAGGGCCCAGACCAACCCCCATAACTTCAGATGATTTTATGAGCAACTGGATTATATATAGTGGTTATGAGTATGGACTTAGGAATTGAATAGCCCTCTCTGTGCTTTGGTAAACTGAACAGATCACTCTGTGATTATTTATTTATTTATTTATTTTTGCCTCCAGGGTTATTGCTGAGGCTTAGTGCCTGCACCACGAATCCACTGCTCCTGGAGGCCATTTCCTCCCCATTTTTGTTGCCCTTGTTGTTGTTATTATTGTTATTGCTGTTGTTGTTGGGTAGGACAGAGAGAAATCGAGAGAGGAGGGGAAGACAGAAGAGGGGAGAGAAAATCACCTGCAGACCTGTTTCACCGCCTGTGAAGCGACTCCCCTGCAGGTGGGGAGCTGGGGCTCCAACAGGGATCCTTACAAAGGTCCTTTGGTCCTTGCGCTTTACACCATGTGCGCTTAACCCGCTGTGCCACCGCCTCGCCCCCACTCCGTGGATTCTTGAGTTTGACTCTGGGTGAGTTTTATCTTTAAGCACTCCTTTTAATTTGTAAAATGATAATAATACCTTCATAAGGCTCTTGGAAAGATTAAGTGTTATGTTAAGGTATTTATCATTGTAGTTGGAACATAATATTTGCTCAAACGTGTTAGATTTTTGTGATGCTTATTGCAGTTTCACTTGTGAATCTAAACATTAACTACGATTGTGAGAAGCCAAGTAATAAGGACCAGAAAAATTCACAGCTAAGGAGTTGCCTTGGAATGGCATACCTGAGGTCCCAAGATTGTTCTTCAGCATCACATATGTCAAAGTGTTGTTTTTATATATATTCTCTCCTTTATCTTTCTCATAAGTAAATAAATATTTACAAATAAAATTAAAATTTGTGTACTTTTTAAAAACCATAAAAATTCTAGATTCTCTTACCATATGAATTATGATCATTTAATTTCAGAAAGATTAGTTTGATGTTTGCAGACCATCTGTTCTCTAATCAGTGCTCTAAAATCTAATGAAATGTGTGCTTTTGTGGTCCAGGAGATGGTGCAGTGGTAAAGCTTTGGACTCTCAAGCATGAGGTCCCGAGTTCAATCCCTCACAGCACATGTGCCAGAGTGATGTCTGGTTCTTTCTCTCTCCTCCTATCTTTCTCATAAATAAATAAATTCTTTTAAAAAATGTGTGCTTTTTGGTTCTAGCCCCGGCTCCCCACCTGCAGGGGAGTCGCTTCACAGGCGGTGAAGCAGGTCTGCAGGTGTCTATCTTTCTCTCCTCCTCTCTGTCTTCCCCTACTCTCTCCATTTCTCTCTGTCCTATCCAACAACAACAACAATAATAACTACAACAACAACAACAAAACAGCAAGGGCAACAAAAGGGAATAAATACAATAAATATTTTTAAAAATGTGTGCTTTTTAAAACAAGAATCTTGGCAGTTCCTGTTCATTTTCCTGTACTTCCCATCTGGTGATCCTTATATTCTTCTTTGAATTTAGACAATATTCTTGGGCGTGAGTCCAGTCTCATTATTCTTCTTTGAATATTCTTTGAATTTCTAAATGAAATATTTTTGTGAAATTGGAATAACACCTGCCCCAAGCTACTGAATAAAAATTATACTATATAGAGTCTATATAGTTATAAACTAATATAGCATATCAAATATAATATAATACATATGCAGTTGGTTAATATTTTTAACTGTAAAAGAGAAGTATCAGCAGCATTTATTTCTTTACTAAAAAATAAGCATTCAGAATGTTTCAGAATCATTGTGACATGGCCATCCCTGAGTTTCAAAGGAGAAGCATATTGAATTAAAATACTTCATGTATTGTGGCTGGATAACTTGTCCAAGCAATGTTTAAATCAGATGTTGGGCTGAAAATTTTATGTGCAGATTCTTGAAGGAAAGGTTCTGATTTTCCATTCTCAGTGGCATCTGTTAATGCAAAAAGCTATGAAAAAATCTTGAGGTTTGAATTTAGCTTCCAGTAAGTTGGTCTTTGGAAACCAGATATTTGCTCAGAGACTGGGCACAAGGCCAGCATCTAGATTCCAAACTAGCTTCAGATATCATTTGATAGGTTATTTTTTTCTTTGTGGAACAAAAAAAATGGCATTTCTGAACACTGAATTGATGTATGTGTTGCAGTAGCGATCAAGCCACTGGCCTGAAAAAAAAAATTGACCCTATAACTCAAGGAGAAATGTAAAGAGAACAAGAAAATAGTGCTTTTGATCTGATGAATGATTTGGGACAAACCTTTTCTCTGCATTTCTCTTTTTCTTCATGTCTCAGGTTCCTCTGATGCTTATTAAACATTAGTCTTCAGGCACAAAGTAATGGATTTCTTTTTCAGTTGTGGAAAAGGTAGTGGAAAGAATAGAATGGTGATAATGAAAGGATCCAAAGAGGTCTTCTATGCTATACCAGTTCTGCTTTTTTACAGAGGATGAAACAGGGTCAGTTGGAGGCTGGGTCAGGATACATTTTAGTTCTCTTCCCTATCCAACTGTCATAAAAATCATTGCTCACCCAACCTCAGTTGTTCCTGGACACTAACTCTTGAGGCTGGACTTAAGCCCAAGTCTCTGCATGTAAATGCCTTAGTCTAGCAGTGGAATAGCTTTCACTAAGTACTTCCATATGGAGCTGAAGAAAGAAATAATGGGTGATTTAAAGAAATTTTAAAAAAACACCTGGAGGCTAGCTTAGTTTTAAAACTTTAAGTAACTGCTCTCAAACTACCCTATCTTGGAAATCAGAGGAAGAGATCAGATCTTGGCACATGGCAGGGGTCCTAGGTCCTCTCCAGGCCTCCCAGGTCCAGATTCTCCTTCCTTTGCTTTGTTCCCTGGAAGCAGCAAGGGACAAATTATCTGTTTCAGACTCTCTGTCAAAACCAAGGCCCTCTAACTCTTGAGAAATCCTTCAACCAGATTTTGTTACAAGGAACGAATACCCCCTAGACGCCCCATTCTTCACTTGCGTCCTTTTCTTCCCATGAAGTTCTCCACTCTTGCCAGAGGACTCCGGAGTGTTCGGGTGTTCTTCGCACACATTCATGAGAGCCCATATTCTTTCCACTTTGTACACACTTTGCTTTTTACTTCCACTGTTGTTATTATATTGTTTTGGAAATTAATACTTTTCAAGCAAGGAGAAGATCCTTAGAGGGCAGCACTGGAATTCAAATCTGCCCTATTACTATCAGTGTAATTTTCAGTATTTTAAATCCCATTAGTATATTATAAAAGGAGTTGTGACACTTAGCAGGAAAGCAAAAGGCCTTAATTTTTTTTTTCACCAGAGAACTGCTCAGCTCTGGTTTGTGGTGGTGCCAAGGACTAAACGTTGGACCTCAAGTGAATGTGTAAGGCATTAAAAGCTTTCTGCATAACCATTATGCTACCTCAAACCGGAATCTAACCAGGATCCTTGTGCTTCGTACTATGTGCACTATAGGCCAGTGTACCACCTACTCCCTCCCCCACCCCGGGTTTAACTACTCTTAATGTCTACAGACCATGCTACCCTTCCCTGTGTATAACGTCAGCATTCCTAAGTTCTATCAGTAGGGATCATTCTACCCCTTTCTTTCAGATTCTATGACAAGGTGCTTTCTTTGCATGAGGATTCGGCCATCCCTGTGTCTAACCCCCTGCTTGCATTCACTCTTATCAAACGCCTACAGTCTGACTGGAGGAATGTGGTCCACAGCCTGGAGGCCAGTGAGAATATCCAAGGTAACGAGGGGAAGACTGGAGAGTAAGGGAAGAACCTATCTCCTGAGTTAATGGAAAGGAGATGGATTTTGAAAAGCTATGATGAAAGATAATGAAATGGTTTCCTTAGAGATCACCAAAAATATAACTAAAAGCTAGGCTCTTTTGTTAACATACTTGTGTAGAAAGCAATTTGTTATCCATTGTTCCGATTATTACAATTCTATGAAGAAGTATAGATTATGTCATCCTATTTACATACAGGCAGAAAACATTGTCTTCTTGGTTTCCAAACTGATGAATTAGCTATCAATATCTGAAGGTTGTTTTACTAGGTTGTAGTAACCTGATATGTATTTGTGCTGACTGAAGTTCCTGTAAAAAGAAAAAACAATGAATGAGACAGGAAGGCAGAGAGATAGAGAGAAAGAGACACCATACCACTGAAGCTTCCTTCAAAGCAGTGGGGGCCAAGCTCAGAGCCGAGTTGTGCACATGGCAATGTGGCACACTGTCCACGTGAGCTATTTTGCCAGCCCTCTTTTGGTTTTTTATAAATGCGTGAATTATATTTGTTGTTTGATATATCTGCATTAAAATAATTTGCCAAAAGAGAAGATAATATCTAATAATGTGTCAATAAGTTGCAACTACAGTGTCATCTGCCCCTAAACCATTATCCTGATTTACTCTGCTTTGTACTTTATGAAGTCTGTCGATTTTGCAGAATTAAGAAGAGTTGTTGCCTTAAAGGCAAGATTGCTGGAGACAGACAGGCTAGGACAAGTTGATGAGAGCAGAAACCTTGATTTTCACTCTGGAGTGTTTGTTTCTCATGTAGAGGGAAATCATCTTTGCTTGTGCAGTACTAGAACAGGTGTTTGCGTCTTTTTAGACAAGTGATTCCAGGTTTTTCGAATGATGAGTTAAGAATGTGATGACCTTTACAGCTCTGAAGGATGGCTATGAGAAGGTAGAGCAAGACTTGCCAGCCTTTGAGGACCTGGAGGGAGCAGCGAGGGCCCTCATGCGGTTGCAGGATGTATACCTGCTCAATGTGAAGGGACTTGCCCGTGGGGTCTTTCAGAGAGTCACCGGCTCTGTGGTCACTGACCTGTATAGTCCCAGACGGCTCTTCTCCCTCACAGCGGATGACTGCTTTCAAGTTGGCAAGGTAACAACACCCAGTGAAAAGGTGAATTATCTGGTGCCAGCTTCCTGAGGATGAAATGACTATAGCTTGATCTGATATGTTTCTAATCGCAGCAACAAATTTAGAAATGTGGAAAGTATTCATGTTCCAGAAAAGATCCTGGGATTCAGAAAGGATAAATAACCTAAATTTTTTTCCTTTCCTTTTTAAAATGTATTTGTGATTAATAGTGGTTTACAAGGTTGTCCAATTACAGGGTTTAGTTCCACACCACATCCACCACCAAAGTTCTGTGCCCCCACACTAACAATAACCACCATAGCTCTCACAGTCTTATTAGAGACTTTGATTCCGTTTTTCTTTTTTGCAAGTTCATGTGTTTTCTAGATTCCACATATGAGTGAAACCATCTGATAGTTGTCTTTTTTAAAATATTTATTTATTTATTCCCTTTTGTTGCCCTTGTTGTTTTATTGTTGTAGTTGTTATTGATGTCGTCGTTGTTGGATAGGACAGAGAAATGGAGAGAGGAGAGGAATACAGGAGGAGAGAGAAAGACAGACACCTACAGACCTGCTTCATCGCCTGTGAAGCGACTCCCCTGCAGGTGGGGAGCTAGGGGCTGGAACCAGAATCCTTAGGGTAGTCCTTGTGTTTTGCGCCATGTGCGCTTAACCCGTTGCACTACAGTCGGACTCCTTGTCTTTCATTTCTTTACTATCCTTGTGTTTAATACTATGTTTGCTTAACCGGTGTCCTACTGCCTGGCCTTGGCCTGGGATTTCAACAGTCTGAATAAGGCAAATTCAAAGGCTAAGTTTATGCGAAGCATAGACTCAAAACAGTGACTATTCTAAGGAGACTTTTTTGCCTAAGCAGAGCTCAGACTTGTCTCCTTGGTAGGGTTTTTGTTTGTTTGTTTGCTTGTTTTCTTGCTTGCTTGCTTTTTTTTTCTCTGATCCACTCTTTTCTTTAGGGGTTTTGGATTTTTTAAGCGTATCTTCATTTAATTCCTAGGTTTGGGGAATTCTGAGCAAGGCTCATTTTCTGTCTATCTCCACAGCATCTTATGTGCATTTCCTTTGAAAATTCATACTATTCTGCCCAGAGTTTACTTACTTGAGGTCATGTGTCTCTTCTCCCCAGATTATAAATTCTTTTTGTGCTAGACCTTTTGGGCTTTCTCTACTTCTAGTACAAAGTTTTGTATATAATAGATACTTAATAAATTGAATTTAAGTGAATTTGAAATGCAAACATGTTTTTTTAGTACCCAAAGTCCCTCTCCCTCTTGGTCATTTTCTTTCCTCTACCTGTGGACCAAGACTTTAGGTGATGGTACTTACGTCTCCTACAGGTAGCCTATGACATGGGTGATTACTACCATGCCATCCCATGGCTGGAGGAAGCTGTCAGTCTCTTCCGAGGATCGTACGGAGATTGGAACACAGAGGACGAGGCAAGTCTAGAGGATGCCTTGGATTATTTGGCCTTTGCCTATTTCCAGGTATGAGGATAAGTGAGGTGCTTTATATCTGCCTTACAGTTTCCTGTCTCCATTTATTTTATCTTCCCAACAAGACAGTTATTTCATTATTTTCGTATTTGGTGAATTAACTGAATCTCCCAAAACTTCATGTGTCACAAAGTTCATAGAGTCAGGATTAGAGCTCAGGTGTGTCTGGTTCTCATACTGGTGCTCTTTGCAATGTGTGGACTACCTTTAGATCATCACAGCCCAGGAAGGAGTCAGCCTCTCAACTGTAACAGCAGAGCTGTATCAACACACATTTAATGAATTCATAGGCAAACTCATAACTGTTCACAAACTCTGCCACAGTATTTCCAGTGTTCGAGAAATAAAACATTGATTGTTACCTTCTCCTGTTTTCAATGGAGTCCAACTGTAGCAGTGTGACTAGGGTCCAGTACAGAGTTGACTCCTTAGGATTCATTATTATTATTATTATTATTATTATTATTATTATTATTATTATATTTATTTTACCAGAGCACTGCTCAGCTCTGGCTTATGGTGGTGCTAGGGATTGAACCTGGGACTTCAGAGCCTCGGGTATGAGAGTTTCTTTGCATAACCATGATGCTATCTACCCTTGCCCAACTCCTTAGGTTTATGGGACCAGCTTCAGTGCTACCTCCAGGCCCTGTCCTGCTGATCTGCATCTGGTTGTGCTCACATGGAAGCTCAATCTCCTAAATACAGGAGCTGCCATCTTTTAGAACAGTGAGATCCATTACTCACCAGTGTTGAGTCTTTAAGAACAAGCTGGAAAAATCACTACCGAGCCAATTCCTAGAGTTTCCAAAGCAAAAAAAGCATCTACACCCCCCCCTCCACTGTTTTTGTTTTTGTTTCCTGAGTGGTGGATATGAGTGATTCAAACTTATGCACTGAGCAAAAGCATTTCTTCTCAGTGCTGCCAATGGCCCTGTTCCTCTCATGGAAGGCCCAGGCTGTTCTTGCTAACTCTTCTGCTTAGTTGCCATGATAAAACTAAAATAGAATGAATTACTGTGGTGCAACAAAAGGCAAGGAGTAATTGAATTTTAATAAAGGGGAAAATGGAGACTCAGAGAAGAAAAACAAAAGCAGTTTATCCTGAAAGATAGGGCTTTCAGTACTGGCACTGTGCCTACACTCTCACTGGAAGACTGTTCCTTCCCCCAGCTATGTTCTGTCTTGGTAACCTTTACTCATCTTACAAGACATAGCTCAGATTTCACCTATTTTGTGAAGTCTTCCTTAATGACCTTCAGACTCAGCTCCACTTCTTTTGCTCCTGCAACATATATTTTTTCTTTTTTTTAATATTTTATTTATTTTATTTTTGAGAGAGATGCAGACAGAGAGAGACAAAGAGAAACACCAGAGCACTGCTCAGTTCTGGCTTATGGTGATGTGGGAGATTGAATTTGGGACTTTGGAGCCTCAGGCATGAGAGTTTGTTTGCATAACCATTATGCTATCTCCCCCACCCCGAAATACATATTTTTAACAACCCATTATTTTTTAATGCCACAGTAATAGAATAAAACATTGTTGGGTGGGGATACATAGCATAATGGTTAGGCAAAGAGACTCTCATGCCTGAGGCTCCAAAGTCCCAGGTTCAATCCCAGCACCACCATAAGCCAGAAATGAGCAGAGCTCTGATCAAAAAAATATAGAGCAATAGTCAAGAACCTTTTAAAAAAAAAACAAAAAACACTTGAAACGGTTTTTAAAAAGTATGGGGGGGGAATTGGGCAGTAGCACAGTGAGTTAAGCACATGTGACGCAAAGCGTTAATGGACCGCTGAACTGATCCAGGTTCAAACCCCCGGCTACCCACTTGTAGGAGAGTCGCTTCACAGGCGGTGAAGCAGGTCTGCAGGTGTCTATCTTTCTCTCCTCCTCTCTCCGTTTCTGTCTGTCCTATCCAACAACGATGACATCAATAACAACAACAATAATAACTACAACAATAAAAACAACAAGGGCAACAAAAGGGAATAAATAAATAAAATAAATATTTTCTTAAAAAGCATTATGGGGAGTTGGGCAGTAGCACAACAGGTGAAGCGCCGGTGGCGCAAAGTGCAAAGACCGGAGTAAGGATCCTGGTTCAAGCCCGGGCTCCCCACCTGCACTTCACAAGTGGTGAAGCAGGTCTGTAGGTGTCTATCTTTCTCTCCCCTTCTCATCTTCCCCTCCTCTCTCCATTTCTCTCTGTCCTATCCAACAACAGTGATATCAATAACAACAACAACAATAAATACAACAATAAAACAAAAGGGAATAAATATTAGAAAAAAATTGTTGGGAGAAAAAAAGCATTATGGATGATTTATAATCTCCACATCTTATTCTTACTACTATAATATTTATTTACTTATTTTGTTATCACATATCTTTAATGCCCTGAACCATAAAAAGTAAATAACAATTTAAAATACTATCTCTGAAGACTATGTAGTCATATATATATATGTTATATATATATACATATATATATGATAGATATTTAAAATATCCCTGTTAACAATATAGAGCAAAATAGGATATGAAAATATTATTATAGCTATATTAGTTCTGCATATTACCCAAATTGCTTAGGGTTCCTGGGTTGTAATGGAACATTTTAGTCTATTTCAAGTTTACAATGTGCTTATCATTGCCGTTATAATTAAAATGTATTTTAAAATATTTTGTTTGTTCATTTATTTATTTATTTATTTATTGGGGGAGGACCAAAACATCACTCTGGCTCATGCAAACTCAGGGATCAAACTCAGGACCTCATGCTTGAGAGTCTGTTGATTCATTCACTGTGCCATCAAAAAAAAAAGAAAGAAAGAAAGAAAGAAATTGTCAGGAGGATTTTGTCTGTTGCTCACCATTCCATAGTACCTAGGGCAGGCAGTATATCAACTTAACCCGCACTTGGCCTGGGAAATCCCTAGTTTTTTTTTTTTTTTGATCATGTGTAACCCAGGTTCAAACAGCTTCAAGGAAAGCTAATCACTGTATAATGGAGATAGTTCAGATTTAGTTCTTCCTTTGTCTTCCACCAACTTCATAGATGGCATGAAGTATTGAGCCTGGAGAACAAGTTACCCTTATACTAGTTTTCATAGTTCCATATTGTTTAGTAACAAGATATGTCAAAATAGTACTCTGCAAGAAATGTTATTTTCATGTGGTCCAGGAGGTGGCACAGTGGATAAACCATTGGACTCTCAAACATGAGGTCCTGAGTTCAATCCCCAGTAGCACATGTGCCAGAGTGGTGTCTGGTTCTTTATTTCTCTGCCCATCTTTCTCATGAATAAATAAACAAATTCTTAAATTAAAAAAAAAAAGAAACGTTATTTTCACTAATTTTTCTGCTTTCCCTGGTGAGAATGGTAAAAAATCATTTTTAAATGAGGGATCTGAGAGACCTGATTTGCATCAGTGCTACAAAACCTGAATTAAGACAAAGGTTGGTTTGTTTGTTTCATTTTTAGTCTGGGCTAATCTCAGTGACTTTTCATAAGAATATTTTATAACAAAAAAAGAATATTTACAGTTTGGCCAGGAGAGATATCCTCTACGTAGTTAATACTTTCTTATCCTTTTCTTTTCATAGGCAGGAAATGTTTCACATGCTCTCAGCCTCTCCCAAGAGTTTCTCCTCTACAGTACGTAATGATAAAAGATAAGTCACAGATATGATTTACCAAGAATCTCTCTCTAGAAAGCTGCAAGTGAACTTCAGCTTTTTATTTAATTTTTCTGATTCACTGTCCAAGGCACAGTTCTAATTTTAAATTACACCTTATATACATACTTATGCATGTGGGTGGGAGGAATGTGGGGTGAGGGTAGTGAAAATTTTAAATTAGTTGGGAAATGCAAAGAAGATATTACTTGTCCTTTTTCTTTTTTCTTTTCTTTTATCAGAGCACTGCTCAGCTCTGGTTTATGGTGGTGCAGGGGATTGAGCCTGAGACTTTGGAGCCTCAGGCATGAGAGTCTCTTTGCATAACGATTATGCTGTCTACCCCTGCCCTTACCTGTCCCTTTTTCTCTGCCCCCAATCAGTAGAATATTAGTGTTACTTCACCAGAGAGTAATTCCAGGATTGAAATCCAAATTTGTTCAGAGACATTTAAAGACCTGGGTTTTGGAAGCAGACTTGGGATCTTTAATGCTTGCAGCCAGTGAGCCTGTGTGTGCAAGAGTAACTGCAAGACGATTCCCTTTTGGCTACTTACAAAGATATAATATCAGTTCTTCTTCTTCTAGCATTTGCCCTTCTTCAATAGCCAGTCAACAGCATCAGGTTGAGCCTGATGTAAAGTTTCGAGACCTCCTTTGAATCTGGAGAGGTGGCAGTCGTTGACTATGGGGGTCATAGTCTGTCTGTAGCCGCAGGGGCAGTTCAGGTCGTCTCTGGCTCCCCAGTGATGGAACATAGCGGCGCACCGGCCATGGCCTGTTCCATAGCGATTGAGGAGGGCCCAATCATAACGTGCTAGGTCAAAGCCGGGCTGACGCTTGCAGGGGTCTGTGATGAGGTGTTTGTTCTTTACCTCAGCTGACTGCCAACTCTGTTTCCAAGAGATTGGAACAGAGAAGTTCAGTGTAGGCGTAGGGGACCAGATTGGGTGATGAGACGTCAAGCGTTGGACAGGGTGGGCGAAGATATCCGCGTATATTGGCAGGTCCGGTCGAGCGTAGACATGGGAAATGAACTTAGATGATGCCGCATCCCGACGAATATCTGGCGGGGCGATGTTGCTAAGAACTGGCAGCCATGGAACCCGGGGTGGAACGGATGGTTCCAGAAATTATCCTCATGGAGGAATATAATTTGGAATCGACCAAGTGGACATGGGGGCTACGGAACCATACTGGGGCACAGTATTCTGCAGTGGAATAGCATAATGCCAGAGATGATGATCGTAGTGTGGAAGCGCTCGCGCCCCATGAGGAGCTGGCCAGTCTTGCAATGATGTTATTCCTCGCGCCCACCTTTGCTGCAGTTTTTATGAGATGTTTGTGAAATGACAGAGTGCAATCGAGAGTAACACCAAGATAGACTGGCTGGGCTTCATGCCGGATTCTCGTATCGCCAAGCTGCACATTAAGCTCACGTGAGGCCGAGGCATGGTGTAGATGGAAAACAGATGATACCGTTTTAGCAGTGCTAGGAATTAGTCGCCATTTTTTACAGTAATCAGATATCAGAGACATGTCTTTCGTGAGTGTTTCCTCGAGGATGTCGAACTTTGATGCCTGAGTTGCACAGCATAATATCAGTTATTTCCGTTTAAACAGAGCTCTTAAATAGGCATCCTGCTCAATTAGGAGGAGTGTTCAGCTTCACCTCTCTCAGGCACTAGAGTTTGTTAGAAAGAAAAATGACAGTTCCAAAATGGGAGGCTCTTGTCAAAACACACTAAGACTCACTACCACACCTGTCTGTAGTTTCAACCTTCCCAAAGGATGCAGCACTAAGTGGTCAGCATGGAATTTTCTGATCTGCACCAATGAGGTCATCTTTCCAGTCCCCAAAGGAAAATGAGATAATCTGCCACATGATCTTTTTCCATTCCCCATGGGTACGATACCTAAGCCTACAGGAATTCCCTCTTCACTTTTCTTGTCTTCTTTTTGCCTATAAAATTTTTTCATCTTGAGGGTGGGAAAATATTAGAGCTCAACTAGTAGAGCATTGGGTTTCTGTGCCTGAGGTTTCCAATTTGATCTCTGGTGGTGCTCTGGCTTGTTTCTTTGTGTCTTATATGAAGCATTCTCTTTCATGTGTAGCAAATAAAATTAAAATTAAAAAAACTTTTGGGGGCCTGGCTGTAGCACAGCGGGCTAACTGCACATGGCACAAAGTGCAAGGCCCAGCATAAGAATCTTGGTTCCAGCTCCCGGCTCCCCACCTGCAGGGGGGTCACTTCATGGCAAGTGAAGCAGGTCTGCAGGTGTCTATCTTTCTCTCCCCCTCTCTGTCTTCCATTCCTTTCTCCATCTCTCTCTGTCCTATCCAACAACAGCAACAGCAAATGGCAACAGGGACAACAAAATGGGGAAAATGGCCTCCAGGAGCAGTGGATTCGTAGTGCAGGCACTGAGCCCCAGCGATAACCCTGGAGGCAAAAAAAAAAAAAAAAGACCTTTCATCTTATAAGATATATATAGCTTGGGGGTCGGGCAGTGGCGCAATGGATTAAGCGCATGTGGTGCAAAGCACAGGGACCAGCTAAGGATCCTGGTTCAAGCCCCCAGCTCCCCACCTGCAGGGGAGTCGCTTCATGGGTGGTGAAGCAGGTCTGCAGGTGTCTATCTTTCTCTCCCCCTCTCTCTCTTCCCCTTCTCTCTCCATTTCTCTCTGTTCTATCCAACAACGAACAACATCAACAATGGCAATAATAATAACCACAGCGAGGCTACAACAGCAAGGGCAACAAAAAGGGGGAAAAGATGGCCTCCAGGAGCGGTGGATTCATGGTGCAGGCACCGAGCCCAGCAGTAACCCTGGAGGGGAAAAAAAAAAAAGATATATATATAGCTTGTGGGAAGTACCTTCAAATTACTAGAGTATATGCTGCCCAATTTATCACTCATTTATTAAAGCCAACTGGGTTATATATTTTTATTTAACAAGTTAAATAGGAAGGAGACTTTCTACCTTAGCTCTGCTTGGATATTTTTGCTTAAAATTTTGGTGGTAGATGGCATTGCAGGTTTTTCTCTAATAAGATCCTTAGATGATAATGTAAGTACATGATCAATGTCTTGTTTTAATATTTATGAAATATTACATGCAAGACTTTTCAATTATATTTTGTTGTCACTTGTTAATAAATCCTCTTAATAACATTACTTCTTTCTGGCAATTTGGCAAACAGTAAGACAAGGAAGTTGCTGAGCAATTAATGCTGCAGGCAAAATTATAACACACACACCCCGTTTATTTGTGTTTGATATGTTAAAATCATTCACATTCCAGAGAACTCAGTTGCAGGTGCATAAGTAGGATGCAGCAAATGGAGAGTCCTGGTTCCATCTCTGACTTTGCAATATTTTATTTTCCATACTCCCAAATTTTCTCTCTCCTCACATTTCAGAAAGGATAATAGTTTCTGTCCCCTGATTTCCTCCTTTTGCCAGGGCAGTGATGGCAGATTAGCAGCATGCTGAACTCCTCCAAGAAAGTTGCCTTAGAAACATTAGAGCAGCATAGCACCACTTTCTGATATGCCATGAAAGTCATGCACAGTAACTCACAGGCCATGAGTAGCTGCCAGCCCACGAGACCCTCTTTCAGCCAACACGCTTGTTGGTATGCTTCTAATTCTGCTTCTAAAACCCCTTCTGTTTCATTGGTTTAATCCCCCCTGCTTAACACTGTATTCTATTTACATAAACCACTGTTAACTAAGCACCACCCTGCCTCTAGGGCATTGGTTTAATCCCCACTGGTTCATGATGTCTTTTTGCTCCGCCCCCTCTCCTAATACACCCTGATTTTCACCAATCTCTTTTGCTCCACCCTCTCTGTGTCACATCCTGTTTCCACCCTCCTTGGCGAGTATATATAAGGACAGGATTGTGATTAGAGATAGCTTAGATTGTGCTGCGTTCCACATGAATAAAGACTGAACTACCACTCAGCCATGAGTCTCTGGTCGTCTGTCTCCCGCCCGCGAAGCTAGCCCGACACACGGGCACAAGCACGACCTAAGAACCCATGGAACCTAGGCTAGAACTGAAGTCTAGAACATCGTGTCCCATACTGTCTGGCTTTGTATCTAGGCCAGTTAGGAATTCTAAAGGATCAAGTAAAGTTGGAAAAGAATGTTACTTCTTCAAGGAAGAATAGATTGAATCTCTTGGCTCTAGACATTGGTTCAGAGCCCTGTACCTGTCATATTTTGATGTGAGTAGTGATCAATGTGTCTTTTCTCCATTAGACTCTAAATCTAGGAGTCTGTCCTCAAGCACTGCATCTGATGATATATTTACTACATAAATGTTCATTGAAGATCTATTGGATGAGTGGGTGGGTGAATGAACAAAAGAATGAATGAATACAGAAAACTGACCATCTCACTCTCCTAGAGCTACACTCCTCATGATCTTGGGTCAAAGAATGTGAAGTACTATTATCCTCCCCACAGTCCTTTGCACCTTCAGATATACCAGGCCAAACTCTCCTCACTTTTTTTTAAAACATTGATTATTAGTTATTTATTTTCATTGAGAGAGAAAGAGAGAGAGAGAGGGAAGGAGGGAGAGACCAAAACACTACTCTGTCATCTTATGCAGTGCCAGGGGCCAAACTCAGGGCCTCACACATGCAAAGCATGTACTCTATTGCTGAATCCCCTCCCAGTCCTTCAACTTACTCTTTTACTTTCTTTTTCCTTTTTTTAAATAGAGACAGAAAGAAATTGAGAGGAAAGGGGAAGATAGAAAGGGGGAAAAGAGAAACACCTGCAGCATTGCTTAACTGCTCGTGAAGTTTCCCACCTTCCTCCCCAGCCCCAGATATAAAGGGGAATGGAAGCTTGAACTCTGGTCCGTGTATGTGGTGACATGTATGCCACCATCCACAGCCTTCACTCTTATTAATATAGGCCACTTTTGGGAATGGAGGGCCTTAACACCGGTGTGGATGGGGCTAACAGTGTAGCTGTAGGAAGCCTTGACTGTACTTCTTGGAACTGCAGTTTGCTAATGTGTATTATTTCCTGCTCTGATTTCTCCCAGATCCAGACAATAGGAGGATGGCCAGGAATGTCTTGAAATATGAAAAGCTCTTGGCAGATGGCCCCAACCATATGGTAGCTGAGGCTGTCATCCAGAGGCCCAATGTGCCCCACCTGCAGACCAGAGACACCTATGAAGGATTATGTCAGACTCTGGGTTCTCAGGTAGGATTTCTCAGGGAAAGAGAAAAGGTGAACAGGCTTGGCTAATGAGAGAAGACAGAATCAGGTGTGAGGGTAACAGAGTGACAAGGTTAAAGAAAAATAAGAGTTCACGTGAATACCATCAGGATGACCAAATTCTGAATGCTTTGCATTCTAGACTGTCTGTACTGTGGTTTCTCTAAACTGGCTCCTGATGCTGGACTCTTCTTCTATGCTAATTCTAGTCTTCCCACAGCCCACTCACTACCAGGTGCCCAGTCTCTACTGTTCCTATGAGACCAATTCCAGCCCCTATCTGCTACTCCAGCCTGTCCGGAAGGAGGTCATCCACCTGGACCCCTACATGATTCTCTTCCATGACTTTGTCAGTGACTCTGAGGCTCAGAAAATTAGAGAGCTTGCGGAACCATGGGTAAGTGTCCTGCAGGCCTGCCGAGAGTGTCCCTTGGTGTCCTCACAGTTTCTGGAATCAGAAATGTGAGAACAAAGAGCCTGACCAACCAGACACTTGTCAAAATACCAACCAGTTCCCACAAATACTAATAATAAATTCACAGTAGTCTCTGGAGAGAGAGGACTGGCCAGAAAAGGGCTCAAGGTATATTATACTCAGCATCTAGTTAGGGATGTGGAGAACATAGCTGTATGTTTTTGTCAAAGTTCAGCAAAGATCTGTGTGTATCATGGTATACGAACCTAACCTAAATAAAGAAACTAAAAGGAAGCCCCTGCCCCATGCCAGTCATTCCATATAATTGGTAGAAGGAAAAAAAGGAAGTGAAATTTACCTGAGTGGTACACAGAATTACAGAGTAATTACAGAATTACATAATTACTTCATTATTTTGTTAAAGAGAAAACAGACCCAGAGAGAAGGGACTTGATTAAAGCCTCACATGTGGCTCAAGCCAGAGCTGGGACTCAGAGCGGCGTTAATCGCTGCTCTACTGCTCTGCGTCCTGTAAGCTAACGTAGGCTAAGTCACGTTAGTCGTGTTTGCAGCGAGCAGCCCCCAGGTCTCAGGGACAAAGTCAATAAAGGCTTGTTTCTCACCTCACATTTCTTCACTGGTGAATTGGAAAAACACATTTTCAGTAGTTTTGTCCTCTCAGTGAACCAGTAGTGTTTGGCTAGCAGACTCTTGCTCCTTAGAACCACTCTGTTGCCATGGTAACAGGGCTGGCAACCGCTAAGGGATGTTCATTTAATCTTCATGGCCCTGTCATCTCTGCCTTCACAGACCTTGCCATACTCCCTCCCCCAGAAGTGTCCTGCTGGGATGCTGGTCCCATCTGGCCTAGTTTGGACTCTTCCAGGGAGAAACCCCTGCCTGAGCTTGCATGAAAGTGAGCATGGGTACCACAGTTGCTTGTGCTGAATTTCTCTGCATCCATCCTCCTCTTACCCTTTCTGAAAGAATGTGCTGTCCTAGCCTTATCCTACAAATCCTTAAAGATACAGCAGAGAGACTGTGAGACAGGTCACCCTGTATAGTGCACACTTTGCCACATGCGATGACAAAGATGAACAAGAAGCAACTCTGGTTCTTACAGGGCAGTCCTGCAGATGCAAAAGAAATCTAAAAATATTTCACTTTCTTCTTTTTTTCAGTTCAACAGATTTTTAAAAGTGTGGTAATGGGGAACAAGCCCAGGACTTGACATATGTATCTCAGTACTCAGTCACCCAGCCCCATTTCCCCCACTGAATATGTATTTTTTTATTTGTTTGTTTAAATTTACCAGAGCACTGCTCAGCTCTGGCTTATGGTGGTGCGGGGGATTGAACCTGGGACTTTGGAGCCTCAGGCATGAGAGTCTGTTTGCATAACCATTATGCTATCTACCCCTCCCCCATTCTCGGCTGCCTTCTCTCTCTCTCTCTTTTACAGAGGAAGAGAGAGAGGGAGAGACACACACACACATGCAGCACTGTTCTATCGCTAATAAGGCTTCCTCCTTGCAGATGGGATCTAGGGGCATGAGCCCAGACCTCTTCACAGGGTAACATGTGCATTCCTACCCAGTGAGCCACCACTGGGACCCTATCACATTTTTTTTTCCAAGATGAAAGTTATCAGTAGCATGTGCAAAACATCCATTAGTTAAAGAGCACTGGTGATTAGTTTTATGCATGAGAGAGGGTCATGTCTGTGGAAATAACAGAGCTCTTCCCTTTGCATCCTAACCATTTGGACTTTCTCTAACATTCTTCACACCAGCTGCAGAGATCTGTTGTGGCATCAGGTGAAAAGCAGTTGCCAGTGGAGTACCGTATCAGTAAAAGGTAAGGCGGGGGGTGAGGAGGAGGGTGTGGGCTGGGACGCAGCTCACCTGGCAAAGCACACACATTGCCGTGCCTGAGGATCCAGGTTCAAGCCCCCAACCATGACCTGGGAGTACCTACATCAGGTGAGCTTTACAAGTGGTGGAGTGGTGCTGTGGTGTCTCTCTCCCCCTGTGTCTCTCACCACCTATCTAAGGGTGGGGGGGAAGGCTGCCGGGGCTGGTGGAGTCATGCAAGCTCCAAGCCTCAGCAATAACTGGTGGGACAAAAAAAAAAAAAACTAAGAGAGGGCTTTCCTTGGCTTTCCAGCCATGTCTACTGCAACCCTCAGGTCTGAGGCACAATTGACCAAGGCCACTGGGCTGCTGCTAGAGAAGCTGTTCACATTCTGTCTGTTCAACCTCATCGACAGCAAAGTTATGGCCTCTTCATAATTTCACTGGTAACCCACAGCAGAAACATTCACCCTTCTGATTCAAGGGCCTTTCTCAGGTCTTTATGCGTCCAGAGTACTTACTTAACTGGTGCAACCAGAGAAAGGCTTGGGAGAAAAAAAATCCTACAACCTGAGAAAATAAGTATGTAGTGGCTCTCCTAACCAGAATTGCTTTAGCAGAGAATACAGTCCTGCCCTGCTTGTAATCTGACTTTACAAGTTTCCATGCCCCCCTCCTGACTCATATTCAAAGTTTGACTCATAACACTCAGGCAAGAAGGATGACCAATCGCTAGACCTGGGGGCTTGCCTGGGGGCCAGATCCAGCAGTGAGACCCCAGCTCAGTGCCCTCCCCTATGCCCTGCTCACTGTAGTCCTGGATCTGCACAGTGGAGACAGAACTGATGACTCAGTAAGAGGGGTCAGCCCATGGGAGGCAGTGATGACAGCATCCTTGGGGAAAGGCCAGACCATACGCTGGGTGGATAATTTTGATTGTCTGGGAAGTGAGGCGAGCAGGGAAAGCTTTGACTCAGAATCACTTGGTCTGGCCCAATGAGGAATGTTTCCCATTAGAAATAATTCTCCATCCCCAGAGACACACCTTACTAGGGAAAGAGAGAGGCAGACTGGGAGTATGGACCGACCAGTCAACGCCCATGTTCAGCGGGGAAGCAATTACAGAAGCCAGACCTTCTACCTTCTGCAACCCTCAACGACCCTGGGTCCATGCTCCCAGAGGGCTAGAGAATGGGAAAGCTATCATGGGAGGGGGTGGGTTATGGAGATTGGGTGGTGGGAATTGTGTGGAGTTGTACCCCATCTACCTTATGTTTTTGTTCATTAATCCTTTCTTAAATAAAAAATTAAAAAAAAAAAAAAGAAAGAATTCTCCAGGGAGTCGGGCAGTAGCACAGCGGGTTAAACGCACATGGCTCAAATCGCAAGGACTGGCGTGAGGATCCCGGTTTGAGCCCCTGGCTCCCCACCTGCAGGGGGGGGTCACTTCACAAGTGGTGAAGCAAGTCTGCAGATGTCTATCTTTCTCTCCCCCTCTGTCTTCCCCTCCTCTCTCCATTTCTCTGTCCTATCCAACAACGACGACAACAATAATAACTACAAAAACAGGGCAACAAAAGGGAATAAATATTTTTTTAAAAAAGAGGGAGTCAGGCGATAGTGCAGCAGGTTAAACGCAAGTGGCGCAAAGCGCAAGGACAGGTGTAAAGATCCCGGTTTGAGCCCCCGGCTCCCCACCTGCAAGGGAGTTGCTTCACAGGTAGTGAAGCAAGTCTGCAGGTGTCTGTCTTTCTCTCCTCCTCTCTGTCTTCCCCTCCTTCCTCTAGTTCTCTCTGTCCTATCTAACAATGACGACAACAATAATCTAACAACAACAATAATTACTACAACAACAATGAAAAACAAGGGCAACAAAAAGGGAAAATAAGTAAATATAATATTTTTTTTAATCTTCAAATTTTAGAACGTTCATAGGACCTGAACTTTCTTTCTTTTCTTTTCTTTTTAATATTTATTTATTTATTCCCTTTTGTCACCCTTGTTGTTTTATTGTTGTAGTTATTGTTGTTATTGATGTTGTTGGATAGGGCAGAGAGAAAGGGAGAGAGAAGGGGAAGACAGAGAGGAGGAGAGAAAGATAGACAACTGCCCAACTCCCTTTGTTTATTTCCTAACCTTTCTCACATTTTAGGGTCAAAGAGAATGTTTGGTCTTCCCTCACGTGCAGGGGGCAGGCTTCACAAGTAGTAAAGCAGGTTTGCAAGTGTCTTAACTTTCTCTTATTTTATTTATTTATTTATTTATTTATCTATCTATCTCCAGGGTTAGCTGGGCTTGGTGCCTGCACTGTGAATCCACCAATCCTGGCAGCCATTGCTTCCCTTCCTTCCTTCCTTCCTTCCTTCCTTCCTTCCTTTCTTTCTCTCTTTTTTCCTTTCAATTTATTCGATAGGACAGAGAGAAATTGAGGGTGGGGAGAAAGGGGAAGGTAGACACCTGCAGACCTGCTTTACTGCTTATGAAGTTTCTGCCCTGCAGGTGGGGAGCAGGGGCTCAAACCCAGATCCTTGCACTCATCCTTGGCTTAGTACTATGTGCGCTTTGTTGGGTGCGCTACTGCCCAGCCCTGTATTATCTTTCTCTCTCCCTCCATATCTCCCCTCCCTCTCAACTTCTCTTTGTCTTATTCAGTAAAATTGAAAAGAAGGAAAAAAAAAAACAAACGGGAGGGGGCGTGGAATGGTTGCCAGGAACAGTGGATTTATAGTGGTGGCACTGAGCCATAACCCTGTGGCAATACAAGGGGGAGGGAGAGAGAGAGAGGGAGAGAGAGAAAGGAAGAGAGAGAGAAAGATATTCATTGGTTTTCAGAGTAGTAAAGAAGCAGAGATTCCCATTACCTCCTCTTTCTTTCATCACTGCTCTGCCCTCTCTGATTTTGGCCTCTTCATGATTTCACTGATAACTCTGAGCAGTCACAAGGGAGCTCTTAATGGTCATATCCTCTTCCTGCGTATAGGCCTCATGGTTCCACCTGTGTCCATTACCTACAAAAGTCCACTTTCTTAGTTTTATTTATTTTATTGCCACCTGGGTTATTATTGCTGGGGTTCCGTGCAGGCACAACAAATCAACTGCCTTCAGTGGCCTTTTTGTTTGTTTTTTCATTTTTCTTTTCTTTATTTGATAGGACAGAGAGAAATTGCGATGGAGGGAGTGATAGAAAGGAAGAGAGAAAGAGAGACACCTGAAACACTTGCTTCACCGTTCTCAAAGCTTTCTCCCCTGCAGGTGGGGATGGGGGCTTGAACCCAGGTCCTTGCATATGGTAATGCGAGTGCTCTACTGATGTGCCACAGCCTGGGCCTGGTTATCTCAGCTTTCTGTGACAAGCCTGAACTTCCTTTTTCAGCGTCATTCCCCGTGATTTCTTTCATAGCCCACATGTTGTGGCATTTGTGCAAACTCTGTGTTGTCATACCTCGACATCTGTGCTTTTGCTGTTTCCTCTCCCTGAAAGTCCCCCATGTCTTTTCTAGCTACTGAAATGTCATGTGTCCATTGAAGCTTGGCCTCCATGTCACCATCTCTCCTCAGTGCCCCAGTCAGAGTGAGCACCTCCCTCCTCTGCTCCCCAGCATCTACTTTAAAGGCTGCACCTCGAACTCGCTCTACCTTGATGTTTATGCAGTTTTGGGCGTCCTTTCCCATGAGCTCTTTGAACTCACTAGCTTCTCTGTCTTGGGAATCTTTGTAAACTGAAGTGCACACAACATAGCACTTCACCTGCACTCCATACAAAAAGAATAAACCAATCGGCCCACCATTTATAGAGTAAAGAATTGCTCTTTCATATCATGCCAAGCCCCCTCTAGCTCAGTCACGGTCTCACGGTCCCACGGTCCCAGGCTCACTGCCATTGCTTAAGGAGCACTTTCTTCTTCCCCACAGACCAGCATTCTGATTACAAATCCTCTTTTTTGCCAGAACCTCAGCAAGACATTCTGGAAAAGAGGTTGATCTTTGCTCTTTGGCCTTTGACCTTTCCTGATTTGCCTTGGAGTAAGAACAGAATTGCAGAAGGTTTTCTGTGTCTTACAGCCATCATCAGCACATGACTTACAAAGCCTCTTCATAGGCATTTTCTCTCCCAGTCTCCATGCATCCATGGAGTGAATGTTACTGCATTCCCATTTTATACAGGAACACACTGAAGTGACTGGCATGGGATCAGACAGAGAATCAGGGAATGGTTTTGTTACTGTGAATCTGAAGTTTTTCCATTACACCCAGCTCCCTCAGTTGTGTCTCTAAAACACAGCAGTTTTAAAGGCAGAGATAGTCTCATTCTTCTTCACAGAAGAGTACCTAGTGTTCATGTTTACCTTCCTGTCCTCCTCTTCCTTCTTTCGTCCTTTCCTCTTTCCTTCTCTTGCTCCCTCTTTGCCTCCTTCCTTCTCCAGTTGACATTCATTCACTTGCAGGCGTTTAGTCTGGCATCAGATCACTGATGCTCCAAACTGCCATATGTTTTAGTGCCTGGCTGAAGGACACTGCTGACCCAGTGCTGCTGACCCTTGACCGTCGTATTGCTGCTGTCACAGGCCTTGATGTCAAGCCTCCCTATGCAGAGTATCTTCAAGTGGTGAACTACGGAATCGGAGGGCACTATGAACCTCACTTTGACCATGCTACGGTAACTGGACCCATGGCCAGTCACTGGTGAAAGGAACCTAGGGAGTATTTATTTCCTAAGGCAGAATTGTTACAAAGCAATGTTTCTTGTTTCAGAAAGCTCTGGAAGTTTGGATGATTGCCACTGACTCATTTTCTTGCAAGCCCCCATCCTATTCTCTGACATTTGCTTGTAGGGAGAAGAAAGTGGTTTGTTGTGGAACCTCCTGTCCCACTTCACTCAGGGACTTCCCAGTGATGATTGTCCATCTTCCTGCCACTCACTTTCCCTCATGATCTCCATGGCCCATCTTTGCCAGGAACTCAGCAAATATAGATTTATAAATTTTTAATTATCTTTATTTATTTATTTATTGGATAGTGACAGTCAGAAATTGAGAGGGGGGGCCCTATTCAGGGAGTCCTGAGATTCCCAAACAGACATGATGGGCCTAGACCTCAAATAAATCCCTCTCCCCATTGTTACCAGTCATCTCTATCAGGAACAACAAAATAGACCCCTTTGTGGGCCCCCATACCCATAGGACCTTGCCCTCAACTTGGATCAACAATGGTAGAGAATGTTCCATCCTTTGAAGGGAGGCTGGACAACATACTCTATGCTATACCTGAGGAAGATGGGTCCTGATATTGGGGCAGCTTGGAATGTTCCTACTCATGACCACATAATGTGAGCTCAGAGCTACAGGGATGCAGAGGTCACATAGGCTCCTAAGCTGAATATGGGCCCCAGATCACATCAAATCGATGGGGTTTACAGCCAACAATATTTATACACCTTTCCCATATTTGGGAGCTACTCTCTTCCCTGATCCAGCTTTCTGGTCCTTTTTCCAGCCATGACATCATCTCCCCAGACAATAACTTGGATCCACCTGCATATCAGATTTCAGGCTCAGGGGGGGAAAAAAAGAAAAAGAAAAAACTAGTATAGCTACAGGCCCTTTGGAATATAACTAAAATATGCCTACTAGCTATCTACAAAACGGAGACACCCCCTCAACTCTTCATCTGCACTATTCCAGCCTTTAGGTTCATGATTGATCAACAATTTGTTTGGCTTTGCATGTTAACTCTCTTCAGCCACCAGGTTCTAGATGCCAGCATGATGCCAACCAGACTTCCCTGGACAAACAACCCACTAATATGTCCTGGAGCTCCGATTCCCCAGAACCCCACCCTACTAGGGAAAGAGAGAGGCAGCCTGGGAGTATGGATTGACCTGTCAATGCCCATGTTCAGTGGGGAAGCAATTATAGAAGCCAGACCTTCCACCTTCTGCATCCCACAATGATCTTGGGCCCACACTCCCAGAGGGTTGAAGAATAGGAAAGCTATCGGGAGGGGATGGGATACGGAGTTCTGGTGGTGGGAATTGTGTGGAGTTGTACCTCTCTTATCCTATGGTTTTCTCAATGTTTCCTTTTTTTTTAAAAGATTTTATTTATTGATTGATTGGTGAGAAAGATAGGAGGAGAGAATGAACCAGACATCATCTGGTACATGTGCTGCCGGGGATTGAACTCAGGACCTCACGCTTGAGAGTCAAGCGCTTTATCTGCTGCACCACCTCCCGGACCACTCAATGTTTCCTTTTTATAAATTAAAAAAGAAAAGAAAAGAAATTGAGAGGGAAGAATGAAAAAGAAAAGAAAGGTGGGAGGCCAGGTGGTAGCGGTAGCTGCACAACGATTTCACTGTTCACGGTTCTTGGTGGCCTTTTTTTTTTTAATTTTTTATTTATTTATGAGAAAGTTAGAGGGAGAGAGAGAAAGAACCAGACATCACTCTGGCACATGTGCTGCCGGGGATCAAACTCGGGACCTCATGCTTGAGAGTCCAAAGCTTTACCACTGCGCCACCTCCCGGACCACGGCCTTTTTTTTTTTTTTTTTTTTTCGATAAAGACAGAGAAGTAGAGAGAAACACAAGAGTGCTGTACTGCAGGTGAAGCTCCCCCTGCAGGTGGGGACTAGGGGCTTAAGCTGGGTCCTTGCACATGTGTGCTGTACCAGGTGTGCCACCACCCAGCCCCTTAAATGGGGATTTAAAAATACCATTTTGGGGGTTGGGCGGTAGTGGAGCAGGTTAAGCGCACATGGCGCAAGGTATAAGGACCCACATAAGGATCAGGGTTCAATTCCCTGGCTCCCCACCTGTAGGGGAGAGCAGAGAAGCAGGTCTGTAGGTGTCTATCTTTGTCTCCCCCTCTCTGTCTTCCCTTCCTCTCTCAATTTGTCTTGTCCCATCCAACAACAACAACATCAATGGCAACAATAAAAATAACGACAACAACAAGGGCAACAAAATGGGGGGGAAAAATAGCCTCCAGGAGCAGTGGATTTGTAGTGTAGGCACCGAGCCCCAGCAATAACCCTGGAGGCAATAATAATAAAATAAAAAATAAAAATACCATTTCAAATGCTTATGAATTGATGCAGGAATTAACAATCTGGGAGTCAGGCTGTAGTGCAGCAGGTTAAGTGCAGGTGGCGCAAAGCGCGAGAACCAGCGTAAGGACTCCGGTTCGAGCCCCTGGCTCCCCACCTGCAGGGAAGTCGCTTCACCGGTGGTGAAGCAGGTCTGCAGGTGTCTTTCTCTCCCCCTCTCTGTCGTCCCCTCCTCTCTCCATTTCTCTCTGCCCTATCTAACAATGATGACATAAATAATAACTACAACAGTAAAACAACAAGGGCAACAAAAGGGAATAAATAAAATAAATATTAAAAAAAGGAATTAATAATCTTGCACATTGTTGGTGGTTATGTAAAATGGCACAATACTTTGGAACACAGTTTGGCAGTGCCTTAAAAGTTATGCAGAGATATATATGGCCTAATAATTTCATTCCTAGGTACTTTACATAGTAAAGGAAATACAGTAAATACATAGTAAAGGAAATATAGGTCTATACAAAAACTTTGTTCTAAGAGTCAAGAATTAGAAGCCACCCAAATGTTCATCAACAGGTAGAAAGATAAATGGAATACTACTCAGCAATTAAAAATGAACTGCTGAAACTTTAAGCACCATAGATGAGTGAAGGGGCCAGCAATATATCTCACCTGGAAAGGTTCCTGCTTTGCCATCCCCATGACACAGGTTCCAGCCCCCAAGGCACTGGGGAAGGCTTCAGTGCTCTGTTTTTACCTTCTAGCTTTTAAAAAAAAAAAGGTTGGCTCAGAGAGTGATGAAGTTCAAGTGATGACAAAACAAAATACAATGCCAGGACTAGGTGGTGGTGCACCAGATAGAGTGCATACCTTGCCATGCCATGTTCAAGCCATTGGTCCCCACCTGCAGGGGAAGCTTCATAAACAGTAGAGCTGTGCTGCTGGGGCCTCTCCTATATTCTGCCTCCCTCTCTGTCTCACCCTCTATCAAAAAAGTAGTGCTGCAGATGTCTCTCTTTCTCTCTCTCTCTCTGTCTCCCTCTTCCCTCTCAATTCACTGTCTCTAACCAAAATAAATAAATAATTTTTAAAAGCCCTGGATTCATTCCTCAACGAGAGAGAGAGAGAGAATGAAAGATAGAACTAAAACTGACAAAAGCGTATTGAGTATTTGTCATCAAAGACAAATACGTGCTTGACTAGGTATAGCTCAAAGGGAAAGTCCACCCAGATATCCCTGTTTTTCTCCCTCTGTGCTATGGGAGAATCTTCTGGTGCTACCTGCATAGACTAAAACTATGTTTAATTTTTTTGTCTCAGTCACCAACCAGTCCACTGTACAGGATGAAGTCCGGGAACCGAATTGCAACCTTTATGATCTATGTGAGTCTTCCTTGGGTGAGTGGGGGGTGGAGAGGGGACATCAGGGCTTCTTACCGAGCACTTTATTTTATAGTTTTCAAAGCAACTTTAGATACTGAGTTTATCTGGTACAATCCCAAAATGTTTGGGAATTTTGTGAATTTCCAACAGCAAACTTGTTAGACTCTAAAGGAAATACAAAGAAATAGGAATCAGTGTTCCTGCCCTCAACGAGGATGTAGTGTGAGACCTAAACAGGAACTGGTCACACACAGTGGTTATGATGGGAAATGGGTTTACACTGAAGGTCCAGAGATCCTGGAGCCTGAACAACACAGGGAGAGGATGTCAACATCTATTTTTGAAGCTCCGTGGACTAGTTAGTGTTGAAAAGTACACAACCAGGACCAGATGGCAGTGCACTTGATTGAGTGCACACCTTACCATGTTCAGGGACCTGGGTTTGAGCCCATCCCTGCTCCCTACCTGCAAGGGGGAAGCTTCAGGGAGAGGTGAAGCAGTGCCGCAAGTGTCTCTTTTTCTTCTATCTCCCCCGCCCCTTTAAATTTCTCTTTGTCCTATTGAATAAAAAAGAAAAAAATGGATGCTGGGAGTGGTGGGTTTGTGATGCAGGCACACAAATCCAAGTTATGAGAGAACTGGGGAGGAGAAGGAGAGAGGAAGGGAGGGAGGGAGGGAGGGAGAGAGAGAGAGAGAGAGAGGAACAAGAACAAAGAAAGAAGAAAAGTTCATACCCATAGATAAGACAGTGGAGCTGTGAGTGGGAAGAGAGAGCGGTGAGATAGCTAAGGTGTTAAGAGAGAAGAGCAGAGATGCCTCTAGAGAAATTCATGTATTGTTTTTTCACACAGAGAGCACATTCTCTCATCTTCCCCACAAAGTCTTCAGGAAAAATCTACATTATGTTTTGTGAATTGTAAGGTCTGCATGATCCCTTAAAAATGAACAGACATCCTCCTGGTTTTTGGTCTGATCCTATAGGAATTTGTCCCAGTCTATAATCTCACGTATCTTCTCCCCTTCAAGTCATGTGGGTTTACCTTCTGTACAGATGAATAGATCTCAGTCACCTAGTTCTTAAATTATTTGAGTTGCATTAAGGTTACCTGCAGGGGCCAGGCAGTGGCACACCTGGTTGAGTGCATATATTACCACCATATGTAAAGAGCCTGGTTTAAGTCCCTACTGCCCACCTGCTGGGGAGAAGTTTCACAGGTAGTGAAGCAGATTTGCAGGTGTCTCTCTGTCTGTCTCCTCGTCTCTTAATTTTTCTGCTCTACCAAGTAAAATGGGGGGGGGGGAGGAAGGAAGGAAGGTAGGAAGGAAGAGAGGTAGTGGCTGCTGGGAGCAATGGATTCATAGTATTGGCACTCAGCCCTAGCAATAACCCTGGTGGCAATAAAAAAAATAATAACGTTATGTGAAGAGATAAGTGTGCTAAATGTAAGGGCTGTACATAGCACCCATAGCTGCCTACCTCCCAGCATTCTTTCTTTCCTCAGTGCTGTTTTACAGCAGGTCCCCTCTGTGCAGCAGGAAGGGCAATCAGATTATCAGTACACTACAATTGTTAGTGCTGGTGGATCCAGTGTGTTCATATGGCTCAGTTTTATACTTCCTGCAGAACTGGGAGGCTGCCACTCCCAATGGTGTCTGGCCTCCAGTTGTCATTCTGGGAGTTCTGTTCAAGCAGAGGGTCAGCAGAGACCCAGTGTCTGGGCTAGTACACATCTTGGGTTGGTCGCTGGTTGTCTCTGGTTGGTGACTGACTCCAGCTGTGCTGAAGGTCAAGGCAGTGAAGAGTACTGGTATCAAGCATCAGGGGTCAAGATCTCTCTGTTCTGTATCTCCCAATAATTCCTACAACTGGTAGCTTAGTTGTAGAAGACCTGTTACTATGGTGTGAGTAGCATGGATGCAAGAGCTGAGTAACTCTTAACAGTAAAAGCATGAGTGAATGCATATGTATTTGGGTTTTAAGCATTCCACACATAGTGGAATGGAATGCACTGAAATTGAGAGTCAGTTTGCCTCAATCTCACTCTGCTGTTTAATATGTGGCTTCAGTACAAATCACATCATGAATTTTTTTAGCTTGTTTTCTTGCCTTATTGCCTGCCTTCTCACAGTGATATCAAGAGGATTTAATGAGCTAATAGTGTAGGGAGTGTCAGTCTGTAAAGTTTCATATATGTGCTGCTATTGTTGTATTCCACAAAATGGAAAAAGCAAAAACCCTCATCACGGAACTTAGGAAACACTAAGCTATATCCAGTTCTTTCATCTTCAGGTAAGGATAAAAATCGAGGGGGTCGGGCGGTGGCTCAGTGGGTTAAGCGCATGTGGCACAAAGCGCAGGGACCGGCGTAAGGATCCCAGTTCGAGCCCCCGGCTCCCCACCTGCAGGGGAGTCACTTCACAGGCGGTGAAGCAGGTCTGCAGGTGTCTATCTTTCTCTCCCCTTCTCTGTCTTCCCCTCCTCTCTCCATTTCTCTCTGTCCTATCCAACAACGAATTGCGTCAACAAGGGCAATAATAATAACCACAACGAAGCTACAACAAGGGCAACAAAAGGGGGGGGGGAATGGCCTCCAGGAGCGGTGGATTCATGGTGCAGGCACCGAGCCCAGCAATAACCCTGGAGGAGGAAAAAAAAAAAAAATCGAGCACGTAGGGAGTTGGGTGGTAGCACAGCAGGTTAAGCGCAGGTTGCACAAAGCACAAGGACTGGCTTAAGGATCCTGGTTCAAGCCCCTGGCTCCCCACCTGCTGGGGAGTTTGCTTTACAAGCAGTGAAGCAGGTCTGCAGGTGTCTTTCTCTCCCCCTCTCTGTCTTCCCCTCCTCTCTCCATTTCTCTCTGTCCTATCCAACAATGATGACATCAATAACAACAATAATAACTACAAAAAAAAAAACAAAAAAATCGAGCACATTTATTCTTCAGGTAACCACAATTAAAAAATTTCATTTGTTAATGAAAGAGAGTGAAGGAGGAGAGAGAACCACAGCATTACTATGGGGGGTCAAACTCAGGACTTCATCTCTGAGAGTACTAGGTTTTATCCATTGCGCTACCTCCCAGGCCTATAACCATGATTCCTAATTTAGGAATGCTTATTAAGGCTTATGGAATAAAAAACAAAAAACCAAGAATAATACTCCAGGGAGAAAATATTTAAGAAGTCAGAAAAATGAGTTGAAATAAGCTTAGTGGTTTTCTGCTTATAACTGTGAGCCCTTTTAGAGAAGAGCAGTGCTAGTGCAAAAGTATGAGACTTAGAGTTCCCTGCCCTCCTACTGGGCTCACAAGCCACACACTGGTCAGTCTTCTTTCAGTTTGTCAGCAATGTTACTCCTTCCCACTGTTCTGTGGAAACACAGGTGGAGGAACACAGGAAAGGCCAGGTTTCTCCCATAGTGGCTAAAACAGAACAGAAACATCCCCCTTGTTAGTTACTCAGATGCAAGGAGAAGACTGTTGCTCTCACTTACCTTCCCAGTGGACTGGAAACCCTAAAAATCGTTACTATTTTCAGGTTCTGAATCTCCGGGCTGGTTCAGTTTCTTCTAACAAGAGCCAGACTCTGTATATAGCGTTGGCCCTGAATTACAGGTGAACGTGGTGAGATCTGATTGACAGAGACTAAGAGACATGCATATTCTGGGAGACAATGCCAGCCTGTCACACTGTTGGTTTGAAAGTAACTTCATCGTGTGCATGACAAGTATTCCATGTGTTCATAAACTTTGTAAAGAAAAATTTTAACTATTTTTATTTAGTTATAGAGACAGAAATTGAGAGGGGTGGGGGAGATAGGCACCTATAGCACTGCTCCTCCTCTTGTGAACCTTCCCCACTACAGGTGGGGACCAGGGGCTTGAACTGGGATCCTTGCACATGGCGGCATGTGCACTTAACCAGGTGTACAACCACTGGTCCCTGTTCATACACTTTTTGACACATTAATAGCACTGCTTGAACCTTTTCCTATGCAAAAAACAGACAAAGAATGCATTAAGAGCATTAAGATGTTCTGTGTCGTGTTTATAATTGTAAACATTTGAAAATAATCTAAATACCCCAAATGCTCCAGAGTGTAACTTGATAGTTGTGCACAGAAGTCAGATAGCTTTGATTCGGCCTAAATCCTGGCTCAGAAGGGAGTTGCTGATCGTTCATGAAATACTAAACTGGTGGGGCTGGGAGGTGGCGCACCTGGTTGAGCGCACATGTTACAATGTGCAAGGACCCAGGTTCGAGTCCCTGGTCCCACCTGCAGGGGGAAAACTTCACAGGTGGTGAAGCAGGGCTGTAGGTGTCTCTCTCTATCCCACCCTTCCCTCTAGATTTCTGGCTGTCTCTATCAAATAAATAAAGATAATTTAAAAAAATTTAAAGTATTAAACCCGCTGAGATTCACTGTTCTCACCTGCAAATTTGTACATTGTAGAAATGACATCAGCTATCAGAGTAGGGCTGCCAGGGGCTATTTCAGTTCTGATTCTTTCTCTGGCAGCTGAGCTCCGTGGAGGCCGGAGGAGCCACAGCCTTCATCTACGCCAACCTCAGTGTGCCTGTGGTGAAGGTGAGTGCGAGCGTGCAGAACTGACATCCTTACTCCCATATGTGTGTGCTGGTGGGATGGGTGGGGGTAGTGAGAAGGGTTGTTAAGACAGGCCTTCCCTGATTCCCAGAACTGAAGACAAGTCCTCAATCTTCTTGGCATGTACTTCCATTCCTTGTGTTCTATGCACTTAGATGACAAGTAGATGATTGCATGCCTGCCTTCCTGTTACTATTAGAATTTCCCTAGTCGGAGTTGCCTGTCAGAACTCCTTAAAGGTAAGGACTATGTTATTATCACTTGTGGATCCTTTACAGTGGCCGGTCAATTATTAACTCTGAGGGCTGGAGGTGCCCAGGAGATGGAGGACATTCATGGTTCTTGTCCTCCAGGAGCTCATAGAGAAATGAACAGGCAGTAACACAATAAGGATCACAGTAAGAGCTATGAGATCAAGACAGGCACAGAGGAGGGGCACTTGGCAAGAGGTTTGCTCAATAAGTGAATATTCCACCTCCCTCCCCAAACTTCTGGGCAATGTTTACCTAACTCAAAAATGAAGGTAGATATAAACGAGATCATGCCTATAAAGCACAGCGCCCCGCTCACTCACTTAAAGTGTTTCTCAGTTAATGTGGTTATCTGTAAACACCAGGAGCTGGTGTTCAGGAGTGCAGAGCGTACCTAGAAAGTTTTATGTACTTTCAGTGACCAAAAGTTAAAGTAAGGGTATTGGGAGATACCTCTGTGTGGAAGGGTGGGGAGAACATCTAGGATTTGGAATCAAACATGGGTTTAGGTCAGAGGAATAGTTCACTGGGTAGGACACCTGCCTTACCATGTGCTGGCAGGTTCATGTGGGAGCACCACAACCCTGGGGGAAGCTCCAGAGCTGTAGTGTCTCCCCTCTCCTCCCCCCAAATGAAAAAGTAGTCCAGGGAATGGTGACATCAGATGTGCTCCAGCTCATCAAAAATAAAACAAAAACACCTGGTTTGAGCCTTGACTTTGCTTCTTAGTTGCATTATCTAAACCCCTGAGCCTCAGTTTCCCTGCTAGTCAGTAACAGGTGTGATAAGGCCTGCGGGAGAAGGGGCTTCCGTTAGTGATGCCTAAGGGAAGGCAAGTGTCTACATTAAATAGGTTCTGAGTTGCAAAGACCTTGTGGTTTTTGTTGAGCACCTCTGCTCAGTGGTCCTGTGCTTCCTCCCAGCACTTGTCCTGGTTTCTATTTATGCCCATCTTTCCCAGAACACTGTGATCTCTTAAGAGCAAGGTGGAGATGCTGTGTCTATACCTTCAGGGCCTGGAGTAAGCACTGCAGGCTTACTCTGGCATGCCTTGCTCCCAGTCTGCTCCACTTTCTTGGTTTCTTAGGGTTTTCAGGTGGTCTTTTGGTGCATTTGTTTATGTGCTTCCAAAGGACTGAGACTCAAGGCTGACCCTCTCAGGGGTGGGGCCCTTTTGTTTTCAGAATGCGGCATTATTTTGGTGGAACCTGCACAGGAGCGGTGAAGGGGATGGTGACACACTTCATGCTGGCTGTCCGGTCCTGATAGGAGATAAGTGGGGTAAGGCCTGCCCTTCTGGAAGTCAGAATGGGGTGATGGGTCCAAAGTGATGTGATGAAATAGGTGGACAGAAAGTAGGACAGGCCTTCTATTCCAGTAGAAAGCACCGTACTGGGTAAATTATTAATATATTGAGATGATCAGATTTTGGGCCCCCAATAGTTTGAAAGTTCATAAAAGTCTGGGATCCTGTCACAGAGCAGCTGTCAATCAAGGCTTATAGATCTGACCAGATAGACCTTGATTTCTGAACACAGCCAAGGAGGCAAATATGACCCTAAATCCCAGTCTTCCACCCCAAAGAGAGAAGCACCTCTACCACTTAGTGTCTCCCCACAAGCACACGGTCAAACAAAAGGTAAGTAAGCGGTGGATGTGTTGATGTCATGTGTGTGTCCAAGGGCATTTACCTTTGGAGACAGAGGATGTTCCTGCCAAGATGGAGAAGCCACGCCCCCTTCTCGTACTACTCTGAAGTGGTACTTTGGAATTGGAGGTAATTTTGCTAAATGAAATAAGTAGAGGTAAAAGAGGGTGGGGTAGATAACGTAATGGTTATGCAAAGAGACTCTCCAGCCTGAGGCTCCAAAGTCCCGGGTTCAATCCCTCCCTCTCCCCACTACAAGCCAGAGTGGGATCAGTGCTGGTTACCTGATGGTTTCACTCATATGCAGAGTATAGGTGACTAAACAAACTTGCAAGAAAGAAGACAGAATAACCAGACTGCCTTTTTTAAAATGTAAGAACTAAAATGATGGGGACCGGGCTGTGGTGCGTCCAGTTAAATGCACATAGTACTATGCCCAAGGACTGGCACTAGGATCTGGGTTTCAGCCCCGGCTCCCCATCTGCAATGAGGATGCTTCAGGAGTGAGTGTAGCAGGTCTGCAGGTGTCTCTCTTTTCCCTTTCTTTCTCTATCTCTCCTTTTTTTTCTTTTCTTTCCTCTCTCGCTCTCTCTCTCTCTGCCTCCAGGGTTATTGCTGGGGTTTGTTGCCTGCACTACAAATCCACTGCTGTGGCCATTTTTTCCATTTTTTTGCATAGGACAGCGAGAAATCGAGAGGGAAGGGGAAGATAGAAAGGAAGAAAGATAGACAGACACCTGCAGACCTGCTTCACTGCTTATGAAGCAACCCCCTGCAGGTGGGGAGCCGGGGGCTCGAAAGGGGATCCTTGTGCAGGTCCTTATGCTTTGTACTATGTGCACTTAACCTGGAGTGTCGCTGCCCAGCCCCCTTTTCTGTTTCTTTTCGTTCTTTCTTTTTTGTCTCCAGGGTTATCGCTGTGGCTTGGTGCCAGCACTATGAATTCACTGCTCCTGGCAGCCATTTTTTCCATTTTATGGTTAGGACAGAGAGAAATTGAGAGAGGAGGGGGAGATAGGGAGAAAGGCAAACACCTGCAGACCTGCTTCCCTGTTTGTGAAGCTCCCCCGTCTTCCCCCTACAGCTCAGGAGCACAGGTCCTTGCACTTAGTATTATGTGTGCTTAACCAGATGCTCCGCCTCCCAGTCCTGCGAGTGTCTCTCCCTATTTCCCTATCCTCTCTCAGTTTCTCTCTGTTCTATCAAAAAAAAGAAAAAGGGAAAGAAAGAAAGAAAGAAAGAAAGAAAGAAAGAAAGAAAGAAAGAAAGAAAGAAAAGGGAAGGGAGGAAGGGGACAGTTGGGGCAGGGGTGGGGGTGGCACAGAACTTTGGTGGCATTGTCGTGACTTGCACCAAGTGTAGATATGAAAATACTCCTGAAATCTGATAATTTTCATTTTTTAAACAAAACATGTTAAATTGCTGATAAAAATACACTTAAAAAATGAAGGGAGATGAGCCCAAGAATCTTCAGGTTTGAAAATTAGTTTTGTAACAAACAGAACCAGTCAGAGAATTTTCCAGAGGGCAGTGTCCTCTTTGTTCTGTATTTCTGCTAGAAGCCACCTCTTTAGTTCATAACAAGGGCTGGGACTAGACGGAGGCAATCGAGTTGCTGCGAGTGAGCGATACAGCTGTCTGCTCTGCTCAGTCTGCTCTCTTCCTCCCCGCTCTCTCCTAGTGGCCAACAAATGGATACATGAGCATGGACAGGAATTCCGCAGACCCTGCAGCTCAAGCCCTGAAGACTGAGTGTTGGCAGAGAGAAGTTGCTGACACCCCGTGGTTTTCCAGAGAAGCCAGATGCCTAAAGCTACACTAGCAGAAGAGGAAGGGGAGAAACCTCGAAGAAGCCCTGGCAAATACTGCCTGCACTTTGCAAATGGAAGGCAACGACTTCTGCCTGAGAGCACCTGGGGATATTGCCTGGCTTCTCCTCAAGCCAGGAGAGTTAGAGTAGAATGGGCAATACTTTAAAGGAGAGGCAACAGGGCCAAGAAAGCGGTTTCTAGAGCTGAGACACTCTTTAGTACAGGCCATCTCAAGTCTCTGAGGCTTGGTCAGTGAGCCTTTCGACAATTTGAACCTTGGTCACTGGGGCCCAGAAGGGGCACTTAGCACACTTTCAGGAGGGGCCCAGCCTGACTCCCATATGCACCCATCCCCAATTTCTGCTGAAAGCAGGGCATGGAGTGTCTCTAAATCAGGAGTGTACCTCATCTGATGATCTTTTTTAAAGCATAAGGCAACGTTTTAATATGATGACTTCTAGTTTACTTGTTAAAAGTGTTTACACATGGCTTTTCAAAACCTAGAATATTCTTACTTTTAATTAAAACATTGAGTGAAAAAACAAGAGTATAAAATATTACTTATGTTACAGTCTTCACCTGACTTCCCTCCCACCACTCCCTGGAGTTTCACTGCATTTCAGTCACTCTGACATCATCCTCTCTCTCTCTCTCTCTCTCTCACACACACACACACACACACACACACACACACACACACCCCATCATTATCATCAGCACTACTGTTACCTTTTTAGGTTTAGATTTTATTTATTTATTTATTTACTCCCTTTTGTTGCCCTTGTTTTATTGATGTCATTGTTGTTGGATAGGACAGAGAGAAATGGAGAGAGGAGGGGAAGACAGTGAGGGGGAGAGAAAAATAGACACCTGCAGACCTGCTTCACCAACTGTGAAGCGACTCCCCTGCAGGTGGAGAGCCGGAGGCATGAACCGGGATCCTTCTGCCGGTCCTTGAGCTTTGCACCACCTGCGCTTAACCCGCCGTGATACCGCCCGACTCCCTAGGTTTAGGTTTTGTGTTTAGGTTTGGCCTTTAGGTTTAGGTGTTTGTGGCTCTCAAATTTCATGTCTGCTCTTCCATCCCATCTTTTTTGTCGTCGTCCTTACTGGGGCTTGACTGCTCTCTCCCCCTCATCCCCCCATCCAGATACAAAGCCAGAAAGACACCACAGCACTGAAGCTTCCTTCAGTACAACGGAGCCAGATTTGAAACTGGGTTGCGCATGGTACAAAACAAGCACACTATCCAAGTGAGCTACCTCGCCCATCCCATCCACCCCATCTTAAGGGCCTTTTCAGAAGGGATTTCCCGACCAGCTGACCTTTTGTTTTCTTCAGACGTTTCTCAGATTGGAACGACTGTGCTTATTTATCTGGCTATGGTCCCCTGCCTTCCCTGCAGGGTGAATGCCGAAGGGCCCCACTGAATTTGGTACACGTCTCTGCTATAGCCCCCTTCTCTTGTCTGCCTACTTGTCTGGCAACTCACTCTAGATTTTGTACTCCCATTTCTCTTGCTAACCTCATTAAGTCTGGCTCCAGGGTTCAACTAGGAATAGCAAAGAGGGTCACTTGAGAACGCAACAAGATAAGATTAGGATCACTCCAGGAACCCACCACATCACAGTTGAGAGTGCAAACACGTGTGGCTCACGGACAGAGGGACTTAAGGAGAGATTCCTAGAGCTAAAAGTCCGTACCAACTCGGGCACGGATGGTACCAGTCCGGCAGCCTGCCAGTTGAACCACCACCTTCAGTCTGAGTTTTATCAATAAAAAGACTGCTGAAGGAAGGAGAACTTAAACCTCACCAGTTTACAACTGTGGGTCTCCACTGCTGGTTCCCCTCAGGGGCTGGGACAGCAGCAAGGAAGCCCTGCACTGACATGGGGGTGGGGGGCAGAGAGCTGGCCGGGTAACTCAGGAGAAAATCTACTCTCCGGGTGGTCAGGAGGTGCAGCTATATAGTAGGAGACTTTTCACACTGTTCTTGTGATAAATTAGGGAAAAGGGTGAATGGTCCCCTCAGAAGTCTGGCTCCAAATAAGGCATCCAGCAAATGTTTTTGGATAAAAGAGTAAGAAAGCATCCTTTAAGCCCCACTTCAGAGGACAAGCCAAAGGCTTATAGGTAGGATGTAATGAGAAATGCTCCTCAGAATGAGCTAAAGCAGCATTGATGGGGACTAGAATATTTGATCATTGATGCAAAAAAAGATATTCCAGGTGACTTGGCTCAGACCCCTCAGTGAAGGCAGGGGGTGTGTCTGGCTCACAAAGAAGCCAAGGACTGGGTGGTTAGACACTGTGCTGCCTTTGCTCACTTTCTACACCTCAAGGTTTTTGGTGCCCAGAACTCTGCGCCCCTCACCCACCTTGGGAAGGGGCTACCATCCAGCTTCCTCCAGATAGCACCAACCCCATGTCCTCAAAGGCACTAGGATTCTGGAAATTCTCCTACGAGGTTACTGCCATGTAGGGGAGGAAAAATAATTCTCTGTACCAAGTTTTTAAACCCCTGTAGCAGAAGATTGATTAACAAGAACAGAAAATTTATTAACATGATTGTACCATGTCTACATAATAAACACTCGGGAAGATGAGGAACTCCCCAAGGTGGCTGAGAATTCAGGACTGGGTACCTTTGTGATAGAGTAGGGGAAAGAGCATGTAGGACCTCTTAAGGGAGAGAAATTGAGGTTTAAGAAAGATGACTGGCTCCTTAGGAGAATAGGCAGGAGGCATTATAGTTTGTGATGACCTTTATCTGAGTGTAATATCCACTTCTAGTCCCTTCTCCTATGACAAGTCAGTTCTCCTTGGTTTATAGAATTTCCAGAGAGGAGATTCAGAACTGAGTTCCCTCAGGCAGGTTAAGAGCAATTCAGAGGGATCTTTGTTTTGCATTTGCTACAAGGGCCTATAGCTCAAAATAGTCAGTGTGCCAGTGGGCCATTAGGGGTGATAGAGTCTGCTGCATTTCAGTGGGCATGGAGGCTTCTCTCACTCCAGATTAAACAAACTGAGATAGAAACTGCTATCTGTGGGGACACTGCGTCCCTTTCTTCACAGCAGTGGTGAACTCAGTGTTTACATATGTTAAGATGTTTTCATGTCCACCTCAACCCCACGAGGTTAAGGCAGTATTATATTCATTTTACAGAGGAGGAGGCAGAATGAGGCAAATTTGTGAGACCTCATAGTTTGGTCCCAAACCTTGTTCCCTGACACTCCATGTTGTTGGAGGCTTAGGTGATGCAGTGTATGTCTGGGAACTGAAGGCCAGTAGGGGGATGAGATAAAGCCACAGTGTTACATGCTGGTTAAATACACGTGGAAATGTTTCATGCAATCAGAGGCACGGCACTGAGTGATGCAACTGAGAGCTGAGGGAAGGGCTCAGCACTCCAGAGCACAAGGTTTGTATGCCTGAGGTCCTGTACCTCTTTACCCTGTTAAAAAAGAGTTAGTGGGAATCATTGTGACTTGGAGTCTCTGTTCATTCTAATCACATTGCCAAGATGCTGACTTGATGCCAGGTCCTTGGGCCACCAGGAGAGGAGAGCAAAATCATCACAGGACAGTGTGACCACAGGTGAAAATAGGAACAAAGAAAGGTCTTTAGGGGGGCAGGCTGACCAAATCTGGAAGATGAGGAGGGACTTAGTGCCTTCGAAGGAGGGACAGGGCTCTGCAAACAAGGAATGCCTGTACCTAAAACTACAAATAGTAACCCTTTCTTGTAGTCAGTTTGCCAGTTCCCAAAACACTTTAGCACTGTTTTGTCATCTACCCAAGGAGAAAAGGAGCACATGGATTGTGGAAAGGTAAGGCCTGGATTGATTAAGAGCTTGCCTGGGAGTAGACTGTGCTAGAAGCCTGAGGCCTCATCTCCTGTCTCACTAATGCTCTTTTCACTTGATGGTTATCAAAACCTGTTGCTCTATTGCATCATGAAGAATGGAAAAGTCTTATTTGTTTGATATTCAGAACATCTAGTTGGCTAGAAAGTGATATGGGCTGGTGGGCATGTAATTTAGTGGGTAGGTTGCTAATTCTAAATTGTGGCTTGGGGAATAGAGTGATTATAATTTCTTTCTTGTATTGTTCTAGAAGGGTTTTTTTTTTGTTTGTTTTTTTAAGGAGAACACTGATCAGTTTTGCTTTTTTTTTGTTTTGTTTTTGCCTCCAGGGTTATCTCTGGGGCTCGGAGCCTGCACTACATACAAATCCACTACTCCTGGTGGCAGTCTTTTTCCTTGTTGTTGATGGATAGGACAGAGAGAAATTGAGAAGGGGAGGGGAAAACAGAGGGGAAGAGAAGGGTGGGGGTAGACAGCACAGGGGTTTTGCAGACTCTCAAGCCTAAGGCTCCAAAGTCCCAGGTTCAATCCCCCCCACCATAAATCAGAGCTGAGCAGTGCTCTGGTTAAAAAAAAAAGGGGGGGGGGAGATAGACACCTGCAGACCTGCTTCACTATTTGGGAAGTGACCCCTCCATACAGGTGGGGAATCTGGGGCTCAAACCAGGATCCTTGCATTTTGCACTATGTGCACTTAACCTAGTATGTGCTACCTCCTGGCCCCTCAGCTTTGGTTTTTATGGTGGTGCAGGGGATTGAACCTGGGACTTTGGAGCCTCAGGCATCAGAGTCTCTTTGCATACCATTATGCTATCTACTCCCATCTTGAAGGTCTTTTTTTTTTAAAAAAAATTTTTTTGTTGCCCTTGGTTTATTGTTGTTGTTATTGATATCATTGTTGTTGGATAGGACAGAGAGAAATGGAGAGAGGAGGGGAAGACAGAGAGGGGGAGAAAAAGATAGACACCTGCAGACATGTTTCACTGCTTATGAAGTGACACCCCTGCAGGTGGGGAGCCGGGGGCTCAAACTGGGGTCCTTATGCTAGTCCTTGCGCTTTGTGTCATGTGCACTTAACTTGCTGCATTACCGCCTGGCCCCCAAAGCTGACAATTTTTGAGAGAGGTGTCTCCAGCCTTTTCCTGGGCATTGAAAACACATGTTCATATTTGCTCAGATGTCTGATGACCAAGTACCCTGCCAGATGTATTTGCTGAACACATGAGTGAATCATCCCAAGTCCACAGATGAACAGTGAATGTATACTGGGTGACAAAACCCATGCCAGATGCTCCGCAAGAGTGTGAAAAAGGAGGAGGCCTGCTTATTCCCCTTAAGATTGGTGCACACACGTGACTACAGAATTTGGGCCAGCAAAATAGCTCACCAGGATAGCATGCCTGTTTTGCCATGTGTGCAATCCAAGTTGAGCCAGGTCCCACCACTCTGGTGGAAGTTGCAGTGCTGTGATGTTTTTCCCTTTCTCTGCCTATCTAAAAAGTTGGCCCAGAGTGGCAAAGCCCCAGTGATGACCAAAAACAACACACAATTAAGACATAAATAAGTGGAAAGCTGTGGATTGCTCACCCAAAGGGTAATGGCTGCAGGAAGAAAGGAGAATCTACTATTAATAGTGGGCCGAGAGGACCTCTACACTGGAGCCCCAGTGAGAATGTGAAGGTGTGGAGCCAGTGAGCAGCTGCCACCTCCCTTAGGTCCCTTTCACACCAGAGGGAGGGGCAGACAGAGGTGGTGCCTAAGAGGAGGAAGTGAGTGGATGTTGATTTTGGGGGCCCCATCCAGTAAGGCTAAGGGCAACCAGCACAAACTGGCCTTTCATGGAACCACTCAAAGAGTTCCCTGTTTGGGGGCTTTGACTACTCAAGCAGGGAGAAACCAACTATTGAGCTGTTGGAGAAGTCATGACACATTTTTGCATAGAAAAATACATCCTGACTTTTCCATCAGCCCAACAGGAGGGGTGGATGGGGAGAGATGCTTATTTACCTACAGAATACTGTGCACTCAGCAAAATATAAAGTTACGGAAGGGCTGGAGAAAGGAACAAACATTAGTGTCCACTCACTGCTATTTTATCGCCTTCATCTTTTCCATAATTTTCATCCCTTTTGGCAAAGAAGAAAACTAAAAGGAAGAACTTCCCTAAAGCAGAATGTGGATTGGGAGGTCTCTCCCACCAGTTCCTTCTAACTTCTTTTTAAATTTTTTTTTTTAATATTTATTTATTCCCCTTGTTGTTTTATTGCAGTAGTTATTATTGCTGTTGTCGTTGTTGGATAGGACAGAGAGAAATGGAGAGAGGAGGGGAAGACAGAGAGGAGAGAAAGATAGACACCTGCAGACCTGCTTCACCGCCTGTGAAGGGGAGCCGGGGGCTCGAACCGGGATCCTTAGCTGGTCCTTGCGCTTTGCGTCATGTGCGCTTAATCTGCTGCGCTACCGCCTGACTCCCTAACTTCTTTTTTTCTCTGGACTTTTCCTCTTCTTGATGTTCACACAACTACCATATGGCCCAGCAATTCCTCTACTAGCTATAGATTCAGAACAATTGAAAGCAGAGACTCAACTGTATACCAATGATCACAGCAGCATTAATCGTAACAGAAGATAGAAACACCCAAGTGTGCATGAACGGGTAAACAAAATGTAGCATGCACACAATGGAATACTATTTAGCCATAAAGAAGACAATGTAGATGGACTCTAAAATATTGTTAAGTGAATTAGCTAGTTACAGAAAGGAAGATGCGCATGTCTTCATCTATATAAGCAAATAGAAAACAGAAATAAACAGAAAACGGAATATAAGTTTACAAGAAGTGGGGGAGTTTATGTTGAGGATGATAAAAGCTTTAGTTATAGATAGTGGTGATGAGTACACAGCATTGTGAATATAACAAATACTAATGAATCATACACATAGCTAAAATTATTTTTAAAACCTTGCATATTGATGTCATACACACATAACACATTATATACATGCATAGTCTCTCATATATATATGTATATATATATATTCACATAAACACAGACTTGTAAAAATGTAAGGATATTCATTCCCAGGCCAGAGGAAGGTTTTCAGCACTGCACATGAAATTCAACTGTTTGGCTTGAAAACAGCCCCACCTAGTGGGGCTAGGGAGGAAAATCTGATGGATTCTAGGCTGAGTGGATTTTGCCTTCATTTCCTCTCCTTTGGGCTTCCTAGCCAGGATGAATTCATTCCCTTGCCTTTTTAGCTCCATGACATCCACTCCTTTTCACCTTGACTCTGTAGAGTGTACCATGTCACTGTATTTTCTATACTTGTCTATTTAACCTTCATGACACCTTGTCAACTAAGTATTATGTTATTGATAATTATTACTGCAAGAATCACCTGGGGCCAGGTGGTGGCTCACTAGGTAGAGAGAGCGCGCGCGCACACACACACACACAGCTATGCATCAGGACTAGGATTTGAACAAGGAAGAAAAAATAAATAGAAAGATAGAAAGCAAGCCAGGAATCATGGAGGTACAGAGATGCATCAATAACACTGGTGGCAAAAAAAAAAAAAATCCATTTTATATGATAGGACCAAGAAACTGAGAGAAGGGAGAAAGACAACTACAGACCTGCTTCACTACTCGTGAAGCTTCCCTCCTGCAGGTGGGGAGCCGAGGGCTCGAACCTGGATCTTTGGGTGGGTCCTTGCACTTAGTACTACTATGTGTGCAGTACTGGGTGTGTCACTGCCCAGTCTCCCAAAAAAACTGTTTTCTGATGAGCAATCTTAAGTCCCCAAAGTAGCAATGTAAATGACTGAACTGAGTTTGGCACTCCTGTCCCATCTTCTCCACACATTAATCTCACAACTCATCTCATCTCTGCTATGGTGCAGGAGTGATTGATGATACTGGTCTGGGAGTCTGGTGGTCTGAACTCTAGTCCAGACTGTACTAATCATCATAAGCAAATCACTTTCCTGAGCAAGCCTTTGTTTCCTCTTCTGTGTGCCCTGCCTACTCACTCTACAGGTCTCCAGAGGTAGTTGTGCTTAATAATGGCACACATAGGTACACAGGGGTACTGTCTGTTATTTTTTTTTAAATATTTATTTATTCCCTTTTGTTGCCCTGGTTATTTTATTGCTATAGTTATTGTTGTTGTTCTTGATGGCGTTGTTATTGGATAGGACAGAGAGAAATGGAGAGAGGAGGGGAAGACAGAGGGGGAGAAGAGAAAGACAGACACCTGCAAACCTGCTTTACCGCATGTGAAGTGACTCCCCTGCAGGTGGGGAGCCGGGGGCTCGAACTGGGATCCTGTGCTTTGCGCCACATGCGCTTAACCTGCTGCACTACTGCCCAACTCCCGTTTGTTATTCTAAGCTTGCCTTTGATTAGTCATCAACATGGAGCATCACTTGTCATCAGGAAAGTTTTTCTTCCCATTACTCTCAGCAACTCAGTTGACTCTTCCTTTCACCCACCTGTAAGAGGCAGCCACTTGGCTTGTCTTAGGTTCCATGGTTTCACCTGGCGACAGGCTGGGTTTTCTAGCAAACTGCTGGGAGAAGCAGCCAGTTCTAGGAATAAAGGAGCCTCTTGAGTTTACATAACTTTCTGAGCCCTGGACCCAGACTGAGAATGTGTTGATTCTGGCTGCTGTTGGCTTTGCTAGCTGGGGCAGAAGAGTTGGCTGAAAGATTACAAATAAAACACTGTGCAGTGTCTTCTGCTTTTTCCACTCTTGCTGTGGGCTCTCTTAATGCTTTCCCTTACCTAAAATTGTCACCATTTAAATCCCTACCACCCCGGGCCCCTTGGTTATGATAGGCCGATGAAGTCATTGCACTAACAATCAAATGTTTGTCTTGTTCATTTCCACCTCCCAAATATGAAAGTTGCTATCTTCTCTCATCCCTGCAGCCAGTCCTTTGTCGTTATTATCATTACTATTATGATTATTAGAGAGACCACAGCACTGCTCAGCTCTCGCTTATGGTGGTGCTGGGGATTGAGCCTAAGACCCCAGAGCCTCAGGTAACAAACTCTTTTCCATAGCCATATACTGTCTCCCCTGTTCCATACCTTTGTCTCCTTAATGTCATCAACACAAGATATTGGAGTGTCATTATTGCCTGATAACTTCCTTCCTCTTCTTGTCATTCAAGGCCTATGTTCTGGTTTCTGCTTCCTTTCCTGTCATTTGACCATACAAATCGACCACTTCTCAGGTTGACTTCCGAGTCTCCAGGGCTTATCTATGCTGCTCCTTTTGCCAGCAGTATATTTCCTTTCTTCTCCCACCTCCACCTTATGATGCTTCAAGGCTTAATGCAAACGTTACCTCCCATCTCTTCCCAAATAAATCTAACTGTCCTCTCTCCCTCTTTGAACAAGGTGGTTACGGCTCCTATAATTGTCTCTTTAGACTGTGAGTTCTTTCTTTTTTTTTTATATTTATTTATTTATTTTTAAATATTTATTTTATTTCCTTTTGTTGCCCTTGTTGTTTTTTATTGTTGTAGTTATATTTTTCATTTTTTTAAATATCTTTATTTATTTGACAGAGACAGCCAGAAATCAAGGAAGGGGGAGATAGAGAGGGAGAGAGACAGAGAGACACCTGCAGCTTTGCTTCACCGCTCACAAAGCTTCTCCTATGCAGATGGGGCCGGGGGGGGCTCAAGCCCAGGTACTTGCGCACTGTAACATGTGCGCTCAGCCAGGTGCGCCACTGCCCGTTCTCTAAGTTCTTTATCTCTGTCCACTGGGAAGTTAACACTGAATAGGTGCTCAGGTTTGCTTAACAAATGCTTCTAACAGTAGTTTTAGAAGTAGCGAATACCAGGTAGTCACACTCAATTTCCTTGGAAGGAGATTCTCTTGAGAGAAAGTAATGCCTAAATTTCACAAAACTACAAAACATACAAGAGGGGTGTGGTGATGTACACCCATCATGTATGAGTATGAATATACGTGAAATCTGATAATTTTATAAAACAGTATTAAATTACACACACACACACAAACATAGAACAAATACAAAAATTATAAGAGATGTGACTAGCACAGTTCCTAACCAAAATCCAATGCATTCTTACTCACCTTTCAGTATCAAGCTTGAAGAGGCTTCACTTCCCTAGGCATCATGTTTTGCTGTTTTTTTATGTCATCAAGGCAGTCTCTGGGGCTCAGTGCCTACATAACAAATTCACTGTGGTGGCAACCTCCCTGCTCTATTTTTTTTTTTTTTTTTTAACCAGAGCACTGCTCAGCTCTGGTGGTGCGGGGGATTGAACCAGAGACTCTGGAGCCTTAGGCATGAGAGTCTGTTTGCATAACCATTATGCTATCTACCCTCCGCCCCTCCCTTCTCTTTTTAAAATTATTATATAGTAACAGGGCAAAGGGGCAGAGGAATACACACCTGCAACCTGCTCCACTGCAGGTAGGGACCAGGGGCTTGAACTTGGGTTCTCACACATGGTAACTTGTGTGTTCTGCCATAGGTGCCATTTCCAAGCCCCACTCTTGCTCTTTTAAGAAGCAAAATTACCTCTGTCCAGGGTTGCCTGTATTGTCAAGGAGGCAGTGGGAAACAGAAACAACCCTAGGTTTGAATTTCAATACCACATTTGAGCTATCAGACTTGGGATCTGTTTGCTACCAGTAAAAAGAACTATCACTATCACTTACCTCACAGGGCTGCTGCAAGGACTAAATGTAAAGCGAATTAGAGGGATATTCAGATTTTGATATGTAGAAGTTGTGTTCCTGAAAACTATGCATGTGGTCAAGCTGCCCTCCTGTGGAGAGAGGGCACACAGTCCGCAAAGGTACCTCAGGACTTTTGTGGGAGAATTTAAATCACATACAGAGCACTTTTCTCCTCAACTAAGGAGCTGATGCTCGACTCTGATATATTTAGTAAACATCTAAATTGGAACTTTTCAGAATTACTGTGCTTGCTAGAAAGCAGATTATGACTCAATAGGCCTGGGGCGGGGACAAAAATCTTTAACAAAATTTCAGATGCAACTGACAACCACTGGTTCCCAAACCACTCTGAGTAAAAAAGCTTAAGTAAAATACGTGGGTGTCATGACTATTTATTAAGTGCCTGGCGTGTACCAATTGCTGAAGTGACTGTTTATGGCTTACGTCGTCTTCAAGGTTCTGTGTAGATGCAATTTATCTCCACTTTACAGACGGGGAAGCCGCAGCACAAAGAGAACGCAGTAGTTATCTCATATAGTCAGTAAGGGTGGGGCTTGGGTTCTCAAGTAGGCAGTCTGGTTCCAAAGCCTATTAGGAGGAGGACTCAACGTTGTGTAGAGAGGATGGCTTAGGGAGCGAGTGGCTCTGGCTATGGGACAGAAAAGGGGAAATGAGAATGAGCAAAAGTTTGGTAGACTGGACATCAGTGTGTAAGGATTCCTAGAACCAATTCCAAATGTGAATCTGAAAGTTGTCCCATGACAACAAGCAATTCTTTTGACACTAGACGGGTATTTAAGAATTCAATTCTATCAGTACCTACCTGGAGACAGCATCATATCCTATACAGGTTAAGGAGTAATTCTCCCAAGACTTGTTTTCTATCTGAGATGCTGGTCACGAGCCCAGTACATATATATCTGGTGATGGGCTATAGACTGAAGGTTCCTACCTTCAGGTGCCAGCTGTAAGCCCATAGCATCACCTGTACGTCCAACTGACTAGCTAAAAATCAGAGGTTCCCACAACCCACTCCTTGGGTCCAATTATTTTGTCAAAGCAGTTCACAGCACTCAAGAAACCTGTTTACTCACTACAGATTAAGAAAAAAAAAGGGGGGGTTATATTTATTCAGAAACAGCCAGCTGAAGGAGCTGCAGAGGACATGGTGTGAGTCATGGAGCTTCATGCTTTCTCCAATTGTGACATTCTGTCCAACTTTCCACTTACCTGGAAGATTTCGGGACTCTTTCCTCTTGCGTTTTTATGGAGGCCTCGGATCTTGGGCATGAGCCACTAAATCACTGACAACTGAACTCCATCTCCAGTATCTCCTTCCTAGAGGTCTGGGGGTGACACTAGAAATTCCAACTCTCTAACTGTAAGGTTGATTCCCCAAGCAAAGAGTCCTCATCCTTGATGGGGTTCAAAAGCTAGCTCATGAGCACAAAATATTTTTTTAATTGAATAGAGACAGAGAGAAATTGAGGGGGGACGGAGGAGAACGAGGGAGGAAGGAGAGAGAGCGAGACCTGCAGCCCTGTTTCACCAATCATGATGTTTTCCCCCTGCAGGTGGAGACCAGGGGCTTGAACCTGGGTCCTTGCACACTGTAATGTGAGCACTTAACCAGGTGTGCCATTGTCTGCCCCCCCCCAAAGATATTTTTTATCACCCTTACATTTAGGAAATTCCAAGACTTTGGAAGAACTTACACAGAAATATGAATGAAGATCAAATATATATGAGAAGTATATTTTGGCCATCTAAATGAGTAAATATGTACTAGATTGCAGGTTTGGACAGTTGGAGAGATAGTCGTACCTACCACATGGGAAGGGAACAAGTTTCTGGAGATCAGCTGAGTGTTTAATCTGGAAAAGATGGAGCCCAAGTGTCTGTGCTCAGGGGATGATTTAGGTTCTTGGCACATTTTGAGTGTTGGCTTATGTGAAGACATGAGAGCCTGTGATCACATAGTGCACAGAATGTCCTATTCTGGGTCAATGTCAACACAGATCCAAACCCAGTTCTCCCTGACTGTAGTAGAAGCTGTTGATTCTACTGAACATTCTTTTTTAAATTATTATCTTTACTTATTGGATAGAGACTGTCAGAAATCAAGAGGGAAAGTGGTGATAGAGAGGGAGAGAGACAGAGAGACACCTGCAACACTGCTTTACCACTTGCAATGCTTTGCCCCTGCAGGTGGGGACTGCAGGCTCGAACCCAGGTCTTGTGCATTGTAACGTGCAATCAACCAGGTGCGCCACCACCCGACCCCCTCTACTGAACATTCTTAATCTAGGAAGCAGGAAGAGCAGTAGGATGCTGACAGGCTGCAACAAAGTGGGGCACACATTACCTTGTTCAAGTCCCTAGTCCCTAGCTGCAGAGGGAAGCCTCATGAGATGTGAAGCAGAGTTGCATGTGTCTCTTTTTCTCTCCCTCCTCTCTCAATTTCTCTATCCTATCAAAATAAAAGGAAATTGTAGTGCCTACACTGAGTTTCATCTATAACCCTGGTGGAAAAAGAAAAAGGAGAACAGAAAGGAAGGAAGGAAGGAAGGAAGGAAGGAAGGAAGGAAGGAAGGAAGGAAGGAAATGGGAGGGGAGGGGAAGGAAAGGAAGAGGTTCCTGGAACTCTATGTTGGCTAAATCAGATCAGCAAAGACAACTCCAGAGAGAAACAACAGATCAATAAAGGTTGGGAGATATTTATTCTCTTTAAACAAGATCATAAATAACAAAGTAGGTCCCAGACTCCAGACCGTGCAGCAGGACAGGCATAGGAACTCATTGGTGGAAAGGTGAAAGGGGCTATGCATCACCTAAGACAGTCACAGAAAGTATGGGCTTCAGGAGACTGTCCCTCTCTGCCCATGGAAATGGCGTGCCTGGGCAGCAGGGGAGGCTGCAGTGCTGTAATTAGGCAGCTGGAAAAAGGCAAAGACTGAGGATGCTGGGCTGTTGTAAGAAGAGTGACATGAAAACCACAAGTGGCAAACAAAAGCTGTGGGTCTAGAAGAGGCAAGCGCACACTCTATATACCTCCAGGGACCGATGATGAAAGTGGTTAAATTTGTCTCTTAAAAACAACTCCACAGGCTCTAGCCTGTAGCTTTGTGCATGGGCTGTTTAACCTGGGTTGCTCTACAGCAGATGAGGGCTCAAGGGACTCCTGGAGCAGCCTGGCCTCAGCCCAAGGCAGGTGCCCAGACATGTGGGAGTGGGGCAGAGGACTCTCCCCTAATGGGAGGCTATGTGCTTGGACTGGCTGGATCTGATTTTCAAGCTGGTTTCTTGTAATGCTATCCACCATCTCTCTCTGTACTTAAGGACCAGATGGATTCTGGCCTCTCTTAGTCTTCCAAGCCTGCAAGAGTAAGACTGGAACAAAAATGTACCTGACTGTTACTTTATTTGAAAGGGAAATATAAGGACCACTCTGTGCAAGGTCCATCCTGTGAGGTAGGGCAGGACGATGCCAAGAACAATCTCAAGAAACGGGGTTCCCTAAGCCTGGGGAGACATTTGGACACTGGTGTGTTGCTTAGTGCCAAGAATGGGGACCCAAGGTGGCAGCTCTACCCGAGGCAAGGCAGGGAGAAAAGACAGAGGCTAGCTCTGAATGGGAACAGGGGCGGAGGTGGGCAACCTTGGACTAGGAAGGCCGATGTTGATCGAGGACCCTGGAAAACAATGCTTTTGGCAGGAACACACAAAAAGGGCTGTACATCTGGGGATGCCCATCTACAGGGAGCCGGTGTTACATGGCCGGGCAGGATGAAGAGGAGACAGCAGCATCACAGTGGCCTCTGGTGCAGTGTATTTATAAGAGTGCTCAATGCTGTGGGGGGATGGACAGCAGGTCACTAACAGCCAGGAAACACACTGTGAAGAATGGAAAGAGAAGGGAAAACAAATGTGATCGTCACTAATGTTTCTCCTGCTTATTACCCTGTGTCTCTTAGAAGTCCTCCTTAATGACAACCAAGGCCCTTGGGGTTCTGCTTTATCTCCCCACAGCCTCACCCAGCACACAACACAGGCTCCACTCTCAGCGTACTGCTGATATAATCAAGGCCCCAAGGTCCAGGAGCTCTAGTCAATCACTATTTATTAAGATTAATGAAGTCTTTACTGACACCTGTGGTTCATCAATGATTAGATGTCTGAGGGGTGGCTCTGTGTAAGGCTGTCTCCTTAATTCCTTAACTCAGACTTCTGCCATCACTTCCAGTGTTTACTCTGCTCTGTCACCTTTACCTCCCAGGCCTGGGACCCACAGTTCTCTACTGCAGAGAAGTTGCTACTTTCTCAACACTTCATTATATTTCCTTGGGGTGGGGAACAGTTCCTCTGAGCCCTCACCAAAGTCAGATAAGAAGAGATCAGATTTTACACCTAGCAGGCATGACTTCTCCTCAGTTTGTGGGCTGAGGATCAGGGGCCTTCTATAGAATTAAGATACTAAAGGGTCCCTGACAGGGGGCCAGGACTATGTGGTTCTCTTCCTCCTTTTTAACAAAGAGCTCAACTGTGCCTCACTAATCAAATTAAGAGCTTCTTAAAATAAGAGAAATCCTACTTTTTCAAGATTGGCAGTTCTAAGCTGAGGGCAATTTTACCTCTCTTGTGACATTTGATAAAGTCTAGAAACATGTTTGCTTGTCATAACTGTGTGTGTTTGTGTGTGGTGGTGGTGGTGGTGGTGACTGTTACTGGCTTCTAGTATTGTGGAGGTCTGGGGTATTCCTAAACATCCCACAATGCACAAGGTGGCCCTCCAAAAAGGATTACCTGCCTCCAAATATCAGTGGTGCTGAGACTAGCTCTGGCTCTGTACATAGCCCCCCCCAACCCTTCTGAGCAGCAAGGAAGGAGAAGGCATATACAATTTCTCGAAGTCTTGGAAAGGACTGATTCCCACCTCAGCCTCCTCACAGAAGAGGCATTTTCTGAAGAAATATGCATCACAGCAAGGGTAAGGGAATAGGCAAAATCTAACTTCAGTTCAGCAACAACCCTCTGGGCCAGAGCACACAGCAATAACCCATCATGGTTCTGTAGTAACACACATGTTGGGCTGTGTTAAGAGGAAGACGGCAGGACTACCAAACCAGGCAAGGAAAAGGCAGATTAATAATCTTGCAAAAATCTTTTGCTAGGTGGGTTGGTCAGCAGTGCTGAGCTCCTTAAACTTTTGTTATGTCCTTACCACTGGAATCCACCGATGGGTTCTGCAAACCTATGCCGGATCAGGAAAGTAGCAACAGCTTCAGCTACCTGGAAAAGGGAGGGGGAAAAAAATAGGCCTTATCAGGGTTAGCGGTAGGGCTTAGACTTAGAGCTCCTGTGGACTTCTGCTAGAAGATTAGATCCTATAGTAGATCCATGAGTCTCATAGGCCTGGAGAGTGTGAAGCAAAAGGATCTTGGTGGTTCAGTGAGTGAAGCACATGCTTTGGAAGCCTGAGGCCCTGGGTCAGATCCCTGACAATGAAGATTTGCAGAGCTGACTGTTAACTTTGGTGTCTCCCTCTCTCAACTGATACAAAATTTACAAGAAAAAAGAAAAAGAAACTGGGTCCTGGTGGGGCTAGGTGACTCTTCCTACCATCCTTGCTGGGGCGGCTCCAGAGAAGCCAAGAGAAATGATGTGACGGGCTTATTTATTCCTTAAGAGTTGCAAAGCTCATTTTTTCTAACAGGAGGAACCCATATTAATTCCTAACTGTAACTGTGGTTTAGGGAGCAGTTTCTACCCAAATCATCCTTTCCATCTGGTTTAGAGGTAACAGAGAAGTACAGCTTGAAAGTTTTTTTTAAAAACATTCATATTACTAATATTTTTGCCAATTTTATTTTAATGAGAGAATGACCAGAGCACTGCTCAGCTCTAGCTCATGGTGGTGCTGGGGATTGAACCTGAGACCCAAGAGCCTTAGTCATGAGAGTCTTTTGCAGAATCATTGTGTTATCTCCCGGGCCCAAGCTTAAAGGTTTTAATTGCAAGGCCCTGGGATGAAAGAGCAGAGTACCAGCAGCTCTTTATCCTACACACAAAAAAGCCATGGCCACAGGAAGCTGCCAGGGAGAGGTTTGGGTTGACTGTGGAATTTCACAGTAGCCATGTAGCTGCAGCAGATAATGGAGGCAGGCTCCTCTTCTAGCTACCCTGTCCGAGATCACAGGTTACTCTCAGCTCTTCTCAGCCACCAAGCACCAGACTCACCTTGTCTGGGGCATCCTCATGGACTGCATGGCCACACTGTGGTAAGACCTGCATTTGGAACTTCCCTAGAGAAAAAACAAAAACCAGGAAACCTCAGGGACTAAAAAGGCCTTCTTCTTACCATACCTGCTGCCTTCCTGGTCACTGGAGGAGCCCACTCCCTACCCCCATCCCACCGTTACTCTAGACTAAATTACCATCCTTTGAAGAGAATGTTAATGCATGTAATTGTAATATCGGGCAAATCCTTTTTCCTTCTGCAACTATATAATTTATGTGCACTTTGGGACAGTTACAAAGGAAGAAACAGTTCCTGTTTCTCTAGGGATTTATAGTCTAGTGAGGGAGCAAATTATTTATTTATTTATTTTTGCCTCTCCCTCTTGACTTCTAGCTGTCTCTACCTAATACATAAATAAATATAATTAAAAAACTTTAAAAATCGTACAATTCTAGTCCATGGTCCTGCTCCAGTTCTTAGGAAACTAGTAGTTAGAAGGTGAGAAAAGTATGAGGGTCTGTAGACTTTCATATTTAGGAGCCTTTCAAGAAATAAAGATAGCTCGAATTTCTATGTGGAGCTTGAAAAAAGTCTGAAAGGTACACAAAGCACTCAAGTAGAAATGTATGGCACATTTGGTAGCTCAGGAAAAAGTTTGCTGTTGCATTTCACCAACTCAGAACATTACTTTCCCCAGGACCCTGCTCTCAGAGAAGAACCCAAGGACATAATTTCTTGATAACTCACCTTGCATCTGGCCAATAGTTAGGTCTTTATCCAACCTATCAACACCTAGAACAAAAGAGAGAATCTATAACAAGCTTGTAGAAAAACCATGTGAAATAAATTTTTCTGTTCAAGCATGAAGTAAAAACTGTTACAAAGTTATATATAGGGTGGGACTCTAAATTCATACACTAAGCTATCTGTCTGAGGCTATATTCTCATTGCAAGAAAAATTTCAAACTGAGATGCTCCTATAATCACTCTACTCAACTAAACTGGTTTATGAAAACAAGGTTTTTCTTTCTTTGTCATTATACTCAAAATGTCCTTAGACCACTCAGAAGGACTTGGGATTGAACAAACACAGAGGTCAGGTCAGAATCAGACCATCCCTTGGGGGCCTGGCAATGGTGCACCAAGTTAAGTGCACATAGTATAGAATCAGACCATCCCAATAGATGCTTATGCTCAAGAATTTGTCAGGAAGAGAAGAAAGAACACAGATAAGTGAGGCTGGTCCTTCATGTTGGAAGTCATCTGCTGAGTAGATTTAATAAGGACATGTTCAAGTGCCTAACATTGGACTCAAGTGTGTCCTTTGAAATACATACACTGAAATCCTCATTCACAATGTGATTACATTTGGAAAGATAGAAGTAATTAAGAATAGATGAGGAATTAAGATTAAATGAGATCTCAGGGGTGGGGCACTCATAATACAGGATTAGTGTCCTTACAACAAGAAATATCTGAGTTTGATTTCTTGCTCACTCGGCCACATAAGGATACAGCAAGAAGGGAGCCAACAGGAAGCTCTCACAAGAACTTGACATGGTGGTACCTTGACCTGACTTCCACCCTCCAGAACTGAGAGAATAAACTTGTTGTTTCAGCCACTCAGTCTATAGTATTTTGTTATGGCAGGCTGAGTTGTCTAGTACATACACATGCACACTTACCAGCCAAGAGTAGTAATTTAGGAATAGGACAACTGAGAAAAAGATTGGATAAGCCTCGGAACCAGCCATCCCAGTATTTTTCTGTTTTTGCCAGTTCAATTCTCCAAGTGTATGGATGGTCTTTCTTGCTCTAGGGGAATAAGAGAAAATTCTCAGTCTCTGAGGACAACCCCTGGGGTAAGAAGATGAAAACCTAGATTCCTGGGAAAAGGAAAGGGAAGGCAGTACTTATTAAAGGTCAATTGTGTGCCCAGAGTCTAGATGCCTACAGGTTTGCCTTTTTTGACTATTCATACAAATGGGATGCTACTGATTTTATTGTTGTTTCCTTGTTTTGGTGGTGGAGGATCAAATCTAGAGCCTCAGTTTATATACACTAATGTTCTTGCACTCAAAATACAGAATATTTTTGTTTGAGAAAAAAATCTGGTGCAATTAGAAGACACTGTATGAGTTCCAGACTACCAGGAGAACATAGTATCTCCAAATGTAGTTTATGAAAATTAGTTATGTGACTGAACAGCCACAAATTGGAAAAGTGTTAAGCTGAATCACATAGATTAAATGCTATAGAAGGAGAAGTATAATTGATAACTGTGGTCAAAAAGTGTCTCCAAGGAGGCACACCTGAAAAGATAGGTAAGAGCTAGATAAATTTAGTAAAAAACAGGCAGGGAATGGGATTTTGGGAGGGCTGGGTGGTGGCACACCGGGTTAAACACACATAGTATGATGTGCAAGGGTCCTGGTTCAAGCTCCCAGTTCCCCATCTGTGTGTGTGTGTGGGGGAGGTCCACTTCACAAGTGGTGAAGCAGGGCTGCAGGTGTCTGATTTCTTTCTCCCCCTCTACCATCCCCCCACCTCAATTTCTCTCTGTCCTATATAATAAAATGGAAAAAACGGTTCCCAAGAGCAGTGGATGCACAGTGCAGGCACTGATCCCTAGCAATAACACTGGAGGGGGAAAAAAAAAAGGAAATGGGATTTTTCTCATGAGATAACCCACAGGAACAGAGAAGTACAGAGATAACAAAGAACCTGATGAGGGAGATCTCTGAGGGTGGAGCCACTGCAAGTTTTATGTCCTGATTTGTAAATAACCATCAACAATTGCTTTATGTCTTCTAGTACCACTTATGATGTCTTTGCATCCCTAACATATCTAATGGTGAACAGAAATAATGTTAATTCCTCTTCCCTACTCCCATAAACTCTAAACCATTCTCTACTCCAGGCTATCTCTCACCTCCATGTCATCTTCCTTTTTCCTTTTGTTTACTGACTCACTTCCTTCTTCTTCTTCCTCTTCTTCCTCTATGATTCCTTCCACAATAGACTTTGAGCCTTCTGGACTAGTAATTCCTTCACATCTAGGTTAAAAAAGGAAAAAAGTTCTATTCACCAAAAGGAAAATTTATACGGATAAACAGGCAACCTAGCAATTGGGACAAGATATTTGTATACCATACATCTGACAAGTGGTTGATATCATACAGCTCAACAAGAAGAAAAAGAACAATTCAAAAAAAAAAAAAAGTGGTGGGAAAATGTGAATAAAAAAGTTTTTGTTTGTTTGTTTTATTGCCACCAGGGTTGTTGCTAAGGCTCACTATAAATCCACCACTTCCGGCAACCATTTTTCTTCTTTTTTTTAATTGGATAGAACAGAGAGAAACTGAGAAGGGGAGATGGAAAGAGGGACATAAAGATTAAACACCTGCAGACCTGCTTTACTGCTCGTGAAGTGTCCCCCACTGCAGGCAGGAAGCATGGGCTGGAACCGGGTCCTTGAGCTTGGTATTATGTGCACCATTACCCAGCCCCCAACAGTTTTTTAAAGAAGAGAGACTGTGGCCCACAGAAATATGCAGAAATGCTCCACTTCACTCAACACTAGAGGAATGCAAATTAAATTCACATTGAGATTCCACCTCAGACCTGTGAGAATGGCCTACAACAATAAAACAAGGCACAAAATGACAGGTATTGGCAAGGTTGTTGAGAGAGAGGAACACTACTACACGGGTGGTGGGAGGGCAAACTGGTGCAGCCACTATGGAGAACAGTTTGGAGACCCTTAAACAAATACAAATGCAAATACCTTAGGATCCAGAAATTCCATTCCTAGGCATTTACCCAATAGACATGGAACACTAATTCAAAGGGACATATGCACTCATAGGTTCTTTTCTTTTTTTTTATTCCCTTTTGTTGCCCTTGTTGTTTTATTGCTGAAGTTATTATTGTTGTTACTGATGTCAACATTGTTGGATAGCCCAGAGAAAAATGGAGAGAGATGGGGAAGACAGGAGGAGAGAAAGATAAGACACTTGCAGACCTGCTTCACCGCCTGTGAAGCGACTCTCCTGAAGGCAGGGAGCCGGAGGCTTGAACCCGGATCCTTACACTGGCCCTTGAGCTTCATGCGACATGCACTTAACCCGCTGCACTATCGCCCGACTCCCCCCTCACAGGTTCTTAACTCCATTATTCACAATAACCAAAGAGTGGAAGTAGCCTAAATGCTCATCAACAGATGACTGATAAAGAATTTATGGAATATATACCCCTTGAACAAAAAGAAATTGCTAGAGAAGGGTGAGATAGAGAGGGGGAGAGAACAAGAGACACCTGAAGCACTGCTTCACTGCTCCCCAAGTTTTCCCCTGCAGGTGGGAGTTGGGGGGCTTAAACCTGGGCCCTCATGCATGGTAATACATGTGCCCCAGTGGGTGTGCCATCACCTGGCCCCTCAGGCCCCTGTAATCTTATAAACCACTAATAAAAAGAAAAGAAAGAAGGCGGGAAGGGAGGGAGGCAGGGAGGAAGAGAGAGGGAGGAATCAATGTTAAGTCAGGGGCATGATGTTACTTAATAGGCTGAAACCTATGGTGGGGATGACTAATCATTATTGATGCAGCCAAGATTTGACTTTTAACTTGATTTTCTCAGGTAATTAGGTAGCAGCTATGAAACTGTTGCTTTATTCACTGGTAATTCTTCCTTATGGGTCTATGAAACCTGTAGGAAAGCAACTAGAAAAGAGAATTTGCCCTCTTGCATTCTGCCTCTTGCACTCCCACCTCCCACCTCCCCTTTAAAGTAGTGGCCACATTAAAGTCAGCATTCTTTTCACACAGATGGGTGTTCTCAGTTAACTGTGCAGAAATACACACTGGCATGCCTGCCTGTGGGTGTCATTATTATGCAGAACTCATGTCAAATGCTCATAGAGTAGCAAACATGTCCATAGAACGGTGATCATCTGAGACCATAAACTAAGAATCTAGCAGATTTGATTGGATGCCCCCTTTCCAGTCTTAAGCAAAGGTATAAATAAATGTATACATATATGGAGAGATAGATAGATAGATGGGAAGAAAGAGGGAGACATGAAAGCACCACTCCATCATCCAGGATCTCTCTCTTTCCATGGTGCTTGTAGGTGTCGTGCCAGGGATCAAATACAGGACCTCTAGAGGGCCAGCTGGTGGCACACCCGGTTAAGCACACATAGTTCAGCAGGCATGTAATTCTATCAGCTGAAGCACCTCCCCAAACCCACCAGCATACTTCTCGCTGAGCCTTGTTTTTACTCATCTGTAAACTAGCACCAATGATGGTACCTATCTTGTGGCTGAAAATCAAATGAAACACAATAAAAAAAAGAAAGAGACTGGTCACAGACTAATAATAACTGGGGCTGTTATACTATCCTACCTAGTTGAAAACTGTCCATAATACAAGGTACTTAAAATAAAATGGTATATACCAGGTGCTTTTCCAGGGCTCACAGACAGCAAGTATTCACTAAAGCCGTTATCATTCTCACCACTTCTTGTGCTCCCTCTGCCTGTTTTGTTGGACATCATTCTCTCAAGTCACTTAAAGTTTATTCTGTGACTATATATCAAGACTCATGGGACCCTACCCAGGAAGATTAACTTCCCTAAACAGTCTTCACTCACTCTTAGACCTGGTTTTCATGCAGACTATATCAAAACTTTATTTATTTACTTTTACTGTCACTAGGGCTATCAGTGGGGTTTGGTGGCTCCCAGCAACCATAGTTTCCTCTTCCTATTTTATTTGATAGGGGAGAAGAGAGAGGAAGGGGGGGACACACCTGTAGACCTGCTTTACTACTGTGAAGCATTGCCCTCCCACTGAAGATGGGGAGTAGGAGATCAAACCCAGGTAACATGTATGCTCAACTGGGTATGCCACAGCCCATACTGCCACCTCCCTTACTTCTTTTTCTCCCAACCTAGTTTCGCTTACAAAAAGACTATTCTCAGAAGGAAACCACAGCTGTGAGCACTAGTGTGAATACTCAGGTTTTACTCTCCGTTCTATGGAATTCTTCACCTTTTAACACATATATTTTGCCAAGAAGTAATCCAGAATTTTATATGACACTATTTAATTATGGGATTTTTTTTTAATTAAAAAAAAAGAAAAAAGGAAAAGATAGCAGGCCCAACTGAGCTAACCCATAAAATTTATCTAAAGTAGGGAGCCGGGTGGTAGTGCAGTGGATTATGCGCACGCAGTGCAAAGCACAAGGACCAGCGTAAGGATCTCGGTTCAAGCCCCTGGCTCCCCACCTGCAGGGGCTTCACAAGTGGTGAAGCAGGCCTGCAGGTGTCTATCTTTCTCTCCCCATCTATCTTCCCCATCTCTCTCCATTTCTCTCTGTCCTATCCAACGACAACACCAACAACAATAATCATAACTACAACAACAAAAAAACAAAGGAAACAAAAGGGAAAAAATAAATATTTTAAAAAATTAAAATAAAATAAAAATTTATCCAAAGTAATGAAATTCAATAGGACAGCAGGAATGGCGTATGACAAAAAAGCAACCTGTTACTACTATTTTAACATTATTTCAGTCTTTAGCCAGTCCAAGGGGTATAAAGTGAGACTTACTGCTTGACTTGGCCAACCATTGAGACACGGGCAGACTCCAAATTTCTAATCTGGCCACTCTTCACACTAAAAGAGAAAAGTAAGAGCGAAGAGAGGAAGTTACTCATCATTCACTTTACTATCTTACTAGGATCAAATGGGTAACTGGCCCTGGAACAGTTTTTAGTGAAAGTCATACTTTATTTCAAATTTTTATATGAAAATCATTTATCTATAGTTTTCATTTATCCACAATCTAGTTTTAAAAGTAGCAGGGGGGGGGGCAGGTGGTGGTGAACCTGGTTAAGTGCACATAATACAGTGAAGCAAGGCTGCAGGTGTTTCTTTGTCTCTTTCTCTGTATTCCCCACCCCTCTCAATTTCTCTGTCTTTATCTAATAAAAAATAAAAGTAGAGAAGGAATCTAAACCTTCCTCTCTGTTTCCCCATTATCTTGCTGAAATACAAAAAGTATGTCTAGAAGTGAAAAAGACTTTCAAGTCTCATTTAGTGAGACTAGATAGTCTCTCTCTTGCTATTAGGGTTATTGCTGGGGCTCTGTCCAATGGCTATTTTGGGGGAGCAGTATTTTGAACCCAGGTCTTTTGCTTAGTAATATGTGTGCTTAACCAGATGTACCACCACCTGGCCCCCATATGCTCTCATCTTAAAGGTAAGAATGAACAGCTAAAGAAATAACTCAACTGGTATAGGACTTTCATACCTGATGGCCTCAGTTCAAGCACTCTGACTTATGCTTCTCTGTCTCAAATGAAACCTCCGCTCTCATATGTAAAGAAATAAAATCTTTTTTTTTTTTTTCCCTCCAGGGTTATCACTGAGGCTTGATGCCTACACTATGAATCCAGTGCTCCTGTGGTCATTTTTTCCATTTTATTAGATAGAACAGAGAGAAACTGAGAGAGGAGGGGGAGATAGGAAGAAAGGGGGAAAGACATCTGCAGTCCTACTTCACTGCTTGTGAAGTGAACCCCCCCCCCCCCCGCAGTTGGGGAGCTGGGATCTTTGTGTGGGTCCTTATGCTTCATACTATGTGCATTTAATCTGGTGCATTACCACCAGGCCCCAAGAAATAAATCTTTTTTTTAATATTTATTTATTCCCTTTTGTTGCCCTTGTTGTTTTATTGAATTTATTACTGATGTCGTCATTGTTGGATAGGACAGAGAGAAATGGAGAAAGAAGGGGAAGACAGAGAGAGGGAGATAAAGAAAACACCTGCAGACCTGCTTCACCGCCTGTGAAGTGACTCCCCTGCAGGTGGGGAGGTGGGGGCTGGAACCAGGATCCTTATGCCAGTCCTTGCACTTTGTACCACCCGCATTCTTCTTCTAGCGTTTGCCACCACCCGCACTTAACCTGTAGCACTACTGCCCAACTCCCTCAAGAAATAAATCTTAAGGGGGGAAGGGAGAGAAACACATGGAGGGGTAAAGTTTAAAAAAGAGAGAGCTAGGTGGTAGCACACTTGGTTGAACACATGTTACCATAAGGACCCAGGTTTAAGCCCTGGTCCTCAGCTGCGGGGGTTTGGGAGGGGGGGTTGTCTTCAGCTTCATGAACAAGTGATGCAGGTTATCTTTTTCTCTCTCCCTTTCTATTTTTCTCTGTCCTGCCAAATAAAACAAAGTGGGAGGGAGGGAGGGAGGGAGGGATAAAAAAACGTAACACTTTTAGGAACAGCAAATTCATTATGCAGGCACAAAGCCCCAGCAATAACCCTAACGGGGGGGGGGGGGGGGACAACTAGACAGCAGATGATCCGATCCAGCAGCAGCAGAGCAGACCCCTCACATCCGAGTTCAATCTTCATAAGCTACAGCTGTTCACTGCTCTGTTCTCTCTCCAGCATGGAAATAAAGTCCTTTATTTGTTAGTTGTTTTTTTTTGAAGCCAGATCCGTATGTTTTCTCAACAGAAATTTGGGTGTTAGTTGTTTTTTAAAGCTAAGACTCAGAATCTGTGAACTGATGTGTCTGAGCTGATGATGAAAAAAGAAAGCTACAGCTTTAACATTCAAAACGCAGACAATATTAGTTTGCAGATTACCTCCATTCGATGGCATTCTCAAGAGACTTGAAGGTTTTAGGACGACCACGCAAGAAATTCTGCATGCTATTAAGTGCATCCATGGCTGTACCTAAATAATAAATAAAATCTTTAATCACAGAACTTAATTTATATGGGCTGGATCAATATATGCCTTTAATGCAGCAAAATTCAGAGATGCCTGGGGGAGAAAGATGCATTTTAAGAAAATTCAGGGGGTCAGGTGGGTAAGTGCACACACTACAGTGCACAAGGACCTGGGTTCAAGCCCCTGGTCCCCACCTGTAGGAGGAAAGCTTCACAAATGGTGAAATAGAGTTGCAGGTGCCACTCTGTCTCTCTTCCTCTCTCCCAGTCCCCTCTCAATTTCTCTCTGTCTCTATCCAATAATAAATAAAATAAAAAGATTTAAAAAAAAAAGAAAATTCAGAAGATGGATGTGATAGCCTATTTCCAAGATAATCTCCAATCAATTTTCCTTCCTAACATTCATTCCCTTGTGTAGTTCTCCAATAGTGATAAACAATAGTACATCGTCTGAGCACAAGAAAAGACACAGCACCTTTTTAAATGGTAAAACTGTAAGACATTCATACTGCTGAAATATTATGCAGCCATGAAAGATGTTTATGAAGAGCTTCTGTTATCAAAAAATGATTATATAATGTGGGGCATGGCTTAAGTAAGGGAGTGTGGTAAACCAAAATTAAATCACTACTAATAAAATTATTCAAAAATAAGTGGAGGAATACAGTCAAAATGTAAAAACTTGTAAGATAAGTAAATCCTAGCAACATAATGTATGGTTGGGTAACTAGTTAACAGTGCAGCATGGCACATTTGAAAGTTGCCAAATGAGTATCTTTACAGTTTTTATCACAAGAAAAAATGTGACTCTGTGATCATAGACATTCGCCAAACATGCTGAGATGATTTTGCAATATATACATATATTAAATCACTATGCTCAAAATGGATAAAACATTTAAAAGTGTCACTAAAATCCAACTGATACTCAGATATGTAGACAAACACTCCAAGTAGACAAACACTCCAATAAAGATTTTACAGGCGCAAAGAAAATCATGCTGTATACATGAAACACAATGCTACGTGTCAATTACAATGTAATAAAAATACTTGGAATGCATTTGCCACAAAATAACAATAAAGACAGTGGAGCATATTACAAAATGAGTGAAATCAACAATAAATTACAACAACATAATAATCCACTATATATCTCTTGGAAGTCAAAGATTCTGATTTAGTCAGCACTAAAACTTACCTTCTACAACATCAATCATGCACAGACCCAGAAGGCTTGGCACCAGGTTGGCTGATGCTGTGTGGACTGCAATAGCACCGCCCATGCTGTGCCCGATCAGCATGATTGGAGGAGGGAGGTCCCCGTACATGGCCTCAACCACATTGCCGACATCTCTACAAAGAGAAAAAGGAAAACCCTGGCAGTGCTCTCTAACAACATTGTCAAAATGTTCTTTCTTACCTCCTTCCTTTGGTCTATGACGGTCTACAGGGACATCCTGCAAACATGCTTGTACATGTCTAGATGTGTAGGTACATATGTAGCTCTCCAAGATAAAAAGCAGTTTATGGTCTAAGAATCTCTTAAAAATTATTTTTAGAATTTAGCCATTTAATATCATTATATAAAACTATACTATTATTTTATTTTTATTTCTTTATTGGGGAATTAATGTTTTGCATTCAACAGTAAATACAATAGTTTGTACATGCACAACATTCCCCAGTTTCCCATATAACAATACAACCCCCACTAGGTCCTCTGTCATCCTTCTTGGACCTGTATTCTCCTCACTCACCCACCCCCACCCCAGAATCTTTTACTTTGGTGTGATAATAAAACTATACTATAATTTTAAATCTAAGCTAGAAACTCTGGACAAATCATTGTACTATGCTGCCTCAGTATTTTCACCTATAAAATGGGAAAATATATTAAGCATTATAGTGCAGTGAAGCTTTTGCATCAAAAGATAAACTGCAAATCTGGACTGAAGTTGGTGTATTGCACCAAAGTAAAAGACTCTGGGGTGGGTGGGTGAGGAGTACAGGTCCCAGAAAAGGATGTATTGTTCTGTGGAAAACTGAGAGATGTTATGCATGTACAAACTATTGTATTTACTGTCGAATGTAAAACATTAATCCCCCAATAAAGGAAAAAAATTAAAAATAAATAGAGTAAAAAAAAAAAACAAACCCTGCAATGCCAGTTTACTATTTACTATGTAGCTTTAATTAGTTGCTTAAATCTACTGAATTACATTCATAAAATGAAGAAAACAATATTGCTACTCTAAATTTCTTAGAGGATTAACTAAAACAGTGAATGCAAAATTGCTTTAAATGAATTAAAGTGATATATAAATACTATTACCTACACTTTATCAAGTGAAGTCTTTTGAAGTATACACACAAATATAAGAATAGCATCCTAAGAAATTAGTAACATGTTCAGAACTAGTTTTCATGGGCTTCTATTCTCATCTTCTTTAATCATGATCGATCAAAGTCACACCTTAAAGCTTTGAAATAAGAACTGAAGTATAACCTCTGTTTTTCATTTGCAAACAGGCCTTCTTTGCTACATAAATAAGAGGTGTTTCCAGAGAACAGTGGATCTGCTATCTTCTTTTGGGAGTGGCTGAGTCAGTCAAATCCAGGTGTGTTACAACAGACACCTGAAGCACCAAATAGTGCTGGTCAGATGTAACACTTATGTAAGGACACAACCTCTCAAGTATGGTTTCCAGTGTTCAGGATGATGGCAAAAGGAAACTCTCTTAATGGTGTGCCAGGTACTTCATGCCTGGTGATTCCACCATTCCTAGAGGATTATTTACTCCTTCCAATCTAAAACAGACAGAAAGAGAAAAGAAAACAGAAAGACAAAGAGAGGAGAGACAGCCCAGCACCAGTCATGCCTGGTGCTTCTATGTGGTGCCAGGGTTTGAGCCCAGGTCCTCACACTTAGTAAAGGGTGTGCTTGAGTGGGTGACCAATCTCCCAGTCCCTGAAGGAATTTTAAAATATCATAAAACAATGACAGATATGAATATCCTAGTTTTGGCATAATTATAAACAATCTGAAGGGGAGAGGAGGCCACCCAATTTCATACATTAAGAAAACCAATTTAATATTTCATTGGAGCTAAATTTAAAGCTAGTACTTTTAACTGGTAACAGACATGATGAGTTAAATTAAGATTACCTAAGAAGGGAGGGGGTAGATAGTATAATGTTTATGCCAGGAGACTTTTGTGCCTGAGGCAATCCCCCACACCACCATAAATCAGAGCTGAGCAGTACTCTGGTAAAAAATAATAATAAATAGTAAAAATAAGAGGGTGCCAGGCAGTAGAGCAGCAAGTTAAAAGCACATGGCACAAAGTGCAAGCACCGGTAAGGATCCCAGTTGGATCTCCCAGCTCCCCACCTGCAGAGGGGTCACTTCACAAACAGTGAAGCAGGTCTGCAGGTGTCTTTCTCTTCACCTGTCTTCCCCCTTCCCCTCCCCTCTCAATTTCTCTGTCTATCCAACAGCAACAGCAATGGCAACATAACAACAGCAACAAAATGGGAAAAATGGCTACCAGGAGCAGTGGATTTGTAGTGCAGACACCAAGCCCCAGCAATAGCCCTGGAGGTGAAAAAAAAAAAAATTACCCAAGTCCAGTTCTTTTTTAAAAAAATTATTTATTTTCCCTTGTTTTTTTTATTGTTGTAGCTATTGTTATTGATGTCGTCATTGTTAGACAGGACAGAGAGAAATGGAGAGAGGAGGGAGAGAGAAAGATAGACACCTGCAGACCTGCTTCACCGCTTGTGAAGGAACCCCCCTGCAAGTGGGGAGCCAGGGGCTCGAACCAGGATCCTTAAGCAGTTCCTTGTGCTTGGCACCACATGCGCTTAACCCTCTGCGCTATCACCCGACTCCCTTTTCTTCCTTTTTAATTTTTGGCTTTAAAAAAAAAATTCTTTATTGGAGGATTAATGGTTTACAGTTGATACAGAACAATTCAACCCCGACTAGGTCCTTCTCTGCCATCATGATCCAGGACCGGAGCCCCCCCACACCAAAGTCTTTTACTTTGGTACAACACACCAACTCCAGTCCAAGTTCTGCTTAATGTTTTCCCTTCTGATCTTGTTTTTCAATTTCTATGGGTGAGATCATCCCATATTCATCCTTCTGTTTCTGACTTATCTCACTTAACATGATTTCTTCAAGCTCCAGCCAAGATGGGGTGAAGAAGGTGAATTCACCACTTTTAATAGCTGAATAGTATTCCATTATTTATGTATACCACAACTTACTCAGCCACTTATCTGTGTTGGACACCTGGGTAGCTTCTGGGTTTTGGCTATTACAAATTGTGCTGTTATGAACATAGGTATACACAAATCTTTTTTTTTTTTTTTTAAATCAGAGCACTGCTCAGGCTCTGGTTTACAGTGGGGTGATTAAACTAGGGATCTTGTAGCCTCAGGCATGAAAATCTTTTTTTTTTGGTAACAAGTTATCAATTTATTTAAAAAGGCTAATTTAAGCATCTGCAATGATGACTTCAAGCTCAACCCCAGGCTCAATACTGATGGAAATAATCTGCTTATCGATCTCAGAAGGACTGTGTAAGTAAATGAGTTGCTGGAAGCTCCCAAGTCTTGGAGCCTTCACCACAGGGGTTTTCCTTGTAGTAATTCTCAGAATCTTGGCAGGCATCCGAACTGGTCCTTTCACTTTCAAATTCTTCTTTGTACCCTGATCAAGTTGGCACTCACTCCACGGACTTCACATTATGGCTGTTCGTTCAGTGTGATCCTAACTCGGTGGATGGCCACCTCAGGAGTCTTCCTGTTATCTTTAAATGCCAAGGCTGTGGGTACAGCTTCCTGACTGACTTGTTACTCGTGAAAACAGCGTGCAGTCAGGAGCACAAGCACATGAAAGGTCCACTGCACTTGCTACCATTCTTTGTCTTCAGCAAAGAATGAAACTTTTTTTACCTAAACATTATGCAATCTCACTCGCCCTCCAATTCTTTTTAACAATACTCATTAACTAGTCTAGAGGAGTTCTAGAATATCTATTTCAGGCACAGAAGGTAAATCTAACATAATATTATACCTAAACTTAGGAAATGTACATGTGTAAACACATATATTCAGGCAAAAGATGAGTTTTATATATATAAAAAAGCCTTAATCTTTATTTATTTTGGATAGAGACAGAAAAACTGAGGAGGGAGGGTGATATTAAGAGCGAGAGAGACAGAGACATCTGCAGCACTGTTTCAGCACTTGTGAAGCTTCCCCCTAAGCCCAAGGTAGGGACTGGGGGCTTGCACCCGGGTCCTTACTCATGGTAATGTATGCGCTCAACCAGGGCACCACCACCTGGCACTTCAGGCACAAGATGATCATGCTCAATCACTTGATTCTCTACCACTAGGAGAAGCTTATTCTCATTTAAGATAGTCAAAGTATTTAGTTACTAATCAAATTATCAGCAACTTACTTGAGAAGTGCCCTGCAATTTCAAAATTAAAAACTATTTAAAGATCAAATAAAGAGGAAGCAGAAGGGAGGGTGGGAATAGGTAGCATAATGGTTATGCAAAGAGACTCTAAAGCCTGAGGCTCCAAAATCCCAGGTTTAGTCTCCCAAACCACCATAAACCAGAGCTGAGCAGTGCTCTCTCTGGTATAAAGGGGGGGGGGGGGGGGGAGGAAGCAGGAGGGATCACTTACAAATCTGGACTGAAACTGGAGGTACCACAATTCGGTAGAAGATTTTAAAGGTGATTCTATCATATATAATAACACTGATTTTATTTCCTGAGAAGCAATATACCGTATCATAGGATATTATAAAAAGAAGAAAAAAAATCAGTCTTGGCTCTTCTATTTTCAGTGGTGGATTGCATGCACAGTTTAGCTTCTGAAATATGGCAAAAATTCTTCTGTCACACAATTATTTGAAAACCCAACTGCCTGCCCATAATGTATGACTATCTGATTTTTTGTTTCATAATGACTGAATTCAGAAACAATATAAATGTTTTACTGCATTATTATTTCAGTAAGAATCTAGTCTGTTGGCACTCCAGACTGCTGGTAATCAATCATCTTCACCTACTGTAAATTATTTCATGATTTAAATGTTTGGTGCCAGTTATCAACTTATTATCCCTCAGTTCTAATTCACTCTTCATTAAATGTGCAAAATATGGAAATAAGGCCTTTAATATGTTTTCCTCTGTCACATGGCCTGAAGGGAAGCTATGCGACTAGAGGACACAGAGGACGCACTGTAGAAAGACATTCACGTGTTTACTCCACGGGCTCCTGACACCTACACTTGTCTAGTGCCCAGCTCCTACAGCGCAGGTTGCTTCCTCAGTGCAAATGCCTTCTCCAGCACTCCCTCACAGACAGATCCCCAATGTTTTCATCCTTCCACCTTTACTGAGGTATGATTAGTATATAAACATGGCATATAATTAATGAATATAATTTAGTAAGTTTGGCTATATTAAATAATGATGTTAACATCTCTACAATTAAGATTATAAACACCCACAACCTCTTAAAATTTCCTTCCACCCATGTGTGAGTATGGGAAGAACACTTAACAAAGGAGCCAGGCAGAGACACACCCAGCTGATCAACGTGCTACAATGTGCGATGACCAAGGTTCAAGTCCCCAGTCCCTACCTGCTGAAGGGAAGGTTCGTTAGTGGTGAAACAGTGATACAGGTATTTCTCTTTCTCTCCTCTCTCTACTTCCCCCTTCACTCTCAATCAATTTCTCTCTGTCTCTATCCAATAAATAAGTAAATGAATCATTAAAAAAATAATTAACAAGAGATCTATCTTCTTTCTTTTTTGGTTACTTTTTTTTTTTGCCTCCAGGGTTATTGCTGGGGCTCAGTGCCTGAACTATGAATCCACTGGAGACCATTTTCCCCATTTTGTTACCCTTGTTATTGTTGGATAGGACAGAGAGAAATCGAGAGAGGAGGGGAGACAGAGGCGGGAGAGACAGACACCTGTAGACCTGCTTCACTGCCTGTGATAAAACTGTAAAATATTTAAAATGTACAATGTCACATATATATATGTGTATATATACACAGAGAGAGAGAGAGAGAGAGAGACTGTGGAATGTTGACCACACACAAGTTAATCAACTTCATATTTTTTAAGTTCTCTTTACTTCTATCTAGCTAATTCCTCATTACTCCAAATTCCCTGTAATAGTTGTTAAATCTTAAAGTTGTCTTCATTTGCTTTAGATTTTTTTTTTTTGCCTCCAGGGTTATTGCTGGGGCTCGGTGCCTACACTACGAATCCACTTCTCCTGGAGGCCATTTTTTCCCTCTTGTTGCCCTTGTTGTTTATCGTTGTTGTTAATATTATTGTTGTCGTTGTTGTTGGATAGGAGAGAAATGGAGAGAGAAGGGGAAGACAGAGAGGGGGAGAGAAAGAAAGACACCTGCAGACCTGCTTCACCGCCTATGAAGTGACTCCCCTGCAGGTGGGGAGCTGGGAGCTCGAACCAGGATCCTTTCACTGGTCCTTGCACTTTGCGCCATGTGTGCTTAACCCTGTGCGCTACCACCTGGCCCCCTGCTTTAAATTTTTTATGAGAAAGTGAGAGAAACACTAGCATACAATTAGTTGACACATGCAGTGTCAGGAGTTAAACTGCATGCAAGTCCTGAGCTCTGCCTCTATGACACCTTCCCCAGCTCTGATGAATTTTAATATTCTTACTGTTCAAGTGGCTGTGTTAGTTTCTTCCTCCTGAGTGTCTTAGACTGATACTATATCAATGTTTCCTTTCCATAAGGCCTTTTATCAATTCTTTAATTTTCTCTTGATTGTCAGCCAAGACAACATCACTAGGTGACTGCCAGGTCATTGAGATGATGTATTTCACAATATTGTTAGGTCTACAAATTCTGTAAATCCTTCAGAATCATTCACAGATCTTCCTATATGTATCACTAACAAATCTGATTATTTCAGGCTTTATGTTCTCACAGTACAAAGGCATTAAAGCAAGTGAGGGTGATTCTTGGCCCCCCCTTTTTTTTCAGGCACATATTATTGAGTGGAATGGTACTGACACATTTTTTTAAATTTTATTTATTAATGAGAAAGACAGGAGGAGAGAGAGAAAGAACCAGACATCACTCTGGTACATGTGCTGCCAGGGATTGAACTCAGGACCTCCTGCTTGAGAGTCCAGTGCTTGATCTACAGTGCCACCTACCGGACCATGGTACTGACACATTGTTATCTCACTCACTCTCTGCCAAGCAGTAGAGCCGTATAATCACAATTATGATTTATTAACTGTGTGACCTCATTCAGCCTTTCTGAGAATAATGGCTATGCAAAAAGATTTTTATGCCTCAGGTTCCAAAGTCCCAGGTTCAATCCCCCATACCACCATAAGCCAAAAGTGAGAAGTGCTTTGTTCTCATTAAAATAAAGCAAACAAAATATATTTAAAAAAATAAAGTGAGGGGGCCAGGTGGTGGTACACCAGATTAAGCACACATAGTACAAAGCATAAGGACCCACCCAAGGGTCCCCATTTGAGTCCCTGGCTCCCCACCTGCAGAAGAGTCACTTTACAAGTGGTAAAGGAGGTTTGCAGGTGTCTTTCTCTCTACCTCTCCATCTCCCCAGCCCACTCAATTTCTCTCTGTCCTATCCAAAAAAATTAAAAAATTGAAAAAATGGCCACCAGGAACAGTGGATTCTTAGTGCAGGCACCTAGTCCCAGTGATAACCTTGGAGGCAAAAAAATATAGTAATAATAAAAAAGTGATAAAACCTAAACTACACAGTTAATAATGCAGATAAAATAATTTAAATCAATAAATTTAATTAACTTTACATTCATATCAAATTCTCAGTTTAACCAGGTTTAAAAGCCACTGTACATGCTATCCCCTTTCCTTTTACTTTTTGAAGCCAACGATATAGTTACAGCTTAATATCTTGTCTCTGTTTATCAACTTAGATAAAGAATATGGTGAAATATCTTAAGATAATTGCACTGGATTTCTTTTGCAAACATGCCCCCCACAATACATAGCCAGATTCCATTTAACTTTACTAACAGAAGTAAACTTTCAAAAACTAAACAAAATAAACTTGCCTTGGAGAATTTTCAAGTAGCTATGTCATGACCATTACACTGAATGTACTAAGAAGGACAGGAGTTTTTTGTTTGTTTGTTTTCCAAAATTAAGTAGTAAGGAGATTTAAGTACAGGGAAGAGAACAGAAGTAAAACTTTCTGTGTTAAATAATGTCTAATAATTCAACAGTAGTGATGGTTATTCAACTATTAATAATAGTTGATGGAAACCAGGCAAGGTATAGGCAATATTAGATACTTACTTTGCCATTGTTTCTGCGGATAGGTCTTCAGAATTTCTGGCTTTTGTTTCACCTGGAAAAAAAAAATTTTTTTTTAATTACAATGGAAAAATAAGAATTCTCAAAGACAGGAATTCTAAAAGCAAGAATATTCTTTTTCAAATATTTCATCTTTTGGGGGCTGGAAGGTAGCACACTCAATTAAGCGCACATCATTACCAGATATCTCATCTTTGAACAACAAAGTGGGAACTACATAATTGCATATGATAGGCTTAACAAGGTATCTGCTATGTCACAGATACATCTTTATAGTTAACTACCATATGGAGGGTAATTAGAGTAATCTAGCAAAGCTTTACCCACATTCATATCACCAGGATCAGATTTTGGTTATATTTTAGTTATATAACGTGTGTGTGTGTGTGTGTGTGTGTGTGTGTGTGTGTGTGTGCGCGTGTGTGTGTGCACGCGCGCGTGTGTGCATGTGTAAAAGGTTTATAGGGCTGGCAAAATAGTTCATCTGGATAAAATACCTACTTTGCCATATACATGATCTAGGTTTCATTCTGGCCTCCAAGGCACTGAAGGAAGCTTCCATGTTGTGGGGAATTGAACAATTCAACTCACAGTGGTAAAACCCAAAGAATAAATAATAATAATAATAGTAACAAATAATAAAATAAAATGTTTTTAGAAGTTAGAAATTCCTTCAAAATAGCCAAATGGAACCTATCAGATTATTTTACAAATACTAAAATTCATAGTACTTAAGACTATTAAAAGCACTATCAATGGATCAATGACTAAGTAAGGACTTCACTCACCATGGCCTCGAAGATCCAAAGCCACAATCCTACATTGAACCCTACTAATGATCGATGCCTAGGAGCAGAAAGAGAAAAAAATACATCTGGGTCAGCAAATTTTTTACTATTATTAATGATTATTTGAGCAAACTATCATTAGGATCTAAGGAATTCAAGAGAATAAAAATATTTCAGTTCTTTAAAATGATGAATATGTCCCTTTGGGGGGGGTACATTCTAGATCTACTTTACTCATAGAAATAGGACAGGATATATGTAATTCTTCTGTATCCTTAGAAGCTAGCATGAGGCATTTGCTGACTGCATTATTTTATTAAAGAGTGAACTTTCAGAAGGTCTCTTTAACAAATGGTACTGGGAGAACTGGACAGCCATGTAGAAAAATGAAATTCGACCACTGATTAACACCATGCACCAAAATTAGCTCAAAAGGATCAAAGATCTGGATGTTAGACCTGAAACTATAAAATACATAGAAGAAAATATCTGTGAAACATTTCAAGATCTTTAACATTAAAGATGTATTTGGAGACTTCACCCCATAGAAAGAGAAACAAAAACAAGATTGAACAAATGGGACGATAGCAAATTAAAAAGCTTCAACACATCAAAGGAAATTCCATAAGGATAAACACAAAACCCAGCAATTTGGAGATGTTTAGGAAATTCCATAAGGATAAACAGGAAACCCAGCAACTTGGAGATGTTTGCAAACCACACATAGGACAAGTAGTTGATATCAAACATCTACAAAGAACTCACAGAGCTCAACAAAGAGAAAAGGAACAATAACAAGTGGGCAGAAGATATGAATAGACAGTTCATTACAGAAGGGATATTCTAGGACAGGGATACATAGCACAATGGTTATGCAAAGAGACTCTAATGCCTGAACTCTTTTCTTCTGTAACCCCAAAATAATTTTAGTCCATAACCCCAGAGGGAAAAAAGGGCAGGGAGTAATGATCAGAGGTTTCTGGACCCCAATTCTACTGGGACTTGTAATGTTTGTCACCAGGAATCTGTTTTTTTTAAATATTTATTTATCTCCTTTTATCACCCTTGTTATTTTATTATTGTAGTGATTGTTATTGATGTCGTTGTTGTTGGATAGGACAGAAAGAAATGGAGAGAGGAGGGGAAGACAGAGAGGGGGAGAAAGACAGACACTTGCAGACCTGCTTCACCACTTGTGAAGCGACTCCCCTTCAGGTGGGGAGGTGGGGGCTCGAACCGGGATCATTACGCCGGTCCTTGCGCTTTGCGCCATGTGCACTTAACCCACTGCGCTACCGGAGGACTCCCCAAGGAATCTGTTTTTATACCAGCACTGAGAAGAAAGTGAATCTGGAAAACACCAGCAGAAGTCAGGCACTGTTTCACTCATTTGAGAAAGAAGAGGAAAAAGGAAGGACACTCAGAAGTAGTAACAGGTGTAGGTGTGACTCCAAAAGGAAGTGAAAGCAAGACTGCTAAAAAAAAAGATGGACAAAAAAAACCACAAATATAGATACAGAGAGATAGATGTAGATATAAAGCCAACCATATGTGTGATCTTAGGAGAATTATTGCAGATTCCGCTGGAGAGAGATGGGGACACAGAACTCTGGTGGGAACAGTGTGGAAATATATCCCTATTGTCTTACAATTGTGTAAATCACTATTAAAAAAAATCTTTCATTTTTCTATCTTTAATAGCAATAACACTGTTGGAAATAAAAAAAAAACTTTCCAAATATATACGGTCAATCTCCACATATAAAATATTATAGTAGGGTAAAGAAGATAGTGTAATGGTTATGCAAAGAGACTCTCATGCCAGAGGCTTCAAGGTCGTAGGTTCAATCTTGCATACCACAAGTCAGAGCTAAGTAGAGCTCTGGTAAAAAAAAAAAAAAAGTATTTCAGTAAGAGGCATTATTTCACTCTAAAGTATCTAAATAAAATGTCTGATTAAATGTGGATAAGATTCTCAGTAATTGGGAATCAGGCAGTAGCACAGCGGGTTAAGTGGACGTGGTGCCAAGCCAAGGAGCAGCATAAGGATCTGGATTCGAGCCCCTGGCTCCCCACCTGTAGGGGAGTCACTTCACAGGCAGTGAAGCAGGTCTGCAGGTGTCTTTCTCTCCCCCTTTCTGTCTTCCCCTCCTCCTCTCTCCATTTCTCTCTTTCCTATCTAACAACGACATCAATAACAGCAGCAATAATAACTACAACAATAAAAAACAGCAAGGGCAACAAAAGGGAAAATAAATAAATATTTAAAAAAAGAGGAACAGCATTAAAAAAAAAGATTCTCAGTAATCACAGATCACTGACAGATCTCCACTTTTTTCTTGTAAGATTTGTCTTATGACCCTGAAAATGGCCTCTTTTTTTAAAATTAAAAAAAAAAAATTATTGGATAGACAGCCAGAGATCAAGAGGAAAGGGGGAGACAGAGAGAGAGTGAGGGAGTAAGACAGAGAGAGACACCTGCAACCCTGCTTCACCACTCATGAAGCTTTCTCCCTGCAGGTGGGGGCCAGGGGCTTGAACCTGGGTCCCTGCACATTTGTAACATGTGCACTCAACCAGATGTGCCACCACCTGGCACCCAGATCTCCACTTCTGACAAGGCATAGATTCCATCCCAATACACATATATACACAAATCTTAATAAAATGAAGATTATGGGAATTAAGTTTAGAACCTTTAGGAGGATTAATTAGGCTAGTTAAATTCATCCAAAATTATGCAATGATTGCACCAGTAACAATTTCTACTGTCAACTACTTACTGTGAAGACAGCCCAGGAAAGGGCAGAGTGGCCTCCTCCATGCAGAAGGAGTAGGACTGGACCCTCTGAACCACTCTTGTAAACTCGAAATGTGTATGAATAGTTAAGGAAAACATATCTAAACTTTTGTTGACTGAAATTTTTATTTAGTCATTATAATTACTGATCAGAAAAAAAAAAAAAAAACAGGCAGCCACAAATTATATGCAAAGGTACAGTCTTCCGAACTTAAGAAACAGCCAAAAGTTTTAAAGATATCAACCATGTTCTTTGAAGCAAGAAGCCAATGTGACTAATTTTTTTCAATGGAAAAAAAAATGCATCATAGACCCAGTTTTTAGATACTAAATGGGCTCAACTCATTTGATTCATAAAACCTTCTACTTGGGCTCTGAAGAGATAGTTTCAGGAATTTATTTCTTAGCCCCAATGCATTAGACAATTCTAGCTAGGTAATATATTTGGCAAAGACACAAGTAATATGCCATGTTTACAAAGAATAAGTGGGGAATAAAAATGTCAAGAACAGTGCTGGAGAGAGAGCATGGTAGTTATGGAAAATGACTTTCATATTTGAGGCACCAAAGGTCCTAGATTCAATCCCCAACACCACTTTGCTCAGCTCTGTAAATCAGAGATGAGCAATGAACTGATTAAACAAACCAACAGAACAGTGTGGCCTTGGAGGTGGTGCAGTGGAAAAGGTGTCAGGCACTCAAGCATGAGGTCCCGACTTGAGCCCCTAGCAATGCATGTACCAGTTATGGCCCGGTTCTCTCACCCCTCACATATATGTACATCTTTAAAAAATGAGAACACACAAAGAACATCTTAGAGATGATACATCTTCTACTTTAGACACCGTGCCAATTTTTATACAGAAAAAGTAATTTTGCAAAGGATATGTCCTTGCCCGTTTCATTCTCTACTTCTACATCTTCCATCGACTCAAAGTATTGACTCCACGATACAGGGGAAAAGTCTCGTTTTCTTCCAGGGCTAGGGAAAGAAGAGAGAAGGATTTTAAGTAAAATTATATATATATATATATATATATATTTGTGAAAAGATAAAATCCTGATCAATCAATGCAAAGGAATAAGTGTATCTTCTCTTAAAGAAGTATTTTGTAGGTGTTTGTAGGTGAGCGCTGCCGCTGGTAAGTTAAGAAATAAATCGTGTGGTCTGGGAGGTGGCGTAGTTGTTAAAGCATTGGACTCTCAAGCATGAGGTCTTGAGTTCAATCCCTGGCAGCACATGTACCAGAGTGATGTCTGGTTCTTTCTCACTAATAAATAAATAAAATCTTTAAAAAAAAAAAATACTTAAAAAAAAAAAAAAGAAATCACACATTCTAGGGAGTCAGCAGGTGAAGTGCAGGTGGTGCAAAGCGCAAGGACCAGCATAAGGATCCCAGTTTCAGCCCCCGGCTCTCCACCTGTAGGGAGTTGCTTCACGAGCAGTGAAGCAGGTCTGCAGGTGTCTATCTTTCTCTCCCCCTGTCTTCCCCATCTCTCTCCATTTCTCTCTGTCCTATCCAACTACAACATCAATAACAATAATAACTACAATAAAACAAGGGCAACAAAAGGGAATAAATAAATATTAAAAAAAAGAAATAAACCATACATTCTTGAAAACAGTTCAATGGAAAAAAGAGGAGTCTTTTCAATAAATGACACTGGAGTACTGGATATTGTGCAAAAATGTGGAGCTGAATCAGCTGTTTACATAATATGCAAAAACTAAAAACCAAAAAAATCACAGACCTAACATGTAAAGCTGAAACTATATAAAACTAAGAAAATAGAGCACAGATCTTATGGACTAGGAAATAGCTCCTTAGGTATAACAGTGAAAGCACAACAAAAAGATACTGAAACTTATAAAGAATAAAATGTTGGGAGTTGGGCGGTAGCACAGCAGGTTAAGCGCAGGTGACGCAAAGTGCAAGGGCCAGCTACAGATCCTGGTTCGAGTCCCTGGCTCCCCACCTGCAGGGGAGTTGCTTCACAAGTGGTGAAGCAGTTCTGCAGGTGTCTAGCTTTCTCTCCCCCTCTCTATCTTCCCGTTCTCTCTCCATTTCTCTCTGTCCTATCGAACAATGATATAAAACAAGGGCAACAAAAGGGAGTAAACAAATACATAAATATTAAAGAGTAAAATGTTTGTGCCTTGACCATAGGGGAAAAAAATCAGTATATACAAACACACACACACACACACACACACACACACACACACACACACACACACACACAATAATAGTGGTGCTCTGGCTTTTCTTTCTCTCATAATAAATAAGATAAATCTAAAAAAACAAAACAAAAACTCGGTCTTGGAGCCTGGGAGATTGCTCAGGAGTCAAGCTTTATACCATGCATGAAGTCCTGAGTTCATTCCTACCCACACAGAATCACTATAGACAGCACCAGGGGAAAGTCCATGTATGGTTAAGTGGTGCTTTGGTGTATCTCTCTCTCTCTCTCCTCTCCCTTTCTCAAACCAGAACTAGAAAAATGGGGGGAGAGGAGAGCAGGTGGTGGTGCACCTGGTTGAGCATACACATTTCAGTGCGCAAGGGCCTGGGTTCAAGCCCCTGGCCCCCACCTGTAAGGGAGAAGCAACATGAGGGGTAAAGCAGTACTGCAGATGTCTCTCTCCCTTTCTATTTTCCAGTCCTCCCTCTTTTTTTTTTTTTTGCCTCCAAGGTTATTGTTGGGGCTTGGTGTTGGCACTAAGAGTGCACTGCCCCAGAGGCCTTTTTTTTTTTTCATTTTTATTGGATAGGACAGAGAGAAATTTAAAAGGGAGGGGGAGATAGACATGTACAGACCTGCTAGACCACTTGTGAAGCAACCCTCCTACAGGCGGGGAATCAAGAGCTCCAACTGGGATCCTTTCATGGGTCCTTGGTCTTGGTACTATGTGCATTTAATCGGATACGCTATGGCCCTCCCCCCAGCCCTTTCTTGATTTCTTTCTGTCCTATCAAGTACAAGAAAAATAAAATTAAGTAAAGGAAAATAAAAACTGGGTTGGATAGGCAGCTTAGCAGTATCATACATGTGCAAAGCCCTGCATTCATTACCTAGTAGCAAATTTAAAAAAAAAAAAGCTTTGAGGAGTCATCTGTTAAGCCCCTATAGTTTTCTGTTGACATAACAGAAGACTATGAAGACACAGAAGATACATAACTTGCCTACTATTGATATATGATGGTGCCTACTAAGAGATGACCCAATCCAGCAAATTTATGTAATCAACTGGTCAAGAAAGAAGGTACTGGGTGGGGTAGATAGCATAATGATTATGCAAAGAGACTCTCATGCCTGAGTCTCCAAAGTCCCAGGTTTAATCCTCCACAAACCACAGCTGAGCCCTGCTCCAGTAAAAGAAATTTAAGGAGGCAGGGCCAGGTGGTGGCCCACCTGGTTAAGCACTCACATTACAGTGCATAAGGACCCAAGTTCAAACCATTGATCCCCACCTGCAGGGGGAAAGTTTCACAAGTGGTGAAACAGGGCTGCAGGTATCTCTCTGTCTCTCTCCTTCTCTATCTCTTCTCCCCTCTCAATTTCTCTGTCTCTATCCAATAGTAAGTAAATATATTTTTTAAAAAGAACAACAACAAAAAAAAGAGACTGAAAGGAAGAAAAGGAATGAAAGGAGAAGGGGGTCGGGAAGTAGTGCAGCAGATTAAGCGCACATGGCGTGAAGCGCAAGGACACTGGAGCAAGGATCCGGGTTTGAGCCCCAGCTCCCCACGTGCAGGGGGAGTCTCTTCATAGGTGGTGAAGTAGGTCTGCAGATTTCTATCTTTCTTCCCCCCCCCCCCGGCTTCCTTTCCTCTCTCCATTTCTCTCTGTCCTATCCAACAATGATGAAATCAAGAACAACAACAATAAAACAACAAGGGCAACAAAAGGAAAAGAAAAAAAAATAAAGAAAAAAGGAATGAAAGGAGAAAAAGTGAGAGAGAAAAATTCCTGCCTGTTTAAAGAACAAGGAATACGGTGATTGTTTTATGTATAAGTCTTAAAGAGAATGTCAAATCTAAACAGTCGTAATACATTTCAATATCTACTAGACGGCTCAGTTGTCTAGAGCTATTAGTGAGTCATGAGCTGCGTAGTAGCAGCCCTAGTCATTACTGTCACAAATTTCATAATCTACGAGTCTTGTAGTAGAGGCAAAACACAGCAGTTTAATAGCAGTCAGCTATTTAGATCAAGGCACCAGTTTTAAAAACAGAAAGTCCTCATTACCAACACTCTGAAGAAACTGGGAGGAAGACAACCAGATGGCTGTTTGGTATAAGGTGGAGTGTTCAACACCTAAGGATAAGGGCATGTTATTAAAGCAACAGACTTAAAGATTCTGAAAACTAAGTACTGGATCCCTGCAAACAAATCTTAGTTTATAGAAGAAACCATTAGCTATCAAGATTCAACGAGTGTTCTGCGTTCTGCAAGGAAAGTATCTCCACTTGAAAGATGGAAAAATACAGGTCCAAATATGTAAAATAACATGTTCAGAACCACTTAGGGTACCCCTAGATCTTAGAATTAAACATAAATCAGTAAGTCTAGTGCCAAAATGTTCTTTTACATATCACACAGTGGTAGTGAGGCCCAGAAAGAGGGGAAAAACTTGAGTAGAGCCACAGGGTTCATTACTAACAGAGATGATTTCCATTAGCAGCTGGAAAAATTTCATAGCAAAGGACAGACACAGAGCATGGCCACCCTGGCAGAAAGAACTGAAAGTAAACACTTTCAGCATTTTACTCTGGTTTGGAATGACTGGATATTTCAGTATCACAAAAATCTCTATTCTCAGTTTATATACTGAATATAATCCCAACAAAAATATGATTTTCCCCCCTGACATTTAGAAAGTTTACTTGTAAGAATAACCAGATAATAGAAGTCAGTAAAATCCTTTAAAGAAAAAAAAAAAAAAGATTAAGTGCACGTGATGCAAAGCTCAAGGACTGGCGAAAGGATCCCGGTTCAAGCCTCCCCTTCCACCCCCGGCTCCCCACCTGCAGGGGAGTCCCTTCACAAGCAGTGAAACAGATCTGCAGGTATCTATCTTTCTCTCCCTCTCTGTCTTCCCCATCTCTCTCCATTTCTCTCTGTCCTATCCAACAACGACAACAATAACTACAACAATAAAGAAAAAAAAAGACAACAAAAGGGAATATATAAATAAATAAGGAGGAGGTCATTTCTACTTTCTACTATTTACTAAAACATAGTGATAATGCTTCTCTAATTGAAAGTTGTAAAGGGGCATATAAATAAAGAGGTGAAAGAAAATCCATAGATAGGCCCAAAACTATAGGGAAATTTGTTATATACCAAAGGTGTCATTGTAATCAGTGGGGAAAAAGACTAATTGAAAAATCATATTTATGGCACGAAGTGCAAGGACCAGCATAAGGATCCCGGTTCGAGTCCCCGGCTCCCCACCTGCAGGAGAGTCGCTTCACAGGCGGTGAAGCAGGTCTGCAGGTGTCTATCTTTCTCTTCCCCTCCTCTCTCCATTTCTCTCTGTCCTATCCAACAAAAAATAAGAAAAAATAATCATATTTAAAAGAAAGCAAAAAGTGAGACTCTGGGGTTCGGTGCCACAAATGTCACCAGCAGATGAAAATCTGACGTTGACTTCACCCCACCAACACCACTGGTGACTATTCCACAGATAGGTACACAAATTCTGACAAGCAGAATAATTTACTTAAAAAAGAAACATGAGGCCCCAACAAAATACATCAAGAAAAAGTGAAGTAACTCCCAGTGGAGGACCAGCTTCTGATAAAAAAGAAAGAGTAGGAAATGTGTGGGAGAAATACAAGAGGATGGGCAGTCAAAAAGACTTAATTCCTGCCCCCCTCCATATTATTAGATAGGACAGAGAGAAACTGAGAGGTGAGGGGAGATAGAGGGAGACAGAGAGAGACTGCAGCCCTGCTTCACCACTCATGAAGTTCTTTTCCCCCCCTGCAGGTGGGGAATCCAGGACTTGAACCCTGATCCTTGTGAGGTCCTTGCACTTTATACTATGTGAGCTTAACCAGGTGTACCATTGTCTGCCCCGCCCCCAAAAGACTAATTTTTACAGAGGTGAGATTCACATAATGTGAAAAGCACTTTTTAATAAATGGTATTACAAATGGATAGCCTGTGAGTAAAGATAAAATTGGATCTGTATCTTCCTTTACAAATTAAGATAGAATTTTATTTTTAAAAGATTTTATTTATTTATTCATGAGAAATGATAGGAGGAGAGAGAGAGAGAGAGAACGAGAACACCATACATCACTCTGGTACATGTGTTGCCAGGGATTGAACTTGGGACCTCATGCTTGAGAGTCCAGTGCTTTATCCACTGTGCCATCTCCTGGACCACATTAAGAAAGAAGTTTAAATTAAATAAAGAAAAAACATATCACTATGAATTCCTTTATAACCCAGGAGAAGGAAATATCTTTCTGTGATTTATAATCCAAAGTCAACATATGCTAGATAGATTTGAGCACAATGAAAACATAAAAACAAAAATTTCTACATGGAAAAAAAAAAGGCCTAAGTACAAGAACTGGCAGAAGGATCTCAGTTTGAGCCCCCAGCTCCCCACCTGCAGGGGAGTCGCTTCACAGTTGGTGAAGCAGGTCTGCAGGTGTCTGTCTTTCTCTTCCCCATCTTCCCTTTCTCTCTTCATTTCTCTCTGTCCTATCCAACAACAACGACATCAATAACAATAATAACTACAACAATAAAAACAACAAGGGCAACAAAAGGAAATAAATAAATGCTTTGAAAAAAAATAATAAAGGGCCTAAGTAAAAAAAGGCAACTTGAAAAAATAAGTAAAACTCTTATGAAGAGAAAATATTCCCGAGCCCTGAAGAATTTCAAAGGGCCACTCTGGACAGCAGTTCACAAGTTTCATAAAAAGCTAAATATAATTGCCATATGACCCAGCAACCCAAGTTTTAGTTAATAATTCAAGAAAAATGCAGGGGTAGATAGCATAATGGTTATGCAAACAGACTGCCAAGCCTGAGGCTCCAAAGTCCCAGGTTCAATCCCCTGCCCCACCATAAACCAGAGCTGATCGGTGCTCTGGTGAAAATAAATAAATAAAATAATTCAAGAAAATTGTACATATATTTCTACACAAAGATTTGCATGAGTGTTCACAGAGGCTCTCCGATTAGTAACAAAAAGTGGAAATAACATATAGTGTCCGGTAAATAAAAAAATGTGGTATGTCTGTACTGGACTATCATTCAACAACAAAAAGGAAACATGCTAAAACTTGAATGAATCTTGAAAACAGCATGTTAAGGGAAAGAGCCCAGTGCTGAGTCTTCATATTGTATAATTTCATGTTTGTGAGACCTCCACGATAGGTAATCCTCTGGACATAGAAAGTAGATTAGTGGTCACCAGAGGCTGAGAGGGTGGAGTGACCACCAACAGTTATGCTGGTTTTTTTGTTTTTTTTTTTTTGCCTCCAGGATTATTGCTGGGGCTCAGTGCCTGTACCATGAATCCACTACTCCTGGAGGCCATTTCCCCCCCATTTTGTTGCCCTTATTGTGGTTATTATTGTTATTGTTGATGTCGTGCGTTGTTGGATAGGTCAGAAAGAAATGGAGAGAGGAGGGGAAGACAGAGGGGGAGAGAAAGACACCTGCAGACCTGCTTCACCGCCTGTGAAGCGACTGCCCTGCAGATGGGGAGCCCGGGGCTCGAACCAGGATCCTTACTCTGGTTCTTGCACTTGGCGCCATGTGCGCTTAACCCTCTGCGCCACTGCCCGACCCCCAGATATGCTGTTTCTTTATGGAGTGATGAAAATGTTCCAGAACTACTAGGAATGATTGTGCAACTTTGCATATACAAAGAGACCAGTGAACTGTACATTCTAGAGGATGAATACATTTTTAAGAAGTAGAATATTATCTTTAAAAAATTAGAAAACCCAGAAATGTTTAAACATGTAACTTTATAATGTCCTTTATTTCTGTGCAAATGGTTCCTTAAACCCTCCCCAAAATGGTTTTAGGTTACTATCCTTAATAAATATCAGAAGGTGAATGAAGGGCTACCTTATCAGTTATGAATAAATACATAGCTTTAGAAAGAAAAGCTGACAAAAAGTTGAAAGGAAACCTTCTAACTCATAACAAATACATCTTCCGTACAATCCCTACTAGTTATCAGCTCTTAAGAGCTGTGTCAGGAAATCTAAGCACTTTTCTTTTTGAAAATTTTTATTATCTTCATTTATTTACTGGATAGAGACAGTCATGAATTGAGAGGGAAGGGAGGGAGAGAGAGAGACAGAGAGAGAGAGAGAGAGAGAGAGACACCGACCTGCAGCACTGCTTCACCACTTGTGAAGCTTTCCCACTGCAAGTGGGGACTGGGGGCTCGAACCTGGGTCCTTGAGTATTGGAACATGTGCGTTCAACCAGGTGCGCCACCACCTGGCCCCAGGAAATCTAAGTACTTTTCAAGTATTATCTCATTCTCACAGCACTCTGAGGTAAGCAGAAATAACCCCACTTTAGAGATAAGAAATACAGTAAGAGGTAGAAGGGATATAGTATAATGTTGATGCAAACAGACTCATGCCTGAGGCTCCGAAGTGTCAGGTTCAAGACCCTTCACCACCATAAGCCAGAGCTGAGCAGTGCTCTGGTTAAATAAAAAAAAAAAAAAAAAAAAAAGAAAGAAAGAAAAAAAGAAATAGAATAAGGGAGAGGATAAATAACTTGACCAAATTAATACTTAAGCTGTACTCCAAACTCAGATACACTGTCACTCTATAAACAGTAATCTCTTTGCACCAAAGTGTAGTAAGAATAACAATGAACTCAAGTTCTGATGTCTGAGTTAGAATCTTGTTTCTGGGAGTCAGACTGAAGCACAGTGGATTAAGCACATATGGCTGGTAGCAAGGACAGGTGTAAGGATCCCGGTTCCAGCCCCCGGCTCCCCACCTGCTTGGGGAGTCACTTCACAGGCGGTGAAGCAGGTCTGCAGGTGTCTGTCTTTCTCTCCCCCTCTGTCTTCCTCTCCTCTCTCCATTTCTCTCTGTCCTATCCAACAATGATGACATCATTATCAACAACAATAATAATTACAATAACAATAAAAAACAAGGGCAACAAAAAGAAAAATAAATAAAATAAAATAATCTTGGGGGCCGGGTGGTGGTGCACCTGGCTGAGTGCACATTATAATGCACAGGAACCCAGGTTTAAGCCTCTGGTTCCCACCTGCAGGGGGAAAGCTTTACAAGTGGTGAAGTAGGGCTGCAGGTGTCTCTCTCTCTCTCTCCCTCTCTATCACCCTCCCCTTCCTCTTGATTTCTGGCTGTCTCTATCCAATAAATAAATTCTAAAAAAATTTTAAAAAACTTGTTTCTACCAATTAAAGAGTCTGTGATCCTAAGCAAATCAATGAACATTTGAGTTTTCTTACTGAAAATATTAAACCATGCCCTAATTTACTTCATAGAATACAAAAGATGCTAGTATATACATGTCATTTAAAGCATTATAGCAATGTATAGAATAGTACTAGTGATCAAATTTATGTTGAAAAAAAGGCTTTAGAAAAGAAAAAAAAAAGACTTTAATAATTTGTCATCTCTGGCCAGGGAGATAGCATACACAGGACTTTTGTGCCTGAGTCTCTGAGGTCCCAGATTCAATCACCAGCACCAACATAAACCAGATCTCAACAGTGCTCAGACTGAAAATAAATACAGTCTAATAGTTATGGAATATACTAAAGCAGTGATTTTAAAACTCACTCCTCTCAACATATCAGGTGCTATAAAAGAGCAGTAGTGAGGGCTGGGCTGAAGCAAACCGAGCTAAGCGCTCACAGTGTGAAGCGCAAGGACCTGCGTAAAAATCCCAGTTCGAGGATTCCCACTTTGCAAGCGGTGAAGCAGGTCTGCAGGTGTCTTTCTCTCCCCCTCTGTCTTCCCCTCCTCTCTCAATTTCTCTGTCCTATCCAACAAAAGCAGCAGCAACCACCACCACCACCACCACCACAACAACAATGGAAAAAGATGGCCTCCAGGAGCAGTGGATTCATAGTGCAGGCACTGAACCCATGATAACCCTGGAGGCAAAAAAAAAAAAAAAAAGAGCAGTTGTACCCCTTCCCTTACATTCATATTAAATTCGAATATCCAATGTAAATGTATCTGGACAGCAGGCCTCTGGAGGTGATGAGGTGATAAGCCTAACCCTTATGAAAGAAAACAGAGCTGTCATACAAGAGCTCCCTTTTCCCATCCACATGTAGGTAGGGACACAGCAAAAATATGGTGGCCATTTGAACCAGGATCAAGTCTCACAAGACAATAAACTTCCCAACCTACAGAACTGTGACCAAGAAAATTCTGGTTTTTATAAATCACCTAGTTTACAGTGTTTTTAATATGACATCCCTACTGAATATACCAGCTACAAGTAAGGATCCCAAAATACATTTTAATCAGATGTGATCCAAAAGTTCTTTAGAGAGATGCTTCCTAGTGGTATCTGAATAAAAGAACATTTGCAGGGGTCGGGCGGTAGCACAGTGGGTTAAGTGCACATAGTGCAAAGCACAAGCACTGGCGTAAGGATCCCTGTTTGAGCCCCCCATCCCCAACTGCAGAGGGGTCACTTCACAGGTGGTGAAGCAGGTCTGCAGGTGTCTAGCTTTCTCTCTCCCTCTCTGCCTTCCCCTCTTCTCTCGAATTCACTCTGTCCCATCCAACAACAACATCAATAACAACAACAATAATAACTAAAACAACAAGGGCAACAAAAGGGAAAAAAATAGCCTCCAGGATTCGTGGTGCAGGCACCCAGCCCCAGCAATAACCCTGGAGGCAAAAAAAAAAAAAAAAAAAAAATACATTGCTAGTGAATTTTGTGTGACTCCCAAGTGGCTTATTTTCCTGTTCTGCTTCTATTAGACATGCCTCATCTAAGTCTACTGTCTGTGATACTATAGACTCTTGGCTCCCTAGAGTTAATGCTGAAAGAGAGCTTAGAAATTATTTCATAGCATGCTTCACTTTGGACTGTGTCCAGAGGAGACGTCAGGCGTGGAATGTCAACTCTTCAGCTTCATTACTCTGGTGAGACTGTTCCGAGCTCGGGTGGCGCACTTCTTAACAAAACCTCAAAACCTAGATATAGACCAGGGCCCATGAGATAGGACATATGTACATGTATCTGTAAGTTAGGGGAAAACATACCTTAAAGCAAAAGTGCACAATAATTTTCAGTGAGTCAAAAGATGAAGCAAGAAAGTAGAAAGAACTAAAAAGAAACCTTAAAATATCTAGTGAAATAGTTTCTTAGACCTAGATACCCAGATACTAGATACTAGATACCTAGATACCCCTCACCTATACCTCCTATTACACATCACTCAGTCACTCCAAAGCTAACCTTGGCAGACAAAGTAAGGACTACAAAAGCTGAATAAGGGCAGAAGACTGGCATACTTTAATGATGACTCTTTAGTCACTACCAGGTCACCCCATCACCCGGGACCTGAGTCAGGGAGCCCTGGGATTCCCACACAGACATGATGGGCCTAGACCTCTAACAGATCCCTCTCTCCACTGTCACTGGCCATGTTCATCAGGAACAACATAATGGGCCCCTTTGTGGGCCCCTATAGGACCTTGCCCTCAATGTGGATCAACAATGGTATAATGTTCCATTCTCCGAAGGGAGGTTGGATAGCATTTCTGCCTATCACACGAGGATGATGGGTCTTGAAATTAGTGCAGCCTGGAATGTTCCTAGCTGTGACCACAGAATGTGAGCTCAGACCTACAGGGATGTAGAGGTTACATAGGCTCCTGTGTTGAATATGGGCCCCAGATCAAATTGATGGGGTTTACAGTTAACAATATTTGTATACTTTCCCCACATTTGAGAGCTACTCTCTTCCCTGATCCAGCTTTCTAGTCCTTTTTTCAACTATGACACCATCTTCCCAGACAATAACCTGGGTCCACCTGCATATTAGATGTCAGGCTCAGGGAAAAACTAGTAAAGTCATGGGTCCTCTGGCATATACTTAAAACAGACCTACTAGGTTTTTCCAAAACAAAGACCCCAATCTTATCTGCAATATTCTTGCCTTTAGGATCATGATTAGTTAACAATTTTTTTCTGCATTATATCTTAACTCTTTTTCAGCCACCAGGTTCCAGATGATACCATGATGCCAACCGGACCTCCTTGGGCAAAGGACCCCACCATGTGTCTTAGGTCCCCCCTACCCCCCAAGATTCCTGCCCCACTAGGGAAAGAGACAGGCTAGGACTATGGATCAGCCTGCCAATGCCCACGTTCAGCAGAGAAGCAATTACAGAAGTCAGACCTTCCACCTTCTGCAGCACAAAATGATCCTGGGTCCATACTCTCAGAGGGATAAAGAATAAGGAAGCTATCAAGGGAGGGGACTGGGAGCTCTGGGGGTGGGCACTGTGTGGCAATCTACCCCTCTTATCCTATAGTCTTGTCAATATTTCCATTTTATAAATAGTTAAAAAAAAAAGAAATTATCTCATGTGGGGGCTGGCAAGACAGTTCATCTGGATAGTGTCCATACTTTGTCATGCATGTGGCCCAGCTTCTAGCCTGGCCCCCATCCAGCATTTTTCTCAAGAACTTTATTTTCCAGGATAAGCAGCTAACCTAAATTAAGAAGACTATTTCTATTTAAAGAATTACTAGCATTACGCAATCTTGTAATCAACAGACAGCCCTTTTATTTTCTCTTAGCATTTTTCCTTTAGTAGTCTTCAGAGAATTTAACAAAGTGAGAAACTTAGCTCTAAATTTATGTTAAGCATATAAGACTACTAAAAAGTTATTTATATATACACATACATCTTTTTTTAATGGAAAAGTGCTGGTGTATTGATCAAAGGTTAGTTCAGATCATTAGCAACCAAGAAACCTTAATCTTACATTAATTTTACACTCCCAGGTTATTTTCCTAAATAATTTGCTTTGGATCAGTTTCTTATTTAAATTTTTTATTATCTTTACTTAATGATTGGATAGAGACAACCAGAAATCAAGAGGGAAAGGGGTGATAGAGAGGGAGACAGAGAGACACCTGTAGCACTGCTTCATCACTCGCAAAGCTTTCTCCCTGCAGATGGGGACGGGGGCTTGAACTATGTGCGCTTAACCAGATGCACCGCCACCTGGCCCCCTTGGATCAGTTTCCAGATCATCTTTATTCATGTTACAGTTCTACTTTTCTGTCTCTCAAAACCAAAATTATCTGCATTTTATCTTATATGTAGCCGTCTAGCACCTCCTTTGATTGTCTAAGCACACGGACCCATCTTTTGTCAAACTTTTCTCATTTTTCTTCAGTGTACCAGTTAGGGCTCCATTACAAATTTTAATGTTCTTCCCTGGTTTTCCAATCATTTTTTTATCACTCCTCTACTCCATTGTTTTAGTTTACAAGGTTTCTCTTTTCCCACTTTCACAGTACTGAATCTCCCCACCTTTCTGACTTTTTGTACTTAGCACTTCTTCAGAATTTACAATTTCTCTGCTATAGTCTTTATTGCAAAGATATCTGCCAATGCATCTCTCGAATTCTAAACACACCCTTGGTTACCTCATACCTATGAGTTCTTGCTACCCTTTTCTTGACTCCAGAGTCCTGCCTGATTCTGCAAATACCCTATAAAGCCAACTGTCTATTCAATTTTCTTTGTTTCCCACCAATTACTTCTTTCATGTTAAAGTCAATATATTTTCTCTACTCTCCCTCTCTCTCTCTCCATATATATCTGTATATATTTATTGGTGACTTAACATTGATTTACAAAATTATATGATAACAGGGGTTTAATTCCACACCTTTCCTACCACCAGAGTTTCATGTCTCCATACCCTCCAATGGAAACTGCAGTAGTTCTCCCAAGGTCACAGATATGAACTGACCGTTATTTCTAATATATAGATAGATAGATAGATAGATAGATAGATATAGATAGATATCTCCCCATTTTTTTCTATGGCCCTGCCTTCTCTTCCTTCTAAGTCAAACTATTAAAAAAAAAAAGTAGGTGTGTAAATATTTTTAATCAGTATTACTTGGAAAATAAAATATAACAACCACATAAAGTGAACCAATATGCTATTTTCTTTACTTGTTAAATATTGGGACTGGAAATTGCTCCCATAAGGTGTGCCAGTCAGCTGTAACTATACCTGTCAAATCAGAAAAAAAAAACAAAAAAACCCACAACTATTACTACTGCCAAGTCTTTCCTTTTTTTTTTTTCTCTCTCTCTCCCCTCTCCGGGTCCTGATGAAATTGGGGTTCAGAGCCCTCTAGTCATCTTCCCCTAACATGTCTCCCCCTCTGGGACTACGGGCCAAAATTCCCTGTGGTGCAGAAGGTGGGAGGCCCGGCTTCCGTAACTGCTTCTCTGTTAGACAGGGACGTTGGCAGGTCACCCACACGCCCGGCCTGTTTCTCTCTTTCCCTAGTGGTACATCCTATAGTCTGACCCTTAACGTGGCACAAGTCATCCAACAACCTAGAATTCAAAAAGCCTCGCTCTTTACAACTCCTCTCTTCCTAAGAAACGGCTTCCTCCCTCACTGAGGTTTTACATGTCCTATCAAATACAGCTCCCACCAACCCAATTTGCCCATCAAAAATAACCTGCCCAAACCTTCCTCTTTCAGCTTCCCAGACTCGACCTGCCCTGCACGTCCACCGGCCAAACCCTATTCCCAGCCGCTTCTCACTTCCCGGGGGCACGGTCACTCACGAGGCCGGAGCCCCTGGCCACCCCCTCGCCCCCGGATCGGCCTCCAGCCCTCGGGGCCTTTTCCAGAACCTCCCGCTCGCTAGTTCTCTCCTCCCCACCCGCGCCGGGCATTTCCCTCGGCTTCTCCGCAGTGTATTTCCTCCTCCTCCTCCTCCCAAATCGCCCCTGCTCCCTAACTCCCCTCTGCCTGACTCTCAGCCCTGCTGGGTGAAGAGACTCCCCCCGCCTTTGTCGCCGCTCTCAACTCCTTTCTCGAGCCTCCTCCACCTCTTCTGGCGGCGCTTCCCACACGCCTTAAAATACCCTCCCGGCGCCCCCAATCTTCCCTCGGTCCCATTTCCCCTCGATGCACCCGTCCTCCCGTATCCCTCGACTCAGCACCTACCCGCCGGCCCCAAGCCTCCCTCCACCCCCATCTAAACCCACCAAGCCCCGCCAACAGTCTCTCCCACCCGTAGCCTCCCTTCGCCTCGCGACGCTCCACGCCCGGAGACACCTTCTCCGCAGGCCCGGGCCTGGCCTCTAGGGAGACGGGGTGCAGGTCACGTACCCCATTCGCATCTTGGCTCCGCTCTGACTGCCCCCGCTCCCGGGGAGGGGAGGTCGAGAGGGCAGGCGGCCGAGGTGCATGTTCTTCTCGAGGGCCGACATGAAGGGGAGGCCGCGCCTACGCGATCAATAGTCAGAGCTTCGCAGCACGTTTAGCTCAGCCCGGCGGGTCACAGCTCGCTCCCCTAGCGACGCCCAGTCGCCTCCGGACAGCACCCAGCTACCGGCTGCACCGCCCACCACTCGCCGGCTCCCTAGACTCCACCTCTCCTCGGCGCTGCAACCGGAAGTGCGCAACAACCCTCCCACAAAGGAAGCTGGGTAGTGAAGTCCGTGGAACCCTGAGACTCTAGGCGGAGAAGTCGACGGCCTGAGCAGGAAAAAGAAACGCTCCTGAGGGCAATGCACCCTGGGCAATGAAGCCCTCAAAGGGTTTGTCCCAATGCGCTTGCGCAGGTGGAGGCGACTCCGTTCAGCCGCGCAGAGGTAGTATAGCAAAGCATCCTGGGGGTTGTAGTCGCTGGACCGGAAGGAGCCTTGCGGTCTTCCAGTCTCATCACTTCCCTGCTGCTGTTAGAGGAACTGCCGCTTCTTCCTGCCTCCCAGGCTGCCCAGCGGCGTCGGTTGCCGGGGAACGCTGGCGCCCGCGGAAGGGATGGCGGGAGCAATCGGCTTAGGTGCTGGGGCCGGAGTTGAGTTGGTGAAGAACAACTCCGATTCGTCATGAAACAACTGAAAGGCAAGGGGGCTGGTGGCGGCCGTGGCCGCAAGAAGAGAGGTAACCGGAGCTCCCGAGTGGTCGAGGAAAGCGGAAGGGTTGGGAAGCGTGTAAGGAATTCTAGGAAGGCAGCCGATACCCTCCTGTTAGAGGAAAGGAGTCGGGAGGGAAAATAAGCAGCGCTCACAAGGCTAGAAGAAAAGAGATTGGGCTTTCCAGTGAATGGCAAGGAAATAGAGGCTGTTGGGAGGCAAAGTGGGCGAATAAATGGGTTGGGGGGGAGGGAGGGATGACGACGGCCTGGGTAGGACCCTTCCAGAGGAAGGACGGCCACTCTGGGAGTGTTCCTTTCACGTGTATCTTTTTCCGTTGGATGTAATTGACATAGAACTTATTCGTGTCAGCAGTGCAACGTAATAATTTGGTATTTGCATGTATTGTGAATTGATCGCCACAATAAATGTAGTGAATGTCTGCCACTACACAGAGTTACAAAAAATGTTTTCCTTCTGATGAACTTTCAACGTCTCATTTTAGGAGTTTTCTAATACACTATACGGCGTTGTTAACTGCAACCACCCTGGAGTGCGTTACATCCGTCCTGACATGGGACTGTTTTCCAGAGCTTAGGGGAGGGGGAGGTAGAGACAGCTTTTGGAGCTGTGCTTGGGACAGGAACAACCCTGTGTTGGAGGGTAGGTTGTATGTCAGTAGCCCTAAGAGGCAAGGATCGCATTCTGTACATTACTGAATCTTCAAGAACTAGCAAAAAAGGGAGGATTCAGCAGATGTTGTATAAGTGAAGCATGAAAATCATGAAGCACAAAGACTTCAGTATATTTTGTTCTTGTGAGACCTTACTATACCCCAAGAGAAATGTAAGATGAATGGAAAGGGGAATGTAATAGAGGACTGGTTCCTTAAATCTCTTCTAGAGGATACTTTCAGATGAAGACACTGTCCTTAAAGAAAGTTTTATGATGGTATATTAAGCCAAAGTATAGGACTTTGGGGGCATAGAAGGGCATTCAGGTTCTGGTTCATGAGGCAGGGGGTGAAATAAAGTTTTATGGGAAGTCACAAATGCCTCATTTATTTTTTTTAATTATGTCTAAAATGCTGTAATGGTCAATATATTATGAAACCAGAACTGTATTTAATAATAGCAGAGGACTAGAAAGATAATTCAGTTAAATAGTGCACTGCTTGGCTACACGGATGATCTCTGCCTCTGTCTCTGGAAAGAAAGAGATGGGGGGGAAGGACACATTTTAAAGTGACATTTGTTTGGGACTTGATCAGAGAGAGTAGTTATTCTTTTATGTTTAGTGGTGGTTGTAAAGTAAGAGAATCAAATAAAGATAACGGCATAAATTTGTGGATGCTGCAATAATCAAAACAAAAGTACTCAAAATAAAATTTTCAACTACTTCTGAAGTTTTTAAAACTGTTTTTTTTCATTATATTTGTATCTTTTAGCTAAAAGGAGTTTGAATAAGCATTTCTTAAGTGACTGTTCTGTTCCTTTTTTTTTTTTTTCTTTTTTTGCCTTCAGGGTTATTGCTGGGGCTCAGTGCCTGCACTATGAATCCACTGCTCCTGGAGGCTATTTTTTTCCCTTTTGTTGCCCTGGTTGTTTTATTATTATTGTGGTTATTATTGTTATTGATGTCGTTGGATAGGACAGAGAGAAATGGAGAGAGGAGGGGAAGACAGTGGGAGAGAAGACACCTGCAGACCTGCTTCACTGTGGAGTGACTCCCCTGCAGGTGGGGAGCCAGGGTCTCAAACCGGGATTCTTATGCTGGTCCTTGCGCTTTGGGCCGTGTGCACTCAACCCGTTGTGCTACCGCCTGACCCCCGTCTGTTCTGTTCTTAATCCATGGTTTAGTTTGCTATTGCTTCTGTTGTGCTTTTTTTTTCTTTATGTAATGCTCGGAGACATACCTACTGCTCTGTGCATGTACGACACCAACACGGAGTGAACTTCCCAGGACAACTTTTTCATTCTTTTAGGCAAAGAAGAAAAGAGAGAGGGAGAGACAGGAAGGACACCACAGCAGTCCCCCATCAGTGGAGCTTCCCCCAGTCCTGTCTGTGCGCTCCGATACGGAGCCTGGGCTATACAGGGTGTGCTTTCTCCTGACCCCTTCTTGTGCATTTGCATGTGTGGGATAAACTTCTCTGTATAGACAGATGTTTTTGTGTTTTCATTCAAAAGTTAGATTACGGGAGTCGGGTTGTAGCTCAACGGGTTAAGCGCAGGTGGCGCAAAGCGCAAGGTCTGCAGGTGTCTGTCTTTCTCTCCCCCTCTCTGTCTTCGCCCTCCTCTCTCCATTTCTCTGTCCTATCCAACAATGATGACAACAATAGCTACAACAATAAAACAACAAGGGCAACAAAAGGGAATAAATAAGATAAATAAAAATTTAAAAAAGAAGAAAAAAAGTTAGATTACAGCTGACCCTAGAACATCACAGTTAGAACTGCTTAGGTCCACTTATATGTAAATTTTTTTCAATAAATAGGTATTTTTCCTTAAATTTTTTTCTACCTTTGATTTATTATTTACTATTGTTGTTGTTATTATTATTTTACCAGAGCACTGCTCAGCTCTGGCTTTTGGTGGTACAGGAGATTGAACCTGGGACGTTAGGGCCTCAGGCATGATAGTCTTTTAGCATAACCATTATGCTATCTACCTCTGCCCTGATTTATTTATTTGTTTATTTTAAATTTGTTAAATTATCCTTATTTATTTGTTGGATAGAAACAGCTAGAAATTGAGAGGGAAGGGGGTACTAGAGAGGGAGAGAGACAGAGAGACACCTGCAACCCTGCTTCACCACTTGCCAAGCTTTTCTCCTGCAGTTGGGGACCAGGGGCTCAAACCCAGGTCCTTGCGCATTGTAACGTGTGCTCAACTAGGTGCACCACCACTCGGCCCCTGATTTATTTTATTGGATAGAGACAGAGATAAATTGAGGGGGGAGACAGAGAGGGAGAGAGATACTCGTGAAGCTTTTCCCTACAGGTGGCTAACAGGGGCTTGAACCCTGGTCCTTGTGCACTGTAATGTGTGTATTTACCAGGTGCATCTCTGCCCAACCCCTGTAACTAATATATAGTAGATAATACATATACAGTGTGTGTTAATTGATTGCTTATATTTTTGCCAAGGCTTCTAGCCAACTGTAGGCTCTCAGCAGTTAAGTTTGGCCGGAGTGAAAAGTTCTACCCAGATTTTCAGCTGCATGGGTCATTAACCCTAATATGCACAGTAGTCAGTGGTCAAATGTATATGTTTTCTATATTTAATCTAATTTTTAAAATTATCTTTATTTATTTATTTATTGGATAGAGACAGCCAAAATTGAGCGAGATGGGGGTGATAGAAAGGGAGAGAGACAGAGAGGCACCTGCAGCCCTGCTTCACCACTCGCAGAGCTTTTCCCCTTGCAGATGGGGACCAGGGGCTCAAACACAGGTCCTTGCGCACTGTAACTGTGCTCAGCCATGTGTGCCACCAGCTGGCCCCTTTATCTAACTTTTTACTTAATATTTTTGGTTCCTCCACAGGTCTGAGTGACATTTCTCCATCTACAAGCTTACCACCTCTAGTTGAAGGCCAATTACGCTGCTTTCTTAAACTTACTGTTAATAAAATCGTATGGAAGATTGCAAAGCCTCCTGCTTGTGTGCTTGTCCGAGTGAGGTGGTGGGGGGAAACATCAGATGGGACGCTCTTTTGTCCCAGGGATGCATTGCAGACTGAACCAAAAGCTGTGAGAACAACTACACGCTATGCTATTCGCTGTGGCCCAAAACAGTTTACCTCTTACCTAACAGGTATGTTTTTGTCTTCCTATTTCACCTACAGGCTTACTAAGGAACATAGCATTAGCAATCATGATTATTTGTACCTTGAATCTGTGAGCACTGTTAATTATTGAGGAATGAATGGTCTTATAATAACCACTATTTGTTGAGAGTATGCATGTGTCTGAGTTGACACATACTATTTATAGTTTTTATAACCCTGCAAGGTAGACATTTTCTCTCTTTTGTAGGCAGTGGGACTGAAGTTAGAAAAATGAAATGAATGCTGTCTAAGGTCACATAGACTACAGTGCCCTTTCCTGAGGGAGATGATAAGAACACTGGACAAAAGGGATTTTAATTTCACAGCAAAAGTGACAGAGGTCAGAAGTCAATTAGGAATTAGGTTTTTGTCTACAGCCATATCACCCTGAGCATACCCAGTCTCATCTGATCTCGCAAGCTAAGCAGGATTGGGCCTGGTTAGTTAGCACTTGGATGTAAGGAATAAAACTTTTTTTTTTTTGCTCCCTTGAAGTAGTGAATATTGAAGCAGCATGGTGCAGTGAACTTCATAGTTGGATAGAACTGAGTTTTTAGCCCAGTTTTATTACTTTGCAGCTGGCTGAACTTACACATGTAAAGTGGCATCTGTGAAACATAGTATTATCTTCAAATGGGGACAGAAACAACTGGGAGTTATAGCTCAGTGGTAAAGCATTTGACTGCAGGAACAACAGTGTCAGTTGCTAAGAGAAGTAGACATGAAAGACTGGCTGCTAGTTAATAGCTAACAGGTAGTGTTACAATTCCATTCTACATATGCACATCATTTTATGTTTACGAAGCCCTTTACATTTATTAATTCATCTAATTGATAGGTCATTTCCATGAGTAGGTAAGATATATGTCAAATACTGCTATGTGCTTTACTTGGCAGTACCCATAATCCTTACACAGTTAAGATGTGTTTTTTTTTTTCTTCCTTTGCAAATTTAAAACTCATTTTATTCAATTTCATTTTATATGCAAGTAATTCCAAACTTCTGTTGGGGTAGTGAATGTTAAATATATTAAAACAAGTACCAAGTCTTAAGTTGTAAAAATATATACTGAGACAGTGCAAAAGATCCATTTTTAAGGTAATGAGAACTGTACATAATTTCTGACAAGTTTTGTCCCACTTAGCACTTTCACAGTAAGTTAAACCCAGAATTCTACATGGGTCATATTAACCCTGAAATGTTAAGACTGGTACAGTTTTTAAAAGCTTATACCTGTACCACCTTAAAAAGCCTGATGAACTGATTTAGTCATCTGCATAATAAAAGTACACAGGAAAGGCAACCCCATCCTGTAGCCTCCCAAAGATAGCCACCATAGTTCTCACAAGTCTTACAGTTTCCTTGCTTCTGTTTTGTTTGGATTTTTTTTTTTGGGGGGGGGCAAGTTCATGTAAATCACATCTCTAGATAACTTTCTTCAAGGTATTTTCCTTAGCAATACTTACTATGCCACTTAGTGGGTGCTCCATGCAAGGTGTTTGTCATGCAAAAACCTAATTGTTCTTTTGATATTGGGGTCACTCTCACCCACCTCCATACTGATTGGCAAGTGCATGTTCTAGTGACAATAAAATAAAAAAATAAAAAAGTAAATTTTTAAGTATAAAAGGTTTTCCCATGGTAAAAATACTCTTTAAAAAGCTTTCTATTGTATACTCTTCTGCCTACTTCCAAAAGAAAAGAAAAAACAATGGGAAATAACTTGTGTATATTGTAATCATTTTTGACTAGATATGGCTGTGCTGGTGCTGGACGTGATCACCAAATTTGATCATCTTCCAGTTGGTAGAGTTCAAATCAATGGACTAGCTCAACTTTCTCCAACCCATCACATCAATGGATTTTTTGCCATTGTTTCACCAACATCTAAGAAACTAGGAGAACTCCAGGTAAAAATATTCTCATTACTTATGGTGTAGAATAAAATTGGGAGTGAGGAAGAAATAGAGTCTTATTTCTTATTTTCTTTCTTTCTTTTTTTTTTTTTTGCCTCCAGGATTATTGCCGGGGCTCAGTGCCTGCACTGCGGATCTACTGCTCCTTGGAGGCTTTTTTTTTCCTCCTTTTTGTTGCCCTTGTTGTTTATCATTGTTGCTATTGCTGTCATCGTTGTTGGATAGGACAGAGAGAAATCAAGAGAGGAGGGAAAGACAGAAGGGGAGAGAAAGATAGACACCTGCAGACCTGCTTCACTGCTTGTGAAGCAACCCCTCTGTAGGTGGAGAGCTGGGGGCTCAATCCTGGATCCTTACGCCGGTCCTTGCACTTTGCGCCACATGCGCTTAACCCACTGCACTACCGCCAGACTCCCAAAACTCATGAAATTTCTAAGGAGTTCGAGTTCTCAGGATTCTCCAGGAAGCAGCCCCAAGTCTCCCTCTAGAATGGGACCCTTCTATAATCTCATCATACTGTAAAAAGTAATATGTATCACACAGTGCTCTACTGTTACTCTTTTACCTTCTCCAAGGTGCTTTTGGAAAACTATACGAAAGGACCATGTTCTATCTCAGTATCCTAAGATAGTGGCACTTAAGAATATATCCAACAACAAAAGGAACTGAATCAATAAACACATACATCAAAGAGAATAGTTGCATGAATTAAAAAGTCATAGTTGAAGCCGGGTGGTGGTGCACATGTTACAGTGCACAAGTATCCAGGTTCAAGCCCCTGCATGGAGGAAGCTTCACAAGTGGTAAAACAGGGCTGCAGGTGACTCTCTCTCTCTCTTTCTCTCTCTCCCTTCCTTCCCTCTCAGCTTCTGTCTCCAGTAAGTAAATTAAAAAAATTAAAAACTCATGGCTACTTGGCACCATGTTAGGAACTATGGGGAAAAGCAAACAAATGAAAGAAAGCAGAAAACATTGTGCTGCCTTCCAGAAAAGCTGTAATTTAAAGGGAGATGACTTTTTGAAACCTATATGAGATTAGAACTGAATAATAACTATGTAAGTATTGTTGATAAACATAATAAAGCCTGAGAGACACATGTATACAAGTATGAAGTACTCTTGGGACTTGGTCTGGATAGAAAAAGCACTGAGAAGATTCAGATGAATGTGAAATAAAAGCATGTTATAGTCCTTGGGTAAGAATAGAAGTGAATGGAGCTGAAGTTAGCATTGTAAATGGGAATTATAACTACCCTAGAAGGAAGTACCCCTCCTCTCTCCATTTTTCTCTGTCCTATCCAACAAGGACATCAATAACAACAACAATTATAACTACAACAGTAAAAAAAAAAAAGGGCAACAAAAGGGAATAAATAAATATTAAAAAAAAAAAGTAAACAGTTTGAAAAGATGAGAGAAAGAAGGTGGGATTATGGATCGACCTGTCAACGTCCATTTTCAGCTGGGAAACAATTACAGAAGCCAGACCTTCCACCTTCTGCACCTCATAATGACCTGGGTCCATACTCCCAGAGGGTTGAAGAATAGGAAGTCTATCAGGGAGGGGATGGAGTACAGAGCTCTGGTGGTGGGAATTGTACTCCTCTTAGCCAATGGTCTTCTCAGTGTTTTCATTTTATAAATAAATAAATTGAAAAAATAGATATAAGGAAATGAATATAAAATGCATTTAGAGTTTGAGCTCCCGGCTCCCCACCTGCAGGGGAGTCGCTTCACAGGTGGTGATGGAGGTCTGCAGGTGTCTGTCTTTCTCTCCCCCTCTGTCTTCCCCTCTTCTCTCCATTTCTCTTGTGTCCTATCCAATGACAATAACAATAATAACTACAACAATAATAAAAAAACAATAAGGGCAACAAAAGGGAAAATAAATAAGTAAATAAATAAACATTAAAAAAATTTTAAATGCATTTAGAGAATATCTGTATCGAGGAGAAATACAAGAAGAAAGTACAGTGAAAGATAAGATTTCTGAACTAGCCAGGAATTTGAATTTAATCCTCTGAAGAACAGGGCCCACTAATTTATATTGAGCAGAGAATCTTACATTTAGCTAATGCTAAGAAAATCTCTGACATATTACGTTTCTCTTTAGGTCTCACTTGCCTTGGAACCTCTGTCAGAAACTTATGATGGCTACAATCCTCTTCCAACTACTGACATGACAGAAAATGTGCTTTTATCTGAGAAGAGGTTCAGAGAAAACACTGACTCCAGCAATATCCACTCTCTGATCCCATCAATGCAAAGTGATCATCCTAAGATACCTACCATCAAAACTGATGAAAAAGAGTTAGCAGCCAATTGTAGTAGATCAACCACTCCAAGGTAAGTAGCACAGCTCATACTAGTCAGTCTGCCAGCTAACTATTATTGTACCTGTGTAATTTCTTCTTTTGTGGAGGTGGGGAGTGAGAGCCTTCCTCTGTGGACTTGAAGACCTGCTAGATAAGTTCTAAAAGAGTTGTGATGCTTGTACTTAACAATTTATGCCTTTCATTTATGACTAGGTAAAAGATTAAATGCAGTTACACATTCAGCAAATAAGTCTTAAGTACTTGCTATGGTCCTATCTTAGTAACGGGTACTAAGCCTGCTTTTGAGAATTACAGTTGGGGATGGGGGTAGATAGCATAATGGTTCTGCAAAGAGACTCTCATGCCTGAGGTTCCGAAGTCCAGGTTCAATCCCCCACACCACAAAAAGCCAGAACTGTGCAGTGCTCTGGTGTTTCTCTGTGACTTTCTGTCTGCATTTCTCTCAAAAATAAAATAGGAGTTCTGGTGGTGGGAATTGTGTGGAGTTGTACCTCTCTTATCCTATGGTTTTTGTCAGTGTTTCCTTTTAATAAATAAATAAATAAATAAATAAGAGAGAGAGAGAGAGAATTACAGTTGGGGCCAAATGGTGGCACATCTGGTTGAGCGCACATGTTACAATGTGCAAGGACCCAGGGTCAAGCCCCTGGTCCCCACCTGCAGGGGGAAAGCTTCACAAGTGGTGAAGCAGGGCTGCAGGTGTCTCTCTCTTTCCCTGTATATCCCCCTTCCTTTCCATTTGTCTCTATCAAATAAATAAAGATAATTAAAAAATTAAACAAAAAAGAGAATTACAATTTAGTGGAAGGCCAACATATAGATAAATGTGATAAAATCATACAGATATAATAGAGGAAAAGAAGGAATGGACAGTAGTGGAACAGAATAAAGAGAAATAGATTTTATCTTATTTTATTTAAAATTTGATTTGGGAGCTGAGCAGTGGCCCACCTGGTAGAGTGCACACATTTCCATGGGTGAGGACCAGGGTTCAAGCCTCTGTTCGCATCTGCAAGGAGAAAGTTTCACAAGTGGTGGAGCAGTAGGTGTCTATATCTCTCTCCCTCTATCAAAGAAAAGAAGGGGGAGAAAATCTGTAAATAAATCAATAATTATTTTTCTTGAGGAGGAGAAAGAGACCAGAGAGAACACCATTTCTCCATCTATGGTGTTCTATTTCTTTTTGGTTTTCTCTCTTTCTTTTGTTTTCTTTTTTTTTTTTCAATGATGTTCTATTTTGATTTTGACTTTTTTGTTGTTATGTGATGTTGGGAATCAATCCCAGAGCTTTACAATATGTAAGGCATGTTCTCCACTGCTAAGTCACTTCCTCAACTCCTTCCATTATTATTTATGATGTGTTTGCTTTGTGTCAAGTTCATTGCAGTGCTGAGCTTTTTACCTCATTGTTTCACAAACATGCAACTATGAGTAAAGTTTTTATTATTTCTTTCATTTAGAAAGTGGAAAATGAAATTACAATATTTTGAATTTGTAGCTGCCCTACTATAAACTGCTGACCTACTTTCTGTCTCTGACAAAATGTTACCTTACTGGCTAGTATACTACTGAAAGGCTCAATTTTTCAAACAGGGGAAAGGACCACTTGTACTTTGCAGAGAACACTGACACAGTAAAGGACTCTTTCTTGGGACGACAGCACCACCTGAATTCAGAGCAGAATTTAGACGCTATGACTCTGAAAGCCAAAGCTCCACGAAAGCAGGTGTCCCTTCTCAACAGCTCTGAATTGCAGCCTCAAATGAGAACAGTTGACAGAAGTCGCAGTGACTCATGCATTCTTTCTTCAAACAACCCCCCTACCAAGGATCTTCTTTCAGGTATGTATGTAGCTGTGAACTCATACTGAGCCATATTTATTGGCATTACCCTGCCAGCCTATAAGGAGAATAAAAATTAAATCGTTTTCTCTCAATGGCCAAGGAACCCTGGTCCCCACTTGTGAGACAGAACATAGTGAAGCAGTGCTGCAGGTATCACTTCCCTCCCTATCTCTTGCTTTCCTCTTAGTTTTTCTCTGTCTCTATCCAAAATTAAAAACAGAAAAAAACTGAGTCCATAATCTCTCACCATTTAAAGTCAGTTGCATTATACCATTAAGTGGCTTTTAAATAATTACTAGACACTTATATGTATAAATAATAGGCTCAAGGGGAAAAACATTTAAAATGAAACTGTTTATGGGGAGAAAGTCTTTATTCCCAAATAGTTCAAGGCAAATAAGATTTTTGTCATCACTCATGTTGTAAATGGCATTTTCTGTACAACTGCACAAAAGCTAGTACCAGATCCATGTCACATTCTGAAAACTATTAATCTCCCTGGGAATTGAGTATGACTTTCAGCCAAACCGAAATAGAAAAGAATTGGTTTACCTATATAAAGATATAGACTGAGATTTTCAAAAACCACTACAAAACAAGAAAAGTAAACTCAAATTACCTAATGTTATATAGTGGTATGATAGGAATAATTGAGGTAACTTACATTATACTGTAATTAATGGCCTACTACATATATGTGCAACATCAAAGGGCTGGAGATAGTCTGGTGCTGTGGTTGCTTTCCTCTCTCTTATCTGAATGGCTAAGTAACTCAGAGTGCTGAAGTTATGTTATTATGAAATAATGGACAGGCATTAGTTCAAGTTTCTCTTCAGTTTTTTAAGCTATAGTTTAACTCTTTTTACTAACTAGTGTTAGATGTCATGTTATGTTATGTTTGATTTTTTTTTTCTTGTCCTATCATATCTTCTTTATTCGAAACTCCAGACTATCTTTGGTGTCTAGTCTCACTACTAAGCATCTGTAAAACCTCAAGGAAACAGTACATCTCTGTATTCTTTTAAAAAATGCCATTATTCCTAAGCCTTTAAAAGTAATTTGAAAAACTTTGTGCCACCTGTGCAGCAGGTTAAGCGCAGGTGGCACAAAGCACAAGGACCAGCATAAGGATCCTGGTTCGAGTCCCCAGCCTCACACCTGCAGGGGAGTCGCTTCACAAGCGGTGAAGCAGGTCTGCAGGTGTCTATCTTTTTCTCTTCCCCTCCCTGTCTTCCCCTCCTCTCTCCCATTTCTCTCTGTCCTATCAACAATGATGACATCAATAACAATAAAAAAACAAGGGGGATAAATAAATAAATAAATATTAACAAAAAATAATTGAAAAACTAAATGGAATCATACACAGGATAGTGGTTAAAATCATAAGCTGTGAGATTATCCTGGTTAGACCTGTAATGCATGTCTAACTTCATTTACTTATCCTCCATGCTTTGCTTTACCTGGGAAATGAATGACATAGTGCCCATCTCAGAGTCCTGCTGGGAAGAAGATAAGATGAATCTGTTGGGCTCTTAGGACATATGATCAGGGTTTTCTGCTATAATTGTTACTACTTGGAGGTTAAATTTTATGTAACAGAAAATCTGAAGTCTTCATCGTGATTTTTTCTTTTAATCTTCTGTATGATCTCAAGAGCATTTTTGGCATTATTTTCTTTATTCAGAAGAATATAAACTTGGAATCACTTATAATACTTAAAAGTTTAGCAGGTATAAATTATTAGTGTTTCTTGAATAAGGATGATATTAAAATTATTTTGAATGAATCAAAATTCAGTAAAATAACAGTACAAAAAGAAAATATTGGTATGTTCTATATAAATACCAGTTAAAGAGTCAATGCATGCATGCATGTAGTCCCACAAGGAGGTCAGCCTCTCTAGAATAGAGACTTGAGTCACTGCTATAATTCCAGCCTCTAAACTGCAGACATTTGTTGATATGTCCTCAAGGAAATATCAGGCTAGTAGACAAGGAAGGTAAGGAAGCCATTACGACACATTGCGCTAAGTCCTGTGATGAAGGAAAACTACAAAATATTGCAAGTATGTCTGTTGGATTTTAGATTTTCCTTCTTTTCTATTCTGCCTTCTTTAGTTCTATTAGAACAAGGCAATAAGCTACGTAATGCGATGGTGATTTCTGCAATGAAGTCAAGTCCAGATACTAGCATGTTGTTGGACGAAGTTCATCCTTCTGTGAAGGAAGATTTTCTTACAGCATCAAAACAGTGAGTCACAGGATAAACTTGATCCCTTATCATTCATTTTTTTATAGCTACTATGTTTTTGTCAATCTATGGACTAAATAATCTTGTAAATGTTCATCCAATCCTCTTCTTAATCGAAGGATAACTGATATGTAACACTAGTTTCAGGTGTTCAACATAGTAATTCAATATTAGCATGTATTTGAACTTGTCACATAAGTGTAATATCTGTTACTATGAAATTAAAATTTTTATTTTTATGGGAAATTATTTTTAACATTGTGGAAAAGAAGCCTGTACTAGGAATTGAAATGCTCAAAATCTCATCCTAGCACTGACACTTGCTAAATGTCTAAATGACCGAGTTCTCTGTTCCCTCTTTTTTTTCTTTTTTAAAGATTTTATTTATTTATTAATGAGAAAGGAGGAGAGAGAGAAAGAACCAGGCATCACTCTGGTACATGCGCTGCCAGGTATAGAACTCAGGACCTCATGCTTGAGAGTACGATGCTTTATCCACTGTGCCACCTCCCGGACCAACCACCTCTGTTCCCTCTGAATAGGTGTGATTGTATATATACAATGAATTGTTCTCTCAACCTGCTTCCACAGAAATGAAATATGACTCTAATATAGGAAAGGGCATTGTTAATTGTGAAGTTTTACATATACTTCATTTAGTAAGAAGAAATGTTAAATCTTTCATGTTGAACCATCTCCATATGGAAGTTCAGTACAATGACTAAAATTGAGATTTTTCTTCATGTGTTAGCCACTGAGAGTATTTTTCCACCCTTTAGAATCAAAGCCTTGCCTAAAACTCAATTTAAAGACCACATTAAAGACTCCATCCTCCTACCAGCTGAGAATACCTTTTGGAAGCACGATACAAAAGCTGATACCAGAGCCATACAGCTGCTACTAGACAGGTAAGAACTCTTTTCTTCCTTTTAAATTCTCCCTCCAATTTACTGTGCCCCACGTAGAAGTAGCCTTCCCATAATTTTTTTTTAAATATTTATTTTCCCTTTTGTTGCCGTTGTAGTTATTGTTGTTATTGATGCCATCGTTGTTGGACAGGACAGAGAGAAATCGAGAGAGGAGGGAAAGACAGAGGGGGAGAGAAAGATAGACACCTGCAGACCTGTTTCACCGCCTATGAAGTGACTCCCCCGCAGATGGGGGGCCAGGGGCTCAAACCAGGATCCTTAAGTGGGTCCTTGCACTTTGTGCCACGTGTGCTTAATCCACTGTGCTACCGCCCGACTCCCCATAATTTCAAATACATGTTTACTTAATGAAAAAAATCATATTTATGAATTAAGCATTCGTCACAAAAACATCATATAATATTCACTTGCCTTTTCCCCACCCTCCTTTCACTACTAGACCATAAGCAGCTCAAAGGTGGAGCAAGCTGGTTTAGCTATCTCTGTGTCATGCAGCACCAAACACCATGCCTGGCACATAATAGAGCCCCCTAAAATGTTTGTTGAATTAATGAATGAGGTCACAATCATTGTCAGCAGTGTTTGTTTTTGAATACCAGCTGTTTTATCAGATGACAGGAAATAGAACTTGAAAATATTTCTCATCGTCTATTTAATGTAAGTTTTCTGTTTAATGTAGTGTCCTCCATGTTTAGACCTCTAAGAAGTTTTCATTAAAGAAAGAATAGCTGGGACTGGGTGGTGGCACACCTAGTTGAGTGCCTAAGATAGCATGCACAAGGACCCAGATTCAAGTTCCCAGTCCCTTCCTGCAGGGGGAAAGCCTCACAAGCAGTGAAACACTGTTGCAGGTGTCTTTTTCTTCCTCTCTCCCTCTCTATCTCCTCTACTCCTCTTAGTTTCTCTCTGCCCTATCAAATGAGATAAATATCAGTAAAGAAAAGAAAAAAGAGGGGGCTGGGCGGTAGTGCAGTGGGTTAAGTGCACATGGCGCAAAGCACAAAGATCAGCATAAGGATCCCGGTTCGAGCCTCCAGCTCCCCACTGTGCTAGGAAGTCACTTCATGGAGAGTGAAGCAGATCTGCAGGTGTTTATCTTTCTCTCCCACTCTCTGTCTTCCTCTCCTCTCTTCATTTCTCTCTGTCCTATCCAACTACAACAACAGCATGATAATAATAACAGTAACAACCACAACAGGGGCAACAAAATGGGAAAATTAGCCTCCAGGAACAGTGGGTTCAAAAGTGCTGCCACTGAGCCCCAGTGAAAACCCTGGTGGCAAAAAAAAAAAAAAAGTTCAGCTGAACTTCTTTTAGAGCCCTTCTGCTTTGTTTTTCTTATTTCCTCAGTGCTGAATTATCCCACGGTCATAACTGGGATGGACTAGGCTCTCCTCCAGATTCTCCATCTCCTGGGAGTGATGTGTATTGCAGCAGTGAGCCAAATGACCCTCACTATGACCAGAGTCTCCTGGAGAACTTATTTTACACAGCATCTGTAAGTCATTGAATCTGAAGTTTCAGGAACTGAAAAGCAAGACTATTAATAATATTAGGAGGTATAGGCATGTTACCACCAGCTTTCTGTGGCTAATACCTAATTTTACAAAGACTACCTAAAGAAGAAACTCTTATCTTCATTTTTTAAGTGAGTAGACAGACCTAGTAAATTTTTTCCAAGGACACATTGTAAGTTTTAGAGCTAGAATTCAAATTCAGATTTACCTGAGTCTAAAGTGTATGGTCTTAATAAATTACTTGGCTTTTTTTTTTTTTTAAAGAACATTTTTTTTTTTAAATTTTTATTTATTTATTGGATAGAAACAGCCAGAAATTGAGAGGGAAGCGGTGACAGAGAAAGAGACAGAGCGACACCTATAGCGCTGCCTCACCACTTGTGAAACTTTCCCCTGCAGGTGGGGACGAGGGGCTTGACCTGGGTCCTTACGCACTGTAACATGTGCACTCAACCAGGTGAGCCACCACCTGACCCAATTACTTGGCTTTTTAAAAGCTTTTCTAAAGAAGAACTAATGCAAAATATCCTCAGAAGCTTCTTGACAAATGTCTTTTCAAAATATTCCAGAAACATTTCTTTTCACAAATAGCAAATACTCTACTGACAAGATAGTATATTCTCTTTCCAGGCACTTTGAACTTTTTCAGGATGTTTTATTCATTAATTTAGCACCTTCTAGAATATGTACGTAAGAAGTTCAATAACCAGTGCTCAACAGTGATGCACCCAGTTAAATTCAAATTTTATCGTGTGCAAGGACCCGGGTTTGAGCCCCTACTCCCTACCTGCAGCGGGGGAAGCCTCACAACTGGTGAAGCAGTGACTGGAGATGTCTCTTTCTCTTTTCCTCTATAGCTCCACCTTCCCTCTCAATTTCTCTCTGTCCTGTCAAATAACAAAAAATATAAAAGAAAAATTGGCCACTAAGAGTGATGAATTTGTGGGCAGGGGTAGATAGCATAATGGTTATGTAAAGAGACTCTCATGCCTGAGGCTCTGAAGTCCCAGGTTCAATTCCCCACACCACCATAAGCCAGAGCTGAGCAATGCTCTGGGCTTTCTCTCTCTGTGTCTTTCTCTCTCTGCATCTCTCTCTCAAAAATAAAAAATAAATACATAAAATACTTTTTTAAAAAATAGAGTGATTAATATATCATGTAGGTACCAAGCCCCAGCAATAAACCCTAATGGCAGTAAAAAAAAAAAAAAAAGTTCAATACCAGTTCTACAAGTAGTCATTTATATTTCTCAAGATTGCTATCATACCTCTTATTTTCCTTTTCTCCAGATCAGAAAAGATAATTAAAACACAGGGTAGTTTATACTAGCACAAAGGTAAGACAGTGAGGTCTATCAGGGTTGTTTTAAGATAGAAAGACAGTGAAGGAGACCACAGCGCTAAAGCTTCCTTCAGTGTGGTGGGGCCTGGCTTGAACCTAGATTGCACCCATGGCAAAGCAGCACACTACCCAAGTGAGCTAGTCCACTAGCCCAGTAAGAACATTTACATTAGCTTTCTGAGAAAGAGCACCATGAAAAACTCATTTTAACTGAGACTTTAATGGTAGTATTTTAGATGCACAAAGAGAGGATATAAAATAGATGTCAAAGGATGACCTATCTGGAGAAGCAATTTGTGTATTTCAATGACTATTATTTGAGTAGATGAGGATTCATGTGGGAGAAAAAAAGTCAGTAAGGCAGATGAGCACATTGCATCCAGCCTATGGAAGGCCTTGAATATCAGATAAAGAAGAAATGAAGTGGGGGCTGAGGGTGGTGAACCTGGTTGAGTGCACGTATTGCAGTGCACGAAGACCTGTGTCCAAGCCCCCAGTCTACACCTGCAGGGGAACTTCATGAATGGTGAAGCAGTGCTGCAGGTGTCTCTTTTTCTCCCTATCTCCTCCTCTCTCAATTTCTCTGTCTTTATCCAATAAAAGAAGAGGAGCAGGGGGAAGAGAAAGGAGGAGAAACAATGATGTTCTCAAAATACTATTTTAGGTAGATGACGAGGTGGCTCTGTAGTAGAGCACATGCTTTGCATGTTTGAAGCCCTGGGTTCTACTCTTGGCACTGCATAACAATAAGAAATACAAAACAAGGGGACCAGGCGGTGGCACACCTCATTGAGTGCACATGTTACAATGCACAAGGACCCAAGTTCGAGCCCCCAGTCCCCACCTGCAGGGGGAAAGCTTTGCAAGTGGTGAAACAGACTTGCTGGTATCTGTCTCTCTCCTTCTCTCTCACCCCTCCCCTCTCAATTTCTGACTGTCTCTATCCAATAAATAAAGATAATAAAAAATTTAAAAAAAAAGAAATACAAAAAAATAGAACAGCATAGTTATATGAAAAATTAGTACCCTGGTCTCAGTGGGAAAAATAAAGGGAAAAAAATAAAAGCAGTATTTTAGGGACAGTAGTTAATGTAACAGTAATGTAAGGGACCAGCTGATGGGAGAATAACTGGAAACAGATAGGAAATGAGTGGGTAATTAAAGCAGTAAGAGAATAAGAGAGCCTGAATGAGAAGGCAGCAATAGAGTTGAAAAGGATATATTTGAAAGATTATGAATTGTTATGTCTTCATGAGTTCTTGTTAGGATTTTAAAAGTTCCCAGTTCAACCCCAGCATGACCATAACCCATACCTGAGAAAAGAGGGGAAGGGGGGGAGGGCCGGGGACATAGCAGAATGGATATGCCATAAGACTTTCATGCCTGAGGCGCTGAAGTCCCAGGTTCAATCCCCAGTCCCACCATCAGCCAGACCTGAGCAATACTCTGGTTTCTCTTTCTTTCTCTGTATGTATTAAAATACATTAAAGTCTTGTTTTAATGTATCCCTCTCATTAAAATAAATACATATATATTTTTTAAAAAGGCAATGATTTCATGACTTTCTACCTTCACTGTTACTTGCAGGATAAAAGGAAAAAAGAACTTAAATTTGTTACACATTAACAAGGCTTTTGTTCATAGCTCAAGAGTCAAATAACAATAATACTTTCCTCTCTTTATTTTGCATTTTATGACAGATTAGTCAGTTTTGGCAACTGTATATTCTCAAAATAAAAATTAATTACAAGGCCAGAGAGGTAGCACCATCAGTACAGCACCATTGCTTGGCTTCTTCATTTATTTTTTAACTGAACTTGTATGTTATTTCTATATAACCAAGAGAAACATGGAATTATCATCCTACTATTATTTATCTTTAAAAAAAATGACATATGTGCAGATAAGAACTTTCTTATACTCAGGAAAAGATATCATTCCCATTCTCCTCAAAGCAGTTATCTTAAAATGCCTCTTTCTCTTTTTTCATCCAAAGAAATCTGATTCTAGTGATATCTTCAGTGAAGATGATGATAATGTCCCTTCTCAAAAAATGAGTCAATCAAAAGCTCTAGCCAGATCTCCTAAGGCTTGGGGGTCAAATAATGACAAACTGAAGAAGAGGACAGCAGACAAGAAAACAAGGTAAGCCGTTTTATGAATGGCTGTTGAGGTAAAAGAGGAGAGAGATTATTTTCAGAGATCTAAAGTGAAATGACCTGTTGGTCCAACTCAACCAGACTGGTTAAGTGAGTTACAGGAACTCATAGCTATTGCAGTCCTTAAAAAAAAAGTCCTTGACAAGAATAGTTAGAAACCATGCACGCATGTATTCTGGGTTGGATGTGTGCTATGATTACATATATATGTAGAAAGTATACATGAAGTAAATGAAAAATGACAAGTTATGTAAAGGTTGTGGGCAACTGAAGTGTACATCCTTGCAAAAAAACTTAATTCTGTAATAGCAGTTTCTGTTCTTGTGTATAGATAAGACTAGGTTGCAAGACTGTTTCATTTCTTGTGTTTTCTTTTACTGTAGATTAAGACCAAAGTTCTGATAATTAAAATCACTTCTCCATCCTTGACAGATTATGAATTAAGATGCTTTGTACCCTTTTGCTTAAGCACAGATTATTTCATGTTGGACTCCTGATCATCTGCTTCATTGTCTGAATTCCTTTCAGAAATTTAACTGAACAACAGATGCCATCAGAAACTCCACAAGATGCCCAAGTGATGACACTAAGTGTGGATAGATTGGCACTTCTAGGTAGAACACATTCAGTCAGAGTCATCATCAAAACCATGGGAGTTCCTCCAAGCAGTCCTCAGGTGACCCCTGGCAAAAAAGATTTTCCTGGGAGACCACCTGTTGTGGCAACAACAAAAAAGCGGTATGTTTCTAACAGTAGAAAGCTAAATAGGTTATTTCTAGAACATTTTCCTGGTAATAAAAACAAATAATTGTGTAATACTTTGATTTGTAAAGTACTTCTGTTTGTATCATTCAGTTAGCAGAAATGTAATGAATCTCCCTCTAGATCCCAAATACCATGTTAGGTTAGTGTGAGAATCATGAGAATTTAGGCCTTTGTTCTTGTGTGCCTTCTAGTCAGCAGAAAGAGACACATTTAAATGGCTATAGTGTAGAAATTTAGAGGCCAGAAGAGATAATCTGTTTGTTTTTACTGTTTTTGGAAGAAATGTTTTATATTAAAAATTCTATGGGGAAGGATGACAGAGGACCTAGTGGGGGTTGTATTGTTATATGGAAAACTGGGAAATGTTATGCATGTACAAACTGTTGTATTTACTGTCGAATGTAAAACATTAATTCCCCAATAAAGAAATTAAAAAAAAATTCTATGGGAACATAAGAAGAATCTTTAATTCTGCTCAATAAAATTGGTAAAGGCTTTGAAAACAGGAGGAAGATCCTCTGAAAATAGAATCTTTAAAATAGATTGAGTTGATCAGGTGAGAAATGGATTTGCTACATGGTTTGTTTTTAAGTCACATTTTTGTTTTGTTTTTTAGCACCTTCTTTGTAGAATATCACTTTCCTGTGGGCTTTTCCAAAAGTGGAGTGGGAAAAACAGCTTTGATTACTGAGGTTGTTCGACTTGCCTCCAGTAAAATTGCAGATGGAAGTAAGTGATTGGTTTGCTGCTCCTTAGACATCTTGGTTTTGGGAGAAAATTTATTTTTTATTTATTTTATTTATTTATTCCCTTTTGTTGCCCTTGTTTTTTATCGTTGTAGTTCTTAATGTTGTCATCACTGTTGGATAGGGCAGAGAAATGGAGAGAGGAGAGGGAGACAGAGGTGGGGAGAGAAAGACACCTGCAGATCTGCTTCACCGCTTGTGACGGAGTAAATTTTTAATCATTCATCTGACTTTTATATGATAACAGCATTTTAGAGCTAGAAACAAATTTATTTTCTAATAAACTAAACTCAGAAATACAGACATAGGAGAAGTGGGAGTAGATAGCATAATGGTTATGCAAAGAGACTCTCATGCCTGAGGCTCCAAAGTCCCAAGTTTAATTCCCCACACCACCATAAACTAGAACTGAGCAGTGCTCTGGTTAAAAAAAAAAAAAAAACAAGAAATACAGATATGTTCTTTCAACTACTGCCATTTTACTTTAAAAAAATAACTTGAAGATATAATTCACATACCACTTAAGTCACCCATTTGAAGTATATGATTCAGCAGCTATTAATATATTCACAGAGTTGTGCAGCCATCATCACAATCCAATTTTAGAGTAAGTTGAAAAAATGTTCTCGGAGAAAGTCCTCCAGAAGAAGCACTGTTTTAACACTCCTCATGTCCCTTCCTCCCATTCTGGACACTTCATATAAATGGAGTCAATACAAAAATGTGGTTTCATAACTGACTTCTTTGACTTAATAATATTTTCAGGTAGCATCCATACAGTGGTATCTGTAAGCACTTTATTCTTTTTTCTTTTTTAAGGTTTTTATTATCTTTATTTATTGGATAGAGACAACTAGAAATTAAGAGGAAAAGGGGGTGAGAGGGAGAGAAACAGAGAGACGCCTATAACACTGCTTCACCACTCACAAAGCTTTCCCCCTGGTCTTTGTACATGGTAACATGTACTCAACCAAGTGCATCACCAGCCCCTTGATTCAGTTTTATTCATGGATCTCTCTTTACCTCCATCCAAACCACACATGGTGGCATGTGATGACTTCCTTAAAGGAAAAAAACTATCTTTTTTCTCTGATCCTCATTTTCCCCATCTGTGAAATTGTGACATAGCTAGTACATGACTCTTAAAGATATGTTTGAATTTCATGAGTATCTACAAAGCAAGGGACTACCTGTAATCACAGGTTAGTGGTAAGTCAAATGGGATAATAAATATGTGTAAAAACCATCCGACTCAAATATAGCACCTAAACAATATGGGTTCACATTTATTGGGCACTAACATATGTGTCAAGCACTCAAGTGTTTTACATAAATTATCCATTTTATCTTTAGGAAAGGGGAAACTGAGGCCTAACGCAATTTAAGTAGCTTGCCTTAAGATCACAGTAAATGACTTATGGTAGAACTAGATTCTAAACTTAGGACCTTTTAACTCTAAACTGTGTGCTCCTGATTATATTGCTTCTGATGCATTATTATTATTGACCATAGTGGATGACTGTACCCCATGTTCTGAGGATGCTCCCGTGAGAAATGTAGGATATGCACCAAGACAGGAACTGGAAGATAGAACTTTAGTTCTGGTTATACAATACACTGACTGTGACCACAACCAAAGTCCATCTGTGGGCCTCTCTTAATAGTAACTTGGATTACACTAGGTATTTTCAGGACTTTTTGCAGTTTAAAAAAAAAAAAATCTTCGCTGGGGCCATGGTTTGTAATTTGTATGAATTTCTTCTTCTTTCTCTCTCTCTCTCTCTCTCTCTCTCTTTTTTTTTTTTTTTTTTGTCTCCAGTTGCTGGGGCTCAGTGCCGGCATTATATCCACCATTCCTGGCAGACTTTTTTTTTTCATTTTATTGACTAGGACAGGAAAATTTGAGAGAGAAGGCAAAACAGAAAGGGAGGGACTAAGACACCTGGAGACCTGCTTTGTCACTATTGAGGCACCCTACCCCCTTGCAGGTAGGCAGTGGGGGCTGGAACCCAGATCCTTTAACCTATCCTTGCACTTAGTACTATATGTGCTTAACTGGGTATACCACCGTCCACCCACCCCCAAATTTAAATATCAGATTAAAAGAGCTATGCAAAATAAATTAATAACATAGAATTGTGTTTGTACATAAAGGATTTTACAGTATTTACTCTTGTTTGTTTTTATTTTTGTTTTTATTTTTCCTTTTGCCTCCAGGATTATTGCTGGGGCTCAGTGCCTGTACCACGAATCCACCGCTACTGGAGGCTATCCCTTTCCCCCCTGTTGCCCTTGTTGTTCATCGTTGTTGTTATCAGTATCATCATTGTTGTCATCATTGTTGGATAGGACAGAGAAATCAAGAGAGGAGGAGAAGACAGAGAAGAGAAGGGGAGAGAAAGACAGACACCTGCAAATCTGCTTCACCACATGTGAAGCGCCCCCCCCCCCCATCAGGGAGCCAGGGGCATGAACCAGGATCCTTATACCAGTTCTTGCATTTTGCACCTTGTGCACTTAACCTGCTGCGTTATCACCTGGCCCCCTCTTTTTTCTTTCTTTAACTAGAGCACTGTTTTCTTTAGCTCTGGCGTATGGTGGTGTTAGGAGATGAACCTGGAGTGTCAGAGACTCAGGCACTGAAGTTATTTTGCATAATCATTAGGCTATCTCCCCAGCCCCTCAAATATTTTTTTCTTTACTGATTCAATCGGTTTTCTCAGCCTATCAATACAGTTTAGGTATTTTATTCCCTCCCCTGCCAGAACAAATACACTAGTCTAGTACTTATTCTGGTCTTTGTTCATAGTTCCTAAGAGTGGTTTCAGATAGCAAAACCCAAATCTGGCCCCTGAGTATCTACAGAAGTAGAATCAAGAGTTAAGATAGCAAAGATGAATCAACAGGTCAAACTGGACAGCTAAAATGAATACCAGAGAGAGATGATTCTCTCTGTGCTTTTATGAGCTTTTTTTAGATACATTTTAAAGATCTAGAAATGGACAACAAGGCAGGGTAGATAGCATAATGGTTATGCAAAGAGATTCGCAAGCCTGAGGCTCCAAATTTCCAGCACCACCACCCACCACAAGCCAGAATTGGGCAGTGCTATGGTACAAAAAAAAAATTATATATATATGAAGGAAGAGAAGAGACAGGAAGATTATTTTTCAGATAATTTCTGACTGAAGTGGTTACTAGTAACAGAACTTGAACTAATTATGGGTAACTAGAACTTGAATTCATATCCTTTGATGTTGATCCCAGTTTCCTCTCTTGCCCCATAGCAGTAAGCAGAAACAGAATTATGACCTTACTACATCCCACTTATACTTTTCATTTTCACAGAAACCCCTTCCTTTCTACCCAAGACACAGATTATAGTCTATCTAATATTGGTAACTAAATAGCAATATCTGGCACTTCAGTGAATATGATGGGAGACCCCTAGTCTTCAGCCAGAAGTTAAAACTTTTCATTATTAAAGTTTTGATTCAGGTTTTTAAATAAAGTTTGTTTTACTTTTCTTACATTTGTTAGGACAGAGAGAAATTGAGAGGGGATAGGGAAACAGAGAAGGAGATAGACACCTGCAGCACTATTTTACCACTTGTGAACTTTGACCCCTGCAGATGGGGACCAGAGGCTTGAACCTTGGTCCTTGAGCATGGTAACATGCATTCAACCAAGTACATCACAGCCTCTTGATTCAGTTTTATTCATATCTCTTTTCACCTCTTTCCAAGCCAGCCACCTTCTTTTGTTACACACCTACCAAATTGTCTTTTAAAAATAGTAGGCTAGCTACCTGGACTCCCGAGCATGGAATCACAAGTTCAAGCCATGGCATTACATGTACTAGAGTGATGCCCTAGTCATCTCTCTCCCATTAATAAGTAAAAATCTTTTTTAAATAAATAAAAAACAAAACATAGTAGGCCAATGGCCCAGGAGCTAGGACAGTAAACAGTGTGTTAGATCCTCAAGCTTAAGGTTCTGATCCCTCACATCACATATCCCAGATTGATGTTCCAGTTCTCTCTTGTTCACTCACTCTTATAAATTCATAAATAAATCTTTAAAATAAGAGGGGCCAGGTAGTGGTGAAACCCAGTTGAGTACATACATTATAGATCTCAAAGACTTGGGCTAAAGTCCCTAATCCCCAACTGCAGAGGGGGAGCCTCCTGAGCAGTGTGCCATGTTATATCCAGGGATGTCTGTATACATCATATGCTCAAATGCTTGGCATCCCTTTCTTGTAGCAAACCACAGCAGCATAGCACTGTATCTTTCATGTACTATATCCAGGATTATTCTTCATCTCTGTCCCTTTGGTCCCCTAGCCCTGGCACTTTCTGTGAAACTACACAGACTAGATTCCTGAAAGAGTTTTTTGTAGGGTTTGAAAGGGAACTAGATGGTGTCAGACATGGATTGATATGCCTTTAGTTGGGTGGCATAACATGTACTTATGTGTCTTGTTTTTCCTTACAGTGGTGAAATTCCAGCAGCGATCTGTATTTCCACTGCAGTTTGGTGGCCCGATGATAGAACACTGGTGGAATTCCAACCTTACTTTCCAAATTTACACAAAGAAAGCCCCACAGAAAAAGGTACTTCTAATGATTTTTAGCCTTGGCCTAGCCATTTATACCAGGCTCATACTTTAACTAGGAATTTATTTATTTTTTATTTATTTTTATTTATTTTTAAATTTATTTCCTTTTGTTGCCCTTGTTTTTATTGATGTAGTTGTTAATGTCATTGTTGCACAGAACAGAGAGAAATGGAGAGGAGGGGAAGACAGAAAGAGGGAGAGAAAGACAGACACCTGCAGACCTGCTTCACCACCTGTGAAGCGACTACCCCTGCAGGTGGGGAGCCGGGGGCTCAAACTGGGATCCTTCGACCAGTCCTTGTGCTTTGCGCCACATGCGCTTAACCCTCTGCGCTACCGCCCCAACTAGGAATTTCTTTAGGGTCAAACAAAACTATTGCTTTTGATTGTTATTTCTTGTAGTTTTAAATGTTTGTTTGTTTTTTTGGTTTTCTGGTTTTTTTTGTTTTGTTTGCTTTTTGCCTTTGTTTTAACTTATGGAGAAAAAGAGGGAGGGAGGGAGGACCCTAGAGCATCACTCTTGCACATATGATACCAGGAATCTAACTCTGGACTTCAGGCTTAAGGATGTAAGACTTTATCCACTGCACTACCTTCTGGGTCACCTGTTTCATGTTTGTCATGGGCTAGTTCCTAATGCTTATAAGGTTCTACACAAACACTGTCAAATTTAATCATTATAACTCTGTTAGTTAGGGGTATGGTTACCTTTACAGATTTTTTTAAAAACTGAGACTTAGGGGAGTTAAGCAGCTTATTTAATAAAAGTTACCCAAGCTAGCAAAAGACAAAGTCAGAACACCCTCACAACTCTTGTGACTTTAGGTCCTAAGAGTTCAGCCTCTTTATAATGCACCTTATTATAGGGTTGACTATTTGAATTGATATAGACCATTTGCCTTAATTTGAAACTCTAATGTCTGTTTTCATAACATATAAGGTACCCAGTGCATATTCAAACTATTCAATGTGAGTAGCAGTTTTGATCAGCTAATTCCAAGTTTACATAATCTATTTACAACTGGTTCAGCTGTCATGTGCAAGTTTTTTCTCATAGTCTTCAGCTTCCTCTTTGGTATTGATAACACAAGGAATATATCTTTTTTCTGTTTTTTCAAAGTATATAAATAATATAGGGTTTTTTTTAATAGGTAAAGGGAGAAAGCATATATAATCTCAAGACAAGTTGAAAACAACCTCTGTTAAAGTGAATTGCCTAGTTTGTAGCTTTTTCCAGATTACAGAATAATAAATTATACATGCTTTTTTATAACAAACTTGAAAAATTACTTTTAAATGTCTATTATTTAATATGAGCCGTACATTACCCTAATAGACAAGAACCTCAGGCATACAAGTCCTGTGCTCTACCAGTTATTTCCCCCGATATATATATTTATATTGTTGTTGTTTATCCAGAACACTGCTCAGCTCTGGTTCATTGTGGTTCAGGGGGATTGAACCTGGGACTTTGGAGCTTCAGGCATCAGAGTCCTTTGCATAACCATTATGTTATCTATCCCCACCTTGGAAAATATTTTTTAAAAGCAAAATTGTCCAATAATCCCATCATCAGTAGATAACTACTGCTAATATTAGTGTTTATTTCTTGTTATGTTAATATCATTTTGCAATTTTTTTTAAAGATGTAGTTATATATAGGGCTTGGATAGAGGACCAGAGCATCTATCACTCTAGCATATCCAACCTGATCATCTTCGCTTTTTTAAATAAATGCAATAAGGATAGAAGGTGACTCAACAGTAGAGCATGTGCTTCATACACATGAAGCCCTGGGCCCAACCCCCCGCCCCACCTTCATAAAGTAAACACAATGTTATATGTGTATTTATGTGCTTCAGTAGTATTAGCATAATCTTTGTCTGCAATTTTTCTTTTTCATATTTTACTTATTTGTTGAGTAGAGACAAAAATCAAGAGGAAAAGGGAGGTAAAGAGGTAGAAAGAGAGACACCTACAGCACTGCTTCACTGCTTGTGAAGCTTTCCACTTACAGGTGGGGACCAGGGACTTGACCCTGGGTCCTGGCACATGGTAATGTGTTCACTCAGCTGAGTGTCCCGCCACCTGGCCCCTATATGCAGTTTTTTTAACTGAACTCTCATTGCACTGCAACATTATATAAATTTCAAGTGTGTGTCATTGTGTATGTGTGTATGTTTTGTTTTTATTTTACCAGAAAAGTGCTAACTGATCTCCAGCTTCTGATGGTGCTGGCAGTTGAACCTGGGAACTTTGGTGCCTTTAGCATAAAAGTCTTTTTGCATTCTCTCCCCAGCCAGTAATGCAGTAATGTACATCATTCGTATCATGCATTTTTAAGCTTAACATTGTCTTGAAAGGTTTTCAATATATATAATATAATTATGTCTCTTAGGGGGGCAACGGGGCACCTGGTTGAGCACATGGTACATTGCGCAAGGACCTGGATTCAAGCCCGTGGTCCCCACCTGCAGGCAGAAAGCTTCACAAGTGGTGAAGCAGTGCTGCCAGTGTCTCTATGTCTCACTCCCTCTCTGTCTCCCTCTTCCCTCTCGATTTCTGGCTATCTCTATCCAATAAATAAAAATTTTTTAAAAAGAAGAGACGGGGAGATACTCGTTCAATCTTTGTGACTCATGAAGCTTCTATAACATATATTCCAGTGAAAAATAATGAAACCAGTGGTCTGGGAGGTGGCGCAGTGATAAAGCTTTGGACTCTCAAGCATGAGGTCCTGAGTTCAATCCCTGGCAGCACATGTGCCAGAGTGATGTCTGGTTCTTTCTCTCTCCTATCTTTCTCATAAAATAAATAAAATCTTAAAAAAAAAAAGATGAAACCAAAATCAGGGACCAAATGTAGCAAAATATGAGTTACTATTTAGAGTTACATAAATCAAATAATTATTCTATTTTCTTCATCAACCAGATTAAAAAAAATTTTTTTATATTTATTGATTTTCCCTTTTGTTGCCCTTTTTTGTTGTTGTTGTTGTTGCAATTGTTATTGTTATTGATGTAGTCATTGTTAGACAGAACAGAGAGAAATGGAGAGAGGAGGGGGAGATGGGGAGAGAAAGATAGATACCTACAGATCTGCTTCACCGCCTGTGAAGTGATTCCCCTGCTGATGGGGAGCCGGGGGCTTGAACTGGGATCCTTATGCCCATCCTTGTGCTTTGCGCCTTGTGCACTTAACCCACTGCACTACAGCCCGACTCCCCAGAATTTCTTTTTTAAGCTGTTTTATGCTGTTACTTCTGTTATAAATACCCAAGTCCCCTTTTAAATTAAACCTAAACTTTTGTTCTTTCCTTATCTCAGCCAGAAGTCATTGGTTCGGCGTCATTGCCATTGCGAGCTGTCATTCAGTCTGAGCTACTTTCTTTCAGTGATCAGCTTCCAGTGCAACAGGAAAATGGTCAGACTCCATTTGGCCCCTTCAAGGTACCTAGATTCACGTGGACAAGTATTCACAGAGTGTATGTTACTGGATGCCACTTTAGAATATGGCAGTGAACAAAAAATATGGTCTCTGCTCTGAAGCTTATTATTCAATTGGAACAACAGAAATGTCATAAAGGAAATAAACAGGGGTGGTGTAGATAGCATAATCATTATGCTATCTACAGCATTATGCAAAGAGACTCAGGTTATGCCTGAGGCTCTGAAGACCCAGGTTCAGTCCCCCCACACCATCATAAGCCATAGCTGAGCAGCGCTCTGGTAATAAATAAAGTATGGTGGTATAATGCATGCCTACGAGGAACTGTAGAAGGTCTCTCTCTAATTATTATTTTTTTAATTTTTATTTACCTGAGCACTACTCACTTCTGGCTTGTGGTGCTGGGGATTGAATTTGGCCACCTGGAAGCCTCCGGCTGAAAGTCTGTTTGCATAACTATTATGCTGTCTTCCCAATCCTGTTTCTCTAAGTATATCGGACTTAAGGTGAGATTTGAAGAATAAGAGGAAGAGGTCACAATGTAAAGAGGACAGGGAAGATTGTTTTAGAGAAAAGGGAATAGGCTTGGCATTGCCAACTGATAGAACATTCTCACAGGATAGTAAGCCATAGAGAGTGGTAGGAGGTAAGATTAGACAGGCAGGCAGAAGCCATATCATTCAGAGCAAAGCCAGAATAAAGGGTTCAGTTTTATCCTAAGAGGCAAGTAAGGACACAAAGGCATGGAAATGACATAATTTAAAATAGTACTGTGTAGACAATAGATTATAGTAGATAAAGGAGAAAATAAGGAGACTGTTGTCATAAAAGAGATGATTGATGGCTTGGACAAGGCAATAGTAAGGTGAGAAATGACTGAGTTTGTGTCTAGTGGCGTGAATTCTGATGTGTAGCCACAAAGAGGATTATTTCCTGTACTCATCAGGATTTATTAATTCACTGACTTTAAAATTGTGGCATCATTGTACTTTTTCTTTCTTAATGTTATGCTGAAAGTATGGACCTCACCATATGACCCCAGCCTACCACTGGGGCTTACTCTCTTGCAGTTTCTCTGCCAATGACCATGTCAGAGTGTATGAATAATTGCTAAAATATGCTGATTCATGCCTCCATCTTTTGTTCTTGACATTCATGCTGCTTCCTTTTCCTAGAAGCCTTCTTCTGTTTTTACTTACTATTCTAACTAATAAATACCTTCTATTTTTGAGACATTGCTTATCATTTTTGTAAAAAGTCACATTGTTCTTCTGCTGTCAGGGTTTCATTTTTTCTTTAATCAATTCATTCTGAAATGAAAAGGCCTAAAATCACCAAGGAGTAGGGTCTGGGGAGATAACATAGAGATATGCAAACAACTTTCATATCGGAGCTCCTAGGTTTAATCTCCCTTACCACCATAAGCCAAAAAATGGAGTACTTTGGTAGTAAGTAAATAAGCAAATGATAAAGAAAAATCACAAAGGGGTGATAGATAGTACTTATGGAGTAGAATGATTTCTGTCCCTGTTCTATTTAGAGAAGCCTTAGTCCAGATGGTGGTCTGTGTTTCATAGAGCAAGAGAATTTTGCTGTGGTTTTGAAATGAAAGGAACGGTGACCCCCTTTATCCTTAAGTAATGTCTGTCTCATAATGACTATATGTTCTTTTTTTTTTTAGAAATATATTTATTTATTAGATAGAGACAGAAAGAAATTGAGAGGGGAGGGGGGAATAGAGAAGGAGAGAGACACCTGCAGCCCTGCTTCACCACTTATGAAGCTTCCCCCCTGCAGGTGGGGACCAGGAGCTTGAACCTGAGTCCTTGTGCATTATAATGTGTGCACTTAGCCAGGTGTGCCACTGCCTGGCACTCTGACTACATATTATTTATCACTTTTCTGCAACTTTTTTTCACTTTTTAATATTTTTAACTTAAAACAATAATTGGAAAAAAATAGTGCAAAGAACTCACATACCCTGTACCTAGATTCACCAGTATTAACATTTGCAACATTTTCTTTATAGTGATCTGTCAGACTCTTCTCTCATTATATTTTTTCCTTTCTTTCCTTGTTTTCCCTCCTATTACATAAACACTGAATTTCTTGAGAATATGTTAGACATGCCTCTTCCCATGTAAATTATTTTTAATATTTTATTTATTTAGGGTGGAAACAGAGAAAAAATGAGAGGAAAGAGGAAGATAGGGATAGAGAAGGAGATAAACCTGTGGTACTGCTTCACCACTCATGCAGCTTCCCTGTGCAGGGGCTTAAACCCCAGGTCCCTGTGCATTGTAGCATGTTTGCTCAGCCAAATGGATCACCACTTGGCTCTCAGACCTAAATTCTTGTATTTCTCAAGAACAAGGATATGAACATACATAGCACAGCATTATGACAATGGTGTAACACTGATAAATTATCTACAATCCATACTCAAATACCACTAATTATGTAAATGTTTCCTTTTACTACAACCGTTTACAGCTTTTAGTACAACCGTTTACATCCATTACACTTAATTGCTCTCTCTGCCTCTCTCCATTCTCTGCTAGTCTGGAACAACTTTGCAGTCCTTCCTTGTCTTTCAGTATTCTGATATATTTGCAGAGTAAACCCAGTTATTTTATAGAATGCTCCACCATGGAGACTTATTTGAATCACTTATTGCCATTTCATGATTATAAAATGATGATTTTTCTAATCCATTTCATTTACTGGCATTAGCTGGCATTCTGTTGCACTAAACAGTTAATCTGTCTCCTGTATTGATTTATATGAGTATAAACTCATGGGTTCTTACATTATTCAGTAGTTTATAATCCATTATTGTCATGATTCATGTTAATGTTCAAATTCTCTTAGACTTGGTCAGTGAAAGCCTTCTGTAGCTGAATTTTGTGTCCTTTCAATATGTCTCTTTACTTCTCTGAGTACTTCCTTATTTTTATGGTATAGGGCGATCTTGCAGACTCATATTATTGATCAACTATCTTCCTAGCTTTTTAAATCTTGATAAGATACTCTATATGACGTCTGAGTGTTCTTATTACTATAGGACACAAAGATCAATTTATTTTCTAACAATCCAGTACAGCTTCTAACTCCAAAATTCTGATTCTAATGCTAGAAGACATTGTGTTTTGTTTTTTTGTTTTCGATAGGACAGAGAGAAATTGAGAGGGGATGAGGAGATAGAGAGGGAGCGAGAAAGAGAGACCAGTACTGCTTCACCATTTGTGAAACTTCTCCCTGCAGGTGGGGTCTGGGGGCTTGAAGCCAGGGATCCTTGTACAAGGTAATGTTTGCACACAAGCAGGTATGTCACCAACTGGCTCCTAGAAGACATTATTAATAACTCTCTTCTTTTATATCTTATAGGTAACTGTGGAACTTGTTCTAGATAATAAGGATTCCACTGGTGGCAATAATAAATCAAGTAACAGCACCCAACAAACTCAATTTTGTGCCCTTACAAATCCAGATAAAACATTACCAGATCCTAGCCAGTGTGTTACCTGTATCAAAAATTCAGAGAATCTAAATCAAATTCCTGAAGAAACTATGAAGAAAACACAGAATTTGGGACTTTCCTGCCCAAATTCACCAAATCCTATTGTGCCAAATCCTTCAATGAATGTGCTGGCCTCCCACAATTTAGCAGACCAGACGAATGGGTCAACAAAAGAGAATGCTTTGCTGTTGCATGTGCTATTGATGGTACCAGATGGGAAAGATTTCATTACTGGAGAATCTGAGAAGCAACCACCATGCAATATTTATTTAAATTGCAAGCTCTTCAGCACTGAGGAAGTCACCAAATCCATCATTGCCTGGGGTACAAAGGAGCCAGTCTTTAACTTTTCTCAGGTAATTTTGTACATGTCTTAACATCCCATGCACACTAGGGATGTATGGGGATGGTAGATAAGTATGGCTATCCTAAGTCAGTATTCCACTGTAAAGAAAGTTTAAGTTGTTCAGACTGAGAGGAGTCTTTGTAATTACCTAGCCCTAGCATTCAGTTCCACTATTGGATGAGAAGAGGGAAGGATATCTCATGTTTGAAATCTGTTTGAATCAAGATCTTTTGTTCTATCTCATTTGATACGGTTTCCCACTCTTGTCTGAGTTCTTAATTCTTTTCTTTCATTAGCCTCCTATTTCTGCATTTCCCTTTTTCTTTGTAATTATGCTTATTTACTCCTCCACTTTTTTTTTTATGGTTTTATGGTATCAGAATTTTTTTTTTTTTTTTTTTTTTGCCTCCTGGGGTATGGTGCTGGCACTACAAATCCACTGCTCCTGCAGCCATTTTTTTTTTCCCTGTTAAATAGGACAGAGAGAAACTGAGAGGGGAGGGGAAAAGAAAGAGAGACACCTGCAGACCTGCTTCCCCACTTGTGAGATGGGGAGCCAGGGACTCAAACTGGGATCCTTCACTTTTGTACTATGTGCACTTAACCTGGTGTGCCACCACCCGGCCCCCTTTTATCAGTACTCATCTCATTTGTGCTATTGCTTAAATTGTTTTCCTTCTTTATTTTTATTTATTAAGATTTATTTATAGAAAGAGAGAGAGAAAGAAAGAACCAGATATCGGTCTGGTACACATGCTGCCAGGGATTGAACTCAGGACCTCATGCTTGAGAAACCAACTCTTTATCCACTACACCACCTCCTAGCCCATGCCTTCTTTATTTTTGTAAATCTATTCACTTGGTTTTGGTACTCCTGCTCATTTATCTATCTTGGACACACAAACCCATCTCATCGCTTCCTCTATTTTTTTTTTAATAGTATTTATTTATTCCCTTTTGTTGCCCTTGTTTTATTGTTGTAGTTATTGATGTCATCATTGTTGCATAGGAGAGAGAGGAGAGGAAAACAGAGGGGGAGAGAAAGATAGACACCTGCAGACCAGCTTCACTGCTTGTGAAGCAGCTCCCCCATAGGTGGGGAGTCGGGGGCTCAAACCAGGAGCCTTATGCCGGTCCTTTTGCTTTGCACACCTGCACTTAACCCGCTGCGCTACAGCCCAGCTCCCAGCTTCCTCTGTTCTTATAAAGATAACCTCTACGTCCACATCTAGTTGGTCAAGCATTCCATTCAAGTTTCAGACCCAATAGATGCTGCAAACTTAATTGTCTTTGGAATAAATACTCTTACCTCTACTACACTGCTTTCATTCAATTCTCTCTCCCTCCCCATCTCTCTCTCTCTCTCCCTTTTAACCAGAGCAGTGATCAGCTCTGGTTGATGGTGGTGTGAGGGGGGAGATTGAACTTTGGAGTCTCAGGTATGAGAATCTGCTTGTTGCATAACCATTAAGCTATCTATCCCCACTCTCCTTTTTCTCTTTCCAGATAGCCTTCAGACTGATTGCAGTTTCTCCCTGTCCAGTCTGAAATACTAACCTGAATTTTTTGCTTTCCTCAGAATTTTTCAGTGAATCCCCATGACCTTCAGGATAGTCTAGACCCTTAGTTTAAACTGTAAAACCCTTTAAGAACTCTTCTGTGCTTCTCTATACTTCTGTCAGTTGTCTCTTCACATAAAATAATCCTGCTGTGTTCAGTGACTTAAAATTTCCTGAATGTTCTCTTCTCCCACTTTCTATGTCTTTGCATGGGCTTTTCCTTTTACATGGAATTTCATCTCAGCCTACATGACTCCTAGTAGGCAGTGCTTTTTATACTTGTCAACTCTTGCTTGTCCTTAAGATTTAGGATTAAAATAGGTTGGGGAGGGAGTCAGGCTATAGCGCAGCGGATTAAGCGCAGGTGGCGCAAAGCACAAGGACCGGCATAAGGATCCCGGTTCGAACCCCGGCTCCCCACCCACAGGGGAGTCGCTTCACAGGCGGTGAAGCAGGTCTGCAGGTGTCTATCTTTCTCTCCCCCTCTCTGTCTTCCCCTCCTCTCTCCATTTCTCTCTGTCCTATCCAACAATGACGACAACAACAATAATAACTACAACAATAAAACAACAAGGGCAACAAAAGGGAATAAATAAATAAAATAAAATATTTTTAAAAAAATAGGTTGGGGAGACAGTCTTTTTGGTTATACAAAAGACTTCCATAACTGAGACTACAAAGTCCCAGATTTAAATCCCAACACCACCATACACCAGAGCTGAGCAGTCAGTCTCTCTCTCTTTCTCTCATTAAAATGACTTTTTTTTTAATCCTAGCAGCTCTCTGTAATATTCACATGTTAAGCTGCTGTGTTAGTTTTACATTTTTGTGATTTTATTTTTTTATTTATTTTACAAGAACACTGCCAACTCTGGCTTATGGTGCTGTGGGAGACTGAACCTGGGACTTCGGAGCCTTAGACATGAGAGTCTCTGTATCACTATTACGCTATCTACCCCCATTTTTGTGATTTTAGCTTAGATTATCTTTTTTTGTTTTGTTTTGTTTTTCCTCCAGGATTATCGCTGTTTTTTTTTTAATTTATTTATAAAATAAAAACACTGACAACACCATAGGATAAGAGGGGTACAATTCCCACCACTAGAACTCCGTATCTCATCCCCTCCCCTGGTAGCACATGAATTCACTGTTCCTAAAGGGCATTTTTTCCCATTTTTGTTGCCCTTGTTGTTGTCATTACTATTATTGTTGTCATTGATGTTGTTGGATAGGGCAGAGAGAAATAGAGAGAGATGGGGAGACAGAGGGGGAGAGAAAGGTAGACACCTGCAGACCTGCTTTACCTCTTGTGAATCGATTCCCCCTGCAGGTGGAGAGCTGAGGGCTTGAACTGGGATCCTTACACTGGTCCTTGTGCTTTGCGCCATGTGCACAAAACCTGCTGTGCTACCTCCCTATCCCCTAGATTTTTATATATATATATATTTTTTTTTTTTTTTTTTTTTTTTTTGCTTCCAGGGTTATTGCAGAGGCTCAGTGCCTGCACTATGAATCCACTGCTCCTGGAGGCTATTTTTCCCATTTTGTTGCATTTTTGTTGTAGTTGTTATTGTTTTCATAGCAGTTGTTGGATAGGACAGAGAGAAATGGAAAGAGGAGGAGAGAAAGACAGACACCTGCAGACCTGCTTCACCGCTTGCGAAGTGACCCCCTGCAGGTGGGGAGCTGGGGGCTTGAACCAGGATCCTAAGCTGGCCCTTGCACTTTACACCATATGCACTTAACCCGCTGTGCTACCGCCCAGCTCCCCCTAGATTATCTTTTATAATTGAAGTATATTAGGTGGGTAGAAAAGAACATTTTCCCTGGGTTTTCGCTCTTTTACCGTATTCTCATTATACCTTCTGTTATCTCTGGTTTCACCCTGTTTGTCTCATATATTTTCTACCAGTGGGTCATGTCTCTTCTCTGCTGCTTCCTTTATATTACAGCTTGGGCTTCTTCAAATTAACAAGCCCTTGATTCTGTCATCAGTTTGACTAAGCTGCCCTTGTGTCCAGGTCGCTTGGTTGTCTATGTGACTTCTGTTTTTCTTTTCAGCTACTAGCTAACTGTTCAATTCTGAAGTAATTTTAGTCTGGAAATTCACATGAGCAGCTCTGGCTTTGCTATTTACCATGATTTCTGCTTTTTTTTTTTTTTTTTTTTTTGCCTCCAGGGTTATTGCTGGGGCTCAGTGCTTATACCATGAATCCACTGCTCCTGGAGGCCATTCCTCCCCCCTTTTGTTGCCCTTGTTGTTGTAGCCTTGTTGTGGTTATTCTTGTTGTTGATGCCATTCGTTGTTGGACAGGACAGAGAGAAATGGAGAGAGGAGGGGAAGACAGACATCTGCAGAACTGCTTCACTGCCTGTGAAGCGACTCCCCTGCAGGTAGGGGCCTGGGAGCTCGAACCAGGATCCTTACGCAGGTCCTTGTGCTTTGCGCCACGAGCACTTAACCCACTGCACTACCGCCCGACCCCTGATTTCTGCTTTTTTTTTAAAATGTATTTATTCACCAAGCCTCAAACTGTGAGAACTGAGTTTTATATAAGTATTTTTACCATACTTACTGAGAGGTTTTTGTACCAAATCATACCACCTAGGCAGTGGATTAACTTCCCCTTCTCTAGGTGCTTAATTCTTGCCTGAACAGTATCTATCTTTGTTTTAAAAATACTGACCTCTCTGCAAGCTTAGTCTTAGAAAAAGTTGGATGAGCTTGACAGGTGCAGTGATCAACACATCACACAGCCTACTCTGTGTGACCAAAGACCCCCGTTGGTCATCAGATAACTCTTAAATTTTTTGTATTTGCTTTATATATTAGCATCTTAACAACAGATTGTGACTTCAGGCTGAGGTTCAGAGTGGGTTTTGTTTTAATATTTTTGACTCTGAGCACTGTGACTAATACTTATTAAAGTGTAAACTAATCTTTTGTCTCATGTGAAGTTGTTTGGGGGTTTTTTCCTTTCTCCAGGTGATTCCTGTCTCCCTTTCTTCCAAATACTTGGAAAGGCTTAAGAATAATGTGATGATAATTGAAACCTGGAATAAGGTGCGGAATCCAGGAAAAGACAAACTGCTTGGGCTGGTAAAACTCCCGCTCCATCAGTTTTACATGTCATTCAAGTAAGTAGGACCTACTGAGTTTTGGTGGTGGGTGTTTGTTTTTAACAAAGCACTGCTCAGCTCTGGCTTGTAGTGCTGGGGATTGAACCTGCTGGGACTTCAAAGCCTCAGGCATGAAAGTCTTTTACAGAACCATTATGCTATCTCTGCAGCCCTTTTTTAATGTGTATTTTTAATATTTTGTTTATTTTTAAAAATATTTTATTTATTATTAATGAGAAAGATAGGGGGAGAGAGAGAAAGAACCAGGTATCAGTCTGGTACATGTGCTGCTGGGGATTGAACTCAGGACCACATGCTTGAGAATCCAGTGCTTCATCCACTGTGCCACCTCCCAGACCATATTTATTTATTTATTTATTTATTTTGGTTAGTGATAAAGAAGTTGAGGGGCATGTAGAGGGGGAGAGAGAGAGACCTGCAGCACTGTTCACTTACGACACTTTCTCCCTGTAGGTGGGGACCGAGGCTTGAACCCAAGTGTTTGTGCACTACAATGCTTGAGTTCAACCAGGTGTGCATGCCACTGCCCAGCCCTGAATATTTTTTTATTTTACATCTTTGTCTCTGTATGGACTGAAGAGAAATTATTTTGGTTTGTAAACAGTACTTTCTTAGAGAACTTTTCTCAATGGCATCACAGTTGCTACTCTTCTCCCAAGTTAAAGTAATCTTACAAATACTGTTTGCCATGTTTTTCAGTGCCTATGCTAAGAACTTTGCAAACATCAAAGTGAGAAAATAAGTGGATGCATTTTCTGTGAAAAGTTAAATCTTGTGATGGTAACATTGCAGGGAAAAGCAAGGTCAGGGTAAAGAGTGCTTCTGGTATTATAGGTACCACTGTATGCTGTAGGATTTTTGCTTTTCCTCTACTTTAGTTGTGATGTTAATATTGTCTGATAATCCCCTTCCCTTCTCATTTAGTTATACTCCATCATTTTTTGCCAAGAAAACATAAAACAGTATTAGCTACCAATTCCTGAGCACTTACCATGTATGTACTAAACTTCATAAAGCATAGTTGGTATTTCGTATTTGTTACTTCAGTTTAGTCCTAACAATACCCCTTAGAGGGAAACTTTGGTACATAGCCCATACAATTGAGGAAATAGAGTTAGAAAGGTTAAATTGATTATTTGAAGTCATATAGCAAGTAAACGTTAGAACTAAGATTGAGCAACATAAAATGAAGTCTGTTTGGGCTGTTGTTTCTCATCTGTTAATAGTGGGTAATATCAATTTTTACAATGCTAGAAGGATTATAGAAACTCTATAAAGTACCTACTCCATAGATGTTTTGTTATTAACATTATCAAAATAGTATCTGGGGCCAGGCAGTGGCACACTCAGTTGAGTGTATATGTTACAATGCACAAGGGCCCAGGTTCAAGCCTCTGATCCACACATGCAGTAGGGGAAGCTTCATGAGCAGTGAAGCAAAGTTACAGGTCCCTTTCTCTCTCCCTCTCAATGTCTTTCAGTCTTATCAAATAAAATAATTAATAAATATATGTATGTATATGGCAAACTCCAAAGCTCATACTTTTTGTAGTTGTTTATACTGTCAGATTAAATAATTCAGTTTATCAAGGCTCTGCTGAGTTAGTGCTCAGTCTCAGACACTTTGTTTGAGGCCATGATGATATAGACATAAATCAGACATATTCCCTGCCCTCAAATTGCTATACTGCATGGTAATTTTTATTTGATAGGTGGTGAATACAATTGTTTTTTCAAAGTACCATTATTTTTCTAGTTGTAGATCCATTTTTAACAAACTGAGAAAATGAGCCAAGTAGAAGTGAAGCATCTCTATGCCATGAGTGCTGACTGCTGTTTGTGCATCCATAATCTCTCTCCCTCTAGAGATCCCAAGATTTCTCGCCTGCTGCTAGATGCTCAGTACCCAGTTGTTGCTGTTGACAATTACATGCCTGTAATTGATGTGTTCTCTGGCCACCAAAATGGGATTCTTCGAGTTTTTTTAGCCATGGGTTCTTCAGATCAGATAATAGCGCTACAAAGACTAAAGACTGAAGAGGGAGCACTTCTTCCCATTACCCCTGGGCCATCTCATCTCCTGGACCAGCCACCTGTAGCATCTGCAGTAACGGTAGTGACTAAACTACTTATTTACAGAAGTCATAACTTTGTCGTAAGGTGTACAGTGTGATGTTTTGATATACATGTATGTTGTGAAATAACTACCAAAATCAAGCCTAACAGCCGTAACTTCACTTAGCCTCCACCCCTCTACATACACTTATTTTTTAATGGTGAGAACACTTAAAATCTTCTCTCTTAACATAATCTTACTGTATCTTGCACATCTTAATGAAACCATTGACCCAAGTTCCTTGTTATAATTTTATTCATTTTTTCCTTTATTGGGGGATTAATGTTTTAGATTTGATGGTAAATACATAGTTTGTAAATGCATAAAATTTCTCAGTTTCCTTTTTTTTTTTTTTAAACCAGAGCACTGATGAACTCTGGTTTATGGTGGTATGGGGGATTGAACCTGGGGGGGAGCCTCAGGCTGAGAATCTCTCTTTGCATAACCATTACGGTATCTACTACCATCCAAGTCCTTATTTAAGTAGTGAAAGGCTACACAAAAGAACATAGTTGCTTTGATCAAAGGAATTATTAGTAATGTTTTTTAATGGTTTAAGTGATTATCTGTCTCTACTAGCTTCTTGAATTTATAAAGAAAATTTATGGGGGCTAGTCAGTGGTACACTGGATAAGTGCACATAGTGCAAAGCACAAAGACTGGTGCAAGGATCCCAGCTAAAGCCCCCGGCTTCCCACTGGCAGGGGAGTCACTTCACAAGTGGTGAAACAGGTATGCAGATGACTATCTTTCTCTCTCCCTCTCTATCTTTCCCCCTCCTCTCAATTTCTCTCTGTCCTATCCAAAAAAAAAAAGAGGAGGAAAAAAATAGCTGCAGGAGCAATGGATTCATAGTACAGGCACCAAGCCCTGGAGGCAAAAAAAAAAGAAAAGAAAATTAGGTTGGATAACCAGAGTTTAATCTTCTAATTTTTCATCTTAACTGATTTTAAATTTACCATCTTGGGGGTTGGGCAGTAGCACAGCAGGTTACGTGCATGTGGCATGAAGTGCAAGGACCAGCGTCAGGATTCCAGATCAAGCCCCGGCTCCCCACCTGCAGGGGAGTCGCTTCACAAGCAGTGAAGCAGGTCTGCAGGTGTCTATCTTTCTCTCCCCCTCTCTGTCTTCCCCTCATCTCTCCATTTCTCTCTCTCCTATCCAAAGATGACTGCATCAACAACAACTACAACAATAAAAACAAGGGTGACAAAAGGGAAAATAAATAAAAATAAATCAATTTTTAAAAATTTATCATATTTATTTATTTATTGGATATAGACAGCCAGAAATTGAGAGAGAAGAAAATGATAGAGAGGGAGAGAGACAGAGAGACACCTGCAGCCCTGCTTCACTCATGAAGCTTTCCCCCTGCAGGTGGGGACTGGGGGCTTGAACCCTGGTCCTTGTGCATTGTAACATGTGCGCTCAACCAGGTGCACCACCACCTCACCCCAAAATAAATTATTATTTTTTATTTAAATCTTAATGATTTTTTAATTGATGTAGTAACCCAGGAGGTGGCACAGTGGATAAAGTGTTGGATCTCAAACGTGAGGTTCCGAGTTCAGTCCCTGGCAGCTCGTGCTCTGATTCTTTTTCTCTCTCTTCTTCTATACACCTCAATAGTAAGTAAAATCTTCGTAAAATTTTTTTAATTATCTTTATTTATTGGAGAAAGAGAGTCAGAAATCGAGAGGGGAGGTGGAAGGGGAGGTAGAGAGGGAGAGACCTGCAGCCCTGCTTCACCACTTGCAAAGCTTTCCTCCTGCAGGTGGAGACCGGGGGCTCGAACCCAGGTCCTTGTGCATTGTAATAATTGCGCTCAACCAGGTGTGCCACCACCCAGCCCCCATGATATATTTTTTGCAGTGTAATAAAGTCATATATAGACATGAAAAAAATATATATGTTAGTGATTTCTTATTTGTTATTATTACTAAACTTTACTGTTTCCGTTATATAATAGTATATTTTTTAAAAATCACATGATACACTATCTCAAATAAAAAAAGAATTGTTATGGTAGTCCAGGAGTTGGCACAGTGTATAAAGCATTAGACTCTCAAGCATGAGGTTCTGAATTCAGTCCCCAGCAGCACATGTACCAAAGTGATGTCTGGTTCTTTCTCTCTCTCCTCCTATCTTTCTTATTTATAAATAAATAAAATCTTTTAAAAAATTGTTACAACATTCCCAAGTTTACTAGGTGTTATGTGTTCTTAACATTCTTTTATTCTCTCTAGTTGTGTACTCAATTATGCTTATGAGTCTTCTAGTATATACCCATTCTCACATACAGTCTTCTAGTATATACCCATTCTCACATAGAGTAAATCTGGTATGATATAATCACACTGAGTAGGTTGTGAGATCTCATAAACAATGAAAAATAAATCTATACTTACACTTCATAAAAAAGTGGAAATACTTTATGCAGTTTAACTCACCACTGTCTCTCTCATTTAATAGGTGGAAGGCCAAGGAAATGTACTGATGGAACACCACTTTGAGCTCCATGTAGAGAAGGTTAAAGGGCTTGCCCCTCTTCAGGCAACAGTCTGGGGAGAAGCAGATTGTTATGTCCAGTACTACTTCCCAGTTCAAGACTCACAATCCAGTGTCCTGAAAGGACCTGAGTTTCTTGAAAATGGTAGGCTTGGGTGACTAAGCCTTGTCATTATAGATTGCGTGGTTCTTTTATTGGCTGTACTAGGGAATTTCTTTTTCCTGAGCAAATTTTGTATTCCTGAATGTTTTTTATCTTACCTGGGCAAAACAGGAGATACTAAGTTTTTCGTTTTTATTTTGTTTTTCTTGTATTTTTTTTTTGACATTTTAATATGATTTCAAACTTAGGGAAACATTGTATACTGAAGCAGGTTTGTGGGTGCCTTATCTTTCTCTCCCCCTCTCTGTCTTCCCCTCCTCTCTTCATTTCTCTCTGTCCTATCCAACAATGACAGTATCAATAACAACAATAATAATAATAACTACAACAATGATAAAACAACCAGGTCAACAAAAGGGCAAAAAATAGCCTCCAGGAGCAGTGGATTCATGGTGCAGGCACCAAGCCCCAGTAATGACCCTAGAGACAAAAAAAAAAAGTATACAAAGCACTTTTTTTTTCCCCTCTAGGGTTCTTGCTGGGTCTTGGTGCCTACACTATGAATCGACTACTCCTGGAGGCCTTTTTTTTTTTCCATTTTGTTGCCCTTGTTGTTGTTGTTGGATAGGACAGAGAGAAATCAAGAGAGGAGGGTAAAGCAGAAATGGGGAAGAGAAAGATAGATACCTGTAAACCTTCTTCACCACTTGTGAAATGACCCCCCTTCAGGTGGGTAACCAGGGGCTGCAACCAGGATCCTGCTTCACATCATATGCGCTTAACTCGCTGCACTACTGCCTGGCCCCCTACAAAGGACTTCTGTATGCCATTTGTCTAGATCCATAAATTATATTTGGCCAGACCTTGTGTCATTTATATGCCAATTTACTTTTATCTTGTGTGCACATACAGTTGGTTTTGTTTTACTTATTTCCACCAAGGTTATTGCTGGGGCTCAGTGCCTACACAACAAATCCACCAGTCCCAATGACCATTTTTCCTTTTTCATTTGATAGGACAGACAGAAATTGAGAAGGGAGGGAGAGTGGGGAAGAGGAAAAGAGATACTATAGACTTGCTTCACTGCTTATGAAACTTTCTCCCTGCAGGTAGGGAGCAGGGGCCTCAAACCTGGGTACATGTAACATGTGCTCAACTCAACGTGCCACTGGCTGGCCCCTAGTTGATTCTGACATTCTATAAATTTGTTGATAATCTTGAATTAGGGAATATTAATCCACTGTTCCTAAAGGAAATATGTACAGATACCTCCTATCTCTCATAAATCTTTTTTTTTTTTTGGTCAGGGTAGGACCTTACACATGCAAAATCTCATCACTCCCAAAGCAGACTTCTTAACCACCACCACCACCACCACCCCTTCCCCCCCCCCCCCGTTCCCCATTTAGGTAGAGGAAGAGATAGAAAGAGAGGGAGCATATCATCTCCCATGCTGCACCTGAGCTCAAGCCTGGGCCACAAGCTTAGCAATGCACACACCTACCCAGTATGCTACTTCTCTAGCCCATAAGTCATAATCTTAAAGCCTAAAAACAACTTATCCTGGGAGATTCTATTTTCTTGATTTTACAAAAAAGGAAAGACGGTTCCAAAGTGTTAAGTGACTAAGGCCACCCCACTAATTAGTTGGCATTCAAGCCCCACCCAAGTGGATTCAGAGCCAGTTCTATTTGCAACTAACCACACTACCCGTCTAGTTATCATGATTATTTACGTAATGTCATACTATATTTTAAAAACTGACGAGTTGGATTATTCTGAATTGCTTTTCTTTTCCAAAGGGATCACTCTGAAGCCTTTCAGATCCACAACCACACTCTGTGTTCCAGATCCCATCTTTAATAGTGAACACTGTCATTCTCTCCTGCTACCAACTGAAGTTCCCGTGCAAAGACTCCTACTCGGTGCCTTCTCTGCACAGGGCCTCATGCCTGGAGGTGGAATACAGTTTGAAATCTGGTGCAGGTACAGTGTGGAGAAAGAACCCATTCCTTTATTTAGGAAGGAAGTACACAAGCATAGAACATCCTCCTATCTTTCTCTCTCTCACTCTCGCTCTCTTTCTTTTTGCCACCAAGGCTATCACTGGGGCTTGGTGACAGCACTATGAATCCACCTCTCCTGGTGGCCATTTTTTTCTTTCTTTTTTTGTTTTTGGTCCTATTTTTATTTGACAGGGCAGAGAAATTGAAAGGGGAGAGGTGATAGAGTGGGGGATAAAGAAGATAGACACCTGTAGACCTGCTTCACCACTCATGAAGCGCTCTCCCTGCAGGTAGGACATGGGGGCTCGAACCTAGATCCTTCTACATGGTGGTACATGTGCTTAACCAGGTGCTCCATCCTATCCACCAAGAATATCCTTCTCAACCAACCTAGGTTGACTTCTAAGAAAGCTAAGCAGCCCCTTAATCCCTATCTTACATTAATCTCTTGGGAGCAGTTAATCTCATACTTCTAACCACAGTTTATATTTGGAAGTGAAGTTTGCTTACTTCTACTCCTAAAATCTCTTATGTATATCAGGACATTTTTTATTTTCTCCTATTGCTTTGTTTAGTTCAGATCCTCATCATACCATGCTTCAATTTTGTGTTGACCTTCTAACTGGTGTCCCATCTTGTAGATTTGTTTCTTGTAATCTCATCTTCCAACTAACAGAAGAGTAACCTTTGTAAAATATAAATTCACTCATGTCACATAATTTGGTATATTTATAACAGTAATAATAGAGTGAATACAGACATTAAATAAATGTAGATAATCTCTACCTTTACACCCCCATCCCCGGTAACCTAACTAAAATAACTAAGAGTACAAATAAAAAAGGAGAAGAAACAGCATCCAGAACAGAACTAGAAAAGTGTGCCCTCTTTCCATAAATTTTTCCTATAGACAATCTGATGGAAATTTGTTTTGACTTGCAACTTTATAATCTAACAATGGAATGCTTTGGCATATGAAAGTAGAGCGGAAGTCGGGTGGTAGCACAGCGGGTTAAACGCAGGTGGCGCAAAGCACAAGGACTGGTGTAAGGATCCCGGTTCAAGCCCCCAGCTCCCCACCTGCAGGTGAGTTGCTTCACCGGCGGTGAAGCAGGTCTGCAGGTGTCTATCTTTCTTTCCTCCTCTCTGTCTTCCCCTCCTCTCTCCATTTCTCTCTGTCCTATCCAACAATGACGACATCACTAACAACAACAATAACTACAACAATTAAAAAAAAAGGGCAACAAAAAGGGAATAAATAAATGTTTTTAAAAAGAAGAAGAAAGTAGAACAACTGCTAGTTAACCACTCCAAATGTGAGGGGCTTAGGACAGGCTGCATGTAAGAAACAGACTAATCCACTTAGAATGTTTTTGTTTTTGTTTTCCCCAGATCACTCATCAGTTCTGGCTTATGATGATGCTAGGGATTGAATTTGGAACTTGGGTATGAAAGTCTTTTTGCATAACCATTATGCTACCTCCCCAGCCCCAGCACCACTTTTGCTCTGCAGTGAACACCCACAGAAGTAGCTATTTCCAGACTTCCACACCAGCTGCAGATACCCAAAACAGAAAGCCAGTGGGAAGCTAGGCTTTTTCCTCAACACAGGGTATATAGATGGTGTAGCTCTTCTTCATAGCCAGTAAATCTAACCAGATATGATCAAATCTATATATCACAAAACAGAACTGTTAGGCTCCAAAGATAATTAAGTACTTAAAACTGATCCCTGGAGCAGACTGAATCATTCATGCACCTAATTTGTCAAGCTGACAGCTTGTGCTTTTGTGACTTTCAGATACTATTATCCTAATGTGAGAGACCAGATGGTTGCCAAGGGAACCTTGCCATTATCAAGGATCTGTTCTGTGGTAACCATGCAGCACCATGAGCATGTGGGAATACAGACCTTCAATCTCCCTTTAACCTCCAGGCTTGAGAACAGGAAAGAACTAAACCACTCATCAGGTAATTGAAAACTGGCTTGTCTTTCCCTTTCAAAGTCAGTATAAAAAAATATGACTTATTTCTAAGTTAGTTATTCTTCCCATTTTGTGTTACTTACTGTTACTGTTATGAATCTGGTGAAACACTTGTGACACCTTCCATAAAAAGTGAATATATATGAATACACACTACAGATATTGCATATAATCCTAGAAAATTCTTAATACCATAGATTATGGAAATATTGTCTCATTTCACCTTTAATTTCAGCAGTCATTTAGTAAGTTCTCACAGTAAGTAGTATGTAGGTATACTCAGAATGCTTATCCCAAGGCAACATAAGCAGATGTGATATTGGTGGGAGATAGCATGAACTCCCTATCCTTTTCATTTGATAAGACAGAGAAAAATTGAGGAAGGGGGGAGAGAAAGACACCTGCACACCTGCTTTACTGCTTGTGAAGCATCCCCACTGCAGGTGGGGAGCCAGGGCTCTAACCCATGTCCTTATGCTTAGTACTATGTTCATTTAACTGGGTGTGCCACTGCCCGGCTCCCATGCATGAACTTTTAACACTGCAAGGAAGAGGTTAGGACTTAAAGTTGGAAGAGATTAATAAGAATTTAGAGGTATGAATTATATCCTGATGGTTTCAAAGGATGACCTATACCCCTAATACATCATCAGATAATTAGAATAATTAGAATTAGTGTTCTAAATAAAGTTACTGTATTTGGTCATTGGATAGCATCTGCCAAAACAAAATATTTTATTGTATCTACAAATATTTTTATATATGTTTTACATATTTTAATATTTATCAACATCTCACCATGGTTGACATTGAGTTGTTTCTCTTTATTCTCACTGACTAGCTTGTTCTGCTATTCCTTACAGCTTTGGGGGGCTGAGCAGTGGCACACCTAATTGAGTGCACATATTACCTACCATGTGCAAGGACCCAGGTTCAAGCCCCTGCTTCCCACTTGTAGGGGGAAAGCTCCACAAGTGGTGAAGCAGGTCTGCAGGTGTCTTTCTCTCTCCCTCTCTATCTCCTCTTCCCTTTTAATTTCTCTCTATCTTATCAATCATGAAAGAGAGAGAGAGAGAGAAAAGGAAATATGGCTGCCAGGAGCAATGAATTCATAGTGCTGGCATTGAACCCCAGTGATAACCCTGGTGGCAAATTAAAAAATTAAATTAAATTAATAAAAGCTTTCTCTGAAATGTGAAGTTAGCAAACATTTGGTTGACTCCAAAAGGCTCTTGGAATTTGGTCTTGTTCAAAAACTAAGTGGTGATGCACAGAGTTGAGCGCACACTTTATACCATACACAAGGACCTATGTTTAAGCCCCCTGTCCTAACCTTTGGGGTAAATACATATATTTTCATCCATGTATATATATATGGATGAAAAAGTGGCCTGGTAGCAGTGAGAGGGTACATGCTCAAGGCCCTGGCACTACAAATAATAGTAGATAATTCTTCTTGCCTTGGTAGCCTACTTCTTAGTGTCACATGGTGCCAGTTAAGTAGGTTGAGTTTGGAGGCCAGGTGGTGGTGCACCTGGTTAAGTGCACATATTACAGTGCACAAGGACCCAGGTTCAAGTCCCTGGTCCCCACCTACAGGGGGATAGGTTCATGAGTGGTAAAGCAGGGCTGCAGGTGTCTCTCCCTCTCTGTCTCCTCCTCCCCTCTCAATTTCTCACTGTCTCTTTCCAATAATAAATACACATATAAGAAAAATAAGTCAAAAGGAGGAAGATGAGGAGGACTGCTCTTGACTGGTAGCTGATCTAACCTGGTTGAACTGACTAGAGACTCCATAAGAAATTAGTGAGGTTTTCTGTGCCAGTAAACTAGCAACTGCTGGTCAGATGGCTACAAAAGAAAAGAGAAAAACAAAATAATAATAATTCTTCTACTTCTAGGCAAGATAACATCTTTCTTTGAAAAAGAAAGCTCAGCAGAATATGTTAGAAATAGTACATAATGGCAGTCAGGCGGTGGCGCAGCGGGTTAAGCACACGTGGCGCAAAGCACAAGGGCCGGCTTTAGGATCCCGGTTCGAGCCCCCAGCTCCCCACCTGTAGGGGAGTTGATTCACAAGTGGTGAAGCAGGTCTGCAGGTGTCTGTCTTTCTCTACCCCTCTCTGTCTTCCCCTCCTCTCTCCATTTCTCTCTGTCCTATCCAAGAACGACATCAATAACCACAACAATGTTAAACAAGGGCAACAAAGGGAAAGTAAATAAATTTTTTAAAAAATAGTATATAATACAAAAATAAATAAATGAAAGAAAAATGTCAAATCTTCAGCAAACACTGCACAGGAGCAACTTTTGTCAACTTTTTGATATAGACCATATGTCTCCAGTTATGTGTCAGACTGAACAAATGTCCTTTAAAGAACTATGATTAAAGGACTTAGAGAATATAAAACCTCATGTAATCTGGCCCCAGGATAGCTCACCTATAGTGTGCACACCTTACTATGTGTGAGGTTCTGGGTTCGAACCCTGGCTCCAAATGGAGGGGAGATCCACAGATGGTGGAGCAGTGCTGGGGTGTCTGTGCATCTGTGTCTCTGTCTGTCCCTCTGTCTCTGTATGAAGTATAAAGATTGAAAATTTGTCCCAAGAGGGGTGGAATCACACATATGCAAGACCTCAATACTGCAAAAAGAAAACCAAAAGAAGAAATGGTAGAATAATAGGATTTTCATCAAAGTATGGTTTATAAAGGGTGTTTTGGATGGTGCTGATAATATGGTAGAAGTATGAGTGGGACACCATAGTTAGAAAGGCTTTTAAATTTTCAAAAGAATGGCTAGAGTTCATCGCAGTTTTCTAACAACTGGGATTTTAGATGTGCTAAAGTTAGATTCTGCCTCTGATAGTTGTGTGGCCTTGACAAGCAGTTGAATGTAAAGTGAAAATACTGACCTACATTCTAAAGTACAATAATATAAATTGAATTGTGAACATGGACAGATTCTCTGCCTTAGTGTTCATTAGGATTGTAGTGCTTATCCCCTCTCTCCCTCTTTCCCTTTCTTTCTTTCCTTCCTTTCTTCATAGCCATAATGGAAATTCCCCCAGCCTTTTAATCTGTTTTTTCCTTTTGTCCTCATTTTTCAGGCTTACTGGATGTGGGCCTGAGGTACAGATGTACTCCAAGGACAGCACAGGGAGTGCTTGCTGCCCGAGCTGTTTCTATCTCAGTCCAGATTATCAGAGCCTGTGGTCTGCAAGCAGCAGCCAAGTAAGTCCATCCTAGAAAAGTAAAATTCTCAGATCCTTTTCTTTTTTCTTTCTTTCTTTTTCTTTTTTTTACCAGAACACTGCTCAACTCTGGCTTATGGTAGTGTGGGGGATTGAACCTGGCACCTTGGAGTCTCAGGCATGAGAGTTTGTTCACATAACCAGTATGCTATTTCCTCCACCCCTAAGATCCTTTTCCACTGCTCTTCACATGAGGAGGCTCAGAGATGCAAAACTTTCTTGTGCACAATTTTTAGTTCATTCACTAAAACTCTTCCCCTCCTCCTCCTCCTCCACCTCCTCTTCCTCCCTCTTTTTCTCTTAAATCATCTAGGGCTGGGGCTGGAGGGTGGTGCACCTGGTTGATTGTACACATTACTGTGAGCAAGGACCCAGGCTCAAGCTCCTGGCCCCACCCTTAAAGGGGGGAAACTTCACTATGGTGAAGCAGTGTTGCAGATGTCTTTCTTTCTCCCCCTCTCAATTTCTCTCTGTCTCTTTTTATCTTATATGACTCACTTCTCTCTCTCTCTTTTTCTTTCTTTTTAAAAATTTAAGTGAGTCATATAGGAGGCTAGGTGTTGGCACACCAGGTTGAGCATACATGTTACAATAGGCAAGGACCTGGGTTAAGGCCCCTGGTCCCCACTTGTAAGGGGCAAACTTTGTGAGTAGTGAAACTGCTGTAGGTGTCTCTCTTTTTCTCCCCCTTTCAATCTCCCCCTTCCCTATCAATTTTTCTCTGTCTCTATCTAATAAATGAAAGAAGGGAGAGAGGGCAGCAAGAAAGAAAGGAAAGGAAAAGAAGGGAAGAGAAAGGAAAGGAAGGGAAGGGAGAGAAACAAAAAGAAAAAAGAAAGCCTATAAAAATATGAACAGTGATCTGGGAGGTGGCACAGTGGATAAAGCATTGGACCCTCAAACATGAGGTCCTGAGTTCAATCCCTAGCAGCACAGGTACCAGAGTGATGTAAAGCATACGACACTGGGTCACTAAGTGTTCTTAGTGGAAAGATGCTTTCTAAAGAAGTCAAGCTGATTTCTTATATTACCTTATTCCCGCTCTTCTCTCCAACAGGGCTTTAGCTGAGCAGGAACCTGCCTTACAGTTCAGCGCCACAATTGGGGTCAATGCCTTTGTTACCACTCATATCTCCTTCCTGCCCAGGGGAGAACAGCGCAGAACACGCCCTGTGGCTTGTTCCTTCTGCCCTGAGTTCTCTCATCACTTTGAGTTCCCATGTAACTTAGTAACTCAGCACTGCAGTGGAGAGGCCTGCTTCCTCGCAGAGCTGTTAGAGTTTGCAGAGATCACTTTTGCTGTTTATCATGAAGATACCAAGTCAGGTGAGCACCAAATGACTAATCACTATCAGAATTAAAATAGATTATTTTTCAATGGAATGGCTTTTCCTAAAAGATAAATGCTGAAGTGTGAGGTGCTAGAATGTCTGCAGCTTAACTTCTGATGGAAACAGCAAAAAAGTTAGAATATGTATTCACTCTGTGTGTGTATGTGTATGAAAGATGAAATATGTCAGGATATTAGTGGTTAACTAAGTGAAGGCTATATAAGAACTTACTGTCATATTTTAATATTTCTATATGCTTGATTTTTTTTTAATTAAAAATACAGGGGCCAGATGGGAGCCTGATATCATAATAGTTATACAAAGAGACTCTCATGCCCGAGGCTTCCAAGTTCAATTCCCCCACCACCATAAGCCAGATCTGAGCTTATAGTGGTAAAAAGGAGGGAAAAAAGGGGGGGGGGCCAGGTGGTGGCACACATGGTTGCGTGCACACATCACCAGGCACAAAGACCCAGATGTAAGCATCCAGGCCCCACCTGCAAGAAACACACTTCACAGCCAAGTAGTATTTCAGGTGTCTCTCTTTCTCTCTTCCTATCTCCCCTGCCCTCTTGATTTCTCTCTGTATCCAATAAAACATTAAAAAGTACTTAAAATTAATTTTAAATTTTTACATTAATTTATAATTTATAAACTTATTTTTAGATAAATCCTCTATAATGATTTAATAAAGTTAGTGAGCTTTGAATGAGGTAAGATGATCTTATAACATAAGATGCATTTTATAACAGTTTAGTGAGTATAATTGGAAAATTATATCAATGTACTATAAACACAATCCCTTTGGTCAGTAGACCACAAAATAATCTCTCTTTTTTCACTTGATTTAACAGCCAGTGCTATACCCAGTATCGAGTCATTCAAAGATTATCTGCTTGGAGTCGTAAAGATTCCAACAAAAGAGCTGCTGGTCAAGAGATCTGGTAAGGATCCTCAGTTATCAGTTCTTTTCTTTGTGGGGGGGGGGGGAATTAATGGCTAACAGTAAATACAGTTGTTGATACATTTGCAAAATTTCTCAGTTTTCTGCAAAACGTTCTCACCTCCAGCCTAGGTCCTCCTCCACCATCACACACCAAGACCTGTAAGCCCCCTTTTCTCTCTTTCTCCTTCACCCCTCCCACGAAGTCCTTTCCTTGTTGCAATACACCACACCCAATCCAAGTTCTACTTTGTGTTTTCCATTCTGTTCTTATTTCTTAATTTCTGTCCATGATTGAGCTCATCCTTTCCTGTTCATTTCCCTGCAAGCAATCATCTTCTGGCACACTAGCAAGATACTCAGAAGACGTTATGACCCCTTAGTGAATGCTTCTGAATTCTCCCAGATACTTCAGAAGTTTTCTCCAAGAGTATTTTACATACTCTCTTAAGACCATGTCAGAGGTCTTCTAATGAAGCAAAGAAACCCAAAACAGTGGCAATTATCTTCAAAAAAGATGATGATGATGCTACTATAATACATATGGTGACACATATTAATTACTTTGTGTATCATTTTATGAAGTTTTTTTTTTTCCTTAGATCTTATTTGAGCTTCATGATAACCTCACCTGGCAGGGATACACAGAGCCTTATTATTTTACTTTGACAGTGCAGAAAGCTTGGGCTCACAGAGGTTAAATGATTTGTAAAAGCCTCACAATAAGGGCCAGTAGTAGAAATCAAATCCAGATTCGCTCATTCTTTTTCATTGTATTTTCTCCTCTCATGAAGAAAGATTAAAAGACAAGAAAAGAGCCCCAAAACAGTCAGGCTGGCAAAATAGCTCACTTGGATAGTACGTTACTTTGCCATGTGTATGACCCAGGTTCAAGCCCAGCCCCTACCACATTGAAGGAAACTTTGGTGCTATGGTATGTCTCTTTCTCCTCTCTCTCTCTCTCTCTCTCTCTCTTGTCTCTTCTCTCCCTCCTCTTTCTTTTTCCCCTCTTCTCCTTCTCCCTCCATTCTGTCTCTTCTCTTTCCCGTGCTTCCTCTCTCTCTCCTTCCCTCTCTCCTCTCCCTCTCCATTTATATCTTAAAAAAAAAAAAAAAAAAAGCACACTCACCAAGCACTCTGGAAATATTGGTCCCATCTTGCTACTAGCTTGGTGACCTTGACAAAGTGATCTTTCCTTCTGTAAAACCCAGTTTTGTCAGCGCTTGAATGAAAACAGTTAATCCTGACAAGTCTCATATTATACTTAGTGAAATAGGCTACATAAAGCAGTAGGCACTCAATAAATGTCTTCCTTCTCTTGCTTTTCTTTATCCCTTGGATTGTATAATTTAGTTTCCATAGTTCTAGTCCACATCCAGTACATCTAATTGTGAACTGAAACCTGAGCAGTACTCACATGAACAGGTGCTGTGTACCTACACAGAGAAGTCTGCAGAACTTGCTGTAGGTTCAGATTTCACTTCTGTCACTGTCACTTGCTTTGTGATCTAACACAAAGTACTTCTCTCTCTCCCTCCCTCTCTCTCTCTCTCTCTCTTGCAATTTTGTTTATTAATGAGAAAGATAGGAGGAGGGAAAGAACTAGTCATCACTCTGGTACATGTGCTGCTACCTTATGCTTTAGAGTCCAAAGCTTTATCCCTTGTGCCACCTCCCAGACCACCTCCAGTGAATATCTCAATTGCAAAGTCACAGAGCAAAAAGAACCATCTATTTCAGCAGTGCTGAATTTATGTGAAGTTTTGTGTTTACATGCATTTGTATTTTTGTCTGAAGATAACTTTCACTAGAATCAGAGTCTGTGACTAAAACAGACTTAAGAACCATTAAGTTGCAGGGAAACTAATGTCCAGAGATAAGGTTCTAAGATCAAGATTGTTTGACTGAATTTTTGAGATTAAAATGTTCAACTTCCTCATCTTAAAAATGAAAATTCAGAATGCTCCAATGCGTTTTCCAAAATTCATAAAACTTTGAGTGACCTTTAGCAAGATAATTTCAATAAATTAAAATCATCATATCTGTAAAGTATAGTCAGTCCTTTAAAAAAAAATAGAGTGAGGGGTCAGGCAGTGGCACACCTGGTTAAGCACATGCATTACAGTGCACAAGGACGCAGGTTCAAGCCCCTGGTCCCCACCTACAACGGGGGAAACTTTGAAAGTGGAGAAGCAGGGCTGTAGGTGTCTCTCTTTCTATCTCCCTGTATCTTCCCCTCCCCTTTCAATTTCTGTCCAATAAAAAAAAAAATGGCCACCAAAAAAAATAGTGACTATTATTACCAATTCACAATCTATCTTTACATAATTATGAAATTCATAAAATCAAGTTTTTAATAATTAAATTAATATATTGCTATAGCTGCCCGTGACTAATGTAAGACTATTTTCTGACTTACATTATAGCCTTTTTTTTTAACTTTTTTTTTTTAACCATCTTTATTTATTGGATAGAGACAGCCAGAAATCAAGAGGGTTATAGGGGGGGACAGAGAGACACCTGCAGCACTGATTCACCACTTGCAGTGCTTTCTCCCTGCAGGTTGGGACTGAGGGGCCCGAATCCTGGTCCTTGTGCATTGTAATACCTGTGCTCAACCAGGTGTGCCACCACCAGGCCCCAAGTCATACTTTGTTGGAACATATTTGTTGATACCTATTCTTTGGTCACTTACTTATATAGGCAGTTACTACAGAGGCCATACGGCCCAAACATACTGAGATATATATACTGTTTGACATTTTAAAGAATGCATTAAACAATCCCTAGCTCATATCACTACTATTACATTATATTCAGTTTATATACTTGATTACCTTCCTGAATTCTGAACTATTCTAAATTCAGAAACTATGTACCTGAGGTATAGGTAGAATTTAGACATTAGATCCAGTTAACTTGGGCTCAAAGTAAAGCTCTGCTATTTGGTAACTACAGTAACTTACACAGTTCTCTGAGCTTTCACTTTTCACAATTCATTCTAGTTAATCCTCACAGCTTCAGAAGAATTCATTAATGTAATTAATGAATATATATATATATATATATGTATTGCTGACATGTGAAAACTCAATAAAGAATAACTTATTATTGGCTTGTTGAAAAAGTCAGGGCACATTTTTGTGTAGAAAAACATACAAAAATACATCATGACCTTTCTGACAACCCAATATATACTAATCTAGTTTCTGTCTCTCAGTCAGTGTTTTATTAAGGATGGTTCCCTTGCTGGAAGACTTGGAGCTAGAGTCCAGATCTTGATTGATACCGTTTCCCATGTCTTCTCCATTATATCATGGCACCATAATCATATGTCACATTTTTTTATAATGCATGTCTTTATTTAAACACTCTTCCAGGACTATTTATCTTATCTGACATTCATAAGTCTGTATAGTTAGCAATAAAAATATCACCATTAATTTTCTCATTATTCAGGTAAGGAAGTTATACTGTACCCAAAATAAACCACTAGTTTTGAGCTGAACCAAGGGAAAGCTGCAGGTCTTCCAATTCCTGGCCTTTGTAATTGTTTGTTTATATTCATATATGCATATATTTATTTATTGGATAGAGACAAATCAAGAGAAGGGGAGGTAGAGATAGTAAGAAAGAGGAATACCTTCAATACCAATTCACCACTTGTGAAGCTTCCCTCTCATAGGAAGGGACTGTATTTCTATCTGATCTCTTTGCCTTTCAGTGAACAGATGAACTCCAATGTACTAGGAGTATATATTTATATTCTATTTTGTCTTAGCCCAGACTGATAGTAGCTTCAAGTGGGTAGATTTTTTGTTTGTTTTACTTTTAAGATAATAATTGAACATCTTTTTCTACTACAAGGGATCACAGGATGGTATCCTATCATTTTACCAGAAGATGGGATGCTGCCTCATGGTTTGGATCTCATGCAGAAGATTGTGGGTGGTCTGGAGCTTTCCATTTCCTTCACCCACCCTGGAGACAGAGAACGGGTATTGGAAGCTGCCGAACTATTGGGCTGGAACTTTGAGAATAAGCTGAAGGATTTAGTCAAGGTGGATGAAGAAGAGCCAGCCACCATCACCATCTCCACCCCAAGGCTCTGGCTACCTATTCATTGTGTGTTGTTTGCTGGCCAGACACATATCCATAAAAACACATATTGCTACCTTCGCTATAAACTATATGATCATGAAGGTTTTTGGACCCCTCTTAAGAAACCTAAGGAATGCACAAGCAAAAAGCAGATCATGGTTACTTTCAAGGCATCCAAAAGAGCAGAAGTCACTAAAGGCCCATCATTACTTTGGTACTTCAGGGAAGAGAGGTTAGAAATCCAAGTATGGCGGGCTTTTGGCAATGACAGTGTGGAGAGACCCCATCAAACAGACAGCTGGATTGGCTCAGCCTATGTGGACCTGGCCAGACTTGGAGAAAGGTCAGCACGGACACTAACCATCAGTGGTAAGAATCCAACCTCAGCTCCCATGGTTTGAGTACCTGCTCTGTAACAAACACTATGTAAGACACCTCTCAGCATTATTTTATAGATCCTTCTAGAATTTCTGTGAGATATATGGCTCATGATAATGCAGACTTACCTATAAGTCACAGACTTTTTTTTTTCTGTAACAAGAGAGATTTTAAAAAAGAAAAGTTTGTTTGCATTAAAAATGGACTTTATCAAGTATCAGTATACTTCGGTGGGTCAGTACATATCTGAGAACAGGCTCTATACTATATAATGTTAGGGTGCATACAAATTCATCAAATTTTTGTGCCTGACATGGTACCTTGAATGAGTGAATTTTTGGAGCTACAACATATATTTTATAATCTTGGATGCTCTTTTTTTTTCTCTCTCTCTCTCGTAATGGTAAATAACATACTACCTAGTAACACTAGAATATTCTTTTCTCTCTGGTCAGTATATTTTGGAATCATCAAGAAGATCCACATGGTAATAAACTAGCTCAGTGGTCCGGGAGGTGGCACAGTGGATAAAGCATTGAATTCTCAACCATGCAGTCCAGAGTTTAATCCCTGGCAGCACATGTGCCAGAGTGATGCCTGGTTCTTTCTCTCCTTCTGGCTTTCTCATGAATAAATAAATTTTAAAAATAAATCAATAAAATAAACTAGCTCACAAAGGAGAGAGGGAAAAGATAATATTTTACAAGTGGTATTATGTGCTTGATGCTTTGAAACATTTATTCAATACTTAGTAGATACATTTAGCCCAAGGACTTCAAAGATACATAAGAAATAGTCCCTGATTTCAATAAGCTGTAAGTCTATGAGAAATAAGAGTAGTAAGGAATTCCAGTGAAGCATGGAGGACTCTGAGACAAGTATTCTCAGTGGTGCCTCAACAAATTCTGATCCGTTTTTCTTTTTTCTGCCACAACTTTTTTCATCCCTTCCAAATGCTCTTTAGTTGATGAAACAAGACTAAACTGAGCACTGTGATGAGGAAATGCCTAGGAAAAGAAACTAATGGAATATGTATGTGGAAGAGAAGACATGCCACTTCATCAACTCTTCTACTTGTTTTTTATTGTCACGAGGGCTTCACTGCTGTGGCATACAGTTTTTAGATAGAGAAAGAAACAGAAAAATAAGAGACGAGAGCACTGAAGCATTCCGCAATGAGGTTGGACCAGGCTTGAACCTAGATCTTGTATTTTTCAGAAGTTTCACAAATGATCTAAGTTGCTTCTCAGCCTTTTAATGTCTTCCTCAACAGCTCTGCCTGGGGAACCATTTGGTTTTGACTTAAAGATCTGTTTTCCCATTATAAACAGTGGGGGGTCGGGCGGTAGGTGAAGCACATGTGCACAAAGTGCAAGGACCGGCATAAGGATCCGGGTTGGAGACCCCGGCTCCCCACCTTCAGGGGAGTCGCTTCACAAGCGGTGAAGCAGGTCTGCAGGTGTCTTATCTTTCTCTCCCCCTCTCTGTCTTCCCCTCCTCTCTCCATTTTTCTCTGTCCTATCTAACAACGACATCAACAACAATAATAACCACAACAATAAAACAAGGGCAACAGAAGGGGGGGAGCCTCCAGGAGCAGTGATTCATGGTACAGTCACCTAGCCACAGCAACAACCCTGGAGGCCAAAAAAAAGAAAGAAAGAAAGAAAGAAAGAAAGAAAGAAAGAAAGAAAGAAAGAAAGAAAGAAAGAAAGAAAGAAAGAAAGAAACAGTGTATTGCTGGGGGTGGGGGTGAGGGTAGAAATTCTCATATTGTGTGCCAGCAAAATAGCTCACTTGGATAATGTGCCTGCTTTATCATGTGTTCAACCCGGGTCTCAGTCTAACCTCTCCTTTCTCCTCTTGCATTAAAGGAAACTTAGACTTTGTGGTATCTTACACACACACACACACACACACAGTCTCAATGTCCTTTTTATTTCATGGTCAGTCAAAGCAGTAAAACCCTGGCAATGACAAAAGAAGAAAATTCTTAAATTACATGCTAATTTCACAATTTCTTCTATGACTTGGTTTGTTGGGACCTCTCAGCCTGCTGAAGAAGGGAGAACCTCAACCTCAATGAACATAACCTCCAAGGTTAGTGAGTGTGATAAGTTCATAAACACTAGACTCTCTACTTTTTTCTGTCGTCTTCCAGGTGTGTATCCTCTGTTTGGACGAAATGCTTCCAATCTCTCAGGAGCTGCCCTGCGAGTTCATGTTGTCCTTTCCTCTCTTTCTTCACTTCCTGGACCTACTCATGAACTGGACTCCATGGACTGCAGCAGCCACAGTGAGTCTGAGCAGCTTCCCAGGAAGAGTGATGATACTCAGCTCTCTCCATCACGTGAGCCCCAGAAGTCTTCTGCCTCTGCCCATATCCCATACAGCAGCACCTCAACAGAAATCTGCCCAGTCCAGGAGGACCTGGCTGAGTCAGAGGGAACTTTTGCAGTCAACATCCTGGTAGAAAGAGCAATGCACTTGAGTTTGAAAGGTATGTTCTGTTCTGCTTATCTTTAAACACACAACTGACTCCTCAGGGTAGAGTCTTGTCTTTACAAATCTTTCAAATCATGACAGGATCTGCAAGATCTTAATATTTTTTATATTCTTCAAGCCTAAATGTATAAGCAATATAAAAGTCTTTCTTAACTCTGGTGCTGTTTTCTGCCCCGCTACCTCTGCCTCTCTCTGACTGGAAAAAATGACCCAGAGCAGTGAAGCCCTGGTGATAACAAAAACAATAAAAGATCTCTAGTACTGTATTAAATAATAGTGACCAAATGGACACCATTTCAGTTTTCACCCTTAAGTATGATGTTAGCTGTGGGTTTGTCTTATGTGGCCTTTATTACGTTGAGTTACATTCCTCCTATTCCCAGCTCATTGGACATTTTATCAGCTTTTTTTTGGCATCTGTTGATTTGTGTTCATGTGACCTTTCGCTTTCTTTTTGATGATCTACTATAGTCCACTCATTAATTTATGTATGTTGACTCCTAATTGGTTACAGTTGTTTGTTTTTGTTTAAGTATTGCTGGATTCAATTTAAGACTTAGTGGTGGTAAACTCCTTTATCTTTTGCTTATCTGTTTAGTCCTTGAGTTATAGGTATGTCATTCCACTCTCTGCTAGCCTATAAAGTTTTTGCTGGAAAATCTGGTGATAGTCTTTCTATCAGACAATGTAATCAGTATGCTTCTGTAAGTTACATGTTTTTTCTTATCAACCTTAATGTTATTTTTCTTTATTGTTGACTTCTGATGTTTTTGGTGTCTATATCTTTGCATATAGAAATTTGGGCGTTGCTTCAGTCTCTTGGACTTCTATGGTTAGTTATTTTCTTTGGGAAATTTCTCAAATATTATTTCTTTAGATAGGCCTTCTGTTTCCATCTTCCTTTCTTTACCTTCTGGTGTACCCCTTATTCTGATACTTCTTTTTCTGATAGAGTATCATAGTTCTCAAGGGATTTCTTCACTTTTTCTAAGTGAAATCATTATTAGAATTTAAAAAAAAATAGGGGCAGTCAGATATTGAGAGAGAAGGGGAAGAGGGAGAGGAGGAGAGACAGGGGACACCTGCTTCACCACTCATGAAGCTTCCCCCAGAAGGTGGGGACTGTGAGCTTGAACCTGGCTCCTTATACATTGTAACACGTGCTCAGCCAGGTGTGCTGCCACCTGGCCCCAATCATTATTCAAATTTCATTCATTTCCCGTGTAATATAAATAGTATTATGGTGGGTTTTTGTTTTTTACCAGAGCACTAGTAAAAAAAAAAAAAATGCTCTGCTCTGCCCTATGGTGGTACTGGGTGTTGAACTTGGGACCTTTGGTACCTCAGGCATGAAAGTCTTTTTTCATAACCACTGTGCTATGTAGATTGTTGTCTCATTCATTGTTTTTCATATCCAGTTTCCCTGTCTGGATTTTTTTACAGTTTAGGTCTGGTGAGAAACTTCCTCTGCTCCTAAATTTTCTTTCTCATTTCATTCTCTATTATTATTCATTTTATGTTTGTTAATTTTCTTCATAATCATTATTTTATTATCTGTTAGACTCCTTAGTTCTGTATTTTTAAGATTGACTTCTGAGAAATTTACTTTGTCTCTCTTCTTTCTTTCTTTTTTTTTTTTTTTTTGGCATTTGCTTTATTATTCCAGTAGGAAGCACTAACTTTGGTTTAAAGATCATCTTTTATTTTCAGCACTGGGGTGGGGGCAGAATTCAATCTTTTGGGTTCCTTCTCTTTTTTCGAGACAGAGTCATAGAGTCAAGGAGACTATAGCACCAAAGCCCCTTTCAGTGCAGTGGGAGGCAGGATTGTGCCTGGGTGTGCACGTGGCAGAACAGCACACTATCCCAGTAAGCTATTTTTCCAGTCCACTTTTAGGGTTCTCTCAATGCCCTAGTTGGGGAAGAGCAATCTCAGCATGAAATTCCTTGCTGTGCCAGACCCATTCTTTTTTTTTTTTTTTTAACATTCATGTATTATTGGATAAATAAATTGGGAAAGAAGAGAAAGGTAGAGGGAGAGAGAGAGAGAGACACCTGTAGCCCTGCTTCACCAGTCGTGAACCTTTCCCCCTGCAGGTAGGCACCAGGAGCTTGAGCCTGGATCCTTGCTCACTGCAGTGTGTGCTTAAACAGCTGCGCCACCACCTGGTGCCCCACCAGACCCATTCTCTGAGTTCACTTGCTGTTCAGATCTTTCCTGTAGACCCAACTGGAGATAATGCTCCTGTTAGTGACTTAGTCTAAAGACTTAGTCTAAAGATATGCTTACCTGGCTTCCCAGTGAAGGGTGGAGAGTGGCTAGACAGACTTTTTAGCTGAGGCTTTCATGGTTAAGTGCTTATCATTGATGATGCTGGGGAGGCTTACCCCAGAAGAGAATGTGGCACTGAAATTTCTGGGGCTTTTGTCTGGTCATAGTTTCCAGTCTTGAGCAGTATGCTGGGGGAACCTTCTCTCCACTGTTAAAGAGAGGTCTGTGCTACAGACCTGCCTGTCCACAATATCCAGACACCTTCCTTGCTTGAATCAAAACAGATCCCTTTCTACTGGGCAAAACTGCATGGTAGGATTTAACCTGAGGCCTTACTGGAGCCTTAGCACTGATGGGGGAAGGTGAGGTCAGTTAGAAGGAATGCTCCCTGCAATGCTGTTTCACAAAATTGTAGTGTTCAGAGACTAGTCACGGTGAAACAAAATGAGAGCCAGTGCCTGCTACCACTGAAGCCAGATACTTCACATCAGCTTTGCAAAAAGGAGAAAAGCTTTATTATTCTTGGAATGCACAATGGTACTAGAGCAATGTTCAAATCAACTTCCCAGTTTCTTTGTTCTAGATAAGATTTATACTGGTAACAGGAATAAATGGAAGCAGTCTATCTCCCTCTCTGGATAAATAGGAAGTGAATTTGAGGATAAACAGGATGTGGCCTTGAGTAGGTCTTTAAGCTTTTGGTTCCCTGATGGCAAAAGACAAGTGGGTACTAGAAGAAGGGCACCTTCAGTTAGGGCTTGCACTGTTTACCCCGAAGGCAAAAGGCAAGTAGAAACAAGGGTGGTGTGACCCAAGTGTTATTCAGAAGTATGTTATTTAGTCTCCATATGCTTGAGATTTTCCTTCTTTTTTAATTTTTTCACCTTTGTTTATAAGGTAAAGGGGAGGACAGTGCTTCAGGTAGCTTGTGGGATTAAACAGCCCAGCAAGAGAGCTTCCACTGCCTGCACAGTTCTTTCCACACATTTAGCAGAACAGTCTGTATCCCAGCCCACATTGTGAGCAGCCAGTTAGCTGCCCTGCCTACATGGTTTTCCTCTTGGGGGCATGGGACTTTGCCAGGCTGATTCTTCTGGATTCAGTTGCCAGTTTTACATGATTTTCTTTCACAGAGGTGAGTCCTTTACCTCTCAGAATATTCCCTGAGGACAAGGTTTAAGAACTCAGTTTCTTGTGTGGTCCGGGAGGTGGTGCAGTGGATAAAGCATTGGATTCTCAACCATGAGGTCCTGAGTTCAATCCCTGGCAGCACATGTACCAGAGTGATGTCTGGTTCTTTCTCTCTATCCTATCTTTCTCATGAATAAATAAATTCTTAAAAAAAAAAAAAAACTCAGTTTCTCATCTTTTCCCAAGTCAGACTACATGATAGTAGTGACAGAATGGCAGCTGGCAAATGCCACACCTTCAGCTCTAAAATGCCCACTCACTCCCTAGACAATGGTTCATATTCACCCAGCTTCTAAGGATGGCATGTCTTCCAGGGCAACCTGGATTTGTCTAGTGAAGCTTTTCTATGATTTTTTGTTTGTTTGTTTTTCATATAGTTGTTTGCTAGTGACTTCTCTGTCATGACTGAATCTCCAGAAATCACAACTTTTGCCTTTTTATTTCTTTTTTTTATTTTATTTTTCCTCCTCCAGGGTTATTGCTGGGCTCAGTGCCTGCACCATGAATCCACCGCTCCTGGAGGCCATTTTTCCCCCCTTTTGTTGCCCTTGTTGTAGCTTTGTTGTGGTTATTATTATTGCCCTTGTTGACGCAATTCGTTGTTGGACAGGACAGAGAGAAATGGAGAGAGGAGGGGAAGACAGAGAAGGGGAGAGAAAGATAGACACCTGCAGACCTGCTTCACCGCCTGTGAAGCGACTCCCCTGCAGGTGGGGAGCCGGGGGCTCGAACGGGGATCCTTACGCCGGTCCCTGTGCTTTGCGCCACATGCGCTTAACCCACTGCGCCACCGCCCGACCCCCTTGCCTTTTTATTTCTGCCCCCATCAGAGAAACCCATTTTGGCAAGTTTGATATAAAACTGACTTTTTTTAAAGAGAAAAATCGGGGAGGGGGGAGGTGGTGGTGCACTGGGTTAAGCACACATGGTATGAAGTGCAAGGACCAGAGTAGGGATCCCAGTTCAAGCCCCTGGCTCCCCACCTGCAGGGGGGGTTCATTTCATAAGCAGTGAAGCATGTCTGTAGGTGTCTACCTTTCTCCCTCTCTTATCTTCCCCTCCTCTCTCAATTTCTTTCTGTCCTATCCAATAATGACAACAAGGGCAACAAAAATGAAAAAAATAGCCTCCAGGATCAGTAGATTTATAGTGCAGACACAGAGCCCCAGTAATAACCCTGGAGGCAAAAAATAAAAAAAAATAAAGAAAAATCAAATAGAAGTATAAATATCTTTTCCATTAGGCGTGTGTGTGTGTGTGTGTTTGTTTATTTTACAGATAAAGTGATCAAGATGAGGTTGGGAGATTCTGCCAGATTTCTTGATTCCTCTTCTGGGTTTTTCCAATGCAATAGTTCTAATTAACTGGTTAAAACAAGAAGAACTCTCAGCACTGAAGAGTTCTTGTTTATGGTGATGTCTAGAATTGAACCTGAGTGAGACCTTTGAGCTTCATGCATGAAGGCATTTTTGCATAATCACTATGTTATCCCTAGGCCTCAGCAGTTTATATTTTTCAGATATGTCTTGGCAAGTTAATTTGGTAATAATTCATTGAGCATCTCCTTATGTCACTTTCTGTTCTCATTTTTGTACACTCATTGCCTCATTTAATCTTTACCATAAGTGGGAATACGGCATGACACAGTATAGTACGTATAGGTTAACATATCCAGCTCACAGATAAACAAACTGAAACTCAAAAGATAAAAGTGACCTGAGTTACATGTCCATGTCTGAATCTGGAGCCCATGTTCTTTCCTCTGTACTACCCTGCCTCTCAGGTACAATATATATTCAATAGTTATGTGGCCGTTAGTCCTGTTTGCCAGCCATTCACACCCGGTGTTCAGTATGAATTACACAACCAGTCCTGTGCATACCTTATGAGAGTGGTAGTTAGCAATAATAAATATATGGCAAGACAGCGCTGGGTACAGAGAGCAGAACAACCCTCACATAGTCCTCTCCCCAGTAACACTGGTAGCCCAGTTATGAGGATTAGCAACTAGAGTTCCAAAAGGTTAATACAATATATACTGTTTACAGCTTAGAAATGGAGAAATTAGATAGGTCTAAGAAATCAGGGGAGGCAGGTCATGGTGCACCCAGTTAAGTGCACATATCACCATGTACAAAGATCTGGGGAGGATGTTTCACAAGCAGTAGAGCAGGTTTGCAGGTGTCTATCTTTCTCTCTCCCTTTTTTTTTTTTTTAAGATTTTATTTACTTATTCATGAGAAAGATAGGAGAAAGAACCAGACATCACTCTGGTACAAGTGCTGCCAGGGATTGAACTCAGGACTTCATACTTGACAGTCCAATGCCTCACCCACTGCACCACCTCATAGACCATACTCTCTGCCTTTCTGTCTTCCCTTTTTTCTCAATTCCTGTCCTGTCAAGTAAAATTAAATGGGGGGAAGAATGGCCACCAGGTGCCTTGGATTTGTAGTGTCAGCACTGAGCTCCAGCAGTAACCCTAGTGGCAAAAAGAAAGAAAAAGAAAAAAGAAATCAGGAGAACTTTGTATTTTTTTTTCCCCTTCCAGGGTTATCACTCCACTGCTCCTGGAGGCCATTTTTCCCATTTTGTTGCCATTGTTGTTATTGCTGCTGTTGTTGGATAGGACAGAGAGAAAGAGATAGGAGACAGAGGGGGAGAGATAGACACCTGCAGACCTTCTTCTCCACCCCGTGAATTGACCCCCCTGCAGGTGGGGAGCCAGGGGCTTGCATCTTGTCCTTCGCAGCATGTGCACTTACCCCACTGCACTACCACTCGGCCCCCAGAACTTTGCATTTTTTATGTGATGAAAAAGATATTTCTCCATGAGTTCCTAAAACTTCCCCATACTACCACCCCACCTAGGCAACTTTCTTCCTTTAAATACCTCTCAATTATGAACTTCACCTTTAGCAAAGCTAAAACTCAAGGCATGTTCCCCCACAGAGGTCTTAGTTCTGGAAAGCACTTTCTGTATACTTTCGTTAAAAAAAGGTTCTATAAATCTTCCCTTCAAGATGCAGTTTCAGGGCCAGGTGGTGGCACACCTGGTTGGATGGACATGTTACCTTGAGCAAGGACCCAGGTTCAAGCCCCTGGTTCCCACCTGCGGGAGGGGGGGGGGCTTCACAAGCAGTGAAGCAGGTCTGCAAGTGTCTGTCTCTCTTTCTGTACTCCCTCCCCTCTCAATTTCTCTCTGTCCCATAAAATATAAGAAAAACAAAATTATTTTTTTAAAGATTTTATTTATTTATTTGAAAGATAGGAGGAGAGAACCAGACATCACTGTGGTACATGTGCTGCCAGGGATTGAAGTTTTGACCTCATGCTTAAGAGTCTAGTGCTTTATCCACTGCACCACCTCCCAGGGCCACAGCAAAATTAATTTTTAAAAAGAACCAGTTTCAGTATTCTAAGATTTGTGCCTTTAAAGGTGTCTCTAACCCTGTTTTACAAATGAGCCAACTGAAGAAATGAGAGGTAGAGTGATTTAGTGATTTTAGAGGTAGAGTGATTTAGTAACTTAGTGATTTTCACTAAGTTAGACTCAGTGAAAGCCAGAGTAATCTGCAGTCTCATCAGACTTGATGACTATCTTTAGCCTACCCTAGCAGGCTAAGGGTCCCTCTGGGTTCTCTCAGCCCTCTGTGCTTTGGGCTTAGTGTTCCTGTCATTGTGTTATCTGTAGTTGTATGGCTGTGTCTGTCTCCCCAGATCATAAATCATACACAGAGAAGGTGTTAGTTAACGTTAGCTTAATAAAAATGGTTTAACTTTTTTTTTTAATTTTTTTTTATATTTATTTTATTTATTTTTTCCCTTTTGTTGCCCTTGTTGTTTTATTGTTGTAGTTATTATTGTTGTTGTTGTTGTTAGATAGGACAGAGAGAAATGGAGAGAGGGAGGGGAAGACAGAGAGGAGGAGAGAAAGATAGACACCTGCAGACCTGCTTCACCGCCTGTGAAGCGACTCCCCTGCAGGTGGGGAGCCAGGGTTCGAACCGGGATCCTTTTGCCAGTCTTTGTGCTTTGCGCCACCTGCGCTTAGCCCGCTGTACTACAGCCCGACTCCCTTAACTTTTTAATAATATAAAAGTTAAGCTAGGCACTGCTTGAATGGAAATTTTTCCATCCATCCATTTTAGAACAGGAGAGCTCTTCTCGTTTTAACCAGTTAATTAGAACTATTGCATTGGAAAAACCCAGAAGAGGAATCAAGAAACCTGGCAGGATCTCCCAACCTCTTATCTTGATTACTTTATCTGTAAAATAGGAATAGCAACACCTCTCTTATGTGGTTTTCAAGAATGTTACTAGCACATTTGTGGATTATAAAGTGCTGTCCAAATATTAGGAGTTATTTTAATCTCACTGAAACAAACTTTTCTCAATACATGAAAGTACTTTTCATACACACAATTCAATGAACACTCCCCAAAACAAAATGGGCCCATTTTAAGTCTAACTGCTGTAATTGTGTGTTATGACCCTATTGAAGCCACCTATATGGTGGCTTTCTTTTGGCCTGCCTCCAAAAATGTTTCAGAACTTGACCTATCCAAGAATTGTAAACAGACTCAACTGACTTTCTGCCCACCCAAGGAGAGCCAGGGAAACCTGATAGGCCTGTTCTCCCAAACAACTTCCTTTATCACCAGCCTTTATCACCTTTGGCAAGAGTGAGCAAGGATTTTTTTCTTTTTTCTTTTTTACCAGAGCACTGCTTTAAATCTGGGGTATTTGGTGCCTGAAAGACTTTTTTTGCTTAACATTGTGCTGTGTTCCCAGCCCAGGAATACTTTTCTGCCAATGTCAAAATAATAGTTTTGTTTCAAGATGTTTAGCAAATAGCTTCAAAAAGAACAAACCTCAAAATTAAAGGAGCTGTATTTTCCATGGTTCTAAGAACTGCCAGGCCATGGAATAAGTCAAGTGATAACGAATATCAGTTGTGGTACTTTATGAACTGAGCCTTGAAAGTTCAATTTCCGTAGCACAGATACAGAATATTTCAGATACAAGAAATAGCTTGAGCAAAGACCCAGAAGTAGGAGAGGGCTAGGAATGGTTCTGCTGATGTCTGTGGGTGGGAGGCTTCCAGAACCTGTTTAGAGTATCCTAGAGTGCATTCACTATGCTCTGTTCTATTTCAGGTAGTCCCTTGACAGAGCGGAAAGTATCTATACCCAGTTGTTGTGTATCATATGTAACAGCAGACGAGCCATCTCCTACCTACACCCAAGTGATTGAAAACACTGATTCCCCCATCTGGAATTTTCAACAACAGTCAAGGTTTGTATTTAATGATCTTCCTCCATCAGTTTTCCAGAGTCAGCTGTTTGCTCCAAGAGATAAACTCAGGACATAGAGCAAACCTGGAAAGTGCTTTTCTTATAAAGCAGTTATTTAATCCTAGAGCTCATAAACTCATAGCTACAAATGGCTAAAAGGTTTTGTTTTGGTGGTAGTGGTGGATTTTTTTTTATTTGTTTTTTAACTCAGTACAGTTCAATTACTTAGTGAGAACTTTTTTTTTATTTTCCTACCAGGGTTATTGCTGGGGCTCAGTGCTGGCACTACTAACTTACCACTCTCAGTGGCCATTTGTGTGTGGGTATGTTTTGCGTTCCTTTTCTGTTTTTTATTTGGCAGAACAGAGAGAAATTGAGAGGGGAGGAGAAAGAAAGAGAAAGAGCTGTAGATCTGCTTCACTTGTGAAGCATCCCTGCTGCAGGTGGGGATCGGGGGCTGAAGCCCAAGTCCTTGCTTGCACACTGTAACATCTGCACTTAACCAGGTGTACCACCACCTGCCCCCTAGGGCCTTGCCTACATCTCTGAGACTCAGATTCCTCAACTGCAAAGTAGGGGTGATTTTACAGGTTTTATTATGAGGTCCATCTAAACTTAGTGATGTTTGGGGAAAAAACTTTATACATTAATAAGCACACAACAAATGTCAGAACTCTTTGGGAAGACTAAAAAATAAAAACATGGAGGTCTAGTCCTGTCAATCTTATTAGAATGAAACTCAGAGAGGCCCACTGCTGGGGTGGAAGAGTTTTAATTCCTTTTCTTTTGCTACATGTTTTTGAATGTTTTTGTTTTACAGTAATTTAATATGTAAACCAACACAGGAAAATAAGCATTATAGCAACATTTTTGCCTCTTATGTAATAATTTTATAGCTGTCTCACAGCTATGTTTTTATACTTAGTTGGTTATCTGCATTCAACCTTCCTATGGGAAAATTTCAGTGTCTGATACTTTTTTTTATTGTAGATAAATCTCTAAAATCAAGCAATGCGTACCAAAACATTACCAAACACACACTGGCTTATAGGGTAGTCTTTACACATACGCACAACCTCTCATCTCCCTTGATTGGTGTCTAGGAGGCACACCAGGAACCCAGCGCCCCTTCATCATACCCCTTTCCCTCCCTCCCCAGACTTTGCTTTGGTGCAGCACGCCACACCGAGTCCAGGTTTCACTTTGTTTTTTTTCCCTTACTGTTCTTTGTTCTTAAGTTTTACCTATAAGTGAGATCATTTGTTACTTGGTTGTTCATTTTTCTGGATTATCTCACACAATGTGATGCCTTCTAGTTTGTAAATGAACTGAACCCATCATTTAAAAAAAATTTATATTTTAATTATTTTCCCTTTTGTTGCCCTTGTTGTTGTAGTTATTATTGTTGTAATTGTTGTTGGATAGGACAGAGAGAAATGGAGAGAGGAGGGGGGAGAGAAAGACCGACACCTGCAGACCTGCTTCACCACTTGTGAAGCGACTCCCCTACAGGTGGGGAGCCGGGGTCTTGAACCGGAATCCTTGCCGGTCCTTGCACTTTGTGCCATATGCACTTAACCCACTGTGCTACTGCCCAACTCCCTGAACCCATCATTTTTAATAGCTGCATAGTACTCTATTGTGTATATGTACCATAATTTCCTTAGCCATTCATCTGTCATTGGGCATCTGAGTTGCTTCCAGACTTGGGCTATTACAAACTGTGCTACTATGAACATTGGTATACGTAGGTCTTTTCAGATGTTTTTGGTTTTCCTGGATAAATCCTTTTGCTATCTGTTTTGTCATCATCTAAAAAGTGAGTTGTATTACTATTATTATTTACACTACATCACTTTTTTTCATAGTGGCTGGGCTCAAACTTGGGTCATGAATATGGCAAAGCAGCACACTATCCACATGAACTTTTTCACCAACCTTACATCACCGTTAAAGAAAAATTGTATCTATCCCTCTTCCATATGAGATGCTGGGACCTCATGCTTCAGTACCCTACCCACTGTGCCACCTCCCAGGCCCAACACTATATCACCTTTTTTTTTTAATTTATTTCTTTATTGGGGAATTAATGTTTTACATTCAACAGTAAATACAATAGTTTGTACATGCATAACATTCTCCAGTTTCCCATTTAACAATACAACCCCCACTATGTCATCTATCATCCTTCTCACCTTTTTTTAAAAAGTTTAATTTTTGTCCACCAACAATCTACATCACATAATGTCTGCTCTACCATATTCTCATGTATCTACTGAGTCTCAGAAGTTGCTTACATGTTTAGTGTTTTGAAATTTGAATTGAGTGACAACACTATCTATAGTGAACTACTGGAATTTGTAGAAATTCTAATCCTAGTAGCTAAGGGACTTTTTTTAAAAAAAAATTATTTATTAATGAGAAAGATAGGAAGAGAGAGAGAAAGAACCAGACATCACTCTGGTACATATGCTGCCGGGGATTGAACTCAGGCCCTCATGCTTGAGAGTCTAGTTCCTTAGCCACTGTACCACCTCCTGAACCATACTAAGGGACTTTTAAAAATATCAAATTTGCCTCAAAATGAAGACCAGAGGGCTTAACTTCTAAGTGAAAGTGAGTTGTCATTCAGAATCTGACTTCGTAAACTTGACAATGCAACATTAATAGTCTCCTGATTTCTTCCCCTCTTCCACTTGAGATTATGACTCACTGATGTTATAGAATTTCTTGTAACAGAGGAAAGGTTAGAAGAAAAATAAATAAAGATGCTGTTTACAGCTCTTTGATCGTAAAATTATTTTATTTGGTGCTCCTAGCAACTTTACAGGTAGATCGTGTCTCATTAAACAAGAAAGAAAACCAGAACTCAGAGTACTCAGAATGGTAAGATGGTAATAGTACTGAAATTCAGAAGTAGACATTTTGGCTCCCCACGCCTCTCCCCGCCATAAAATTCAAATCTCTGGCACAGTGGTTGTTTCACCTTACCACTGTGCCTGTCACTGGTCTTGAATTAAACTGTTTATTCCCACTGATTTCTGGGGAGGGAAAGTAAGTTTCTTGATTTTCTCTGCTTATCTGGGATAGTGGTGGCTGGTTTTGGACGTCCTGTGTTGTTACTTAAAACTATATACCTCACTCCATATAAAATGCATTAGAATTAAATCCACACTGATTTCTTTATCTGGAATGAGAGTTGATTATTTTGGTATCTTGCCTCTGCACAGTGTGACTTTGGGTCAAACAAACAATGTTCAAATCCCAGCCGTACCACTTATTGATCATAAGTGACTTTAAACAAATCAGTTTACCTTTCTAAGTCCAGCTTCACCATCTTGGAGAGTAATGCCCATGATGTTTTGCAGAAAATATTTATACAATACTGAACATCTTGTCTGGACAACATAGACATTCAGTAAAAGTTCTTTTTCCCCTCTCCCTTCTCACCATCCCCCAAACGACAGCATAAAAATCTTACTTGTTGGGTGTGGGAGTCATCATAATTGCTCTGGAAACAGACTCTCATGCCTGATGTTCTGAGGTTTCCAAGTTCAATCCTCCACACCAGCATCAGCCTCAGCTGAGTTGAGCAGTGCTCTGGAAAATAAAAGAAAATATTTACCTGTTCTAATCAGTATTCACTGTATGTTAAACAATCTTTTCTTCCCTCCTTCCCTGAGTTGAAAAAGACTGTGACAGGTACTGCTAGGGGGTAAGGGGAAGAACTACATCATTATAGCCATCAAGATTAAGATATATCCTACTAGTTGACCATGAAGATGAACTAACGTTTTAGAAAGTGTCTTTGAGGAGTCTGGCAGTAACACAGCCAATTAATAAGAGCAGGTGGAGCAAAGCACAAGGACCAGCATAAGGATCCTGGTTCGAGCCCCTGGCTCCCCACCTGCAGGGGAGTCGCTTCACAGGCAGTGAAGCAGGTCTGCAGGTGTCTATCTTTCTCTCCCCCTCTCTGTCTTCCCCTCCTCTCTCCATTTCTCTCTGCCCTATCCAATAACGATGATAATAATAACTACAACAATAAAACAAGGGCAACAAAAGGGAATAAATAAATATTTTTTAAAAGTGTTTTTGCAAACTGAAAATTATTCTTTAAATCTAAGTTTTGTACTACAGCAATTTTCTCTATGGTTAATTTATGGTGATTTTTTTTTTTAACTAGGCTATCAAAAGAGCTTCTTCTGGACCCAAAGCAAACACTGGTCTTCAAAATTTGGCATAAAGGAGGTATGAACTCTATTCTGTGACTGGTTGCAAAAGTAAGCTCACAGGGGCCAGGTGGTGGCACACCTGGTTAAGTGCTTACAGTGCAGTGTGCAAGGACCTGGGTTCAAGCCCCTGACCCCACCTGCAGGGGGAAAGCTTCACAAGTGGTGAAGCAGGGCTGCAGGTGTCTGTCTCTTTCCATCTCTATCTTCTCCTCCCCTCAATTTCTCTCTGTCTCTATCCAATAATAAATTTTTTAATCTTTATTTATTTGATAGAGACAGCCAGAAATTTAGAGGAAGGGGGAAATACAGAGAGACACTTGCAAGACGGCTTCACCACTTGTGAAGCTTTCCCCCTGCAGGTGAGGACCAAGGGCTTGAACCCAGCTCCTTGCAAACTGTAACACATGCACTCAACCAGGTTCACCACCACCCAGCCCCAATAAATAAATTTAAAAAAAAAAATTAAGCTCACATTCTATTGATAATTTGCCATGTTATCATTAAAAAATATGTATTTATTGGGGGCTGGGTGGTGGTGCACCTGGATGAGCACACGTTACAATGTACAAGGACCTGGGTTTGAGCCCCTGATCCCCACCTGCAGAGGGGAAAGCTTCACAAGTGGTAAAGCAGGACTGCAGGTGTCTCTCTGTCTCTCTCCCTCTCTTATCACCCCCTTCCCTCTCTATTTCTGACTGTCTTTATCCAGTGAATAAAGATGATAGAAAAAATTAAATATATATATGAGAGAGAGGGGGGAGAGTGAAAGAACCAGAGTTCTTTTAAACCAACACTTTATTCATTGTGCTGTACCAATACTGTGGTTTTTTAAAAATATTTATTTAATATTTATTTTATTTATTCCTTTTTGTTGCCCTTGTTTTATTGTTGTTATTATTATTGTTATGTCGTTGTTCGATAGGACAGAGAGAAATTGAGAGAGGACAGGAAGATAGAAAGGGGGAGAGAAAGATAGACACATGCAGACCTGCTTCACTGCTTGTGAAGTGACACCTCCCACCCCCCGCAGGTGGGGAGCTGGGGGCTCGAACCAGGATCCTTACACTGGTCCTTGCACTTCGCGCCATGTGCACTTAACCCACTGCACTACTGCCCGACTCCTGAATGACTTAATTTCTCTGTACTTCAGGTTCCTTTCTACAAAATAGAGATAATAGTTCTACCTCATAGGGTACAGGGGAAATTAAATGAGTGCTTGATACTCAGTAAACACCATCTTGGTTTTTTACCTTTGTTATGGGTGAATAACAATGTACTAAAAGCTTTCTGTACATCTCTAAGCTAAGGTGAGGATGGAATTGTTCAATTTTATAGATGTGAGGCACAGAAAGCTTACTGCTTTAACTAAGGCCATTTGCCTATTAAATAATAGAGCCAATTTGGGGGCCCAAGTGTCTTTCTCTCTCTCTCTCTTTGTCTCTCTTTCTCTTTCTCTGTCTTTCTATCATCCTTCCCTTTCAATTTCTTAGTCCTATCAAAGTTAAAAAAAAAAAAAAACAGTACTGGTACAACACAATGAATAAAGTGTTGTACTCTCAAGTATAAGATCAGGAAAGTGAGCCCTTGCATTGAATGTGCTAGAGTGATGCTCTGGTTCTTCCTCTCGCTCATATATATGTATGTATGTTTGTTTGTTTGTATGTATGTATGTAAAGTTCTGACTGGCTGTTACATCCTTTACCACTTGTACTTCATTGTACTGGTAAGATTGGATAACTCAGAAGAATGAGGTGATGCATCCAACTACCTCACAGCTCCTATAATTAGAAATTTTGGGGGCCAGGTGGTGGCACACCTGGTTAAGTGCACACATTACAGTGCTTAAGGTCCTAGGGTCAAGCCCCCAGCCCTCACCTGCAGGAGAAAAGCCTCATAAGCAGTGAAGCATATCTGCAGGTATCTCTCTTTCTCTCTTCCTCTCTAGCCCCCCTCCCCTCTCAGTTTTTGTCTCACTAAACTAAACCCTTCTGAAAACCACTAGATTTTTTAAATGCTTTAAAATTCCTGCTGTGGGGAACCATGGATGTGAATTGCTAGTTTTGTATGTATAACACCCCCAGAGTTCAGTCCCCAACACTCCCCTCCAAATACACACGTAGTTTAAGAAACAAAAAAATATATACTAATAGGCTGATTTCCAATTCCTCAGTTGTTTTGAGTCTTCTCAAGCATGTTTTTCTTTGTCAGTGGTACATTTTAGAGCTAATTCCACAGACGAGTAGAGCTCAGTGTATAAAGGAAATGACCCACTTTTCTTTCCTCCTGTCCTCTATTTGAGGGTACAGTGGGAGGTTTAGTTTTGATAATTTGGCCCATAGTGCTATCTTGGATTTATTTGCCATTTTATATTACCCACACCCCTGTCCAGTCCCTTAGTTACATAGAAGCCATAAATGCATTTGCTATAGTTAGCTAGGTGCCATCCTCCTCTCTTGCTTTCTATTCATCTCCTTTCTAAAAACCCCAGAGACTATCATGCAGACCAGGGAATGCCTCAGCATTTTTACAACATAGAAGGGAACACAAGTCCATTTTGCATACCATACTAATTTCCCAGGGGGTTATTCATCCTTAACTTATGACACTTTTGTTCCTAGTTAAGTATTATATAAGATACCTTATTTTTAAAACACTTGGATAATATAAATCCCTCATAATTGCAAGGGCAGTGGTGTTTCAGATGATTTCTTTCAAACATATTGCTAATTAGAAAAATAATTGAGAAAGACAACCTTAGGAAAAGGACAGGTAGTTCCTTTTTAAGTTTGAGTTTCTTTCCAGTTGCTGATACCAAGAAGACAAACTCAACCCTACCAGCATTCTCATACCATCCAAAAATGGAATTCATGATAGTGAATGCAGACTGTGATTGCCAGACTCTCTTGCCCTCATTCTGTCCTATCTGTTGATTTTGAAATCACTGGACCTTCGTTACCTCAAGTCCTCTTGTTAGATTCTCTGAGTGTAACCTCTAATCTTACTGACATACAGACCAAGCCACACTACCCAGCTCTTCTCTTTTTTCTACAGATGAAGAAAGGGTGATTGGCTTTGCCTCCGTGGACCTCTCCCCACTTCTCTCTGGCTTCCAGTTTGTCTGTGGCTGGTACAACATCACTGACTTCAGTGGAGAGTGCCAAGGGCAGATAAAAGTTGCTATCTCCCCTTTGGAGAACTTGATGCACTTTAAAGAAGAAAGGCAAGCAAGACGAAACTTAGAGACCCCTGGAACACTGGTATGTATGTCTCCTGGTTCATATCTCTTAACAAAAAGTGGGCAAGACCCCTAAAAGACAGTCCTTTACATGTGTTAGAAACTTGCCAGCTTATAGATGTTATACATTTATGGGTTTTTAAAAAATATTTATCTATTTATTCCCTTTTGCCCTTGTTGTAGTTATTATTGTTGTTGTTGTTGTTGATGTTGTCATTGTTGAATAGGACAGAGAGAAGTGGAGAAAGGAGGGGAAGACAGGGGGAGAAAAAGATAGACACCTGCAGACCTGCTTCACTGCTTGTGAAGCGACTCCCCTGCAGGTAGGGAGCCGGCAACTCAAACCAGGATCCTTACGCCAGTCCTTGCGCTTTGTACCACCTGTGCTTAACCCACTGCGCTATTGCCTGACTCCCACATTTATGTTTTCTAATAACCTTTTTTTCAGGAAGGATGAAGATGTTGTTGAATTACAGTGGTAATGACAGTACAACTGAGTACACTGAAAGCCACTGAATTGAATGATTTCAAAGGATGAATTTCATAAATACATACACATGGAATCTAAAACTACTAGTTAAACTTGTTTAAAATGGTTACACTCAAATCAGTGGTCCAGCTTTTTAAGGCAGGGAGGGATAGCTCAGGCAATAAAGCACTCACTTCTCCAAGTGCAGTGACCCAGGTTCAAACCTCCAGTCACTACATGGGAGTGCCATGCACAGGGAAAGTTTCACAAGCAGCAGAGCAGTGCTGTGGTGTCTCTTCTCTCTCCATGTCAGTCTCTCGCCATTTATCTGCAAAAGAAGAATAAGAGAGTTCCTTGTGAGCAGTGGAATTGTGCAAGCACAGAGTCCCAGTGAAGCACTAGCAACAATAAACAGGCAAAAGTGGAGAACGAGTTGACTTATAAATATAACCAGTTCTTTCAGGTTGCTTAAAGAAAAGAACAGTTTCTCAAAAACTCCCTAAGAAGAGAGTTCTCTCAGGACAAAAACTGTCTCCTTCATCTCTGTGTCATAAGTGCCTGGATCAGGGTCTGGGACAATGAATATCAGTAAACACAGAGTCAATGAATACACGAGAAAGTGACAGCCTGGCAGTGGCATACCAGGTTGAACACACACATGGTTGAACATGATCAAGGACCTGGGTTCTAACCCTCACTCCCCATACATGGTGGAGCTTCATGAGTGGTACTGCAGTGCTGCAGGTATCTCTCATTCTCCCTGTCTCCATCCTCCTCCTCAGTTTCTCGCTGTCCTATCAAATATAAGTAAAGAAAATAAGTGGTCTGGGAGGTGGCACAGTGTATAAAGTGTTGGACTCTGAAGTATGAGGTCCCTAGTTCAGTCCCTGGCAGAATATGTGCCAGAATGATGTCTAGTTCTTTCTCTCTCTTTTCCTATCCCTCTCACTAATAAATAAATAAAATATTTAAAAAGAAAGAAAGAAAGAAACAGACAATTAAACTGTCTCTAGGATGGTCTTTTCTCATATTAAACCTGGTAGTCATGAAACAAGAGACATCACAGCCAGGTTATCCTTAAATAAAATTTCAAATCAGAAGTTCACAAACTAGGAGAATAAAGTCACAAATATACATAAAGTATAAATAAAAGGCAATTTGGTACCATGTTTTTTTTTAATGGGGATAATAATAATAGAGGACTATTGGAGCATCCAGTAGAGTGCACACATCACCATGGACAGTGACCTTGTTCCCCACAGGGGTGGGGAAGCTTCATGATTGGTGGAACAGTGCTACAAGTCTGTCTCTCTATCTCTCTATATCTCTATCTCTCTCCCCCTTCCCTCTCAGTTTCTCTCTGCTTCTATTAAAGAGAGAGAAAGGAAGGGGCTTTGAGGAGTAGTACATTTGTCATGCAGGCACTGAGCCCTAGAAATAGTGGGAGTGGCAATTAAAGTAAAATCAAGCAATAGAATTCTGTTACTTAGTCTCATTTAAACATTTCAGTCATCATAAAGTTATTGTGACATTGTCTGAAGTACTGAGGTTCCAGGATTGCAATCCTCAACACCATCATAAGCCAGAACTAAGTAATGCTCTGGTGAAGAAGAAAAGAAAAAAGAAAAAAAAAAAAAAGATTATTGGGAGTCAGGCGGTAGCACAGTGGGTTAAGTACACATGCGCAAAGCACAAGGACCAGTGTAAGGATCCCGGTTCGAGCCCCCAGCTCCCTACCTGCAGGGGAGTTGCTTCATAAGCAATGAAGCAGGTCTGCAGGTGTCTATCTTCCCCCCTCTGTCTTCCCCTCCTCTCTCCATTTCTTTCTGTCCTATCTAACAATGACATCAATAAAAACAATAACAACTACAACAATAAAAAGCAAGGGCAACAAAAAGGGAATTATTTAAAAAAAAGAAAAAATATCATTGTGATGTTTAAATGAGGTGTGTATACATTACTTGGTATTGGAAATTCGTAATAAATTAGGTTTATAGCATACACAAATCAAAAAAGAAAGAAAAGGGAAAAACTGACCTCTAGGTACTGTGGAGTCATTGTGCAGGCATCGGGTCCCAGCAATGTTACAGATTTATTTGTATCCTGCTTTGTTCCAAAAGGAATTGAAGTGGCATCATTTTTCTCATTGTTTCTACAGATCCCTGTATACAATTCCTTTTCATTCCCTGCCTCTGATATGTATTCTATATTCCCCCAATACATTGCAAGACAGACTCCAGAACACCTTGTTCCCACCTCTTCAAAGGAACTTGATTTTTCCTCTGCTGGGAGGTGAGTATTTCTTGATAGGGAGAAATTAAGTCAAAGATAAACTGTTCAGACCAGCTTGTCATTTTTCTCTTTACTAGTGAAAGAGACTAGAGACAAGGAAAGAGTTATATTTTGTTTGATTTTTTGTTTTACATATACATGGAGAGAGAATACCAAAGCTTCCTTCAGTGTGGTAAGGACGGGGCACAAAGCTGGGCACATAGCAAAGCAGCATAATACCTAAGTGAGCTGTTGCACTGGCTTTCAGGAAGTTTTGCTGGTCTTCTTTTTCATGCCCTGGGGACCCTTGGGTCTTGTGAAAACACCTTTTTAGAAGACAGGAACCAGCAGCACAGGGGTTAGTCTAGTGGATTGTGTTGAATTCTTAAGCATGAAGTCCTGAATTTAGTCATTGGGTTATTACATATGTCAGAGTGAAAATCTAGTTCTTTCTCTCTATCACTAATAAATTTTTAAGAATGAGAGAGAGAGAGAGATAGGAACCAAGACTTTTGCTGCTATTAAAAAGACTCAAAAAAAAAAAAAAGGAGGAGAAGAGGAAGAATGATTGATTCAGTTCAAAGCATACTTTTCTCCTCAGAGGCTCTTAACCTCTCTGTCTATTAAATCAGGCATTAGGGCCCAGGCAGTGGCTCACCAGATAGAAAACATGTTACTTTGCAAGAGGACACAGGTTCTAGCCCCAGATCCCCTCCTGCAGGAAAGAAGCTTCACAAGTGGTAGAGCATTGCTGCAAATGTCTGTCTTTCTCTCCCTCTTCAGTACCCTCCCCATTTCTCTCTGTCCTAGAAAATAAAAGACAAAAAAAGAGGAGGAAGAGGAGGAGAGAAGGGGGAAAAATGACCACCCCCAGTCCCCACCTGCAGGAGGAAGCTTTGTGAATAGTGAAACAGCACTGCAGGTGTCTGTAATCCACATAAGAGTCAATAAAGAAAAAACTGTGGGTTAGCTTACAGTACCATTCCAGGAGGATACTTTTGTCTTGTGATTGTTGGGAATTTACTTGTTTGCCATTATTCATTCATTTATTTTAGCCGACCACTGCTCAGCTATGGCTTGTGCTAGTGCTAGGAACTGAACCTAAAGCCTTTGCTGCCTCAGGCATAAAAGTATTTTTGAATAATGTTGATGCTATCTCTCCAGCCGATTGGAAATTTATCTTACCCATAACTTTTCCTGACAGAAGTGGTATAACAAGAAGCCAGGCATCACGCCATGAAGAGCATGTGCAGAACATCCGGCGGTTTCATGAATCCTTGCAGCAGGGAGAGGCAATCTTGCCAAGTGATGACAAACTGACCATGTCCCCTTCATCCTCCAATACATCCATCCTCAATTCTCTCAGGTGAGGCTGAGAAAAGACACAGGAAATATAGCAGAGCACAAGGTGAATGGGCAAAGGCAATATACTTATTACATATATTTTATTTTTTAATATATTTATAAGCTGGGGGCTGGGTGATAGCGCAGTGGGTTAAGCACACATGGCGTGAATCACAAGGACCGACCGGCATAAGGATCCCGGTTCGAGCCCTAGCTCCCCACCTGCAGGGAGGTCACTTCACAGGTGGTGAAGCAGGTCTGCAGGTGTCTGTCTCTCCCCCTGTCTTCCCCTCCTCTCTCGATTTCTCTGTCCTATCCAACAACAAAAACGGGAAAAAAATGGAAAAAAATGGCCTCCAGGAGCAGCTTAGATAACACTGGAGGCAAAACAAAACCATATATATGCCTATAACTTATGTAAGTTCCAGATGAACATTACTGAAGATCAACATGTGTATATTTGGAAAAACTAACCTATCTTTTGGTTTCCTAAAGCAAGCTTAGAAAAGAAAGACTGGTGGTCTGGGAGGTGGCACAGTGGATAAAGCATTGGAGTCTCAAGTATGAGGTCCTGAGTTCAATCCCTACCAGCACATGTACCAGAGTGATGTCTGGTTCTTTCTCTCTCTCCTTCTATCTCTCTCATTAATAAATTAAATATTTTTAAAAAAGAAAAAAGAAAAGAAAGCTTGAAAAAAAAAGAAAAGAAAAAAAAGACTGGTGAAATATTTGTGGTTGGTGAGACATAGGTTAAAAAAGAATTGAGCAATATGCCCTGGGCTATGGGAAACTGCTCAAATATATTACAAAGAAGCAATAATTTAAAGATTCTCATTTTAATAAAATTCTGGAGATGAGCTTTTTTTGTTTATTTTAATATTTATTTATTTTGCCTCCAGAGTTATTACTGGGGCTTCGTGCCTGCACTACAAATCCAGTGCTCCTGGAGGCTATTTTTTCCCTTTTGTTGTCCTTGTTGTTTATTGTTGTTGTTGTTCTTATTATTGTTGTTGGATAGGATAGAGAGAAGTTGAGAGAGGACGGGAAGATAGAAAGGGGGAGAGAAAGATAGACACATGCAGACCTGCTTCACTGCTTGTGAAGTGACACCTCCCACTCCCCGCAGGTGGGGAGCTGGGGGCTGGAACCTGGATCCTTGTGCTGATCCTTGCGCTTTGCGCCATGTGCGTTTCACCCACTGCGCTACCACCCAGCCCTGAGATGAGACTTTTAAGTAAAACCACTGAGCATTGTGTGGGTCATTCATATAATAATTTATCTCTATTGTTGTTGTCAGCAGCCACACTGCTCAGGTCTGATTTATAGTGGTTCTGAGGATTGAATTTAGGAGCCTCAGACATGAAAGTCTATTTATTTATTTTTAAGTATTTATTTATTTTAATCTTTATTTATTGGCTAGAGACAGCCAGAAGTCAAGAGAGAAGGGGGTGATAGGAAGACAAAGATACACCAGCAGCCCTGCTTCCCCACTTGCAAAGCTTTCCCCCTGCAGGTGGAGATCAGGGGCTCAAACTCGGGTCCTTGCACATTGTAACAAGTGTGTTCAACCAGGTGTGCCACCACCTGGCCCCTATTTTATTTATTTTTATTTATTTATTATTGGATAGAGACAAAGAGAAATTGAGAGACACCTGCAGCTCTGCTTCACCACTCATGAAGGTTTCCCTCTGCAGGTGGGACCAGGGACTTGAACCTGGGTTCTTGCACACTGTAGTGTGTGCACTTAACCAGGTGCACCACCACCCAGCCCCTTGAAAGTCTTTTACATAACCACTTTGCTATCTCCCCAGTCCTATATAACATTTTAGAACCCACTGATAAAAGAGTAAAAGAAACTCCATCCAAATCAGTTTTTTCAACTTTAGCACTGTTGACAGTGGAACAGACAGTTTACTGTGAGGGCCTGTGGAATATTCAGCAGCATCCCTGACCTCTTGTCATTAGATTAATAGCACCCTTCCCCCAGCTATAACAGTCAGAAATGTCTTCACACATTGCTGAATATCCCCCTGGGTCAGCAAACACCAGACTGGAAACTACTGCCAGAGCAGTGATTCTTAAAATTCAGCATGTCAGAATCACACGAAGACCTGTTAAAACACTGATTGCTGTGCCCTACCCACACAGTTGCTGATTGAATTGGCCCAGGACAGGACCTGAGAATTTGCATCTCTGACAGGTGATTTTGATACTATCAGTTCTAGAACCAGGTTTTGAGACTCACTGTCCTAGATAAATTATCTACCAAATAGAAGTGAAACAAGATAATACTAATTTATCTTTAGTTCCTTAGGCTCATGAAAAAAACAGTTTCATTTGAGTCACGGGAATTTGATGAGAACTTTTATTTGATAATTTTATTTCAGTGAGAGAAAGAGACCAAGAAAGCATGTGCTTAGAAGAACTTCAAACCAATTAATAAACCTTTTTCACCAATGAGAAAAATGCAGTTTGGTGTTAATGGGATCTGCCTCCAAAACTCCTGAGAAGGCCAGTTGGATTTGCATGTTTTCCTAGGTTGCTTGAGAAACACCTGCAGCTGGTGTTTCTACTGTGGCATACACCCAGATACAGATACCTAAAGAAATCCACTGTGATTTGGTAGAGTCACAGTCTAAAGTGATAGAATAAGGATCAGCTTTGTCCTCTAATCCAATTTGGATTTGACACTAAGACAGCCTGTTCCTAACAAAAGGATAGAAAGTCTTTAGATAGCTTCAAAGTATTTAGTATCTCTGATGTTCCAAATGTACCAGGCACATTGAGTCTGCTAGAGAAATAGAGAAGTTTGAAATTTAATATTCTATTACCAGATGCTCAGAGCCAGGAAAAGTAAACTAACACATTAAAAACTAAGGGGTGAGCAAGGGAGACAGCATGATGGTTATGCAAACAGACTCTCTCACACCTGAAGATCCAAAGTTCCAAGATCAGTCCCCCACACCACCAGAAACCAGAGCTGAGCAGTGCTTGGGGGAAGACCTAAGGGGAATTCAAAGATTGATGACGGTTTTGAGAATGTCGAGTTTAAGAAAGAGATGGCCTGACATGAGGTGATGAAAAGAAAATATATAAATTGTTCTTTAAAAGTTGGATAGAAACAGAGCAAGGAGGAATCTGAACTCAAAATTCTAGCATATGAGGTAAAAATAAATAAATAAATATGCCCAGTTGGGGCAGAATTTGTCTGGGATTTTTTGTTTATTTGTTTTTTTTTTTTTTTTTTTTTTTTTTGTGTGTGTGTGTGTGTGTGTGTGTGTGTGTGTGTGTGTGTGTGTTTTTAATTAATGAGAAAGATAGGAAAGAGAGAAAGAACCAGACATCACTTTGGTACATGTGCTGATAGGGATTGAATTCAGGACCTCCTGCTTGAGAGTCCAATTCTTTATCCACTGCACCACCTCCTGGACACCAGAATTTGTCTGTTAATCATGTAAAAAGTCCAAGACTTGGGTTCCCAAATTCTGAGTAGCTATATACTACAACTGACAATGGGCAAATCACTTAAATTCTCAAGTCTTCATATTCATATTCATTGTTTGTAGACAGTAGCTATAGATATTATCTGGTTGAAAGAATAAAACAATACAAATGTATTTGAAAGCATAAAATACAAAATCAATGGTTGGTATGATTTCTCAATGGACAGTGGTAATAATGACTCCCATTAAAGATATTTCTAAAAAGAAAAAAAAAGTTATGTATTCATGTCTGTCCATTTAACACTCACTCATTATACTCATTATTCTGAGTATAGTAAATATAAAAAAATAGCACAGAGTTCACAGCATATCAGAGAAAATTGATATGAAAGAAACAAGTGATATGATTGAAGAGTACAGATACAACTTTGGAGCCCTGAAGAAGGATCCTTAAACCAATGTAGAGGGTCAGGAGAAGCCTGCTGGAAGAGGCTACTTCATTAAAGGATCAGGGATGATTATGAGGTAGCCAACATCAGTGCTAGTTCTAAGATGAAGTGAGAATTGGAATGCTGGTCAAGAAGCCCACCTACAGAGAGGTGGAATCCTTGCTAGACATTAGAAGAATTGTACTAAGCAGACAGAAGGGGAGAAAGACATCTGCAGCAGACTGGGAGTATGGACCGACCAGTCAACGCCCATGTTCAGCGGGGAAGCAATTACAGAAGCCAGACCTTCTACCTTCTGCAACCCACAATGACCCTGGGTCCATGCTCCCAGAGGGATAGAGAATGGGAAAGCTATCGGGGGAGGGGGTGGGATATGGAGATTGGGCGGTGGGAATTGTGTGGAGTTGTACCCCTCCTACCCTATGGTTTTGTTAATCCTTTCTTAAATTAAAAAAAAAAAAAAAAGACATCTGCAGCAGTAGGATTGTAGTCAGAGAAGTCTAGGATGTCTTGGAAGAGGGCCCTGGTGTTAATTGAGAGTGAAAGATGTAAAGATAGCTCAAGGTTGGAGATCTGGTGGTGGGAATTGTGTGGAGTTGTACCCCTCCTATCCTACAGTTTTGTTAATGTCTCCTTTTTTAAATTAATTAATTTTTAAAAAGATAGCTCAAGCTGTAGAGTGTCAGGGAACATTTTAAAAAAGCTGCCTGGAAGTCAGGCGGTAGCGTGGCAGGTTAAGTGCACGTGGCGCAAACTGCAAGGACTGGCATAAGGATCCTGGTTCGAGCCCCCGGCTCCCCACTTGCAGGGGGGTCGCTTCACAGGCAGTGAAGCAGGTCTGCAGGTGTCTATCTTTCTCTCCCCCTCTCTATCTTCCCCTCCTCTCTCCATTTCTGTCCTGTCTATCAACAACAACATCAATAACAACAACAATAAAAAACAACAAGGGCAACAAAAGGGAATAAATAAATTTTTTTTAAAAGAAAAGCTGCCTGTAACCCCCAAAGAATAACCTTTTGTCCTCTTTTCCCCTCCTTTTCTTTACAGAAAGAATCTAAGTGAACTAGATCAGATCCAGCGGTACTTCAACCAGAAGCTCACCAAGCCTTTACCTCCCCTTAGTTCTCCGGCTCCTGGTGCCGTCCTGCCATGCCAGGAGAGCCGTGAGGAGCAACTTGGGCCAGGAGCCAGTGGTGGCATAGGCCCTGAGAGCCAGGGCTTACTGGAGAAATCCAATAACTTGGTGTTGCAAGTCAGCTCCTTAATTACAGGTATTGCTTAGAGCCCTTCTGATTGAGGAGATAGGCTACATAGGAACTTACTCAAAAAACTTTGTGTCTTTTCTCAGATAAGCCCCTATAACAAACAGATTGAAACTCTCTTCCCTTTCCCCCAAATACCTAACCAGTGGTATCCAGGTCCCCACATGGTTTGCTCTGTATTTGGCTTCCACTTGCTTAGAAATAATCAGTCAGCTATTTATTGAGCACCAATTATCAGGCACTAATTTTTTTTTTACTAGTTCAAAAAAAATTTTAAAAGCGTAAGAGCAAAACAGGAAGCTTTGGAATCCCTTTATAGATGCATATGTAAAAAGGAGTGAGGAAAAAAGAAAAGAATTGAGGCTGGAGGAACTTGAAGCCAAACTTAGGAGTTTAATTTTTATACTAAAAAAAAAAAAAAAATGGAGGGGAGAGTTCTAAGAAGAAGAGATAAAGGGCAGGGTGGTGGGGTGGTGGCGCACATGGTTGAGTGCACAAGGACCTGTGTTCAAGCCCCCAATCCCCACCTGTTAAGCAGTACTGCAGGTGTGTCTGTCTCCCTCTTTTAAATACATATATATATTTTTTTAAATTTATTATTAGATAGAGACAGAGAAATTGAAAGGCGGAGGGGGAGATAGAGAGTAAGAGAGACAGATGCCTGTTCACCACTCGTGAAACTCCCCCTGCAGGTGAGGGCTGGGGACATGAACCGGGGTCCTTGTGTACTGTAATGTAAGCACTTAACCAGGTGTACCACCGCCTGGCCCCTCTCTCTCCCCCTCTATTTTCCCCTTCCCTCTAAAATTCTGGCTGTCTTTAATAAATAAAGATAATTAAAAAGAAAGGGAAGAGGAAGGGAGAGAGTGAAACAGACAGTTACAAAAGAGCATGTTCTTAAGTGCTTCCATATAGAAAAGGCTGAATTGCCATCTATTCCAACTGGTACATCTGTGGTGGCTTTATGGAGGAGATTTGGTGGAGTAAGGCCTTAAAGGATAAACTGATTTCATTTTTAAGGGGGGGAGAGGGAAGAAAGAGTCTGATCCAAACAGAAGCATAGTTTAAGCCAAAGAACCAGGATCAGCTAAGTTTACTTCCTTGTTCCTATTTGTAGTCATTTTCATGTGTCTACTCACTGCTCTTAGAAATCTGAAAACCCCAGGTGTATTTGAGTAGACTGGACATTCCCTTAGGGTGCTATGAAGGAAGTAAGCCCTACCTGGCCAGTCAAACTTATCTCCAATTCCTTACTTTCTCATCTCAAATAATCATGCAAATATATTCCTTTTATCCCCTTATGAATTAGTTCTCCAGAATAATCTAAAGTTACTGGTAGCTTCCAATTATTAAGTGATGATATATGTGCCACAAAGTGTATATCCATATAGCTAGTGTGTTCTTTACCATAAACTTGGTAGGGGGGTAGTGTCAGTCACATTTTAAAGATAAACAGGTTCAGGAGGAATCGTTTGCTTGTGACCACAAAGTTGACAACTGACAATAGATATGTGAGCCCAGGACTGACCAGTTCAAAAGCTATTCTTTGCAACACATTATGCAGCCTCTGTTCATTGTAAGCCTCTAGTCTTTTCATTTGAATGATAGATATTTCCTTTATTTTCCTTTCCCAAGTAAAATACCTTCTAGTAATTGCAATTAAATAGGTCAATAAGTGGATTCTAACTTTGGTTTTTAATATAGGTAATTACTGAAGTAAATGGAAGGATGAACATTCCCGACAGGACTCCCAGCTCCCAAGAGCTCCTGAGCATGAGCAGAGAGTCTCTGAAAGCATTTCCACAGATGTAACCACAACTATACATAGATTAGATTTTGGTCCTCTGATATTAGAATAAAGTGCTAGAAATTGTACTACCTTGATTATAGTTTCACTGACTCTTTGGTGGTCTATCTTTAATATTTGTTCAAAGTTTGAATGCAAGAATACACCTGAAGCTAGAGGCTAGTGTGGGAAAGTTGAATGTTATGTGGCTCTATGTTGTAGTAAGCGTGATATCTATTATATTCAGATCTGCAGACTATCACCAGGAATTCTCAAGCATCTTTGAGTTCTCACCGAGCCAGGAATAGAAGCAGAGAGGCCACCACACTCCCAGATGCTCAGACCACAGAAGCCATGCACGAACGAAGCACAGCTCCAAAACTGTCATTGGCAACTGCTCCAGATGAGGACACAAATCCCCCAACTCCCCCAAATCTGAAAGAGACTTCAGGTGAAAGAGAAATGCTCCCTGAGTCCCTGGAACACACAGTGCCCATTACAATGATGCAGAACAGGGAGGACACTGAGGCAGGCCTGGCCTGCAGTGATGAAGACTATGAAGAAGACATCATTGAGCCCAGGACCCTCAATGAGATCACCACTGTGACAGATAAAACTAGTCCTTGGTCCAGTTTTGTGTCAGATACAAGTGAGATCATTAGTCTACAGCCCAGTGAGGTTCAGAAGAAATACCCCTCATGTCCTTCTCCAGATCCTTGCTCCAGAGAGGAGCTCACAGGCAGAAGTAACTTTCTGTCCAGCCCAGAAAGGGCTGTCAAACCTCACCTAACTAGGGAGGGTTCTGTTAGCCAGAGTCTTGTTCCTTATGAGAGTGATGTTTCTAAGGCCAGAGTTGGAGAGCCTGCTTCTCCAATCTCTCAGCTCCTTTCATGCCCAACACCCCCACAAACTGAGCAGAGCAACTCCTTTATTGATTGGAGCTCACCACTGGCACATCAGGACAAGGAACCCAAGCCAGAGATACAGACTGAGAATGAAGCTGCCTCCAGTGAGCTAAGTGACTCTGCTGATAGCTTCGATCTATTTCCTCTACGTGTAGCCTCCCAGAGCAGAAAGGAAAATCATAAGGAGCCACCCATCAGCAGCTCTAACAGTAGGCCAAAGCAGGCAACATCCAAACCAGAGGTGGCCACCAGGCAGAGCCTCCTTCTGTATCCTTTTATGTTTCCCACAAGTAGTGCCTCAAACCATTTCTAGGACTTTAGATGCTATTGTTTAGGCCAGCCTAGGTAATCCTGAGTGAGCAGTGGCCGCACTGATGGTATGGTATGCATCAAGGAGCATGGGAAGACCCACCCTTCAGCAGACTTGCCTATACTAACAAGATACTATGGTTCTATTAACTCCAACTCTCTGAAGCATAATGCTTTGAACTAGGGTTAAGCATTGATAACATTTTCATTAGGTTTGCGTAATATCTCTAGTCTACCCAGGCAGCTCTAGAAATATATATGAGGGTAGTAAAGAAAGGATAGAAGGAACAAAGCCCTCACGATGGAACCTGGAACATATCAAAGTGTAAAGAGCAAGCAGGACAAGACCTGGCCACATAGCAGAGTGACCATTCAGTGGGGAGGAGCAGGAAGAAAGCAGTGTGAGAACTGTGCATTGGAGAATAGTGATCAGTGCTCACATCATCAAGACAAGTCCATTAGGACATGGACTGGCACGTATTCACCCACTTTAACATTAAGGATAATGTGGAAGTGGGAGGCAAACTGCAGTGGCTGATGGGACCTCAGGGGTAAGGGCAGCAAGAACAGGCAACTTTCTCCCGTTAACAAGGGAGACAAGAATAGCTGACTATTGTTTTTTTTTATCGATTTAACATTGGTTTATTATGTTATAAAATGTAAGGAGTATAGCTTCACATACATGTATAGCACACAATTCCATACACCACTGGAGTTTCTGTGCCAAGAACATTCTTGAACTAGGGATTTTTTTTTTTTTAACTGGGTGTTTGCTGTGCTTCAGGCACCATTAAAACACTGCATATGTAAACTCACTCAGTCCTCAAGACAGAAGGTGATTTGACAGGTCAAGAAACCTGCCACCCCCAAATTAAAACAGTGTTTTCATAAAACAAATACATGTGGCATAATATATTTGCAACATTGTACTAGGTACCTTCAGAGAATAGTAAGCTGAAAAGTTCAAGATAGAGTACCTGTCTTCAAGTGGATTACATGTGCCCATGAACAGACAGCCCCTCATATTGGCTCCTTGCTCCTTGCTATGAGCAAAGAACAGCCAAGAAAGCATGTCCACCATCAGTGCCAGGCATCTCCCTCCAGGGTTTAAGAACCCTGCCCCTCTAGAGCCACCTTCCTTCCTTCCCTGTGTCTAACAGGTCCAGTTTTGGCTAGCAGTTCTTCAGCAAATATCACTGCTTTCTGCCAACCAGTTTATGCAGGGCTTTAGGAAGTAGTGAGGCAACCAAAAGGAAAATACTATGCCTTGGAGAAGCTTATGGAATAGTGAGAAAAACAAATGAATTATGTCCTCCTAATTACTAGCCTGTGTTGATCTAAGCTAAAGAAAGGGGTCACTGGGGCCAAAACAGGAAGGCTTCCTGGAGAAGGTAGAATTTGAATTAGTCCATCAAGTATAGACTATGATTTTTTTTTTTTAATTTAATTATTGGATAGAAACAGCCAGGAATTGAGAGGAATGAGAGAGATACCTGCAGCCCTGCTTCACCACTTGTAAAACTTTCCCCCTACAGGTAGGGACTGGGGGCTTGAACCCAGGTCCTTGTGTATTGTAACATGAGCGCACAACCAGGTGAGCCACTGCCCAGACTATGATTTCTTAAGAGTGGGCAAGACCTTCAGGCAGTAGAAACCACTTGTGAAGCAGATTCATGGGCAGAAATAAGTTGGCAGCAGGGGGGCAGTGGAAGGTAGGGGAGGTTTCTCAGTATTTGTGTCCCTTAACTGCCATTATAGCCCAGAGCCCATTGTGCCCAACTTCTTTTTGCCTCCCCAGCAGCTGGAGGCCTCCATGCGGATGCTCTCACTCTCTGCAGCTTTGCCATCACCAGTCACAATAGATCAGGTAAGAGAACAATTGGTCGACTTGTCAGTAGGTACAGAATGCACAGCCCTGCCTTCTTCCTGGACTGGGCACAGCAGCAGTCACTCCCCCAGCTTTCACTGTTGTACCTATACTCTATGGCCCTAGCCGAGGGCTGTTGGTGCACAAGGAGCTCAGGAATAGAAAAAGAGCCAATGTGTTAAGAGTAGGATATCATCAGCTAAGTCATCACGTGGGAGAAACAGTGCAGGAGAATAAAAATAGGGCTTAGCTAAGAAATGCCATCCTGCATGCTGTGGGATCTCCAGCTAAATGAAGGCTGATAAAGCAGGAGAAATTTCAAATGGAGGGAGTTGGGCGGTAGTGCAGCGGGTTAAGCACACATGGTTTAAAGCGCAGCTACTGGTGTAAGGATCCTGGTTCAAGCGCCCGACTCCCCAGCTGCAGGGGAGTCGCTTCACAGGTGGTGAAGCAGGTCTGCAGGTGTCTATTTCTCTGTCCTATCCAACAACAACAACATTAGTAACAACAGCAATAATAACTACAACAATAAAACAACAAAGGCAAGAAAAGAGAATAAATACTTTTAAAAGAAATTTCAAATGGAAATGCAGCCTCTGGGGGGCGTGTGGGTGGTGGCACACCCACAAGGACCCAGGTTCAAGCCCCCAGTCCCCACTGCAGAGGGAAAGCTTCGCAAGTGGTGAAGCAGTGCCACAGGTGTCTCTCTTGTCTCTCACCCTCTCTGTCTCCCCTTTCCCTCACGATTTCTGACTGTTTCTATCAAATAAATAAAAGATAATTTTAAAAAATGCAGCCTCAGGAGACCATGACAGAGGAGGCCAGTCTGGACAGAGTAAGATGAGTGCTGTACCTGTTTATTGTTTACAAGCCTCTTTAGAAAATAACTGCTTTTCGGAGCTTTTCTGGGAGTCGGGCTGTAGAGCAGAGGATTAAGCGCAGGTGGCGCAAAGCACAAGGACCAGCATAAAGATCCCGGTTTGAGCCCCGGCTCCCCACCTGCAGGGGAGTCGCTTCACAGGCAGTGAAGCAGGTCTGCAGGTGTCTATCTTTCTCTCCCCTTCTCTGTCTTCCCCTCCTCTCTCCATTTCCCTCTGTCCTATCCAACAATGACACCAACAATAATAACTACAACAATAAAACAACAAGGGCAACAAAGGGAATAAATAAATAAAATAAATATTTTTAAAAAATAATAATAACTGCTTTTCTAATCATCATTATGCATTTACTATGTACCAGTCCTGTATTAGGCACTGTGCCTAGGTGCTCAGCATACAGTATAAATAAGACAAACTCCCTGTCTTTGTAGAGCACAAATAGCAAATAAAGAGTATTTACATGTGGGCCAGGTTGTGGAGAACCCGACTGAGTACACACACTAACATGCTCAAAAACACAGGAGAGACAGCATATAAAGGAGATGCAAATAGACTTTCATGCCTGAGGCTCCAAAGTTCAATTCCTTGTACCACTCTGCTCTCCCTCTCCCTCTCCCTCTCATTCACTCATTAAACAAATTATATAACATGCTCAGGGGCCCAGGTTCAAGCCTCTGGTCCCTACCTGCAGGGGAGAAATTCCACAAATGGTGGAGTAGTCCTGTAGGTGTCTATACCCTCTACCCTCTCCCTCCCCACACACCATTTTCTTTTTTATCTGATAAGGAGAAGAAGGGGGAGTTGGGTGGTAGCACAGCAGGTTAAGTACACGTGGCACAAAGCGCAAAGACCGGTGCAAGGATCCCGGTTTGAGCCCCTGGCTCCCCACAGGGAGTCATTTCATAGGCAGTGAAGCAGGTCTGCAGGTGTCTTATCTTTCTCTCGCCTTCTCTGTCTTCCCCTCCTCTCTCCATTTCTTTGTTTTATCCAACAACAATGACATTAACAACAATAACTACAACAATAAAAACAAGAGCAACAAAAGGGAAAATAAATATAAATAATAAAATTTTTTTAAGGAGAAGAAAAATGAGGAAAAAATGTCCACTGGAAGTGGTGGATTTGTCATGTAGGCACTGAGCAGGTTCTCTAACGAGGCAAGATTTAAACTCAACGAAGATGACCATGCAGGTGCTGGCCAAGTAATATGTACCCTTCAGAGCACTATATACTATCTCATTTAATTCAGCAACTTGAGATACACACATTTATCTCTATTTAAGATAGAAACTCAGGTACAAAGAGCTGGTAGAGATAGTATGTGGTTGAACCAGAACTGGGACCTAAGCAGTCTGGTTTCAAAGCAGCCATGTTAGAGAAGAGTATTCCAGGAATAGACAGTGTTAAAAACACAGAGGTCCTGGGAGTCGGGTGGTAGTGCAGTGGGGTAAGTGTAGGTGGCACAAAGTACAAGGACCAGTGTAAGGATCCCGGTTCAAGCCCCTGGCTCCCCACCTGCAGGCGAGTCACTTCACAAGTGGTGAAGCAGGTCTGCAGGTGTCTATCTTTCTCTCCTCTCTGTCTTGCCCTCCTCTCTCCATTTCTCTCTGTCCTATCCAACAAAGATGACACCAATAACAACAATGATAACTACAACAATAAAAAAAGGACAACAAAAGGGAATAAATAAGTATTTATAAATAAATAAAAATTTTAAAAACACAGAGGTCCTGAGAGTCAAAGAGCTTGGCACTGACACACAAGTATGAGCACTGAAACATATAGACTAACACAAGTTTGAAGCGCCTGGATCACAAAGCATGTGTAGTAGAGGAGCTTAGATTTTCCTAAATACAATGACATCCAGCAGGGGAGTGATATCCCATATAAGTTTGTTTTGTTTTCTTTTGTTTTTGCCTCCAGGGATCCTCTTCGGTGCCTGCACCACAAACCCACTGCTCCTAGAGGCTATTTTTCCCATTTTGTTGCCTTTGTTGTTTTATCATTGTTGTGGTTATTATTATTGTTGTTGTTGTTGGATAGGATAGAGAGAGATGGGGAAGACAGAGAAGGGGAGATAAACACCTGCAGACCTGCTTTATCGCTTGTGAAGCGACCCCCCTGCAGATGGGGAGCCGGGGCTCGAACCAGGATCCTTATGCCGGTCCTTGCGCTTCATGCCATGTGCACTTAACCCGCTGCGCTACTGCCCAGCCCCCCTCCCATATAAGTTTTTTTTTTTTTTACACATTTTTTTTTTTTTATTAAAGAAAGGATTAATTAACAAAACCATAGGGTAGGAGGGGTACAACTCCACAGAATTCCCGCCACCCAATCTCCATAACCCACCCCCTCCCCCGATAGCTTTCCCATTCTCTATCTCTCTGGGAGCATGGACCCAGGGTCATTGAGGGTTGCAGAAGGTAGAAGGTCTGGCTTCTGTAATTGCTTCCTCGCTGAACATGGGCGTTGACTGGTCGGTCCATACTCCCAGTCTGCCTCTCTCTTTCCCTAGTAGGGTGGGTCTCTGGGGAAGCTGAGCTCCAGGACACATTGGTGGTGTCTTCAATCCAGGGAAGTCTGGCCGGCATCCTGATGACACCTGGAACCTGGTGACTGAAAAGAGAGTTAACATACAAAGCCAAACAAATTGTTGAGCAATCATGGACCCAAAGCTTGGAAAAGTGGAGAGGAAGTATTAGGGAGGTACTCACTGCAAACTCTAGTATACTTCTGCTTTCTTACTTTGGTGCCATACTCCAAACTCAGTCAATTTCTGCTTTGCGTTTCTACTTCTTTTTTTTTTTTTTTTTTTACATGCATAACATTCCCCAGATTCCCATTTAGCAATACAACCCCCACTGTTTCATTCATCATTTTTCAAGGACCTGTATTCTCCCCACCCACACACCCACCCACCCCAGAGTCTTTTACTTTGGTGTAATACTCCAATTCCATTTCAGGTTCGACTTGTGTTTTCTTTTCTAATCTTGTTTTTCAACTTCGGCCTGAGAGTGAGATCATCCCATATTCATCCTTCTGTTTCTGACTTATGTCACTCAACATGATTTTTTCAAGGTCCATCCAAGATCGGCTGAAAACGGTGAAGTCACCATTTTTTACAGCTGAGTAGTATTCCATTGTGTATATATACCACAACTTGCTCAGCCACTCATCTGTTGTTGGACACCTGGGTTGTTTCCAGGTTTTGGCTATTACAAATTGTGCTGCCAAGAACATATGTGTACACAGATCTTTTTGGATGGATGTGTTGGGTTCCTTAGGATATATCCCAAGGAGGGGAATTGCAGGGTCATAGGGTAGGTCCATTTCTAGCCTTCTGAGAGTTCTCCAGACTGTTCTCCACAGAGGCTGGACCAATTGACATTCCCACCAGCAGTGCAGGAGGGTTCCTTTGACCCCACACCCTCTCCAGCATTTGCTGCTGTTACCTTTTCTGATGTGTGACATTCTCACAGGAGTGAAATGATACCTCATTGTTGTCTTGATTTGCATTTCTCTGACAATCAGAGACTTGGAGCATTTTTTCATGTGTTTCTCGGCCTTTTGGATCTCTTCTGTGGTGAATATTCTGTCCAAGTCCTCCCCCCATTTTTGGATGGGGTTATTTGTTGTCTTGTTGTTGAGTCTGGAAAGCTCTTTATATATGTTGGTTATTAAACTCTTATCTGATGTATGGCATGTAAAGATCTTCTCCCATTCTGTGAGGGGTCTCTTGATTTGGGTAGTGGTTTCTTTTGCTGTGAAGAAGCTTTTTAATTTGATGTAGTCCCATAGGTTTATACTTGCCTTAGTCTTCCTTGTAATTGGATTTGTTTCATTGAAAATGTCTTTAAAATTTATGTGGAAAAAAGTTCTGCCAATATTTTCCTCTAAGTATCTGATAGTTTCTGGTCTAACATCCAAGTCCTTGATCCACTTGGAATTTACTTTTGTATTTGGTGAAATACAGTGATTCAGCTTCATTCTTCTGTATGTTTCAACCCATTGTTTCCAACACCATTTGTTGAAGAGACTCTGCTTTCCCCATGTAATAGTCTGGGCCCCTTTGTCAAAGATTAGATGTCCATAGGTGTGGGGCCTCATTTCTGGGCTCTCAATTCTATTCCACTGGTCAGTGTGTCTGTTCATGTTCCAGTACCAAGCAGTTTTGATGACAATGGCCCTATAATATAGTTTGAGATCTGGCAGTGTGATGCCTCCGGTTCTGTTCTTTTTTCTCAAGATTGTTTTGGCAATTCTAGGTCTTTTCTGGTTCCAGATAAACATTTGTAGCATTTGTTCTATTCTCCTAAAAAATGTGCTTGGGATCTTGATGGGGATAGCATTAAATTTGTAGATGGCTCTCGGTAATATATTCATTTTGATGATGTTAATTCTTCCAACCCATGAGCATGGAATATCTTTCCACTTCTTTGTGTCTTTTTCAATTTCTTTGAGTAGTGACTCATAATTTTCAGTATACAAGTCTTTCACTTCTTTGGTTAGGTTTACTCCTAGATATTTTATTGTTTTTGTTGCTATAGAAAAAGGAACTGATTTCTGGATTTCAATTTCTTCTAACTTAGTGTTTGCATAGAGGAATGCCACTGACTTTTGAATGTTAATTTTATAGCCTGACACATTACTGTATTGCCTGATGATTTCCAAAAGCTTCTTGCTAGATTCCTTAGGTTTTTCCATGTATACTATCATGTCATCTGCAAATAAGGAGAGTTTGACTTCTTCTCTTCCAATCTGTATCCCTTTAATTCCTTGCTCCTGCCTGATTGCTATGGCAAGAACTTCCAACACTATGTTGAACAGTAATGGTGATAGTGGGCAGCCCTGTCTAGTACCTGATCTGAGGGGAAATGCTTCCAGTTTTTCACCATTGAGTATGATGTTGGCTGTAGGTTTGCTATATATAGACTCCACTATCTTCAGGAATTTTCCATCTATTCCTATTTTTTGTAGTGTTTTGATCATAAAGGGATGTTGTATTTTGTCAAAGGCTTTCTCTGCATCTATTGATATGACCATGTGGTTTTTGGTCTTGCTTTTGTTGATGTGGTGGATCACATTGATTGATTTACGTATATTAAACCAACCTTGCATGCCTGGGATAAACCCTACTTGGTCATGATGAACAATTTTTTTGATATACTGCTGTATCCGGTTGGCTAGAATTTTGTTCAATATTTTCGCATCTATGTTCATCAGAGATATTGGTCTGTAGTTTTCTTTTTTGGTTGTGTCCCTGTCTGCTTTTGGTATCAGGGTGATGTTGGCTTCATAGAAGCTGGCAGGGAGTATTCCAGTGTCTTCAATCTTCTGGAAGACTTTTAAAAGTAGAGGTATTAGTTCTTCTTTGAAAGTTTTGTAGAATTCATTTGTAAAACCATCTGGTCCAGGACTTTTATTTTTGGGAAGATTTTTGATAACTGTTTCAATTTCATTAGCTGTGATGGGCCTGTTCATGTTATCCACTTCCTCTTTACTTAGTTTTGGAAGTTGGTAGGTATCTAGGAAATCATTCATTTCTTCCAGGTTCTCTAACTTGGTGGCATATAGTTGTTCATAGAAGCCTCGCATGATATGTTGAATTTCTGCAATGTCTGTTGTGATATCTCCTCTTTCATTTACTATCCGATTTATTTGGGTCTTGTCCCTTTTTTGTTTTGTGAGTCTGGCTAAAGGTTTGTCGATTTTGTTTATTCTTTCGAAGAACCAACATTTACTTTCATTGATCTTTTGTATGGTTTTCCTATTCTCAATGTTATTTATTTCTGCCCTAACTTTAGTAATTTCTGTCCTTCTGGTTGCTTTAGGGTTCCTTTGTTGTTCTTCTTCTAGGTCTTTAAGATGTGCAATCAGGCTGTTTATTTGTGCCTTTTCTTGTTTCCTAATGTGTGCTTGTATAGCTATGAACTTCCCTCTTAGGACTGCTTTAGCTGTGTCCCAAATATTTTGATAGCTTGTGTCTTCATTTTCATTGAACTCTCGAAACATTTTGATTTCTTCCTTGATTTCCTCTTTGACCCAGAAGTTGTTAAGAAGTGTACTGTTGAGCTTCCACATTTTGGTACTGTTACTAATCTTTTGTTGATTGTTAAGTGTTAGTTTAATTCCACTGTGGTCTGAGAAGATGCTTGGGATGATGTCAGTGCTCTTGAATAGGCTGATGTTGTCTTTGTGGCCTAACATATCGTCTATCCTTGAGAATGATCCATGTGGATTTGAGTAAAATGTGTATTCCAGTTTCTTGGGATGAATGACTCTGAAAATGTCCAATAGTTCTAGTTTATCTATCTCTTCATTTAGCTCCCTTATGTCTTTACTGATTTTCTTCCTGGATGATCTGTCAAGTTGAGAGAGTGGGGTGTTGAAGTCCCCTACTATGATTGTGTTACTGTTAATATATTGCTGTAGCTCTTTCAGTAGAAGTTTGATGTATTTAGATGGCTTCTCATTGGGTGCATAGATATTAATAATTGTTAAGTCCTCTTGATTGACTGATCCTCTGAGCATTAAGTAGTGTCCATTCCTATCTTTTTTAATCTTATCTATTTTAAAGTCTATCATGTCAGATATGAGAATAGCTGTTCCTGCCCTTTTTTGTGGGCCATTGGCTTGAATGATAGTTTTCCATCCTTTCACTTTAAGTCTGTGTTTGTCTTGTTGAGTTAGGTGAGTTTCCTGTAGACAACATATTGTTGGGTTGTGTTTTCTGATCCATCTTCCTACTCTGTGTCTTTTAATAGGTGAATTCAGGCCATTCACATTTATTGCTATCAAAGATTGAAGATATTTTAATGCCATTCTTGTAGAGTTTTAGAGTGTTTTGATATATGTTCTATTTGTGGTGGTCTGGTTGTTTATAGGAAACCTTTCAGAACTTCTTTCAGGGCAGGCTTGGTGATGGTTGCTTCCTTCAACTGTTGCTTGTCTGAGAAGGTTTTGATGCTTCCATCTAGTCTGAATGACAATCTAGCAGGATATAGTATTCTTGGCTGAAAGCCTTTCTCATTGAGCACTCGATAGATATCTTGCCATTCTCTTCTGGCCTGTAGTGTTTGTATGGAGAAGTCTGCTGCTAATCTTATGGGTTTTCCTTTGTAGGTGACTCTTTGTTTTTCTCTTGCAGCCTTGAGGATCCTTTCTTTATCCTTATTCCTTTCCAATCTAAGTATGACATGTCTTGGTGTCTTTAGGTCTGGGTTAATTCTCTTTGGGACCCTCTGGGCTTCTTGAATCTTTATGTCTTTGGTGTTGTCTAGACTAGAGAAATTTTCAGCTATTATGGCCTGGAGAACGCTTTCTTCCTCCCCTTCTCTTTCTTCCTCTGGTAAGCCAATAATGCGTATATTGTTTCTTTTGAAGTCATCCCATAGGACTCTGTTGTTGTTTTCAGCATCTCTTAATCTCTTTTTGAGATCTCTTACTTCTTTTTTAGTTGTCTCTAATTCATCCTCAATCTTGCTAATTCTGTCTTCAGCCTCATTGATTCTATTCTCTCTGCCCTCTACTGCTTTCTGGAGTTCATCTATTTTGTTGCCCTGCTCTGATACTGTTTTAGCTTGTTCAGCTAGTTGCCTTCTTAGCTCAGCAATTTCAGCTTTCAGCTCTCTAATAACCATGAGATTATTAGCATTTTCTTCCATATTCTCATTTGTTGTTCCTGCAGTTCTGATTACAATTTTTTCAAATTCTTTACTCACTCCTGTTATTATTTCCTTAGCTAATGTTTGGATGTTGAACTCGTTGTTTTGTGCTTCGCCCTCTGGAGGACTTTTAGCTGGACTCTTGTCCTGGTTCGAGTCTCCATTATTTTTTCTTGTTGTTTTAACCATTTTATATAAGCTAACAGTTTTTTCAATCCCTGAGTTGGAATTCAGTGGTGTAAAAGCCTTTTTTTTTTCCCCCTGTAGGCTATGGTAGCCTGAGGGCTTTTAAACTATCAATAGGCTTCTTGGCTTAATCAATGACTCCTGACCAAGAGATAAAGCCGGGTGTGGCAGAGATAATCCAGTGGTTATGCAAAGAGACTTTCACAGCCCTTCAGCTATGCCACCGAGGTATAGGTCTTCTCCTGAGTTTCCCGGTTAGATCTCTGTGCCCTGGTGTCCCTCCCTGTTGCTGCTCCAGATTCTGAGGGTAGTAGCAATGGAGACTCAGAGTTGTACTTGGTGAGTCTCTGGGGAGTCCTTTCCTCCCTTCAGCTGTCCCCTTGTTGGTGGAGCAGACTGGAGGTGGTGTCTCTACTGACAAACTGTCGAACTGTTAGCAGTCACTTAATCTCTCCTTAGGCCCCTCTCTCCTCTCTGTCACCAGCCACGCGTGTTTGTACTCACGGGTGATTTACTGGGTTTCTGTGGTCATTCTAGTCCTGTCTTGTTTCGGTCCGGGTGGTCTCCTTTGGTATTCCTAGTTGATCCAGGAGAGGAGAGGAGAGGAGAGGAGAGGAGAGGAGAGGAGAGGAGAGGAGAGGAGAGGAGAGGAGAGGAGAGGAGAGGAGAGGAGAGGAGAGAGCGATCTGCTGCTCGTAGCTCCGCCTCCCCCCATATAAGTTTTAAAGAAGTCTGAGTAAAGAATGGGTAGTTGGGCTGGGGAGACAGCATAATGGATATGCAAATGACTTTGATGTCTGAAGTTCTGAGCTCCAAGGTTCAGTCCCCAGCTTCACAGTTAGCCCCAAACTGAGCAGTACTCTGGATCTTTTTCTTGATGGTCACTGGTGATGGTCACAGGGAGGATCCATTGAGCACTCTTGTGTGCCAGCATTGTTCTATTTTTTTTTTTTAGTTGTCTTTATTTATTGGATAGGAAGGAAAAGCCATCCAGAAATCAAGTGGGAAGGGGGAGACAGAGAGACACCTGCAACCTTGCTTCACCATTCTCAAAACTTTCTCCTTGCAGGTGGGGACCAAGGCCTCGAACCTGGGTCCTTGTGCATTGTAACAAGTGTGCTTAACCAGGTACACCACCACCCAGCCCCTCCTCAAGGAATGTCTTACCATATGTTTCTAGTCAGTTTCCCATATAGCTCAGTTTTTTCTCAAATTTGTAAATCCCCTCCCACAGGAGAGGGTCCAGTTCATGGCAGCAGGTCTGCGTGATATGTGGTTTCCAGCTCATCTCCTACCTCTCCATACCTTCCCTGCATGTCCCCTAAGCACCCATCAGTATAAATACTGGGGTCACAGGGCTGTGTCCAAGATCCAGCACAAGCTTTTAAGTGAGATAGATACACAGGGAGGTGACATACTCAGTCTGCTACTAAATCAGTAGTTAAGTGATCTTAGACAAGTGACTTGACCTTTCTAAGTCTCAGTTTCATTATAAGTAACACCAGACTATAGTCTAGTTCTTACTTAAGAGGAACATGGCAAGAATTACTCTAGAGGAAAAAAAGTAGACACTGTTATTTTCCTGTCTTCCCCGCACACCCAAGTGGGTGAAATGTCAGTGAGTCATGCCCATAGGAATGGAGGCCTGTGAGTCCCTGGGCTGTCATTTGTCACCTGCTCTGCAAAAGTGTTGCTCCAGCTTTGTTTCTGCCTTCATGGTGTGCCAGTTCTTGGGGACATCCTGTCTTTGGTCTAAATAAACAAAGCATGAGAAAGAGAGGAAAGAATTTTCAACTAGAGGGCAAGTCTAGTTTTGGGACCCTAAAAAAGGTCTTAAATATTTCTCACCCTTTTCTTTCTTGCCCACAACAAAATGCCATTGTTCTGATGCCCTCAGGGCCACACTTCTCAAGACCTCATTCTGGGTCCTGTCTAGGGTAGCAGATTGTCAGTTTACCCAAACTGTCCCATTTTCATTAGAGGCAAATAGGGATCTAGAATACTAGTATTGACACTTCCACAATCCAGGACACCTGAGGAGGCTGGTCATCCTCACTGGTGAGGGACTTACCTCTCATAACTTGATGCATTTGTAACAGCAGCACAATTTGAGCCTTATGCTCTGTGCTGGTAATTTGGGGATTAAGTATGTGTTTAAGAAACTAGTAGGGAGGGGGCCAGGCGGTAGTGCAGTGGGTTAAGCACACATGGCGTGAAACGCAAGGACCAGCACAAAGATTACAGCACAAGTGGTGAAGCAGGTCTGCAGGTATCTATCTTTCTCACCCCCTCTCTATCTTCCCCTCCTCTCTCGATTTCTCTCTGTCCTATCCAATAATGATAAACAACAAGGGCAACAAAAGGGGAAGAAAAAAAAAGCCTCCAGGAGCAGTGGATTCATAGTACAGGCACTGAGTCCCAGTGATAACCCTGGAGGCAAAAGAAAAAAAAAAAGAAATTAGCAAGGAAAAGCATCAAAATTTAAGAGAAAAGACTTTTAGAATCATGTCCCAGAAGGTGGCACAATAGATAAAACATTGCACTCTCAAGCAGGAAGTCCCAAGTTCAATTCCTGGCATTGCATGTGCCAATGTGATACTTAGGTTCTCTCTCTCCCTCTCATAAATAAATAAATCTTTTTTAAAAAAAAAGTAAAAAGAGGTTCAGGCAGTGAAGCACCTGGTTGTGTGCACACACTACATTGCTCAGGGATCCTGGTTCAATGCCCTGGTCCCCAACTGCAGTGGGGAAGCTTCACGAGAGGTGAAGAAGTGTTATATTTTGTCAGGGGCACCATAAGCATCTCAGCTTGGGGGTCTCTGAAGATCTTAAAAATGGTCTCACTAAAACAAAAAAAAAAGTCTTTTATATTTGCCTACATACTATTTATTTATTTACTTCTTTTTATTATTTATTTTTAAGGCAGAAGCAGAGAGGGTGAAAGTTTCCTTCAACACAGTGGAGACCAGATTCAAACCTGGGTCACATAATAGCACTAAGTGAGCTATTTCATCAGCCCTTTTTATTTTTTATTTTTTATTATCACCAGGGTTCATGCTTGGGCTCAGTATCTGTATGATGAATCATTTCCAGTGGCATATTTTTTCCTTTATTTTTTTTATTTGATAGGACAGAAAAATTGAGAGGAGAGAGGGAGAGAAAAAGAGATACCTACAACACTGCTTCTCTGCTTATGAAGCGTGCCCCCCTACAGGTAGGAACTGGGGGGCTTGAACTCAGGTCCTTGTGCATAGTAACAGGTGTACTGTGTTGAGTGCACCACTTCTCAGCCTCCATTTAATGTTTCTGATGTTCTTCATTCTTTTTTTTGAATATTTACTAATGAGAGGAAAGTGAGAGAGAACCAGAGTATCACACTGGCACATGGGGTACTGGGGAGTCAAACTCAGCACCTCATGCTTGAGAGTTCAGTGTTTCATCTATTGTGCCACATCATTCTTCACTTCCTGATTTTGGTCTAAGACTATTTCCCATTAGCCTAAAGAACTTTCATTACAGACAGAGGGTAAACAGCATAATGGTTATGCAAACAGACTCTCATGCGTGAGGCTCCAAAGTCCCAGGTTCAAGCCCCCGCACCACCATAAGCCAGAGCTGAACAGTGCTCTGGTAAAATAAAAAAAATAAAATGAAAAAGGATTTAGTGTAGAGTAGACCTGTTGTTCATTGATATACACATATTACCACATATAAGGATCTGGGTTCAAAGCCTCAATTCCACATGCAGGAGGAAAAGCTTCACAAGTGGTAAAGTAGTGTTGCAGATGTCTCTCTCCCTCTTTATCTCTCCTTTCCCTCTCAATAACTCTGTCCTATCAAAAATAAAAATAAGTAATTTTTTTAAGTTTTTTAAACTAATCAACAAATCTGACTGCTTAATTTATTTGACATCTCAGAAACATGATATAGTTGATCTATCCTCTTTAAACATTTTCCTTCTCAGGCATCAGTCCCTCTTAGGCCTCCCTCCCTTCTAGCTGCTTTTTTTTTTTTTTTTTATGGTGGTGCAGAGGATTGAACCTGGGACTTCAAAACCTAAGGCATAAGAGTCTCTTTGCATAACCATTATGCTATCTACCCCCGCCCCCTAGCTGCTCTTTATTGCTGGCTCTTTATTTATTTGTTTATTTATTTTTAATTTTATCCTTATTTATTTATTGGATAAAGACAGCCAGAAATCAAGAGAGAAGGTAAAATCAAAAGGAAGAGAGACACCTGCAGCCCTGCTTCGCCACTTATAAAGCTTTCCCCCTGCGGGTGGGAACTGGGAGCTTAAATTTGGGTCCTTGTGCATTGTAACATGTGCACTTAACCAGGTGTGCCACCACCCAGCCCTGGCAACACAATCCTCATACAGCATCCTGCTAGCCTTTCAAAATATATCACCAGTATCCTGTGCCTTCTTTACCCAGAATGCTCCAGTAATGTCCATCCTTAGCTAAGAGTGCCATTATTAGGCCTGAGGAGAAATAGAACAGAAAGTAGGGGGCCGGGCAGTAGCGCAGCGGGTTAAGCACAGGTGGCACAAAGCACAAGGACTGGCGCAAGGATCCCAGTTTGAGCCCCAGGCTCCCTACCTGCAGGGGGGTCGCTTTATAATCAGTGAAGCAGGTCTGCAGGTGTCTTATCTTTCTCGCCCCCTCTCTATCTCCCCCTCTTCTCTCAATTTCTTTCTGTCCTATCCAACAATGATAGCAATTATAACAACAACAACAAGGGCAACAAAAGGAAAAAAATAGCCTCCAGGAGCAGTGGGTTCGTAGTGTAGGCACTGAGCCCCAGCAATAACCCTGGAGGCAAACAAAAGAAAAAAAAGTAGGACTATGTGATCCTCAGATTTGAAATTTACATTTTTCAGCAAAGGTCCATAGTGTAGGGATGGGGAGACATAATAATAGTTATGCAAAAGGCTTTTATGCATGGGGCTCTAAAGTCCCAAGTTCAATCTCCAGCACCACCATTAGTCAGAACAGAGCAGTGCTCTAGTATTTCACTTTCTCACTGTATCTCTCATTTAAAAATAAATAAATGAAAATTTTTTAAATATTTATTTATTCCCTTTTGTTGCACTTGTTTATCATTGTTGTTGGATAGGACAGAGAGAAATGGGGGGGGAAGAAAGAGGGGGAGAGAAAGAGAGACACCTGCAGACCTGCTTCACCATCTGTGAAGCAACTTCCCTGCAGGTGGGGAGCCAGGGGCTTGAACTGGGGTTCTTATGCCAGTCATTGTGCTTTGTGCCACATGCACTTAACCCACTGCGCTACTGCCCGACTCCCAAAATAAACATCTTTTAAAAGGTACATAATGCAAAACTGGATGCAGGAAAAAAAAAAAAAAAAGTCCCCAGGAAACCCAGCTGTAAGTCCAACTCCTATGATGTACCTGTCAAGCTTACTGAACTGGGCCTGGTGCTATGAGCCTGCCTTCAGAGAGTTCACAGTTCTTCAAGAGGCATTCCAAACCACTCATTCTCAAGTGACATTAGCCTATAATATTAACAAGTAAGTAAAACAAAATGAGGAGACTGACTTTAGTAGGAGGAGACAAAGCCACATGCAGCAAAGATAAAGGAAAGGCTTTGTAGGTTATGGATCTGGAGAAAAGGAGCCACTCAGATTCAACAGAATTTGGCAACAGGAAGGTGCAAATAGTATGAGCTAGAGAGGTGGTCAGAGACAGAGAGGTCTGCCTAGACAGAAACAGAGTAAGACAGGAATCAGAAGCAAAGAGCAAGCAGCAACCATCTGGACCTTGGCTACCCTGCCTGCCTGCATGGTGGTCCCTGACCATGAGATGGGCCTTGTCTTGTTCTGTGCCTTCTTGTCTATGGGCAGACTCTGCCCAGACTAACCACAGGCATGCATTGTTTTTTCTAAAGAATAAGCACAGGAGAAAGTAAGCTGGAGACAAGGCCAGGCCTGAGTGTGCCCTTGGAAACCCTTTGTTGTCCTCCCCTCCTCTTCCACCCTGGGGCTCTCACCTCCATTCAGCTAGACCAGTGCTTCTGATGTCACTACAAATCCAGGGCTCAAGGCCAGCTACAGAGCTGGGTCCTGGTTTTTTGCTTTGGCTCTGCAGCTGGCTTTCTGAGGTCTTGGGCAGGTTACTCTGGGTCTCTGTGGAGGCCTGTGACTATACTTCCTCTTCTCTCCCAGCAGGCAGCATAGGCTGTCCAGCTTAGGTTTGTGGCTGCTGAGTCCAGACTGCTGTCAGGAAGCTCAGTTCTGCCTCTTTGTAGTCACGTCATCTGTGGCAGGTTCATTTTCACTTTTCTGAAAACAAGGCATGGAATTACCTGCCTCCTATTTTTGCTGAGGATTAATTGAGTAAACCATGTAAAGTATTTAGAATAGTTTAGGCATAGAGCATAGAACTGTGTTAGCTGGTATTATTTTTATCAGGATTATTGAGTGGTCATTCTTCTTATGTTCTTAAATTTTGGGAGGTGGGGGACTGGTAAGAAAGAAATGCTAAGGGATAGGAAGGAACATAATCAAGAGCTTGGAAGTTTAGCCCCGTGGGCCAGCTCCAAACATATGGAGAACAGGTCTCAGTTCCTTACAGTCAACTGTGTGCTCAGTTGAGACTCTTAGTTAAAGGCCCAGGAGAATGCACAGCCCCCAGTAAGGGTGGTGGGGCTCTTGCCTCAGAAATCTATAGCCTTGTATGCGAATCATAAGGGTTTTTGTTTGTTTGTTTTTAATATTTATTTATTCCCTTTTGTTGCCTTTGTTTTATTATTGTAGTTATTATTGATGTCATTGTTGTTGGCTAGGACAGAGAGAAATGGAGAGAGGAGGGGAAGACAAGAGGGGGGAGAGAAAGATAAACACCTGCAGACCTGCTTCACTGCTTGTGAAGCAACTCCCCTGCAGATGAGATGATCCTCAAACCAGGATCCTTATGCCAGTCCTTGTGCTTTGCGCCACCTGCGCTTAACCCGCTGCACTACCACCTGACTCCTGACTCCCTGAATCATAAGGTTTTAAGTCTGATGTTTTAGGGAGCTGGGCCAGGTTAAGCACACATAGTACAAAGTACAGGACCCATGCAAGGATCCAGATTCAAGCCCCTGGCTCCCCACCTGCAGGGGGAAAGCTTCACAAGCACTGAAACAGGTATCTCTCTGTCTCTCCCACTCTATCTCCCCTCCTCTCTCAATTTTTCTTTGTTCTATCCAAAAAAAATGGAAAAAATGGCCACCAGGAGTGTTGGATTTGTGGTACTGGCACTGAGCCCCAGCAATAACCATGGAGGCAATAGTAATAATAAGGCTGATGCTTTGTTTTTTTTTCCCAAAGCCCAGTTTATAGCCCTTTTTTCTTTTCCACTAGCCCAGAGAGATCTAAGAGATTCACAGTCATGATATGAAAGCTCAGCCCTCCATAAAATCACCAGATCAGATCAATATCGAAGGACTTCCTCAGCCCAGTGTCCTCTCCGCTCACTCCTAGCCTGATGGCTGAGCCACCTCTCATAGCCAGGAGGCCCCAATCTGTCTGTCCCCTCATTTCTTTGATCCACTAAATGCCTGGCACTTTGCACAGGCCCCTGGACCTAAAGACCAGAGCCTTCTGATAAAGGCCACACAAAGCTTCAGGGAGGAGATGAGCTCTGGCCAAGGGTGTACAAAGGTCCAGGGAAACAACCAAAGTTGGCTGGTGCCCACCCCAACCCAGAATGGAGCTTGGGAAAATGCCCAGTTATCTTGCTGGAGCTGGAACCACTCAGATTAGTGTCTGGAAGGGGCTAAGAGTGTCATTTTAACCCTCTCTGAATGGACTTTTGAGCCCTCTCACTAGCAGGCTCTGGGTTCAAAAGGTTGAAGAGTCTGAACTATCAGGTCTCTTCAATATCTAGGTGGAGAGGTTGAGACCTGGGATGAGAGTGATCCTGTGCCCTGCGGAATGGGCCTGCTGACAGGGAAGGCTTCTCAGAGAAGGATGGGGAGGTACAGGGTAGTGAGGAATGCAGGGAGCATGTGGTTGGTAAGAGCCATACCACCAGAGCTCTCATGCGGGAGTGGAGGGTGAGCTCAGAAGTGGAGCTCACTGGGCTGCATCTGGGCCGGGTGGTCATATGCTGGGCTGTGTGCTTATCCCCACATGCCCCTTCTCTAGTTCAGCTGCTGGGTTTGCTACTTTCTTTAGCACCAAGGAATTCCTAGTCCTAGCCTTCTGAGAGGACTCCAGGAACTGCCCCAGGGGAGGGCAGCTGGCCATGTAGGTGAAAGTTGAACAAGACTGGCAGCTACAGTGAGCTCTCTGGAACAGCAGGCCCACCTAGGCAGCCAGACCAAGTGCCTGTTAACTTTCACTTTTCCGCTCCATTCTGTTATTTTAATGTGACTCCAGGATCAAACCCAGGATTTTACATACAGTGGCATGCACTCTATCATGGTGCCATCTCTGTGGCCCAATTTGAAAAAGAAAACTAGTGGGAGTCAGGCGGTAGCGCAGCGGGTTAAGTGCACATGGCGTGAAGCACAAGGACCTTCGTAAGGATCCCGGTTCGAGCCCCCACCTGCAGGGGAGTCGCTTCATAAGCAGTGAAGCAGGTCTGCAGGTCTCTGTCTTTCTCTCCCCCTCTCTGTCTTCCACTCCTCTCTCCATTTCTCTCTGTCCTGATTTTGTTGCTCCCTCATGAAGTGCCAGGGTAGTAAGGAATGTAGGGCGGTGAGAGCCTTACAGCCAGAGCTTTCATGCAGGAGTGGTGGTGAACTCAGATCATGGAGCCCACTGGGCTGCAGCTGGGCTGGGTGATCAGATGCTGCTGTGTGCTTGTCCCCATAGGGATCAAACTGAGGGGATTCACATGTAAACCCCATTCTCTGCTGCTTTGGAACATTTTGCTTCTAGTTCCTGTGCCAGTGTGTGTGTCATTTAAGGAAGCTGGCAGGGGTAGATATCATAATGGTTATGCAAACAGGCTCCCATGCCTGAGGGAACTGGGACTTGACTGAACCAAGTCCCAGGTTCAGTCCCCTGCACCATCATAAGCCAGAGCTGAGCAGTGCTCTGGTAAAAAAAAGAAAAAGAAAAGGAAAAAGAAAAGAAAAAAAAAGGATAAAAGGAAGCTGCTGTAGAAGAGAACAAAGCTGCAGTCCTGATTTGAACCCCCAGGCTAATTGGATGTGGATCGAGGGAGTAGGAGAGCTTGGGCCTGGCCTTCCATGGGAGATCCCTTGGGGGAGCTTCATTTTGCTCTCCACAGCTGGTATAAGCTTTTTCTGATTGATTGATTGATGAGAAAGACAAGAGAGAAAGGGGTGACAAGAGTATTGCTCCAATACATGCAGTACCAGGGATCAAACTCAGATTTCATGCCAAAAAGTCAAACACTTTATCCCCTGTGCCACCTCCTGGGACACGTGTGTCCACTCATATTAATCTGTTTTCAGATAAGGAAGCCAAGACCAGTTCAAACTCCCCAGCCAGAGTTGGCCTCTTGACCTGAGGTGACTCAGGAATCCCCAGGTTTTCCTTCTACCATTGCTCCTTACTCTTTCTTTTTTTTTAAATTATTTTTATTATTATTATTATTATTTTCCTCCAGGGTTATTGCTGGGCTCAGTGCCTGCACCATGAATCCACCGCTCCTGGAGGCCATTTTTCCCCCTTTTGTTGCCCTTGTTGTTGTAGTCTCGTTGTGGTTATTATTATTGCCATTGTTGATGTTGTTCGTTGTTGGATAGAACAGAGAGAAATGGGGAGATGAGGGGAAGACAGAGAGGGGGAGAGAAAGATAGACACCTGCAGACCTGCTTCACCGGCTGTGAAGCGACTCCCCTGCAGGTGGGGAGCTGGGGGCTTGAACCGGCATCCTTACCGGCCCGGTCCTTGCGCTTTGCGCCACATGCGCTTAACCCACTGCGCCACTGCCCAACCCCTGCTCCTTACTCTTTCTATGATGCTTACTTTCACCTACCAGACAGAGTTCTACGTTTGGCATTGAAGACTCCTTTGAGACACTTCTGTCTCAAATAATAGGCCAGAGGGCCTACTCATCTTGATGGCCTGGGTGCTTAGGTGCCCAGAAACATGCAGAGGAACCGGATGGATTTAATAGAGGGAAATCTGAGCGCCCCTGTCCTGCTGCCGTGCCTGACACTATGTCATACAGCCCAGATCAGCACCCAGCCTTCAGGTCCTGATTCACTGGGAAAGGAGGAATATAATCAATTCCTCCCTAGACTCTCAGGAGCACCCCTCTCCTGAGAGAAGCATCAGCCAAATCCTCCCTCTGGGTTGGTCCCCTCTCCACACTACAGTTCAACCAAGTCCATCCCATTGCTTTCCCAGTAAAGAAAGTCCTTCTTTAGTCTGTTGCCTTTTTTTTTTTCAAGAATTTATTTATTCATGAGAAAGATAAGCAGAGAGAAAGAACCAGACATCACTCTGGTACATGTGCTGGCGGGGATTGAACTCAGGACGTCACAGTCGAGGATCCAATACTTGATCCACTGTGCTACCTCCCAGACCACAAGAAAGTCCTTCTTTATACCTTTGCTTTAGCTGAGCCTTAATAGCATCTCATCTTCCTTGTTCAACGCCCACCTTTATCTTATTTCAGGTTCTTCTCAAACTATCCATCCAGGAACTGCTCCCACGTGTGATACCCACAGCCTGGACTCAGTGAGCCCCACAGGCCCTCATTCTAGTGACCCTGCCTTCATTGAGAGCCCTCCAGCTGTCGGGAGGCTCCTGGTGACAGGCCATGCTGACAGCTTGCCAATGCCCTGTGGCTTCAGCAAGGACATGGAAGTATTTTAGAGGAGCTGTCCATGCATGAAGAGGGGTCTGGGGGCAGGAGGGTTGGGCGTTAGCTCAGCTTGTTAAGTTCACATGGCGCAAAGTGCAAGGACCGGCTCGCCACCTGCAGGGGGGTCACTTTACGAGCAGTGAAGCAGGTTTGCAGGTGTTTATCTTTCTCTCCCCCACTCTATCTCCCCTCCCCTCTTGATAAAAAAAAAAAAAAAAGAGGGGTCCTGGCTCTAGGAAGTTTCCCCTCTGCTCCACCCCTCCAGAGTTATATGCAGAGTAGCAATTTGACATAGAAAGGTCCTTTACTGCTAGTTGAGATGTTTTTTAAAACACTGTTCGGGTCAGCAAAAGCCAAGTGCTGCTGATTGTGTGTTCTCTGTCCTTCCACACCCCTTCCCTGCCCTGTACACAGAGCCAAACCCTGTCTCCTGGCTTCTCGGTCTGAGCCATGTAGATAAGGGCCCCTAGATGCTGAACCTGGGTGTGGGGGCAGGAGGGTTGGCTGAAGCAGCTGCAGTCCATTCATCCCCAGAGCAGTAGACCCAGCTGCCAGGTGCAGGCTTGTGCTCAGGCTGTTCTCCCACCTGCCCTTTGATTGATCCCCACCCCCAACTCAATTGAAGTTCTGTGGTTCTCTGAGCTCATCTGTCTGAAGCCTCCCCTGACCTCCCCAACCTCCTCAGCCATTATTAGTCCCTCCTTTCTTTTTTTTTCTTTACCAGAGCACTGCTCAGCTCTGGCTGATGGTGGTACAGGGGATTGAACCTGGGACTTTGGAGCCTCAGTTATGACAGTCTCTTTGCATAACCAGTATGCTATCTACCCCTGCCCATCCCTCTTTTCTCCAGGCTCCCAAGTTCCAGACCTCATCTCCGTGTTTGCTGGGTAGGTCACATCTATCTCCCTGCTACCAGTTCCATAGGAGCAGGGAAGATGGCTTCTGAACTGGTTAGGTTAAATAGGTTTTAGGTGCTGAAAGCTGTGATGAATAACCCATAAAAGTCTTCCAATGGTTTCTTAAACTGAAGTTCCTGGCCCTTCCAGTCATGGAGAGTAAGATCGATCAGAGCCCCTCCCCAACAGAGAATGCTCCCTTTCTGGTAGATGAGGACACTTGAGACCTGGTTTTAGCTCTTAAGATGGAGGACAATGATCTTAAGCCTATTTCCCTTCTGGCTTGTAGAACAAGCATCTTTTAAAAACAAGGCTAGGGGGCCGGCATTGGTGCACCTGGCTGAGTGCACATATTACCATGCACAAGGACTCAGGTTTGAGCCCCTGCTTGCCATCTGTAGGGGGGAAGCTTCACAAAAGTAAAGTAGGTCTGCAGGTACCTATCTCCTTTTTTAAAAATATTTATTTATTATTGGATAGAGAGAGAAATTGAGAGGGGAGGAGGAGATAGGGAGAGAGACAGAAACACCTGCAGCCCTGCTTCACCACTCATGAAACTTTCCCCCTGCAGGTAGGGACCAGAGGCTTGAACCTGGGTCCTTTTTCACTGTAATGTGTGCACTTAGCCAGATGCACCACCACCTGGCCCTTCTCCTTCTCTATCTCCCACTCCCCTCTCAATCTCTCTCAACCCTATCAAAATAAAATGAAAGAAGGAGAGGGAAAAAAGAAAAAATGGCTCTTGGAGCAGTGTATTAATAGTGCCAGCACTGAGCAAAAACCCAGGTAGCGATAAAAAAAAAAAGAAAAAGAAAAGACGGGAGCCGGGCGGTAGCGCAGCGGGTTAAACGCACGTGGCGCGAAGCACAAGGACCAGCAGAAGGATCCCAGTTCAAGGAATACACATTTTACTCAAAGCCACATGGGTCATTCTCAAGGATAGACCATATGTTAGGCAACAAAGACAGCATCAGCAAATTCAAGAGCATTGAAATCATCCCAAGCATCTTCTCAAACCACAGTGGAATTAAACTAACAACAATCAACAAAAGATTAGTAATAGTCCCAAAATGTGGAAGCTCAACAGTACACTTCTTAACAACCTCTGGGTCAAAGAAGAAATAAAGGAAGAAATCAAAATGTTTCGAGAGTTCAAGGAAAATGAAGACACAAGCTATCAAAATATTTGGGACACAGCTGAGGCAGTACTGAGAGGGAAGTTCATAGCTATATAAGCACACATTAGGAAACAAGAAAAACCACAAATAAACAGCCTGATTGCACATCTTAAAGACCTAGAAGAAGAAGAACAAAGAAACCCTAAAGCAACCAGAAGGACAGAAATCACGAAAGTTAGGGCAGAAATAAATAACATCGAGAATAAGAAAACCATACAAAAGATCAATGAAAGTAAATGTTGGTTCTTCAAAAGGGTGAACAAAATCGACAAACCTTTAGCCAGACTCACAAAACAAAAAGGGGAGAAGACCCAAATAAATCGGATAGTAAATGAAAGAGGAGATATCACAACAGACACTGCAGAAATTCAACATATCATGTGAGGCTTCTATGAACAACTATATGCCACCAAGCTAGAGAACCTGGAAGAAATGGACAATTTCCTAGATACCTACCAGCTTCCAAAACTAAGTAAAGAGGAAGTGGATAACATGAACAGGCCCATCACAGCTAATGAAATTGAAACAGTTATCAAAAATCTCCCCAAAAATAAAAGTCCTAGACCAGGTGGTTTTACAAATGAATTCTACAAAACCTTCAAAGAAGAACTAATACCTCTACTTTTAAAAGTCTTCCAGAAGGTTGAAGACACTGGAATACTCTCTGCCAGCTTCTATGAAGCTAACATCACTCTGATACCAAAAGCAGACAGGGACACAACCAAAAAAGAAAACTACAGACCAATATCTCTGATGAACATAGATGCGAAAATACTGAACAAAATTCCAGCCAACCGGATACAGCAGTATATCAAAAAAATTGTTCATCATGACCAAGTGGGGTTCATCCCAGGCATGCAAGGTTGGTTTAATATACGTAAATCAATCAATGTGATCCACCACATCAACAAAAGCAAGACCAAAAACCACATGGTCATATTAATAGATGCAGAGAAAGCCTTTGACAAAATACAACATCCCTTTATGATCAAAACACTACAAAAAATGGGAATAGATGGAAAATTCCTGAAGATAGTGGAGTCTATATATAGCAAACCTACAGCCAACATCATACTCAATGGTGAAAAACTGGAAGCATTTACACTCAGATCAGGTACTAGACAGGGCTTCCCACTATCACCATTACTATTCAACATAGTGTTGGAAGTTCTTGCCATAGCAATCAGGCAGGATCAAAGAATTAAAGGCATACAGATTGGAAGAGAAGAAGTCAAACTCTCCCTATTTGCAGATGACATGATAGTATACACAGAAAAACCTAAGGAATCCAGCAAGAAGCTTTTGGAAATCATCGGGAAATACAGTAAGGTGTCAGGCTTCAAAATTAGCATTCAAAAGTCAGGGGCATTCCTCTATGCAAACACTAATTTAGAAGAAGTTGAAATCCAGAAATCAATTCCTTTTACTATAGCAACAAAAACAATAAAATATCTAGGAGTAAACCTAATGAAAGAAGTGAAAGACTTATATACTGAAAATTATGACTCACTACTCAAGGAAATTGAAAAAGACACAAAGAAGTGGAAAGATATTCCATGTTCATGGGTTGGAAGAATTAACATCATCAAAATGAATATACTACCCAGAGCCATCTTCAAATTTAATGCTATCCCCATCAAGATCCCAAGCACATTTTTTAGGAGAATAGAAAAAATGCTACAAATGTTTATCTGGAACCAGAAAAGACCTAGAATTGCCAAAACAATCTTGAGCAAAAAGAACAGAGTTGGAGGCATCACACTCCCAGATCTCAAATTGTATCATAGGGCCGTTGTCATCAAAACTGCTTGGTACTGGAACATGAATAGACACACTGACCAGTGGAATAGAATTGAGAGTCCATAAGTGAGCCCCCACACCTATGGACATCTAATCTTTGACAAAGATGCCCAGACTATTAAATGGGGAAAGCAGAGTCTCTTCAACAAATGGTGTTGGAATAAATGAGTTGAAGCATGCAGAAGAATGAAACTGAACCACTGTATTTCACCAAATACAAAAGTAAATTCCAAGTGGATCAAGGACTTGGATGTTAGACCACAAACTATCAGATACTTAGAGGAAAATATTGGCAGAACTCTTTTCTGCACAAATTTTAAAGACATCTTCAATGAAATGAATCCAATTACAAGGAAGACTAAGGCAAGTATAAACCTATGGGACTACATCAAATTAAAAAGCTTCTGCACAGCAAAAGAAACCACTACCTAAACCAAGAGACCCCTCACAGAATGGGAGACTACCTTTACATGCCATACATCAGACAAGCGTTTAATAACCAACATATATAAAGAGCTTGCCAAACTCAATAACAAGACAACAAATAACCCCATCCAAAAGTGGGGGGAGGACATGGACAGAATGTTCACCACAGAAGAGATCCAAAAGGCCAAGAAACACATGAAAAAATGTTCCAAGTCTCTGGTTGTCAGAGAAATGCAAATAAAGACAACAATGAGATACCACTTCACTCCTGTGAGAATGTCAGACATCAGAAAAGGTAACAGCAGCAAATGCTGGAGAGGGTGTGGGGTCAAAGGAACCCTCCTGCACTGCTGGTGGGAATGTAAATTGGTCCAACCTCTGCGGAGAACAGTCTGGAGAACTCTCAGAAGGCTAGAAATGGACCTACTCTATGATCCTGCAATTCCTCTCCTGGGGATATATCCTAAGGAACCCAACATATCCATCCAAAAAGATCTGTGTACACATATGTTCTTGGCAGCACAATTTGTAATAGCCAAAACCTGGAAGCAACCCAGGTGTCCAACAACAGATGAGTGGCTGGGCAAGTTGTGGTATATATACACAATGGAATACTACTCAGCTGTGAAAAATGGTGACTTCACTGTTTTCAGCCGATCTTGGATGGACCTTGAAAAAATCATGTTGAGTGAAATAAGTCAGAAACAGAAGGATGAATATGGGATGATCTCACTCTCAGGCCGAAGTTGAAAAACAAGATCAGAAAAGAAAACACAAGTAGAACCTGAAATGGAATTGGCATATCGCATCAAAGTAAAAGACTCTGGGGTAGGTGGGTGGGGAGAGTACAGGTCCAAGAAGGATTCAGAGGACCTAGTAGGGATTGTATTGTTATATGGGAAACTGGGGAATGTTATGCATGTACAGACTATTGTACTTACTGTTGAATGTAAGACATGAATTCCCCAATTAAAAAAAAAAAAGAAAGAAAACAAGAACTTTTCTGGGGATCTGTGACGTCTCCCCAAGAATGCCTTTGTAATCACTCAAAACATCAAATAACTATGAAGTACACTGGGCCAGCAGGATGCTTTGTGAAATATGCACAGAGTTCTTACTTGAGCTGCTGAAGAACTAATAGCTTTCCTTTGGGGGTGAAAATAAAAAAAGAAAAGACTGGAGCCAGGCGGTAGCGCAACGGGTTAAGCGCACATGGCACGAAGCACAAGGAACAGAAGAAGGATCCCAGTTCAAGCCCCCAACTCCCCACCTGCAAGAGAGTCACTTCACAAGCAGTGAAGCAGGTCTGCAGTTGTCTGTCTTTCTCTCCCCTCTGTCTTCCCCTCCTCTCTCCATTTCTGTCTGTCCTATCCAGCAACAACAACATCAATAACAACAACAATAATTACAACAATAAAACAACAAGAGTAACAAAAGGGAATAAAAAAATCTTAAAAAGAAAAGACAAGCATCTTCCCTTGTCCCCTTTCACTGTAACAGAAAACAAAATTAAAAGCAAAATACAGTTGGCAATGCAGAAGATGCCATTTGGTCCCAACTGTAAATTTTTTTTGTAAATTCTTATTTGTATATATTAATAATTTAACATTGTCTTATCCTGTAAATTTTGAGTAGCTCAAGAGCCAAGTCTTGAGTCTTGGAAGTAAAGAGGAGTATATGACAGCTGAAAGTGCTATAGAGATAATCTGACTTAACCAAGGCCTGGCACATAGTCCAACAACCACACATCCCAGAATGAATGAATGAAATGTTTACTGTAAAAGACAGTCTTCTCACCCACTTGAAGCCTCTGCTCACAGTCTGGCAGCTACCAAACTCCTACCTCAGACCTGGTCCCATTGAAGTCACATGTATGTATCACATTCAGCCTAGACCCTATGGGAACATGTTTTCTCCAGGCTGGCTTCACGGGCGGGTAACAGACGACCAGGGACTCATGGTTGAGCTGTAGGCAGTATCTCTTTATTCATGCAGGACGCAGCACAATCTAAGACGAGCTAAGTTAAACTCAAAGTACAGTACCGTAAAACTCACAATGCTGTCTTTATATATACTTGCCAGGTAAGGTAGAAACAGGATGTGACATAGAGAGGGTGGAGAGAAAAGTGACTGGTGAAAATCAGTGTGACAAAGAGGGGGCAGATTAGGCGAGAATCCTATCACTGAACCACAAATGCCCTGGAGGGAGGGTGGAACTTGTTAACAGTGGTTATGTAAATAGAATGAAGTGGTTATGTAAATAGAATAGTGTTAAGCAGGGGGGATTTAAACCAAATGAAACAGAAGGGGTCTCATGCATACCAACAGGAACAGCCAGTGTATGGATAAATGGCTTCCCCTGGCCTGAGACATTAATAGGGTATAGCTGCCTCCCTGTCATATTCTGAAAGTAGGAAAAATGGTAGGTTTCTTTTTCCCTTTGTAGCCTAGTCCTGCCCAGAACATTGAGACTGATCTTCTAATCATTATTGGGCATGCCCAGGCCTCACACCACTTACCTTCTGGCTCTCAGGAAACACTGCCTGTACTGAGAGTTTACTCAGATCCTGTACACAACATTGGCATTGGAATCCCAGATTAGCAAGGACCCTCAAGGTCCCCTGACTTCCACTACCCTTATCACACTCCAATTGCTATACTAATTCTTTCTGAGTAGAGTTCTCCCCAGAACATTCCTGGGCTATGGAGATCAAGAACTGAGCTGCATTAATTTCTCCATTTAAAACAGTTAATGAAGGAGAAATAGAATTACTGAGTATTACTAATCCTAAAGCAGCTTTTGCCAGGCCTCACTTTCCCATTGGCAGAATTGTCAGGGCGGGCAATGTGGGTTCACTCTTGATTCTTGGTGGTTTAAAGTGTGCTCTGAGTGCCTCAGCAGCTTGTAAAGATTTGGGTGTAAGGAAGAGCTAGCCATCACTAGGCAGGCTGCATGTTGTGAAGCCAGCCAGCTTTTCCTGTAGTGACAACTGTATCTCCTTTCAGTACTGCTACTTCTCCTACCAGACCTCCACCTCTTTCCTCTCAGCCAGCTGCCTGTGGAGACTTTCCTATATAGCTTTGAGGACATGAACCTGACAGCACACACAGACAAAAAAATTCAATGAGCAAAAAGATGAATCATAGATAAGTGTGTGGAATCACTGTATTACAGCACAAATATAAGCTCCTTAAGAAAAAAAAAAAAAGGGAGTTGGGCTGTAGTGCAGCGGGCTAAGCGCAGGTGGCGCAAAGCACAAGGACCGGCATAAGGATCCCGGTTCAAACCCCGGCTCCCCACCTGCAGGGGAGTCACTTCACAGGCGGTGAAGCAGGTCTGCAGGTGTCTATCTTTCTCTCCTCCTCTCTGTCTTCCCCTCCCTCTCCATTTCTCTCTGTCCTATCCAACAACAACAACAATAATAATAACTACAACAATAAAACAACAAGGGCAACAAAAGGGAATAAATAAATTAAATAAATATAAAAAAAAGACATGAGAGAGAGTGGAAAAGAAGCCAGAGTGCCATTCCTAGCTGAGCAATGCTAAGGATTGAACCAGGAGTCTCAGGCATGCAAGCCCTGCACTGACCAATGAGTTGTTTTCCTGGCTGCCAGAGGTAAGCCCCTTAGAAGTAGAGTTAATGACCCCCTGCCTGCCCGAGACAAGAGCAGTTTGATAACAGGACCATGAGTATGTGCTTCATGTCAGCTGCAGCCTCAGGAACTCCCAAGGGCTATACAGATTGTTAGTCATTAACGTATTCTTTCTCCCCACAGCTGGGTATGTTAGAGTCACACATGGAACTGTCACAACTCAAAGGACAAATGACTTGTCCAGAGCCATGTAACCAAAGGGAATGAGGCTTCAAACCTGTCAAGAAGATGACCGCCCTTACTCTTTCAGATGCACAGAAGAGTCTGAGCCACTGTTCTCAGCTCTACCACACCAGTTGTGGTTATTATATTTTATTAATTATAAGCAAAAAATCCTTTATGAAATAATCTGCTAAAACATCTTATAGATTCTCTATCAAAATAATGAGTGGCATTCTTCATGAAATAGAACAAACCTTTGATTTTATTTGACCTGAACTGTAGTTTCCTCATCCATGAATGGGGAGAATGAATACCTATCTCTGGGGGTGTGGTGAGAATGAAACAAGATCAGGTCTGTGGAGTATCTTTTCAGCCACTTAACCATCCAACCACTAGTCCACAATATTAACCAAAGGACCAAAAAATGAGAGGAATCCGCATCATCTCTTAGAAGTGATATATATATATCCATTGTGCTAACCTAGGTAACTTCTCTGTCTCCAGGACAAGACTGAAGCTACCAGCAGAGCCCTGTCTCGCAGACCCTGTCGCCCCAGACCTAACTTGCTGCCTCCCAACCTGCCTGAGGAACAGACTCGTAGGATCGCACGGATATTTTCTTCCCAGTACTCCCAGAAAAACTAAGAACAAGAAACTGAGGGGAGGACCCACCTGCTCTACCTCCACTGAGTTTGACTTGGCTCTGTCAGAGCCCCGACACCACCAGCCCAGTCCACAGGTTCCTTGAGACCCAGACTACCCCAGCTAAAGGAGAACCCCAAACTAGCCTGTGTCCACCTGCTGGTACTGCAGCTACCTCCTTCTGTGGTTGGGCAGAGGCTAGAAACAGTGGCCCCAAGTGGCCCACCCATTTTAGACCAAGAGACTGAAACTGCCATCTTTGGCTGAAAAACTTCCCAGTGTTCTTGGCATCACCTACTACTAACACGAGCCCACCATATGCCCAAGTCTGATGGCTATTTTTGCCTTAAAAGTGTATGGGTTTTTTTTTTGTGTGTGTGTGTGTGTGTGTGTGTGTGTGTGTGTGTTTTGGGGGGTGGTGTAGGGGTATAGACTGTACAGTGTGCATAGTTGGGGAAATCCTAGGGCTCTCCATTTGCTTGGGAATAAGGGCATCTTATAGATATGAATTATTTTTCTTTTGTGTTGAATTAATAGGAAAAGAGGGGGAAGTCACCTCCTTCAAAGGTTTATCTGATTATCTGAAATTCTAACCATGCTTTTAATTTATTGTTTTTACCCATCTCTGACATTGTTCCTGTCTTTGTTTTAATAAATTCACATTGGCATTTGTATTTTGTGCACAAGTGTTTCCTGAATTGGCCAGGACTGGGGTTAGGAATTCACTTGTTCTCTCAGGTAGAAAACTTGACAACCACACAGTCCCTGAGAGAAGCTCATCTTGAAACTGGGACTAGGGTCTGCAGGAGACTTCAGGTACAGATTAGGGTGGGCTGGTATTTCTTTTGCTGGTACCTCAAATCTGTCAGCAAAGTGGAGGGGTGTCCTGGATAAGCCTGCTTAGAATGCCCCATCTCTGTGATGAGAAGTTCTGATTTAAACTGTTGGGCTTTAGATACTTGAGCTGCCATTGTAGACAAGGGCTTGTGGGGAAAATAAACAGATAAAACTGAACAGAAGGCTGGGAGAGAAGGTGGGAGGGACCACAAAGAGGGTCCTGCTTTCCCTCCCAAAACAGGTCAATTTCCTTAATCCTCAAAACAACTCTATCATCTATGCATCATGATTTCCATTTTATTGTTAAACTGAAACTTACATTCAAGCTGGAAAGTGAATTGCCACACAGCTCCAGAGGTTGCTTATGCACTCCATTACTGCCATTAAGTGCTCTGAATTTGGAGAATTTGTAGGGAAGCCTGGACTAGAGCAGTCAGGAAAGTCTTCTGTTGTATGCTTTACATTGGGTAGTTCTCCCCCGTTTATAAATCGTTGTTCCTGAATAAAGAAATACAGCTTCCCTGCACAGCTGTATGTCTCTGGTCGTCTCTGTTACCCGCCCGTGAAGCCAGCCCGGCCAGCTAGAGCCCTATGAATTTTTAACAACAGTCTTCCTACAAGAGAGAAATCTGGAGATCGCTTTCTCTCCTCTCCTCTACTCTACTCTCCTCTCCCGGATCAACTAGGAATAGCAAAGGAGACCACCCGGACCGAAACAAGACAGGACTAGAATGACCACAGGAACCCAGTAAATCATCCGTGAGTACAAACATGCGTGGCTGGTGACAGAGAGGAGAGAGGGGCCTAAAGAGAGATTAAGTGACTGCTAACAGTTTATCAGTGGAGACACCACCTCCAGTCAGCTCCACCAACAAGGGGACAGCTGAAGGGAGGAAAGGACTCCCCAGAGACTCACCAAGTGCAACTCTGAGTCTCCATTGCTACTACCCTCAGAATCTGGAGCAGCAACAGGGAGGGACACCAGGGTACAGAGATCTAACCGGGAAACTCAGGAGAAGACCTATACCTCAGTGGCATAGCTGAAGGGCTGTGAAAGTCTCTTTGCATAACCACTGGATTATCTCTGCCACACCCTGCTTTATCTCTTGGTCAGGAGTCAGTGATTAAGCTAAAAAGCCTATTGATAGTTTAAAAGGCCTCAGGCTCCCATAGCCTACAGGGAAGAAAAAAAAAAAAGGCTTTTACACCACTGGGCTCCAACTCAGGGATTGAAAAAACTGTTAACTTCCACCACGGTAAAACCTTTAATTAAATTACTTAGACACAAGTCAATCCAGGCAATAGTGATCAATAATTTGAAAAGCACTGATAAAGGGAACTCATAACATAATATATAAAATGGTTAAAACAACAAAAAAAAATATTGGAGACTCGAACCAGGACAAGAGTCCAGCTAAAAGTCCTCCAGAGGGTGAAGCACAAAACAATGAGTTCAACATCCAAACATTAGCTAAGGAAATAACAGGAGTGAGTAAAGAATTTGAAAAAATTGTAATCAGAAATGCAGGAACAACAAATGAGAATATGGAAGAAAATTATAATAATCTCATGGTTATTAGAGAGCTGAAAGCTGAAATCGCTGAGCTAAGAAGGCAACTAGCTGAACAAGCTAAAACAGTATCAGAGCAGGGCAACAAAATAGATGAACTCCAGAAAGCAGTAGAGGGCAGAGAGAATAGAATCAATGAGGCTGAAGACAGAATTAGCAAGATTGAGGATGAATTAGAGACAACTAAAAAAGAAGTAAGAGATCTCAAAAAGAGATTAAGAGATGCTGAAAACAACAACAGAGTCCTATGGGATGACTTCAAAAGAAACAATATACGCATTATTGGCTTACCAGAGGAAGAAAGAAGGAGAGGAAGAAAGCATTCTCCAGGCCATAATAGCTGAAAATTTCTCTAGTCTAGACAACACCAAAGACATAAAGATTCAAGAAGCCCAGAGGGTCCCAAACAGAATTAACCCAGATCTAAAGACACCAAGACATGTCATACTTAGATTGGAAAGGAATAAGGATAAAGAAAGGATCCTCAAGGCTGCAAGAGAAAAACAAAGAGTCACCTACAAAGGAAACCCATAAGATTAGCAGCAGACTTCTCCATACAAACACTACAGGCCAGAAGAGAATGGCAAGATATCTATCGAGTGCTCAATGAGAAAGGCTTTCAGCCAAGAATACTATATCCTGCTAGACTGTCATTCAGACTAGATGGAAGCATCAAAACCTTCTCAGACAAGCAACAGTTGAAGGAAGCAACCATCACCAAGCCTGCCCTGAAAGAAGTTCTGAAAGGTCTCCTATAAACAACCAGACCACCACAAATAGGACATATATCATAAAACTCTACAAGAATGGCGTTAAAATATCTTCAATCTTTGATATCAATAAATGTCAATGGCCTGAATTCACCTATTAAAAGACACAGAGTAGGAAGATGGATCAGAAAACACAACCTAACAATATGTTGTGTACAAGAAACTCACCTAACTCAACAAGACAAACACAGACTTAAAGTGAAAGGATGGAAAACTATCATACAAGCCAATGGCCCACAAAAAAGGGCAGGAACAGCTATTCTCATATCTGACATGATAGACTTTAAAATAGATAAGATTAAAAAAGATAGGAATGGACACTATTTAATGCTCAGAGGATCAGCCAATCAAGAGCACTTAACAATTATTAACATCTATGCACCCAATGAGAAGCCATCTAAATACATCAAACTTCTACTGAAAGAGCTACAGCAATATATTAACAGTAACACAATCATAGTAGGGGACTTCAACACCCCACTCTCTCAACTTGACAGATCATCAAGGAAGAAAATCAGTAAAGACATAAGGGAGCTAAATGAAGAGATAGATAAACTAGAACTATTGGACATTTTCAGAGTCATTCATCCCAAGAAACTGGAATACACATTTTACTCAAATCCACATGGATCATTCTCAAGGATAGACCATATGTTAGGCCACAAACACAGCATCAGCAAATTCAAGAGCATTGAAATCATCCCAAGCATCTTCTCAAACCACAGTGGAATTAAACTAACACTTAACAATCAACAAAAGATTAGTAACAGTACCAAAATGTGGAAGCTCAACAGTACACTTCTTAACAACTTCTGGGTCAAAGAGGAAATCAAGGAAGAAATCAAAATGTTTCGAGAGTTCAATGAAAATGAAGACACAAGCTATCAAAATATTTGGGACACAGCTAAAGCAGTCCTAAGAGGGAAGTTCATAGCTATACAAGCACACATTAGGAAACAAGAAAAGGCACAAATAAACAGCCTGATTGCACATCTTAAAGACCTAGAAGAAGAACAACAAAGGAATCCTAAAGCAACCAGAAGGACAGAAATCACTAAAGTTAGGGCAGAAATAAATAACATTGAGAATAGGAAAACCATACAAAAGATCAATGAAAGTAAATGTTGGTTCTTCGAAAGAGTAAACAAAATCGACAAGCCTTTAGCCAGACTCACAAAACGAAAAAGGGAAAAGACCCAAATAAATCGGATAGTAAATGAAAGAGGAGATATCACAACAGACATTGCAGAAATTCAACATATCATGCGAGGCTTCTATGAACAACTATATGCCACCAAGCTAGAGAACCTGGAAGAAATGAATGATTTCCTAGATACCTACCAAATTCCAAAACTAAGTAAAGAGGAAGTGGATAACATGAACAGGCCCATCACAGCTAATGAAATTGAAACAGTTATCAAAAATCTTCCCAAAAATAAAAGTCCTGGACCAGATGGTTTTACAAATGAATTCTACAAAACTTTCAAAGAAGAACTAATACCTCTACTTTTAAAAGTCTTCCAGAAGATTGAAGACACTGGAATACTCCCTGCCAGCTTCTATGAAGCCAACATCACCCTGATACCAAAAGCAGACAGGGACACAACCAAAAAAGAAAACTACAGACCAATATCTCTGATGAACATAGATGCGAAAATATTGAACAAAATTCTAGCCAACCGGATACAGCAGTATATCAAAAAGATTGTTCATCATGACCAAGTGGGGTTTATCCCAGACATGAAAGGTTGGTTTAATATACGTAAATCAATCAATGTGATCCACCACATCAACAAAAGCAAGACCAAAAACCACATGGTCATATCAATAGATGCAGAGAAAGCCTTTGACAAAATACAACATTCCTTTATGATCAAAACACTACAAAAAAAAATGGGAATAGATGGAAAATTCCTGAAGATAGTGGAGTCTATATATAGCAAACCTACAGCCAACATCATACTCAATGGTGAAAAACTGGAAGCATTTCCCCTCAGGTCAGGTACTAGACAGGGCTGCCCACTATCACCATTACTATTCAACATAGTGTTGGAAGTTCTTGCCATAGCAATCAGGCAGGAGCAAGGAATTAAAGGAATACAGATTGGAAGAGAAGAAGTCAAACTCTCCCTATTTGCAGATGACATGATAGTATACATGGAAAAACCTAAGGAATCCAGCAGGAAGCTTTTGGAAATCATCAGGCAATACAGTAAGGTGTCAGGCTATAAAATTAACATTCAAAAGTCAGTGGCATTCCTCTATGCAAACACTAAGTTAGAAGAAATTGAAATCCAGAAATCAGTTCCTTTTTCTATAGCAACAAAAACAATAAAATATCTAGGAATAAACCTAACCAAAGAAGTGAAAGACTTGTATAATGAAAATTATGAGTCACTACTCAAAGAAATTGAAAAAGACACAAAGAAGTAGAAAGATATTCCATGTTCATGGGTTGGAAGAATTAACATCATCAAAATGAATATATTATCCAGAGCCATCTACAAATTTAATGCTATCCCCATCAAGATCCCAAGCACATTTTTTAGGAGAATAGAAAAAATGCTACAAATGTTTATCTGGAACCAGAAAAGACCTAGAATTGCCAAAACAATCTTGAGAAAAAAGAACAGAACTGGAATCATCACACTGCCAGATCTCAAACTGTATTATAGGGCCATTGTCATCAAAACTGCTTGGTACTGGAACATGAACAGACACACTGACCAGTGGAATAGAATTGAGAGCCCAGAAATGAGGCCCCACACCTATGGACATCTAATCTTTGACAAAGGGGCCCAGACTATTACATGGGGAAAGCAGAGTCTCTTCAACAAATGGTGTTGGAAACAATGGGTTGAAACATGCAGAAGAATGAAACTGAATCACTGTATTTCACCAAATACAAAAGTAAATTCCAAGTGGATCAAGGACTTGGATGTTAGACCAGAAACTATCAGATACTTAGAGGAAAATATTGGCAGAACTTTTTTCCGCATAAATTTTAAAGACATTTTCAATGAAATGAATCCAATTACAAGGAAGACTAAGGCAAGTATAAACCTATGGGACTACATCAAATTAAAAAGCTTCTGCACAGCAAAAGAAACCACTACCCAAACCAATAGACCCCTCACAGAATGGGAGAAGATCTTTACATGCCATACATCAGATAAGAGTTTAATAACCAACATATATAAAGAGCTTTCCAGACTCAACAACAAGACAACAAATAACCCCATCCAAAAATGGGGGGAGGACTTGGACAGAATATTCACCACAGAAGAGATCCAAAAGGCCGAGAAACACATGAAAAAATGCTCCAAGTCTCTGATTGTCAGAGAAATGCAAATAAAGACAACAATGAGGTATCATTTCACTCCTGTGAGAATGTCATACATCAGGAAAGGTAACAGCAGCAAATGCTGGAGAGGGTGTGGGGTCAAAGGAACCCTCCTGCACTGCTGGTGGGAATGTCAATTGGTCCAACCTCTGTGGAGAACAGTCTGGAGAACTCTCAGAAGGCTAGAAATGGACCTACCCTATGACCCTGCAATTCCCCTCCTGGGGATAGATCCTAAGGAACCCAACACATCCATCCAAAAAGATCTGTGTACACATATGTTCTTGGCAGCACAATTTGTAATAGCCAAAACCTGGAAGCAACCCAGGTGTCCAACAACAGATGAGTGGCTGGGCAAGTTGTGGTATATATACACAATGGAATACTACTCAGCTGTAAAAAATGGTGACTTCACTGTTTTCAGCCGATCTTGGATGGACCTTGAAAAAATCATGTTGAGTGAAATAAGTCAGAAACAGAAGGATGAATATGGGATGATCTCACTCTCAGGCCGAAGTTGAAAAACAAGATTAGAAAAGAAAACACAAGTCGAACCTGTAATGGAATTGGAGTATTACACCAAAGTAAAAGACTCTGGGGTGGGTGGGTGTGTGGGTGGGGAGAATACAGGTCCATGAAAGATGATGAATGACATAGTGGGGGTTGTATTGTTAAATGGGAATCTGGGAAATGTTATGCATGTACAAACTATTGTATTTACTGTTGAATGTAAAGCATTAATTCCCCAATAAAGAAATAAATTATTTAAATAAAAAAAAAGAAAAGAAAACATAAGTAGAACCTTAACTGGAAAAAGAAAAAAAAAGAGAGAGAAATCTGGGGGTGAGAGGGAACCAACAGAGGTTGTTCTTGTGCAGCTGAGGGGCCAGAGAAGAGACCAGCCACTTCTCTGACAGGTCCCCTCTAGTCTCTGTTGCCTCATTTGCTAAGCAGAAATAATAGTCCCAGCTTCCTAAGGTTGGTGTGAAGATTAAACAAGATGACATTTGTGTATGTGCTTGGCACACAGCCAGTGCTTGGTAAACGTCAGCCCCACCTACTCCTCCCCAACTGTCAGGGCAAATCAGGAGAGGGGCAAGCACACCAGTAACAGCCTCCAAGTGCCGCCCTCAGAGGGCAAAGTGGTGCAAAAACTCCAGGAGAGATGGGGGTCCTCCTTACTGGTCAAGTGCCCTCAGGCCAGGTTCACCTCCCCAGAACCTCCCTCTCATCACCAACTTTCATGGCTTGAGGCAGCTCAGGACCTACAGAGGAATCATTCTGGGACCCAGGCCAGAGACATTAAACCTCAGGTGAAGAATATTCCTTCCAAATCCTCATCCAGCTCCTGTAAATAGCCTTAAATAACCTAATGAGATAAAGTTAGGATAATACCACAAGAGGACTTGAACTCCTAGGTCAAGGGCAGCCTCTGATAACACAAAGGTTACAAAGAATGTTATTGATCAGTAACTTCTCCCTGATAGTTGGCTCTATTTCCCAGTGATAGCTCAGAGGTGGAATGCCTTCAGGATCCTGCAACAATGGAGTAAAGGCATGAGGTACACATGTGTCCCCAACACAAGTAGCCAGCATCTCCCCTACTCCTGTTGAGCGCTTGAGTCTTCCACAGAGATATAAAAATGGATATCTGAGCATCCACAGGGTGGTTGACCCCAGCTCATAGCAGTCAAATGTGGATTCTGAGGACAAAGCCAAAGCACACCAACCTCACCTGTCCTTTTGTTGTTAACACATTGCCAGAGAATGAACTCAGGGTCTTGTGCATATGCCAAACCACCAAACTATCTTTCAGACTGAACTTTTTCCATTTTCCCACTTAGAAAGATAAGGGGGGTGGAGAGGGAAACACCACAATGCCACTCCTTCATCCATGGAGCTTACCCGGTACCATCCATGATGTTACATGGTGCCAGAGCTCAGACCCAGGACCTTGTGCATGATAACAGGCACAAGCAGGTAAGCTGCCTCCTGGTCCTGCAGCCCTAGCACCCTCCTTCCCTCAGAACATTAATGGCACTGCCTATCCAAGGAAGATAGGCACAGCCTGCACTTTGTACGGAATGTGCATTGCTGACCACCTGCCTTGAGGCCATAGCCACAGCCCCTGCCCTGTCCATTCCCTCCCCTTCCCTTCTCATCCCGCGTGCCATGTCTTCCCTGCCCCACCTCCCCTCTTTCTTCTGTCACCTGGGTTTCAAGTTCAGAAGTGACCACCCTCACCTCAGTGCCTGCACGGAGGCCCACAGGAGCTACTGCGGAAGCCCTTCCCACCCAGCCCACAGCCCCTCGGTGCTCCCTCTAGCTCCAACAGTACTGTGCTAGAGCCTCCAGGTTTCCTGTCACCTACAATGGTGTCAAAAATATCCTACAATTCACAGGCTAGAGTCCTGTCACACACTAGATGTATGGCTTGGTAAGTCATTGTCCCTTCCTGACACTCAGCTCCCTGCTCTGTAGGGTGAACTTTGTAAATGTTAGGCTCCTCCATCATAAAAAGGCATGAAGAGCGGACATATGACAACATGGATGAACTCTGAGTGAGGACAGTCAAAAACTGGCACACACTGTGTGAGCGGAGAATCCAGAACAAGTGAATCTGTAGGGATAGAAAGAGACTAGAGTCCCTGGTCCTCACCTGCAGGGAGGAAGCTTCACAATCTCAAAGTAGTGGTGCAGGTGTCTCTCTTCCTCTCTCCCCTTCCCACTCAATCTCTCTCTGTCTCTATTAAATAAACCAACAAATAAATAAAATACTTTTTAAAGGTTTTAAAAAGTAGAGGGTTGGGGAGATAGCATAACAATTATGCAAAAAGATGTTCAAGTCTGAGGTTTCAGAATTGAATGGCACACACTAGTATATGTCAAAGTTGAGCAGTGCTCTGGTCTCTCTCTGAATCTATTACATAGAAAATAAATAGAGTCAGGCAGTAGCACAGTGGGTTAAGCACACGTGGTGCAAAGTGCAAGGACCAGTGTAAGGATCCCGGTTCGAGGCCCCGCCTCCCCACCTGCAGGGGTGTCGCTTCACAGGCAGTGAAGCAGGTCTGCAGGTGTCTGTCTTTCTCTCCCCCCCTCTGTCTTCCCCTACTCTCTCCATTTCTCTTTGTTCTATCTAACAATGACATCGATAAAAGAACAATAACTACAACATCAATAAAAAAACAAGGGCAACAAAAGGGAAAATAAATATAAAAAAAAATTTTTAATAAAATAAAAATAGGGTGGGGGTATAGCATAATGGTTATGCAAAGAGACTTTCATGCCTGAGGCTCTCAAGTCCCAGGTTCAGTCCCCCACATCGCCATAAGCCAGAGCTAAACAGTGCTTTGGTAAAAAGAAAAAAAGAAAGAAGGGAAGAAAGAAAGAGAGAAACATATATATATATATATATAAAATGCAGTCTAGGAGGTGGCACAATGGATAAAGTGTTGGACACATGAGGTCCTGAATTTGTTCCCCAGTAGTGCATAAACCAGAGTGATGTCTGGTTCTCTTTCTCTCTCTCCTGTATCTCACATTAATAAGTAAATAAATAGTTTTTTAAAATAGATAGTGGTTCCCTGGGGTTCTGCAGGAGGGAGGAGAGGGAAGTGACTGTTGATGTGCTAAGAGATCTGAGAGGAGGTGATGAAAGTATTGCACAGTTGACTGTGATGGTTAGTGACTGCATAACTGCAAATGCACGAAACTGAAGTCATATTGTACTTTTAAAAACTGAACTGTACCCTTTAGGTGACTTGTATGGCATATGAATTATCTCAATAAAACTGTTATTTTAAAAATCTTAAGAGGTGGCTCCACAGTTATGTGCCCAAGTTTGATCCATGGCATCACATATGCCAGAGTGGAATAGAGCTCTGGTGTCCCTTGTGAAATAAGGCTTTGTTTTTTGTTTGTCTCTAGGGTTATCGCTGGGGTTCAATGCTGGCACTATGAATCCACATCTCCTGGTGGCCATTTTTTTCCATTTTATTGGATGGACAGAGAGAAATTGAAAGAAGAGGGTGTGGGTCCTTGTGCTTAGTACTATGTGCACTTAATTGGGTGTACCACCACATAGTGCAATGGGTTAAGTGCAGGTGTTGTAAAGTGCAAGGCCCAGCATAGGATCCTGGTTTGAGCCCCTGGCTCCCCACCTGCTTCACCCCACAGGTGGTGAAGCAGGTCTGCAGGTGTCTGTCCTTGTCTCCCCTGCCTCTCTCCATTTCTCTCTGTCCTATCCAATAATGACAAGAATAACTACAACAATAAAACAAGGGCAACAAAAGGGAAAATAAATATTTTTAAAAGATCATGAAAAACAGAAGTATTTATAAACTAGCACATAGTAGGCTCCAAGAAATAAGTTAGGAGACAGGGTGGCGGTGCACCCAGCTAAGCACACATAATACTATGGTCAAGGATTCATGAAAGGAACTGGGTTCAGGCCCCCAATTCCCACCTACGTCAAAAGCACTTCACAAGCGGTGAAGCAGGTCTGCATGTGTCTTTCTTTTTCTCTCCCTCTCTGTCTCCCCGTCCCTTCTCAATTTCTCTTTATCCCATCAAATAAAAAGGAAAAAAAAAATGGCCAGAAGAAACAGTGGACTCATAGTGCTGGCACAGGGCCCCAGCCATAACCCTGGAGGTCAAAAAAAGAATTCTCACTGCTATGAAGAGGAGGCCTTGCCCAACCTATCATAGGAGACCTTGACCTTTGGAATCTCAAAGTTGACTCCCCCACACCTCTATATACAGTTAGCAACAGAGGTAGCTCTTCTTTTAGCAGTTGGAAGGAGTTATTTAGAGAACCCCCAGTCAAGGGAACTAAAACAGATCTGCAAGTCTGACCTTCCCCTTCCCCCTGCCCCTCACCAGCCGCCTCCTGTCAAGTGATCAGGCTGTCAACCAGCTTCTCTGGGATAAAGTTTCAGGTCAGCTGGACAGTATAAAAAGAGGTGCCAAGTCCCAGATGCAGAGACACAGTGAATGGCAAGGAAGCAAACAGAGCCCGGCCCCTGCCTCCTGAGATGGGCCCTCAAGAATTTTAAGGAGCCCCTGTGCTTCCCTTGCCCTGACTAGACTCGAGGTAAGACCCCATTCTCAGTCCTTACTTCCCTGTCCCCCCCCCCACTCCTTCCCCTTCGTGGCAGCTTAGAGAATAGCCAGGTACAGCTAGGGAGACTGAATTCACCCCCACCTTGTCTGGATGAAGGAAATACAGCCCCAGTGAGGACACTGAGGCTGGGCTGGGATTCACCCCATCACCAGAGTCACCTGCCCTGAGTTCACCTTCCTTGTTCTAGTGACTTCCTCTGCTCTGACTTTACAAATATTTGCAGTTAAAGTGTCTTTCTCCTTAGTCTGTCCCAGAGTTCCCAACAGAGTTGCTCTGGAACTGAAAGCCCACTCCCAGGAGGCTCCAAGGGATCCTTTTCCTGAGTAGAGCTGGTGGGGGCATCTCAGGCTTGAGACTTGGCCCAGGTCTCACGCAGGGAGGAGTACAGAGCTGTCACTCAAGGGGGATTTTAAGGGAGCTACTGAGGGTGGAAGGGGGAGGGCTTTGCTAGTAAGGTGGTTCCAAATGGGAAAGGAAATGTGGCATTGGGCTGGGGTGATCTCAGAACAGAATGTTCAATCCAATTCAGAGCTACTGCTTGAGAACTTCCTTCCTTCCTTCCTTCCTTCCTTTCTTTCTTTCTTTCTTTCTTTCTTTCTTTCTTTCTTTCTTTCTTTCTCTGCTCTCTCTTCTTCATCTATTTCTTTCTTTTGTTGTCATTACCACTCCAGGATAACTTTCTCAGAGAAAGAGACAGAGATAAAGAGGGAGTGAGGAGGAGAGAGAGAGAGAGACCACAGAACCAAAATTTTCTCCAGTGCAGTGGGGGCCACACTTGAATCTGGGTCATACTCAGCCAAGCATCCAAGGGAGCTATTTTGTCAACACAGGGAACTTGATTCTAAGGCATATTTCCAGCCAGGTATAGGATGTTTGCTGCTGAGGGCCAAGAATCTATTCTATGAGTAAGTCACTCCAGGGCCTCTGACTTCTCCCCAAAGTCTGAGCCTAGCAGTAGAGCATGCCCAGTGGTCAATCAGACCTGGGCTCCAGTCCCAGATTTCTCTCTCAGCATCTTGTTTTTGTCTTTATCTCTCAGGCCTCTTGTTTTTGAAGCTGAAATAAGCATTGCAACTATGTTTTATTTGCAAAAAAGACTGGATAGAAAAAGGGTTAATGGCTAGGGAGCCCCGGTATGGTACCTAGTGCAGAAAGCCTTTGTTATTGTTGCTATCTTTATTTATTGGATAGAGACAGTCAGAAATTGAGAAGGTGGAGGAAATAAAGAGGGAGAGAGACAGAAAGACACCTGCAGCACTGCTTCACTACTTGCAAAGCTTTCCCCTTACAGGTGGGGACCAGGGCTCAAATCTGGGTCCTTGTGCATTGTGACATGTACGCTTAACCTGGTGAACCACCACCTGGCCCCAAGAAAGCCTTCAATAAAGAACAAACAGGGGGTGGGAGTAGATAGCATAATGGTTATGCAAAGAGACTCTCATGCCTGAGGCCTCGAAGTTCCAAGTTCAATCCCCTGCACCACTATAAGCCAGAGCAGAGCAGTGCTCTGGTATTTCTCTCTGTATCTTTCTCTCCCTGCATCTCTCTCAAAAATAAAACAAATAAAATACTTTAAAAAAAAAAAGATAATTTCTCTACCCACCGTCACTTTAAAAAAAAAAAGAGAAGAAGAAACAGGCACCACTACCCCACAAGCAAGTACATCCCATCCCACAAGTGCCCGGGCAGCTAGAGGGACAAAGGGTTTGCTCTCAACCTCTTCCTTTACTGGCCAGTCACAAAAGTAGTCTGGCTGCTAGGGTTCCTCAAGTTGCAATTCAAGAAGCTGGTGTAAATGAGAAAGCAGTAGCTGTGGGACCAGGTGGTGGTCCATCAGATTCAGTGCACATGTTACAATGCACAAAGACCCAGGTTTGAGCCCCGGTCCCCATCTGCAGGGGGAAAGCTTTGCAAAAGGTCAAGCAGTGCTGCCAGTGTCTCTCTGTCTCTCCTCTCTATCTCACCCTTCCTTTTCATTTTCTTTTTGTAAGGTAATTTTTATTTATTTCCTTTTTGTTGCCATTGCTGTTTTTATTGTTGTCGTTATTATTGTTGTTGTTTTTATGTTGTCGGTATTAGGACAGAAAGAAATGGAGAGAGGAGGGGAAGGCAGGGGGAGAGAAAGATAGACACCTGCAGACCTGCTTCACTGATTGCGAAGGGACTCGCCTGCAGGAGGGAAACTTGAACCAGGATCCTTCCGCTGGTACTTGCACTTTGCGCCATGTGCGCTTAACCCACTGCGCTACCACCCAACTCCCTCAGTTTCTTTTTTTATTACTATCCTTATTTATTTAGATAGAGAAAGCCAGAAATGGAGACAGAGGGCAGTGATAGAGAAGGAGGGAGAATGAGACACCTGCAACACTGCTTTGCCACACGCAAAGCTTTCCCCCTGCAGGTGGGGATCGGGACTTGAACCTGGGTCCTTGTGCATTGTAAAATGTGTGCTCAGGGAGGAACTTCTGGAGGTGGGGCTACGGAGCAGCAGCAGCTGTGTTTCTCTATTCTCCTCTCCTCTCACAGACCAACAAGGAATACCAAAAGAGACCACCTCGGACCACAACAAGACAGGACTAGAACGACTTCAGGAACCCACCAAATCACCGGTGAGTGCAAACATGTGTGGCTCATGGAGAGATTAAGGGAGAGATTAAGCGGCTGGTAACTATCTGGCAGTTTACCAGTTGAGACACCACCTCCAGTCTGTTTCACCAACAGAAAGACAGCTAAAGGGAGGAGAGCACTCCCCTAAGACTCACTAAATGCAACTGTGAGTCTCCGTTGCTACTGCCCTCAGAATCTGGAGCACCGGGAAGGCCCTTAGCTGACACCAGGGGACAGAGAACTAATGAGGAAACTCAGAAGAAGATCTATACCTTGGTGGCCTAGCAGTGGGGCTGTGAGAGTCTCTTTGCATAACCACTAGATTATCTCTGCCACATCCTGCTTTATCTCTTGGTCAGGAGTCAGTAATTAAGCTAAGAAGCCTACTTATAATTTAAAAGCCCTCAGGCTCCCATAGTCTACCAGGAAGAAAAAGAACAAAAGAGGCTTTAAAACCACTGTGCTCCAACTCAGGGACTAAAATAATATTGAAACAACTGTTAATTTCCACAACTATGAACCCTTTAATTACCTTACTTAAACACAAGTCAAACCAGGCAAGAGTGATCAGTAATTTGAAAAGTACTGAGAGAGAGACCTCATAACATACTACATAAAATGGTTAAACCAACAAGAAAAAATATTGGAGAAATGAACCAGGAAAAGAGTCCAGCTAAAAGCCCCCCAAAGGTTGAAGCACAAAATAATGAGGTCAACATCTAAACACTAGTTAAGGAAATAATCACAGTAGTGAGTAAAGAGTTTGAAAGAATTGTCTATCGCATCAAAGCAAAAGACACTGGGGTGGGTGGGTGGGGAGAATACAGGTCCATGAAGGATGATAGAGGACCTAGTGGGGGTTTTATTGTTATATGGGAAACTGGGGAATGTTATGCATGTGCAAACTATTGTATTTACTGTTGAATGTAAAACATTAATTCCCCAATAAAGAAATAAAAATATATATATAAATAAAAAATAAAAAATTGTCATCAGAAATGCAGAAACAACAAATGAGACCCTGGAAGAAAACACTAATTATCTCAAGGTTATTAGAGAGCTTGTGCTTTGCGCCACCTGCGCTTAACCCACTGTGCTATAGCCCAACTCCCCAATATCACCATTATTATTCAACATAGTGTTAGAAGTTCTTGCCATAGCAATCAGGCAGGAGCAAGGAACTAAAGGGATACAGACTGGAAGAAAAGAAGTCAAACTCTCCCTATTTGCAGATGACATGATAGTATACACAGAAAAACCTAATGAATCCAGCAAGAAGCTTTTGGAAATCATCAGGAAATACAGTAAGGTGTCAGGCTTCAAAATTAACATTCAAAAGTCAGGGGCATTCCTCTATGCAAACACTAATTTAGAAGAAGTTGAAATCCAGAAATCAATTCCTTTTACTATAGCAACAAAAACAATAAAATATCTAGGAGTAAACCTAATGAAAGAAGTGAAAGACTTATATACTGAAAATTATGAGTCACTACTCAAAGAAATTGAAAAAGACACAAAGAAGTGGAAAGATATTCCATGTTCATGGTTGGAAGAATTAAAAATCATCAAAATGAATATACTACCCAAAGCCATCTACAAATTTAATGCTATCCCCATCAAGATCCCAAGCACATTTTTTAGGAAAATAGAACAAATGCTACAAATGTTTATCTGGAACCAGAAAAGACCTAGAGTTGCCAAAACAATCTTGAGCAAAAAGAACAGAGTTGGAGGCATCACACTCCCAGATCTCAAATTGTATCATAGGGCCGTTGTCATCAAAACTGCTTGGTACTGGAACATTCATAGACACACTGACCAGTGGAATAGAATTGAGAGCCCAGAAGTAAGCCCCCACACCTATGGACATCTAATCTTTGACAAAGATGCCCAGACTATTAAATGGGGAAAACAGAGTCTCTTCAACAAATGGTGTTGGAAAAAATGGGTTGAAACATGCAGAAGAATGAAACTGAACCACTGTATTTCAACAAACACAAAAGTAAATTCCAAGTGGATTAAGGCTTGGATATTAGGCCAGAAACTAACAGATACTTAGAGGAAAATATTGGCAGAACTCTTTTCTGCATAAATTTTAAAGACATCTTCAATGAAACGAATCCAATTACAAAGGAGACTAAGACAAGCATAAACCTATGGGACTACATAAAATTGAAAAGCTTCTGCACAGCAAAAGAAACCACTACCCAAACCAAGAGACCCCCTCATAGAATGAGAGAAGATCTTTACATGCCATACATCAGACAAGAGTTTAATAACAAAAATATATAAAGAGATTGCCAAACTCAACCACAAGAAAACAAATGACCCCATTCAAAACTAGGAAGAGAACATGGACAGTATATTCACCACAGAAGAGATCCAAAAGACCGAGAAACACATGAAAAAATGCTCCAAGTCTCTGATTGTCAGAGAAATGCAAATAAAGACAACAACGAGATACCACTTCACTCCTGTGAGAATGTCAGACATCAGAAAAGGTAACAGCAGCAAATGCTGGAGAGGGTGTGGGGTCAAAGGAACCCTCCTACACTGCTGGTGGGAATGTCAATTGGTCCAACCTCTGTGGAGAACAGTCTGGAGAACTCTCAGAAGGCTAGAAATGGACCTACCCTATGATCCTGCAATTCCTCTCCTGGGGATATATCCTAAGGAACCCAACACACCCATCCAAAAAGATCTGTGTACACCTATGTTCTTGGCAGCACAATTTGTAATAGCCAAAACCTGGAAGCAACCCAGGTGTCCAACAACAGATGAGTGGCTGAGCAAGTTGTAGTATATATACTACTCAGCTATTAAAAACGGTGACTTCACCGTTTTCAGTTGATCTTGGATGGACCTTGAAAAATTCATGTTAAATGAAATAAGTCAGAAACAGAAGGATGAATATGAGATGATCTCACTCTCAGGAAGAAGTTGAAAAACAAGATCAGAAGAGCAAACACAAGTAGAACCTGAAATGGAATTGGCATATTGCACCAAAGTAAAAGACTCTGGGGTGGGTGGGTGGGAGAATACCGGTCCAAGAAGGATGACAGAGGACCTAGTGGGGGTTGTATTGTTATATGGAAAACTGGGAAATGTTATGCATGTACAAACTATTGTATTTACTGTCGAATGTAAAACATTAATTCCCCAATAAAGAAAGAAAAAAAAGAAAAAAAATGTGTGCTCAACCAGTTGTGCCACCACTCAGTCCCCCCCTTTTGATTTCTAACTGTTTCTATTCAGTAAATAAATAAAGATGATTTTAAAAATTTTTTTAAAAGGAGCAGCCCAGATTTGTACCCACTACTGTGGCCTTATCTATGTCCAGTCCCAATGTGAGCCAGTGCACCCTAAGACCAGCATGCCCTGAACACAGATCTGGCATTTCCCTAATTTTTTCTATGTGTGTGCCAGCCAGGGTGTTGTGTCTGCAGGATCCACTACTTCTAGTGCACGTTTTTTCTTTTCCTTTCCTTTAAACTTCAGAGAAAGATAGAGAGGAAGAGAGAGAGAGATCAAGAAAGATACCACAGGGGGCCAATCGGTGGCACACCTGGTTAAGCACACATATTGCAGTGAGCAAAGACCCAGGTTCAAACCCCTGTTGCCCACCTGCAGGGGGTAAGCTTCACAAGTGGTGACGCAGGGCTGCAGATATCTCTCTGTCTCTTTTTCCCTATCTCCCCCTCCCTTCTCAATTTTTCTGTCTCTATCAAATAAATAAATAAATAAAGTTAAAAAATAAAATTTTGAAAAAGAAAGATACCACAGCACAGCTATACAATTTTAAGAACTACCCTGGTGGCATGCACGGTGCTTCCATATGGTGCCAGGCCTCAGACCTACGTCCCCAAACACGATAACTACGTTCTACCCAGGCAGCTATCTCCAGGCCCCGTGACACCAACCATTCCTGTTCATTGCTAGATTAAGTCTAGCCCTGACATTTGAAGATCTCCACCAAAGGTCACTATGGGCATCTCAGACATCATTTCCCATTTCCTTACTTCAGAAGATGGGCTTCTCTGACCAATTATTCCTCCCAGGACCCTAAAGCCCTAGGCCTCATTGTATTGGGCTGCACAGGGAAATGGGGTTAGTAGTAGCCCTGTCCTTGCCTTGGGGAGCTCTCCACCCAAAGCGGAAACACTTGTGGGACCAGAGCTGAGGAGAAATACATTTTAGTAGGGAAGTCCTGCTTGGTGGTCCTACTTCCTGGCCAGGAGAACGCAGTATCTCCCGGGGGATAGGCCCAGTCCATGAGCCCACAAAGTACCTTGCAGAACCTGATATTGTCACAACACCTCAGTGAGGACCGAGGTCCAGGATGCACTGGAGTGACACAGCCCTGCAGCAAGCCCACCTCTGCTCACTGGGTGACCTCTGTCTGGGCTGCAGTTTGCAATATTAAAATCGAGTCAAAGGCTATACAAGTAGTTCACGGAGGTTGTGCTTTGTTTTGCCTTGTATGAGCCACAGGTTTGAGCCGGCCTCCACTGCATTAAAGTAAGTTTCAGTGCTGTGGACTATCTCGCTCCCTCTTTCTCTCTCTCTCTCTCTCTCTCGCTTTTAAAAAGTGAGCTAATGGGCCAGGCGGTGGCGCACCTGGTTAAACGTACACATCACAGTGAGCAAAGACCCAGGTTCAAGCCCCTTGTCCCCATCTGCAGAGGGAAATCTTCATGAGTGGTGAAGCAGTGCTGTAGGTGTCTGTCTCCCTCTTTATCTCCCCCTTTCCTCTCAATTTTGCTCTGTCTCTATCCAATAATAAATACATAAATAAATAAAATATTAAAAAGTGAGCTAAAGGGGACTGGGTGGTAGTGCAGCAGGTTAAGTACTCATGGCTTGAAGCACAAGGACCGGCGTAAGGAGAACTGATACACATGAGCTTGACTTCCAAGGACCTCCCCACCTCCAGTGGTCAGGATCTCAGGTTCAGGACACTGAGGTTTCCAGGAGTCCAGGTCATATCAGAGACAAAGGGACGGGGAAAGTGCCAGGGCTTGGGGAGAAGAGGCAGCAAGATGTGGGCTCTAGGAGGATTGGGAGAAGCAGACACACAAAAACTTTCTCTCTCTCTCTCTCTCTGTCTGTCTCTGTCTCTCTCTCTCTCCCTCTAGCCCCAGGTAAAGGAGTCAGAGTCTCCTGAAGGGAACTGTCCACCCTGGCAGCTGCTGCCCTTCAGTAGGGAAAAGGGGGGCTGGGGGATGGGAAGAGTCAAGGGAAGACAAAGGCTGAGTAGTTGAGCATTGCTCTGGAGATATATAGATAGTTATATAGATAGATACACAGATATAGATATAGACACCCCCCCAAGGGAACAGAGAGATAGATCATGGGTTACGGTGTCTGCCTTGTCATGTGTGTGGCCTGGGTCTGAGCACAAAGGGAAGTTCTTTTTTTTAATATTTATTTATTTTCCCTTTTATTGCCCTTGTTGTTTTATTGTTGTAGTTATTATTGTTATTATTGATGTCATTGTTGTTGGATGGGACAGAGAGAAATGGAGAGAGGAGGGGAAGACAGAGAGGGGAAGAGAAAGATAGACACCTGCAGACCTGCTTCACCACCTGTGAAGTGACTCCCCTGCAGTTGGGGAGCCGGGGGCTCAAACCAGGATCCTTATGCTGGTCCTTGCACTTTGCGCTACCTCCACTTAACCCGTTGTGCTACTGCCCAACTCCCACAAAGGGAAGTTCTTTTTTTTTTTTTTTAAAGATTTTATTTATTTATTAATGAGAAAGATAGAAGAGAGAGAGAAAGAACCAGACATCAGTCTGGCACATGTGCTGCCAGGATTGAACTCAGGACCTCATGCTTGAGAGTCCAGTGCCTTAGCCACTGTGCCACCTCCTGAATCACTGGGTCTAAATGGTGTCTCTCCCTCTTTTTCTGTGTTTATCTAAATGAAAAAGTGGCCCAGAGTATTCCCAAGGTCCCATCTCCACAAAAACAAAAAAGAATATACTCAACACAAAGCAGAACTTGGACTGGAGTTGGTGTATTACACCAAAGTAAAAGACTCTGGGGTTGCGGGGAGGGTTCAAGTCTGGAACATGATGGCAGAGGAGGACCTAGAGAGGGTTGAACTATTATGGGAAAACTGAGAAGTGTTATACATGTACAAACTACTGTATTTTACTGTTAACTGTAAGCCGTTAATCTCCTAATGTAGATACATATATATGTAGCCTTAGAGACAACAACAACAAAAGACTTCAAGATGAAAAGTTTAGTTGAGGGAGTCGGGCTGTAGCGCAGCGGGTTAAGCGCAGGTGGCGCAAAGCACAAGGACCGGCATAAGGATCCTGGTTCGAACCCCGGCTCCCCATCTGCAGGGGAGTTGCTTCACAGGCGGTGAAGCAGGTCTGCAGGTGTCTATCTTTCTCTCCTCCTCTCTGTCTTCCCCTCCTCTCTCCATTTCTCTCTGTCCTATCTAACAATGACAACAACAGTAATAACTACAACAATAAGAAACAACAAGGGCAACAAAAGGGAATAAATAAATAAAATAAATATTAAAAAAAAGTTTAGTTGAGGGGCCAAGCGGTGGAACATCTGGTTAAGTGCTCACATTACAGTGTGCAAGGACCCGGGTTCAAGCCCCCGGTCCCCACCTGCAGAGGGAAAGCTTCACAAGTGATGAAGCGTAACTGCAGGCGTCTCTCTGTCTCTCTCCCTATCTCCCCCCTCCTCTCCATTCCTCTCTGTCGCTATCCAATAATAAATAAATAAATATCTTTGAAAATTTAAAAACATTTTTAAAAAATTTAGTTGAGTCAGGAGATGCATTTATTTATTTGGGCTAGAATGGCTTCAAGTGATAAAAACAGCAGGCTCTCCCCACACCTCAGGGCACAGTTCTTTCCCAGGAAGCAGTTGGGGAAGGACCTCAGGATCATGGGGTAAAGTTGGAAGCTAACCTGGTCCTCAGCTAAGCCTCAGTTTCCCCTTGTAGACAACAAAATCCACTGGGCTGGTAGCAGGGAGACACTCCCATGTGAGAAGAGATGGGAAAATGACCTACCTTTACACATCAGATTCACACAACTAAATAATTACTCCTCAGAGCTGCTCTGGAGCTGCAGCCACCTGGGCCAGTGCTGGTGACACAAGTTCCACCTGTCTCCTCTGACTGACTCCCACAGCCTCCTCCCTGCACTAAAGCCCAGGGCTGATAGGCCACTTCTCTCTTGGGCCTTCACTGTGTCTTGGAGCACTGGGCAGAACTTCCAGGACCATGGTTGGGCTGAAGTCTTCTGAGGTGCCCCCTACTACAGCTGTGAAGTTCTTGGGGGCAGGCACAGCAGCCTGCTTCGCTGACCTGCTCACCTTCCCTCTGGACACAGCCAAGGTCCGCCTACAGGTAGGTGCCTAGAAGCCACTGTTCACATCAAGGGAGGCACAGCCGTCATCGCCAGCACAAAATGCTGTCCCCACACAAACTCCTTCTTGCTCTTTGCTCAATATCCTTCCTTGCCTCTTCCTTGCCATCACATTTGCCCAAGACCAAAAAATTCTCATTTCTGAATGAAAATTCATGGCCTGGCCCTACTTTGTAAGCCAGGATTGTGAGGCAAAGTAAGGACTTTATGCATGAATGGCTAGTGGCAATGGGAAAAGCTGGGCAGACTGAGGAGCACATTGCTTATATAACAGTTTGGGGGCCTGTACACTGCAGCCCACACCCCGACTGCTCTTACTGGGATGTGACACTGCCACCATGCTCATACCCCAATCCCAGCTGGCTTCCCTCCCCAATTCTTCATGCCTCTACGGTGGTATCCCTCAGATCCAGGGAGAGAACCAGGCGGCCAGGAGTGCCCGGTACCACGGCGTGCTGGGCACCATCCTGACCATGGTGCGCACCGAGGGCCCCCGCAGCCCCTACAATGGGCTGGTTGCCGGCCTACAGCGCCAGATGAGCTTCGCCTCCATCCGCATCGGCCTCTACGACTCTGTCAAGCAGTTCTACACCCCCAAAGGCTCGGACTGTGAGTGTCCTTGTCCTGTGGTTACTGAGGAGGTGGACAGGGCTGGATCTGAGTGTGTGGGTCAGGGGAACAGAGCAGACTTGGGCAGAGTTGGGGCCTGGGAAGCTGTGGATACAAGCTGCAAGAAGAGTGAGGATGGGGACCCAGAAGGAGGGCAGTACTTGGCAGGACAGCCCCACAGAGAACAGTTTCAGGTCCTGAAAGGTGCTGGGTGGAGCAGTACCATCTTACTCTCTTACCTCCCCAGATTCCAGCATCACGACCCGGATTTTGGCAGGCTGCACCACAGGGGCCATGGCGGTCACATGTGCCCAGCCCACAGATGTGGTGAAGGTGCGATTCCAGGCCAGTGTGCACCTGGGGCCAGGGAGCAACAGAAAATACACTGGGACAATGGATGCTTACCGGACCATTGCCAGGGAGGAAGGGATCAGGGGCCTGTGGAAAGGTAGGTGTGGATGCCAGGGTCAGAATACCTCAAGACAGAGCTTTCCCTGGAGTCAGGTAGTAGTGTAACTGGTAGAGTGCACACATTATGTGCAAAGACCCAGGTTCAAGCCCTCAGCCCTACCTGCAAGGAGGAAGTGAGAGCAGTATTGCAGGTGTTACTCTTTCCCCTCACCCTCTCTCTTTCTATTTCTTTTTGTCTCTATTAAAAAGAAATAAAAATCAAGTTAAAAAAAAAAAAGACAGAGAACTCCCAGTCTGGAGTATTTCAGTGATTCTGAAAGAACACCCCAGCCACAAGGACTTCACAAACCAATTCAGTTTGTTTTGCTAACCCTTCACATCATGCCGGTAGGTTGTTGCTAGGGAGACAGAAATAAATAGAAGATGATCAGAAAGACAGCTCAACACATTGGAACACAGGACTTTCATACCTAAGGGCCTGAGTTAAGTCTCCAGTACCACCACATGCCGGAACTGAGCAGTGGTCTGATCTTTCTCTCATAACAACATGTAAACAGGGACAGGGAGATAGCATAATGCTTATGTAAAAGACTTGAAGTCCTAGCTCTGAGAATCCCAGAACCACCAAACACTAGAGTTAAACAGTGTTCTGGTTATAAAAAGAAAGAAGTAAGTAAATATCAAAGAGACTGAAGACACCTTCCCTACCCCCCATAGCTCTCAAACACACTCAGAGGAGCCTGTGTCATACAGAGACTCAGAGGAACATAGCTTGTACCAAAGGACAGGATATACCAGATCACCTGGGTGTACAGATCAGAGGTAGGAAGATCATTCAGGCTCAGGAGGGGAAGTGGCATGGGATGGACATCTCAAACAAGGACCTCAGAGGATTATTGCAGGGCACAGAGAAGAAACAGAGGTAACTTAACTGGAGGATGCAGTCACAGAAAGAAGGGGGTGCAAAGAAACACACTAGGGGCCATGTAGCGGCACACCTAGTTAAGTACACATAATATAATTCACATGTGCTCAGGTTCAAGCTGGAAGTCCCCACATGCAGAGGGAAAGTTTTGCAAGTGGTGAAGTAGGGCTGAAGGTGTCTCTCTCTCTCTCTTTAATTTTTTGGTACTACCTTTATTTATTGGACAGAATCAAGACAGAAATCGAGAAGGAAAGGGGTGGTAGGGGAAGGGACAGAGAAACACCTTCAAGATTGCTTTACCACTCACAAAGCTTTCCCCCTGCAGGTGAGGATTGGGGGCTTGAACCTGGGTCCTTGAGCATTGTAGCATGTGTGCTCAACCAGGTGCGCCACCATATAGTCTCTCTTTCTCCCTCTCTACCTCCCCCTTCCCTCTTGATTTCTGGCTATCTCTATACATAAATAAATAAAGATAATCAAAAAGTAAAGAGAGAGAGGAAGAGAGACACTAAGGAGGGAACATGAGAGCAAGACTTTAGGATTCCCTGAGTGTCTAAATGCTGAAGTCTGCCACATGTGGACCAAGGGCATGAGTCCTTGAAAAGTAACAGCGACCAGTGAGTGGCCTGGAAGGTGTCACAGTAGCTAGAGCTCTGAACTTAAGAGCGTGAGATCCAAGTTCAATCCCTAGTATCACAAGTTCCAGAGTGATTCTCATGCGCACCTTTCTTTCCCTCCCCCTCAAAGTAAGTAAAACTTTTATTTAAAAAAAAAAAAAAGAAGGGGTGGGTAGTGGCACACCTGGTTAAACACACACATTACCCAGGCTCAAGCCCCTGCTCCCCACCTACAGGGGGACAATTCATGAATCGTGAAGCAGTTACTACAGGTGTTTTCTTTTTTTTTAATATATAATTTATTTCTTTATTGGGGAATTAATGTTTTACATTCAACAGTAAATACAATAGTTTGTACATGCATAACATTCCCCAGATTCCCATTTAACAATACAACCCCCACTATGTCATTCATCATCTTTCATGGACCTGTATTCTACCCACCCACCCACCCACCCCAGAGTCTTTTACTTGGGTGCAATATGCCAATTCCATTTCAGGTTCGACTTGTGTTTTCTTTTCTAATCTTGTTTTTCAACTTCGGCCTGAGAGTGATATCATCCCATATTCATCCTTCTGTTTCTGACTTATTTCACTCAACACGATTTTTTCAAGGTCCATCCAAGATCGGCTGAAAACGGTGAAGTCACCATTTTTTACAGCTGAGTAGTATTCCATTGTGTATATATACCACAACTTGCTCAGCCACTCATCTGTTGTTGGACACCTGGGTTGCTTCCAGGTTTTGGCTATTACAAATTGTGCTGCCAAGAACATATGTGTACACAGATCTTTTTGGATGGATGTGTTGGGTTCCTTAGGATATATCCCCAGGAGGGGAATTGCAGGGTCATAGGGTAGGTCCATTTGTTTTCTTTTTTCTTTTGAGAATTTATTTATTTATTTATTTATGAGAAAGATAGAGGAGGAAAGAGAAAGAACCAGATATCACTCTGGTACATGTGCTGCCAGGGATTGAACTCGGAACCTCATGTTTGAGAATCCAATGCTTTATCCACTGTGCCACCTCCTGGACTACCTGTAGGTGTTTCCTATCTATCTATCTATCTATCTATCTATCTATCTATCTATCTATCTATCATTTCCCCTCCCCTCTCTGTCCTATCAAATAAAGAAAAAAAAATTGGTCATAGGAAGCAGTGGATTTGTCGTAGTGCTGGCACTGAGGCCTAGAGATAACCCTGGAGACAAAAATAAATAAATAGGAGCCGGGTATTGGTGCACCTGGTTGAGTGCACATGTTACAATGTGCAAAGACCCAGGTTCAAGTCCCCGGTCCCCACCTGCAGGGGGAAAGCTTCATGAGTAGTGAGGCAGTGCTGCAGGTGTCTATCTTTTTTCCTCTCTATCTCCCCCTTTCCTTCTTGATTTCTGGCTGTCTCTATCCAATAAATAAATGAAGATAATAAAAAATAATTAATTAAATGTAAAAATAATAATAATAAAATGTGATCCAGGGAGTCTAGGCAGTAGTGCAGCAGGTTAAGCGTACATGGCGTGAAACACAAGGACCATGGGAAAGATCCCAGTTCAAGACCCTGGCTCCCCACCTGCAGGAGGGTTGCCTCACAAGCGGTGAAGCAGGTCTGCAGGTGTCTATCTTTCTCTTCTCCGCTCTGTCTTCTCCTCCTCTCTCAATTTCTCTCTGTCCTATCCAACAACAACAACAGTAATAACAACAACAACAAAGGCACAACAAGGGCAACAAAAATGGGGGAAAAGGCCTCCAGGAACAGTGGGTTCATAATGGAGGCACCAAGCCCCAGCAATAACTCTGGAAAAAAAAAAAAAAAGAAAAAAGAAAGCGTGGTTCAGGTGGTGGTGCAGTAGATAAAGCACTGGACTCTCAAACATGAGATCCTGAGTTTAATCCCCAGCAGCTCATGTACCAGAGTGATATGTGGTTCTTTCTCTCTCCTATTTTTCTCATTAATAAATAAATAAAATCTTAAAAAAATAAAAATAAAATAAGATAATAAAAGAAGTAGAAGAATAGGGGCCGGGTGATGGCGCAACTGGTTGAACACACTTGTTACAATGCTCAATGACCAGGTTCGAGCACCCGGTCCCCACCTGCATGGAGAATGGTAAAGCAAGTGGTAAAGCAAGGCTGCAGGTGTCTCTGTCTCTCTCCCTATCTCCCCCTTCCCACTTGATTTCTGGCTGTCTCTATCCAATAAATAAATAAAGATAATAAAAATTTTAAAAGATTTTTAAAAAATTATTTTTAAAAAAAGTAGAAGAAAAGTGACCTAGCAAAAAAAGTTAAAGGCAGAGCTGTGAATCACAGTGAAACCAAGGACTTGGGCTTAATGCTCTCCTCCAGCTGTGCCAGAGTCACATTCAGGAGCCCAACCTCCTTTCTCCTTTTCTGGCTGCAGCTAGATCTCAGGGAAATGCATTTAATTTGGGTGGCTATTGCAGATTATCCTCTCAAAAGTGGCCCAAACAAACCCAAGAAGGGTCTCAGGGACAACCTGAGAGCAGTTAACACTAGCATAGGTGGAATCTGCTCGGCTGAGGCAGAGATACTCTGAAACACTGTGATTGGGCACCATGCCCTCTGCCCAAAATTGGACCTGGGACCTTGAAGCCAGGGGGTCCTCTCCTCCTATTTCCCACTAATCACCCAATCCTCTCCTTAACAGGAACTCTGCCCAACATCACAAGGAATGCCATTGTCAACTGCGCTGAGATGGTAACCTACGACATCATCAAAGAGAAGCTGCTAGACTATCACCTGCTCACTGGTGAGGCTCTGGGTTCCAGGCATCACCCCACCCCCACCCCCAAGCAGGGAGGGAGCCTGGAACTCCACACACTGAGCAGCACCCAGAGACAGCGGGGCTTTAGAAGGAACAGAGAGAAGAGCCAGTAACAAGTGCCTGGTAGCATTCTGTGACAAACAAGGAAGGGCTGGTGTCCACCATTACACACCTTTTAAGCAAGGGTCTCCCACTCTCTTACCTCAGTTGCTACAAATGAGGTGGTTCAGCTGGGTACCTCTCCCACTCTGGACTACCTCGTTCTGTCTTCTCAGTTCCTACCAAGAGCTCAGCCCTGTCTACAGAGACATGAGAAGTACTATCCCTCTGCTAAGGAATATAGTTTAGTTAGGGACAAAGGATGAAGACGCATGGGACAGAAAGCAGTCCCACTCCTATCTCACAGCCTAGGTCTGGGTCTGCTCCTCCCTTCTCTGTTGTAGACAACTTTCCCTGTCACTTTGCCTCTGCCTTTGGAGCTGGCTTCTGTGCCACAGTGGTGGCCTCTCCAGTGGATGTGGTAAAGACTCGGTATATGAACTCGCCCCCTGGCCAGTACCACAGCCCCCTGGACTGTATGATGAAGATGGTGGCCCAGGAAGGACCTACAGCCTTCTACAAGGGGTGAGCTTCCCTTCCCTCCCACACTCTCTCCTAGAAAACTCCTGGATTTCTTTCCATCCTTTCTTTCTTCATTACTCTTTTTTTTTCTATTTCCTTCCTTCCCTCCTTCCTTCCATATACAATGTGTCTACCTCATTGACTAGGCATGTAGTGGTGAACAGCACAAAACACTGTACCACAGAGGAGAGTACAAAAAACTATGGAAACTAAATTGTGTGTTTGGGGGGGGGGGGGATCTGATTTTGAGAGTCTGAGAAGGCTTATATGAGATAAAAGTGTCTGGGTATAGGTAAAATTATTGTCTACTCCTAACTTATTAGGCAGGAGAGGAGGATGGAATCCTGAGACTTATTCCCAACCTGCCATCACAAGGGAGAGTCACTCCCAACAGCCGCTGAAGTGCCCAATGTGCATGAAGTTTCCTTGATTCTGTGTCTTAACATTTCCCATTCTTTCTGCATAGATGACCTTCCCACGTTTTCTAGATGCTTTAAATATCAGTCATCCTTCAACACTAGTTCAAATGCCACCTGCTTCCTAATACTCTAAGATAATTAAATTTCCCTTCTGAGTCAACCAGATAGCACACTTGGATAGTTCATTTGCTTTGTCTTAGGCACAGCCCAGGTTCAAGTCCAGCCCCCACCTCACTGAGAGAAGCTTTAGTACTGTGGTGTCTCTAGCTCTGTCTCTGTTTTTCTATCTGAAAAAGTCATTCTAGAGAAGTGAAGACCTAGGGACAACTAGAAAAAAGAAAAAAAAAAAAAAGACCAAAGAACCAAACACACTCATCCAAAAAGATTTGTGTACACCTATGTTCATAGCAGCACAATTTTAAACATCCCAAACCTGGAAGCAATCCAGGTGTCCAACAACAGATGAGTGGCTGAGTAAGTTGTAGTATATATACACAATGGAATACTATTCACCTATTAAAAATGGTGATTTCACATTTTTCTCCTCATCTTGGATGAAGCTTGAAGTAACCATGTTAAGTGAGATAAGTCAGAAATAGAAGGATAAATATGGGATGATCTCACTCATAGACAGAAGCTGAAAAACAAGATGAGAAAAGAAAGCACTAAGCAGAACTTGGCCTGGAGCTGGTGTATTGCACCAAAGTAAAAGACTGGGGTTGGGGGAGGGTTCAGGTCCTAGAGCATAATAGCAGAGGAGGACCTAGTGGGGGTTGAATTGTTATGTGGAAAACTGAGAAATGTTATACATGTACGCACTACTATATTTTACTATTGACTGTAACCCATTAATCCACCAATAAAGAAATTTGAAAAAAGAAATTTCCCTTCTCCCTTGAATTTTAACTTCCACAATATCACTATTTTTCTAATTTTTTGTCATCACCAGGGCTTCACTGCTCCAGGCTAACTTTTTTTTTTTCATAGATAGAGACAGAGGGATGATGAAATATAGCTCACTTGGATAATGTACTGCTTTACTCTGTGTGTATCACGTGTTCAATCCTGGCCCCTACCACACTGAAGGAAGCTTCAGTTTTGTGGTCTCTTTCCGCCTCTTTGTCTCTATCTCAAAAAATAAAGGATTGGGAGTCAGTCAGTAGTGCAGGGAGTTAAGAGCACGTGGCGCAAAGCGTAGGGATCAGCATAAGGATCCTGGTTAGAGCACCCAGCTCCCCACCTGCAGGGGAGTCACTTCACAAACGGTGAAGCAGGTCTGCAGATGTCTGTCTTTCTCTCCCCCTCTGTCTTGCCTTCCTCTCTGCATTTCTCTCTGTCCTATCTAACAACGATGATATCAACAACAACAATAAAAAGGGTGGGGGCAACAAAAGTTAAAATAAATAAATAAATAAATTTTAAATAAAGGATTAGGAGGAAGTGGATAAGGAGGAGGAAGAGGGAGAGAGAGGGAGAGAGAGAGAGCACTAGGGACATAGCATAATACATATGAAAAGCTTTTCATGAATGAGGCACCAAAGGTCTCAGGTTCAATCCCAGCACCACCATAAGCCAGAGCTGAGCAATGTTCTGGAAAAAAAAAAAATAAAGAAATAAAGAAAGAAATGAAGGAAGGAAGAGGGGGAGGGAGGGAGGGAGGAAGGAAGAAAGGAAGGAAAGAAGAGGGGGAGGGAGGGAGGGAAGAAGAAGAAGAAGAGAGAGAGAGAGAGAGAGAGAGAGAGAGAGAGAGAAAGAAAGAAAGAAAGAAAGAAAGAAAGAAAGAAAGAAAGAAAGAAAGAAAGAAAGAAACATAGGGGGCCAGGCGGTAGCCCAGACAGTTAAGCGCACATGTAGCAAAGTGCAGGGACGGGGGCTTTGAGTCCCCAGCTCCCCACCTGCAGGGGAGTCGCTTCAAAGGCTGTGAAGCAGGTCTGCAGGTGTCTGTCTTTCTCTCCCCATCTCTGTCTTCCCCTCCTCTCTCCATTTCTCTCTGTCCTATCCAACAACAATGACAGCAATGACAACAATAATAACTACAACGGCAACAAAAAAGGGAAAAAATAACTTCCAGGAGCAGTGGATTCGTAGTGCAGGACCTCATGCACTCTAGTCACTGCACCACCTCCCAGTGCACACACATACTTATGTTTCAGTCAACCTCACAGTAGAGTCAAGTTCATTGAAGCTGAGGACTGGAAGTGTATACATGTTTAACCCTCCAGAATCTGACACAAAGCCAGCACTCAACAATGCAGAATATTAACAATCTTCATGACTGTGAATCACTCAGCATTAAGAACTATTTATATATATGATCTCAACAGCCCCCTGATCTGAACGGAAGTTCAGAAAGGTCAGGCAACTTGTCCAAAATCACAAAGTTCAGATGACAGAACCAAGGTTTGCACCCACACCATCGATACAACTCCGCATGTTGTCATCCAACCTACTGCTAAGCAATCTGTCTGACTCTCTCACCCCCACCCCCACCCATCTCTTGAGCGAGCAGTTTCCTGGTGCCCACTGCTAGACTAGACCCAACTAGTCTCAACTCCAGGAATAACACAATAAAGCCGGGTTCCATCTGAAAGGCTTTCTTTTCCTACTAGTGTTTCTATTATCAGTCTTCAGCCTCTGACTACTCTTTCATTCTGCAAACATGTATTAGGCATCTCAAGTAAGCTTTGTTTCCTTCAGAGAACAGCAGAGAAGTAGGTGATATTTACTGACCCTTGTGGATAGCAGGTCCTGTGCTGAGTGCTATATTTTTATTCCTTTAATCCCCACAACTCTATGATGTGGGTATTGTTACTTCCCTCACATTGCAAAGGGGGAAAAGTGAAACTTAGAAAAATTAAGTAATTTGCTCAAAATCACAAAACTAAAAGGAGTCTTCCCCACTTCTTGGAAGATAAGCTAATTTGGTGTCACACATCTTTTTGCTTTTTGTATTCTGGCCATGGGGGGTGGGGGGTGGGGATGAGGGTGGAAGATTATCACTAAAGGTATAAATGAGCTCAGAAACACCCAGCAGCAGGTCAGACAGTTCAGTAACTTTTTTTTTTAAAATAATTTACTACTGTATAGAGACAGAGAAATTGAGAAGGGAGGGAGAGAAAGAGACACCTGCAGCTCTGCTTCACCACTCATGAAGCTTCCCCCCTGCGGATGGGTACCAAGGGCTTGAACTGGGGTCCTTGAGCTCTGTTGTGTGTGTGCTTAACCAGACGCATCACTACCTGGCCCCTTCAGAGACTATCTGTATGCTCTCTATTGAGCTACTTAAACTCCCTTCCTCTCAGTTTCTGAAAAAAAGAAACATAGCAACAGTCATAGCTGCCTTATAGATCATGTTTTCTGTCCTTAGATGACTCAGATTTCTGCCTAAATTCCTGCTTCAGAGACAGAAAAGCCTGAACAGATCTCAGAAAATCCTGGTGACTAGCAGGAGTCTTGGTCCTCTGCCACCCACACCAAGAAAGGGAGGACATGGTAAATCTATGAGGCTTTCAGTCCTCTCCACCTGATGCTTTGGTTTTCTCACCAGGTTTACACCCTCCTTTTTGCGTTTGGGAGCCTGGAATGTGGTAATGTTCGTCACCTACGAGCAGCTGAAACGGGCCTTGATGAAAGTCCAGATGTTACGGGAATCTCCATTTTGAATAAGACAGATCACTTGATCCTTAACAGAACAGTTAAGAATGGGATAAATAATTAGAGCCACACACGCAAGAACACAGACCCAAACATGTTTACAGAACTGTTTACTTGTTGCTGGTTCAAGAAATAGAAGAGGATATGGAGCTGGACAGTGGCACACCAGCCTAAGGGCACATTGTACTAAGCACAGGACCCACACAATGATCCCAGTTCAAGCCCCTGACTTCCCGCCTGTGGTGGGGGCGGGGGGGGGGTTTACTTCACAAGTGGTGAAGCAGGTCTGCAGGTGTCTCTTTCTTTCTCTCTCCCTCTCTATCTTCCCCTCCCCTCTCAATTTCTCTCTGTCCTATCCAAAAAAAAAAAAAAAGGGAAGAAAAGGAAATAGAAGAGGAGGAACTATTCTGGTCTTCAGAACTTTGTCTTAAAAAAAAAAAAATTGTGGTCCGGGAGGTGGCACAGTGATAAAGCTTTGGACTCTCAAGCATGAGGTCTTGAGTTCGATCCCTGGCAGCACATGTGCCAGAGTGATGTCTGGTTTTTCTCTCTCCTCCTATCTTTCTCATTAATAAATAAATAAAATCTTTTTTTTAAGTATTTTTAAAAAATTGAGGGGGCTGGGTGGTAGCGTAGCATGTTAAGCACACATGGCGCAAAGCGCAAGGACCAGCATAAAGATCCTGGTTCGAGCCACCTGCCCCCCACCTATAGAGGGGTTGCCTCACAAGTGGTGAAGCAGGCCTGCAGTTGTCTATCTTTCTCTCCCCCTCTCTGTCTTCCCTTCCCCTCTCAATTTCTCTCTGTTCTATCCAACAACGACAGCAATAACAATAGTAACAACAACAAGGGCAACAAAAATGGAAAAAAATGACTGCTAGGAGCAGAGGATTCCTAGTGCAGGCACCGAGCCCCAGCAACAACCCTGGGGGCAAAAAATACAATAAAATAATAAAATAACTTCTGTGTTTACCACTGACAAATGGAAAATAAATTATATTAATTTTTGAAACCCATTAGGGTGGATGCCTAACATTTAGGCAAAAGAAAACAAATCAAAGCAGATTCATAAAGATAAAATGGAAGTCTAAAACTTAGGTCTCCTGGAAAATCTGATTAGACAATGAACTATAAGCAGGGAAGACTGCAAGCACGAGACAACAGTGGCACGTGGCAGACCAGAAATCACCTAAGAAGCCCTGCAGCCTTCAGTTAGCTGTGGTTCACCAGCTGTGTGTGCAACGTGTCCACAGGGATTCTCAGAAATGTGACAACAAAGAAAACAGAAGCTGTGCCCCAAAAGCCGTACCAGGCCCATGAAGGATGAAATCCTGAAGTACTCCTGGGCAGCCCCAGAGAATCAAAAGGGTGGCCTCAGTCCCCTTACCTGTGAAATGGGGAGTCATCATGCCTCCCTCCTACCTCACTGGGGTTCTGAGGCTCAGGAAGAAGCTGGAAGTGACAGTGCCTTTGAACAGCAAAATCAGAAATGTGAACGTAAGGACAGTGGGAACTTGGGATACCTGGGGGAGATTTCTTCAGGACAGTGAGAAGCGGCCAGTAAAGACATTTTTTGGAAGGCACAGTTGTTGAGAATAGAGACCAAAAAGAATCAGGGACCCCAGGGGACGATGGGGAGGAGCAGGAGCCCCACTCCCAAGCAGCCCCCACCACCCCGCTAGACTGTGAGGCACCCAAGGACTCGGGGCTTAGGGAAGAAGACACAAATGCTGGGACAAAAGTCTGAAGTAGCAGGACTTTGAATTTTTAGAAAACTATGGCTCAATAAAAGAATTCACACTTTGGTGTGAGATTGAAACAACACCACATCTACCTTCTCTTTCTTGGCTTTTCTGTTTGTCAGGGCTGGGCCAGATCTGATCCTTCCAACTTATATGGCCCTCTCTGAAGGTCAGCTGCTCCTCTATCTGAAAGAAGTAGACTGGAACCAGTGACCTGAACTGACAACCGGATGTAAAACCCCAGCATCACCATAAGCCAGAGTTGAGCAGTGCTCTGGTAAATAAATAAATACTGCACTTTATTTAGAGAGAGAGAACAAGAAGAGTAAGACTGTGGGGGTAGATAGCATAATGGTTACGCAAAGAGACTCATGCCTGAGGCTCCGACGTCCCAGGTTCAATCCCCTGCACCACCATCAGCCAGAGCTGAGCAGTGCTCTGGTTTAATGAGGAAGAGGAGGAGGAAGAGGAGGAGAAGGGAGGAGGAGGGAGGAGGAGGGAAGAGGAGGGAGGAGGAGGGAGAAGAAGGGAGGAGGAGGGAGAAGGAGAAGAAAACCAAAGCAATTCTCAACTCTGGTATAAGGTAGTGCTGAAGAAATTGAACCTGTAGCATCTGGAGGCCTCAGGCACCCAAGTTTGGGATTCTAACAAGCTGCCAGCCTGGCACTGGACATCATTTAGGGTGATGATGATGACTAGGGATGTAAGTATTTTATTTCTTTTTTTTTTTTTTTCCCCTCCAGGGTTATTGCTGGGCTCAGTGCCTGCACCATGAATCCACCGCTCCTGGAGGCCATTTTTCCCCCTTTTGTTGCCCTTGTTGTTGTAGCCTCATTGTGGTTATTATTATTGCCATTGTTGATGTTGTTCATTGTTGGATAGGACAGAGAGAAATGGAGAGAGGAGGGGAAGACAGAGAGGGGGAGAAAAAGATAGCTGCAGACCTGCTTCACCGCCTGTGAAGCGACTCCCCTGCAGGTGGAGAGCCAGGGGCTCGAACCGCTGGTCCTTGCACTCTGCACCACATGCACTTAAACCACTGCACCACCGCCTGACCCCCGTAAGTATTTTTTTCTGCTTTTGAGCAGCCTGTGATGACAGAACTATGTTCAAACTTCACCCCCTACCCTTTAATAATAATAATAATGATTACTACTACTACTACTTACTACTACTGCTCTGTTTATTTCTTATTGTCACTAGGGTATAATTGCTGGGGCTAAGTGCCTATACTATGAATACACTGCTCCTGCCGGGCATTTTTTTACTTTTTTTTCTCTTTTGTTTTTTATATTTTATTCATTTATTATTAGATATAGAGAGAGAAGTTTAGAGGGGAAGGAAGGGGTGATAGAGAGGGAAAGATCCAGAGAGACACCTGCAGCCCTGCTTCACCACTCATGAAGCTTTCCCCCTGTATGTGGAGACCAGGGGTTTGAACCTGGATCCTTGCACTCTGTTGTGTGGTCTGTTGTGTACTGCCATCTGGCCCCTCGTTGTTTTTGTGTTTTTTTTTTTCCCCTTTCTATTTTATTTGACAGGAGAGAGAGAAATTGAGAGGGGAGGGGGAGTCAGAGAAGGAAAAAAAAAAGACACCTACCACCCAGGCCCCAAACCACACCCCCCCTTTTTTTTCCTCCAGGGTTATGGCTGGGGCTCGATGCCTGCACTACGAATCCACTACTCCTGGAAGCCTTTTTTTCCCCTCATTGTTGTTGCTGGATAGGACAGAGAGAAATTGAGAAAGCAGGAGAAGACACACAGAGAGAGAGACAGAAAGCTGCAGCCCTGCTTCACCACCTATGAAGCCACCCCCTGCAGGTAAGGAGCCAGGGGCTTGAACCGGGATCCTTGTGCAAGTTCTTGAGCTTCACATTATGTGCACTTAACCTGGTGCACCAGCGCCAAGCCCCCAAGTCCCTACCTTTTAATAACCTTGCTCTTCAGTGGCTGAGAGAGTGAGACCAGGAGATGTGGAAGAACAATGCCTGCCTGGCAGGACATGCTGAGCAATCCACCCCCCCTTCCCTGTTCAGACTCCTCCATACCCCCCACAAAGTGAAAATCCACTCACCATCAGCACTTCTCAAGGTTTAAATCATAAATCAAAATCATCTATACAGAAATTCAAAAGGCCAAAATGAAGCACAGAACAAAATAAAAATCTTAGTTCATGTCTGGTTTAGCTTTCAAACAAAACCCATGTTTTAAAAGTTCTCTTAAGGGGGTTGGGTGGTAGTGCATCAGGTTAAGTGCATGTGGCGCCAAGCACAAGGTCCAGCTTAAGGATTCCAATTCGAGCCCCCGGCTTCCCACCTGCAGGGGAGTCACTTCACAGGCGGTGAAGCAGGTCTGCAGGTGTCTGTCTTTCTCTCCCCTTCTCTGTCTTCCCCTCCTCTCTCCATTTCTCTCTGTCCTAACAACGAGGACATCAATAACAACAACAATAATAACTACAACAATAAAACAACAAGGACAACAAAAAGGAAATAAATAAATAAAATTCTCTTAATTTTGACTTGAGTGACAAGTGCAGATCATTCTGACACTCCTGGTCAGCCAAGGCCTGACTCCTAAGAACTCCTCAGTGGCAATATTAACATGCCTTCTGTACTATTCAGATGGTACTGAATGAGAAAATTAATTATTCTGATTCATTTAATTAATTAAAATCTAATTAACCTAATTAAATGGGAGAAAGCATTCATAACCTCACGCAGACAGGTTTTTTGTTTGACTATTGTGCTACTTCCACAGCTACCTAAGAGGGTTTTTTTTTTTTAAGTCTAGTGATTCTTGTGGGGGCAAATGTATTACTTTTTTTAAAAAATATTTTTCAATTTATTTCTGAGAAAGATAGGAGAAGAGAGAAAGAACCAGACATCACTCTGGCACATGTGCTGCTGGGGATTGAACTTGGGACTTCATGCTTGAGAGTCCCTATCACTGCACCACCTCCTGGACCACACCTAAAAGGTATTTTAATTAATCAGAAGCCTACTGACCTGGGTGCAAACCTTTGTAGTACAGAAAGTAAGAGTAAGTGGAGTCAGGTGGTGGCAAACCCGGTCGAGCACACATGTTACTGTGAACAAGGACCTGGGCTGGAGGCCCCTGTCCCCACTTGCAGGAGGGAAGTTTCATGAAGCAGGTATGCAGATGTCTCTTTCTCTCCTTCTCTGTCTTCACCTCCTCCTTTCAATCTCTCTCTCTGTCCTATCAAATAAAAAGTAGGAAGGAAAAAAAAAAGAAGGTGAAAATGGCCACAGGGAATGGTGGATTCATAGTGCCAGCACTGAGTTAAGTGATAACCCTGGTGGAAAAAAAATGAAGGAAGGGAGGAAGGAAGAAAAGAAGAAAGAGAGAAACAAGAGTAGCGAGGGAGTTCTGTGCTCTCTGGGACAAAATTCTAGACCTTCTTTCCTATTTCTTAAAGGCAGAGGTTAGACCAAATGACCAAAGATTATAAAGTTTTGTGATTCTGGGGAGTCAGGCAGTAGCGCAGCGGGTTAAGTGCAGGTGGTGAAAAGCACAAGGAGCAGCATAAGGATCCCAGTTCAAGCCCCCGGCTCCCCACCTGCAGGGGAGTCGCTTCACAGGCAGTGAAGCAGGTCTGCAGGTGTCTGTCTTTCTCTCCCCCTCTCTGTCTTCCTCTCCTCTCTCTATTTCTCTCTGTCCTATCCAACAATGACAACATCAATAACAACAACAATAATAACTACAACAATAAAACAACAAGGGCAACAAAAGGGAATAAATAAATAAAATAAAATATTTTAAAAAATAGCCTCCAGGAGCAGTGGATTCGTCGAGCCCCAGCAACAATCCTGAAGGCAAAAAAAAAAAAAAAAAAAAAAAATTCATTGGCAGTGCTGGGTGTTGACATAGTGGTAGAGTGTGGGACTTGCAAGTAGGAGGTCTGAAATTTGATCCCTGGCACCACATATGACAGAGTGGTGCTCTGGTTCTTACTCTCTTTATTAATAAATCTATTTTTGACATATTCTTAACTACACATTGCACTTGGTATTGAGATGAACAACGCCTGCCCTGCCTTCCTGGAGCTCAGTTAGGCAGGGGGCGATGGGACAGGGAAGACAAACCAGGGATAGTGATAAAAGCACAAGTAAGCAAGATGAGGGATTCCTGACCTGGATTTTGTGTCCAGGAAACTTCTTGGAGGAAGACAATTAAAGAACAAATAGAATGGCTGGCAAGATAGCATATTGGTTATGCAAAAATACTTTCATGCCTGATGCTCTGAGGTTCCAGGTTCAATTCCCAGCACCACAAGGACTCAGAACTGAGCAGTACCCTAGAAGAAAGGGAAAAGAAAAGAGATAAAAGGAAAGAAAAAAGAAGAAAGGGGGCTGGGGAGACAGCATAATGGTTATGCAAAAGACTTTCATGCCTGAAGCTTTGAGGTCCAAGGTTCAATCCCCAGCACCACCATAAGCCAGAGCTAAGCAGTGCTCTGGTCTTTCTATATCTCCCCTCTCATAAAAATAAAGGTCATTTTTTTTACATTTTTATTTATAAAATAGAAGGTCCTGCGGGAGGTGGCGCAGTGGATAAAAAGCAATGTATTCTCAGCCATCAGGTTCGGAGTTCAACCCCTGGCAGTACAAGTACCAGAGTGTGTCTGGTTATTGTTCTTTCTCTGCCTATCTTTCTCATGAATAAGTAAATAAAATCTTTTTTTTTTAAAAAAAAAAAAAAGGAAGGTCAATTTAAAGAAGGGTGGGTGGGGATAAATAACACAATGGTTCTGCAAACAGTTCTCCTGCCTGAGGCTTCAAAGTCCGGGGTTCGGGCCAGGTGGTGGCGCACCTGGTTGAGCGCACATTGCGTTGAGCGTTACAATGCGCAAGGAGCCAGGTTCAAGCCCTCAGTCCCCACCTGCATGAGGAAGGCTTCACAAGTGGTGAAGCAGTGCTGCAGGTGTCTCTGTCTCTCTGTCTCTCACCCTCTCTATCCCTCCCTTCCCTCTCAGTTTCTGACTGTCTCTATCCAATAAATAAATAAAGATAGTAATAAAAGAAGTCCGAGGTTCAATCCCCTACACCACCATAAACCAGAGTTGACTGATGCTCTGGTTAAAAGGGGAGTCAGGCAGTAGCACAGTGGGTTAAGCGCAAGGACCAGCATAAGGATCCCAGTTCAAACCCCGGCTCCCCACTTACAGGGGAGTCACTTCACAAGCGGTGAAGCAGGTCTGCAGGTGTCTATCTTTCTCTACCCCTCTCTGTCTTCCCCTCCTCTCTCCATTTCTCTCTGTCTTGTCCAACAACAATGACATCAACAACAATAATAACTACAACAATAAAAAAGGGGGCAACAAAAGAGAATAAATAAAAATATTTAAAAAATCAAACAAGGGCAACAAAAGGAAATAAATATTTTAAAAAATATATTTAAAAATTATAAAAATAAAAAAGGGAAAGAGAGAAAGAGAAGAGAGGGGAGGGGAGGGAGATACTGTAGCAGTAGTGCATCAGGCTTGCATTTCTAAGGCTTCAGAAATTTCACAATCCTCAGCAACACCATAAACCAGAGCTGAGATAAACCAGGGCAAATATATACCTGAAAACAGTAGTACACTAGAGTTTGCAGTGAGTACCCCCCAACACTTCATCTCCACTATTCCCTGTAAGCGTCAACCTGGCTTTGACCTAGCACGTTATGACTGGGCCCTCCTCAATCGCTATCGAACAGGCCACGGCCGGTGCGCCGCTATGTTCCATCGCTGGGGAGCCAGAGACGACCCGAACTGCCCCTGTGGCTCCAGACAGACTATGACCCACATAGTCAACGACTGCCACCTCTCCAGATTCAAAGGAGGTCTCGAAACTTTACATCAGGCTCAACCTGACGCTGTTGACTGGCTACAGAAGAAGGGCAAACGCTAGAAGAAGAAGAAAGGGATTGAACCTGGGAGCTTCAAGCAAGAGAGTCTATTTGCATAACCATTATGCTATCACCCGGTGTCACCCACTGTTTACTTTTTTTTTAACCAGAAAATCATTGATTTTGTTACACTTTTTTTTTTAAAGATTTTATTTATTTATTAATGAGGAAGATAGGAGGTGAGAGAAAGAACCAGACATCACTCTGGCACATGTGCTGCCGGGAATCGAACTCAGGACCTCATGCTTGAGAGTCCAAAGCTTTATCACTGTGCCACCTCCCGGACCACTTGTTACACTTTTTTTTTCTCCCTTTTGTTGCCCTTGTTGTAGCTTCGTTGTGGTTATTATTATTGCCCTGGTTGACACAATTCGTTGTTAGATAGGACAGAGAGAAATGGAGAGAGGAGGGGAAGATAGAGAAGGGGAGAGAAAGATAGACACCTGCAGACCTGCTTCACCGCCTGTGAAGTGACTCCCCTGCAGGTGGGGAGCGGGGGGCTCGAACCCGGATCCTTACGCCGGTCCCTGCGCTTTGCGCCACATGCGCTTAACCCAATGCGCCACCGCCCGACCCCCCTTGTTACACTTTTTTAAAAGCATTATTTGAATAGGAAAATGTTATGAATATATTTATGTATAATGAGTGCATTCCTCCTTCTGGGAAGTTAGAAAATCAATAATAAGCAGAATGGGAGCTTGGTAAAGAAGGGAAAAAAATAGAGAAAAGTGGGGGTTAGGCGGTAGTGCAGTGGGTTAAGTGCACATGCCATGAAGCGCAAGGACTGGCATAAGGATCCCGTTTCGAGCCCCTGGCTCCCCACCTGCAAGGGGGGTCGCTTCACAAGTGGTAAAGCAGGTCTACAGGTGTCTATCTTTCTCTCCCCCTCTCTGTCTTCCCCTCCTCTCTCCATTTCTCTCTGTCCTATCCAACAACAATGACATTAATAACAACAATAATAATAACCACAACAATGATAAAACAAGGGCAACAAAATGAAAAAAAAAGGGGGGGGCCTCCAGGAGCAGTGGATTCATGGTGCAGGCACCTAGCCCCAGCAATAACCCTGGAGGCAAAAAGAAAAAAGAAATTAAGAATAGTAAGAAAAAACAATAATATATAGGACTGCCACCAGACATAGCTGGCCTAATGAGGAAGTAGCCATTAGAATTCCTATGGTTGCCATGACAGAAAACTCAGCCTCACTGGCCTAAACAAGAAGGAAATCAATGGAAGTAGAGCCATTTCAGCCATGACTTAATGTAGGTGTTCAACATTTCTCTCCTTCTCCCTGCTTCCTTTTTTTTTATTAGTGATTTAATCATGATTAACAAGATTATACGATAACGGGTGTAATTCCATGCAGTTCCCACCAGAGTCCCGAATCCCAACCCCTCCATTGGAAATTTCCCTATTCTTTATCCCTTGGGAGTATGAACCAAAATTTATTTTATTTATTTTATTTATTTTATTTTATTTTATTTTATTTTACCAGAGCACTCCTCAGCTCTGGTTTATGGTGGTGCAGGGATTGAACCTGGGACTTTGGAGCCTCAGGCATCAAAGTCTCTGAAAAACCATTATGCTATCTATCCCCGCCCCTAAATTCTTTATGGGGTGCAGAAGGTGGGGAGTCTGGCTTCTGTAAATGCTCCTTTGTCTTTTTCTTTTCTTTCTTTCTTAACATTTATTTATTAATGAGACAGGGTGTGTGTGTTTGGATGGAGAAGAGGAGGGGAAGAAGGGAAGAACCAGAGCATTACTGTGCCAGGGATCAAACCTGGGGCCTCAAAGATCATCAAAAGATGGCATGAAGGCATGCATTTTACCTGAGAAACAGACTACAGATATTATTCAGCACCTGCATGCAACTATTTACTAGCCCTTGCTGTCTTTGTGTCATTTTATTTTTAAAAATATTTTATTTATTTATTTTCCCATTTTGTTGCCTTTGCTGTTTTGTATCATTGTTGTGGTATTATTATTATTGTTATTTATGTTGTTGCCAGATAGGACAGAGAGAAATGGAAAAAGGAGGGGAAGACAGAGATGGGGAGAGAAAGATAGACACCTGCTGACCTGTTTCACTGCTTGTGAATGGACCCCTCCTTCAGGTGGGGAGCCGGAGGCTGGAACTGAAATCCTTACTCTGGTCCTCGAGTTTCTCGCCATGTGAGCTTCACCTGCTGCACTACAGCCTGACCCTATTTATTTTTACCAGAGCACAGCTCAACTATGGTTTATGGTGGTGCAGGAGATTGAACCTGGAACTTCAGAGCCTCAGGCCTGAGAGTCTCTTTGAATAACCATTATGCTCTCTACTCCAGCCCTCATTATTATTATTATTTTATTTTTATTATTATTTCTAATTTTTTATATTTATTTATTTTCCCTTTTGTTGCCCTTTATTATTGTAGTTATTGTTATTGTAGTTATTTTATTATAGTTATTGTAGTTATATAGTTATTGTAGTTTATATAGTTATTGTAGTTATTTTTTTATACTTATTTATTTTCCCTTTTGTTGCCCTTTATTGTTGTAGTTATTGTTGGTGTTATTGATGTCATCATTGTTGGATAGGACAGAGAGAAATGGGGAAGACAGAGGGGGAGAGAGAGACACCTGCAGACCTGCTTCACCGTCTGTGAAGCGACTCCCTTGCAGGTGGGGAGCTGGGGGCTCGAACCCAGATCCTTATGCCGATCCTTGTGCTTTGCACTATGTGCGCTTAACCCGCTGTGCTACTGGCCGACTCCCTTTATGCTATCTACACTCCACCCCCTAATTTTGTGTGTAACCTAAAATATAAAACTTCAAAAATACGGCAGGGGTAGATAGCATAATGATTATGCAAACAGACTTTTGTGCCTGAGGCTCTGAAGTCCCAAATTCAATCCCCCACACCACCATAAGCTAGAGTTGAACAGTGCTCTGGTAAAAAAAAAAAAGAGCGGGGGAAGAGAAAAATTCAAAAATAGTCAAATACATTTTAGGTTTACTATTGAGGATTGGTGATATCATGGAATCACAAAACTGAAGTAATTCCTACTTCACAAAGGCTCATAATATTGAATGGTGAGATGACATATAACTACAAAGTAGAGTTTGCTTATGTGAATATGTATTCATGAAACATTGCAAATATTAAGGAACAGAGTAGACTCTGAAAAATTTTTGTTACCACAATGTATGCTTCTAGTCAACTTAAACAGAAAACTCAGTGGTGCTACTGAAGAGAAAGAAGAACCTGATTTCACTTTCAGCTAAGAGCAAATGAAAAGTACAGTCATCTGAAATCATCACTGAGGAAGTAACCAAGGGCTCAGCAGCAAAACAGAACTCTCATGTTGCCACAACAGAAACTGGTTTCCTCTAAAGATATACTTTGAGGGGCCGGGGCGGTAGCGCACATGGCGCAAAGCACAAGGACTGGCGGCAAGATCCTGGTTCCAGCCCTCAGATCCCCACCTGCAAGGGGGGTCGCTTCACAAGCAGTGAAGCAGGTATGCAGGTGTCTGTCTGTCCCCTCTCTGTCTTCTCCATCTCTCTCGATTTCTCTCTGTCCTGTCCAACAACAATGACAACAATAACAACAACAATAATAACAACAATGATAAACAACAAGAGAAAAAAAAAAAGGCTCCAGGAGCAGTGGATTTGTAGTGCATGCACCAAACCCCAGCAGTAACCCTGGAGGCAAAAGAAGACAAGAAAAAGAAAAGAAAAAGGACTACATACAAGCCTAGCAAAAGGAAGAAATATTTTTTAAAAATTTCACCTTCCAGTAGAAAATTCTGACAGCAAATCCTTAACTTTGTTCACGCACTCTAGGTAGATGCTTCAACGCTGGATATTCACGTGGAGGCCAGTTTTCTAAGTAAGCTTTGCCATCTATGGTAGTGCGAGAATTCCAATATCTGCAAAGAGTACAATATTCAGAGAATACATCTTCTGAGAATGGAGAACAAATTTTCCTAACTGCTAATCTTCATTTGCAGTAGTTTAGTAGTTTTACATTTTATTTTCATGAGAGAGAGAGATCAGAGGACTGCTCAACTTTAGTTTAAGTAGTGCCAAGTATTTAACTTGGCACCTCTAGAGCCTCAGGTTATTTTGTGTGATCTCCTTTGCCTTGGTTAAGCCATTTTTATTCATGTTTGATTTTTTTTTTCTTTCTTCTACAGTGTCAGTCATTAGAAGGCACTGTGCTGGGGGCCGGGGTTAAGTGCACATGGCACAAAGCACAAGGATGGTGTAAGGATCCCGGTTTCAGCCACCGGCTCCCCAACTACAGGGGGGTCACTTCACAAGCAGTGAAGCAGGTCTATCTTTTTCTCTCCCTCTGTCTTCCCTCCTCTCTCCATTTCTCTCTGTCCTATCCAACAACAATAATAACAATGATAAGCAAGGGCAACAAAAGGTGAAAAAATGGCCTCCAAGAGCAGTGGATTCATAACATAGGCACTGAGCCCCAGCTCTAACCCTGGAGACAAAAAAAAAAAAAAAAGCAATATGCTGTGTGATATGGGAGGTGGCACAGTGAATAAAGTGATGTATTCAAGTATGAGGTATCAATTATGAACACTGGCATTGTATTTCCAGAATGATGCTCTAGTTCTCTCTCTTCCTCCTTTTATCTCTCATTAATAAATACATAAATTTGGGAGTCAGGCGGTAGTGCAGTGGGTTAAGCGCAGGTGGCGTAAAGTGCAAGAACTGGCGTAAGGATCCCAGTTCGAGCCCCCAGCTCCCCACCTGCAGGGAGGTTGCTTCACAAGTGGTGAAGCAGGTCTGCAGGTGTCTATCTTCCTCTCCTTCTCTCTGTCTTCCCCTCCTCTCTCTATTTCTCTCTGTCTTATCCAATAATGACAACATCAATAATGACAACAATAACTACAACAATAAAACAACAAGGGCAACAAAAGGGAATAAATAAAATAAATATTTAAAAAATTAAAAATAAAAAAATACATAAATTTAAAAAGTAACCTGGAGCAGTTAACTGACATTATGTGTGAGCTCTGTATTAGTCTGGGAAATATTTAATATTGCCTCCAAACTTACTCATTACGGCACACTCTACTGTGATAGTTGGCATTACGAAAAAATTTAAAAATGGCCCCTGGTTGGGCAATTTCACTAGATCCAGACTGACTTTTTCATTCAGACAGAGACCATGAAGTGGAGATATATGTCATTGTCAGAGCTCCCTCTACATCATGGCATCTCCAGTGTTGTGCTGGGACTTGAACATGGGTCGCACACGTGGCAAGGTCCACGTCCCACCCTGTGATCTCTCTCCAACCCGTAACTTTTGTTTTGTTTTGTTTGCCACCAGCACTATCACTGGAGCTTGGTGCCTGCATGATGAATGCACTGCTCCTGGTGTTTTTGTTTGTTTGTTTTTTGTCTTTCTGGATTTGATAGCAGACGAGAGGCAAAGAAAGAGTGAGAAGGGGGCAGGTGATGGTGCATCTGGTTAAACGCACAAAGTACTAAGCGCAAGGACCCGGGTTCATTTCACAAGCCTGGAAGCAAGTCTGCAGGTGTCTGTCTTTCTCCCTATCGCCCCCTCCTCTCTCTCAATTTCATTGTCTTGATAAATTAAATGAAAAAAATGGTTGGAAGGAGCAGTGGATTCCCAGCAATAAGCCAGGAGGCAGGAAAGAAATAAAATAAAAAAGGAAGAGAAGGAAAGAGAGACAGAAAGAAAAGGAAAAGAAGAAAGAAAAAGAAAGGAAGAAAGGAAGAAAGAAAAGGGGGCCAGGTGGTGGCGCACCTGGTTAAGCACACACATTACAGTGCACAAGGACCCAGGTTCAAGCCCCTGGTCCCCACCTGCAGGGGGAAAGCTTCACAAGTGGTGAAGCATGGTTGTAGGTGTCTCTCTGTTTCTCTCCCTCTCTCCTTTCCCCTCCCCTCTCAATTTCTCTGTCTCTATCCAATAATAAATAAAATAAAAAGATTTTTAAAAATTTTAAAAAAGAAAGTGAGGAAGAGGAGAGAGGTTGGGAGTAGATAGCATAATGGTTATGCGAATAGACTCTCATGCCTGAGGCTCCAGAGTCCCAGGTTTAGTCCCCCACACCACCATAAGCCAGAGCTGAGCAGTGCTCTGGTAAAAAGGAAGGAAGGAAGGAAGGAAGGGAGGGAGGGCAAGAGAGAAAAAAGAAAGAGAGACACTTGCAGCATTGTTCCATTACTCCTTAAGTTTTTCTCTTGCAGCTGTTTGGAGAGTAGGGGGTGGCTTGAACCCAGGTCTTCCACCACAGAAATGTGTTCTCAGCTCTGGCTTATGGTGTGCTGAGGACTGCATTTGAGACCTTAGAGCCTCAAGCATGAAAGGCTTTTTGCATAACTATTAGGCTATCTCCCTAGTCAGCTAGTTTATTTATACATTTTAAATCATTTTTAAATGCTTTTTTATTTATTAATGAGAAAGATAGGAGAGAAAGAACGAGCTATTACTCTGGTACCTGTGCTGCCAGGGATTGAACTCAAGACCTCATGTTTGAGAGTCCAGCGCTTTATCCACTGAGCCACTCCTGGACCACTAAACATTTTTAAAAATTTTATTTTTTTAGAGATAGAAATTGATAAAGAGGAGGTAGAGAAGGAGAGAGACACCTGCACCACTGCTTCACCAGTCCGGAACTTTTCCCTTTACAGGTGGAGACCAGGAGCTTGAACCCGGGACTTTACACACTGTAGTGTGTGTGTTTAACCAGGTGCGCCACCGCCTGGCCCCTATACATTTTTTAAATTTTTATTTATTTATTTTCCCTTTTGTTGCCCTTTTTTTTTTTATTGTTGTTGTTATTGATGTCGTTGTTGGACAGGGCAGAGAGAAATGGAGAGGGGAGGGGAAAACAGAGAGGGTGAGAGAAAGACACCTGCAGACCTGCTTCACTGCCTGAGAAGTGACTCCCCTGCGGGTGGGGAGCCGGGGTTCGAACCGGGATCCTTACGCCGGTCCTTGCCCTTTGCGCCACGTGCACTTAACCCACTGCGCCACCGCCCAACTCCCCTTTAAAAATTCAAAAAAGATACAGAAAGACTGGTGGTGGGGTGGGGGAGAAAAAGACCACAGTGCCTTGCCTTCAATGCAACGGGGAGGCTGGCCTTGAGCCCGGGCCATGCACGTGACAAAGCAGCGCACTGACCAGCTGAGCGATCCCGCTGGGCCTATGCTAGTTTCTCGTGTACAGTGCGACTTGATATTTAACAAGACTGCTGCTGCCACAGTGGGCAGTTTCCTGCCTCCCCAGGGTAAGTGTCTGCACCCGGCAGACTCCACCACGGGCCACTGGGTCCCCACCGTCTTTGCACCAGCTGCAGCCCCAGCAGCAGCGCTGGAGGAGCTCGGCTGTTCCCTGCCAGCCCCGCGGGAGGAAGAGCAAAGCAAAGCAGGGCTCGGAGCCCAGCGGGGTAGGGACGGAGAGGCCCGGCTCTGTCTCCCGCCCTTTCTCTCTTTTATTTTATTTTATTTGTTATTGGATAGAGACAGAGAGAAATTGAGAGGGGGGGGAGATAGAGGGGAAGAGAGACAGAGAGACGCTGCAGACCTGCTTCACCGCCCGGCCTTGCGCTTTGCGCCACGTGCGCCTAACCCGCTGCGCTGCGGCCCGACTCCCCCTTTCTCTCTGTTTTGCCCCCTCCCAGGCTTGGTGCTTGCAAAGCGACCCCACCCTGCAGGTGGGGAGCCCGGGGCTCGAACCCGGATCCTTCCGCTTCCTACAATGTGCGCCACCGCCCGGACACTCTTTCTCCTTTTCTCCACTTTTCAACATAGCCGAGCCCTGCTCAGCTCTGATTTATGGTGGTGCAGGGGATTGAACCTGGGACCTCTGGTGCCTCAGGCATGGAGCCTTCTGGCCGCCTCACAGGCGGTGAGGCAGGGCCGCGGGTGTTTCTCCCGCTCCTCTCTCAACTTCTGTCATTTTTCACCAGAGCACTGCTCAGCTCTGGCTTATGGTGGTGCAGGGGCCTGAAGCTGGGACTCCAGAGCCTCAGGCGTGAGAGTCTCTTTGCATAACCGTTATGCTATCTACTCCGCCCCGTGCCCTGTTTAATTACAGGAACGGAGGGGAGGGGAAAATGGCCGGAGTCCCAGTGTCAACCCTGCAGGAAAAAAGAAAAAAAGCGTCGTTTTGCAAAACCACTATACTCTCTCTCCAGCCCTTTCTACTCGGACGCACACGTTCGTCCCGCCAGCGCCCACGACTGGCGGCCTGGCGTCTGTCGTCCCAAAGCTCTGGCCACCTTTCCCACACTCGGGGTGGACACGCCACAGACTCGCGCTTCCCCTCCTCCAGAGCCCGGCCGGTGCCTCCCTCGGAGGGTCGCCGCCCCGCCCGAACCGGAAGTCCCCTCAGGCCCTCACTCGGCAGGCCTGCGGGCGGTGGGAGAAAGCGGGAACCGAGCCGCACCCACCTGCGACGGGTCACCTGCCGTCTCCGCCGCAATTGGCTCCTTCCCATGGCCCTGAGGAATTTAAGCCAATCGCCAGCGAGGATGGTAGTGAGGCCCCGCCCCTCGAGAGCCGCGGGGCCACTCTCCGAGTTGGGTGGGGTTGCCCGCAAGTGCCGAATGGCGCGCAGAGAACACTGGGCGTGGCGGCCCGCAAGCCCCGCCCCCGAGCCCCACCCCCTTGAGTACGTATCGCCGCAGCCCAGGAGGGTCGCACTTGGCAGCCAGCCGCGCCTTTGGACAGTCCCTCTTCGCTGCTTCAACCTGCGCTCCGCCCGCCGCCCGACCGACCGACGGAGCCGCTCTTTCTTGTGTTCTCCAGTGCTTCGGTAAGCCGGTTCCGATCCGCCCCACAGTTCTCTTTCTCATTTCCCCCCCAGCCTATGCCATACTTTCCCTCTCTTTTCTTTTAAGAGATGTCTGTTTTTTTAAATTATATATATTTATTGGGTAGAGACATCCAGAAATCGAGAGGGAAAGGGTTTATAGGGAGAGAGACAGACACCTGTAGCACTGCTGCAACACTGGCAAAGCTTTCCGGGGACTCAAACCCCGGGTCCTTGAGCATTGTAACATGTGCGCTCAACCACCCGGCCCCCACTCTCATCTTCCATTTCTGGAGCTGCTCCATCCGGCTTCTACAGGGCTGACAGTCAGTCCCTCCAACCTCCTTGCGACTCCACTGGGAGATCCTAGATTCCCAGGGAGTTTCTGGCCCATCTTGACCCCCTGACAGCACCCCCACCCAGCAGTCAGCTGACTGTACTGGGCCGCCGCGAAAGCAGAAGAGGAGAGCAAGAAGGGGAAGGCAGAGGCAGGGTTCCCGAATTCGTCTTTCCCTCTCTACTACCTCTAATTCTTCCTGATTCTAATTCTAGTGCCTCTAATTCTTCCCTGACTGCCCTGAGTGCAATGGACCTGACTCTACACCCCAGTAAAGCACTCAGGGACTATGCACCTTCCTGGCTGAGCTGTGTTCCTTTAGGGTGGTTTTTCCTTTCTAAATTCTTTTTTTTAAGATTTTATTTATTTATTAGAAAGATAGGAGGAGAGAGAGAAAGAACCAGACATCACTCTGGTACATGTACTGCCGGGGATTGAACTCAGGACCTCATGCTTGAGAGTCAGATGCTTTATCTACCGCACCACCTCCCGGACCACTCCTTTCTAAATTCTTACTCCTTTGCCTTCATCCACAGGACTCATAGTATGAACGTTAGGTGTTCCTTCTCCCAGCTGTTTTGTATGGAAAACCAGAGGGATCAAGCCATGCTAGCCACTGACATCTTCGAACAGTGGGATGTCTTTAGAGAAGCTTGATCTTGGAGCCTGGGTGTGAGACCTTACAAAGCCAGGTAAGAGTCCAGCAGACTGCAGTGGTTGGGGCCAGGCATCAGCGGGACATCAACAACAGCTACCATCACCGTCACCCCCTTGCTTTTCTTCAGATTTTTAAAAATATTTATTCTGTTTTGTTGCCCTTGTTTTTTTTGTTGTACTTATTATTGTTATTGATGTCGTTGGATAGGACAGAGAGAAGTGGAGATAGGAGGGGAAGACAGAGAGGGGAAGAGAAAGACAGACACTTGCAGACCTGCTTTACTGCTTGTGAAGCGACTTCCCTGTAGGTGGGGAGCTGGAGGCTCGAACCAGGATCCTTAAGCCAGTCCTTGGGCACTTTGTGCCACCTGCGCTTAATCCGCTGTGCTACCGCCCAACTCCCCAGATTTTTAAAAAAATATTTTATTTATAAATGAGAAAGATAGGAGGCGAGAGAGAGAGAGAGAGAGAGAACGAGAACCAGACATCACTCTGGTACATGTGCTGCCAGGAATTGAACTCAGAACCTCATGTTTGAGAATCTAGTGCTTTATTCACTGCACCACCTCCCGAGCCACGCTTTTCAGATTTACAAACCACTTTCACACATTTGGGTCACATTTTGAACCATCAACTGACCCCAGCATACCAAAGATATAGTCTTGCATTTTACAAAGGAGGAAGGAAAAGCAACAGAGCTGGAACAAGAACCTATTGTTTGGGCGGGGGTAGATAGCCTAATGGTTATGCAAAGAAACTCTCGTGCCTGAGGCTCCCAAGTCCTAGGTTCAGTCCCCTGCACCACCATAAGCCAGAGTTGAGCAGTGCCCTGGTGTCTCTAACAAACAAGAAGAACCTATTTTTCTAGTTGTAGATTGTTGTCTGTAGCTTTGATTAGCTCTGAGATGGAGATTAGTAGTTAAGTATACTTTTTGGACATGGAACTGGTTATTTTCTAGGAACTTTAAGATATAGTTAACCGCAACAGAGCTGGTATTGTTTGGGTAGGGGTAGATAACACAATGCTTATGAGAAGACTGTCATATCTGAGGCTTCACAGTCCTAAATTCAATCCCCTTCACTATAAGCTAGAGCTGAGCAGTGCTCCTGTATATATATATTTTTTTCTTTATTGGGAGAGATTAATGGTTTACAGTCAACAGTAAAATACAGTAGTTGGTACATGTGTAACATCAGCTTTCTACATAACACTAATCCCCCACCTAGGTCCTCTTCTGCCATCATGTTCCAGGACCTAAACACTCCCACCTCCCAGAGTCCTTTACAGTGGGGCCACAGTGACTTTTTCCCTGTCTGTTTTTACCAGAACACTGTTTAGCTCTGGTTTATGGTAGTGTGGAGGACTGAACCTGGGACTTTGGAGCCTCAGGCATGAAAGCCCTTTTGTACAACTAACCACTATGCTATCTACCCCATATATATATATATATATATATATATATATATATATATATATATATATACCTAATTCTTACTTATTCTTAGTAAGATGTTTATATCTGCTTGCTGAGAGCTCCTTATGGCAAATCCACACCAATATCAGAATGTCAGAGCCTCTATGCACTTGTCTGTCTGTGAGGTGGACTGGGCCTTGCTTATCTCTGGCCCTCACAAAACCAATCTAGATCTTGATCAATGTTAGAACAGGACAGTCTTAGAACTGTCTCAGTAGCATGAGAGAACTTGGCGTTGAACTTCCATGTGAAAGGCTCTTCTTGTTCCTGTGGCTAAGATAACAACCAGAGGGAAATGTTCTGAATACCAGTGTAAAGCAGTTGTCACAAACATGGGAACCTATGGGTATGGATCTTACTAAACTAAATTCCCTTATCTGTAACATGGAAGTAAGACAGCCAACTCTCAGGACTTAGTCTGAGGAGTAAGTGAACTAACAAAATACCCCAGGCTTTAGAAGCTGGGGGAGAAGCACAGTCAGGCAGTGTCACTGGGGAGTTAGAATCACCTTAGCCCATTCTGCCATTTGAGCCCCAATCTTCACTTGAACTTTTGTGGTTCAGGCAATTGAGTAGGGAGCAGCAGCTTCTTTTTGCTATGCCTCGGCCACCTATAAGGAGCCCAGAAGGAAAAGGCTAGATGAGCTGTTTGTTTTCATGGGTCTCTGTGTTCACAACGGACTCACACCACATCCTCCCTCTGCCTCAGCAACAAGGGCAGCCAATGAGGCAGGGCTCAGAGCAGCTGCTCCTATGAAGGGAGTGTAGGGGAGGCTGCCCTCCCCAGAGGGGTGCTGGACTCACTTCCTCCTGAGGAAGCGAGCAGGAGGGTAGGCAGTGTTCCAAGTCAGAGAACAAAATGGAGCGTTTGGTTTCCTGTGTCATTCTTCAGTGGCTCTGACCTGCAGTCTTCATTCCTGCCCCTCTCTTGTACCACAGATAAGGGTCCCCCTATGTTGTAGGAGAGCAAACTGCCCAGGTAGGGAGACAGTTGTCTGCACAGCAGGCAGGGTGAGTGACTATCCACTCTTCTTTCTTTTTGCCCCCCCCCATCTCCCTCCACTGCATTTCAATAGTATGTCCTGCCAGCAGGAGCAGCTGGAGTCACCTGCCTGTCCCCTGTGCCACACAGTAAGCTCCCTCAAGGGTAGACATTGTCCCTGTGTATGACCAGCAAACAGCCTTGTTGAATGACTCTTCGGGGCTCAAGTTGAGTGAGCAGGAGAATTAGACTGGGCTGGGGAGGGACTGAATTGATTATTTTAGTCCATTCCTTTTTATTATTTTTATTTGCCTCCAGGGTTATTGCTGGGGCTCAGTGCCTGCACCACGAATCCACTGCTCCTGGAGGCCATCCCTTCCCCCTTTTGTTGCCCTCGTTGTTATAGCCTTGTTGTGGTTATTATTGTTGATGTCGTTTGTTGTTGGACCGGACAGAGAAATGGAGAAAGGAGGGGAAGACAGAGAGGGGGAGAGAAAGACAGACACCTGCAGACCCGCTTCACTGCCCGTGAAGCAGCTCCCTTGCAGGTGGGGAGTGGGGGGCTCAAACCGGGATCCTTACGCTGGTCACCTGCACTTAACCTGCTACGCCACCGCTCGACCCCCCATGTCCATTTTATTTTGGACTTACTGGAGGAGACAGCATAATCATTATGCACAGAGAACTTGAGGTCCCAGGTTCAATCCCCAGCCTCACTATAAACCATAACTGAGCAGTGCTCTGGAGAGAAAAAAATGAAATGAGTATTTTGGTGGAGGAGACAGCATAATGATTATGCAAAGACACTCTTATGCCTAGTGAAAGGGAAGGAACACTTCCAAATATGGACTCCTCCACAAGGAATTGCTTCTCTAGTTCCTACAAAGCTCTTCCACGTGTTCCCTCACAGGGAAATTCAGGGTCCTTGCTCAGGGAGGCAGGATCATCAGGAGCGTGGGAATTAGGGGGCAGAGGGGAAGGGAGTACTTCCGCTAATAGGCTTCTTTCTCCTTGGCTTAGATTCGGCAGAGTTCCTCTATCTCATCTTGTTACTGGTTGAAGGTGTTCCTTTGTCCAGTTTTTCTCCATCTTCTGGGAGGTAGAACATCAGCATCATGGTTGGGTTCAAGGCTACAGACATACCCCCTACTACCACTGTGAAGTTCCTGGGAGCTGGCACAGCAGCCTGTATTGCAGATCTCATCACCTTCCCTCTGGATACCGCTAAAGTCCGGCTGCAGGTGAGTGAGCTCAGGGTGCTGGGGAGCCACTGATGTCTAGTCAGCTCCCCGCTCCAGATAACAACTCCAAAGGCCAGTAGATGTTTGAGACTATAAACTTTGGAGCACAGGGTGGCTGGAGACAGAGCAACTTGTGTATCCCTATCAACCACCCTGTATTGACTTTGCAGATCCAAGGAGAAAGCCAGGGGGCAGTGAGGGTTGCAGCCAGCGCCCGGTACCACGGCGTGCTGGGCACCATCATGACCATGGTGCGCACTGAGGGCCCCTGCAGCCTCTACAATGGGTTGGTTGCCGGCCTGCAGCGCCAGATGAGCTTTGCGTCTGTCCGCATTGGACTCTACGACTCCGTCAAGCAGTTTTATACCAAGGGCTCTGAGAGTAAGTGTGACATTAGGTCGCTTGGCCTTTCTTCTTCGTGGTCACTGGGCCTAAGTGAACTAGGCCCCAAGGTCCCTAAGAGGAGCAGAAGGGCGCGGGGGGGTGGGCTCTGAACCTCTTAGTGACTCCTGGGCACCTGGGTTGTGCCAGGCTCTGAGCACCATCCCGTGGTGGTCCTCACCACCTCAGGAGCTGGGAAAAAACTGAGGCTGGCAGTGGGAAAGGACTTGGCCAAGGACACACAATGGGGACCCAGGAAAGATACAAAGGACTTTTGCCTCCAGGGCCAGCACTCTTCCATTTCCTCCTCAGCAGGCCATGTCTCCCCTCCAGTGTACACATCTGAAAACTAGATCAGAGGATCACGTGATCTAGAATAGAACTCAGGATGGGAAGACCACTTTTTTTTTTTTTACTTTATTTTAATGAGAGAGATACAGAAAAAGAGTGAGAGACCAGCTTATGGTGGTTCTGGGGATTGAACCTGAGAATCTTTGCAAAACTATTTTGTTGTCTCCTCAGCCCAAGACTATTTCTGTTTGAGCCATGGTCTTCACATTTGTCAGAAGCAACCAATCTCAGAACTGTTGAGCAGGTTAAATGAAGTAAAAAGAAAGCTTAATGAAAGAATGCTATAGGGCTTAAGTAACATCACTCTTTTGACTTTAGTCAAATGTTTACTTCTTAGCACAAGTTGCTCTGGATCTTCTTCCCAAAAGGCAGGAGACTGTAGTGCTGTGGATGCAGCGTGGAGGGGTGGGCACTAACCTCCTGGTTCTCCCACAGGTGCTGGCATTGGGAGTCGCCTCCTGGCTGGCAGCACCACAGGAGCCATGGCTGTGGCTGTAGCCCAGCCCACTGATGTGGTAAAGGTCCGGTTCCAAGCTCAGGCCCGGGCTGGAGGTGGCCGGAGGTACCAAAGCACTGTGGAAGCCTACAAGATTATTGCCCGAGAGGAAGGGTTCCGGGGCCTGTGGAAAGGTAGGTACAGGTGTCCTCTCCCCCACCTTCCTCTACCCCTCTTTCCTGGTCTTAACAGTCACCCTTTTTTCCTACAGGAACCTCTCCCAACATTGCTCGCAATGCCATTGTCAACTGTGCAGAGCTGGTGAGCTATGACCTCATCAAGGATGCCCTGCTGAAGGCTCACCTCATGACGGGTGAGTTGGGGTAGATATGGGGGTGGGCTACATACAGATCACATCTTTTCCTATCTGCCCTTTGCTTGTAAAGTGACTTTGTCTCCTTTGCTGTGTTTGGAAACACAGTTTAGTCACACTAAATTGGCAAAATAGCTCGGATGCCAGGGAGAGCTCTCAGCTGGGATCTCTCTGGAGCCACAAGATCCGCTTGCTACTTAAACAATTCCTGGGTGGGGGTAGATAGCATAAAGATTATGCTAAGAGACTCTCATGTCTGAGGCTCCAATGTCTCAGATTCAATCCCCTTCACCACCGTAAGCCAGAAGTGAGCAGTGCTCTGGTTAAACACACACACACACACACTATTCCCCTTGACTGACTGGCACACCCCTGTTCCCTTCCTTGGTAGATGACCTCCCTTGCCACTTCACTTCTGCTTTCGGGGCGGGCTTCTGTACCACCGTCATCGCCTCCCCTGTCGACGTAGTCAAGACGAGATACATGAACTCTGCCCTGGGCCAGTACAGCAGTGCCGGCCACTGTGCCCTTACCATGCTCCAGAAGGAGGGTCCCCGAGCCTTCTACAAAGGGTGAGTCCTGTCCACCCCACACATGTCATGCACGTGGGAGAGAACCACCTGGAACTGAAAGGCAGTCAAATGTCAGCAGTTTGGGAACCTGGTATTTATGGGCATTCTCTGTCTTCCTATTCCTTCCCAGTCTGGTTGACAGCAGCTTCTAACTGAAAAGTATTTAGTATAGATCACAGATTCTTGCTCACAGCCACAGAGCTATGAGGCTTTGTTCCCCAGACCCTCCCCCACTTCCTTCTGGATAGTGACTGAGTTAATTGGAATTGTGTCCAGTGGTGGTGAGTGAGAGGTAGAGGTGCCCCAAGGGGTTACCTTGAGCCCCCAGTGACTTCTATTTTCTCTTTCAGGTTCATGCCCTCCTTTCTCCGCTTGGGTTCCTGGAACGTGGTGATGTTCGTTACCTACGAGCAGCTGAAACGGGCCCTCATGGCCGCCCACGTTTCCCGGGAGGCTCCTATTTGAACCTGTCCTGCTGACCTGACCAGCTCTGGCTTTGACTTAGGCTTCTGCCAATCCCTGCTACCTTTACCCTCCTTCCAGCACCTCCTTCCTTTCCTCCATACCTCTCCCTTCTGTAATCCTTTTCTATCACTTCCCTTTCCCACATTCTCACCCCTTCTCCCTTCCTCATCTAACCGTACCTCTTGGTCCTGGTGGACCCTGGTTGATACTCTGGGAGGCCTGGGATCAACCAGGATCTCAAGCCATCATCCCTTGAAAAGTTCAGCCAAATCTTCCTCCTGCCCTTGATGCAAATAAAGCAAGCTTGACCTTGGTGTCTCATCTGTCTCTTGTAAATCAGAGATTTCGGTCTAATGGGCCCTTTTGGACCCTTTTAGGCAGAGGAAGAACCATGTGATTTAGAAAGGGTATTACAACCTATCTGCTACTTTCAGTGTCCTGCCTGGAGCCTATGCTGGTCTGTCAGCCTGTCCCCATGCCAGACCAACCCTGGGGCTGAGGTGGGAGTGGAGGAGCATCCCAAGTCACAGCAATGGCTTTGTTCTCACCTCCTCCTCTTCCCTGCCAGACCATGTCAACTGGCTTCTCTTGCCTTTCTCACTTCTGTTGACCCCAGGCCTGTTTATCCGCAAAATGGGGGGGGGGGGTTTCTATCTTCCCTGCACTTTTGCATCTAAAAGACTGAGGGGAACTTGAGACTTACATGCTGTGGACTTGTTGTTTCCACATCAGAAATGGAAAACACTTTCCCTAGCCCCAGTGAAGCTATCAGGCTGCTTCCTAGTCCTTCACATTCACACCCTTAGAAGCAGTGCTATAGCCCTGCTATAGGGGACAGGTTATAGGCCAGGCATACATCCCAATTTCATTTTGGTGGCCAAGGGATAGCTTACCTGGTAGAGTATGTGATCTGTCATATATGTGGTTGAGGCTGAGGCCTGGTACCACGTGAGTGCTAGTGTACTGGGAGAAGCTGCAGTGTGGTGTCTGTCTCTGAAGGATGGAAGTCAGCCTGTGAGCAGTGAAACTCCACATGCACAAGGCAGCCGCAGTGCTACAAAAACAGTCTGTCCCTAGTCTAGCAGTCCAAGGGGACAGTGAAAAGCCAGAGCTTTGATGGCACAGCCTTTCCCTGCCCCTCTTTTCTCAGAGGCTGGTAGGAAAAGAACCTCCCCTTCAAGAAGATAGAAGAACTTCATGAGGTTCCAAGATCCTGAATAGGATTGGATCCTTAGGATTAAGTCATTCAGGTCCTTTTTTTTTTTTTTTTTTGGGGGGGGTGTCTCCGTTTTATAGATAGTTAGTAGTCCTATTTTAGTTATATTCCAAAGACCCCTTGACTATACTAGTTTTTTTTTTTTTTCCTGAGCCCAACATCTGATATGCAAGTGGGTCCAAGTTATTGTCTGGGGAGTGCTCTTTGAACTTAATCTCCCCCCCCATGCTCTTGCCCCTTCCTCAAAAGAGCCATGGAATCCTGAGACAAATGTGCCCTAGCCTGCTCCCATGTGCCCAGGCATTCTGCATCTGCTGACTGACTCAGCCTCCCCCCCAACCCCCACCCCCCAGGCTCTTGGGGACCATTCCTATCCCCATCAGCATCAATAAAACCTCCTGTCTCCAGTGAAAAAAATGTTTAATTAAAAAAAAAAGAATAATGAACCCCCCCTTTCTCCGACACATCTTTTTTTTTTTTTAAATAATTTATTTCTTTATTGGGGAATTAATGCTTTACATTCAACAGTAAATACAATGGTTTGTACATGCATAACATTCCCCAGATTCCCATTTAACAATACAACCCCCACTATTTCATACATCATTTTTCATGGACCTGTATTCTCCCCACCCACCTACCCACCCACCCCAGAGTCTTTTACTTTGGTGTAATACTCCAATTCCATTTCAGGTTCGACTTGTGTTTTCTAATCTTGTTTTTCAACTTCGGCCTGAGAGTGAGATCATCCCATATTCATCCTTCACTTTCTGACTTATTTCACTCAACATTATTTTTTCAAGGTCCATCCAAGATGGGCTGAAAACGGTGAAGTCACCATTTTTTACAGCTGAGTAGTATTCCATTGTGTATATATACCACAACTTGCTCAGCCACTCATCTGTTGTTGGACACCTGGGTTGCTTCCAAGTTTTGGCTATTACAAATTGTGCTGCCAAGAACATATGTGTATACAGATCTTTTTGGATGGATGTGTTGGGTTCCTTAGGATATATCCCCAGGAGGGGAATTGCAGGGTCATAGGGTAGGTCCATTTAATATATTGCTGTAGCTCTTTCAGTAGAAGTTTGATGTATTTAGATGGCTTCTCATTGGGTGCATAGATATTAATAATTGTTAAGTCCTCTTGATTGACTGATCCTCTGAGCATTAAGTAGTGTCCATTCCTATCTTTTTTAATCTTATCTATTTTAAAGTCTATCATGTCAGATATGAGAATAGCTGTTCCTGCCCTTTTTTGTGGGCCATTGGCTTGAATGATAGTTTTCCATCCTTTCACTTTAAGTCTGTGTTTGTCTTGTTGCGTTAGGTGAGTTTCCTGTAGACAACATATTGTTGGGTTGTGTTTTCTGATCCATCTTCCTACTCTGTGTCTTTTAATAGGTGAATTCAGGCCATTGACATTTATTGATATCAAAGATTGAAGATATTTTAACGCCATTCTTGTAGAGTTTTAGAGTGTTTTGATATATGTCCTATTTGTGGTGGTCTGACTGTTTATAGGAGACCTTTCAGAACTTCTTTCAGGGCAGGCTTGGTGATGGTTGCTTCCTTCAACTGTTGCTTGTCTGAGAAGGTTTTGATGCTTCCATCTAGTCTGAATGACAATCTAGCAGGATATAGTATTCTTGGCTGAAAGCCTTTCTCATTGAGCACTCGATAGATATCTTGCCATTCTCTTCTGGCCTGTAGTGTTTGTATGGAGAAGTCTGCTGCTAATCTTATGGGTTTTCCTTTGTAGGTGACTCTTTGTTTTTCTCTTGCAGCCTTGAGGATCCTTTCTTTATCCTTATTCCTTTCCAATCTAAGTATGACATGTCTTGGTGTCTTTAGGTCTGGGTTAATTCTCTTTGGGACCCTCTGGGCTTCTTGAATCTTTATGTCTTTGGTGTTGTCTAGACTAGAGAAATTTTCAGCTATTATGGCCTGGAGAACGCTTTCTTCCTCCCCTTCTCTTTCTTCCTCTGGTAAGCCAATAATGCGTATATTGTTTCTTTTGAAGTCATCCCATAGGACTCTGTTGTTGTTTTCAGCATCTCTTAATCTCTTTTTGAGATCTCTTACTTCTTTTTTAGTTGTCTCTAATTCATCCTCAATCTTGCTAATTCTGTCTTCAGCCTCATTGATTCTATTCTCTCTGCCCTCTACTGCTTTCTGGAGTTCATCTATTTTGTTGCCCTGCTGTGATACTGTTTTAGCTTGTTCAGCTAGTTGCCTTCTTAGCTCAGCGATTTCAGCTTTCAGCTCTCTAATAACCATGAGATAATTAGAATTTTCTTCCATATTCTCATTTGTTGTTCCTGCATTTCTGATTACAATTTTTTCAAATTCTTTACTCACTCCTGTTATTATTTCCTTAGCTAATGTTTGGATGTTGAATTCGTTGTTTTGTGCTTCACCCTCTGGAGGACTTTTAGCTGGACTCTTGTCCTGGTTCGAGTCTCCAATATTTTTTCTTGTTGTTTTAACCATTTTAAATAAGTTAACAGTTTTTTCAATCCCTGAGTTGGAGTTCAGTGGTGTAAAAGCCTTTTTTTTTTATCCCTGTAGGCTATGGGAGCCTGAGGGCTTTTAAACTATCAATAGGCTTCTTAGCTTAATCACTGACTCCTGACCAAGAGATAAAGCAGGGTGTGGCAGAGATAATCCAGTGGTTATGCAAAGAGACTTTCACAGCCCCTCAGCTATGCCACCCAGGTATAGGTCTTCTGAGTTTCCCGGTTAGATCTCTGTACCCTGGTGTCCCTCCCTGTTGCTGCTCCAGATTCTGAGGGTAGTAGCAATGGAGATTCAGAGTTGCACTTGGTGAGTCTCTGGGGAGTCCTTTCCTCCCTTCAGCTGTCCCCTTGTTGGTGGAGCAGACTGAAGGTGGTGTCTCCACTGACAAACTGTCGAACTGTTAGCAGTCACTTAATCTCTCCTTAGGCCCCTCTCTCCTCTCTGTCACCAGCCACGCGTGTTTGTACTCACGGGTGATTTACTGGGTTTCTGTGGTCATTCTAGTCCTGTCTTGTTTCGGTCCGGGTGGTCTCCTTTGGTATTCCTAGTTGATCCGGGAGAGGAGAGGAGAGGAGAGAAAGCGATCTGCTGCTCGTAGCTCCGCCTCCGGAAGTCGAATCCCCTTTTTTTTTTTTAATATTTATTTATTCCCTTTTGTTGCCCTTGTTGTTTTATTGTTGTAGTTATTATTGTTGTTGTTGTTGTTGGATAGGACAGAGAGAAATGGAGAGAGGAGGGGAAGACAGAGGAGGAGAGAAAGATAGACACCTGCAGACCTGCTTCACCGCTTGTGAAGCGACTCCCCTGCAGGTGGGGAGCCGGGGTTCGAACCAGGATCCTTATGCCGGTCCTTGTGCTTTGCGCCACCTGCGCTTAACCCGCTGCACTACAGCCCGACTCCCCCTTTTTTTTTAATAGAGCCCAACTCAGCTCTGGCTTTTGGTAATGTGGAGGATTGAACCTGGGACTTTGGAGCCTCGGGCATGAGAGTCTGATAACCATTATGCTATCTACCCCCGCCCTCAGGCCCATGTTCTAGATGGCTAAGGAAAGAGCTGAGCCATGTCAGGATGTCAGTGACACAAGAAAGAAGCCAACAACTGGTTTAGGATTAAGACCTGGGCTCTTGTTGTTCCTTGGAGTCTCTTCCCTATGCCACACACCAGGAAGCCAGGCAATGTGGAGCCAGACCCTCCTGACTGATGCCATTTCTCCTTCCCTGGTGGCAACAGCAGGAGACCAGGCCTATGGTTCTTGGCCAAGCAGTGCAGGATACTGTGTTGCTGAAGAAGTGGGGAGAGCTCATGATTTCTTTGTTCTTGCTTCTAATAAATTACAGAGAGCCTCTAGTCTTCAAAAGGGATAGGGTTGGGCACTAGGTGGCATGTTTCCCAGCCAGGATGTGGCAAGCTGGCATAAGTGGAGGGTCTCAGGTGTGCCTTATCCACTTTGATTCTCACATTGTTCTTTGAGGAGACTGGTTTTACACCTGAGAAAACTAAAATAATTTATTCTAGGAGTGTCTACCTCTCACTACCCTTGTGTCCCAAGCACTCAACAAAGTCACAAGACTTCTGGTCTGTCCAGGGCTCTGAGGTGGGAAAGAGCTGGGCAGGGCATTTGGACAACTGAGCAGTGCACCAGTGAGTCTCATAAGTGAGACCTGGGCGGAGGGTAGATAGCATAATGGTTATGCAAAGAGACTCTCATGCCTGAGGCTCCAAGGTCCCAGGTTCAATCCCTCACACCATAAGCCAGAGCTGAACAGTGCTCTGGTTTAAGAAAAAAAAAAAAAAAGATAAGTGAGATCTGCCTCTTGTCAAGAAAAGGAAATATGATAAGCCTACTTTGCCTAACAGGGCAGCACTAAAATTGACTGGGGAATCAAGTCTCAATAAGTCCTCACCAGACCTGATACCAGGCTTCCTTCAAAGCTGACGACACTTGCTCTCAGAACAGGACAACTACTGCCTCACTCATCCAGTTCTCTAACCCTTGCAAGTTAGGGTTTGTCATCTTTGTTACAAAAAACAGGCTCAGAGGTAAAGTGACTTGCCCAAGGGCACAACTTTTTTTTTTTAATATTTATTTTATTTATTTATTCCCTTTTGTTGCCCTTGTTGTTTTATTGTTGTAGTTATTATTGTTGTTGTCGTTGTTGGATAGGACAGAGAGAAATGGAGAGAGGAGGGGAAGACAGAGAGGAGGAGAGAAAGATAGACACCTGCAGATCTGCTTCACCGCCTGTGAAGCAACTCCCCTGCAGGTGGGGAGCCGGGGTTCGAACCGGGATCCTTATGCCAGTCCTTGTGCTTTGCGCCACCTGCGCTTAACCCGCTGCACTACAGCCCGACTCCCAACTTTTTTTTTTTAATATGTATTCCCTTTTCTTGCCCTTTTTTATTGTAGTTACTATTTTTTTCTTTTTTTTTTTTTCATTGGGGAATTAATGTTTTACATTCAACAGTAAGTACAATAGTTTGTACATGCATAACATTCCCCAGTTTACCATATAACAATACAACCCCCACTAGGTCCTCTGAATCCTTCTTGGACCTGTATTCTCCCCACCCACCCACCCCAGAGTCTTTTACTTTGGTGCGATACGCTGTGTAGTTACTATTGTTGTTATTGCTGTCATCATCGTTGGATAGGACAGAGAGAAATGGAGAGAGAAGGGGAAGATAGGGAAAGATAGACACCTGCAGACCTGCTTCACTGACTATGAATTGATTCCCCTGCAGATGGAGAGCCGGGGGCTTGAACCGAGATCCTTACGTCAGTCCTTGTTCTTTTCACCATCTGCACTTAACCTGCTGCACTACCGCCCAGCTCCCCCAAGGGCACATCTTACAGCAGGATATCTAAAGCGTATCTGACTCCAAAACCCAGATTTTTTTTTTTTTTGATAAGATAGAGGAAGCCCTAATGGGGGTTGAATGGAAATGTGAAAATGGTTATCATGTACAAATTATTGTATTTTACTGCTGACTGTAAACCATTAATTCCCCAGTAAATAAATTTAAAAAAAGAAAAAAAAAAGATAGAAACTGAGATGGGAAGGGGAGATAAGGAGAGGCAGACACTGGTGAGGACCAGGGGCTTGAACCTATGTCCTTTGCACAGTAACATATGCTTAACTGGACGCACCACCACCTAATCCCCTACAAACTTTTTTGTTTTGTTTAATTCCAGGTTATGGCTGGAGCTTGGTGCCTGCACTATGCATCAATGAATCCACTGTTCTGGTAGCCATCTTTTCCATTTTAGTGGATAGGACAGAGAGAAACTGAGGGAGCTCGAACTCAGTACTGTGTGTGCTTAACTGGGTGCGCCACTGCCTGGCCCTCCAGACCCAGGCTCTTTTTTTTTTTAATATTTATTTATTTATTCCCTTTTGTTGCCCTTGTTGTTTTATTATTGTAGTTGTTATTGATGTTGTTGTTGGATAGGACAGAGATAAATGGAGAGAAGAGGGGAAGACAAAAAAGGGGAGAGAAAGATAGACACCTGCAGTCCTGCTTCACCACTTGTGAAGCGACTCCCCTACAGGTGGGGAGCCAGGGGCTCGAACCGGGATCCTTACACTGGTCCTTGTTCTTAGCACCACCTGCGCTTAACCCGCTGTGCTACCTCCTGACTCCCACCCAGGTTCTTTAGTACCTATGCAGAGGTGCTTCCTGAAGCCTTGTTCATAAAGGAGAAAAGAAAGATAGACACCTGCAGACCTGCTTCACCGCTTGCGAAGCAACCCCCTTGCAGGTGGGGATCCTTAACGCTGGTCCTTGCACTTCTTGCCATGTGTGCTTAACCTGCTGCGCTACCACCCAGCCCCGGCATGAGAGTCCTTAACATAACCAGTATGCTGTCTCTAGCCCAAAGTGACAGTTTTTTTTTTAATATCTTTATTGGGATTAATGGTTTAAAGTTAACAGTAAAATACAATAGGGTGCACATGTGTAACATTTCCCAGTTTTCCACATACTAGCCCCTGGTGCAGTTGAGTCCAGTGATAACTGTTGGTCAAATAAATTAGGAATAACTGCCAAAGTCACTAAAAAAAAACCCTTTGATAACAAGGTGCTTTGGTGGAATCCAAGCAATAAGGTTGAGAGCCTCTGACGTCGTCACTCTACCTGATACCATACACTTGCTTTGCCCAAATTCAGACCCGAGAGCTCTGTCTGCTCCCTGGCACAGAGTTGCACGTGGCACCATTATTGCAAGTAGACTGGAGTACACAGGCCTCCGTGCTGTCACCCTAAAATCTAAACAGCAAGGGCGCCATGCACTCCCACACTAATGCTCTCATCCTCACCAGCAGCTGAGGGGGTGTGAGCACCGCTCTCCTGATAAGACAGGGGCAGAGCTGAGCCTCCTGTCTTCAGGCCATCCCACTAAGAGGCAGCCCAGGGACCACCATACAGGCAAGAGAATTGCAGCTGGAGAGCCAAAGCCTTTCTTACCGTGGTGTCCACTGTGCTGCCCCTAACTAGGCAGGCTATCTGTGGGATGCGGGCTTCAAAGTTCTGATGGCAGCTTTGCCTCCGAGGCTCTATGAACTGGAACAGTGATTTTTTTTCTTTTCTTTTTCTTTCTTTTTTTTTTTTTTTTTTAGAAACAGAAATGTTATTTTTCTTTTTTTAAATATTTATTTATTCATTTTCCCTTTTTGTTGCCTTTGTTGTTTTATTGTATCTTTTTCTTTTTTTTTTTTGGCCTCCAAGGTTATCGCTGGAGCTCCATGTCTGCACTACTAATCCACTGCTCCTGGTAGCCATTTTCCTTTCCTTTTCTCACAGGTCTGCATGACAGGCTTGATACACAAGAGGGTCTATTTTTTTTGTGTGTAGTCGGCCTGGGTGCCAGGTGAGTATCTTTATGTTCCTTTCCTTTTCATTTTTTATTGGCTATGACAGAGAGAAATTGATGGGGGCGGGGCGGGGGAGACAGAGGGAGAGAAACAGAGACACCTGCAGGCCTGCTTCACCACTTGTGAAGTGACTCTGCAGGTGGGGAGCCCGGAGCTCAAACCGAATCCTTGCACATGACCTTGTGCTTCATACTTTCATACTATGTGCACTTTTGTGCCACCACCCAGGCCCGACAGTTTTTTTTTGTCATTTGATTTACCTACTTTGATGGTGTGACCATATCACACTCCAAAGCCTGTCCCTCCTAAAGATCTTGTGTCAGGAGACATCGGAGCAGAGCTGGCTTTATGTTTCTGTCCCACTTTATCAAGGTGGGAACCTCAGGGACCTGCCCTTGCCCAAAATGCCAATCTTTCCCTCTCCTCTTCAAGAAGGGCCTTGTGACACTCCTCTCCAACACACTTTCCTGGGTGCAGCTGAAGGACAGAAAGTAGACTTTTATTGTTTTGTCTAAGAGTCCAGGCCCTCCTACTGTGCACATATTGAAACGGGGGCGAGGAGTGAAGTCAGTCAACCTTCTCCTGCCCCTGCTCCAGCCCCACCCAGTGGCTATGTCAGCAGAGCCTGGCGCAGCAACTGCTTCTTCTGGGGGGTGAGGTGGGTGGGGAACTGGATGTCGAAGATGATGAAGAGGTCCCCCTTCTTGGTGGGGTCCTCAGGCAATGGCATCCCTTCATCTGGCACCTTCTTGCAGTACTTGGGACTGAGGCAGGGAGGACGAGGGAAAAGAACTTAGAGGGCAGCCAGACAGACAGCTCTTCACAGATCCCAGGCCACCCTGCTGATATGGACATGATATGATACGTGGACAGGGAACCACCCACCACACTGGGGGTGCTTACCAGCCAGAGCAGGGAAGGCCTACTCTGCACAACTTACTCCTTGAACACCCATTTATCCTGAGTCCCTGGCAGATGATGCCAGGAGTCTTGTTTTAGATCCAGGGAACAGGACATGCAAGGGAGGAAGGTGGGCCTACCTGGGTTAGAGACAGAGGCTCTGGGCTGCTAAGCATGTTTCCCATGCAGAGGGACTTTCTCAGATAGGGATTTAGGAGATGCAACTAAGAGCTCAAACGAGAGATTTGGAGCATGAAAGCACCAAAAATTTCTCTCTCTCTCTCCCTCTCCTGGGCCTCTGCCTATCAGAAGATATTCCATTTGTAGAGGATTGACTGCATGCAGCCCACAGCCTGGCCTGTGCAGGCTGTTTTCTGTCCTATCTCACCCCCTGAACATCTGCCCCACCCCCCAGGCCTAGGTCATACAGATGGACTCACTGGACAATGTCATTGATGGGGATGTTGAGCAGACGGTCATCTAACGTCTTCACCTCCACAGTGCAGCAGGTTAGAGCCTAGGAGACATTGGGGTTGAAGATGGGAATGGGGGCAGCTCCTGTGGTCATTCCACCTGGAAGGCTCTTCACGAGCCTGTCCAGTGCCAAGCCCTGAGATGAGCCTCAGGAGACACTGGGCTGTTCACAGGCAGTTCCTTCCCTCCAGGAGTTCACAGTGTGGCAGGTAAGGTTTATATGGTATGTGTAAAGGGAAGTGATAGGGTCTGTGGGAACCCAAAAGAGCCCCCCAAATCATCCAGGTGTGCCAAAAACTCCACACAGTCATAGTGACAGCTGTGCAGGGCCTTGGAGAGTGAAGAGGGGCTTGCCAGCCAGCAAAGGGGGGTAGACACAGTCCAGGTGGGGGCCAGCATAAACAAAGGAAAGAAGGGTGCTAATGCGCCAGAAGGGCATGCGATCTCGTTAGGGCCCCCAGAGGATACACAAATGCTTCTGTGGGGGGGGGGGGCGCAGTCAGAGGAGTATGTGCAAAGAGCCTTGGGGGTTTCGAGGGAAGACCATGGAGAAGGCAGCAGGGGAAGAGTGAAAAGAGATTTGGAGACAGAAAGGACAGGGCTTGGGAACTGACCACAGTGGGTGAGAGGCAGCAGGCTGGGTTGGTGCCCAGCTTCTTGCTGAGGCTGTAAGGATGTGACGAGATCACAGATGCTCGGGATTGAGTAGAGTCATGGGACTATGTGTGACACTATCAGGTTCAGCACACCTGCACCACCCGCTAGGGTGACTCGAGGGTGGATCCTGCTCTCCTAGGACCTCCCAAGGGGGGAGGTGACACCCATTATTTATTATTATTTCTATTTATTTATTTATTTATTATTGGATAAATACAGAAAGAAATTGAAGGAGGAGATAGAGAAAGAGACAGACACCTGCTGGCAGCCTTGCTTCACCACTCATGAAGCTTCTCCCCTACAAGTGGGGACCACGAGCTTTGAATCCAGGTCCTTGCACACTGTCATGTCTGTGCTTAACCAGATGCACCACCACCTGGCCCCTTGGTGACTCTCATTCTGACCTCTCCACCCTCTCACTTACCTTCCCTAGGGGGATGGAGTACACATAGATGAGGTTGTCATTCTCCCTGCGGAAGTGAGGGTGCAGCTTCTCCTTTACAATGAAGATGATGTCAGCTGGGATGATATTGGGGCCCTGGGCAGGGGAGGCCAAGGTGTGATAAGGACAAGCTGTGTGACCTCGGCCAAGTCCCTGCCTCCCCTGTCTCCAGGTCTTCATCTGAATAATGCAGAGAGTAAGCTAGGTTTTCTGGAAGTTTTTTGTTTGTTGGTTCTTTGTTTTGTTTTCCCAGTTTGGCCCATTGCCTTTTCCCATCTCTTACTGAGGAGCTCTCCTCATCAACTATTTCTTTTCTACTGAAAATGTCCAGTAGGTGCTCCCTACAGGAGATATAAGTGTCCCGAGTAGTGATCAGAAAGCGAACTGAATGTCAAACAACTGACCAGAAAGTCTCTGTCCTGCTAAGATTCATCAAAATGCCAGAACCCGGGGTCAGATGGTGGAGCAGCAGGTTAGGTGCACGTCGTATGAAGCACAAGGACCAGAGGAAGGATCCGGTTAGAGTCCCGGCTCCCCACCTGCAGGTGAAGAATGTCTGCAGGTGTCAGTCTTTCTCTACTTCCCCTTCCTCTCTCAGTTTCTCTCTGTCCTATCCAACATAAAGTGGAAAAGAAGAAAGAAAAGAAAAAGGGCTGCCAGGAGCAGAGGATTTGTGATGCTGGCATCAAGCCCCAGCGATAACCCTTGAGGCAAAAAAAAAAAGCCAGAAACCTGCTAGAGTACCATCTGGGGACAAGGGATCCGAATGGTCCCTGCCCTCAAAGAGCTCTGGTCTAGCAGTGAAAACACATCCACAGCAACGGGTCCTCTGCTTCCTCAGGCTGATAAAGGAACAAAGAGGCTGGGTGGAGTCTGGTACCCTGGCAGGTGCCATCTTGGTAACCTTTTCCTTGCTGATAAGCACTAATAGGGTCCATATTGGAGCCCACCATCCATAGTACTTGACTCTGCAGTGACAGAGAGACTGACTCAGCATCGTTCTACCAACCATGGAGCTCCCTCTGTATCATCCACAATTTCCCCTTTTGGTGCTGGGGCTTTTGCCTCCCGCACAACAGAGCACACGCTCTGCTGGGTGAGTTGCCTCCTGACCTGGTGAGAATCACTTTCTGGCCATGAGTATCATCTCCTCCTCCTGCTTTCTTTTTACCAGAGCACGACTCTGGCACCAGGGATTGAGCCTGAGACCTTGAAACCTCAGGCATGAAAGTTATTTATATAACCATTATGCTATCTCCCTGACTTGGCACTTTTTTTTAGATAATTAAAAAAATATTATCTTTATTTATTGGATAGAGAGAGCCAGAAATCAAGAGCGAGGGGGTTAATAGAGAGGGAGAGAGACAGAGAGACTCCTGCAGCCCTGCTTCACCACTTGTAAAGCTTTACCCTGCAGGTGGGGACCAGGGGGTTGGAACTTGGATCCTTGCACATTGTAATACATGCGCTCAACCAGGTGCACCACCACCCAGCCCCTACACTTTTTAAAAATTTCTTTATTGGGGAATTAATGTTTTACATTTAATAGTAAATACAATAGTTTGTATACGCATAAAATTTCTCAGTTTTCCCATATAACAATACAACCCCCACTACACTTTTTTTTTTTTAAGATTTATTGAGTGGTCCGGGAGGTAGTGCAGTGGATAAAGAACTGGACTCTCAAGCATGAGGTCCTGAGTTCAATCCCCGGCAGTACATGTACCAGAGTGATGTCTGGCTCTTTCTCCTCTTATCTTTCTCAAAAAGGCATAATGGTTATGCAAACAGACTCTCATGCCTGAGGCTCCAAAGCCCCAGGTTCAATCCCCTGCACCACCATAAGCCAGAGCTAAGCAGTGCTCTCGTTAAAAAAATAAAGAAATAAGTAATAAAAATTAAAAAACTGAACTTATTTTTTTAAAAAAAAGATTTACTTATCGCACCAAAGTAAAAGACTCTGAGGTGGGGGTTGGTGGGGAGAATACAGGTCCAAGAAGGATGACAGAGGACCTAGTGGGGGTTGTATTGTTATATGGGAAACTGGGAAATGTTATGCATGTACAAACTATTGTATTTACTGTTGAATGTAAAACATTAATTCCCCAATAAACAAATTAAAAAAATAAAGGAAAAAAAAAGATTTACTGATTGTGGTCTGGAAAGTGGTACAGTGAATAAAGCACTAGACTCTACTCTTAAGTATGAGGTCCTTAGTTCAATCCCTGGCAGCACATGTACCAGACTAGTGTCTGGTTCTTTTTCTCTCTCCTCCTATCTTTCTCAAGTAAAATGTTTAAAAAATATTTATTAACTGATTTGTGAGAGAGGGACCCAATGGATGGTGGCACACCCAGTTGAGCATGCACATGACCTTGCTTATGGACCTGGGTTCAAGCCTTCAGTTCCCACCTGCAGGGAGGAGCTTCACTAACAGTGAAGCAGTGCTGCATGTCTCTCTCTTTTTTTTTAAATTTATTTATTTATTGGGGAATTAATGTTTTACATTCAACAGTAAATACAATAGTTTGTACATGCATAACATTCCCCCGTTTCCCATTTAACAATACAACCCCCACTATGTCATTTATCATCCTTCATGGACCTGTATTCTCCCCACCCACCCACCCCAGAGTCTTTTACTTTGGTGCAATACGCCAATTCCATTTCAGGTTCTACTTGTGTTTTCTTTTCATGCCTCTCTCTCTTTCTCCTGAGCCTCTCAGCTTCTTTCTGTCATAGCAAATAAAAGAAAAAGAGAAGGAAGAAAAATGTGAATAATGGCCATAAGGAGCAGTGGCGAGGCCAGGTGGTGGCACACCGGGTTGAGTGCACATGTTACAATGCACACCTGGGTTCAAGCCCACACTTCCTACCTTCAGAGAGGAAGCTTCACAAGTGGTAAAGCAGTGCTGCAGGTGTCTTTCTGTCTTTATCCCCCTTTCCCTTGATTTATGGGAAAAAGATAAAGATAATAAAACAATTAAAATAATAGACAAAAAAAGAGCAATGGGCTTATTGTCCAGGCACCAAGTTCTAGCAATAAACTTGGGGGGAGGAGGGTGGGAAGAGGCAAAGAACCAGAGCATCATTCTGGCATATGCATTGTCAGGGATTGAACTCAGGACCTCATCTTAAGGGTTGAACACTTCATATACTACACTATCCCCTGGGCCACAACCTTCCAAGGCTTTTTGCTGGGGTGTTTTATCTGCACAATCTACCATTCCCAATAAGTTCTTTTTCTAAAATTTTTCTATATTTTCCCTTTTGTTGCCCTTGTTGTTTTTCATTGTTGTTGTAGTTATTATTATTGTTGTTATTGATGTCCTCATTGTTAGATAGGACAGAGAGAAATGGAAAGAGGAGGGGAAGAAAGAGGGAGAGCGAAAGAGAGACACCTTCAGACCTGCTTCACTGCCTGTGAAATGACCCCCCTGCAGGTGGGGAGCCAGGGGCTCAAACAAGGATCCTTCCATGAGTCCTTGGGGTTTGTGCCACATGCACTTAACCTCCTGCGCTACCTCCCGACTCCCCCCAGTAGGTTCTTATCCCCTTCCCCCATAGAGGGTAAAAGACAAAGAAGATATGAGAGATAGGTGGCTGGCCCCAGTGAACTGCCCTTCCTCTCACCTGGTCCCCTTCTTTCTCAAAGGTGATGCGTGTTCCCTGTCTCCAGCCAGGCTTTACGTCAATGGTGAGGATCTTGTCCTTGATGGTAGAGGAGTACCCATCCTCATTCAGCACCTGTGGTGGGGTGGAGGGGCAGAGGTTTCCAGATGTCCCAGCTGCCCTTCACACACGGGAAGATGCTCTGTGAGATCTGTACTTAGAGGCTCCACCGCTTGGTATGAGGCTGGAACCTGAGATGCCGAGCAACCACTGTGAGTTGATGAAGTCCACAACTCCAGCCGTGGGAATTGCATGGTCCTGGCCACTAACAGATTACAGAGTGGACTTGCACTCACTTTCTTTTTCCCAAAAGGGAACCTGGCCCTGAACCTCAGGCAGGTCTCTCTCTCTCTCTCTCTCTCTCTCTCTCTTTTTTTACCAGAGCACTGTTCAGCTCTGGCTTATGGTGGTGTGGGGGATTGAATGTGGGACTTTGGAGGCGCAGGTGTGAGAGTCTCTGCATAATCATTATGCTATCTACCCTCCCACCCTCTCTCTTAAAATTTTAACTTTTTTTTTTACTTATTTGAGAGATAGCAGGTACATGTATTGCCAGGGATTGAACTCAGGAGCTTATGCTTTATCCACTGGACCACTCAGTCAGGTGTCCTAGTCCTCAGGGTTTACACATCTGGAGGTCAACATATCTGAGCACCACTGGCAGCATTCCCCAACTGTGTCATCCATCCTGTCCCCAGCCAGAGGCTCCAGGGGTGCCATCTGTGAGCATGGCCACATGTTGGTATCACTTCCACTGGGCAAAGGTGAGAAGGGCCTTGTTTTTGTCACTAGCACAGTGCTATGACAAAAAGCCATGACGAAGGATTTTCCTCAGATAGCCCCCTTGGGGACTGTGTCCTAGACCACTTTCCATGCTGCGTAGCTTCCTCTGACTATTGAGGCACATACCTGGGGAAACCCTGGGGTCTGACTGGTAATTCTCTGAAGGCAGAATTCCCAGAAGATTCCTCCCATTCAGAGCCCACAGCATCTAACATGTGACTGAACAGAGAAGGAATGATTCTGTCACAACTAGGAGCACTGCAGAGGGGGTTTCCACAATACACATGAACCAGACTTGCCCCTTCCCAACTTCAGGTTCCAGAATTCCAAGCTAAGATTCCATCGAATACTACTGGGGCCTCCTGTTAGGGTGGGGGGTGGTAGCTGACTAGGAAGGATGGAAGAGAGGGGTAGTGGCTCCCAGGAGGAGCAAGGCATGTGCTCACCCTTCGAGAGATTTTGATTTTCTTGGTACAGCCAAAGAATAAGTCCTCCAGAGATAGGTAGAGGTCCCGTTCAATCGAGGGGTCCTGTTTCTTCACCCCTCGGCCCCGGAGTCCCCCAAAGTTCAAAGTCACCTCATGTCCTTCTTCATCAAAAAACTCTGCAGGGAGTGGGGAAGGAGAGTAAGAGAAATTGTTTCCAGGGGCCAGGTGGTGGTACACCTGGTTGATCGCACATGTTACAATGAGCAAGGCCCTGGGTTTGAGTCCCTGGTCCCCACCTGTAGAGGGAAAGCTTTGCAAGTGGTAAAACAGTGCTGCAGCTGTCTCTCTTCCTCTCTATCTCCCCTTCCCTATCAATTTCTGACTATTTCTATCCGATAAATAAAATTTTTTGAAACTTTATTTAAAAGGGCAGGGGTAGATAGCATAATGGTTATGCAAAGAGACTCTCATGCCTGAGACTTCAAGGTCCCAGGTTCAATCCCCTAAATCACCTTAAGCCAGAGCTGAGCAGTGCTCTGGTAAAAAAAAAACAAAAAAAACCTTTATTTTTAAAAAAAGAGAAATTGTGTCCAGAGGCAGACTAATAAGCACCCTCCCCCACCCATCACTTCAGCCCCTAAGTGTGGTATCACTATGACTTCCAGTCTCACAGTAATTACCTTCCTTGATTCCTCTCTCACGTCCCTGACTCCTCCCCACCCCCAAGTGGCTAACAATACTGATTGCATAGGGGAAGAGTGCCCTCAGGTGGCAGCACCTAGCAGGGCCAGAAATGACTCAGGATCATGGACTGTAGAATTTCCAATGATTTATTTAGGTACCTAGTTCCTTGTATTATGCCCCTGGTGTGTGTCACACTCATTTTAAACCACTCCGCTTCAGCGTGGAAAGTGGCATACCTGGTAGAACAGACATAATATACAGTGTGCAAGGACCAGGATTCAAGACCCTAGGTCCACCTGCATGAGCAGTGAAGCTGAGCTGTAGATGTCTCTTTCCCTTTTCCCTCTCAATTTCTGTCTCTATCAAGAAAGAAAAGAGAGAGAGAGAGAGATGGAGAGAGAGAGAGAGAGGTCAGGTGGTATTGCACCTGGTTAAGCACACAGACACATGTAAGGATCGGGGTTCCAGCCCCCGGTTCCCCACCTGCAGGGGGTCACTTCCCAAGTGGTGAAGCAGGTCTACAGGTGTCTTTCTCTCCCTCTCTGTACTTCCCCTCCTCTCCCCTCTCAATTTCTCTCTATCCTATTGAAAAAAGGTCACTGGGAGCTGGGCAGTAGTGCAGTGGGTTAAACGCAGGTGTCACAAAGCGCAAGGACCAGCATAAAGATCCCGGTTCAAGACCCCAACTCCCCACCTGCAGGGGGTCGCTTCGCAAGTGATGAAGCAGGTCTGCAGGTGTCTATCTTTCTCCCCTCCTCTCTGTCTTCCCCTCCTCTCTCGATTTTTCTCTGTCCTATCCAACAACGACAACAGCTATGACAGCAATAACAGCTACAACAAGTGCAATAATAAGGGCAAGAAAATGGGGTCTCTAGGAGCAGTGGATTCATAGTGCAGGCACTGAGCCCCAGCAATAACCCTGGAGGCAAAAAAAAAAAGATCACCAAAAATGGTGGTGGCTTCGTAGTGCTGGCTCTGAACCCCAGCGACTGGAGGAAGAAAAAAAAAAAAGAAAAGGAAAGAAAACAAAAGAGAGGAAGAAAGGAAAGGAAAGGAGAGGAAAAGAAAGGAAAAGGTGGCCACCAAAAGCAGTGGAAGACTGAACCCCAGCAATAATCCTGGTGGCACAAAACAAAACAAAAACTTCTCTGTGTTTTGTGGCTGGAGTGACATCTGTTTTTTCAAATGACTCTGATCAACACACTTCTATACAACTGAATCTTACCGTCCTTATCTATATGCATTAAAGGGCTAGGAGCTATGGCTACCCTCAGGCCTGAGGGACATTCAGATTGCTTACTGGAAACAGTCATTCACATGCTGAGTTTAACCTACTCTCTTTAGATTCAGTTACCACAACCCATTTACCCACTGTGTGTTCTGCTTCCCACCCAAAACTAACACTTTTCTTGTTTCATAAACCTTGTTTATAGAAGGACCCTGGACCTGAAGAGAATGTATTGTGTGCGCGCATTTTTATTATGTGGTGTGTGCTTTCCCAGTAAGAAGAGGGGCAGGTAGGTCCTCTTACCACTGAAAGGGTTGTCTCCCCCGAAGAACTCATGGAAAACCTTCTCAGGGTTGCCGTGGAAGACATAACCAGTTGTCCATGGGGTCTGGGATCCAAACTCCAAAGGAATCCCTCCCTTCAGGCCCTCCTCTCCAAACTTGTCATAGATGCTCCTCTTCACAGCTGTGGATATGTGTGATCTTGAGAAGGGTCAAGCCTCAGGGGCTAAGCTGGACAGAGGGTTGGGAAGCAAGTGGACATGGGGAAGAAGGAAGAGCAAACAGGCCCTCTTCCTGCTGTCAGTCTTTGGAGGGAGACACAAGAAGTTAATTTTGGAGTCGGGTGTAAGGATCCTGGTTTGAGCCCCCGGCTCCCCACCTGCAGGGCAGTTGCTTCACAGGCAGTGAAGCAGGTCTGCAGGAGTCTATCTTTCTCTCCAACTCTCTATCTTCCCCACCTCTCTCCATTTCTCTCTGTCCTATCCAACAACGATGACATCAATAATAACAACAATAGGGCAGAGGGTAGATAGCATAGTTGTTATGCAAATAGACTCTCATGCCTGAGGCTCCAAAGTGCCAGGTTCAATCCCCCGCACCACCATAAGCCAGAGCTGAACAGTGCTCTGGTTAAAAATAATAATAATAATAAATTTTTAAAAAGAACAAAAAATAACAACAACAATAATAACTAAAGCAATAAAACAAGGGCAACAAAAGGGAATAAATATATTTTTTTAAGAATTTATTTTTTTATTCATGAGAAAGATAGGAGAGAAAGAACCAGCCATCACTCTGGTACATGTGCTGCCAGGGATCGAACTCAGGACCTCATGCTTGAGAGTCTAGTGCCTTAGCCACTGCGCCACCTCCCGGACCACTAAATAAATATTTTTAAATGATTTCTCAGAACCTTTAAAAAAAGAAAAAAAGAAGTTAATTTCATCCTCAGAGAACTTAGGTAGGGTAGGTTCCACAGCCCAGAGGAGAGATATGAAAGACTGGAACTTGCTGGGGGAGAGGGGAGGGTCTAAGGAAGACACCAGGGGTCAGGTTATATCCTGGGATTTAACTCTGTCCTCACCGCTTTATTTATTTATAGGATGGATAGAATTCTAGAACCTTGAAATTTCAGAATGAATCCTAGAACATCCAAAATCTAGAACTTTAAAATACTAGAGTCTAAAAACTTGACAGTCATGAAAGCACAGGTTGGAGTTCTTCCTGGCTTTTCTTCTACACTATTTCTGACTCCAGTTTCTAGGACGAGTCTGTAAGGGTCCCCATGAGGACACCACCCTGTGCTGGGGCAAGGAATCAGATCCCCCCACTCTTTGAATTCCCAAAGGAGAGAGATCTTCCAGTTCCAGGCTTCTCTGCTCCTTCCCATTCAGGCTCTCATCAAGGAGATGGGAAATTGGCTGACGGGAAATTTGGAAAGAGCACTCAGTCTCTGCTTCAACCTTCCCTTCTTTCAGAGCCAACAAGTATCTTGCTTTTTCCAGGACCAGAGGAGCACATCAACCCAACCCTGGGCTCCCCACTTTATCTTCCACCTGAGTTTGTGTGTACTGAGAAAAGTGTCTTCTCAGTTTTGATTAGATTCTGGGTAGGGAAGAGGGATACTTGTCCCCCATCGGGTCTGTTCAGAAACCCCAGCATTGCAGACACATGAGTGTTGGGAGCAGGGTCCAGGGTAAACCCCTCAGGCCCCCCGAGAAGGGGGATAGCTAAGGGGACTCACATGGGAACACCATGACCCTTGGCTGCACTCTGCCGCTCCCCTGATATAGATTATGCTTGGCTGTTTAATGTGTGCTTGATGGCGGGCAGCCACTTTCTTGTTTAGGCTCTGCTAAGTTTAGCAGAGCATTTGTCTTACTGGACTTAGGCAAGTCCAGTAAGACAAAATAAAGTCTGTAACCTCTTCCCTGTATTGTTGTTCCTGTAACTAACCACAATCACTGAATGACCTTTCTCTGTATGAATAAAGCTAATGTGCAAGACTCTGTAACTGCTTGCTCTTAGTATAAATATCAGAAGCTCAGAAATAAACTTGCTTTTGTCTCTGGCACAAGACCTCCCTACCCCACCCATCTCTCTTCCCTTCTCTCAGGATTATCATTGAACATTACTCCGTGCTGGACGCGGAGGCAACACATGAGGAATGAACTTAATGGAAAGGGTGTGTGGGATAGAGGAGATATTTGGGAATATCTGGGCCTGAGTCACTCACGGTCACTCAGCACATCATAGGCCTCTGCTATCTGTCTGAAGGTCTCTGCTGATGATTGATCAACGGCCTTTAGTGGGTGGGTCTTCAGGGCGAGTTTCCGGTACCTAAAGGAATTAGGGTGAATGCACGTTACAGCAGCTGACTATCCCCAAGGTATAGTTGATGGTGGCTGGCTTTGGTGGCAGCACCAAGTTTTGATGCTCCCAGCTATAAGTAAAGTCAGGGAGCTGCACTGCTCAGCTCTCTTTCAAGACAACCTGGTTTAGGCAGTGGAATAGACTGACAGACCCAGCAGCTTCTCCTTTGGGCACTAGAGAGAAAACTACACTTGCCCAAGCTGCCTCCAGCCACGGCCTGGCATGGCGGGGGCATTAGTGCTGACAGTCACTCTAGGACACTGGACTCCTCCAGCAGGAATCCTCTGTGATCCCAGTTACACCTGTGAAGCCCTCCTAACACCCCTCCTCCTCCTTCTCTGTGATCTGAAGACTTCCCCTCCAAACTCCTGCCATCCCCCACCCCACTGCTTACAGGTGTTTCTGTTTGTTTTTTTCTTCAGGGTTATCACTGGGGCTTGGTGCCTGCACTAGGAAGCCACAGCTCCTAGTGGACCTTTCCCCCCATTTTCTATTGGATAGGACAGAGAAAAATTGAGAGGGTAAAGAGAGGTAGAGAGTGAGAAAGACAGACACCTGCAGACTTGCTCCACTGCTCGTGAAGTGTACCTTCTGCAGGTGGGGAGCAGGGACTTGAACCTGCATCCTTGTGTGGGTCCTTGCATTTGGTATGTGGTATGATGTGTGTTAACTGGGTTTGCCACCACTCAGCCCCCCTTACAGGTGTTTCTGCAACACTTTTTTTTTTTTGTACATCTAATCCTGTCTGGAATGACATTAAATAAAGTCTGGTGTCAAAGGATTTGACAGCCACCCCAGCTTCTCAAATCCTTTCTCCTTCACCCTCTGCTACCCCATCATACCTACAGCATCTGCGAATCCCTTTAATCAGTTTCATGAAAGGAAAGAAATGACATGAACGAGAACTAGGCGGTAGCGCAAGGACCTGCATAAAGATCCTGGTTCAAGCCTCCCTGGCTTCCCACTTGCAGCGGTGTCAATTCACAAGCGGTGAAGCAGATCTGCAGGTGTCTATCTTTCTCTCCTCCTCTCTGTCTTCCCCTCCTCTCTCCATTTCTCTCTGTCCTATCCAACAACGATGACATCAATAACTACAACAAAAATGAAAAACAAGGGCAACAAAAGGGAAAATAAATTAACAAAAAAATGACATGAACTGGGTAACTGATGAAGAGATTAATTAGGGACCACTCCCCAAAGTGCAGGAAAGGAGGGGAGACGCCACTCTGCACAGGAGTATTGTAGTACCCTGAGGGGTCCAGACCACCCCTGAGCCTATGGAGTGGAGTGTTTGAATGGGGCAGGATCTATGATCTTCAAAGAAGGGATAGAGCTAACCAGAGGACATCCCATTAAAAGGAAGCCCAGCTCTCCTCCTTCAAATCTTTATGGGATGCACTAGGAAGTCTGAAGGCTGGACATCTCTGGATACATTCCAGTGGATCAGCCTCCCAGAGGAGAAGGCTGGGAAGAAAGGGGTGTGGAGCATCATTCTAATTCATATACTTTACTGTGGGCGAGACAAAGGAATGGAGTCACAGCTCCACTGTATTGGGAGGAGGAAGTTTTCTTGAGTGAATAGGAATATTGAGAATAATGGCAGGACAATCATAAATCGTCATGGTGCTTTTCCTCATTATATTTAGTTTGGCAGTGGTTTTGGTTAATGTCTAGGTCCTCCCGGGGGAAATGATACAAGTTGCTATGTTCATTGTCTTCCCTCTCTCCAAGCCTCATTTGTTACATTATCATGACACCCTTTGCAAGGGGTCTTTCTTCTTCCAGCATCATTTCCACAGCACCCTGCATTTTCCCGTTCATTCATCACTTATTATTTATTCATACGTCACTTTTGTCCCCATTTTAGTTCTAGTAATATGCATAAAAACAAGGTTTATCTTGGCAGGAAAGCTCAGTTTGGAAGAAATGAAGATGGGCACACCCTGCCCATCACAACCCTGAAGCCTTACTGTTGCCCCAACTTACGCCTTCTTGATCTGGGCATCCTCTGAATTTCGAGAGATCTGGAGCACAGAATAATAATCCTGGCCCATGGCTAGTCTTCAGACAGTGGCTGAAGAGTCCAGCCAGGCTGTTAAGACTGTGTTCCTTGGTTGCTCCTGACAACCCCACAGGGGCACTCTGGGAGTTGTAGTCCTTCCTGTTAAATCAAGCTGCCTTCTCAGCTTTGTCTAGAGTACACAATTAACATGTTGGGGCTGATCCTATATCCCTGATAAAGAGAGGGGGAGAGAAAGATAGACACTTGCAGACCTGCTTCATCGCCTGTGAAGTGACTCCCCTGCAGGTGGAGAGCCGGGGGCTCCAACTGGGGTCCTTACGCCGGTCCTTGTGCTTTGTGTCACGTGCGCTTCACCCGCTGCGCTACCACCTGACTCCCTATATTTTTAAAGTTTTATTAAGAGGTAAATAAGGAGAGGAAGGAGGGAGAGAGAACCACAGCCTCATTCTAGTATATACAATGCTGGGATCTGAGGAGCGCATGTCTGAGAATCCAATGCTTTACTATTGCGCCACCTTCTGGGCTGCAAGCAGAAGGTTTAAGAAGAATAGCACAGGTTTGAATTTTTTTTTTTTTTTTGTCTCCAGCGTTATGGCTGGGGCTCAGTGCCTGCACTATGAATCCACTGCTCCTGGAGACCATTTTTCCCACTTTGTTTCCCCTGTTGCTGCGCTTGTAGTAGTTGTTATTCTTACTGTTGTCATAGCTGTTGTTGGATAGGACAGAGAGAAATCGAGAGAGTAGAGAAGACAGAGGAGGAAAGATAGACACCTGCAGATCTGCTTCACCGCTTGCGAAGCAATGCAGGTGGGGAGCTAGGGGCTAGAACTGGGATCCTTATAAGGCCCTTGTGCTTTGTGCCATGTGGGCTTCATCCACTGCGCTACTGCCCAGCCCCTGGTTTGAATTAAATTTTTAAAAATATTTATTTATTTTCCCTTTTGTTGCTCTTGTTTTTTTAAATTGCTGTTGTAGTTATTATTGTTGTTATTGATGTCGTCGTTGTTAGATAGGACAGAGAGAAATGGAGAGAGGAGGGGAAGACAGAGAGGGGGAGAGAAAGATAGATACCTGCAGACCTGCTTTACCGCTTATGAAGCAACTCCCCTGCAAGTGAGAAGCCGGGGGCTGGAACCGGGATTCTTACACCGGTCCTTGAGCTTCGCTTTTTTAAAAGATTTTATTTAAAATAAAATCTGGCTCCCACCTGAAGGGAGTCATGAGTGGTGAAGCAGGTCTGCAGGAGTCTTTCTCTCTCCATATCTCTCCTTTCTCTCTTTTAAAAATATATTTATTTTCCCTTTTATTGCCCTTGTTTTTCATTATTGTTGTTATTGATGTCATTGTTGTTGGATAGGACAGAGAGAAATTGAGAGGGGAGGGGAAGACGGAGAGGGGGAGAGAAAGATAAGATACCTGCAGACCAGCTTCACTGCCTGTGAAACGACTCCCCTCGTGGGGAGCCTGGGGCTTGAACCCGGATCCTTAGGCCGGTCCTTGCGCTTCGCTCCACCTGCTGCACTACCGCCTGACTCTCTCTCTCTTCTTTTTTTTTTTTTTTTTTTTACCAGAGCACTGCTCCACTCTGGTTTCTGGTGGTGCAGGGGATTGAACCTGGGACTTTGAAGCCTCAGGCACAAGTCTCTTTGCATAGGCATTATGCTATCTACCCCTGCCCCCTCTCTCCATTTCTCTGTCCTATGCAATAAAAATGGAAAAAATGACCAGCAGGAGCAGTGGATTCCTAGTGCCGGCACCATGCCCCAGCGATAACCCTGGAGGCAAACAAACAAACTCAGAGTTATCTGCAGCATTGGTGCAATAAGCAAAGGTGCAGCTTGTGAAGCTTCCTCCTGCAGGTGAGGACTGGGAGCTCGTACCCAGGTCTTTGCCTCCTGTAACAGGTGCACTTTACCAGGTGTGCCACCTCCTAGCCCCAGGTTTTTATTTTAGAAGAGTTTCAGGTGTTTGGAAAAGCTGTGGAGTGGTAGCCATATATGCTACACACACAGCATGCCCTACCACTAGCCTCTTCAGGAGTCTGGTACAGTTGCCACAACCGACTACTAGCACTGATGCATCGCTTACAAAGCAAGTCCACAGTTATTCAGATTCCCTGGTTCTTGACTAATTGTTTTCCTCCTCCAGGATCACATTCAAGATTCCATATTCATTTAGTTCTGGGTCTCTTTAGGTTTGTAACTTTGACAGTAGTTCTTGTGAGGTATTTTCACAACATTCTGTTTCTTTTTTTTTTTTAATGTGTTTTTTTAATATTTCTTTATTTCTTTTTTATCTTTTTTTCCCCTTGTTTTATTGTTGTTGTGGCTATTTTTATTGATGTCGTTGTTGTTGGATAGGACAGAGAGATATGGAGAGAGGAGGGGAAGACAGAGAGGGGGAGAGAAAGATAGACACCTGCAGACCTACTTCACCGCCTGTGAAGCGACTCCCCTGCAGGTGGGGAGCTGAGGGCTAGAACCAGGATCCTTACGCTGCTCCTTGCGCTATGTGCGCTTAACCTGCTTCGCTACCACCCGACTCCCTGGGATCTGTTTCTTACTAGACTGAGGTTATGGAGTTTGGGAATTAAGACCACAAAGATGGGGTGTCATTCTCAATCCATCACATAAGCAAAGGTGCATGACACATCACTGGTGATGTTAAATTAACTTTGATCACCTGTTGAGGTAGTGTTTGTCAGGAGTCTTCATGGCTAAGTCACTTTCAGATGAGGTCAGGTGTGCTCAGAGTGGGGCGACTATAAAGTCTAGTTTCTTTAGTATCCCCCTTTTCTGGACTTCTCTTTGGGAGGAAGTCTTCTGCAGCACACCCTTGTGCTGCAGAAGAGTGTGAGGAGTTCTGTTTCCCACTTACCCCACATCCAGTAGTCATCAGGATGAGTCCATTTTGCCTCCCAGCAGGCCTTTAGTCAAGATGAGTGGTAAACCTGATTTGTCTGCAGTGGAGAAGTTTGACAGATCAAAACGAAAGAAAACTAATATCGAAGAAAGGAAACTATCCAGCAGGAGTGTGCCCCAGCATGATAAAACGAGGATCTCCTCCCAAAAGAAATGTCTTAGTTGGGAGCCTTTCTCTTTGAGTTTAGGCGTCTGTTGCCTGCACACCCATAATCCCTGACCAGTTCTCCCTTACATGCATATTGCGATTTTCCATTGTTGTGTGAATTCCAGCTAACAGATGCTGCCAATAATCTCACCATCACGGACCTCTGTAAATACAATCCTTGTACTCTCAAAGGGTCAGCCACTTTTAATTTTGTGTAGTGGTGATTGTGTGTAATTTTATGATGTCTCCATTGCTCCATAATCTTCATGAAGTGATGTGCATTTGTAATTTCTCAGTTTTCCCCCCTCATTTCTAATGTAGTGATAAAAAATTAATAATCACAAAACATTCATTGATATGTTTAATGTGTGTGGGGGTGGGGTGGGGGGTAGGGAAGGGAGCCAGAGCGCCACTCTAGCATACGCAGTCATAGAGACTCAACCTGCCACTTCCTGCATGCAACTCCTGTTGGCCTGATGAGTCAATTCCCTGGTTACACACCAATTCCTTAAATCTTTTTCTTTTCATTTTTTTTTTTTTTTAACAGAGTGCTGCTCAGCTCTGGTATATGGTGGCTGGGGGATTGAACCTGGAACTTTGGAGCCTCAGGCATGAGTCTCTTTGCATAACCATTATGTTGTCTACCCCCCCCCACCTTGCCCCCTTAAGATCTGCTCTGGCAGCACATGGACTAAAACTGGGAAATTACTGAAAAGATTAGCATGGCCCCTGCACATGGATGACACACAAACTGATGAAGTGTTCTGTATTTTTTGTACAAATATAATTTATCTCAGGAGTCCAGTGGTAGCGCAGCGGGTTAAGTGCACATGGCGCAAAGCGCAAGGACCTGAGTAACCAGTTCAAGCCCCCGGCTCCCCACCTACAGGGAGGTTGCTTCAAAAGTGGTCAAAGAGGTCTGCAGGTGTCTATCTTTCTTTCCCCCTCTGTCTTCTCCTCTCTCCATTTCTCTCTGTCCTATCCAACAACAAACAACATCAATAACGATAGCAATAATAACTACAACAATAAAATAACAAGGGCAACAAAAGGGAATAAATTAAAAAAAAATTATCACACAGCAGGCTTGGGATCAGAGTCAAGAGAATAAAATGAAAAATCCATCGAATCCTTTTGGGCTACCATAGCAGAGAAGATGAACAAAGATTACTTACTGAAAAAAAAAAAAATAAGCAAGACATTTTCTGAATGCCTGAATCTGGTTAGTGAGGGACAATGAGGGCTGAGAGGCATCTAAAAGAATATTGGAGTGGTCCGGGAGGTGGCTCAGTGGATAAAGTGTCAGACTCTCAAGCATGAAGTCCTGAGTTCAATCCCCGGCAGCAAATGTACCAGAGTGATGTCTGATTCTTTTTCTTTCTCTTCCTATCTTTCGCATTAATAAATAAATAAATAAAATCTTAAAAAAAAAGGAATATTGGGGGAGTAGGGCGGTGGCACAGCAGGTTAAGCGCGCACGGTGCAAAACAAAGACCGGCTTAAGGATCCCAGTTCGAGCCCCCAGCTCCCCACCTGCAGGGGCGTCGTCTCACAGGCGGTGAAACAGGTCTGCAGGTTATCTGTCTTTTGCTCCCCTTCTCTGTCTTCCCCTCCTCTATTTCTCTCTGTCCTACCCAACAGCAATGACATCAATAACAACAATAATAACCACAATGTTAAAAAACTACAGCAACAAAAGGGAAAACAAATAAATAAATATAAAAAAAATTTAAATAATATTGGTCACAAGATGGCCTGATTAAAAATATTCCAGATGACAAGTACATGCTAGATGTTGGATATGCCTTGTATGTACTAAGCTCTACTGAAAATGTTGTTGCAGGGTGCTAGGAGAGCACACACTCTGCTATATGCAAAGACCCAGGTTTGAGACCCTGGTCAATACGGGAGGAGAGTAGCTTCGAGGTATACAGTTTCCCCTAACTTAGGAATACATGTACATGTACTCTGTCCCCTATGCCTTGGTCTCTATGTAGGTTCTGTAACACTGATAGGGAGTGTGCCATCTGAAGTGGAACTAGGTAGTCTCAGGCCTTAGGAAAAGGTCACATGTCAGGCCTTAGGAAAAGGTTAACATGTCAGGCTTGGTGTCTCTGGATAGTCTAAAGATGTGGCATGGTGGCACTGGTCGCATTGATTTAGTTGAGGTCAGCAGAGGCAGTTATCACAGGGTAGAGGATCAGGAGGAAAAGCATCAAGAAATACAAACAGGGCCAGGTGGTGGTGCACCTGGTTAAGCACACACATTACAGTGCACAAGAGCCCAGGTTCAAGCCCCTGGTCCCCACCTGTATAGGGAAAGCTTTACAGGTAGTAAAACAGAGCTGCAGGTGTCTCTCTGTCTCTTTCCCTCCCTGTCCCCCCTCAATTTCTGTCTCGATCCAATAATAAATAAATAAAATATTTTTTTAAAAAAGAAATACAAGCAAAGACCCAGAGATTCTAGGACTGGGAGAGTTGAAGAAGGCAATGGATAATTATTACTATAACTAAGTTGTTTGGGAGCTTGGTTTACTTTGAAAACTCCATAGTTAAGATTTACTGTACCATATACATGACCTCACCACGATTTGTGTCATTTAAGGCTATTTACAAATACCTATATCTTGGACACAGACAGGAACCAGTTGATTCTTATCTACCTGATCTACAATGCAGGTAATTTAGTATTTTAGAAAAAAAACAACTTATTTTTAGAAATGCTTGGGGCCGTGTGGTGGTGCATCTGGTTAAGTGCACACATTATAGTATACAAGGACATGGGTTCAAGCCCCTGGCCCTAACGTGCATGGGGAGTTTCACAAGGGGTGAAGCAGATCTGCAGGTGTCTATCTCTCTCCCTCCTTCTTCCCTCTCAATTTCTGTCCTAACCAATAAAATAAATAAAATAAAATAAATACTTTAACAGCATTAAACAGTATCAGATTTCAATTAGTTTATCAAACTGAAACATTGTTTATTTTTACCAGAACACTGTTCAGCTCTGGCTCTTTGTGGTGCAGGGGATTGAACCTGAGACTTCAGAGACTCAGGCATAAGAGTCTCTTTGCATACTATTATGCTATCTACCCCCGCCCAACAGTAAGTATTCAGACTAATGGAATATATACTCAGAACTGAGATCTATGCATATAAACATTCAATCTAATTTCCCGACATTGAATAAATAGTGATTTACAAGCTTATATGTTAGGAGTATAGTTTGACACCATTCCTACCACCAAAGGTTTATGTCCCTATTCACATCCTCCCTACAGTGGACCTGAAAATCTACCCTTCCCTGAGTTTCTTACTTTGGTGCAATGCGCCATACCCAGTCCAAATTCTGCTTTGCTTCCCTTTCTGTTCTTCTTTCTCAACTTCTGCTTATACCCTTGCAACACACCTAAAATAGACATAAATTCGGAAAGATGGTATAAAAAGTTTCTACTTTTAATATTTTTCTAGTTAAGGGTGGGGTAGATAACACAGTGGTTATGCAAAGAGACTCTCAGGCCGGAGGCTCCAGTGTCCCTGGTTCAATTCCCCACACCACCATAAACGAGCTGAACAGGGCTCTGGTAAAAAAAATAATAATAATAATAAATAAATCCCTAGGTGATACTGAGATGGCTGCTCCAGAGACCACACATAGACAGCCACTGCCTTTATGATGACTACGATTCAACATTCTAACTAGGCTGACCAACATGTTAATTTGTCTGGAATTAGCCTGGTTTTAGTAGTAAAAGCCCTTCAGTTTACCAGAGCAAACCCTTCAGTTGAAGGAAAACGGAGACAGCTGGTTACCTGTACAAGAATCTTTCCTAGGCTGCTGCTTTTGGGTTATTTAGTGCTACTGCCAGGCTATCCTTCTCAATGGTGAGGTCAACAGGAAGTACCTGAGACAGGAGATCCACTAGCTTGACTGGCTTTTTTTTTTCTGCAGTATTTAACAAAGTTTTCAAATTCCCATTCCTCCAAACATAGTATCTTTATTTCCATCAGAGAACAGGATTCAGGCTTTGATCCTTGTAAACATTTAACATATCTAGTGTGAGGTCAAACTTCAAGCTTCCAAATTTTTGCCATGTGTTGCAGCGAGGGCATGTGAGTTTATCACTTCAAAGTAGGTCTTGTCATGGAATGACAGCTTCACATAGCATAATGTAGCTGACTTTCTGTGATTTTTAAAAGGCCACCAAGACAATAAAAGGCCATGGTCCCTAGAATGGGCTAATGATGTTTACTAATTAATGTTGATCTGTGTCAATCCCCTTTTTTTTTTTTTTAATAGGGGACTCTCCTCTTCAGGGCTTAGAGGTCAGAGAGCTGATAACGTCGCACAAGACCATCTCGACAGCATGTGTAGATTTGCTTCTCCCATGTGGCTACCTGGAACATAAGAGTTTACAGATCAAAGGAAGTTTGGGACCCTTCCATTTAAAAGTAGAGAGGCTAGGTGGTGGTACATCTTGTTGAGCACATGTTACAATGAACAAGGACCCAGGTTCAGGCCCCTGACTTCTATCTGCTTCAAGAGTTGTGAAGCAGGTCTTCAGGTATCTCTCACTCCTTTTCAAAACTCTCTCCTCTTCCCCTCTCAATTACTCTCTGTCCCATCTAATGGAGGGGGGGAGGGGAGACAGCGACCGAGACCACTAAGAGTGGTGGATTCACTGTTACAGGCATTAATTTGCCCCAGCAATAATTCTGGTAGGAAGATTTATGTGGTAGAATTCTGTCATTGATGCCTACTAGATCAAAGGAATCCAAGATGCTTTATTGTGATTTCAAAGGCAAGAGAATTACAACCATGATATGTATTTGAAATATAGCTGGTCAGTGGTGCACCTTGTTTTAAGCACATAATATTATGTTGAAGGATCCAAAGCCCTAAGTTCAAGCCCCAGCTCCCCACCTGCAGGGGGGACACTTCACAAGCAGTGAAGCAGGTCTGCAAGTGTCTATTTTTCTCCCTTTCTACCTCTTCTTCCCCTCTCAATTTCTCTCTGATCTATCAAATGAAAAGGGGAGGGGGCATGGCTGCCAAAAGTGGTGGACTTATAGTGATGTCCGAACCAAGCTCTGAAGGTGGAAGGAAGGAAGGAGAAAATGGCTGTGAGAGTAACTGGCAGTTAGGACTACATAATAGAGAAACTGAATGGCAGGGCCAGGTGGTGGCACATCTGGCTGAGTAGCCATGTTACAGTGTGCAAGGACCCAAGTTCAAGCCCCTGGTCCCAACCTGCAGGGAGGAAGCTTCCAAGAGGTGAAGCAGGTCTGCTGGTGCCTCTCTTTATCTCTCCCTTTCTATTGTCCCCTCACCTCTTGATTACACTCTGTCTCTAACCAATAAATAAATAAATGTTCTAAAAATAAATGTGTGTGACAGAGAAATAGAGAGAGAGAGATATGCTAAACGGCCTAGGTAGAGAGACAAAATTCATTAGTGTTGTGTATGGTTGAATAATATATATATATGGAATGGTCTATAAATGGGCTTGGTATTTTTTAAAAAAATATTTTTATTTATTTATTTATTATTCGATAGAGACAGAAAGAAACTGAGAGGGGAGGGGAAGATAGAGAGGAAGAGAAACATAGAGGTCTGAGAGGCGGCACAGTGGATAAAGCATTGAACTCTCAAGCATGAGGTCCCAAGTTCAATCCCTGGCAGCACATGTACCAGAGTGATGTCTGGTTCTTTCTCTCTCTCTCCTCCTATCTTTCTCATTAGTAAATAAATAAAATGTTAAAAAAAAAATCTCTAGTGCTTAGTTAAGAAAGAGAGAGAGAGAGAGACCTGTAGCACTGTTCCACCATTTGTGAAGCTTTCCCCTATAGGTGGGGACCAGGGGCTTGAACCTGCGTCCTTATACACTATAAATCTGTGTACTTAACCAGGTGCATCACTGTGTGGTTATTCTTGAACCTTATAAAAGTACACATGAAGAAGTCCTCAATATGTGTCCTTCCCCAATACATATTAGATTTTTCCAAACTATGTACAAATTAAAGATCAAATTGTATTATTTACATAAAAATGTAAGCACAAAGATGTAAGTGAAAATTCTCTAAAAATGGCCAAGGGTAGATAGCATAATGGTTATGCAAAGAGACTCTCATGCCTGAGGTTCCAAAGTCCCAGGTTCAATCCCCCGCACCACTATAAGCCAAGCTGAACAGTGCTCTGGTTAATAAAAAAAAAAAAAAAAGAAAGAAAATTCTCTAAAAATAATCTTGAGTGGTCCAGGAGGTGGCGCAGAGGCTAAGGCACTAGACTCTCAAGCATGAGGTCCTGAGTTCAATCCCCGGCAGCACATGTACCAGAGTGATGGCTGGTTCTTTCTCTCCTCCTATCTTTCTCATGAATAAATAAATTCTTAAGAAAAATAATCTTGAAAGTATATGCCAAACTGTTAATAAAAGCTGAGTCTAGAGAGTTGGTCGGTAGCTCAGCGAGTTAAGCGCATATGGCGCAAAGCACAAGAACCGGTGGTGGAAGGATTCCAGTTCGAGCCCCCAGCTCCCCACCTGCAGGGGAGTCGCTTCACAGGCGGTGAAGCAGGTCTGCAGGTGTCTCTCTTTCTCTCCCCTCTCTGTCTTCCCCATCTCTCTCCATTTCTCTCTGTCCTAACAACAACAACTACAATAAAAAACAAGGTCAACAAAAGGGAAAATAAATAAATATATATATAAAAAGTTGAGTCTAGAAAGAAGAGAAGAATAACAACAAAAACAAAAATAATCAGCCGGGGAAAGTTCACTGGCAGTGTGGGAATTGCATGATTGATTCTTCCAGTGGATTCCTGGCACGGCATGTACGACTCGCACCATAGCGGGGCTCTTGAGTTTTCTTTCTCTCATGTGAGACTTTCTATATATATATATCTAAAAAAAAAAAAAATAGGGAGCTGGGTGGTGGTGGTGCAACGGGTTATGTGCACATGGCACAAAGTGCAAGGCCTGGCGTAAGGATCCTGGTTCGAGCCCCTGACTCTCCACCTGCAGGGGAGTCACTTCACAGGCGGTGAAGCAGGTCTGCAGGTGTCTTAGCTTTCTCTCCCCCACTCTGTCTCCTCTCCTCTCGAGTTCTCTCTGTCCTATCCAACAACAACAACAACAATAATAATAATAACAAGGGCAACAAAAATGGGATAAATGGCCTCCAGGAGCAATGGATTCATAGTGCAGGCACCGAGCCCCAGTGATGACCCTGGAGGTATGCTGCATGATGCTAGGCATTAAATGCTGTTTCCTGCTCCAAGTTTCTCTTTCCACCGTAATTAAGTGGGAGAGTCTTTGTTGTGGTGTAGTGGGAGTTTGAACCTAGATCGCAGGTATGGCAAAGTAGGTGCCATCTCAGGTGAGCCCAAAAGAATCAGTCTTGAACATTAAATAATAATGAGGGGGTCGGGCGGTAGCACAGTGGGTTAAGCGCACGTGGCGCAAGGCGCAAGAACCGGTGTGAGGATCCCAGTTCGAGCCCCCAGCTCCCCACCTGCAGGGGAGTCGCTTCACCTGGTGAAGCAGGTCTGCAGATGTCTGTCTTTCTCTCCCTCTCTCTGTCTTCCCCTCCTCTCTCCATAATAATGATAGCAACTGACAGCTAATAGCTAAATAAAGAGATTTTATATGTATCATCTCATTATACCCATTTTACAGAGAAACTGATAGCTAAGGTGACTAAAGGACTTATTATTATTATTTTTATTATTGCCTCCAGGGTTATGGCTGGGACTCCTTGTCTGCACTATGAATCCACTGCTTCTGGAGGCTATTTTTCCCCTTTTGTTGTCATTGTTGTTGTTACTGCTGTTGGTATTGGATAGGGCAGAGAGAAATTGAGAGAGGAGGGGAAGACAGAGAAGGGGAGAGAAAGACACCTGGGAAGTCAGGTTTGGGCTACGGTGGTGGAGGCAGCTGCCTGTGTAAACCGAGAGCTGAGGTTTTTGATCTTCCACAATGGGTGAGTCACAGCAAGCGAGTGTTCTTCCTCCACCTCTGATGCAGTACATCAAGGAGTATACAGATGAGAATATTCAGGAAGGCCTCACTCCCAAGCCTCCACCTCCAATAAAAGACAATTATATGATGTTTGGCAACCAGTTCCGATGTGACAACCTCATCATTTGGCCTTTAGAAAGTCAGGGTATTGAAAGGCTTCATCCTATGCAATTTGATCACAAGAAGGAACTGAGAAAACCCAGTATGTCTATCCTTATCAGTTTCTTGGACCTCTTAGCTATCTTGATAAGGAGTCCTAGGAGTATAAAGTGAGAAAAGAAGTTAGAGGATCTGAAGCTGCTTTTTGTACATGTGCATCATCTCATAAATGAATATCAATCCCACCAAGCAAGTGAGACTTTGAGTCATGATGGAGGTAGAGAAACGGCAACGCCTGGAAACAGCTGAGAGGTTTCAGAAGCATCTAGAACAAGTTATTAAAATGATTCAGAATTGTTTGGCATCTTTGCCCGATGACTTGCCCCATTCTGAATCAGGGATGAGAGTGAAAATTGAGCCAATGGATGCTGATGAGAGCAACAATTTTACTGGACAGAATGAACAACAGAGAGAAAGTGCAAGCCAGAGAAGAGACCAAATTATAGAGAAAGATGTTGCCTTGTGTGTCCTGATTGACGAAATGAATGAAAGACCATGAAGGATATGGTCTTTTTCCTTTCAGAAAAAAGCATCAGATATTAGTTAATTTGTACTCAAGACAGTTTTTAAAAGAGATGTAGCTTTAAGTGACTTGGTTCTTGAACTTTATCAGTTGTGAGATGCTATAGATAGCAATGTTACATTATGGCAAGCGTAGGCAAATTAAGTATGCCTACATTAAGAGTAAACCTTTAAAAAGCAAGGTATGTGCTGCTGTTGTGTGGAAGGTTTGTCTTTGAAGTTGCAAATAAACATTGACAATATAGTCTTAGTAATAAAAAAAAAAAGACACCTGAAGATCTGATTCACCGCTTGTGAGGTGACCCCCCCCCTGCAGGTGGGGAACAGGGGGCTTGAGCTGGGATACTTGTGCTGGTCCCTGCACTTGGCACCATGTGCGCTTAACCCACTGTGCTATCGCCCAGCCCCTGAAAGGACTTTTTTTTAAATATATGTTTTTTATTTATTTGTCAATGAGCGGGATAGGAAGAGAGAAAAAAATAGACATCACTCTGGTACATGTGCAGCTAGGGATTGAATTCCGGACCTCAGGCTTGAGAGTCCAATGCTTTATTCACTGTACCACCTCCTGCACCATGAAAGAACTTATTTATTTATTTATTTAATTTTTTTTACATTTATTTATTTATTTTCCCTTTTGTTGCCCTTGTTTTTTATTGTTGTTGTAGTTATTATTATTGTTGTTGTTAGATAGGACAGAGAGAAATGGAGAGAGATGGACAAGACAGAGAGGGGGAGAGAAAGAGAGACACCTGCAGACCTGCTTCACCGCCTGTGAAGAGACTCACCTGCAGGTGGGGAGCTGGGGACTTGAACCGGGATCCTTACGAATGGATTTTTTTAAAACCTCTTTTTGCAATATATTATTTATTTATGTAACAGAAACAGAGGGAAACAGAGAGAAAGGGGGGAGTTAGGGAGAAACATCTGCAGTACTGCTTCACTGCTCCTGAAGCTTTACCCCTGCAAGTGAGAACTGGGAGCTTGAACCAGGGTCCTTGTGCATTGCAACATGTACACTCAACTAGGTGTGCCACCACCTGGCCCTCCAATTTTTTTTAAACTTCTAAAATCAGCGTTTGTGTAGTCAGTGTCTCGATACTTTCTCATTCAGAGATGGAGAGCAAGACAGAAAGAATCCACAGCACAGGGGTTTCCTCCAGTGACAGAATTTCTCAAATGAGTTCAAACCCAGTAAGTCACTTACAACTCAAAATTCTGATTTCTTCCTATCCTACTCTGTTGTGACCCCAACAGGACTTTGGGACTATTAGCATATGAATGACATCAGCCTGAGGCTGGGACACAAGGGAAGGTATAAAGCACGGACTTGGAGGTCGCACTCTTTGGCTGCTGCTGCTTCTCCTGATCAGAAGCATCTCGATGGAGATGCACCAGGTTTTGGCTGCTGCTGCTTCTCCTGATCAGAAGCATCTCGATGGAGATGCACCAGGTATCCGCCATGGCTACTTCTCCTGGGAACTGAATACGTGTGACTCAGCTAGCCAGTAAACTTTTAGACCACTCTACAGCCATGAGCAACCTATACCTCAGCTGGTAATTGTGTATCTTATGGGACTAAACTTTTGATGACTATACTCAGACTTTATGGACCTAGTGTACTCTTAACCCCTTGATGATAATTGCTTATTTTGCCTTTTACCCATTTCACCCTAATAAGACCTTCTATTGTTGAAACCTGTTCTCAGCTCCCCACTGTGAATCTTTTAGACGCCAAAGCTCTCCCAAACCCTTTTAAAGTTAGTTTCTATACTAATCCTAAGTACTAGTTTCCACAGAGCCCTAGATACCAAGTGAGAATCGCCCAGGCCTGATCATCGTAGCCTGTACCTTGTACACAGGATCACAGTCAGCTCCGGTGAGCTCAATGACATAGTCTAGGTCTTGCTGAACAATGAAACAGCTTCCATCACCTGAAAGGCAGGGGGAAATTTTTTTTTTTAGATTACTGAAAATGGGGCAAAAAGACATTTTTTAAAAACTCTCAATATTTTATTTTGTTATAACACTAATATACACAAGATTATTGTAAGACACAGTAAGGTAAACAGGGGTCTAGGCAGTAGCTAACCTAATTAAGTGCATGTGTTACCATGTGCAAGGACGCAGGTTCAAGCCCCTGCTCCCCACCTGCAGGGAAAAAGCTTCACAAGTGGTAAAGCAATGCTGCAGGTATCTGTCTCTCCTTCTCTATCTCCCTTCCCTCTCAATTTCTGTCCTATCAAATAAAATAAATGAATAAAGTTTTAAAAGATGATTTTTTTAAAAAGTAAACATATCTCATTATGTGGGTAAAATATGAGAACCTATAGTGGCTAACTAGAATGCTGGGCTGGAGAGAGTCTGAAGACCAGACTCCATAGCAAGGAAGGTTTTCTCTGATTAGTAATATCTGCTACAGGCACAGAGCCCGCAACTGTAGGCTTATATATATCTATTTGCAAACTTGGCTTATACAATGATTTTTTTAACAAAAAAAAAAAAATCTGCCTAATTTTTTCATTGAAAATAAGTATTTTATTTATTTACTGGGAGATTAATGGTTTACAGTAAGAACAACTGTTGATATATGTGTAAAATTTCTCAATTTTCTGCCAAACACTCTCAACTTCAGCCTTGGTTCTCCTTCACTATCATGCACAAGTTCGTGGAAGCTCCCCCCTCCTCCTTTACTTTGGTGCAATACTTTATTTTAATGAAAGATACAGAGAGAAAGTTACACAGCAGGACTAGAGAACTGCTCAGCTCTGGATTGTGGTGTTGCTGGGAACTGAACCTGGATCTTTTTTTTATTGCATCAGCCATGAAAGTTCTTCTTATATAACCTATCTCCCCAGCGCTGCCTAATGTTTTATGGAAAAAAAAAAACTATGCTTCCAAATTGTCTTTTAATTTATACTACATGAGTATATACATTAGAAGGAAAGCTAGATTAAGGAAAAAAAAAGTGGGGGCACATTACAGTGCGTAAGGACACAGGTTCAAGCCCCTGGTCCCCACCTGCAAGGGGAAAGCTTCATGAGTGGTAAAGCAGGACTGCAGGTGTCTCTCTGTCTCTCTCCCTCACTATCTCCCCCATCTCTCTCAATTTTTCTCTGTCCCTATCCAATAAATACATAAGTTAAAAAAGTGTATAATTTGTGTGTATATACACCTGGGGCCTCTCACATGCATGATTTCACCACTTCTGAGTCTCTACATTTTTACTAAGATAGAGACAGACAGACAGACAGGATACAGCACAGGAATGATTACCCTCAGTGCCATGGTACTCCCAATGTGGTACTAGGGTTTGAACCTGGACTGTGTGCATGGCAAGACACACACTCTACCTGGTGAGTATCTCTCTGTCTCTAGAGTATTTAAAATCAATCATTAGACTATCAGTTTGGATCAAAATTGTATGCAGGATTAAGATCAGAACTACAACAATGAATTATAGTCATTAACAGCTAAAACTGAGAATAGTCAGTCCTTGATAAAGCAAGAAAAATAAAAGTTAAGACAAAAAATGAACTTAGGAAGTAACACTTGTTTAAGGACAGCAGTCACAAAAATAATAACAAAAGGATTCAAATTCAAACATTTTGATAATCTTCAGTGAATGAATAAAGCTGTATGCTTAAAAAGATGAGCTACGGAAACCAGGGAAAGAAGCAATAAACTAGAGATAGATAATAACCAGGAAATGAATTTCACAGAAGTCAAAGAAAAAATGGAAAAAATAACAGAACTTACTACCATTAAGATTAAAGAAAGGTCCAATAACAGATGAGTGGCTGAGTAAGCTGTGGTATATATACATGCATAATGGAATACTACTCAGCTATTAAAAATGGTGAATTCACCTTCTCTACCTCATCTTAGATGAAGCTTGAAGGAAACATATTAAGAGTGATAAGCCAGAAAGAGAAGGCAACAAAAAGGAATAAATATTTTTTAAAAAGAGAGAAAGAGGTAAGTTCTAAACTCTAACCACTGAGTCACTTCTGGCTACTTAAAACTATGCCTAACTACATAAAAATATTTCTCAGGGGGTCAGGTGGTGGTGCACCTGGTTGAATACACACATTTTATAATGCGAAAGGACCTGGGTTCAATCCCTTAGTCCTCACCTGATGGTAACAGTGGTGAACTAGTGCTGCAGGTGTGTCTGTCTCTTTCTCTCCCTCTCCCCTTACAATTTGTCTTATCAATGAATAAATAAATATTTTTAAAATAATTTCTCATAACAGAACCCGAGACTCACCTTGGCTAGCAATGAATCCACCTCTGAAACTCTGCAGGGACAGAACTGGAGCTCCTGACCTTCGGATGACTTGTACGGGAGCCCTAGGATTCAGAGTAAAAAGGACAATATTACTTTTACCTTTAAAAGCAAACAGGGAGAGAGGAGCGAGCAGTGCTCGTGTGCAGTTCTGCTTTCCTAGAGACCGCTAGAAAAAAAAAAGACATGAACTATGTCGTCCCTGGTCAGAAAAGTGATCAGCACCACGAAAGCCCCAGCAGCCACTGGTCCTTACAATCAAGCTGTGTTGGTCGGCAAGAAGGTTTATGTTTTGGGAAAAGTCTTTCTCTCCCTTTCTCTGTCTTCCCCATCTCTCTCCATTTCTCTCTGTCCTATCCAACAAGGACATCAATAACAACAACAATAATAATTACAACAATAAAAAAGGGCAACAAAAGGGAAAGAATAAATACATATTTAAAAATAAATGAAAAAATAAAACATTAAAAATGTTTATGTTTAAATCTGTTTATGTTAATCTATCATAGAGTGAAACAGATACAGGGAAGGAAAGACACAACAGTATTTCCCCACCGTTTCTGGAGTAATTCCAGGTGCCAGAGTGATCCCATGTCCTACTGGGGCTTGAACCTGAGTTCTTACACATGGTAAGGCATATCTCTGCTGATGAGCTACCCCGCAGTCCCAGAAACTGTTAACTCCTGGCAGATAAAGGTTGTGTGATTCTCTCTGAATAGCTTTACGAATGGGATAAGACCCAAGACAATATATTAAAATAATAATAATAAAAAACTAAGTCAAATGAAAAAATTGAGCTGACTTGTTTGAACAAAAAGTGATAAATTTTTGGCCAATCTAGGTCTCCTAGTACTATAGAGAAAAGGACTGGGCTTGTTGAAATTAAAAGTTCTATGTAATAATAAAAAAAAACTCACTCATTTTACATATCATGTTAGTTTGTTACTATTACTATTTATTATCATATTTTTTACCAGAGCACTGCTCAGCTCTGGCTTATGGTGGTGTGGGGATTGAACCTGGGGCTTTGGAGCCTCAGGCATCAGAGTCTCTTTGCATAACCAGTATGCTATCTACCCCTGCCCATGTTGGTTTATTATTTAAGCTTAATTACTAAAGCAATCATTACAATAGGCCAGCCATGACAATATGACTTAAATTACCTTTTAATATGATTCCTGCAATAACAAGATCAGGCAATTCACACGGGAAAACCTTTACAAATGGAAAAATATACCCTTGATTCAATAACCATATATATATATATATATATATATATATATATATATATATGGCTAAATTAATGTTCAAGCTAATAAAAATATCCATTCTGTATAAGACCTACATCATGCAAATAAATGATCAATCATTCACCTTGGACTTCTCACATCCAACTGATAAATGTTTCCATCCTGTGTTCCAGCCAGTAACAAGAAGCCAGAGAGAAAAGTACAGCAGTTGAAGGCATCTGAACCAATAAAGAGGAATACCTGGTAAAAGGAAATGAAAACAAAAATTACTGTTTGTGGCGCGAAGCACAAGGACCGTCGGAAGAATCCCTGTTTGAGCCCCCGGCTCCCCACCTGCAGGGATTGCTTCACAGGTGTTGAAGCAGGTCTGCAGGTGTCTATCTTTCTTTCCTCCTCTCTGTCTTCCCCTCCTCTCTCCATTTCTCTCTGTCCTATCCAACAACAACGACATCACTAACAACAATAAAAAATTTTTAAAAAGGGCAACAAAAGGGAAAATATATAAATAAATAAGTTACTGTTTAAGGACTCATTAGTTTCCAGATATAAACAGGCACAAGAAAATGAAAAAATTTTGTTTTCTTGTTTTTTTAATAGATTTAGTTTCTCCCTCTTTTAAGTGCTCTTGATGTAAAGTAAATAATAACTGAGGAGGAACTGGTCCAAAGTTTTAGGAACCTGAAGTTGGCTGAGGACATAAAAAATTCATATAATACCATACTCTGAGGTAGCAGATTTCAAACTATTACTCAGTACAATGACTCACAGAATTCTTAACACCAGAAAAATAATTTTATTCCCTCTTTTCATATAATCCTCACTTGATGGGCTGGGTGGTGGCACACCAGGTTAAGCACTCATAGTATAACTCTCATGTGATATACACTTGCAGTTCACACATCTAAGTTTTGGTTCATACTGCTTCTAGCAATCCTTTGAGAGAGGCTCATTGTAGAGAAAGAAAAAGGTGAAATAAAGCAGTAACTTAAAGAATCACAATTCTCTCCATGTATATGGATAGAGGAATGAGCAGATTTTTACTTAGTCCTTATTGTTAGTCCTTTTGATAGAAACTGATAATTTCTCCTCAAATGTTCTAAAAAGTAAAGAAAACATAAGCATGAAACAAACAAAATCCCTGATCTCCCTTCTGAAGGAAGAACCAGCAGCATGGAAACTCAAGAATGTAAAGTTAGGAGTAGGGTGGTAGCGCAGTGGGTTAAGTGCAGGTGGCGCAAAGAACAAGGACCGCTGTAAGGATTCTGATTCCAGTCCCCGGCTCCCCTCCTGCATATATATATATATGGGGGCTGGTTTGAGTGCATGTTACAATGCACAAGGAACCAGGTTCGAGTCCCTAGTTCCCACCTGTAAGGGGAAAGCTTTGTGAGTGGTGAAGCAGGACTGCAGGTGTCTTTCTCCCTATTACCCTCTTGATTTCTGGCTGTCTCTATCCAATAAATAAATAAAGATAATCATAATGTGTGTGTGTGTGTGTGTGTGTGTGTTCTGATCATTAATTAAGAGTCCTTTACTGAAATTTACTCACTTAGAAAAGATTTATTTTCAATGCAACCAGTGTCATCTTGATGTTTCACTTCGGACTCTGTCTAGATACACCAGGCCTGGGATGTCAACCCTCCAGCTTCAATACTTTGGTGAGACCTTTCCTAGCTCATAGGACTTCTTAGTTCTATTTTGGGTGGCACACTTCCTAAGAAAGTTACAGAACCTAGATATAGACCAGGGCTCATGAGATAAGGCACATATGCACATGAGTCCATAAGTTGAGGAAAAATACATAACTTAAAAAGTACACAATATAGTGACTCAATAAGTGCAGTAGGCAAGTAGAATTACAATGTGCAAGGACCTGTGTTTGAACCCCCAGTCCCCACCTGTTGGGGAAAAATTCTCCGAGTGGTGAAGCAGGGCTGCAGGTGTCTCTCTGTCTCTCTCCCTATCACCCCCTTCCCTCTATCCAATAAATAAAGAGAGAGAGAGAGACAGGGAATATGACTAAAGCTCTGCTCAGCTCGGGCAAGTGGTAGAGCCAAGAAGTGAATTTGTGACATCTGTGACTGCAGGCATCCATGTGTGTTGTGCTACCTCCCTAACCCTGTCAGCTTACTTTAGGGGTAGAAAAGAATATATACAACTGTCTGTCTTTCTCTCCCCATCTCTGTCTTCCCCTCCTCTCTCCATTTCTCTCTGTCCTATTCAACAACGACGACGACAGCAATAAAACTACAACCATAAAAAAATTAAAAAAAAAAATCTGGGAGTCGGGCTGTAGCGCAGCGGGTTAAGCGCAGGTGGCGCAAAGCACAAGGACCGGCATAAGGATCCCGGTTCGAACCCCGGCTCCCCACCTGCAGGGGAGTCGCTTCACAGGCGGTGAAGCAGGTCTGCAGGTGTCTGTCTTTCTCTCCTCCTCTCTGTCTTCCCCTCCTCTCTCCATTTCTCTCTGTCCTATCCAACAACGACAACAACAATAATAACTACAACAATAAAACAACAAGGGCAACAAAAGGGAATAAATAAATAAAATAAATATTAAAAAAAAATCTATACAACTGCATTACTTTACATATTGCCCCTTTAGGCCCAGAAGAGAGGGTGACTTAACAAAGTTCATAAAGCAGTACAACATTTAACCCTCATCCTATAATCCTTCAAGGAAAGTCCTACTGTGTCCAGTGTGATGACTGAAGCTTACATAGGTTAATTAACCTGCTGTTCAATGTCATAGTCATTAAGTAGAAGAGCTCTTATTCTAAATTCCACACTCACTACACTGCATTGCCTCTCTTTCATGCAACTTTATTAAAAGGTGAACACAGTGAAGAAGTCTAATTATTTTCCAAAATAGCTACTCCCCCGCCCCCCCTTAACCAGAGCACTGCTCAGCTTTGGCTTATGGTGATGCAGGGGATTGAACTTGGGATTTTGGAGCCTCAGGCATGAGAATCTCTTTGCAGTACCATCATGCTATCTACCCCACTCCCAAAATAGCTCTTCAAGAATCAGAGTGATCCAAGTTACTCCAGACTTCAAAGGTCTTAGAGGAATCACTTGCCGGCTGCCTGCTTTGTAGTCCCAAGCACTGAAGCTTCTTATCTTCCCGGGCCAATAGCAGCATTTTTGACTCTGTTCCAACTTCTCGTTCACCTGCATGACAGATGAGCTATGTTAGTAATAAGCTAGGTTCATCAGTGGCAGTACAGAAAGTAGATACTGATGACTGTTGACTGACTGCTCTCTGGTAATGGTTCATTTATAAATTTAAAGAAATAACCTGCAGTAGTTGGGGAGGTAGTTTAGTGGACAGAACTCATTACTTGCATGTGTGAAGTCCCACATTACACTTTCTTTGTTTTTTTAAAGATATTTTTATTTATTATTGGATAGAGACAGAGAGAAATGAGAGGAGAGGAGATAGGAGAGACAGAGAGACTCCTGCAGCTCTGCTTCACCACTCATGAAGCTTTCCCCCTGCAGGTGGGGACCAGGGGCTTGAACCTGCAACCTTGTGCACTGCAATGTGTGCATATAACTAGGCACGGCACCACCTGGTCCCTACACTTTCTTTGTATGTAAAAACCAGTGCTTAAGAGATTTATTTTTAATTTTTTAATTATCTGTATTTATTGGATAGAGACAGCCAGAAATTGAGAGGGAAGGGGGTGACAGAGACGGAGACACCTGCAACACTGCTTCACTGCTTGTGAAGTTTTCCCCCTGCAGGTGGGGGACTGGGGGCTCGAACCTGGGTCCTTGCGCATTGTAGCATGTGCACTTAACCAGGTGTGCCACTACCCAGCCCCTGCTCAAGATATTTAAAGAAAAACTTTAATTGGCCCAAAGATGTCAGGGGTTAGTAAACAGTCGCACATATGCAGTCTGCAGGTGCTGACTACTGAGCTGTCAGTGTGTAAGGGCTCTGTGTTGCCTCAGGCACTTCTGCCCTCTACCCTGCTTCTTGTTATCCTGCTTTGCATTTTATTTGATAGGACAGAGAGAAATTGAGAGAGGAGGGGGAGATGGAGGAGAGAGAAAGAGACACCTGCAAACCTGTTTTGCTACTTGTAAAGTATCCCCCCCTGCACCCTGCAGGTGGGGAGTGGGGACTCGAACCCAGACCCTCGAATGGGTCCCTGTGCTTAGTACTATGTGTGCTTAACCAGTGCGTCATCACCTGGCCCCGTTATCCTGCTTTGAATCGGTGATCTCATCTGTACTCTATTTCTCAGGTAAAATATGTACTTTTTTGTGATTTGGTCACAGATACTCCTTCCCCCGTGTATCTACAGTAGTTTTTATTGACTGTATTGGTAGAAGATAGGACCACTTTTCAACTGATGTCTTAGTGTAACCACTATTTAAAAGAAAAAAAAATTTGATGTTCTATACTAATTCATAGTATCAATCAATGTAGGTTTTGTAGGTCAAGAAACCTTAGACAAGTGAGCCTTAGTAAAACTGGGCAATGAAGCATAACTGTTCTCATCGTTCATAATGCTCTCCATAATTTCAGCACAATGTGAAAATGCTGATATCTTCAGTCTTCTACCTAAATCTTCAATAAATGGTAAAGGCATAGTATGACATTATTTCAACTGTAACCTCTCCTCAAAGTTGTTGCCCTGTGTCTAGCATGTTTAAGTTATATTTCTGTATTAGGACGGAGTGTATCTACAGAGCATACTTTCTCCACTTTGCATAGTATTTATTTATTTATTTATTTATTTATTTATTTATTTATTTACCAGAGCACTGTTGATCTCTGGCTTATGATGCTGTGGGGAATTGAACCCAGGACTTTGGAGCCTCAGGTATGAGAGTCTGTTTGCATAACCATTATGCTATCTACACTCCGCCTGCTTTGCATATTTTTTTACAGGGAAAACTAGCAGGAGGCCTGGTATCCTTCACTTTAGAATGGCAGAGCCATAGTCTGGAAGATGGTGCGGTGACTACCCTTAGGGAGACCTAAGAATATAATGTCCAGAGTTGGGTTTCTGGCACTGTAGGTGCCACAGTAATGCTCTGATCCTCGTTCTCTCTCTCTCTCTCTCCCTTCTCCTCCCCACCTCTTCTCTCCCCCCACCCCTTTTGCCTCCAGGGTTATCGCTAGGGATCGGTGCCTACACCATGAATCCACTGCTCCTGGAGGCCATCCTCCCATCTTGTTGCCTTTGTTGTTACTGCTGTTATTATTATTATGTTGTTGGATAGGACAGAGAGAAATGGAGAGAGGAGGGGAAGACAGAGAGGGGGAGAGAAAGATAGACACCTGCAGACCTGCCTCATCACTTGAAGTGATCCTCCTGCAGGTGGCAAGCTGGGGGCTCAAACGGATCCTTGAGCCGATCCTTGCACTTTGTGCCATGTGTGTTTAATTCACTGTGCTACTGCCCCCCATCATAATAAATACATAAATACTAAAAAAATAAAATAAATAAGTAAATATTTAAAAATAAAGAATCACTAAGTTATTTTAGTCAAAATTTTATTGTTTTTCTTTTAAATTCTTTTTAATTCTCTTTATTATTTATTTGGATTGAGACAGCCAGAAATCGAGAGGGAAGGGGGTGATAGAGAGGGAGAGAGACAGACACCTGCAGCCCTGCTTCACCACTTGTGAAGCTTCCCCCCTGCAGGTGGGGGCCGGGGGCGCAAACCCAGGTCCTAGCACACTATAACATGTGTGCTCAACCAGGTGCGCCACCACCCGGCCCCTTATTGTTCTGTTTAAAAGGAATTGTTATCTATTAAATTAGATTATACTTGGGTCGGGTGGTAGCGCAGCAAGTTAAGCGCAGGTGGTGCAAAGCACAAGGACCAGCCTAAGGATCCTGGTTCGAGCCCCCCCCCCCCACCTACAGGGGGGGGGTCGCTTCACAAGCAGTAAAGCAGATCTACAGGTGTCTTTCTCTCTCCCTCTCTGTCTTCCCCTCCTCTCTCCAGCTTATCCAATAACAACAACAATAATAATTACAACAATAAAACAATAAGGGCAACAAAAGGGAATAAATAAATATTAAAAAATTATATTTATCCTAAGTGATTATGACATATATTTCCATTGTAGATCTCAAAGTATAATAGGCATGCGATAAATATTAATCTTATAGTTAAAATAAAATACCAGTCCTAAGATAAAAGGAAAGATGAAGGCAAATACTGAAGAGGACATAAGGAAACAAAACAAGCTTACATATTGTTCAACTCACTAGGCACCTGCTGAGGGGAACCAAGGTTTATGGAATTGTCAGCAGCCCCCACAGCCACTCCGTTGATGGACGAACCACAGTCGGCAATGACTCCCAGGCAGGCGGAATGGCCACAATCCCAAAGTCGAGCTGTCCCATCTCGAGAACTAGATAACACATTCCTCCCCCGATCAACAATGGCAGTATCCAGAATACCTAGCGAGAAGAGAGGAAAAAAAAAAAAAAACTACCCTCAGATGAAATAGATAGTAAACAAACAAACAAACAAATAAAAAACTATAGGGGCAAAGGAGGGTTATGAATGACTCCTTCACAGATAGGTACTGAATAGATACTATAAGATGAGCATATTCACGTGCCAGAAAAACAGAAATGGAACAGAGTCCTTGCCTCTCAGTGGTTGAACTCCTACTGCTGAAGGGACAGTTACAAAAAAAGCAGCTCTGAATTTTATTTTCAGTGGAATGTTCTAGAGCAGTAGTTTAAATATTCTGATTTTAAATCTTGATATTTTTTCTTCCAAGACCTCACATCTACATGGTTTTATAGCTCCTGGTGGACTTGTTTTCTTTATTTTTTTCTTTTATTATCTTTATTTATTTATTTATTGGATAGAGACAGTCAGAAATCGAGAGGGAAGGGAGGGATAGAGAGAGACAGAGAGACACCTGCAGCACTGCTTCACCACTTGTGAAGCTTTCCTCCTGCAGGTGGGGACCGGAGACTCAAACCTGGGTCCTTGTGCATTGCAACATGTGCGCTCAACCAGGTGCACCACCACCTGGCCCTGACTTGTTTTCTTTTTTCCTATTATTATTTGCCAGAGCAATGCTCAGTTCTGGCTTATGGTGGTGTGGAATACTAACCTGGGACCTCAGAGACTCAGACGTGAGAATCTTTCTCTGCTCTTTTTTTTTTTTTAATTTTTTTTTTCTTTCTTTCTCTGCTCTTGTACCCCTCTTATCCTATGGTTTTATCAGTGTTTCCTTTTTATAAATAAATTAAAATAAAACAAATAATAAAAAAATTGCAAACAGAAAAGTTGTTGGCAATATCTACCTTACTTAGACATCAGCAGAATGGGTCAGGTGGTGGCACACCTAGTTAAGTGCACATGTCACCATGCACAAGGACTAGGGTTTAAGTCCCTTAGTCCCCACCTACAAGGGGAAACTTTTCAAGCTGTAAAAGCAATGTTACAGGTATCTCTCTGTCTCCCTCTCTATCTTCCCCTTCTCACTCAATTTCTTTTTTTTTTTTTCTCACTCAATTTCTTTCTCTATTCAATAAATAAACAAACATCAGCAGAAAGACTGTTGTCTCCCCTTCCCTGTCATTTCAGTGGGACTGAACAGGGATAGATTTTGTTGTTGTTGTTGTTGTTTGTTTTAAATGCCAGCACAAGCCATTTATTTACAAATAAATAAATACATGCTCATAAGACCATAAGAATGAAATAACTATATGAACAAAAGTTTAAGTCAGATTAGTAAATATTCTGAATTCACTTTAAGTGACACTTGTATCTTTTTTTCTCTTGACACTTGTGTATTCTTTTCCTTTTAATATTTATTTATTTACTGGATAGAGACAGAGATAATTGAGACGGAAAGAAGAAACAGAGGAGAGAAAGATATCTGCAGCACTGCTTTAGCACTTGGGAAGCTTTCGCTCTGCAGTTGGGGACTGGGGGCACTGTGCACTGTAATGTGTGCGCTTAACCTGATGCACCCCTAACCAGCCCTAACGTGTATTTTTTAGTAGAACTCAAGAACACTGGGAAACTTAGTAAGGACTCATGTGATGGTTACACAGATGCAGCAATCCAAAGGTATCATAAAGTTACTTCCTTTATGACACTCACTTCATGCTGATGTTGAATATACAAGTTGATAAGTTCAACATGCACAATTACATCTTGCCACTGAAGTTTCCTCATACTTCACACCTTCAGAATGAGGGCTAGATGTGAGGTTCCAGAGTGTTCCTCTAGACTCCATTAGCTGTTGGTCTCCCCAACTTTGCAAGTTGCTTTGATTCTTTAGACCTATCAGTTCTTCACATTGAATATGTGGAAGGCTGCAAATATTCTTTCTATTCCTCCCAATGAACTCATGCATTTTGTCTTGCAAGTTAATATTTGCATTTACTAGATGATCTAGATCTGACAAAACACTATAGGGAAATATTAAAATTTAAAAATCTTGGGGCCAGGTGGTGGCACAATTAGTTAAGAGCACGCATTACAGTGTGCAAGGACCCAGGTTCAAGGCCCTGGTCCCCACTGGCAGGGGGAAAGTTTCACGAGTGGTGAAGCAGGGCTGCAGGTGTCTCTCTGTCTCTTTCCCCTCCCTATCCCTTCTCTTCTCTCAATTTCTCTCTATCTCTATCCAATAATAAGTAAAAATTAAATTAAATTAAATTTAAAAACCTCTTAAAAAAAGCCTCTATATACAAGGCAGGTTCATAAGAGAAAAACATTGAGTTAAATACTATAAATACAGGACAATGTATAATTAATTCTCAAGTTAGTGGTACCAATGATGCTGTTATGATTCCAAAGAAGGAAGTCAGGTTAAGGAATTGTTATTACATTTTCAAAAATATCAAAGCATGCAAAACAATAGCATACTTATCAACGTAATATACCAATTAATGACAAAGTATCTCTAAAACTATATACATATAGATATTTTTCTGATAAACCAACTCAAAGAGACAATGTCTATAAAAGTTGATAGTAATTGGTTATATAACTAATCCATTTAAAAATATAAACTGTTATTTGAATTAAAGGGTACCAACAGTTAGCAACAAGCTGTATCTTTTTTTAAAAAATATTTATTTATTTATTCCCTTTTGTTGCCCTTGTTGTTTTATTGTTGTAGTTATTATTGTTGTTGTTCTTGATGTCATCATTAGATAGGACAGAGAGAAATGGAGAGAGGAGGGGAAGACAGAGAGGGGGAGAGAAAGACAGACACCTGCACAGCTGCTTCACTGCTTGTGAAGTGACTCCCCTGCAGGTGGGGACAAGCTGTATCATTTAATGTCTGGTGATATAGTTATCTGCCACCAAGCTTACTATCACCCCAATGATAGTAACAAGGACTAATAATGAGTAAATGTGGAGATAAATCCTTCTCTTTCTCACATTCTCACTCTCCCTCTTTTCTTTTTGTTTTCTCCCTCTTTTTTCTTTTCTTTTTTTTTAAAGATTTTATTTATTTATTAATGAGAAAAATAGGTGAAGACAGAAAGAACCAGACATCACTCTGGTACATGTGCTGCTGGGGATTGAACTTGGGACCTCATGCTTGATAACCCAGTGTTTTATCTACTGTGCCACTTCTCGGACCACTCTCCCTTTTTTCTAAGAGCACAGTAAGTGATCTTCTAGGGAGGAATTTTTCCCTTGCAACTGTAGAAAACAATTATCTGTACATGACTGGCTAACAAGGTAATTTCTTTTACTTTTATTTATTATTATCTGTATTTATTGGATAGAGACAGCCAGAAATCAAGAGCGAGGGGGGTGATAGAGAGGGAGAGAGACATTTACAGCCCTGCTTCACCACTCGTAAAGCTTTCCTCCTGCAGGTGGGGGTCGGGGGCTCGAACCTGGGTCTTTGTGCACTGTAATACATGCACTCAACCAGGTGTGCCACCACGCGGCCCCAACAAGGTAATTTCTATTCTTTGGGGAAACAACGGCCCATCTAAATGACCAATTTGAATGAATTATTTGTGTTTTTATGAGTTAACTAGCTTCAATTTCCACATTTTTAGTAATATGTCATTAGCTAAGTCTCATAAAGAAGAGACCATCGCACCTGCTCTGTGACCTTTGAAAGTGACCACACAGCTAGCATCTTCAGCAGACCAGATCTTCAGTTGGGCATCCATTCCCCCACTCAGAACCACAAGGCCTGATGGGAAAAACCTGCAACAATTCACATCAAACACATGTCCTTCCAACACTCTCTGGAAAAACAAAAGAGAATTTCATGCTAGTTCTTTTATTCATCTCTTAACTCCCATACCCTTGGTCTCTCACATGAAATATCTACATATTAAACTTAAATGCTGGGTGTTTGTTTGTTTGTTTGTTTGTACCAGAGCACTGCTCAGCCCTGGTTTATGGTGGTAGGAGGTGGGGTGGGACACTGAACCTGGAACTTTGGAGCCTCAGGCATGAGAGTCTCTTTGCATAACCATTATGCTAACTCCCTCACCCACAGGCTGGGTTTTAAAAGTAAAGAGATCAAAGGATCTCTCTAAGTCATTTGAATCAGGTAGTGTTCCAAGAACTTCTGACTCCTGCTTCTGTACTTTGACTACAGAAGTTGTGTATTAATACTCTATGGCTCTCACAGCCATCCTGAGCCCTATCTGTTACTTGTGTAAGAAGCTGAAGTCTTCTGTATATAGTCTCGAAGGATCAGTCATATATTCAGTGTAATGGACTAGCTACAGTGTCTTGGAAACCAAAAAAATAAATAAAGGCAGCTCACACCACTTTTTTATGGGGATACCACCCACTTTGACATTCACTGGACTGGCTCTTTCACTGTTTCAGTCCCAGTTTTGTTGCTGCAGATCACTCTCTAATAAGGTTACGGATGGTTCTTAGATTAACAAGTAGGAAACAATGGGTCTACAGCTGTTTTGCTCTGAAACAATGACCAACTGTCTTTTTTAAAGATTTTATTTATTTATGAGAAAGATAGGAGAGAAAGAACCAGACGTGAATCACTCTGGCACCTGTGCTGCCGGTGATCAAACTTGGGACCTCATGCTTCAGAGTCCAAAGCTTCACCACTGCGCCACCTTCCGGACCACAACCACCTGTTTTTGTCCACCCCCTACCACACCCCCATTTTCTCTATTAGAATATAGTTCAACTGTGGCTTATAGTGGTGCCAGTTACTGAACCTGGGCCCTCGAAGCCTCAGATGTGAAAATCTTTTGCATAGACCTTATGCAATAGCCCCTGCCTTACATTGGTTAACTCTTCCTTCCATAAAGTCTAAGGTTTCTCAGACCACCCTTCATGTATAAGACCATAAAAATATATAAAAGCGTTTACTCTGAGCTCTCCATTGGAAGCCTGCCAGATCTTCATGCTCCCATCAGTACTAGAAGATACACCAAGGCCTCCTCCACTGGAAATGTCTAGGCATGTTATCTATTCAAAAGACCAAACAAGTGGTATTAAAAATAGTGACATGCTTATTTGCGTGCAATGTATTATAAACCTCTTTTACTTCACCACCATCCTGCAAGACTTCTTCAAGCCTATATTTTCCAATACAAAGCACATGTGTTATCATCATGTATCTCCCAGCAAGTTAGAGCCAAACAATATTCTTGTAATCACCTATAATGTCTTGTTGCAGTTAAAAAGTGTTCTTTAGGGAGTGGGGTGGTAGCACAGCAGGTTAAGTGCAGGTGGCGCAAAGCTCAAGGACTGGCTTAAGGATCCGGGTTCGAGCCCCTGGCTCCCCACCTGCAGGGGAGTCGCTTCACAGGCAGTGAAGCAGGTCTGCAGGTGTCTATCTTTCTCTCCTCCTCTCTGTCTTCCCCTCATCTATTTCTATCTGTTCTATCTATCTCTGTTATTGATGATGACATCAATAACAACAACAATAACTACAACAATAAAACAAGGGCAGCAAAAGGGAATAAATTAATAAATAATTTTTTTAAAAGTGTGCTTTATAGCCATGACCACAGAATGTGAGCTCAGACCTAGAGGGATACAGAGGTTACATAGGCTCCTGTGCTGAATATGGGCCCCATATGAAACCGATAGTGTTTACAGTTAACAATATTCATACACTTTCCCCATATTTGGGAGTTGCTCTCTTCCCTGATACAGCTTTCTAGTCCTTTTTCCAACTATGACACTATCTCCTCACACAATACCATGGGTCCACCTCCATATCAGATGTCAGACTCGGGGAAAAAAGCCCACAATACTTAAAAGGGCTTTATCATAAAGACTTTTGAAAATCATTCCTCCTCAGCCTCCTATACCTACAATTCTGAGTAAATATTCCTATTTGAAAACAAAGAGAAAGAAATATCAGCAGTGGCAAACTATGCAAACATTATGCCATTATTATCATCTAAAAATTGATGAGTAACTACTAAAAGACATAGAAGGAATTTCCATCCAATTCATTTCTGTAAGAGTACTTGTAAGTGGATCTGTACTCGTATACTAGGAACTCATATACTAGCTCTGTCAAACATATCAATCACATACATCTTCAGCTATGTTTACATTGCAATGCAAAGAAAATGAAAGACACATTATGAGTGTTTATGTAATTAGATAAGTAGATAAAATAAAAATATAACATTATTACATACCACTGCATTTTATTAAAATACTTACACTCTTTCCATGAATTCTGGAAAAAGTAGTGTATGGTGCCAAAAACTTCGCAGATGCATTTTCCTTTGGACATGAAATATGAATGCTTTTCTATACAGAAAGAGAATGATGGAAATCATCAATAAAACTAATGGAATCAAAGTCTCTTAAAGGAAACAACAGGACAAAAGGAAATTCTTATTTCCTATGATTGCCCTCTCGAATCTTCCTTCCCGAATCTGTAAAATTATCACTAGCCTAGTGGCCTGGGAAATGTCACAATGGATAAAGCATTGGACTCTCTAGCATGAGGTGCAGGGTGTGTTCTTAGGCATGACAGGTGTCAGAGTGATGCTCTGGTTCTCTCTCTACCATAAATATGTAAGTAAGTAAATAAATATTTTTCATAGTATTACTAGCTAAAAGCTCAATGGTCTTGTTTACTGAAGAAGGCAGCAATATAGTTTGGTGTCGCTAAAATGCCATATTGAGCTGGTAAAGCAGCTCATTTGGGTAGTGTGCTACTTTGCCATGTGCATGACCCAGACTCAAGCATGAGCCCAGTGAAGTAAAGGCAGCTTTGGTTCTGTGGTTTCTTTCATCTCTCTCTGCCTCTAACTTAAACTAGCCAACAAAAAAAATAAATAAATTTGGGAGTTGGGTGGTAGCGCAGTGGGTTAAGCACACACGGCAGAAGGCGCAAGGACCAGAGTAAGGATCCCAGTTTAAGCCCCTGGGTCCCTACCTGCAGCGGGGGTTGCTTCACAAGTGGTGAAGCAGGTCTACAGGTGTCTATCTTTCTTTCCCTCTCTCTGTCTTCCCCTTCTCTCTCCATTTCTCTGTCCTATCCATCAATAACTACAATAATAAAACAAGGGCAACAAAAGGGAATAAATAAATATTTAATAAATAAATAAACTTAAAAAAAAACTTTCCTAAAATAAATGTTATTCCCCCCACTAAAGTTATGCATCTACAGAATTCCACTGATCCTGGTAGATTTCTTTTTTCCTTCTTTTCTTTTTCCAGAGAAGGTGAGATACAAAGGAGAGGATGAAGAGAAACCACAGCACCTCTCCACCACTTCCTCTCTGCATGATGCTTTCAGGAACAGGCCAAGGGGTTGAGTTTGGATCTCTGTGCCTGGCCAAGTGTACACTCTACTGGCTGAGTCATCTCCCGGCCTACTATTTTTTGGGGGAGTGGGATGGGGTGGGAGGGCTAATGCTCGGGATTGAACCTGGGACCTCTGAGCTTCAGGCAGAAAAGGTTTTTGTTGTAACCATTATGCTAGCTCCCCAGTCCTGGGAGGAAAGCTTCACAGGTGGTAAAGCAGGTCTGCAGGTCTCTCTCTCCTTTTAAATTATTATTATTATCTTTACTTGTTAGGTAAAGACAGCCAGAAATCAAGAGGAAGACAGAGAGGAAGAGAGGTAGAGAAATACCTGCAGTCTTCACCATTTGCAAATCTTTCCTCCTGCAGGTGGGGCCCAAGGGATCGAACCCAGGTCCTTGTGCACTGTAACATGTGTGCTGGACCAGGTGTGTCACCAACCAGACCCTCTCCCTTCCTCTCTATCTCCTCCTTTCATTTCAGTTTCTATCACTATCCAATAAATGAATAAATAAATAAATAAACAAACAAATAGAAGCTGCCTTTGGAACCATTTAAGATAAGGTGGTGGTATTTCAAGGTAGCACAGTATAAAGGTAAAAAGGTTTCTTAGGGGTCGGTCGGTAACGCACCAGGTTAAGCGCACAAAGTACAAAGTGCAAGGTTCCTGGTTCAAGCCCCCGGCTACCCACCTGCAGGTGGAAAGCTTCACAAGTGGTGAAGCAGGTCTGCAGGTGTCTGTCTCTCCTCTGTCTTCCCCTTCTTTCTCAATTTCACTCTGTCCTATGCAACAACAGCAGCAGCAACATCACCAACAAGGGGGAAAAGATGGCTGCCAAGAACAGTGGATTCATAGTGCAGGCACCGAGCCCCAGGGATAAACCTGGAGGCAAAATAAATAAATAAATAAATAAATAAGTAAGTTCCTTGGAGCTAGGTGGTGGCAAACCTGATTGAGCACACACATGCAGTGCACAAAGACCCAGGTTCAAGTCTCCAGTCCCCACCTGCAGGAGAAGCTTCATGAGTGGTGAAGCAGTTTTCTCTCTCTCCCCCTGCTCAATTTCTGTCATATAAAATTAAAAATAAATAAATAGGGAGTTGGACGGTAGTGCAGCGAGTTAAGTGCACATGGTGCAAAACCCAAGGACCAACATAAGGACCCAGGTTCGAGCCCCCAGCTCCCCACCTGCAGGGGAGTCACTTCTTAAGCGGTGAAGCAGGTCTGCAGGTGTCTTCCTCTCCTCTCTCCATTTCTCTCTGTCCTATCCAATAACAACAATACCAATAACAACAACAATGATAACTACAACAATAAAACAACAAGGGCAACAAAAGGGAATAAATAAATATTAAAAAATTAAAGAATAAATAAATAAAAATGATTCTTTAAAAAATTATTTTAGGGGGCCAGGTGGTGGTGTGCCTGGTTAAATGCACATGTTACCATGCATAAGTACTCAGGTTCAAGCCCCTGGTTCCCACCTGCAGAAGGAAAGCTTCACAAGTGGTGAAGTAATGCTGCAGGTGTCTCTCTACCTCCTTATTCCCCCCTCTTCCCAACTTCTCTCTGTTCTATCAAATAAAATAAAGTTTAAAAAATTAAAAATACACATTTGATTACTTATATGAGAGTTTCACATAAGAGAGAGAGGAGAGAAAGAAGCCAGAACAAATTATTTATTATTATTATTATTATTTTGCCTTTAGGGTTATCACAAGGGCTCGGTGCCTGCACTACGAATCCACTGCTCCTGGAGGCCATTTTTTCCTTTTTTTTTTTTTTTTTGTTGCCCTTGTTGTTGTTGTTGGATATGACAGAGAGAAATCAAAAGATGAGGGAAAGACAGAGATGGGGAGAGAAAGATAGACACCTGCAGACCTGCTTCACCACTGGTGAAGTGACCCCCCCCACCCCCCACAGGTGGGAGCCAGGGGCTCAAACCGGGATCTTTATGCCCGTCCATGCACTTTGTGCCATGTGGACTTAACCCCCTGTGCTATTGCCCGGCCCCACCAGGACACATTCTTGGTACATGTGGTGCTGGGACTGAACTGGAAATCTCAGACAAGAGCCCAGTGTTCTGTCAGTGAGCCATTTCTCCATTCACTATTATGTCATCACAAGTCTTCCACTACTTTAAAAGACAATTAGGGTGGGTGTAAGGAGCATAATGGTTATGCAAAAAGACTCTAATGACTGAGGCTCCAAGGTTCCAGGTTCAATTCCCTGCATAACCATAAACCAGAACTGAGATGAGACCATTAGAACTGCTGAAAAACAGCACTTTCTTAGCTACCATATCCATGCCATGATGACTATAGGCATTTAAAAAAATTTTTTTAACTTTAAAAAAAATTTATTTTATTTTTTCTCTTTGTTGCCCTTGTTTATAATTGTTGTTACTGCTGTCGTCATTGTTAGATAGGACAGAGAGAAACGGAGAGAAGAGGGGAAGACAGAGGGGGAGAGAAAGATAGACACCTGCAGACCTGCTTTACTACCTGTGAAGTGACCTCCCTGCAGGTGGGGAGCTGGGGGCTCGAACCGGGATCCTTATGCCGGTCCTTGTGCTTTGAGCCACATGCGCTTAACCCGCTGCACCACCACCTGGCTCCCTATATGCCTTTTTTTTTTTTTAAGCCTTTTATTAAATGAATTTTTGCTCCTAGCTGTAAGACAAAGCACATATATCTACAAAAGAGTTGACCTGGATTTGGAATTGCTTCCTATATCAGAAACTAAAGTGTCAGCTAAATTCTTCTGGCCAAATATTTATACCAGCAAGGATGTAAGAGCTTAGACCTCTACAAGAAGTGGGTTTACTCTCAGAGGACTTAATTTCTTTGGGACTAATTATGCAAAATTGTTCAGGAATCAGTGGTTTTTTTCCTGTTATTAACACTATGAATTAACTTTAAAGCCATAAGAAGTCTATGGAGGAGATAAATGTTGAATTACCTTCCAAGGTCAGCAACAGGGACCCTGCTGCTAATGAGAGTATTTTAAAGGAGTTGCAGGAAATGTCAAAACAGAGAAAAGTAAGGAGGTAGGAGAAGTGGAAGTACTACATACTAAAATACCTTTTTCATTAATAGCAAAATTTTAATGACATGTGGCTCACATTATTTATGTTAGTACTGGCACAGGAGAATAAGAGGAAATATGATTACATTTAAAATATATGTAACTGTGGTCCAGGAGGTGGCACAGTAGATAAAGCATTGGATTCTCAACCACGAGGTCCTGAGTTCGATCCCCGGCAGCACATGTACCAGAGTGATGGCTGTTTCTTTCTCTCCTCCTAGCTTTCTCATGAATAAATAAATAAATTATTTAATATATATGTATGTATGTATGTATATGTAACTAGGAAAAAGAAATTTTTCACCTTCAAAAGCAATAAAAAATATAATTATTATGAAAAATAATAATAAAGGTAAAATTGAGGGGCCAGACAGTGGTGTATCCAATAAAGTACACATGTCACTATGTGTAAGGACCTAGATTGAAGTCCCTGGTCCCCAGCTTCAGTGGAGGAAGCTTCACAAGTGATGAAGCAGTGTTGCAGAAACCTGTTTCTCCTCTATTTCTGTCTTAAATATATACATTTTTTTAATTGGGGATGGCAGGAGATAGCATAATGGTTATGTAAAAGACTCTCATTTCTGAGGTCCTAGGTTCAGTCACCTTTAGTACCATAAGCCAGAGCTGAACAGTGCTCTGGTCTCTCTCTGTATCTCTTTCTCATTAAAATAAAATAAGTAAAATATTTTTTTAAAAAATCACTAGAGTCATGAATTTACCTGCAGGCACCAAGCCTCAGCAATAACCCTGGTGGCAATATAAACAAACAAAGATAGCACTGATACAGAGATAATAGTATAAATATTTAAAGTACATATTGCTGTAATTTTGGACACAGTACCATGGGACAAAACAGAAAAAAACCTACCTTGTTTATTTCATTTACAATGAATCCTTCTGAAGCTATGATCTCTGGGATGCCATCCAGGCCAATTCCTTGACAAGTCAGGCTGCCATACAAAGTTGGTTTCCCTAGATAGCACAAAAGAAGCATGTTTTATAAACTAGGAAGAATTTAACATTTTTCTCCTGGCTGACCCATTGCAAGCATTTAGATACTGGCTGGAAATTAGTTTATGAGAAAAAAGCAGGTGCTAATGTTAAAAGTTAGGTACAGTGCTTATCTGCTGAAGGCATAGGAGGCAGAAGAACTGAAACTACTTCCAATATCACAAAGACAATTGAAGCTAGAAAACAATTTCGAAAATAAAATTAAAAAAAAAGAAAACAATTTCGAATTTCCATGTCCATGCCTACACATTTATTTATATCTTCACTCCCCCTTTTTATCTTAGTCTTTTAAACTTAATCATCTTCTCTTTCCTATAGAACTTTTTTTTTTCTCAGCCCTTCTCTACAAGCTGTATTTATATGCTGTCCAATTAGCTTTCCCTCTATGAAAAACAAGAAGGCTAGAAGGTGGCACAAAGGATAAAACATTGGACTATTTAATTTTTATTTATTTTTTTGCTTCCAGGGTTATTGCTGGGGCTCAGTGCCTACACCATGAATCCACTGCTCCTGGAGGCTATTTTTTCCCCTTTTATTGCCCTTGTTGTTTTATTGTTGTTCTGGTTATTATTGTTGTTATTGATGTCATTGTTGTTGGATAGGACAGAGAAATGGAGAGAGGAGGGGAAGACAGAGAGGGGGAGAGAAAGATAGACACCTGCAGACCTGCTTCAAGCGGAGTGACCCCCCCCCCCAGCAGGTGGGGAGCCAGGGGCTCGAACCAGGATCCTTGTGTTGGTCCTTGCACTTTGCGCCATCTGCGCTTAACCCACTACACTACCGCCCAACCTCCTTTAAATTTACTTATTTATTTATTGGGTAGAGACAAAAAAAAGTGAGAGGCAAGGGGATGATAGAGAGGAAGAAAGACAGAGATACCTGTAGCCCTGCTACACTGTTTTCACTGCTTGCAAACCTTTCCCTTTGCAGGCTTGACCCCGGGTCTTTGCACATATGTGCACTCAAGAAGGCCCAAATGCCAGAGTGATGTTCTGGTTCTCTTTCTACCTCTATCATAAATAAACAAACATCTTCTAAAAGTCAAAAATGGGGATAGGCAGTAGTCAGTGAGCCTGGTAGAGCACATACACATGTGCAGGACTCACATCAAGCCCCTGGTTCACACCTGCCTGGGGCAATTTCATAAGCAGTGAGGCAGGTGTCTCTCACTCCTCCTCTTTATACTCTCCTCTGTATTTCTCACTGTCTTTATCAGAAAAAAAACGAGAAGTGGTCCAGGAGGTGCTGCAAAGGATAAAGCATTAGATTCTCAACCATAGGTCCTGAGTTCAATCCCTGGCAGCACATGTACCAGAGTGATACCTGGTTCTTTCTATTTCTCCTCCTATCTTTCTCATTAATAAATAAATAAAATCTCTAAAAAAAGAAAAAAGAAAAGAAAAGTGGTCCGGGAGGTTGTGCAGTGATAAAGCATCGGACTCTGAAGCATAAGGTCCCAAGTTAAATCCCCGGCAGCACATGTGCCAGAGTGATGTCTTTCTCTCTCCTCCTATCTGTCTCATAAATAAATAAAATCTTTGAAAAAAAAAAACTTAAAAAAAAAAGGAGGGGAAAAATGATAACCAGAAATAAATGTTGGGAGTCCTCATGTTCAGGCACCAAGACCCAGCAAATAAATAAATAAATAAATAAATAAATAAAATATAAACAAAATAACCCCCTTGACTTGAGACCTTCATGTCTACCATACTCTCTTCTATGCAGCATACCAACTTTTCAAAAGAAAAACTCTGCTTAAAAACTTTTATTTTTTTTCACATAAATTTTAAAGACATTTTCAATGAAACGAATCAATTACAAAGAAGACTAAGGCAAGTATAAACCTATGGGACTACATCAAATTAAAAAGCTTCTGCACAGCAAAAGAAACCACTACCCAAACCAAGAGACCCCTCACAGAATGGGAGAAGATCTTTACATGCCATACATCAGATAAGAGTTTAATAACCAACATATATAAAGAGCTTGCCAGACTCAATAACAAGACAACAAATAACCCCATCCAAAAATGGGGGGAGGACTTGGACAGAATATTCACCACAGAAGAGATCCAAAAGGCCGAGAAACACATGAAAAAATGCTCCAAGTCTCTGATTGTCAGAGAAATGCAAATCAAGACAACAATGAGATATCACTTCACTCCTGTGAGAATGTCATACATCAGAAAAGGTAACAGCAGCAAATGCTGGAGAGGGTGTGGGGTCAAAGGAACCCTCCTGCACTGCTGGTGGGAATGTCAATTGGTCCAACCTCTGTGGAGAACAGTCTGGAGAACTCTCAGAAGGCTAGAAATGGGTCTACCCTATGACCCTGCAATTCCTCTCCTGGGGGTATATCCTAAGGAACCCAACACATCCATCCAAAAAGATCTGTGTACATATATGTTCTTGGCAGCACAATTTGTAATAGCCAAAACCTGGAAGCAACCCAGGTGTCCAACAACAGATGAGTGGCTGAGCAAGCTGTGGTATATATACACAATGGAATACTACTCAGCTGTCAAAAATGGTGACTTCACCATTTTCAGCCGATCTTGGATGGACCTTGAAAAAATCATGTTGAGTGAAATAAGTCAGAAACAGAAGGATGAATATGGGATGATCTCACTCTCAGGCAGAAGTTGAAAAACAAGATCAGAAAAGAAAACACAAGTAGAACCTGAAATGGAATTGGCGTATTGCACCAAAGTAAAAGACTCTGGGGTGGATGGGTGGGGAGAATACAGGTCCAAGAAGGATTCAGAGGACCTAGTGGGGGTTGTATTGTTAAATGGGAAACTGGGGAATGTTATGCATGTACAAACTATTGTATTTACTGTTGAATGTAAAACATTAATTCCCCAATAAAGAAATAAAATTTTAAAATAAAATAAATAAATAAATAAAATAAAAATTAAAAAAAAGAGCTTGCCAAACTCAACAACAAGACAATAAATAACCCCATCCAAAAATGGGGGGAGGACTTGGACAGAATAATAAAAAAAAACTTTTATTTTTGCCACCACTGGTATAAGTTAGGTTTGGTTATCCCCAGTAGCTTTTATTTTGTTTTTTAATGTTTCTAATGAAACAAAGAAAGAGAAAGACACCTGTAGTACTCTCCCCAACAGGTGAGAACCAGGGGCTTGAACCCTGGTCCTTGAGCATGGTAATGTGTGCGTTCTACTAGGTACATAAAATATACTTCTTTAGGGGGCTGGGTGGTAGCACAGAGGGTGAAGTATACATGGTGTAAAGTGCAAGAACCAATGTAAGGATTGGGTTCACCACCCCCCCCCCCCGCCACCTGTAGGGGTTTCACTTCACAGGCGGCAAAGTAGGTCTGTAGGTGTCTGTCCTTTTCTCCCCGTTTTCCCTTCCTCTCTTGATTTCACTCTGTCCTTATCCAACTACAATGGCAGCAATAACAAGGGCAACAAAAGGGGGAAAAATAATAGCCTCCAGGAGCAGTAGATTTGTAGTGCAGGCACCAAGCCCCTGTGATAACCCTGGAGGCCAAAAAAAGAAAGAAAAATAAAAAAGAAAAAATATATATATATACTTTTTTAAAGTAGAAATGTATATTCAAAGGTAGCAGAAAATATACAGTAAGATAAAAAAATGTTCTCATACATTTGGAAGGAAATTTCATGGGGGGTGGTAGTAGTGATTGACAGCATCTCACTAAAGGCAAGCAATATACAAGAAAAAAGAAAATCTGACTGAACTTGAGAACTGCCTGCATGTGTCAGGGTGATTTAACTAGGCTTTTACTCTGATACTATAACAATGCTAACTGATGACATGAAAAAGAAAAAAGAAAGAAAAAACAAGATAAATTATCAACAGGAGCACTCACTTTGACTTTGGATTTGATGAAATTAAGACAGTGAGTGCTTCAAGCAGAAACATCTAGTAGACAACCATTTAATCTCTGCCTGAATGAAGAGAAGTCAAGGCTAGAACCAGGGATTTAGAAGGCATCAAGAAGCTTACAATTAAAATTATAGAACTGCTCAGAATTCAATAATATATGCCCAAGGTACTTATTAAGGTGTATCTGCCTCATCTCCAAGTATAAGTGTGTGTGCCTTCCAAATAGAAAACCAATCTCCTGGGGGCCAGGCACACAGGTTACAGAGCTCAAGGACCCAGGTTCAAGGCCCTGTTCCCACCTGTAGGGGGAAAGCTTCACAAGTGGTGAAGCAGGGCTGCAGGTGTCTCCTTGTCTTTCTCCTATCTCCCCCATCTGTCTCAAGCTCTCTGTCTCTATCCAATAATAAATAAAAATCAAAAACTTCTTTTAAAAAAAAACCAATCTCCTTGGAATACTAGTTTAACATCTGTACAGTTGTAGGCTGTCAAGAACATTTGAAAACTCTTGAATACTGTGCAAGGAATCTGGGCAGGGAAAAGCAGGAACTTCTCTTCAAGTGGTGGGACGGCCTCCTGTCAAAGTAAGGCAAACAGATTCAAGAATTACCTGGGGGGTGACAGCTCAGCCAGGCTTCCCCTTCATCCTTCCTAAGAAAAGAGACAAAAGCCTAATTAGGCTCACTAAATGCTGAAAAGGATGGCACTGATGTAAGGGAAGAAATAATAAGATTTAATTCTCAGTCTGACCTTAATGCTTAGAAATGATCCAGTCTTAATATCTCACACTTAGATTATTCTAAGACAAACTATTTATTGAAGAAGAGGGCCAGGTGGTAGCTCACCTAGTTGAGCGCACACATTACACTGCACAAAGACCCAGGCTCAAACCACTGGTCCCCACCTGCAGGGGGAAAACTTCATGAGTGGTAAAGCAGGGCTGCAGGTGTCTCTCTGTCTCTCTCCATCTCTATCTCCTCCCCCCTCAATTTCTCTGTCTCTATCCAATAATAATTAAAGAAAAATATCATTAACAAAACGTTTGTATTTTGAAGAAATATTCGTCGATCTATTTAATGCACAGACATGTTAGTTAAATGTGTGCTCAGATATTTTAACATGAAACTTCACTGTTCATAGTTGCAAAGCTTTGAAAAATAAAAATTTATATTTAGATATTTTACTTGAGTCATTCTAAATCAAGCCCTGTGCTAGATGTTTTGCATATAGTATCATTAACCTTCACAATTTAACAACATGTCTTATATTATCCCTATGTGAAAGATATAAAGCTGAATCTCTAGAGAGAAGTGACCTGAACAAGAAGGAATTGAAACCAGGGACTATAACACAATGTGTGTGTGTGTGTGTGTGTGTGTATATATATATATATATATATATATATATAATTTTTTTTTTTTTACCAGAGCATTAATCAGCTCTGATTTATGGTGGTGTGGGGGATTGAACCTGGAACTTTGGAACCTCAAGCATGAAAGTCTCTGCATAAAACCATTATGCTATTTACCCTCTCCTGAACACAATGTCTTTTTTTTTTTTTTTTTAAATATTTTATTTTATTTATTAATTCCCTTTTGTTGCCCTTGTTGTTTTATTGTTGTAGTTATTATTGTCGTCGTTGTTGGATAGGACAGAGAGAAACGGAGAGAGGAGGGGAAGACAGAGAGGGGGAGAGAAAGATAGACACCTGCAGACCTGCTTCACCGCCTGTGAAGCGACTCCCCTGCAGGTGGGGAGCCGGGGTTCGAACCGGGATCCTTATGCCGGTCCTAGTGCTTTGCGCCACCTGCGCTTAACCCGCTGCGCTACAGCCCGACTCCCCCACAATGTCTTAATATCCCTTCACCCTGACTACAAATTTTATGTGAGACTTCTTCAATCATGCAAATACACACCTTGTCACCCTAACACTTTGAGGGTATAAAGAAAAGGTCCAGACTTTTAAAACAGGGACTAGGTTGACAATAACTCTCATCACTTATTAGGTGCAGGGTCTTGAGCAAGTATTTCTTCTGATTTTTTTTTTTTTATGAGAGGTAAATAGAAAAAAGACCACAGGACTGCTCAGCTCTGGGTTTTGTGGTGCTGGCGATTGAAGCTGGGACCTCACAACCTCAGACAGGCAAGTCTTTTGCATAACCATTAAGCTGTAACCCCAGTCCACTTCCTCTGATTCTAGTCCTGCATTTATCTCATAGGCACCTGGTGGCCCTTAATGCTAGTGTTTTCATGGCTTATCACACATTCTGTATAACTGTAATGTAAATTCTATATTATTAGCCCACCTAGAAAAGCTGTGAGCTTCTTAAATGCAGAGGTTATGCTTTATTCTTATTCACCGTTTCCACTTGAAACCCCCCTTATTAGTATCGAGAGTTGCCATTTCTGGCACTGCTGTCCTCATCCTGGTGCCTAGAGTGATGGCCTGTGCAGGCAGTATGTGAACATATGCTAAATGATCGATTTACTGTGTATTTCAAGAAAGCTTTCAACTTAAAGAACACAGCGTTCCACACAGCCTGGATATGACAGGTGAAGCTTCCTAAAAACAAGTGTCCAGTATGATTAATACAGCCCCAGAAACGGAGAAGGAGCCGAGATTTTTTCTTTTTCTTTTCTTACCAGAGCACTGATCAGCTCTGGTTTATGGTGGTGCGGGCAGGGGGTGCTGAATCTGCTATCTACCCCCCGCCCCAGGATCGGAGATTTAATCACACTCAGACGTGAAGGTGAGCACAGGGGCTTTTGCGAATAGTCAGCTACCCAGAACTGTGACCACTCATCCGAGAGTCTTCCTGCCTCCTGGTTTTCCTGCCCTACTTCTGACGCTATAGCGCAAGGCGTTCCCTTCCATGTCCATGTGTCTCCTTTTTCTCTCAACAAACGGCAGAACTTCGACCATCCTGGAGTAGACACGACTGTCCTTAGCGCACAGGCAACATCCGCTACCCTCCTCAACCATCCGGGTCCTGGGAAAAATTTCACCTGAGGGCGTGGGCCCAGTCGCTCTGAATCCTCAAAGGTGCCGCCATCTCGAACCCGCCTCCAACAGTCCACCGGCTTCCGCTCTTTCCCGGAAGTGGTTACCCCCCCCCCTGCGCCCGGGAGGGGCAGCGGCGCCGAAGTGGGGCGGGACATACGCCCAACCATCAACCAATGAAAATGAGCGGCGGGGCCCGCTCCTCCCGAAAGCCTTTCCGGGCCGGAAGGTTGGGGGGATTCCGACCGCCCGTCCGCCTGCGGCTGGGTGCTGGGCTACGTGCTCGCCTCGCGTGGTTCGGCGTGTGGGGTGAGCAGTGCAGCGGCGTCCCGGCGCTGTGAGCCTTGGTGGGCCTCCTTCTTGGTGTGACCACCCGGGCTTCTCCGCTTTCCCATTCTTTTCACTTCTTGCCGGGCAGCTGCCGACCGTCTAGCCTCACCTGACTGTTCCCGGGGAGGCTGAGCTACGATGTGGTGGGGAAAGTTCGCAGAGGCTTTTATTGAGACTTGCTGTAGCCTCTGCGCTTGACTAGAATCCTCCCGTTACTTCTGCGAGTTAGACTGAGGAAGAAACTAAGGAAGGCTGGCAAGTGTAGGGATGGGATTCGAGCCTAGGATTTTTTTTTTTTTTTAAATTAGAGATTTAATGTTGTTTTACAGGGTAACAGGGTTACAGCTCCGCACCGTTGCCACCACCAGTGTCCTGGATCCCCAATCCCTCCATTGGAAACTACAGTAGTTGTAAGGTTGCAGCTATGGGTCAACTAGTATTTCTACAACCATCTGTATTTATGTATTTGCCCATTTTTTCCCGTGGTCCCATCTTCTCTTCCTTTTCAAGTCAAACCTACACCTGTTACTACTTCCAAATGCCCCGCCCTTTCCCCTCTTCTCTCTCTGGGTCCTGAGAGAGTTGGAATTCAGAGCCCTCTGGTCATCTTCCCTTTATATTTGCCCCTCTGGGAGTATAGACCAAAATTCTTTTTTATGTATTTATTTATTATCTTTATTGAATAGAGACAGCCAGAAATCAAGAGGAAAGGGATGATAGAGAGACACCTGCAGACCTGCTTCACCACTGTGAAGCTTTCCCTCTGCAGGTGGGGACCTGGAGCTCGAACCCAGATCCTCGCTCACTAATGTGTGCCACCACCCGGCCCCTGGACCAAACTTCTTTATGGGGTGCAGAAGATGGGAGTTCAGGCTTCTGTAATTGCTTTGCCACTGGTCATGGGCATTGGCATGTCGATCCACACCCCCAGCGATTTTCTAGCTTTCCTTAATGGGGTAGGCGAGCCTGGGATTCTTGGCAAGCCTCCAAGGCTCTTTGCTTTCTGAGCTACCTCTGAGGACTGTGTGACCCATCTCCTCACCCCAAGAAGCTAGTGGTGTTGAACCTGGGAACTTTGATGCCTCAGACATCAGAATTTATTTATTTTTGTAGCCAGTATGTAATCTCCCCAGCCCACAGCGCTATTTTTCAAGAGAATATTAAGCTATTTGCCCAATGCCACCTAGTGAGCCAGTCACAAACCTGGGTTTCCAGTGCTAGTTTGTTTTTACTTTTCTTTGTTTTTATCAGCGCACTGCTCAGCTCTGGCTTGTGGCATTGGGAATTGAACCTGGGACCACAGAAGCTTAGGCATGAAAGTCTGTTACGCCAATGCTGGGGCTCAGTGCTTGACAGATTCCACTGCTCCCAGTATTTATTTTACATTTTTAGGGAGGGGAGAGACACCACAGCATTTTTCTACTGCTGGTGAAGCCTCCTTTGTGTAGGTGCTTCCTTGTGGTTGGCTTAGGCTCAAACCTGGATCCTCATGCATGGCACTGACTGGGCTCTACTGAATCAGCTACCTCCTGGCACCCGCAGTCTGTCTTGAAACCCAGTTTCCACCATATTTCTCCAGCTAAGTGAGTTTGTGACACGCTGCGATGTGCCTGCCTGAATCCTTCTCCACAACTCACTACTCTTCAAATTCCACAGCTGTTGGGGCCTTCCTGTGATCAGATACATCCCCCCTCCCCCAATTAAAGAGAAAAATAGGAGGAGAGAGAATGAGCCAGACGTCACTCTGCCAGGGACTGAATTTGGCACTTCATGCTTTATCCACTATGACACCTCTTGGACCACTCAGATACATTTCCTACTTCCTTTGTTCTGTTTTCTCTTCTCTTGTCACACAGGACTTGCACTTCTCCTCTTGTGTCAGTCTGTCTCAACCCCTGCTTAGTTCTTCCACTAAAATATTCATCTCTGACTCCTACTCATCATTCAGGTATCAGTGTAAAAACCTTGTCTCCCAGGAAGCCTTCCCTGCTTACACCAGTGTTAGCTCCCCCCCCCATATATATGCGTGTATATTCTGTGTAATGTATATATATTATTAAGTATGTATGGATAAGTGTACATCCATTCATGTCTCTACCATAACCTTTCCTTATTCATGTTTTAGAGACTTCCCAAGATGTCAGCTCAAGGCCATACCTGGACAAGAAAGGTCAAGAAGGAAGATGAGGAAGAGGACCCTCTGGACCAGCTGCTCTCCCGTTCTGGCTGTGCTGCTTCTCACTATGCAGTGCAGGAGTGCATGGCCCAGCACCAGGACTGGAGACAGTGCCAGGCACAGGTCCAGGCCTTCAGGCACTGCATGAGTGAACAGCAAACAAGGAGGAAGGAAGAGCTGCAGAAGAAGAAAGAGCAAACCAGCGTTCACCACTGAAATCCCTAGGGCATGGCCCTGCAGAATCTAGTACACAGAAAGATGGGAAGAGGAAATCCCAAAAGATAGAATTGTGGACTCACTTTGGGACTGGGGTTAACAATGAAGCAGCCATGGGTTTGGGCACATGCTCTAAAGAGAATATTTTCATGGTGAGATCCCATACATCCTGAAACATCTTATTCTATCAATATTATATATTGAACAGTATTTACCCAGTAAAGTGGGCTTAAGGGATGCTTTTCTACCTTACATCTTGAGTTTGTGTGCCAAATATATATTGAACAGTATTTACCCAGTAAAGTGGGCTTAAGGGATGCTTTTCTACCTTACATCTTGAGTTTGTGTGCCAAATATTGAACTGATTAGACATTTCATTTTAAAACTAAACCCAGGCTTGAGAGATAACTCACCTTTACCTGACACCTAACCATGTGTACGGTCAAGCGCTAGGACCAAAGGAGAGCCCCATGGATGACATTGGGAGAGTTGCACGAATGGAGTGGTGGTATGACATCTCTCTCTCTCTGTCTCTATATATATTTGAAATTTTGGAAAATTCAGCTGGGAGCAATGGAGTGAATCATGTGCAGGACCCCACAGCCACAAAAAATAAAAGTAAATTGACAAGTGCCAGGAGATAATTCAGTGGGTAGAGTACATTCCTTACCATGTGTGAGAACCTAAGTTCAGTCTTCGACAACACACAATTGCACCATGGTCAGTACCAAAAGGAACTCCATTGGTAGTGGAGTGGTGCTTTACTGCCTCTCCACTGCTTCCCAAGTATATGGAATGAAAAAGAAAGTGATGGGGAGAAATTGGCAGAGCTTAACATTGGCTCTTTTGGGCCAGCAAAATAGCTCACTCATACAGTTTTGCCTATGCATGGCCAAGGTTAATGCCCAGCCCCTCCACACTAGAAAGATATTCTCTCTCTTTCTCTCTCTCTCTTTAAAAACCTTTTTAAAAACATTTTAAAATTTTATTATCTTTACTTATTGGATAGTGACAGTCAGAAATTGAAAGGGGAGATAGTGAAAGAGACAGACACCTGCAGCCCTCCTACACCACTTGTCAAGCTTTCCCCCTGCAGGTGGGGACTCAGGGCTTGAACCCAGGTCCTTCTACATTGTAACATGCACTCAACCAGGTGTGCCACCACCTGGCCCCAATAAATAAAATATTTATTTTCCTTTTTGTTGCCCTTGTTTTTATTGTTGTAGTCATTATTGTTATCATTGTTAGATAGGACAGAGAGAAATGGAGAGAGGAGGGGGAAGATAGAGAGGGGAAGAGAAAGACAAGATACCTGCAGACCTGCTTCACCGCCTGTGAAGTGACTCCCCTGCAGATGGGGATCCAGGGGCTGGAACCGGGATCCTTAACCCCAGTCCTTGCGCTTCGCACCACCTGTGCTTAACCCACTGTGCTACTGTCTGACTTCCAATAAATAAAATCCTGAAAAAAAAAAAAGCATCTGGGGGGCCGGGCAGTGGCATACCTGGTTAAGCGCACATATTACCAAGTGCAAGAACTGTGGTTGGAGACCCCACTCCCCATCTGCAGGTGGTCTACTTTATGAGCAGTGAATCAGGTCTGCAGGTGTCATTCTCTTCATCTCTCTCTGTCCTCTCTCAATTTCTCTCTATCCTATCTAATAAAAATTAGGGGAAAAAGGCTGCCCGGAGCAGTGGATTCATAGTGCTGGCACCAAGCCCTAGCAATAACCCTGGTGGCAATAAAATAAAAATAAGAGTATCTGGGGGGGCTGGGGTAACACACTGCATTAAGCACACATATTACCAAGCACAAGAACTCAGGTTGGAGACCCCACTCACCATCTGCAGGGGGTTCACTTCATGAGCAGTGAAACAGGTCTGCAGATATCTATCTTTCCTCCTCTCTTGATTTCTCTCTGTTCTATACAGCAACAAAGCAATGGCAACAATAAAAATAACAAGGGCAACAAAATGGGAAAAACGGCCTCCAGGAGCAGTGGATTCGCAGTGCAGGCACCAGGTCCTAGCAATAACCCTGGAGGCAAAAAAAAAATAAGACTATCTGGCATATAGTAAGCATTCAGTAAATATCAGCTACTCTGTTCCTTTTGTGTGCTGTCTCAAGTTACATTATCTCATTTACTCCTCATAACAGTGCAATAACTCCCTTTTATAGAAGAGGAAATAAAGGTCAGATTGGGGATCAGACTAAACTATATCTTCTTCCAAAGTTGATGCTTTTCTCTGCTTTGTGCTCTCTTAAAAGAATTTAGTGCCTATTGCAATGCTTAACCCACAATAATAACTATTTACTATGTAAATATTACTTTTTTATATATAGCTCTTTACAAAAAGGAAAATCAGCTAGTGCAAGTTACCCATAGTGGCAGAGTGGTGTGCTTTTGGTCTCAGCTCTGCATCTAATAACCTTGGTGCTAGAGTTTTTTTGTTTTTTTTTTAATTTTTCTGGGGCCTCTATCTACTCCCGAGTGGCTGGTACCAGTCTGGCAGTTTTCCAGTTGAGCCACCTCCAGGCTGTTTTACCAACAAAAAAAGACTGCTGAAGTGAGGACTCTCCTAAGACTCAACAAATGGCAGCTGTGAGTCTCCATTTACTCCTGCTCTCAGATGCTGGTGTAGCAGTGGGGAGGCCCTGTGCTGACACTGGGGGGGCAGAGAACTGACCAGGAAACTAAGGAGAACATCTATGCCCTGGTGGTCTAGCAATGGGGCTGTATATTGTGGGGGGGAGAGCTTTGTGCATTGTTCTTCTGATGAGAACACGGTAAATAATTGCCTCAGAATCTACAGACTATAAAGGGAACTTGTTTAGAAACTCACAGGGCCCAGCAGTGCTGCCTGGCTGCTGGTATAGAAGCTGAATTGAGCCCAGAGCTTTGGATCCTTGGGGTGTGGGAGACTCTTTGCATAACCACTATTCTGTCTCTCCCAGACCTTCGGTGCTAGAGTTTAAGGTGGTCTATATCTGTCCATATACAGTCTATACCTATCTCTTGAGAAAGACTTGCCAGGGATCAGTGGAGAAACTTCTTGGCAAGGTATATCTCTTGGCTAGATCTATGCCAGACTCATGATTTGGCTCTGTTCTCCCAAGTCCTTGGCTGGGAACTTGGTCTGTGCTCAATACAAAGGTGCATTGTAAAGTGATTTTACTAGATGAGTAATAAGATATTTCTACCATTCTCCTTCTCTCAGGTAAAATTAAAATTGCCAGATTAAGTTCTTGGACTGCTGACTTTAGAAATCCAAAGAGAACTGGAGTGAGCCCAGGTTGAAACCTTATGCTTCCCCACTGCACAGAGTGCTAGGGCTCACTGCTCTGCCCCAATAGGTGAAGATTAGTTCTTGCACCAGCAGTGACCTTCTGGAAAGTTTTCATTCTTCAGGGATCTTTCATTGTGTTTTATTTCATCATTATTATTTTTAGATAAGGAGGACAGTAAAAGAGACCATAGCATCCAAGCCTCCTCCAGAGTGGTGGAGGACTATCTTCATCTGCTCTATTCCTTCATTACATTTATTAAATATTTAAATATTTATTCAATATTTTGTCCTGCTTTCCATCTTACTGCATTTTAGCTACCAAGTTGCAGATGCTACTGTGATTCCATCATAAATGACTTCCCTGGGCTGATGACCTCACCAATGCTTCCTGGAACCTCACCTCTTCAAGCCCTGCTCGATAGAGGAAGATAGAAACAGGCTGGGGTATGGTAGAGGTGCCAATACCCATGTGACTGGAGAGGCAGTTACAGAAATCAGGACTCCTATCTTCTGCACCCCAAAAAGAATTTTGGTCCATACTTCTAGAGTGTTAAACCATAAGGGAAATTTCCAGTGAAAAGGATAGGACACAGAACTCATGACAGGAACTGTATGGAATTATACCCCTATTATCTCCCAACCTTGTAAATAAATATTAGATGATTAATAAAAAAAATCAAGAAAAAAAATGGTGGGGACTGGGCTTGAACCTGGATTGTGCATATGGCAAAGCATTCAAAGATGTCTTTGAGTTTTAGTACTCTATCTAAATGGTGAGCTGAACACCTTGATCTGAAGTGTCTGAAAATAAGACTTATTCCAGGGACAGGTCATAAAGACAGCTGGAGAGACCTAAGTTTAGTCTTTGACAACACACAATTCAAAAAAAGATGATCATTTAAAAAGAAAAATAATTAAAATAAGAAAAATAATTAAACTTAGCATAATGGTTATGCAAATGCCTTTCTTGCCTGAGGCTTTGAAGTCCTGGGTTTAATCTTCAGCACCAGCATAAGTCAGAGCTGAGCAGTACTTTGGCCTCTTCTCTCTGTATTTCTCTCATACTAAAATAAAATAATTATATTACATGTGTCTCTGTGTGTGTGTGCGCGTGTTTGTGTAGCCAAGGCCTCATGCGTGCATTATTCTACCACTTCAGCTTGCTTTTCATGCAGATATAAAGACAGAGAGAGTAGTGGTCCAGTAGGTATTGTAGTGGATAAAGCATTGGACTCTCAAACATGCGATCATGAATATGATCCCCGGCAGCACGTACCAGAGTGATGTCTGTTTTACTTTCTCTCTTTTCTCCTCTGAGAAGAAGGAGGAGGAGGAAGAAGAGGGAGAGAGTACCAGAGCCTGCTTCAGAGGCAAAGCATCTTTCATATGGTGCCAAGGTTCCAACTTGGGCTGCACACTGGCAAGGCACACATCTGACCCAGCGAATTCTATCCCTGGCCCTAAGATTGCTTCAGAATGAGTTCATTCTAATCAGAGAAATACTGAGAGGGAACAGATTTCTGTGCTAAAGCAACAGAAAAAAAAGGAAGAGGAGGAAGAGAAGAAAGCTAAGAGAAGATAGAATCTCTTAGGGTAGGGGCTGGGTAGTGACACAACTGGTTGAGTGCACATATTAAAATATTCAAGGGCCCCGATTCAAGCCTCCAGTGGGGGGGTTGTAAGTAGTGAAGCAGTTCTGCTCAGTCTGTCTTTCCCTCTCTAGCTCCCCACCCCTTGATTTCTGTCTCTAGCGAATAAACAAATGCATAAATAAAATATTTTTAAAAGAATCCCTTAAAGATATCTGTGTGTGTGTGTGTGTGTGTGTGTGTGTGTGTGTGTGTTTTATTTAATTACGACCAGGGTTATCAATGGGACTTGGTGCCAGCAGTAAGAATCCACAGCTCCCAGTGGCCATCTAGCACCCTCTCCTTTTCTTTCTTTCTATTTTATTTAGTAGGACAAAGAAAATTGAAGGGAGGGGCTGGGCAGTGGAGCATCCAGTTAAGCGCACATAATACTAAGAGCAAGGTTGAGCTTCCCGCTCCCCACCTGCCGGGGGGGAGAGGGGGGGAGCCTCACAAGTAGTCAAACAGGTCTGCAGTATCTATCTTTCTCTCTCCCTATCTCCCCTTTCCCTCTCAATTTCTCTCTGTCCTATCCAATAAAGTGGAAAAAATAGCCGCCAGGAGCAGTGGATTCATAGCGCAGGCACCAAGCCCCCCCCAGCTATACCCCTCCGCTACCACCCCACCCCCCAGTTAAAGATATTCTAATAGAGTGCATATGAGGTGACACAGTGGATAAAGCATTGCATTCTTGGGCACAACGTCCCAAGTTTGATCCTCAGCATTGCATATGCCAAAGTGATGCTCTGGTTCTCTCTCTCCCTCTCATGAATAAATCTTTAAAATAAATAAATACAAGGGCCAGGTTAAGCACACAATCCCCTCTTCTTCAGCTGCAGGGGAAAAGCTTCACAAGTGGTGAAGCAGTCTCCTTCTCCCCCTCTCAATTTTTGTCTCTAGCCAATGATAAAATTTAAAAAACATTAAAAAATAAATAATTAGCAGATCTGTTTCTCTCCTCTCCCGGATCAACTAGGAATACCAAAGGACACCACCTGGGACTGAAACAAGACAGGACTAGAACGACTACAGGAACCCACCAAATCACCGGTGAGTGCAAACACACATGGCTGGTGACAGAGAGGAGCCTAGGGAGAAACTAAGTTGCTGGTAACAGTCCGACGCTCTATCAGTTGAGACACCACGTTAGTCTGTCCCACCAACAAGAGGACAGCTGAAGGGAGGAGAGGACTCCCGGGAGACTCACCAAGTGCAACTCTGAGTTTCTATTGCTATTGCCCTCAAAATCTGGAGCAGTGGCAGGGAGGGACACCGGGGGACAGAGATCTAACCAAGAAATTCAGGAGAAGACCTATACCTCGGTGGCATAGCTGTGGGGCTGTGAAAGTATTTTTACATAACCACCAGACTATCTCTGCCACACCCTGCCTTATCTCTTGGTTAGGAGTCAGTGATTAAGTTAGAATCCCTCAGAATCCCATAGCCTACAGAGAAGGAAAAAAAAAAAAGGCTTTTAAATCACTGAACTCCAACTCAGGGATTAAAATGCTATTGACACACTCCCAGATCTCAAACTGTATTATAGGGCCATTGTCATCAAAACTGCTTGGTACTGGAACATGAACAGACACACTGACAAGTGGAATAGAATTGAGAGCCCAGAAATGAGGCCCCACACGTATGGACATCTAATGTTTGACAAAGGGGCTCAGACTATTACATGGGGAAAGCAGAGTCTCTTCAACAAATGGTGTTGGAAACAATGGGTTGAAACATGCAGAAGAATGAAACTGAATCACTGTATTTCACCAAATACAAAAGTAAATTCCAAGTGGATCAAGGACTTGGATGTTAGGCCCACTCTCTCAACTTGACAGATCATCCAGGCAGAAAATAAATAAAAACATAAGGGAGCTAAATGAAGAGATAGATAAACTAGAACTATTGGACATTTTCAGAGTCATTCATCCCAAGAAAATGGAATACACATTTTACTCAAATCCACATGGGTCATTCTCAAGGATAGACCATATGTTAGGCCACAAAGACAGCATCAGCAAATTCAAGAGCATTGAAATCATCCCAAGCATCTTCTCAGACCACAGTGGAATTAAACTAACACTTAACAATCAACAAAAGATTAGTAATAGTCCCAAAATGTGGAAGCTCAACAGTATACTTCTTAACAACCTCTGGGTCAAAGAGGAAATCAAGGAAGAAAAATCAAAATGTTTCGAGAGTTCAATGAAAATGAAGACACTATCAAAATATTTGGGACACAGCTAATGCAGTCCTAAGAGGGAAGTTCATAGCTATGGAAGCTCATATTAGAAAACAAGAAAAAGCACAAATAAACATCCTGATAGCACATCTTAAAGACCTAGAAGAAGAAGAAAAAAGGAACCCTAAAGCAACCAGAAGGACAAAAATAACTAAAGTTAGGGCAGAAATAAATAACATTGAGAATAAGAAAACCATACAAAAGATCAACGAAAGTGAATGTTGGTTCTTCGAAAGAGTGAACAAAATCGACAAGCCTTTAGCCAGACTCACAAAACAAAAAAGGGAGAAGACCCAAATAAATCGGATAGTAAATGAAAGAGGAGATATCACAACAGACACCACAGAAATTCAACATATCATGCGAGGCTTCTATGAACAACTATATGCCAACAAGCTAGAGAACCCGGAAGAAATGGACGATTTCCTAGATACCTACTAACTTCCAAAACTAAGTAAAGAAGAAGTGGATAACATGAACAGGCCTATCACAGCCAATGAAATTGAAACAGTTATCAAAAATCTCCCCAAAAATAAAAGTCCTGGGCCAGATGGTTTTACAAATGAATTCTACAAAACCTTCAAAGAAGAACTAATACCTCTACTTTTAAAAGTCTTCCAGAAGACTGAAAACACTGGAATACTCCCTGCCAGCTTCTATGAAGCTAACATCACTCTGATACCAAAAGCATACAGGGACACAACCAAAAAAGAAAACTACAGAACAATATCTCTGATGAACATAGATGCGAAAAAAGGTCACAGCAGCAAATGCTGGAGAAGGTGTGGGGTCAAAGGAACCCTCCTGCACTGCTGGTGGGAATGTCAATTGGTCCAGCCTCTGTGGAGAACAGTCTGGAGAACTCTCAGAAGGCTAAAAATGGACCTACCCTATAATCCTGCAATTCCCCTCCTGGGGATATATCCTAAGGAACCCAACACATCCATCCAAAAAGATCTGTGTACACATATGTTCTTGGCAGCACAATTTGTAATAGCCAAAACCTGGAATCAACCCAGGTGTCCAACAACAGATGAGTGGCTGAGCAAGTTGTGGTATATATACACAATGGAATGCTACTCAGCTATTAAAAATGGTGACTTCACCGTTTTCAGCCGATCTTGGATGGACCTTGAAAAATTCATGTTGAGTGAAATAAGTCAGAAACAGAAGGATGAATATGGGATGATCTCACTCTCAGGCAGAAGTTGAAAAACAAGATCAGAAAAGAAAATACAAGTAGAACCTGAAATGGAATTGGCGTATCGCACCAAAGTAAAAGACTCTGGGGTGGGTGGGTGGAGAATACAGGTCCAAGAAGGATTCAGAGGACCTAGTGGGGGTTGTATGGTTATATGGGAAACTGGGGAATGATATGCATGTACAAACTATTGTACTTATGTTGAATGTAAAACATTAATTCCCCAATAAAAAAAATCAAAAAAAAAAAATTACATAAATACTCCCCCCCATGGGAGGATTGATTTCTCACATATACACATACACAGTATTCATTTTTATTAGATGGAGGAGACCTAGAGAAAGTGGTGACAATTGGCAAGCACTCCTCCACAAAAGAAAAAGCAATATTCCTTGCTGGTAGGATGGGTGCTTATGATACCTAAGGGTCAGGGTCTCCTGCTTAATTCTGACCACACAGAAAAAATCCTTTCCCTTGGCACTCAATATCAGCAGTGCTGGTGTGAGGGACTCTACAATGTACTACTTTAACTTTGCCAACAGTTCTTCTAGTTCTGGCCGAGCTTTGAACCTTCCCTTGAAGTCTTCTTCAGTGTGCTAGGAAGAGAAAAAGAAAAGTGGGGTTTACTGTAGAGCTTCTAATTACTAAAAATACACACAACACCAAAGCATATCTATCATCCACTCTGTAGAGAATGATTTAGAATCAACAAATAAAGAACTAATGTTAAAATGGTGAATCGCAATAGGAACATTTAAAAAATATTTATTTATTTATTTTACCAAAGCACTACTCAGCTCTGGTTTATGGTGGGGCTAAGGATTGAACCTGGAGATTTGGTGTCTCAGGAATGAAAGTCTTTTTGGATAACTCTTATGTTATTATGCTATTCTCCCAGCCCAGATACATTTTTTAAGAGGGAAAGCAACCTGGGAGGTGGCACAGTGGACAAGGTGTTGGACTTAAGCATGAGTTCCTGAGTTCAATCCATGGTACTGCATGTGATGGAATGATGCTCTGGCTCTCCTTCCTTCCCCCATTAATAAATAAATAAATCAGGAGCCGGGCGGTAGCGCTGAGGTTAAGTGCACTTGGCGCAAAGCGCAAGGACTGACGTAAGGATCCCGATTCCAGCCCCTGCTCCCCACCTGCAGGGGAGTCGCTTCACAGGCGGTGAAGCAGGTCTACAACAGGTGTCTTTCTCTCACCCTCTGTCTTCCCCTCCTCTCTCCATTTCTCTCTGTCCTATCCAACAATGACAACATCAACAACAATAATAACTACAACAATAAAAACAAGGGAAACAAAAAGAAAATATTTAAAAAATAAACCTTTTAAAAATATTTATTTCCTTTTGCTGCCCTTGTTTTATTGTTGTAGTTATTATTGTTGATGATGTCGCTGTTGTTGGATAGGACAGAGAAATGGAGAGAGTATAGGGGAGACAGAGAGGGGGAGAGATAGATTGACACCTGCAGACCTGCTTCACCGCCTGTGAAGTTACTCCCCTGCAGGTGGGGAGCCCGGGGCTTGAACCCAGATCCTTAGGCCGGTCCTTGCGCTTTGGGCCGCCTGTGCTTAACTCGCTGCCGCTAGTGCCCGACTCCCAATAAATAAACCTTTTAAAAAATAAAAAAGGAGAGGATGTCAAAATTCTTCATGTACAAAGGAATGTAAGTATTAGACATAGGAACTGGAATATTTCAAGTTAGCATAACCAGAAGCATCCCTGTATATATATCTAAATGAATATATATAGCATTTATTTTTGTTTTGTTTTTAATATTTATTTATTATTTATTCCCTTTTGTTACTCTTGTTTTATTGTTGTAGTTATGATTTAGTTATTACGTTGTTGTTGGATAAGACAGAGCGAAATAGAGAGAGGAGGGGAAGACAGAGAGGAGGAGAGAAAGATAGACACCTGTAGACCTGCTTCAACACCTGTGAAGCGACTCCTCTGCAGGTGGGGAGCCGGAGGTTGGAACCGGGATCCTTACGCCGGTCCTTGCGCTTTCCACTCGCTACTGCCCGGCTCCCAATGCATTTATTTAATAGACTTAAATGAATCCAAAATAATGATGAAGTTTAACGAGCATGAACTCACAATACAGGTTGCTAGTTGAAGCAAATAGCATCAGTTTATCATGGTCTAATGGGGTCGAGCGGTGTGTTACATTAGGTTGAGTGTGCATGTTACAATGGTCTAATATAGCTATGTCATAATAAAGATCATCTTGATAACTGGATTCAAATGTTCACTTATTAGGGGAAGGTTCCTAATGTTTTTCAGGTCAAACTTCCTTCTAGCTGACATTCGTTGCTGAAAAATTCTGTCAGACTACAGTGAAGCCAAAAGATGCATAAATCAGAGCCAGGGCTGCAGTGCACAAGATTCCCTTGCTTGAGACCCCAGAGGTCCTAGGTTTAATCTACAGCAATGGCATGTATCAGAGCTGAACTTTGTTATGGTCTCGTCTCTTCTCTTCTCTCTCTCTCTCTATTTATTTATTTAAATGAGAGTGACATAGAAGGACTATGAGAGAGACAGAGACTAAAGCACTTCACAGTTTTGGCTTATAGTACTGCTGGGGATTGAACCTGGGACTGCAGAGCCTCAGTCTAAAAAGTTTTTTGCATAACCATTATGCTGTCTTTCTAGCTCATCTATTTTCTCTTTTTGTGTCTCTACCTCCCCTGAAAAAAATCCATAAATCTCTCGGAAATACATTTTCTATTTGTGACCACAAATTATATATTTTTTTCCTGCTATACAACTGCCTAAAGGGACAGAATTATTTTGGGATCACCTCTAGCGTCAGGATATGGTGATGAGATCAGCTCCTATGGTCCATAAGCACTATCCCTGATGCCTTAGAAGAGCCAGAAAAAATTATCACAGTAATAACAGTGTGTATCTTTCCTAGTTATTATCTGTGCTAATTATCCATATTTCTCTGTTGGTTCTAAAAATCTCAGAACTTCTCATCCACATTTTTAGCATAAGTGGGCCACCAGGGGGCTTTTTCTCAAACTAGTACCTACCTCTTTCACTGACAGTCTGACTCCTTCAGGAAGATTGCTGTGGATTATTTCCAAGAAAATCTCTGAAAATGTTGCACTCAAACCACTGATCTGCAAAAGGAAAGACGATGCTTTAAGAGAGAACACTGGCTGCCGGGAGCCAAGGCCTTAGCTAAGACTCTCATATAGTCGGTGAGAGGACATTCCGACCATTGAAACTGAGATTACCATCTAGCTGTTTGGAAAGTCGCTCACCCACCTCCTCCCCCACTACCTTAGCAGAACTTCCTCTTTGTTTGTGCATAAATTGTGGCTGCAAAATAAAATTTTCAGAGCTTGATCAGACCTCCTATCTTGCTCTCATTCTTCGTGTCTCTTGTCCCTTCCATTCTCTCGCCCCCTACCCTAGGTTTCCGTCGATAACCCCGCAAGCCGGGGCAACTGGTGGTCAGGTGATTCAGCAAATATGGCATAGACTCAAATGTTAGCTCCAGGAGCCAGCAATATACCTCACTTTGTCAGGCACTTACTTTTTTCTTTTTTTCTTTTTACCAGAACACTGCTCAGCTCTGGCTTGTGGTGTTAGGCCTTGAACCTGAGACCTCAGAGCCTCAGCCATGAGAGACTCTTTGCATAACCATTTTGCTATCTCCTCTGTCCAGTAGGTCACCTACTTTGCGTATACTTGGTTCAGGCTCAAAGTCCCTACATACCTACCATATATAGAAGTGCCATGGTCCCACACCGGGGAAATTCTCATCCTGAGATATCTTACGAAAACCCTACATGTATCTGAAATAAGCAGCCCAAGTGCAAAATCATGTATACATGAGGCCCTGGTCACACACACGCGCGCACACACACACACACACACACACACACACACACACACACAACTTAAATGCAGCTCCAGCAGAGCTAGAGGACCCTTGGGCAGAAGGTTAAGAGAACTGGTTTCTGAGCCTTTTTTTAATGCCTCCAGGGTTATCACTGGTGCTTGTGCCTACACTAAGAATCCACTGCTCCTGGCGGCCATCTTTATTCCATTATTATTGTTGTTATTGCTGCTTTTATTGTTGTTGGATAGGACGGAGAGAAACTGAGAGATGAAAGTATGATAGAGAGGGAGAGAGAAAGACAGACACATGCAGACCTGTTTCATCGCTTGTGAAGCAACTTTCCTGTAGGTGGGTAGCTGGGGGTTCGAACCAGGATCCTTGCACTGGTTCTTGCAATTGGCACTATGTACACTTAACTCAGTGGGCTACCCCCTGGCCTGAGCCTATCTTCTACAAAACTGCTCTTGCAGTTTGCTCTGCTTGTTGACATGATCATGGCCAATATCTGTTCCTGTAAACAATGGATGGGAATCAAGAAGAGAAATTCATCAAAATCACAGAAATCTTCCACAAGAGTCTTGAATAAAAATAGGTGTGAACTGGGAAAATTCAATACTAGTGTGTATGTGGTGGTAGTGTACTCGCTCCCCTTTGTTGCCCTTGTTGTTGTAGCCTTGTTGTGGTTATTATTGCCATTGTTGATGTTGTTCGTTGTTGGATAGGACAGAGAGAAATGGAGAGAGGAGGGGAAGACAGAGATGGGGAGAGAAAGATAGACACCTGCAGACCTGCTTCACTGCTTGCAAAGCGACTCCCCTGCAGGTGGGGAGCCAGAGGCTCGAACCGGGATCTTTACCCCGATCCTTGCGCTTTGTGCCACCTGCGCTTAACCCGCTGCTCTACCACCTGACTCTCTCTCCCTGAAATAACATTTCTGATAACAGTAAAATAACTAAAAGCCACTAGGGAAATAACTCAACTAATAGAGCGCAGGACTGAATGCTTGATCCTCCCAGTTCTATCTCTGGTGCTATATATACTGGAGTGGTACTGTGGCTTTTTCCTTTTTTATTTTTTTAAATTATATTTATTTACTTATTGGTTGGAGACAGCCAGAAATTAAGAGGGAAGGGGGTGATAGAGAGAGAAACAGAGAGACACCTGCAGCATTGCTTCACCACTTGCAAAGCTTTCCCTCTGCAGGTGGGCTTGAAGCCTAGTCCTTGAGCACTGTAACATGTGTATGCAACCAGGTGTACCACCAACCTGCCCCACTCTGGCTTTCTTAATATGAAGCTCTCGGGAGTCGGGCGATAGCACAGCGGATGAAGCGCAGGTGGCGCAAAGCGCAAGGGCCAGGGTAAGGATTCCAGTTCGCGCCCCCCGCTCCCCACCTGCAGGGGAGTCGCTTCACAGGCAGTGAAGCAGGTCTGCAGGTGTCTCTCTTTTTCTCCCTTCTCCCTTCCCCTCCTCTCTCCATTTCTCTCTGTCCTATCTAACAACGATGACATCAATGACAACAATAATAACTACAACAACAATAATAAATACAACAGTAATAAAAATCAACAAGGGCAACAAAAGGGAAAGTAAATAAATAAATATAAAAATGTTAAAAATATGGAACTTTCTTATATGAAAGAAGTAACATTAATTACACTTGGTTTTTTAAACACAGAGTTTAGGGGACCAGTGGAATATCATAGCAGAGGAGTCCAATAGACAACTACATATCACGGTTTACGCTCACCAAGAGGTCAAGACTGGTGATACCTGGGGATTATTAGTGTTTAATAAAGGTCACTGAGACCAGAGTAATGAATGAGATTACAAAGAGGAAAGGTATTACATGAGAAGAGAGAAGAGATGGAGGGGTTAGGAAAGGTACCCTGGAAAGCAATATAACTCAGGAGAAGGTAAGAGGAAGAAAAGTGTAAGGGAGGTGTCTAGCAGGAAGCTCACTTGGGAGAGCACCCTTATCACTACAAATGACCACCCACATTTGGGCACCTGCAGGGAGGAAGATTCATAAGTGATATCTCACTTCTTTCTCGATTTCTGTCTCTGTCTCTCACCTCCTATCTAGACGAAAGACAAAATGGCTGCCCAGAGTAGTGGAGTCATGCAGACACCAAACCCAGGTGATAATCCTGGTGGCAAAATACATTACGGGGCCAGGTGATGGTGCACCTGGTTAAGTGCTCACATAACAGTGCACAGGGACCCAAGTTCAAGCTTCCGGTCCCCACCTGCAGGGGGAAAGTTTCATGAGTGGTGAAGCAGGGCTGCTCTAGCCCTCTCTCCTTCTCCCCTCTCAATTCCTCTCTGTCTCTATCCAATAAATAATTTAAATAAAGTAGAGGAAAAAATTTTTTTTCCTTTTTTTTTTTTTTGCTTCTAGAGTTATCGCTGTGGCTTAGTGCCTGCACTACAAATTCACTGCTCCTGGAGGCTATTTTTTCCCTTTTGTTGCCCTTGTTTATCCTTGTTGTCATCGCTGTCGTTGGTATTGGATAAGACAGAGAGAAATCGAGAGAGGAAGGGAAGACAGAGTGGGAAAAGAAAGAAAGACACCTGCAGACTTGCTTCACCGCTTGTGAAGAGACCTGCAGGTGGGGAGCCCAGGGCTGGAACCCAGATCTTTAAGCAGGTCCTTGTGCTTTGCACCTTGTTTGCTTAACCCGCTGCGCTATGCCCCCCCCCCCCCAAGAGGAAAAAAATTAAAGGGGCCAGGCAGTGATGCACCAGGCTAAGCACACACATTACAGTATGCAAAAACTCAGGTTCAAGCCCCTGGTCCCCATATGCAAGGGGAAAACTTCACAAGTGGTGAAACAGGGCTACAGGTGTCTCTGTTTCTTTCCCTCCCTTCCCAGTTTCTCTCTATCAGATAAATAAATTTTTAAAATTAAAAAAAAACACACACACAAAGCACAAGGACCGGAGTAAGGATCCCGGTTCAAGCCCCCGCTCCCCACCTGCAGGGGAGTCCCTTCAGTGAAGCAGGTCTGCAGGTGTCTATCTTTCTCTCCCCCCTCTGTCTTCCCCTCCTCTCTCCATTTCTCTCTGTCCTAACAACGACAACATAAACAACAACAACAACAGTAATAACTACCACAACAATGAAAAAGCGACAACAAAAGGGAAAATAAATAATTTTTAATTTAAAAAAAATCCAAAAAACAAATTACATAGAAAAGCAAATACATGTCAAGCTTTCTCAGAGTACTTACCTGAACCACTCGTTCATGGGTGGTAAGAACTGAGTCTAGAAACATTTTGCTGCCTTGGTCCTGCATCCTCAATACCTCCATAGTTTTGGTAGGCATCGCATAGCTGTGGGAAGAGCCAGTTATTGAGAAGGTTTCCTTAAGTCATTGACATCACTTCAGTCAAAACAGTCCTGAGTACAGTCACTACTGGATACAGTAACCCCTGGAAACTAGGGCTGTGTATTTTCAGTCAGGGAAAAAGGAATCTCTCTCTTTTTTTTTTTTAACCAGAGCACTGCTCAGCTCTGGCTTATGGTGGTGCAGGGGATTGAACCTGGGACTTGAGAAGGCCTCAGGCACAAGAGTCTGTTTGCATAACCATTGTGCTATCTACCCCTGCCCAAAAGGAATCTCTTAAACCTCTTCCAGTAGTCTCTCAACTCTGCAAGGGAGCATATCATGTTTAGTGCCTTTCTGCATCTCTAATCATACCTAATGCCAATATAACACTCAGAATACGACTCCATGATTAATGAGTATTTGCTACTATCGAAGAATAGCCAGTTCTAGAGCATAAGTCTCATCAGGTATGCACTGGAGGCCAACCTTGGTTATTTCACCTCTTCTGTAGAAATAAGGGATGAAACCCAGCTACCCAGTTGTTCTACAGGATAATTTCTCAAAATTATATACTATTGACATTTTAGATTAAATAACTTTTTTGTGTACGTGCCAGGGATCAAATCAGACCTCAAATACATAAGGCATTGAGCTACACACCAGGTCTAGACCAGATCTTTGTTATAGAATACAGGTGGGGAACACAAGGCCTGCAGGCCTAAGAAATCATGTGGCCTGGCTCTGCTAAGGCAACTGCAGGTAGGACTCAAAATCCAATAAATCTAAGAACTTCTTTTTTTTTTTTTTTGAAACACCAGAGCACTGCTCAGCTCTGGCTTATGGTGGTGTGGGGGATTGAACCTGGGACTTAGGAGCCTCATGCATGAGAGTCTGTTTGCTTAACCATTATGCTATCTCCCCTGCCCTGAACTTCATTTATTTACTTACTTACTGATTTATTTATCTATTTTGCCTCCAGAGTTATAGCTGGAGTCTGGTGCTGGCACTACAAATCCACAGCTCCTGACAGCTATTTTTTTCCTTTCTTTTTTTTTCTTTTTTATTTTAAATGAATAGGATAGAGAGAAATTGAGAGAAGAGGGAAGATAGAGGGGGAAACAGAGAGACACCTGCAGACCTGCTTAGCGTTTGTGAAGCAACCCCCTCTGCAGGTGGGGAGCCAATGGCTCGAACCCGAATACTTGTGCAGGTCCTTGTGCTTAATTGGGTGTACCACCACACGGTCCCAAATTTAAGAACTTTTTCCATAGCAATGTTAAGTGTTAATTTTTTATATTTATTTAATTATGCCCTTTTGTTGACCTTGTTGTTTTATTGCTGCTATTATTATTGTCACTGTTATTGATCTTGTCGTTGTTGGCTAGGACAGAAAGAAATGGAGAGAGGAGGGGAAGACAAAGAGGAGAGAAAGATAGACACCTGCAGACCTGCTTCACTGCTTGTGAAGCGACTCCCCTGCAGGTGGGGAGTCAGGGGCTCGAATCAGGATCCTTACTCCAGTCTTTGCGCCATCTGCGTTTAACCCGCTACGCTGCTGCCTGACTCCCAAGTGTTATTTTTTAATATTTATTTATTTATTTTCCCTTTTGTTGCCCTTGTTGTTTTTTATTATTGTTGTAGTTATTATTGTTGTTGTTACTGATGTCGTCGTTGTTAGATAGGACAGAGAGAAATGGAGAGAGGAGGGGAAGACAGAGAAGGGGAGAGAAAGACAGACACCTGCAGACCTGCTTCAGCACTTACGAAGCAACTCCCTGCCAGTTGGGAGCCGGGGGTTTGAACCGGGATCCTTAGGCTGGTCCTTGAGCTTTGCACCACGTGTGCTTAACCCGCTGCATTACCGCCCGACTCCCCCCAAGTGTTAATTCTTAAGTTCATAATTTTGTATGGCCTGTGAATGATATTATAAATATTCAAATAGCCCTTGGCAGAAAAAAAGGTTCTCGGGGCCAGGCGGTGATGAACCTGGCTAAGCACACACATTATACTGTGCAAGGACCCAGATTCAAGCTCCTGGTCCCTACCTGCAGGTGTCTCTTTGTCTTGCTCCCTCTCTATCTTCCCCCCTCTCAATTTATCTCTGTCTCTATCCCATAATAAATAAATAAAATAAAATAAAATAGCAAAAAAGGTTCCTTGATCGCCTGGGAGGTGGTACAGTGGAGAGAGTGTTGGACTTTCTAGCTTGAGTTCAATTATCAGCATTGTATGTGCCAGAATGACACTCTGGTCTGTCTGTTTCTCTCTTTCCCTCCATCCCTCCCTTTCATTAGTAAATAAATTATTTAAAAGGAAAAAAAAAACTTCCCCATCCACCTCTATCCCATCCCTGTTCCACCCTGTTCATAGACAGTGGCCTATGCATTCCTAATTTCTTTCCACCAGGTGTCAATTGTGTCTCCCATATGGTGGTAATCAAAATTATCTCTAAACATTGTTAAATATCCCCAGATTGAAATCCATTGTTGTAGAGCCTGTTTACTATAATCAGCTTCAGCAGAGTTACATGATGCTGTGAAAAGAACACTGGATTTGGGGTGTTCACTCTGTCACCTATAGGCAGTATTTATTTAACTAAACATAAACACGATTTTATATTTATAATAGTATATCTTTGCTTTTTTTAATTTATAAAAAAATTAAAAGGCTTCAGTTTTCTCCTGTATAACGGGGATGACAATCTAGACCTAGATGCATGGACTGCTGTGAGAATCAGATACAGTGATCAGATAAGACTGACAGCTACTCAGACATATGTCATCAGTGATGAATTCATCAAAGTGCAGGTAAATGGAATAACAACACCAGAATCCCTGAATTTTCATGCTTCACAAAGCTTCAGTAATTAATGGCAAGAGGCATGACTTCTACAAAAGTACCTCTATAGGGGGTCGGGCAGTAGCGCAGTGGGTTAAGCGCACATGGTGCGAAGTGCAAGGAACAGCACAAGGAACAGCATAAGGATCCTGGTTCAAGCCCGTGGTTCCCCACCTGCAGGGGTGTTGCTTCACAGACGGTGAAGCAGGTCTGCAGGTGTCTGTCTATCTTTCTCTCCCCCTCCTCTCTCCATTTCTCTCTGTCCTACCCAACAATGATACATCAATAACAACAATATAACTACAACAATAAAATAACAAGGGCAATAAAAAGAGGTTTGGCATAATGGAAACTGGATTAGAGAGGGGCCAGGCAGTGGCACACTTGGTGGAGTGCACATGTTACTCTATGCAAGGACCTAGGTTCAAGTTTCTGTTCCCCACCCACAGGGGGAAGCTTCATAAGCAGTGGTGGTATACCTCTTTATCTCTAGCTCCCCTTTCCCTCTCAATTTCTCTATCTAAAGTAAATAAATAAAATATTTATTAGGATCCCAGTTCAAGCCCCCGGCTCCCCACCTGCAGGGGAGTCGCTTCACAGGCGGTGAAGCAAGTGTGCAGGTGTCTTTCTCTCCCCCTCTTTGTTTTTCCCTCCTCTCTCCATTTCTCTGTCTTATCCAACAACAAACAACATTAACAATGGCAATTCATTTTCTAGCGTTTGCCAACAATGGCAATAATAATAACCAGAACGAGGCTACAACAAAAGGGGGGAAAATGGCCTCCAGGAGCAGTGGATTCATGGTGCAGGCACCAAGCCCAGCAATAACCCTGGAGGAAAAAAAAAAAAAAGAAAGAAAGAAAGAAAGAGAAAAGCAACAGCAAAAATGGATAAAATGGCCTCCAGAAGCAGTGGATTCATTATGCAGGCAGGCACTGAGCCCCAGCAATAACCCTGGGGGATGGGTAGAGGAAAAGAGAGAGTGAGAGAATGGATTAAAGAATGATAGTCCTGGGTGAGGGTATTATAGCATAATGGTTCTTCTAGCGTTTGCCCTTCTTCCGTAGCCAATCAACAGCATCAGGTTGAGCCTGATGTAGTTTCGAGACCTCCTTTGAATCTGGAGAGGTGGCAGTCGTTGACTATGTGGGTCATAGTCTGTCTGGAGCCGCAGGGGCAGTTCGGGTCGTCTCTGGCTCCCCAGCGATGGAACATAGCGGCGCACCGGCCATGGCCTGTTCGATAGCGATTGAGGAGGGCCCAATCATAACGTGCTAGGTCAAAGCCAGGTTGACGCTTGCAGGGGTCTGTGATGAGGTGTTTGTTCTTTACCTCAGCTGACTGCCAACTCTGTTTCCAAGAGACTGGAACAGAGAAGTTCAGTGTAGGCGTAGGAGACCAGATTGGGTGACGAGACGTCAAGCGTTGGACAGGGTGGGCGAAGATATCCGCGTAGATTGGCAGGTGTGGTCGAGCGTAGACGTGGGAAATGAACTTAGATGATGCCGCATCCCGACAAATATCTGGCGGGGCGATGTTGCTAAGAACTGGCAGCCATGGAACCGGGGTGGAACGGATGGTTCCAGAAATTATCCTCATGGAAGAATATAATTTGGAATCGACCAAATGGACATGGGGGCTACGGAACCATACTGGGGCACATAATGGTTATGCAAAGAGACTCATGCCTGAGGCTCCAAAGTCCCAGGTCCAATCCCCGCACCACCATCAGCCAGAGCTGAGTAGTGAGCTGGTAAATAATACTAATATTAAATCCCTGGCAGCACATGTACTAGAGTGATGTCTGGTTCTTTCTTTCTGTCCTCCTATCTTTCTCATTAATTAATAAGTAAAATCTTAAAAAAATAAAATAAAATAAATGAAGACTGACCAACCAACGTGGTAGTATGCATTTCATTCTTCTACAGTTACAAACATTTACACAAGAACCTGTTCTGTCCTATGCACTCTGGTGAGATAAAATATGCTGTCTATGCTTTAAAGGAACTTGCTAAGACTGTTTTTGAGAGACAGGAAGTAAACAAATATCAGCACGACAAAGGCAAGAAGAGGTATGTACTGGACTCTATGGAGACAAAAAGAGAAGTGTGGGGTACAGGGAAAGTTTCACAGGTGAAGCAATGTTTTATCAAGTTGTGAAGAATGAGCATAAGTGTTTGCATGGAGGGCATTAAAAAAATGCAGCAATACCTACAAAGGCAAGAAGGTCTTAAAGACTCTCAAAGAGAATCAATAGAAAAGCCAGACATAACTTGATAAAGAAACAGTGAGAACTCCAGTCTTTTCAAGGTAGAAAAGGCACCGGCATGGTTAGAATACAGATAATTTTTCTTTTGTATTTGTACTTTCCAAATTTTCTCCAAAGAATCTTACCTTGGTTTTTAGGTAGTAAAAAAAAATAAGAGCGGAGACATGAAATCACCAAGGGCCAAGGAGACAACTCAGTATGTTAGAGCACTCACTAAATTTGCACACCTAAGGGTCCAGTTTCAGTCCCTGGCACCGCCAGAATTGAGCAGAGCTCTAGCCCATAAAATTAAATGAATAAACTCTTATTTTAAAGAAAAAACTGACTTTTAATTAAAAATGAAATCACTGGGGACCAGACAGTAGTGCACTGGGCTAAGCACACGAAGTACGAAGTGCAAGCACATGTTCAAGGACCCCAGTTCGAGCCCCGGCTCCCCACCTGCAGGGGTGGAGGCTGTCACTTCCCAAGCAGTGAAGCAGGTCTGTAGGTGTCTGTCTTTCTCTCCCCCTCTCTGTTCTACCCAGAACAATAGCAATAACAACAACAATGATAACAACTACGACGATAAGGGCAACAAAAGGGGAAAAAAAAGAGAAAAAGAAAGAGAGAAATTATTGAATTGTAACAGTTAACATGACAAAAATAGTGCTACTTTGGGACTATCACCTGGGAAGTGACACAAGGGAGCATTCTGGAGCATGAAGTAACTTGGACCTCATGAACTTTAAGTTATACTACCATTTAAAAATATCTAAGTGGATGAGAGAGAGAGAGAGAGAGATTTACTCCATTACTAATGAGAGAGAAAGAACAAGAGAGAGCCAAAACATCACCCTACCTACCACATGTGAGCCTGGAGATTGGACTTGGGACTCCATAGCTTCAAGTCCTCCTGAGCTGCATAAATGTTTTTTTTTTTAAATATTTATTTATTTATTTATTCCCTTTTGTTGCCCTTGTTGTTTTATTGTTATAGTTATTGTTGTTGTTGATGTCATCACTGTTGGATAGGACAGAGAGAAATGGAGAGAGGAGGGGAAGACACAGAGGGCGAAAGAAAGAGACACCTGCAGACCTGCTTCACCACCTGTGAAGCGACTCCCTTGTAGGTGGGGAGCTGGGAGCTCGAACCGGGATCCTTACACCAGTCCTTGCGCTTTGCGCCACGTGCACTTAACCCGCTGCACTACCGCCCCACTCTTTTTTTTTTAAGAGAAACACTGCAAGGAGTGATACTTTCACTCTCCACAGAGCTCAGGGACTGGGTCAGTTTCAAGCTTGGAAGCTGCTCTAAGAATAAGGATGCTCTCTCTGCAGGCATCTGCTCAGCAAGGAACCTAGGCAATTTCAGGTACCCACAGGAGAGACCTCCTTTCCTGGGTAAGTTGCAGCTGTAACGATTCAAGCCATTTATAGAACAACAGCTAGCACAATTCTATCTCAAGGTCAAAGCTTTACAGCCCAATTCCAGAGGGGAAAAATAGATCAAGATGAAATGAAAATCATAAGAAAAGAAAATCATTTCATCTCTAAAAAGCTGAAGAGTAAGAATGTCTAATATGATGTTCTGAACACCTCAATCAATGAAGAGAAGCAAGTTGCTGAAAACGAACACTTCGTTATGCTCTGCACTGCTCTGAACAAAGAGTCAGGGAAAAAAGCAAAGGCTAGCAATGGAAGAGGCTCTAGTACTGTGGTGTTCGCAAAGTATTGGGCGGGGAAGCATAAGGTAGCAAATAATTTATTCTGTTATTCTAGGAATCATTCCACACCTACTGGAATATAATCCAAGACAACAAATAGTGCTTACTATGTGTCAGCAGCTGGATAAGGCCTGAGGGCTAGCTTTCTGGTGGAGAACATTCCTGGCCTTACAGAGCTTAGTGTCTAATAAAGGAGACCAATAATAGTCAAACATTTACAAGAGTAAGGAATGAATTAATTATAAAAGAGAAGCTACATATCTTTTCATTCTCCTAAGAATAAATCATAAGAACCTAACTTAATGAAGTCCTTTTTAAGAAGTGGCATTTAAGATGAAGTCTAGAAAAAAAGTTGGAATTAGAAGGGCTAAGAGCATTCCATGCAAAAGACCTTAAGGTGGGAAGAGACAAAACCAAAAGTCAGTATAACCAGAGAAAGAGAGAGGAAAAAAGAAGTGTGAGCTGAGAGGAGAGATAAGCCCAAGCTATGAAGCACCTAGCAAGGCACGTGAGGAATGTTTATTTTGATTATAAAGGAATGCGAAGCCACAGAAAGATTTTTAAGCATGAAGCATATGATCATAGTTCCATTCTAGAAAGATCACATTAAGGGTTGTGTGGAGAACCAGCTAGAATCAACTGAGAATTTGGAGGTCAGAGAGAGGGGCTCAATCCCAATATTGCCATCTATTAGACATCTTACTACAGGCAACTTTCTATTGTGTTAATAATAATGGCAGGGGAGTCAGGTGGTAGTGCAACGGTTAAGAGCAGGTGATGCAAAGCACAAGGACCAGTGTAAGGATCCTGGTTTGAGACCTCGGCTGGCTCCCCACCTGCAGGGGAGTCGCTTTACAGGTGGTGAAGCAGGTCTGCAGGTGTTTATTTTTCTCTCCCCCTTTCTGTCTTCCCCTCCTCTCTCTATTTCTCTGTGTCCTATCCAACAACAATGACATCAATAACTACAACAATAAAAAACAAGGGCACACCAGATCACATCAAATCAATGGGGTTTGCAGTCAACAATTTTTATATCCCTTCCCCATATTAGGGAGCTACTCTCTTCCCTGATCCAGCTTTCTGGTCCTTTTACCAGCCATGACACCATCTCCCCGGTCAATAACTTGGATCAACCTGCATATCAGATTTCAGGCTCAGGGGGAAAAAAAACCAAAAAACTAGTATAGCCACAGACCCTTTGGAGTATAACTAAAATATGTCTACTAGCTATCTACAAAATGGAGCACCCGCCAACACTTTATCTTCACTATTCCAGCCTTTAGGCCCACAATTGGTCAAAAATTTGTTTGGCTTTGTATGTTAACTCTCTTTTCAACCACCAGGTTCTAGATGCTAGCATGATGCCGACCAGACTTCCCTGGACAGACAATCCCACCAATGTGTCCTGGAGCTCCGTTTCCCCAGAGCCCCACCATACTAGGGAAAGAGAGAGACAGGCTGGGAGTATGGATCGACCAGTCAATGCCCATGTTCAGCAGAGAAGCAATTACTGAAGCCAGACCTTCCACCCTCTGCCTCCCACAATGATCTTGGGTCCATACTCCCGGAGGGATAAAGAATAGGAAAGCTATCAGGGGAGGGGATGGGATACAGAGTTCTGGTGGTGGGAATTGTGTGAAGTTGTACCCCTCTTATCCTATGGTTTAGCTAATATTTCCTTTTTTTATCTTTATTTTTTGTTTCCTTTTTATAAATAAAATAAATAAATAAATACAAGGGCATAAAAAATAAATAAATATTTTTAAAAAATCTTTTAAAAAATAAGTAAACAGAGACTGGGCTGTGATGTATATGGTGAAGTACATATGTTAAAATGCTCAAGGACACAGATTCAAGCCCCCAGTCTCCACTTGCAGGAGGATAGCTTCTTGAGCAGTGAAGCAGAGCTGCAGGTATCTTTCTGTCTCTCTCACTTTCTTTTTTTTTTTTTCTTCTTTTCGTCCTCCAGGGTTATTGCTGGGCTCGGTGCCTGCACCATGAATCCACCGCTCCTGGAGGCCATTTTTTTCCCCCTTTTGTTGCCCTTGTTGTAGCTTCGTTGTGGTTATTATTATTGCCCTTGTTGACGCAATTCGTTGTTGGATAGGACAGAGAGAAATGGAGAGAGGAGGGGAAGACAGAGAAGGGGAGAGAAAGATAGACACCTGCAGACCTGCTTCACCGCCTGTGAGGCGACTCCCCTGCAGATGGGGAGCCGGGGGCTCGAACCGGGATCCTTAACGCCGGTCCCTGCGCTTTGCGCCACATGCGCTTAACCCACTGCGCCACCGCCCGACCCTCTCTCTCTCATTTTCTATCTCCCTTCGCTTTCAATATCTCTCTGTCCTCCCAAACAAATAAATGAATAATAAATAAATAAACATTATCATAGAAAAAAAAAAACCTGAGAGCCAGGAGATAGTGCACCCAGTAGAGCACACATCTTATAATATGTGAGAATTCACATTCAAACCCCTCATCACCCCCCAAGGAGTACTATACAATGAGGAACTTCATGAGTGAGAGAGGCATTGTAGTGTTGCACCTTCTCCCTCCCTGCCTCCCTCTCTGATTGTCTCTCATCCTCTACCTGAAGAAAAGAAAAGAAAAGAAAAGAAAAGAAAAGAAAAGAAAAGAAAAGAAAAGAAAAAGGGACAAAAACACAAAACAACAAAAATGCTCACTAGGGAGTCTGGCAGTAGCGCAGCGGGATAAGCACACGTGGTGCAAAGCGCAAGGACTGGCATAAGGATCCCAGTTCAAGCCCCAGCCCCCCACCTGCAGGGGAGTCGCTTCACAGGCAGTGAAGCAGGTCTGCAGGTGTCTATCTTTCTCTCCTTCTCTCTGTCTTCCCCTCCTCTCTCCATTTCTCTCTGTCCTATCCAACAATGACATCAACAATAATAACTATAATAACAACAACAAAAATGCTCACTAGGAGCAGTGTGATGCTCTGGTAGCAAAATCTTTGTTATTTCCTGAGTGGAAATATTAAATTACATAGTGGGAGTAGATAGCATAATGGTTATGCAAAGAAACTGTTATGCCCAAAGCTCCAAAGTCCCAGGTTCAATTCCCTGCACCACCATAAGCCAGAGCTGAATGGTGCTCTGGAAAGAAAGAAAGAAAGAAAGAAAGAAAGAAAGAAAGAAAGAAAGAAAGAAAGAAAGAAAGAAAGGAAGAAATATTAAATTATAGACCAGAAAATGCTCACCAGGCAGACCCTTGCTGTGTGAGAGGTCCTAGTTTGAGCTCTTACACTATATGGGAGCACAGTAAATGGCACTGAAGGAAATCCATAGAAGGTGAAGCAATGATGTGATGTCTTGCTTCTACCTCTCCTGTTCTCTTTCTCTCTTCCCTTCTCTCTCCCTCTCTCTCTCTTTAAAAAAAATAAATGGGGGGGGAGGTGGTGGCACACCTGGCTGAGCCCACAAGTTACAATGCTCAAGGACCAGGGTTCGAGCCCCCAGTCCCCACCTGCAGGGGGGATGCTTTGCAAGTGGTGAAGCAGTGTTGCAGGTGTCTCTCTGTCTCTCCCTCTCTATCACCCCTTTCCCTCTCAGTTTATGGCTGTTTCTATCCAGTAAATAAAGTAAAGATTAAATAATAAATAAACAAACAAATAAACAGGGCTGGAGAAACAGCTCACTTGGATAGCGTGTTGCTTTTGCCATGTGCATCATCAGGTTCGAGGCCAGCTCCCACTGCAGAGAACGAAGCCTCAGTCCTATCTTATCTTTTTACTTATTTGTTATTGGACAGAGAAAGAGAAATAATTAGAGGGGAGGGAAAGAGATAGAGAGACACCTGCAGCCCTGCTTCACCACTCAGGAACCCCCAACATGGGAACCAGGAGCTTGAACCTGGGTCCATGCTCACTGTAATGCATGGGCTTAACCAGGTGTGACACTTCCTGCCACCACCACCACCCCCCCCACTGTCTGTCTGTCTATCTGTATGTATATCTATCATCTTAAATAAAATCAAATAGGTCCAGCAAGGCCACTCAGTAGTACCACACATGCACAAGGTACTGAATTCATTTCCTGGTACCTCATAAAAGAAAATTTTAGGGGGCTGGGCAGTAGCACAGCAGGTTAAGTGCACATGGTATAAAGCGCAAAGGACCAGAGTGAGGATACCAGTTCGAGCCCCCAGATCCCCACCTGGAGAGGAGCCACTTCACAAATGGTGAAGCAGGTCTGCGGTGCCCGACTAGCGTCGCCGGAGAGGGAAGAGACCAGGAACTCGTGGCTGAGCGGGAACACTGCAGGTGTCTGTCCTTCTCTCCCCCTCTCTGTCTTCCCCTCCTCTCTCCATTTCTCTCTGTCCTATCCAACAATGACCACAACAATAACAACAACAATAACAACAACAACAACAATAAACAAGGGCAACAAAAAGGAAAAAACAGCCTCCAGGAGTAGTGGATTCATAGTGCAGTCACCAAGCCCCAGCAATAACCCTGGAGACAAAAAGGCCAAAAAAAAAAAAAAAAAAGAAAGAAAGAAAGAAAGAAAGAAAGAAAGAAAATTTTAGGAGGCAGGTAGTAGTGCATCTGGTAATGCATACATATAGTGCACAAGGATCCAGGTTCAAGCCCCCTGTTCCTACCTGCAGGAAGGAAGTTTCACAAGTGGTGATGCTGTGCTGCAGGCGCCTCTCTCTCCCTCTCCACCTCCCCCTTCTTTCTTAATTTCTCTCTATCTAAAATAAAAAAGGCAACGCAACGATTGACACCTCAACATGCTTCACCTCAGACTGTGTCCAGAGACTTCACGTGTGGAATGACAACCCTTCAGCTTCATTATTCGGGTGAGACCTTTCCTTTCATAGTATACTCTAATTCCATCTCAGGTGGTTCACTTTCTAACAAAGTCCTAAAACCAGGATAGATATACACCAGTTTCTGTGAGAGAGAGCTTATGTTCACACGTATCCATAAACTACTGCAAAATATATACCTGAAAGCAGAAGTACACTAGAGTTTGCAGTGAGTACCTCCCTAACACTTCCTCTCCACTATTCCAAGCTTTGGGTCCATGATTGCTCAACAATTTGTTTGGCTTTGTATGTTAACTCTCTTTTCAATCACCAGGTTCCAGATGCCACCAGGATGCTGGCCAGGCTTCCCTGGATTGAAGACCCCACCAATGTGTCCTGGAGCTCAGCTTCCCCAGAGATACACCTTACTAGGGAAAGAGAGAGGCAGACTGGGAGCATGGACAGACCAGTCAACGCCCATGTTCAGCGGGGAAGCAATTACAGAAGCCAGACCTTCTACCTTCTGCAACCCTCAATGACCCTGGGTCCATGCTCCCAGAGAGATAGAGAATGGGAAAGCTATCGGGGGAGGGGGTGGGTTATGGAGATTGGGTGGTGGGAATTGTGTGGAGTTGTACCCCTCCTACCCTATGGTTTTGTTAATTAATCCTTTCTTAAATAAAAAAATTAAAAAAATAAAATTAAATAAAATGAAAAAGGAAGAGAGAAGAAAGAGAGAAGGAAAGAAAGAAAAAAAGAAAGAAAGGAAGGAAGGAAGGAAGGAAGGAAGAAAGAGAGAGCTGGTGGTGCACCTGGTTACTGGTTAAGCTGATGGTGCACCTGGTTACTGGTTAAGCTGATGGTGCACCTGGTTACTGGTTAAGCACTCACATTACAGTGTGCAAGGACCTAGGTTCAAGTCCCTGGTCCCCACCTGCAGGAGGAAAGCTTCATGAGTGGTGAAGCAGTGCTATAAGTGTCTTTCTGTCTCTCTCTCTTCCTTCCCCTCTCAATTTCTCTATCTCTATCAAATAATAAATATATTTAAAATTTTTTAACTTTTTAAAAAGTATTTATTTATTTTCCTTTTTGTTGCCCTTGTTTTTTTTTTTTTAATAATTGATGTGGTTATTATTATTACTTTTGTCATTGCTGTCATCGTTGTTGGATAGGACAGAGAGAAATGGAGAGAGGAGGGGAAGACAGAGAGGGAGAGAGAAAGATAGACACCTGCAGGCCTGCTTCACCACCTGTGAAGCAACCCCCCTGCAGATGGGGAGCTGGGGGATCGAACCGGGATCCTTACGCCGGTCCTCAAGTTTCGAGCCATGTTCACTTAACCCACTGAGCTACAGCCTGACCCCCTTCAAAAAATTTAAGGGGCCTGTGGTGGCGCACCTGGTTGAGCGCACATGTTACAGTGCACAAGGACCTGAGTTCGAGCTCCCGGCTCCCACCTGCATGTGGAAAGCTTCATGAGCGGTGAAGCAGGGCTGCAGGTCTCTCTCTGTCTCTCCCTCTCTATCTCCCCCATCCTCTCAATTTCAGGCTGTCTCTATCCAATAAGCAAATAAAGATAATTAATTTTTTTTTTAATTGTGGTCCAGGAGGTGGTGCAGTGGATAAAGCATTGCATTCTCAACCATGAGGTCCTGAGTTTGATCCCTGGCAGAACATGTACCAGAGTGATGTCTGGTTCTTTCTCTCCTCCTTTCTCATGAATAAATAAATAAATTTTATATTTAAAAAAAGCTCAAAAAATTAAACATTTTAAAAAAGAAAGAAAGAAAAACTTAAGGTTCTGGAAATTTAAAACACAATTTAGGGAGTTGTTCCATTGTAGTTGGTATATCACTCCATATTTAACTCTTCTGGCAACTACTAAGAAATTCCTCCTAAATCCTGACAGCTGAAGGAAGCTCCTCACTGACGATTAATAATATTATTTACAAAGTGTTTACCACGTTTCAGTGTCTCTGCAAAGTGCTAGTATATACTGTCATATTTATTTTCCAGAACTCAAAGAAATAACAAAACCATCATCCCCACATTTACAGGTAAAAAAGTAGGTTCAGAATTTCCCAAGGTCATATTGCCAATAACAGCTAGAACTAAATTTTTTGTTTGTTTGTTTTTGCTTCCAGGGTTATCAATGGGGCTTGGTGCCTGCACTTCGAATTCACTGCTCCTGTGGCTATATTTTTTATGATTTTTTTTCCCTTTGATAGGACAGAGAGAAGTTGAGAGGGGAAGGGGAGATAAAGAGGGGAGAGAAAGATACCTGCGGACCTGCCTCATCACCTGTGAAGCAACCCCCCTGCAGATGGGGAGCCGGGGGCTCGAACCAGGATCGTTGCACCGGTCCTTGTGCTTAGAACTAAAATTTGAGTGCAGTCATTTTGATTCCAGAGCTTGCAATTTTATTTTATTTTTATTTATTTATTTTGCTTCCATGGATATTGCTAAGGTTCTGTGCCTGCACTATGAATCGACTGCTCCTGTGGCCATTTTTTTCGATTTTTTTCTCCTTTGATAAGACGGAGAGAAATTGAGAGGGGAAGGGAAGATAGAAATGAAGAGAGAGAGGTCCGGGAGGTCGCGCAGTGGATAAAGCATTTGACTCTCAAGCGTGAGGTCCTGAGTACAAGCCCCGGCAGCACATGTACCAGAGTGATGTTTGGTTCTTTCTCTCTCTCCTCCTATCTGTCTCATTAATAAGTAAATAAAATCTTAAAAAAAAAAATGAAGAGAGAAAGACAGACACCTGAAGAACTGCTTCACTGTTTGTGAAGCGACCCCCTGTATATGGGGAGCCTGGGGCTGCAAAGGGGATCCTTGAACAGGTCCTTGCTTCAGTACTTTGTGCGCTTAACCAGGTGTGCAACTTCCCAGCCCTCCAGAGCTTGTAATTTTAACCATTTATTTATTTATTTATTTTATTTTTCTCTCTTTTGTAAAAATATTTATTTATTCCCTTTTGTTGCCCCCCTTTTTTAAAATTGTAGTTACTGATGTCGTTGTTGTTGGATAGGGCAGAGAGAAATGGAGAGAGGAGGGGGAGAGAAAGATAGACACCTGCAGACCTTCACTGTCTGTGAAGTGACTCCCCTTCAGCTGGGGGGCCGGGGGCTCGAACCGGGATCCTTACGCCAGTCCTTGCGTTTTGCGCCACCTGTGCTTAACCCGCTGAGCTACAGCCCAACTCCCTTTTTTCTCTCTCTCTCTCTTTTTTTTAATATTTATTTATTCCTTTTTAAAAATATTTATTCCCTTTTGTTGCCCTTGTTTTATTGTTGTAGCTATTATTGTTGCCGTCGTTGGATAGACAGAGAGAAATGGAGAGAGGAGGGGAAGACAGAGATGGGGAGAGATAGACACCTGCAGACTTGCTTCACTGCCTATGAAGGGACTCCCCTGCAGGTGGCGAGCCAGCCGAGGTCTCGAGCCAGGATCCTTACGCTGGTCCTTGCGCTTTGCGCCACCTGAGCTTAACCTGCTGCACTACCGCCCGAATCCCTATTTATTTGCCTGCTTATTTATTTATTTATTTTTATTTTTGCCTCCAGGGTTATTGCTGGGGCTTGGTGCCTGCACTACAAATCCACTGCTCCTGGAGGCCATTTTTTTCCATTTTTGTTTCCCTTGTTATTACTATTATTGTTGTTCTTGTTGTTGTTCTTGGATAGGACAGAGAGAAATGGAGAGAAGAGGGGAAGACAGAGAAGGGGAGAGAAATACAGACACCTGTAGATTCTGCTTCACTGCCTGTGAAGCGATGCTCCTGTAGGTGGGGAGCCGGGGCTTGAACCGGGATCTTTACGCCGGTCCTTGCACTTCGTGCCATGTGTGCTTAACTTGCTGCGCTACCACCAGGCTCCCAATTTTAATAATTTATTACTCAAAGTATGGTCCATAGTCAATTTGATTAGCAAACTGCTTTTAGTCCATGATAAAATAAGAAATATGGTGGTCCAGGAGGTGGCACTGTGGATAACGCATTGGACTCAGACCGGAGTTCAATCCCTGGCAGCACATGTACCAGTGTGATGTCTGGTTCTTTCTCTCTCCCCCTACCTTTCTCATTAATAAATAAATACAATTTTTAAAAAAGCATGCAGTGGTCCGGAGGTGGCACAGTGGATAAAGCACTGGATTCTCAACCATGAGGTCCCAAGTTCAATCCCCGGCAGCACATGTACCAAAGTGGTGTCTTATCATTGTCATGAATAAATAAATAAATTCTTTAAAAAAATAAAAGTATGCAGTGACTGGCAAGTGGCACGGTGAGGAAAACATGAGATCTTGAGTTATATCCCTGGCACCGAATATGTCATACTGGTGCTCTGGTTGTCTCTCCCCCTGTCTGTCATCAATGAAAAACGTGTATATTCTGCCAGTATTTTCACTGGAGCTTTTTACATTAACAATTCCTATTGGTTTTGTTTATTTGTTTGTTTGTTTTTTGGATAGAGGAGGAGAAATAGAGATGGAGAAAGAGATAAAAAGGAGAGATACACCACAGTACCACTCCATTGCTAGTGAAACTTCCTCTGGGCAGGAACTCCCATGTGATTACTGTGAGATCAAAAATGGGTCCCCACACATAGCAAAGTGTGCATTTTACCAGGCGAACTATCACCAGATTCCCTGTAAAAACTACAAATACATGAAGTGTGCAGCAATCCCTACTTAATTTAGCCAACATTTCTTTTTAATAGAAAAGATTTCTTGAGGGAGCTGGGCATCCAGTTAAGTACATGTGGTGCAAAGCGCAAGGACCAGCTTAAGGATTCTGGTTCAAGCCCCCGGCTCCCCACCTGCATGGGAGTCGCTTCACAAATGGTGAAGGAGGTCTACAGGTGTCTATCTTCCCCCCTCTGTCTTCCCCTTCTCTCTCCATTTCTGTCTGTCTTACACAACAACAACTGCATCAATAACAACAACAATAACTACAACAATAAAAAAAAGGGCAACAAAAGGGAATAAATAAATATTTTTTTTAAAAAAGCTTTCTTGATTAAGGAGGTAAACCATTAATGTACATTTTGGCATTAGCTCCTAATGAATTTATGGAGTAGGACATTAAGAAGCATCGTTCTAAATTATTATGTAAGTTTGTCACCTTAAACTGACATTGCACTTTCTCTTTATTTTTTGCTTTCCACTTTTTGTGTGATTTGTGTGTGATTACATGTATGTACACACACACTGAAATCAGGATTATTTACCTTAATAAACTCCTGTATTAACAAGACTGTCTAATACAATGTCTACCACATAGCAAGAAGGGACTAAATCAACAGTTTTATAATTATTAATTAAAAGCACTTTCTGGGTGCTTTTAATTAATAATTAATTATTATTCATTAATAATATGAATGGGGAGATTGCTCAAATGGCAGAGTATGGACTTACGTGACTCAAGTTCCCAGCTCTATCCCCAGCAACACATGCACCAGAAAAAGTTCTGATTTCAATTTGTCTGTCTGTCTGTCTATCTATCCACCTATCTATCTTCACCATCATTCTCTATCACGTGAGACTACTAAATAAATCTTTTACTTGAAAACAAACAAAAACACTTTTGTCCAAGCCACAGCAACAACCTTTTTTAGTGGTAATAAAAAAGAAAAAAAAAAAAAAAGCACTTTTGTTAAACTTTAGGAATGTGTAGTCATAATGAAGAAACTGTCATGCCTGAGGCTCCAAAGTCCCAGAATCAATTCCCCAACACCACCATAAGCCAGAGCTGATTAGTGCTCTGGTAAATAAATTAAATAATAAAATTAAAAATAAAAAATATGGACTGGGGAGACAGCACAAATGGTTATGTAAAAGGCTCTGAGAATATAAGGTCCCAGATTCAAACCCTAGCCCACCATGGACCTGAGCTGAGCAGTGCTCTGTTCTATGTTTCTTTCGCTCATTAAAAATAAATAAAATATTTAAAATTTGAAAAAATGTTATATTAATGGTTTTTGTCAGTATTTCCTTTTTATAAATAAAAAAATTTTTAATGCTATATAATTCCATTTTTCTGTTATTCTGAAAAATACAGAGCTATACAGACAAGGATAGATAAAAAAATTCCAGTAAGTGGTCCGGAAGGTGGTGCAGTGGATGAAGCATTGGATTCTCAAGCATGAGGTCCTGAGTTCAGTCCCCAGCAGCACATGTACCAGAGTGATGTCTGGTTCTTTCTCTCCTCCTATCTTTCTCATGACTAAATAAATAAATTCTTAAAAAATTGCCAGGTTGGGGCGTAGATAGCATAATGGTTATGTAAACAGACTCTCTTGCCTGAGGCTCCAAAAAAATTGCCAGTATATGGAAGTAGAGGGAGAGTTAACTACAAATATAGGAGGGAACTTATTGGAATGAGGGAAATTATTTTACATCTTGACTCTGATGGTTGTTAGTACACGCATTTGTCAAAACAATTAATAATAAAAATTATTAACTGGGGCCAGGTAGTGGTGCACCTGGTTAAGCGCATGTCACAATATGCAAGGACCTGGGTTTGAACCCCCAGTTCCCACCTGCAGGGAGAAAGCTTTGCAAGTGGTGAAGCAGGGCTGCAGGTATCTTTCTGTGTACCTATCTAACTCTATCTGTATCTCCCCCTTTCCTCTGGATTTCTGGCTATCTCTATCCAATAAGTAAAGATAATAAAAAATTAATAATAAAAATTATTCACTAAGACAATAAATTTTATGAATGTAAATTATACCTCAATAAGTCTGACTTACTGAGGTATAATCAGTATTATAAATGGATAAGCGAGGCCCCACACCTGTGGACATCTAATCTTTGACAAAGGGGCCTAGACTATTACATGGGGAAAGCAAAGTCTCTTCAACAAATGGTGTTGGAAACAATGGGTTGAAACATGCAGAAGAATGAAACTGAACCACTGTATTTCACCAAATACAAAAGTAAATTCCAAGTGGATCAAGGACTTGGATGTTAGACCACAAACTATCAGACACTTAGAGGAAAATATTGGCAGAACTCTTTTCCGCATACATTTTAAAGACATTTTCAATGAAACGAATCCAATTACAAAAAAGATTAAGGCAAGTATAAACCTATGGTACTACATCAAATTAAAAAGCTTCTGCACAGCAAAAGAAACCACTACCCAAACCAAGAGACCCCTCACAGAATGGGAGAAGATCTTTATATGCCATACATCAGATAAGAGTTTAATAACCAACATATATAAAGAGCTTGCCAGACTCAACAACAAGACAACAAATAACCCCATCCAAAAATGGGGGGAGGACTTGGACAGAATATTCACCACAGAAGAGATCCAAAAGGCCGAGAAACACATGAAAAAATGCTCCAAGTCTCTGATTGCCAGAGAAATGCAAATAAAGATAACAATGAGATATCACTTCACTCCTGTGAGAATGTCATACATCAGAAAAGGGAACAGCAGCAAATGCTAGAGAGGGTGTGGGGTCAAAGAAACCCTCCTGCACTGCTGATGGGAATGTAAATTGGTCCAACCTCTGTGGAGAACAGTCTGGAGAACTCTCAGAAGGCTAGAAATGGACCTACCCTATAATCCTGCAATTCCTCTCCTGGGGATATATCCTAAGGAACCCAACACATCCATCCAAAAAGATCTGTGTACACATATGTTCTTGGCAGCACAATTTGTAATAGCCAAAACCTGGAAGCAACCCAGGTGTCCAACAACAGATGAGTGGCTGAGCAAGTTGTGGTATATATACACAATGGAATACTACTCAGCTGTCAAAAATGGTGACTTCACCATTTTCAGCCGATCTTGGATGGACCTTGAAAAATTCATGTTGAGTGAAATAAGTCAGAAACAGAAGGATGAATATGGGATGATCTCACTCTCAGGCCGAAGTTGAAAAACAAGACCAGAAAAGAAAACACAAATAGAACCTGAAACGGAATTGGCGTATTGCACCAAAGTAAAAGACTCTGGGGTGGGTGGGTGGGGAGAATACAGGTCCATGAAGGATGATAAATGACATAGTGGGGGTTGTATTTTTAAATGGGAAACTGGGGAATGTTATTCATGTACAAACTATTGTATTTACTGTTGAATGTAAAACATTAATTCCTCAATAAAGAAATAAAAAAATTAAAAATAAATGGATAACACTAGATGGGGATAGATAACATAGTGGTTATGCAAAGAGACTCTCATGACCCAGGATCATAAATAGAAGGTAACTTAAAATTAATTCAAGGCAGAGGGTGGGATAGATAGCATGGTTATGCAATAAGACTCCCATGTCTGAGGCTTCAAAGTCCCAGGTTCAGTTCCCCACACAACTCATCTGCCAGAGCTGTGTAGTGCTCTGGTAAAAAACAAAAGAACAAAAAAATGAATTAAATAAAAACAAAATAATGATATAAAATTCTGCTGCATCCCAATGTTTGCCAGAGACTATGAGGCTCAGGTCTTCACCCTATTACAAAGATAGAAAGTGATAGAGCGTTAAGGACACACTAGCAGCACATTAAGAATTTCTCCTTGACATAATGAGATTGAGAATTTAAAAGGTAAGAAATTTTTCACTATGTGATTTAATGTTATTTAAGGCAAACCAAAGAGCAACCCACACTTTCTGAAACACTGAGATAAGATATGTAAAGTGCCTGGCCTGGAGTAGATTGTCAGTAAATGTTAGCTCTCACACACCTTCTACAATCTTCCAGCATAGCCAGAGAGTAGATGCAAAGCAGAACAGAAAATAAATACCTAAATAAACGGGGAGCTATACCATGTTAATGGATCAGAGAAAACAAAATAAATAAGAAGTCAATTCTATCAGTTGGTCCACAGATCCAACACAATCCCCCCAATCCCATCAGGTTCTTTTCTACAGAAATCATTAAGCTAAGGGGCTGGGCGGTGGCACACATGTAGTGCACATGTTACCATGCACAAGGACCCAGGTTTATACCCCCCCTGGAAGGGAGAAGCTTCCCAAGTGGTAAAGCAGTGCTGCAGGTGTCTCTCTTTCTCTTCCCCTCACTTTCCCCCTTCCTTCTCAATTTCTCTCTGTTTCTATCAAATAAACAAGCAAATAAAAGAAAGAAATCATTACACTATGCTGGGGAAATGGCTCACCTGGTAGATCTTAGACTTGAGTGTCTGAGGTTCCTGGTTTAATTCTTGGAGTGCTAGCCTGAATATCATCCCCCTTTGTGTCTCCTGTAAAACTCTCATATGTAATCAAAATAAATCTTTAAAAAAATCAATACGCTGAGAGTCGGGCTGTAGCACAGCAGGGTAAGCGCAGGTGGCGCAAAGCACAAGGACCGACATAAGGATCCCGGCTAGAACCCCGGCTCCCCACCTGCAGGGGAGTCGCTTCCCAGGCAGTGAAACAGGTCTGCAGGTGTCTATCTTTCTCTCCTCCTCTCTGTCTTCCCCTCCTCTCTCCATTTCTCTCTGTCCTGTCCAACAATGACAACAACAATAATAACTACAACAATAAAACAACAAGGGCAACAAAGGGAATAAATAAATAAAATAAATATTTTTAAAAAATCAATAAGCTGGGAGTCGGGTGGTGGCACACCTGGTTGAGCGCACATATTACAATGCACAAGAATCCAGGTTCAAGCCCACGGTCCCCGCCTGTAGGGGGAAATCTTCACAGGGGGTGAAGCAGTGCTGCAGGTGTCTCTCTCTCTCTATCTCCCCCTTCCTCTCAATTTCTGTCTCTATCCAATAAATAAATAAATATAACATAAAATAAATCAATAAGCTGGGGGCTGGGCGGGTTAAGCACACATGGCGCAAAGCAGCAAAGCGCAAGGACCAGCACAAGGACCCCGGTAAGGATACTGGTTCGAGCCCTCAGCTCCCCACGCAAGTGGTGAAGCAGGTCTGCAGGTGTCTGTCTTTCTCTCCCCTTTCTGTCTTTCCCTCCTCTATTTCTCTCTGCCGTATCCAACAGCAACAACGGCTATAGCAACAACAACAATAACAATAACAACCACAACAAGGGCAACAAAATGGGGAAAAATAGCCTCCAAGAGCAGTGGATTCACAGTGCTGGCACCAAGCCCCAGTGATAACCCTGGAGGCAAAAAATAAATAAATAAATAAAATCCATAAGCTAATTCTAAGTTTGTATAGAAACTCAGAGAATCCAGAATATCAAAATAATTTTTATAAAGAACAAAATTGTAGTTTTAATAAATAAGCTATAGTAATCAAAGATTGTGTTCTAACTCAATATAAATAAGAGAATATAGTTCAGAAATAGACCTACATATACATGGTCAACTTTCTTTCCACAAAGGTGCTAGGGAAAGTCAGTGGAGAAAATAGATCTTATCAACAAGTAGTATTAAAACAATTGGATATCTATAGGCAAATAAATACTATCTGCAAAAAATCCAATTAAGGTCTACCATTTAGTGGAATACTACTCAGGAATAAATACCTACAAAACCACAGATGAATTTTATTTATTTATGTATTTGTTTATTTTTATCAGAGCACTGCTCAGCTCTGGCTTATGATGGTCAGGGGATTGGAGCCTCAGGCATGAACATCTCTTTGCATAACCAATATGCTATCTACCCTCGCCTACCATGGATAAATCTTAAACACATCATGCTATGTGAAAAAAGCCAGACATAAACAGCAAGATATTGCTTAACTCATTTACATGATATTCTAGAGAAGTTAAAAACAATAGAGACAGCAACCTGATCAGAAAATGCCAAGGACTTCAGGGAAAGGAAGGAGGAGAATGACTATACCTAGACACCATGGAACTTTTCAGGTTAATGGAACCATTCTACATTTTGATTGTGGCAAACAATATACCTAAAATGATGCACTTTATTGCATATAAATTATATTTCAAAGATAGATCTCAACAACAACAAAAAAAAAGCAGTGCATTGCTACCCACTAAGAATATTCAAGCAAAGACATTCTTCATACCTTTCCTCAACTTTAATAGAGAGCTGGTTGCAGAGGTTATGAACATATTTGGCATAACTTTCTATCAGGGCCATGTCATACGCAATCAGGTGAATGTTTAAGACGCCATATTCATAATCTGTTCCCAAATTAATGGGTCTCACTTGCACTTTTCCCTTCTTCTTGGGCTGAGCAAAAAAACAAAAACAAAAAAAACAGAAAGTTAATCAGAGTATTATACACTGATTCTTATATATAAGAAACACTACATTGGGGGTGATGAGAAATTGTATCATTGTTAATAACTTTATTGTAACATTAACCCCTATTAAGTGATTTTTAAAAGGAAGGAAAGAAAAATGCTCTACTTGATCTCAAGCCTAAAGGCCATGAGGCAATTACAAGAAATTCTAATCATATCATCTTGACATAAACACATTGTTAAAAAAAAAAACACACAATATTTCAGGTAAGTTTATTCCTCACCTTTCTCTCAACTTTTACTATCTGAGATCCAAACTTATATCCTCTGTGAAGTAATGGGAGCTTTACTTTGACTTGGCAGTCTGGGCTGTTACTTAGTCATTGAAAGTCTGGGGTAAAATATTGCTAGCATTATTTTAGCACAAGTAGATGTAATTGTCTTCTTCCACTAATTTGTTTTGAGATTCACCTTCCATCTGTGACCCACAATTTCCCAATTAAAAAAAACATTTATTTATTTATTCCCTTTTGTTGCCTTTGTTGTTTTATTGTTGTAGTTGTTGACGTCGTCGTTGTTGGAGGCCATTTTTCCCTGGGATCACATGTGCCAGAGCGATGTTTTGGTTCTTGCCTCACACACACACACACCTCTTGTAAATAAATAAATAAATAAATAAATAAATCTCTAAAAATAAAAAAAGAGGGGCGGGCACTATCGCACCGGGTTAGGCGTATGAAGCCTAAGGACGGGCTCAAGGATCCCAGTTCGAACCCCCAGCTCCTCACCTGCAGGGGGGTAGACTCAACAAGCAGTGAAGCAGGTCTAGAGGTGTCTTTCTCTCCCCCTCTCTGTCTTCCCCATCTCTTTCGATTTCTGTCTGTCTACCCAACAATAGCAGCAAAAACAATAACAGAAGAAAAGATGGCTGCCAGGAGCAGTAGATTCATAGTACAGGCACTGAGCCTCAGCGATAACTCTGGAGGCAAATAAATAAATAAGTAAGTAAGTAAATAAATAAATAAATAAATAAGAGAAAGGTTGGGAAGTGGCTAGTACCTAGTAGAGTGCACATGCTACAGTGCCCAAGGACCTGGGTTCAAACCCCTGGTCCCCACCTATAAGGCAGAAGTTTCATATGCAGTAAAGCAGTACTGCAGGTGTCTCTCTTTTTCCCCTCTCAATTTCTCCCTCCGTTCTCAATTTCTCTTTCCTATCAATAAAATAAAATGAAATAAATAAATAAGTAGGTATGTTGTTTTATCCGGGAGGCTTCACGGGCGGGTAACAGAGACTCGAGGATACACGGCTGGGCTGAGAAGCTGCAATTTAATCTTTATTCACGAACAGGCAAATCACCACACCATGTGCTTCCCCCATCATCCTCTCTCTGCTGCTGCTGCTGCTGGGACTCTGCCGTCCTTAGCATCGGGGGTGGGGAGAAAGAGGGGCGCGAAAGTAGCAAGGGGCAAACCAATTCTTCTCAGAGGTCGGGGGGACAGAGTTCGAAACTTCTTGGCGCCGCCATGTGAGAAGAATGCAGGAGAGTTCTGTTTGGTGATTAGTTTGGGTTAGTTTATGAATCGTTGTTCGTGAATAAAGAAATACAGCTTCTTGGCCCAGCCTCGTGTCTCTGGTCGTCTCTGTTACCCGCCCGTGAAGCCAGCTCAGATAAAACAACATAGGTAAAGTAAAAAAGAAAAAGGGAAATGATGTCTCTCTATTCACATGTCTTTAGTTGCCCTTATCTAACAGTCAACAGCCTAGTGGCTACCAAAAACAGTCTTTTCTGGCCGAGTAGCTGGAATGGTTTTCTCACACTGCTACTCTCCAGATCAACCTAAAAGCAGGGACAGAAGCTGGGGATGCAGAGGAAGAACCAAGGACTGGTACTTTCACAAGGCCACTGATACTAATGATAGATCTATTCTCACCAGGATGTTCTGAGAACTGAATAAAACACTGCATGTAAAGTAGTGGGATGATGGCACATATTTAATCACTCAATAAATACTTTCATTACTATTTTCATTTTAATATTCCTCATATCTATCATGGGGCCTGGGAGAAGAAAAACATACATGAATCACAATTTTAGAACAGGAAGGCATTGGGAGAGAGTTTCGTCTCAGTTATTTAATCTTTGCACTAGGAAAATACAAAGCCCAGAGAGACTACATACAGCCCCTCAAAGTCACATACTCAAACAGATCTTTTCTTAGGAATTAAAACTTAGACCTGCTGGTGCTCTAAACAGGAAACCCCCACCCCTAACCAGAGCCTCTATGTAAATTCTAAACAGTGAGGCCACTGCAGGGTCCTAGACATTACAGTAAGTGAAAGTCAACCTCTGGAAATTATTTATCAAGATGCAGGGGCTTGACTCTCTTCTTCACAGCCCATCACACCATGGCCAACTTCTTTGATCCAGATTTCCCATCCTGACAGTCAGCACTGCAGTCAGAGCTGTGAAGAATGTTAAAGGAATGCCTTGGGAAGCAGCTGAAATTTTCCAGCAGAGACGGGAGGAGCCTCTTTGAAAACTGTCTTTTCTTAACCAGGGAAAATGCCAGCGTTCTTCAAAGGTGTCCCTTTAGGGTAACAGAAAAGAAAGCTGATTCAGTGTCTCTCTTGGCATCTTACTTGCTTTTCTGTGTTGGCCTAGATCTTTCTGGAGCACTCCCCACCATCAGGGGGCCCACTGTGCTATTATATTTCTGTTCTGAGCCAGATTATAGCATTGCAGCAAGGCTATAATATCAGACACAAGTTCCTACAATTTTATCTGCTCAATTTTTCTCACAACCACCTCCTCCTTTCTATTGTTACTTCCTAAATCCAGGCCTTCATGACTTCCATGGGGAGTTACTGATGATATCTAACCAAGGGATGTACATAATTAGAAGGTTACCTTGACTGCACATAGAGGACAACCAGCAGGGAAGGAGGGGGAGCTAGGAAACGGGGCAGGTATGATGGACTGTTTTTTTTTTCTTTACTATTATTTAAAAATTTTTTCTTTTTATTTATTTATTTTCCCTTTTGTTGCCCTTGTTTCTTTATTGTTGTTGTAGTTATTATTGTTGTAGTTACTGATGTCATTGTTGTTAGGACAGAGAGGAATAGAGAGAGGAGGGGAAGACAGAGAGAGGGAGAGAAAGATAGACACCTGCAGATCTGCTTCACTGCCTGTGAACTGACTCCCCTGCAGGTGGGGAGCCGGGGGCTTGAACTGGGATCCTTTGCGCCACGTACACTTATCCCGCTGCACTACTGCCTGACTCCCTATTATTATTATTTTTACCAGGGCACTGATTAGCTCTGGTTTATGGTGGTGTGTGTGTGTGGGGGGGATTGAACCTGTGACTTCAGAGCCTCAGGCGTGACAGTTTGCATAACTATTATGCTATCTACCACAATCCTGGCCAGTTCATTGTCAAACACTGACATTCCTGTGACTGGCCCAGATTCACTAAGTCATTTCCCCAGCTGCTAAGCTCAAGATTTTATCCACTGCGCCATCTCTCAGGCTGCTGGGTGTCATTCTTAGCTCCCTGTAGGAAACTGTAATTCCCCAAAATGAACCTTGGGGATACTTACTATGCCACTTTTGTACAGATGGACACACCTCTAATTTATAGATAGAAAACTGAGGAACTTTGAGTGCAAGTTACTTGCCCAAGATTACTGGGAAAATCTGACCCTATCTCCCCCCTTCCCTCTTGATTTCTGGCTGTCTCTATCCAATAAATAAACAAAGATAATAATTTAATTTAAAAAAATACACTAGGAATGAGCAGAACTGGAGCCCCAGCAATACCCCTGTGGAAAATAAATCTTTTTTTTTTTTTGCCTCCAGGGTTATCGCTGGGGTTCAGTACCTGCACTACAAAATCCACTGCTCATGCAAGCCATTTTCCCCATTTTGTTGCCTTTGCTACTGGATAGGGCAGAGAGAAATCGAGAGAGGAGGGGAAAGCAGAGAGAGAAAAAGAAAGATAGACACCTGTAGACCTGCTTCACTGCTTGTGAAGCAACTCCGCTACAGGTGAAGAGCTGGGGATTTGAACCCGGATCCTTATGCCGGTCCTTAAGCTTTGCGCCATGTGTGCTTAACTCGCTGAGCTACCACCTAGCCTCCTGAAAAGTAGTCTTGAGTGAAAACATGGATGCTAGTTTAAAATAACTCTTCCTGGGGCTAGGGAGACAGCACAGTGATTATGCAAAAGACTCTCATGCCTGAAGCTCTGAGGCTCAATTCCCCCCGCACATAGTAGTGCTATGAAAAACAGTAAGAAACAAAAAGATTGTTCTGGGTCTTTTTTTTTTTTTTCTTTTAAAGTGAGTCTCCAAGCAGAGACTCGCTTTATTTTTATTTTATTCCCTTTTGTTGCCCTTGTTGTTTTATTGTTGTAATTATTATTTATTATTGATGTCGTCATTGTTGAATAGAACAGAGAAAGGGAGAGAGGAGGGGAAGACAGACAGGGGGAGAGAAAGATAGACAACTGCAGACCTGCTTCAGCACCTGTGAAGCGACTTCCCTGCAGGTGGGGAGCCGGGGCTGGAACCGGGATCCTTACACCAGTCCTTGCGCTTTGCGCCACCTGCGCTTAACCCGCTGCGCTACCGCCCCACTCCCCCTGGGTCATCTTCAGAGAGACAGAAAACGAAGGAGAGAGGAAAAGATATCATAGTACTGAAACTTCCTCTACTGCAGTGAAGCTGGGCTGGAATCTGGGTCTTGTGCACCACAAAGCAAGAGCACTATATAGGAGAGCCATCTTGCCTGCCCTTAAGCCAAGCTTATAAACCAAGTCTAGCCCCATAGCCACTGGACTGGCCAAAACAATCTTTCTGTTCCCAGGAAGCTACGACTGACACCATAAGGTGATTCTGATCTGCTGACTTTTCTGGGAATGATGCCATGGACTCCTTGCAGACTTGTGGCTATGAAAAATGTTCTATGGGTGTTAGTTACAACAAAGTAAGTAGGTATAAAAAATGGCAAATACCTACTCTGTGTCGACAGTAATAACATGCCATCTCCAAGAGAAAAAGTATCTTGATTTCTTAGGGGATATCCTATAAAGACAAAGTAAACTGCCCAAGTTAGAAAACACCTAGGAATCAAGATACTTTTTCTTGCTTGTCTCAAAGCCTGGAAAATAAAACATGTAACAATGTATACTGTCTCTATTTCATCCTCTTAGATCTTCCTTTAGGTGGTTCTCTGATTCTTGGGCTGCTCCAAGATTGGTGGCTAGATAACAACCGAGGATAAGGAAATGCTCTGAGAAGAAATGATCTATCACAGTACAAGTGTGAAGAACTCTAATATATTGTTCTTATTTCTGTGAAATAAGGATCATTCCAAATAATTTGAAGTCATTTAAATTCAACAGGCTGCTTCATACCCTTAAGGAAATAATGAAAGCTATAATGAGATACAATGTGAGGCCTGAAGATATTCTCTTAAATGTGGTATCGAATTGCCACTAGTCAAAAAGGATTTTATATTAATAGAATGAGAGATTGGAGTGTGGGGATAGATAGCATAATGGTTATGCAAAGAAACTGTCATGCCTGAGGCTCTGAAGTCCCACGTTCAATCCCCCGCACCACCATAAACCAGAGCTGAGCAGGGCTCTGGTGTTTCTCTCTGTGTCTTTCTCTCTCTGTATCGCTCTCAAAAAATAAAATACATAAAATATTTTAGAATGAGACACTGGTGGTTATCATTAGTGTGTGTGTGTGTCTGTGTGTGTAACTGTGGTATGCGAACAAGCCCTGGCCCTCTCAACTTACACTGAAAATGGATTCCAGAAGAATCTAAAGACGGGTGCTGTCTTTGTTGATCTCACAGCAGCCTATGACACGGTCTGGCACCGTGGTCTCCTGGTCAAGATCTCAAGATGCCTGCCTCCATGGGTGGCCAACACTATATCGTTTCTTCTCCAAAACAGAAGATTCCGGGTGCATCTGGGTGACAAGTCTAGCAGATGGAGACTTCTCTCAAGTGGCCTACCCCAGGGCTCTGTTCTGGCTCCTATGCTATTTAATATTTACATCAATGACCTCCCAGAAACTTCTTCAAGGAAGTTCATCTACGCCGATGACATCTGCTGTGCAACTCAGGCATCAAAGTTCGACATCCTTGAGGAAAAACTCATGAAAGACATGTCTCTGATATCTGATTACTGTAAAAAATGGCGACTAATCCCTAGCACTGCAAAAAACGGTAACATGTTTTCCATCTACACCATGCCTCGGCCTCGCGTGAGCTTAATGTGCAGCTTGGTGATACGAGAATCCGGCATGAAGCCCAGCCAGTCTATCTTGGCGTTACTCTCGATCGCACTCTGTCATTTCACAAACATCTCATAAAAACTGCAGCAAAGGTGGGCGCGAGGAATAACATCATTGCAAGACTGGCCAGCTCCTCATGGGGCGCGAGCGCTTCCACACTACGATCATCATCTCTGGCATTATGCTATTCCACTGCAGAATACTGTGCCCCAGTATGGTTCCGTAGCCCCCATGTCCACTTGGTCGATTCCAAATTATATTCCTCCATGAGGATAATTTCTGGAACCATCCGTTCCACCCCGGTTCCATGGCTGCCAGTTCTTAGCAACATCGCCCCGCCAGATATTCGTCGGGATGCGGCATCATCTAAGTTCATTTCCCACGTCTACGCTCGACCACACCTGCCAATCTACGCGGATATCTTCGCCCACCCTGTCCAACGCTTGACGTCTCGTCACCCAATCTGGTCCCCTATGCCTACACTGAACTTCTCTGTTCCAGTCTCTTGGAAACAGAGTTGGCAGTCAGCTGAGGTAAAGAACAAACACCTCATCACAGACCCCTGCGAGCGTCAACTCGGCTTTGACCTAGCACGTTATGATTGGGCCCTCCTCAATCGCTATCGAACAGGCCATGGCCGGTGTGCCGCTATGTTCCATCGCTGGGGAGCCAGAGACGACCCGAACTGCCCCTGCGGCTACAGACAGACTATGACCCACATAGTCAACGACTGCCACCTCTCCAGATTCAAAGGAGGTCTCGAAACTTTACATCAGGCTCAACCTGACGCTGTTGACTGGCTACGGAAGAAGGGCAAACGCTAGAAGAAGAAGAACTGTGGTATTGAGTGCAGTATGGAACCATTCCCTTGCAACCTTATAATCTTGTAAACCATTATTAAATAACTCAAGAAATGCTGTTTGTTTGTTTTTAACAAGGGCACCATCCCATATACAGAAAAGAGCACATGCGGGAGTCGGGCACAGTGGGTTAAGCGCATGTGGCGTAAAGCGAAAGGACCGGAGTAAGGATCCCAGTTTGAGCCCCCAGCTCCCCACCTGCAGAGGAGTCGCTTCACAAGCGGTGAAGCAGGTCTGCAGGTGTCTGTCTTTCTTCCCCCCCCCCCGTCTTCCCCCCTCTCTCCATTTCTCTCTGTCATGTCTAACAACGACATCAATAACTACAGCAACAATAAAACAGCAGGGGCAACAACAGGGGAAATAAATATATATACATATATATGAATTTATATTTTAAAAAAGCACATGCAAAGAAAGGCATGGGAAGGCATGAGTACATAAGAAAGCGTACTGGGGGTGCAGGGTGCAGAAAGATGCCCTCTTCTCACATTTCAGAAATCATGAGACTGAGTATGGAATCGTTGGAGGAAGGAGTGAAGAGATTACACTAGTGGGGCAAGGGCTAGGTATTTCATGTATGATAATAAACTCTTGTCTCAAGAATGTGGAACTAAAGTAAATACAGAGGCCAGCCTGAGACTCAGAGAAGAAGAAGAAGAAAAAGAAAAAAAATAATTGGTTTATTATTTTTCTAGGTTTGAGACTTAGGAAAAGGAGCCATAAGGTCTCTTCTAGCTTTTCCCACCTAGGGACTATGCAGAGCCACTATTATTAGTGCAGTCCTGCATAGAAAGCAAGGATCCTACAGAAGCTCCCACTGCTGCCCAGGCTGCTTAGCCACCTGGGACAATGAATAAGATCAGAGAAAAGTCTGCAGCCCTAAGCACAGGGAGCAGCACTCTCTTCAAGAACCTAGGTCATGTGAAGTCAGCTGTTGGAAGTTGTAGGTTGCATTTGCCAGCTTTGATTTACAAAACCTCAGGAGAACTCCAATAATCGCATTTCAGTTCAGTTCAATCAATGTTTACTGTTCATTGCTTGATGCCAGGCCCTGCACTGAACACTGAGGGTACACAGAAAGTGAAACATAGCCTCTACCCTAATGGAGCTCACAGTCTAGGAAGAAAGATAGTCATCAAAACAGACACACAATTGGCATATTGCACCAAAGTAAAAGACTGGGGTGGATGGGTGGGAGAATACAGGTCCAAAAAGGATGACAGAAGATCTAGTGGGGGCTGTCTTGTTATATGGCAAACTGGGAAATGTCATGCATGTACAAACTACTGTATTTACTGTTGAATGTAAAGCATTAATTCCCCAATAAAGAAATAAAAATAAAATAAAATAAAACAGACATACAGGAAATTCAGTAGCTTCTGGAAGAACAAGTAACACAGGGGGCCAGGTGGTGGCACACCTGGTTGAGTGCACATGTTCTAATGTGCAAGGACCCGGGTTCAAACCCCTGGTCCCCACTTGCAGGGAGAAAGCTTTGCAAGTGGTGAAGCAGGGCTGCAGGTGTCTCTCTGTCTCTCTCCCTATCTCCCTCTCCCCTCTTGATTTCTGACTGTCTTTATCCAATAAATAAACATAAAAAAAAAATAAGAAGAACAAGTAACTCAGTGCAAGGAATTCAGGAAGTTTTCTCACAAGGGGAAGATTCTCCCCCACCCCTCCGCATTCTGCTTTTCACTAGAATTTAAAGGTTGAGATATATTAGACAAATATAGGAGAAAGGGTCTTCCAAGTAGCCATAACTGTACATATGAGTCCTTAAAACACTATGATAATTTAGATAAAAAATCAAGAGGCCCAATAACCATGCCATGCACCCCCCCCCATTTTTTCAATAGGACAGAGAGAAATTAAGAGGGGAGGAGGAGCACGTGAGGGAGAGAGAAAGACACCTACAGAAGCATCTTCCCTGCAGGTGGGGAGCTGAGACCTCGAACCCGGATCCTTTCTCAGGTCCTTCACTTAGCACTATGTGTGCCACTGCCCGGCCATGTAACCATGCATTTAAAGCATGGTATCCACAAGCTGGCAGAAGAAGCTAGAATAGGGAGTCGGGAGGTAGTGCAGCAGGTTAAGTGCAGGTGGCGCAAAGTGCAAGGACCGGTGTAGGGATCCCGGTTTGATCCCCCGGCTCCACCTGCAGGGGAGTCGCTTCACAAGCAGTGAAGCAGGTCTGCAGGTGTCTATCTTTCTCTCCCCCTCTCTGTCTTCCCCTCCTCTCTCCATTTCTCTCTGTCCTATCCAACAACGACGACATCAATAACAACAATAGTAACTACAATAATAATAAAAAACAACCAGGGCAACAAAAGGGAATAATAATAATAATAATATTTTTAAAAGCTAGAATATAAAGAAATTTTTAAAAAATAAATAATTTTTTTTAAAAAAAGCTAGAATAATGGGAACAGATGTCATAAACATGGCATTAAGCTTCTTTTTTTAAAAAATTTTTTATTTTATTTATTTATTTCCTTTTGTTGCCCTAGTTTTTTATTATTATTATTATTGTTGTCATCGCTGTTGGATAGGACTGAGAGAAATGGAGAGAGGAGGGGAAGACAGAGAGGAGGAGAGAAAGATAGACACCTGCAGACCTGCTTCACCGCCTGTGAAGCGACTCCCCTGCAGGTGGGGAGCCGGGGTTCGAACTGGGACCTTATGCCAGTCCTTGTGCTTTGCGCCACCTGCACTTAACCCGCTGCGCTACAGCCCGACTCCCGTAAGCTTCTTTTTATACTAAGTGAATTGGCTGGAGCATGGCATATGCAGAAGATTATCTCTGAGGGAGGATCTCAAGAAATAAAATGAAATAAAATAAAAATTAAATGGATAAGTAAAAAGCACACACCCAAACAAAACTAATTTTATTTCCTGATAATTTATGTGGGACATTTAGAAGGAGGAATGTTCCAAAATAAAACGATCCCAACAACCTACTCTAAGGGATCACAACTCAGAAAGGATGTAAATGCTGCCCCCCCACCCCCCAATTTTAATAGCACTTTCTATCTTCCTCTTAGTACTTGGCACTTCCTGCCTGGGAAGATAATTACATACATCTTATCACTTAGGTTCATTCATTCTGTGAAATGTCACTGCCACCCAGTCTGAATAAGCAAGGCACCCCTAGTACATAACAGATGCTTAATAACTGGGGCACAATATCATGGAGTCATATGTGAGAATTGAAAGACTCTCAAAGACATTCTAATTGAGTTTCTCAACCTTTGTAGATTCATTCTGACAAAAGTTACAGATTTTCTTCCCAGAAAAATTCATACAAAAGGGGGGTCAAGAGAGGGGCCGGGTAGTGGCGCACCTGGTCGAGCACACGTATTACAATGCACAAGGACCCAGGTTCGAGCCCCCAGTTCCCACATGCAGGGGAAAAACTTTGCAAGTGGTGAAGTTTCGGGCAGCCCCCCTGCTCCACTGCTGATACTATGGCCTGTTTACATAATCATTGTTTTGCCTGAAAGATTCCCCACCCATTCCTTTGATCTATCTTTTTTCTACCTGAGACTGGCCCTGCCTGCAGGGTACATTAATCACACCAGTTAAAACCCTAGCTAGACAGTTGCAACAGAAGCTTTCCACCTTCCCACTCTTTCTTTTCTCCACCCCCTTTCCCAGCCATCTCCGTTCGGACTTGCCACTTCCAGTTTTACCCTCTAAAGCTCACTTCTGTTGCTGGTTTCAATCTCTTATCTCTCCCACAACCTGAACTGGAGAAGGGCTGGCATGCAGAGCAGGAGGTGGCCATTGGGTTTGGCGCCATGTGGCTTAACCCACTGTACTCACACCTGACTCTGGAGCTCCCGTCTGAATAAAGAATTGCATTACCAAGATGCCATGAGTTCCTGGTCTCTCTCCCACGAAGCTAGCCCAGCAGTGAAGCAGTGCTGCAGGTGTCTCTCTGTCTCTCTCCCTATCACTCTTGATTTCTGGCTGTCTCTATCCAATAAATAAAGATAATTAAAAAAATTTAAAAGGAGGGGGTGACAGGAGATAATTCACCCAGTAAAGCACAGACTTTCTCAGGTGTAAAGACCTGGGTAGGTTTAAGTTCCTGGTCTGCGAGTGGTAGCGCAACCCAGGTTAAATGCACGAAGTGCAAGGACCAGCCTAAGAATCCCAGCTCGAGGTCCCAGCTACCCAACTGCAGGGAGGGGTAGCTTCACAAGTGGTGAAGCAGGTCTGCAGGTATCTATCTTTCTCTCCCCCTCTCTGTCCTCCCTTCCTCTCTTTCTGTCCTTTTTATTTCTGTAAATAATATATTTATTTATTTATTTTATTGGGGGATTGTTGTTTTACATATGACAGTAAATACAATAGTTTGTACATGCATAACATTTCTTATTTTCCACATAACAATACAATCCCCACTAGGTCCTCTGTCATCCTTTTTGGAACTATACTCTCCCTCCCACATAATCCCTGAGTCTTTTCCTTTGGTGCAATACACCAACTCCAGTTCATGTTCTACTTGTGTTTTCTCTTCTAATCTTGTTTTTCAACTTCGGCCTGAGAGTGAGATCATCCCATTTTCATCCTTCTGTTTCTGACTTATTTCACTCAACATGATTTCTTCATTTCTCTCTGTCCTATCCAACAACAATGACAACAATAATTACAACAATAAAACAATAAGGGCAATAAAAGGGAATAAATAAATAAATATTTTAAAAAAGAAGTGTTAGAACTGTGACTCAAAGCCAGTAGTATTCTGTTGCATGCCACAAAATTCTCTGCATGGATAAAGATCTAATTACTAGAGGCAATCTTGCATCCACAATCAGAGAAATAAGATAATAATCTTATAATACTTAGAACTAATTCCAAGGTATCTGTGATAATGGATTCAAGGAACAGATATACAAGAATATATAAATATTTTAAACCTGCAAATACTATAAGAGATCAGTTATTTAACTAAAAATGCCAATCTATCTTTTCAGTGCTACAAAGCATCTACTTAACTACACTGAATGCAACCTTTTCAATGTGAAATACATACTGAAAAAGGGGAAATAAAAAATAAAATAAGACAGTATCAGAAATAACAATAACAATAATAATTCTGGGGTCCCGGAGGTGGCACAGTGGATAAAGCGTTGTATTCTCAAGCATGAGGTCCTGAGTTCAGTCCCCGGCAGCACATGTACCAGAGTGATGTATGGTTCTTTCTCTCTCTTCTCCTATCTTTCTCATAAATAAATAAATTATTTTTAAAAAACCAATAATAATATCAATTGCTTTCTACTAAAATAGCCCAGTCTAGGAATAAGATTGAGAGCTTGGCAGCCTGAAAGGTGGAGCAGTGGGTAAAGTGCTAAACCCACAAGCATGACACCTTGAGTTCAGTCCCTGGTAAAACATGTGCCAGAGTGGTGTTTCAGTTTTTTCTTCCATTCTCTCATTAATATATAAGAAAAAAAGTGGTCCGGGAGATGGTGCAGTGGTAAAGCTTTGGACTCTCAAGCATGAGGTCCTGAGTTCGATCCCCAGCAGCACATGTGCCAGAGTGATGTCTGGTTCTTTCTCTCTCCTCTTATCTTTCTCATAAATAAGTAAAATATTTTTTAAAAAATAAAATAAATAATATATATATATATATATATATATATATAAAGGTGGGGGGGCAGGTGGTGGCACACTGATTAAGCACACATATTACAGTGTGCAAGGACCCGGGTTCAAGACCCTGGTCCCCACCTCCAGGGGGAAAGCTTCATAAGTGGTGAAGCAGGGCTGAAGGTGTCTCTCTGTCTCTCTACCTCTTAATTGCTGTCTCTATCCAAAAATAAATAAGTAAATAAATAAATAATTTAAATATTTAAAAAAAATTAAAGCGGTAGCTATCATAATGGTTATGCAAAGAGGCTGTCATTCCTGAAGCTCTAAAAGTCTCAAGTTCAATTTCCCACACCACCATAAGTCAGAGCTGAGTAGTGCTCTGGTAAAAAAAAAAAAGGGGGGGGGAGCGGTAGAAACATCCCTTATCTGAATAATACCCAAAATAAATACCTACAGAGAATTGAGAGAAGACCCTTATGTTTCTAGCTCTAATATCCAGCCTATGCATATCTGAACTTCAGACCTTTGCAAAAGTGGCATACTATCCTTTTATAAAGGCCCTTTGCCCCTTACCTCTTTTTTTTAACTTTTTTTTTTCCTTTTATTTATTTACTGGTTAGAGACAGCCAGAAATCGAGAGGGAGGGGGAAGATAGGGAGAGAAAGACAGAGAGATACCTGCAGCCCTGCTTCACCACTCACTTAAGATTTCCCCTGCAGGTGGGTACCTAGGGCTTCAATCCAGGTCCCTGTGCACTGTAACATGTGCGCTCAACCAGGTCCCACTCCCTTACCTCTTCTGCTTTAATTAGGTGCTTATATCTTCCAATGCCATGGGTAGGCTTTGACTTGTATTGACGAGTGGTACTCAGTAGAATGCCACCTGAAAGACATAAATAAGAAACACCTGTTTCAGGCTAGGGGTATGGCTCAACCTTTCAAAGCCCACGTCCAGTGAAGAAGCAGTTACAGAAGCCAGACCTTCCACCTTCTGCTCCCCATAAAGATCTTTGGTCCGGGAGTCGGGAGGTATTGCAACTGGTTAAACGCACGTGGTGCGAAGCACAAGGGCCAGCTTAAGGATCCCGGTTCGAGCCCGCTATTGCAGGGGAGTCGCTTCATAGGGGCGAAGCAGGTCTGTAGGTGTCTGTCTTTCTCTCCCCCTCTCTGTCTTCCCCATCTCTCTCCATCTCTCTGTCCTATCCAACAACAATGACATCATCAACAACAACAATAATAACTACAACAATGAAAAACAAGGGCAACAAATGAGAAAATAAATATATTAAAAAAATTTTTTTTTAAAAAAAAGATCTTTGGTCCATACTCCCAGAGAGATAAAGAATAGGGGACCTTCCAGTGGAGGGGAGGGGACATGACACTCTGGTGGTGGGAACTGTATGAATTGTACCCCTCTTATCATTCCTTGTCACTAATAATAATTAACTCACTAAATAATAATTTTTTTAATTTTATATTTCTTTATTTTCCCTTTTGTTGCCCTTAAGTATGCTTATATGGGCAAAAGGACTATCATGCCTAAGGCTCCCAGGTCCCAAGTTCAAGCCCCTACCCCCAACCCCACCCCTACCCTACCATATGCCAGCACTCTGGTGGTAAGTAAATATAAGACTTGTTCTATGTACACTTACTACCTATTCAAAAATAAATACACACAATTCATAAGACCTGAAAGGCAAATAGGAGTTTAATAGGGGTTGGGGTATGAGTGTCTCGGGCAAAGTGTTTCCACTGGGGCATAAGCCTCAAGGTGGGACACAGCTTGGTATATTCAAGAAAGAGAAAGATTTAAAGTAAAGCAAGAGGAACACAGATGACATCAACAACAATAATAACTACTACAACAATAAAAAACAAGGGCAACAAAAAGGGAAAAATAAATATAAACAAATATTTTAAAAATCTAGTCATGTTACTAGTACTCACTGATTCAATCATTTAGTTACTGCAAGCAGTTTTTTTTTTTCATCAGAGCACTGCTCAGTTCTACCTTATGGTAGTGCTGGGGATTGAACCTTTCTTCGTGCGCACAATGGTTTCATTTACTTGTTTGTTTGTATTTACTCTGTGCCAAGCACTGCAGAGACACCAGTGAATGAGAAAGGAAAGCTCTTTGCCTTATTTCAAAATGCTTGGTAGTTTTTCACTGTCCACACAGTCACACCCTTCAGTTAAACATTTAAGAACCTTCATTCTATAATCTACTTCCTCTATTTCAACTTCCCATCCTTCCAAACCTCCAGGTTTTACAACCTTGCTTCTCAGCCACACTTACACTTGCCATTCTAAATAAACTGTGGAATTTCACACCTCACTGTCAGTGCTGGGACTGCACCCTCTGACTGGGGATCTTACATTGCCAATTCCAGAGCCAACTCTCTCACACACACACACACACACACACACACATACACACAAACACACACACACACACACACACACACACACACACACACACACTACAACCCTAAAACATTTCTGCTGCCCTAAACATCCAAAGATCAAGAGTTTAATTTATTGTCATCTCTCTAGGACCTCCCTTAGACAATAAAACAATTGGTATAAATACAAAAGAAAACTCAAGATGCCAGTCATCATCTTTAAGTACACAGAAATCAATCTTACACAAGTGGTTTCAAACAGCAGAATCAATCAAAACTGATTTCTGAGATGATAATACATCTTAGGTGAAAGTGCCACAAATGCTTGCCTCAGTCTCGCATGGACTATAACTCTTTGCAAGGATGCATTTTCAAATTCAGTTTGGGCCAATCGCTATAATTAGAGCAGTGGGTTAATTAAGATGCTACTTCAAACTACTGTTAAATTAACCACTTTCCCCCTTAAATGAAGATGTTTGGTGAAATTACCAGTGGCTAAACTGCTTAGTTAGCTAGATGTCTTAATTATGAAATTTACCAGTTTGAAACCCTTTGATTTCCACTAAGTTCAGCTAGATTTTTCTCCTGCTCTGTGTCATTAAGCCGGTCTCTTGTTGTCACAATAACACTGCAGCCTCCTCAGAGAAAAGGCAATTTTTTCACAGAGGAAGACATAAAACCCCAGGGACTCACAGGGAGGTTTTGAGTCTCTTTCAATTAGTACAAAACAGTATGTAATCACAGTGACTTCTCCCACATAGTGCTCCCTTCCTTCACATATGCCAGAGCCAACTGTCCTTAAATGTCCTTGTTTATTAAGCTGGGAATTGAACCCATCAATCCAGGATGGGGGTAAACAACTTCATTTCAATTATTTCTCCTTCAGAAGTAGAATAAGCATTTTCAACAGGGCTATGCAGGAAGGAAAAGAAAGAAAATTGGGGGTAGTCCAAGCCAAAAATCTAATTACAGGATATTCTCTCCACTCAGTAAACCATAAGTCCCTCAGGGGCAGGTACTTCCCAGCACCTGGCAAAAGTGTGTGCTCATTAAAGTGTATTTATGAAGGAGAGAAAGAATTGCAGACTGGTGAAACAGCTCATTTGGACAGGACACTGCTTTGCTAGGTATGCAGCTCAGGTTCAAGCCTGGTCCCCACTGCATTGAAAGTAACTTTAGAGCTGTAGTCTCTCTCTTTCTCTCATTTTCAGAATTATCTCTATTTATTGGCTAGAGACAGGCAGAAATCAAGAGGGAAGGGGGTGATAGAGAGACACCTGCAACACTGCTTCACTACTTGCAAAGCTTTGCCCCTGCAGGTGGGGACTGGGGACTTGAACCCGGCTCCTTGCACACTCTAACATGTGCGCTCAACCAGGTGCATCACCACCCAGCCCCTTCTCTCTCAATAAATAAAAAGTAACTGCAGTGATTTCTCCCTAGAAAAATACCTACTTTTAGGGACGGGGTAGACAGAATAATGGTTATATAAAGAGACTTTCATGTCTGAGGCTTTGAAGTCCCAGGTTCAATCCCCCAGATCACCATAAACCAGAGCTGAGCAATAATACCCTAGTAAAAAAAAAAAAAAAAGGAAAAAGGAGAAAGAAAGAAAGAAAGAAAGAAAGAAAGAAAGAAAGGGAGGAAGGGAGGAAGGGAGGAAGGAAGGAAGGGAGGAAGGAAGGAAGGAAGAAAGAAGGGAGGAAGGGAGAGAAAGAGAGAAACTACTTTTTTTTTCTTTTGTTTTCTTCTTTTTTTTTTTTAACCAGAGCACCCTTGCCTCCAGGGTTATTGCTGGGGCTCGGTGCCTGCACCATCCACTGCTTCTGGAGGCTATTTTGTCCCCTTTTATTGCCCTTGTTGTTTTTTATTGTTATTGTAATTATTATTGTTGTTGTTATTGATGGTGTCGCTGTTGGATAGGACAAAAAGAAATGGAGAGAGGAGGGGAAGACAGAGAGGGGGAAAGAAAGATAGACACCTGCAGACCTGCTTCACCACTTGTGAACTGACCCCCCAGCAGGTGGGGAGCTAAAGGCTTGAACCGGGATCCTTACACCACTCCTTGCACTTTGCGCCGCATGCACTTAAGCCACTGCGCTACCACCCAACTCCCTAAATAAATACATCTTAAAAACAATTTTTTTTTGCATAACTATTCTATCTCCCCAACCTGGCACACACCTTTAAAAGTATATTTATTTGCAAAGCGCAAGGCCTGACGTAAGGATCCCAGTTCAAGCCCCCAGCTCCTCACCTGCAGGGGGGCTGCTTCACAGGTGATGAAGAGGTTCTGCAGGTGTCTATCTTTCTCTCTCCCTCTCTGTCTTCCCTTCCTCTCTCCATTTCTCTCTGTCCTATCCAACAACAACATCAATAAGAACAACAATAATAACTACAACAATAAAACAAGCGCAACAAAAGGCAATAAAAAAATAAATATATTTCTTTAATTTTTTAATTATATTTATTTATTCCCTTTTGTTGCGCTTGCTGTTTTTATTGTTGTAGTCATTATTGATGTCATTGTTGTTGGATAGGACAGAGAGAAAGGGAAAGACGAGGGGAAGACAGAGAGGGGGAGAGAAAGATAGACACCTGCAGACCTTCACCACCTGTGAAGTGACTCCCCTGCAGGTGGGGAGCCGGGGCCTCGAACCAGTATCCTTACACTGGTCCTTGCGCTTTGCGCCACCTGTGCTTAACCCACTGTGCTGCCGCCCAACTCCCAATAGATATTTTTTTAAAGTATGTTTATTCATCAGAGACAGAGCATCACTATGGTATATATGACACTGAGGATCAAACTCAGGTCCTCATGCATGTAAGTCCAGTGCTTTATTTGAAATTTATTTATTTATTTATTTATTTATTTATTTATTTATTTATTATTGGGTAGAGACAGAAATTGAAAGGGGAGACAGAGAGAGAGGAGAGACAGGCACCCGCAGACCTACTTTACCACGCATGAAGCTTCCCCCTGCAGGTGGGGACCAGAGACTTGAACCTGGGTCCTGGTGCACTGTAATGTGAACACTTAACCAGGTGCATCACTGACTGGCCCCCAGTCCAATACTTTACCCACTATGCCACCTCTGGGACTGCACAGCTGTATACACTTGTTAACAGTAACATGAGTGACCTCTCTTTAGTTCTTGAAATGCTCTTCTTGACTGTCATGAGAAAAAACTAGCCTCGTATCCTCCTACCACTTTGGACTCTCATTTTTAATTTTCTTTTAATTATCTTTATTTACTTATTGGATAGAGAGAGCCAGAAATAGAGAAGGAAGGAGGAGACAGAGAGAGAGAGATAGACACCTGCAGCCCTGCTTCACCACTTGTGAAACTTTCCCCCTGCAGGTGGGGACCGGGGGCTCAAACCTGGGTCCTTGCTCACGATAACATGTGCGCTCAACCAGGTGCGCCACCGCCCGGCTCATTTTTTATTTTTATCAGCCATCTCTGTCACCTTTACGGAATTTTTAGTGTTAGGGCTCCTGAAGGCCACTTTGCTACTTTTTCTCTTCAGATAATCTGATTCATCCCCATGAATTCTATTAAATCAACAACATAGTGGCTTCCAAATTCACAGTTCCAACCCAGACCTGTATTCCAAACTGCAAGGGCTATATCCTCATAATTTGTAAGCCTAGGACCTAAAACCCAGTCATCCACAACAAATGTTTATTAAAGGATGAATAAATAAATACATGGACAAATTTGAGAAGCTGGTTTTTGCGGTGGTAGGAATGCTGATTCTCTGCACATTACCACCACCTTCTGAAATAATCAACAAGTGTCAAACCTTTTATACAACGGCCAGGCAGCATCACACCCAGTTAATCATACTGATTACCATGAGTAAGGACCCAGGTTCAAGTCCCTGGTCCCCACCTGCAGGGGTAGATGCTTCATAAGTGGTGAAGCAGTGCAGGTGTTTCCTTTCTCTCTCCCTCCCTAGCTCCCTTTTCCCTCTCTATTTCTCTCTGCCTCTATCCAAAAAGATATTAATAACCTTTTATACACTGACACACATTAGGCACTCAATAAATGTTAGTTCCCTTCCTTCCATTCCTTTGCCTCTGGTACTCTTGTCAAATTGATAAGTATCATTAAAATACAATTAACTGCATGGTCCAGGAAGTAGCACAATGGATATAAAGCATGGGTCTCTCAAGCATGAGGTCGGGGAGTTCAATCCCCAGCAGCACATGTACCAGAGTAATGTCTAGTTCTCTCTTCCTATCTTTCTCATTAATAAATAAAAATAAAGTCTTTTTAAAAGAACACAATAGAGAGTCAGGCGGTAGCATAGCGGGTTAAGGGTTAAATGCACCTGGCGCAAAGCTCATAAGAATCCTGGTTCGAGGGAGTCGGGCTGTAGCACAGCAGGTTAAGTGCAGGTGGCGCAAAGCACAAGGACCGGCATAAGGATCCCGGTTCGAAACCCGGCTCCCCACCGGCAGAGGAGTCACTTCACAGGCGGTGAAGCAGGTCTGCAGGTGTCTATCTTTCTCTCCTCCTCTCTGTCTTCCCCTCCTCTCTCCATTTCTCTCTGTCCTAGCCAACAATGACAACAACAATAATAACTACAACAATAAAACAACAAGGGCAACAAAAGGGAATAAATAAATAAAATAAATATTTTAAAAAAAAAGAATCCTGGTTCGAGTCCCCGGCTCCCCACCTGCAGGGGAGTCACTTCACAGGCAGTGAAGCAGGTCTGCAGGTGTCTATTTTTCTCTCCCCCTCTCTCTGTCTTCCCCTCCTCTCTCCATTTCTCTCTGTCCTATCCAACAACGACGACAGCAATAACAACAACAATGATAAACAACAAAGGCAACAAAAGGGAAAATAAATACATATTAAAAAAATTTTTAAAAAACATTAAAAAGAAAACACAACCAGAATCTGGATCAGAAAACACAACCCAACAATATGTTGTCTACAGGAAACTCACCTAATGCAACAAGACAAACACAGACTTAAAGTGAAAGGATGGAAAACTATCATTCGAGCCAATGGCCCACAAAAAAGGGCAGGAACAGCTATTCTCATATCTGACATGATAGACTTTAAAATAGATAAGATTAAAAAAGATAGGAATGGACACTACTTAATGCTCAGAGGATCAGTCAATCAAGAGGACTTAACAATTATTAATATCTATGCACCCAATGAGAAGCCATCTAAATACATCAAACTTCTACTGAAAGAGCTACAGCAATATATTAACAGTAACACAATCATAGTAGGGGACTTCAACACCCCACTATCTCAACTTGACAGATCATCCAGGAAGAAAATCAGTAAAGACATAAGGGAGCTAAATGAAGAGATAGATAACCTAGAACTATTGGACATTTTCAGAGTCATTCAGAGCAAGTTGTGGTATATATACACAATGGAATACTACTCAGCTGTAAAAAACGGTGACTTCACCGTTTTCAGCCGATCTTGGATGGACCTTGAAAAAATCATGTTGAGTGAAATAAATCAGAAACAGAAGGATGAATATGGGATGATCTCACTCACAGGCCGAAGTTGAAAAACAAGATTAGAAAAGAAAACACAAGTCGAACCTGAAATGGAATTGGAGTATTACACCAAAGTAAAAGACTCTGGGGTGGGTGGGTGGGTGGGGAGAATACAGGTCCATGAAAAATGATGAATGAAATAGTGGGGGTTGTATTGCTAAATGGGAATCTGGGGAATGTTATGCATGTAAAAAAAAAAAAAGAAGTAGAAACGCAAAGCAGAAATTGACTGAGTTTGGAGTATGGCACCAAAGTAAGAAAGCAGAAGTATACTAGAGTTTGCAGTGAGTACCTCCCTAATACTTCCTCTCCACTTTTCCAAGCTTTGGGTCCATGATTGCTCAACAATTTGTTTGGCTTTGTATGTTAACTCTCTTTTCAGTCACCAGGTTCCAGGTATTATCAGGATGCCGGCCAGACTTCCCTGGATTGAAGACACCACCAATGTGTCCTGGAGCTCAGCTTCCCCAGAGACCCATCCTACTAGGGAAAGAGAGAGGCAGACTGGGAGTATGGACCGACCAGTCAACGCCCATGTTCAGCGAGGAAGCAATTACAGAAGCCAGACCTTCTACCTTCTGCAACCCTCAATGACCTTGGGTCCATGCTCCCAGAGGGATAGAGAATGGGAAAGCTACTGGGGGAGGGGGTGGGATATGGTGATTGGGTGGTGGGAATTGTGTGGAGTTGTACCCCTCCTACCCTATGGTTTTGTTAATTAATCCTTTCTTAAATAAAAAATAATAATAATAAAAAAAAAAAAAAAAAAAAAACATTAAAAAGAACACAATAACTGCTTTGAAACTTGTTACATAAGGGGGTCGGGCAGTGGCACACAGTACCAAGTGCAATGACTCAATCAGGATCGCTTTGGCTCCCCACCTGCAGGGCTTCAACACACAACAGTGAAGCAGGTTTGCAGGTGTCTCTCTTTCTCTATCCTCCCCTCCCCTGAACCTCTCAAAAAAAGATGCAAAGAGACAAAGAGACACCTACATCCCTGCTTTACCACTTGTGAAGCTTTCCCCCTGCAGGTGGGGGCTGGGGGCGCAAACCTGGGTCCTTGCGCACTGTAACATGTGCACTCAACCAGGTGCACCACCACCCAGCCCCTCAACTTTTTCTTTTTGACTTTGCCTATTATGTACCAGGAGCAGTGGATTCATGATGCAGGCACCAAGCCCCAGAAATAACCCTGGAGGTAAAAAAAGAAAGAAAGAAAGAAAGAAAGAAAGAAAGAAAGAAAGAAAGAAAGAAAGAAAGAAAGAAGGAAGGAAGGAAGGAAGGAAGAAAGGAAGGAAAGAAAAAGAAAAAATATGAAAGAAACTTGTGTGGTTCGGGAAGTGGCACAGTGGACAAAGCATTGGACTCTCAAACATGAGGTTCTGATTTCAATCCCTGGCAGTATATGTACCAGAGTGGTGTCTGGTTCCTTCTCTCTCTCTCCTATCTTTCTCATTAATAAGTAAAACTTTTTTAAAAAGAAAGAAACTTGCCACATAATAGGCAAAGTCAAAAAGAAAAAGTTGAGGGGCTGAGTGGTGGTGCACCTGGTTGAATGCACATGTTACAGTGCTCAAGGACCCAGGTTTGCGCCCCCAGCCCCCACCTGCAGGGGGAAAGCTTCACAAGTGGTAAAGCAGGGCTGTAGGTGTCTCTTTGTCTCTTCCCCTATCACCCCCCTCCCTCTCAATTTCTGGTTGTTTCTATCCAATAAATAAGTAAAGATAATTTTAAAAAAAACTTTTTTAAAGATTAAAAAAGAAAGAAAGAAAAAGCTGAAAGTTATTGAGTGAATCAGGCTGAATGAACATTCACCCTGGATTAAAAAAAGAAAAAAAGGGGGGGCAGGCAGTGGCACACTGGTTAAGCGCACATAGTATGAAGCACAAGGACCAGCGCAAGAATCCTGGTTCTAGCCCCCAGCTCCCCACCTGCATCAGGATCGCTTTGCAAGCAATGAAACAGGTCTGCAGGTGTCTTTCCCCCTCTGTCTCCCCTTCCCTCTCAATTTCTCTCTGTCCTATCCAATAAAATGGAAAAATTTGTGTCCAGAAACTTCAGGTGTGGAATGACAACCCTTCAGCTTCATTACTTGGGTGAGACCTTTCCTTTCATAGTATTCTCTAATTACATCCCAGGTGGTTCACTTCCTAACAAAGTCCCAAAACCTAGATATAGACCAGGTTCTGTGAGATAGAACATATGTTTACACGTATCCATAAACTAGGGCAAAATATATACCTGAAAGCAGAAGTACACTAGAGTTTGCAGTGAGTACCCCCCAATACTTCATCTCCACTATTCCAGCCTTTGGGTCCATGATTGTTCAACAATTTGTTTGCCTTTGTATGTTAACTCTCTTTTCAGCCACCAGGTTCCAGATGCCAGCATGATGCCAACCAGGCTTCCCTGGACTGAAGACCCCACCAATGTGTCCTGGAGCTCCGCTTCCCCAGAGACTCACCCTCCTAGGGAAAGAGAGAGGCAGACTGGGAGTATGGACCGACCAGTCAACGCCCATGTTCAATGGGGAAGCAATTACAGAAGCCAGACCTTCCACCTTCTTCAACCCACAACGACCCTGGGTCCATGCTCCCAGAGGGATAGAGAATGGGAAAGCTATCAGGGGAGGGGATGGAATATGGAGATTGGGTGGCAGGAATTGTGTGAATTCTCCTTTCTTAAATAAATAAATAAATAAATAAATAAATAAATAAATATGGAAAAATTGGCTCCAGGAGTAGTCAACATGACACAGAGCCCCAGCAATAACCCTGGAGGCAAGAAGGAAAAAAAAAAAACTCTAAGAACCTATGTGTCAATAACTGTACTGGAAGTCATTAAACTCTTAATAAATGTTTTTTAAAACCTGGGGAGATGGAATTGGAGTATTACACCAAAGTAAAAGACGCTGGGGTGGGTGGCTGGGGAGAATACAGGTCCATGAAGGATGATAAATGACATAGTGGGGGTTGTATTGTTAAATGGGAATCTGGGGAATGTTATGCATGTACAAACTATTGTAGTTACTGTTGAATGTAAAGCATTAATTCCCCAATAAAGAAATAAATTATTTAAAAAAAAAAAAAAAAAGAAGCCAGAAGGCAAAGGATAAAAAAAAAAAAACCTGGGGAAAGATAGATAGCATAGTGGTTATGCATAGAAACTTTCATGCCTTGGGCGGGGTAGATAGCATAATGGTTATGCAAAAAGACTCTCATGCCTGAGGCTCCAAAATCCTAGGTTCAATCCCCCACACCACCGTAAACCAGAGCTATGCACAAGGACCCGGGTTTAAGACCCCATCTCCACCATAAGCCAGAGCTGAGTAGTGCTCTGGTGTTAAAGGGAAAAAAAAGAAAAAAAGAAAAGAAACTGTCATGCCTGAGGCTTCCAAGTCCCAGGTTCAATCCCCCATGCCACCATAAGCCAGAGTTGATCAGTGCTCTGGTAAAAAAACAAACAACAAAAAAAAACTATAATAAGGATTCAGGCAGTAGAACTCTGGTGAAGCGTTCACATTCCAGTGCACAAGGACCCAGGTTCAAGCCCCTAGTCCCTACTTCAGGGGGAAAGAGTCACAAGCGGTGAAGCAGAGCAGGGCTGCAGGTGTCTTTCTGTCTCTTTCCCTATCTATCTCCCACCTCTTTTCAATTTCTCTCTGACTCTATCCAATAATTAAAAACAAGACAAAAACAAACAAATAAAAAAACCTATAAGACCCTAACCTCGTAGATGAAGAACATGAAAGGTAGTTCTGGAAGAGTAGCAATAATAATGGAGACAGTTAACTTTCTTTTTTGATTATTTTTAAATATTTATTTATTTCCTTTTTGTTACGTTTGTTTTTATTGTTGTTGTAGTTATTATTGTTGTTGTTATTGATGTCGTCGTTGTTAGGACAAACAGAGAGAGGAGGGGAAGAGAGAGATGGGGAGAGAAAGATAGACACTTGCAGACCTGCTTCACTATTGTGGCTCCCCTGCAGGAGGCTGGAACCGGGATCCTTACACGGGTCCTTGCGCTTCACGCCACCTGCGCTTAACCCGCTGCCCTACCGCCCAACTCCCGGCTAACCCAATTTTTTAAAGAAAGGAAGTCAAGCTACAGAAAGGCATTAAATGGACACTACATAGTAAGTAGGTGACACAGTTAAATCCAAATGTACTAAGAGCTCTTGCTATGTTATGTTCTCACCCATTATCCTAGTCTACATGAAGGGTAGGATTTGGTCCTGATCACCCTTCTCAAGATACAGTAGGCCCCCCTTTAAACAAAATCATTATAGATTTTATAGACCAAAAGCAGACAGACTATATCTGGAAATAACTACTTACCTGCAGAGCAGACAGAATTCTCACCTGGAGTTCGGAACCTAAAAAGAGAGTGGAAATATGTTGAATATATCAGATATCCCCATTTTATTTGCAGTTAGCCAAAACGTAAGTGAACTCCATTTAAAAAAATATGTGAGGGAGTCGGGCTGTAGCGCAGCGGGTTAAGCGCAGGTGGCGCAAAGCACAAGGACCGGCAGAAGGATCCCGGTTCGAACCCCGACTCCCCACCTGCAGGGGAGTCGCTTCACAGGCGGTGAAGCAGGTCTGCAGGTGTCTATCTTTCTCTCCTCCTCTCTGTCTTCCCCTCCCTCTCTCCATTTCTCTCTGTCCTATCCAACAACGACGACAACAATAACAACTACAACAATAAAACAACAAGGGCAACAAAAGGGAATAAATAAATATAAAAAAATAATAATAAAATAAAATAAAATATGTAAATAGTAGATATTCCTGGGGGCCGGGCAGTGGTGCACTCGGTTAAGTGCAGGGATATCACCGTGCTCAAGGATCCAGATTCAAGCCCCCTGCTCCCTGTCTTCGGGGAGGACACTTGCTAAGCGGTGTACCAGGTCTGCAGGTATCTTTCTCTCCCTCTCTATCTCCTCTTCTCTCACAATTTCTCTGTTCTGTCAAATAAAATATAATAGAAAACAAAAATAGGGCAGGGATAGATAGCACAATAGTTATGCAAAGAGACTCCTGGGGCGCACCTGGTCGAGCGCACATTACAGTGTGCAAGGACCCGGGTTCGAGCCCCCATCCCCATTTGCAGGGGGAAAGCTGCATGAGTGGTGAAGCAGGGCAGCAGGTGTCTCTCTCCCTCTCTATCACCCTTTTCCCTCTCAATTTCTGGCTGTCTCTATCCAACAAATAAGTAAAAATAATACAGAAAAAAAAAAGTTAAAACAAACAAACAAAAAAACAACAAAGAGACTCTTATGCCTGAGTCTCCAAAGACCCAGGTTCAGTCCCCGCACCACCACAAACCAGAGCGGAACAGTGCTCTGGAAAAAAATAATAATAAATAAATGTTAAAAAAAAAAAGGCAAAATGGCTGCCAGGAGCCGGGGATTTGTAGTGCTAGCACCGAGCCCCTGCAATAACCTCAATGGCCATAAAAATAAATTTAAAATGTAGACAGTCCCTATTTACTCTTTTCCATCTTCCTTACACAAGCACTATAAGTGCCAGGTCCAAACAATGTGCAAAAATAAACTATTTTGGGAGTCGGGCGGTAGCGCAGTGGGTTAAGCGCAGGTGGCGCAAAGCACAAGGACCTGCCTAAGGACCGGCCTAAGGATCCCGGTTCGAACCCCGGCTCCCCACCTGCAGGGGAGTCGCTTCACAGGCGGTGAAGCAGGTCTGCAGGTGTCTATCTTTCTCTCCTCCTCTCTGTCTTCCCCTCCTCTCTCCATTTCTCTCTGTCCTATCCAACAATGACAACAACAATAATAATAACTACAACAATAAAAAACAACAAGGGCAACAAAAGGGAATAAATAAATAAAATAAATATTTAAAAAAAAATAAAAATAAACTTAGTTTATTTTATTTTAATGAGAAAGAGACACAAGAGCACTGTCTCAGCTCTGGCCTATGGTGGTGCTGAGGATTGAACCTGGGGCCTCAGAGTCTCAGGCGTGAAAGTTAATTCTGGTAGCACGTGAGCAATGAATGGGAAGAGAAGCAAGAGAATCAGTGAAGCGGTCCTTCAAATAGTCCATAAAAAAAGAGGACAAGGCGGTCGGGCGGTGGCGCAGTGGGTTAAGCCCACGTGGAGCAAAGCGCAGGGACCGCGTAAGGATCCCGGTTCGAACCCCGGCTCCCCACCTGCAGGGGAGTCGCTTCACAGGCGGTGAAGCAGGTCTGCAGGTGTCTATCTTTCTCTCCCCTCTCTCTCTGTCTTCCCCTCCTCTCTCCATTTCTCTCTGTCCTATCCAACAACAAAGCAACGTCAACAATGGCAATAATAACGGCAACGAGGCTGCAACAACAAGGGCAACAAAAAGGGGGAAAAATGGCCTCCAGGAGCGGTGGATTCATGGTGCAGGCACCGAGCCCAGCAATAACCCTGGAGGATAAAAAAAAAAAAGGGGGGGACAAGCCTCATATTATTGGAACATGTTCAGGAAAGATCAGAAGAAGGGAGAGCAATGAGAGATAGGCAGGATATAGAAGCCAGAGAACACGAGAAGAGTAACATGGTACTGTTTGGCTGATAAGGTAATCACAGTATTTTATATTTTAATTCAGTATCCTGTGAAGCTTTGAAACTAAATTGTGGAACAATTTAGAGACAAGCAGGTCTGTGATTAAATGCTGACTTTGCCACTCCTAAACTATGAGGTTAGCAAGATGTTTTATACCTCTGTAACTTAGTTATCTCATCTTTCAACTGATGACAATAATAGTGCAAGCTCACGGGACTAAAAATCTATCTTAAACTCTAAGCTAGTTTATTTGTTGGTTTTTTGTAAAATGACAATATTTATTTGTGTCCTACTTGTTTTGTGAAGATTATAGAGAACAAATAAAAGGCTTAACATTGTGATATATAGTAGGGATGTATTGAATATCTGACTGATCAATGATAGGACAATAGATTAAAATGAAAAGAGAATAAGAGGAGAAAGACTTCAATAACAGGAAAAGATTAGGGGTCAGGCAGTGGGGCACCTGGTTAAGTGTACACATTACAGTGTGCAAGGACCCAAGTTCTAGTCCCTGATCCCCACCTGCAGGTGGAAAGCTTCATAAGTGGAGAAGCAGGGCTGCAGGTGTCTCGCTGTTTCTTTCTCTCTCTATCTCCCTCACCCTTCTCAGTTTCTCTCTGTCTCTATCTAATAACATATAAATGAAAGATAGAAATGGGAAGAAGGGAGTCGGGCGGTAGTACAGCAGGTTAAGCGCACGTGGTGCAAAGTGCAAAGATCGGCATAAGGATCCTGGTTTGAGCCCCCGGCTCCCCACCTGCAGGGGAGTCGCTTCTCAGGCGGTGAAGCAGGTCTGCAGGTGTCTGTCTTTCTCTCCCCCTCTCTGTCTTCCCCTCCTCTCTCCATTTCTCTCTGTCCTATCCAACAATGATAGCATCAAGAACAATAACAATAACAATAAAAAACAACAAGGGCAACAAAGGGGAAAATAAATATTAAAATAATTAAAAAAAAAGAAATGGAAAGAAAAAATAGGGCAGGGGTAGATAGCATAATGGTTATGCAAAGAGACTCTTGTGCCTGGGGCTCTGAAGTCCCAGGTTCAATCCCCCGCACCACCATAAGCCAGAGCTGAGCAGGGCTCTGGTGTTTCTCTCTGTGTCTTTCTCTCTCTGCATCTCTCTCAAAAAAAATAAATAAATAAAATACTTTAGAAAAAAAATAATGGAAAAGATTGAAGATGTCCTTTAGGCTCTCAAAGCGTCATGTGCTTCAGGAATATATATAAATACAATGTTTTTTTTAATATTTTTTAAATATTTATTTCCTTTTATTGCCCTTGTTGTTTTATTGTTGTTGTTATTGATATCACTGTTGTTGGATAGGACAGAAAGAAATGGAGACAAGGGGAACACAGAGAGGGGAGAAAAACATAGCCACCTGCAGACCTGCTTCACCTCCTGTGAAGCAACTCCCCTGCAGGTGGGGAGCTGGGGGTTCGAACAGGGATACTTACGTCGGTCCTTGTGCTTTGCATCATGTGCCCTTAACCTGCTGCGCTACCGCCAGACAACCTGTGTTTTTTTGTTTGTTTGTTTGTTTTGTTTTTTATATTTCATCTATTTTTATTTTAATAAGACCAGTACACTGTTCGGTTGTGGATTATGATGGTGCCAAGGATTGAAACGGGGACATTCAGAGTCTAGTATGAAAATCTGTTGTGGGGTTGGATGGTGGCGCACAAGGACCTGGGTTCAAGCCCCCAGTCCCCACCTGCAGGGGGAAAGCTTCACAAGTGGTAAAGCAGGGCTGCAGGTATCTCTCTGTCTCTCTTCTCCTCTCTCTCCCTCTTCCCTCTGAATTTCTGGTTGTCTGTATCCAATAAATAAAGATAATAAAAACATTTAAAAATTTTTTTAAATAAAAAAAATCTGTTGTGTAAAAAAGAATAATCTTTTATGTAAGCCACTGTGCTATCTCTCTAGCTCTTTAGTATTTGCTTGCTTATTTTTAAATGTGATTATCTGCTAAACAGAGAAATAAACTACCAGCCGAGAACAGGCGAGAATCCTATCACTGAACCACCAATGCCCTGGAGGGAGTGCTTTATGTAAAAGTGATTTATGTAAATAGACCAAACGTTTGGATCAGTAAATCCCTATATAGGCATACGGATAAGAAGCCAGGGGGAGATGGCAACTACCCAACAGGAATGCTATGGGGGTGGGGGAGCAGTGGCTTCCATGCTATGGTATCTCTTCTTCTTTTAAGATTTTAATTACTCTATTTTTAATGAGAGAGAGACCAGAGCACTCTTACCTCTAGCTTATGGTGTTGCTAGGGACTAAACTTGGGTCCTCCTAGCCTCAGGCAGGAAGGTCTAGCTTACTACCATTGGGCTAGTTCCTCCTTGCCCTTCTATCTGAAAAAGTTGGGGTAATGAAGTCCCAGGTATGAGAAAGTAAAGGAAAGAAGAGAGCCTGTGTAGCTAGCGCTCAGTCAGCAGAGTATAGCATGAAGGGACACATTATGCAAAAACATGTGAGTCATGGCAAGGATCGAGGCTTTTATTCCAAATGAGATGGGAGGTCAGTGGAAAGTTCTGAGAGACGTGACGTGAGACATGATTTTAATAGAACCCTTATGATTTTAGTGTGAAGGACAGAAAGCAAAAGTAGGGAAACCAGTTATAAAGTTGAATGAAGGGGCCCGGCGGTAGCGCAGTGGGTTAAGAGCCAAACACAGGACCAGCCTAAGGACCCGGGTTGGAGCACGCAGCTCCCCATCTGCAGGGGGGTCGCTTCACAAGCGCTGAAGGAGGTCTGCAGGTATCTTTCTCTTCCCCTCTTTGTCTTCCCTTCCTCTCTCGATTTCTCTCTGTCCTATCCAGCAACAACAACAGCAATGTCAAGAATAAAAAAAAAAGGAAGTTAACTGATGTTAAAGATGAAATGAGGAAGAGCTGGCCTCTAGCAGGTTAGCAAAACAAAAGCATGAGACCTGAAACTAGAAAATGAGAAACAGTTCAATTTTGTATATTTCAAAGTAGAGTTAGCAGTTGTTAAATTATAGGATGTAAAATGAGAAAAATAAAAATGCCAGACATCTCTAAGGATTTTTGACCTGAGTAACTAAATGAATAGAGTTGTCATTTACTAACCACAAGGAATGAACAAAATGGTAGGGGAGTTAATGATTTGAGATATTTAGTAGACATTTAAGTAGAAATGATGCTAGAAAAAAATGGGGGGGTTTGGCAGTGGCGCACCTGGCTAACTGCACATACTATAGAGAGCAAGGATCCAAGTTCCATCCCCCAGATCCCCACCTGCAGGGAGGGGTCACCTCACAAGCAGCAAGGTAGGTCTATCTTTCTCTCTCCCTCTCTATCGTCCCATTCTCTAGCAATTTCTTTGTCCTATCTTATTTAAAAAAAAAAAAAATCGGGTGTCAGGCGGCAGCGCAGCATGTTAAGCACACATGGCACCAAGCGCAAGGACCGGCATAAGGATCCGGGTCGGAGCCCCGGCTCCCCACCTGCGGGACAAGTGGCTTCACAGGCGGTGAAGCAGGTCTGCTGGTGTCTCTCTCTTTTTCTTCCCGTCTTCCGCTCCTTTCTCCATTTCTCTCTGTCCTATCTAACAACAATGACATCAACAACAACAATAATAAAAAAACAAGTGCAACAAAAGGGGAAATAAATATATTAAAATTTTTTCAGAAAAAAAAAAAAAAGAAAAAATGGCTACCAGAAGCAGTAGACTCATAGTGTCAGCACCAAATCCTAGCAATAATCCTGGAGAAAAAAAAAAGTTCTCTGAACTATCTAGCAGAATGCAAATGTAAATTATACTTAATTACTGTTACTAATATCCTTACCTTAAGAGGGAAGAGGCTTGCTTAAAACTGACATTGACATCATTCTTCAGATACAACACCTGTAGCAGAAACAGGCATATTAGGACAATCTTAATCACATACAGATTTCAACTACCTCTTCACAAAGAGGCTATTGATAGAAACTCACAATATACAAAACAAAAAAGGACCCAAAGGTTCTAGTCCAGCAAATAAGTTATCAAACAGTTAATACCAAACATGCTAACACACCAAGATCATCTTCTTTCTTATTCCATCCACTACAGAAAACACTATAAAAGAAGAAAGAAAAAGAAGCTCACTTTCTATTTTTTTTTTTACTTTTTATTTTTTTATTCCCTTTTGTTGCCCTTGTTGTTTCATTGTTGTAGTTATTATTGTGATTGTTGTTGGATAGGACAGAGAGAAATGGAGAGAGGAGGGGAAGACAGAAAGGGGGAGAGAAGGATAGACACCTGCAGACCTGTTTCACCGCCTGTGAAGCGACTCCCCTGCAGGTGGGGAGCTGGGGGCTCAAACTGGGATCCTTAAGCTGGTCCTTGCACTTTGCGCCACATGCGCTTAACCCGCTGCGCTACTGCCAGACTCCCTTGTTTGTTTTTCAAGCCTATTATGTATAAACTACTGTGCTGAAAATGAACGGGAATATACAAAATGTAGGCCCCAGGAGGTGGCATAGTAAAGTACTGAACTTTCGAGGTCTAAGTTTGATCCCCAGCATTGCATATGCCAAAGTGATGCTTTGGTTTTCAATCTCTCCCTCTTTCTCATTAATAAATAAATAATATTTTTTTCTTAATGTAACAACTTGGGTAAACCAGAAAAAAACTATGGGGGGGGTCAGGTGTTGGGGCACCTGGTTAAGTGTACACATTACAGTGTGCAAGGACCCAGGTTTAAACCCCTGATTCCCACCTGCAGGGGGAAAGTTTCACAAGTGGTGAAGCAGGGCTGCAGGTATCTCTCTGTCTCTTTACCTTGCTCTTTCCCTTTCCCCTCTCAATTTCTCTTTGTCTTTATCCAATGATAAATAAAATATAATTTTTAAAAATATTGAAGTATTTAAAAATACTATAGTGGTGATTTCTACAACTGAATACTTTTTTTTTAAGATTTTGTTTATTAATGAGAAAGACAGGAGAGAGAAAGAAGCAGATATCACCCTGGTACATAGGCTGCTGGGGCTTGAACTCAGGATCTCATGCTTGAGAGTTCAGTGCTTTATCCACTGAGCCATCTCCCAGACCACAACAACTGCATAATTTTTAAAAAATTGAGTTGTGGGAGCCGGGCGGTAGCGCAGCAGGTTAAGCTTACGTGGCACAAAGTGCAAGGACCAGAGTAAGGCTCCAGGTTCGAGCCACCGGCTCCCCACCTGCAGGGAAGTCGCTTCACAGGCAGTGAAGCAGGTCTGCAGGTGTCTATCTTTCTCTCCCCCTCTCTGTCTTCCCCTCCTCTCTCCATTTCTCTCTGTCCTATCCAACAACAACAAAATCAACAACAAGGGCAACAAAAGGGGATAAAGAAATATTTTTTTAAAAAATTGAGTTGTACACATTAAATGGTCAAATGTAGGTATGTGAATTATATCTCAAAAAGTAGATTATATCTCAATAGAGTATTAAATAACAATACTCTTATAAGATCAATGTTATTCCTCTGTATAGTAGAAGAAACTGAAACTTTAGTAATTTACCAAGTCACAAAGCTACTATCTGAAATAATATTGGATCTCTGACTGCAAAATTATACTGCTCACACTATTCTACATCTTCTCTCACATAAACCAATGGGTTGGTGCTCAGAAAAAGGGGTAGGAGGGGCCCAGGAGTGGCCCGCTGGGTTAAGGGCACATGGTATGAAGCTCTAGGATCCAGGTTCAAGCCTCCAGCTCCCCAAGTGCAGGGGTGGGAGGGTATGTTTGCTTCACAGGCGGTGAAGCAGGTCTGCAGGTGTCTGTCTTTCTCTCCCCGTCTCTGTCTTCCCCTCCTCTCTCCATTTCTCTCTGTCCTATCTAATAATAACAGCAACAACAACAGGAGATAAAAGATGGCCACCAGAAGCAGTGGATTCACAGTGCAGGCATCAAACCCCAGAAACAACCCTGTAGGCAAAAAGAAAAGAAAAAAAAAAGAAAAGAAAGACTCCAAGAGAAGGTCCTGACAATGGAAAGAATATGATAACAGAAAAGAAGGACAGTATATATGAAGGGTTCTAAAGTCACATTTAAATCAGATACTAAAGGATTTTGTATGTGCAACATATGTGAGTATGTTTAACCTAATATTGGACCAGCATAGAAGATAAAGTGGGGAAGTGGGTGTCCCTAGAGAGAGGAACTCTGGTTGCCTTCCCCCCAGCCTCCATACACACACACACACCACCACCACCACCACCACCACCACCAGCTCACACTAGCCACCATGCCTTCGTCAGTACTTCCCCTTCGTGGAATTAAAGCAAACGAGTCTAAGTATCTTGCAGTCCTGAGATGGAGCAGCCATGGCAAATATAATAGAAAATCAGAATAAACAGCACATGTTATTAAGTGGGTCATTTCAAACAGAAGAGGGACTGTGTGGGAAGATCTAGGTAATTTTTCTTTACCTTAATTATTCAGATATGTGAATCTCTAAGGATATATAATAGCTATCTAAAAAGCCAGGCTTAAAGGCTGACAACTCTCTGGAAGATATTCAAATTGTGGTTTGAATGCTCCCTTTCAGCACTGGGAAATGTGTTTCCTCTCCTCTGCAATGCTTAACAGTATTTATCAGGACAAAAGGAATCTATTCTGGGACTGTCTCCACAAATATTCCAGCCCTCTAGTCAGCAAATGAAAAGCAATTCCAGCTCTACATCAAATAGAAAAGGAGGCAGTGACATGAGTGAATGAATGCATGAATGAATGAGGACACAGTTGCTGCAGTAAGTTAACAAAAATACTTGTCCTGTGAGCTCAGGAACCAAAAACTAGAAAAAAGAACTTCACAGCTTCCAAAGAACTTAAGTCACAGGGCAAAATTGATAGTGTGTAAGGAATTTCAGAGAGAATACTGAGTTGGGTGGTAATAGTAGTGGGTCAGGAACCTATGACTCAAACAACTGAGAGCTTTTAAAAGAATATTAATAGAGGGGCAGAGGGTAGATAGCATAATGGTTATGCAAACAGAGTCTCACGCCTGAGATTCCACCATCCTAGGTTCAATTCCCTGCACCACTGTAAGCCAGAACTGAACAGTGTTCTGGTAAAAAAAAAAAAAAAAAAAAAGAAGAAGAATAGAGGGAGTCAGGTGGTAACGCAGTGGGTTAAGTGCACATGGCATAAACTGCAAGGCCCGGCATAAGGATCTCAGTGCCAGGCTCCCCACCTGCAGGTGGGTCACTTAACGTGTGGTGAAGCAGGTCTGCAGGTGTCTGTCTTTCTCTCCCCCTCTGTCTTCCCCTCCTGTCTCCATTTCTCTCTGTCCTATCCAACAACAATGACATTAATAACAACAACAATAATAACCACAACAATAAAACAGCAAGGGTAACAAAGGGAAAAAAAAAAAGTAGCTTCCAGGAACAGTGGATTCATGGTGCAGGCACCTAGCCCCAGCAATAACCCTGGAGGGAAAAGAAAGAAAGGAAGGAAGGAAGGGAGGGAGGGAGGGAGGAAGGAAGGGAGGGAGGAAGGAAAGAAGGAAGGAAGGAAGGAAGGAAGGAAGGAAGGAAGGAAGGAAGGAAGGAAGGAAGATCAGTCTGGAAGGTGGTGCAGTGATAAAGCTTTAGACTCTCAAGCATGAGGTCCTGAGTTTGATCCCTGGCAGCACATGTGTCAGAGTGCTATTTGGTTCTTTCTCTCTCTCTCCTCCTATCTTTCTCATAAATAAATAAAATCTTTAAAAAAAAGAAAGAAAGAAGGGATACTAACAGAAGGGGACAGGTGGTGAAGCACCTGGTTGAGCACACGTTACAGTACGCAAAGACCTAGGTTTGAGCCCCCGGTGCCCACCTGTAGGAGGAAAGCTTCAAGAATGGTGAAGCAGGTTGGGGAGTGGGGCTATAGCGCAGCGGGTTAAGCGCAGTGGCGCAAAGCACAAGGACCGGCATAAGGATCCCGGTTCGAACCCCGGCTCCCCACCTGCAGGGGAGTCGCTTCACAGGCGGTGAAGCAGGTTTGCAGGTGTCTATCTTTCTCTCCCCCTCTCTGTCTTCCCCTCCTCTCTCCATTTCTCTCTGTCCTATCCAACAACGACAACAATAATAATAACTACAACAATAAAACAACAAGGGCAACAAAAGGGAATAAATAAATAAAATAAATATTAAAAAAAAAAGAATGGTGCAGGGCGGCAGGTGTCTCTCTGTCTGTATTCCTCTCTATCACCCCCTTCCCTCTCAATTTCTGACTGTCTCTATCCAACAAATAAAAGTGAAAAAAAAATTTAAAAGAATATTAATAGAAGTATTTGTATATTACCAAATTCTACAGAAAGTAGAATTGTTACTATTACTTACTGAGTACACCCTTTGTGAAAAGCCCTTCACTGGTACTATTTCAATTAATCTTAGGACTGGGGAGACAGCATAGTGGTTATGCAAAAGACTCTCATATCTGAGGCTCTGAGGTTCCAGGCTCAATCTCTAGCATCTTCATCAGCCAGAGCTGAACAGTATTTTGGAGTTTCTTTTTTTTATTTGTTTGCTTGCTTGCTTTAATTGTCTTTATTGGATAAAGACAACCAGAAATCAAGAGGGTAAGGGGAGATAGACAGGAAGAAAAAGACACCTGCAGCTCTGCTTCCAGACACTACCCTGCCATCTTAATCAATGAAGATGGTTTTTGGAACCTGGTGAATAGCTGTATTTATGTCTTAGTCAGATCTATGCAGCTTAACTTCTTTGTTAACCCAAAGAAGTTTCTACTCCATCTCCAGTAAAGCTGGGCTTCTCATTCATCTAAAATTTGAGATGAATAGCTAGGGAGGTGGCATAGTGGATAAAGTATTGGACTTTCAAGTGTGGAGTCTTGAGTACAAACCCCAGTATTGCATATCAGAGTGATCCTTTAGTTCTCTCTTATCCTTCTCTCATAAAAAATAAAAAATAGGGAGTTGGGCGGTGGCGCAGCGGGTTAAGCGCAGGTGGCGCAAAGCACAAGGACTGGCGTAAGGAACCCGGTTCCAGCCCCTGGCTCCCCACCTGCAGGGGAGTCGCTTCACAAATGGTAAAGCAGGTCTGCAGGTGTCTGTCTTTCCCCCTCTCTGTCTTCCCCTCCTCTCTCCATTTCTCTCTGTTCTATCCAACAACGACGACATCAATAACCACAACAATGTTAAACAACAAGGGCAACAAAAGGGAAAATAAATAATAAAAAAATATTAAAAAATGAAAATAAATTATATACATATATATTATGATTTGCACCTTAAAATCTTGGCTTATTTATTAGAGAGAGAGAGAACCAGAGCATCATTCTGGCTCATGTGATGCTGGGGGACTGAATTCAGGACCTCTACTTGAGAGTCCAGTGTTTTATCCACTGTACCACCTTCCAGGCTTAGGGTCTCAAATGAAGAATATTTAACACTGAGATTGAAGTTCAAGTCTCAGTCCTACCATGTATTCAGCATGTAATGTCAACATTTGTTCATTTGTTTATGCAATATTTACTAGACACCTACTTTAAGAAAAGTCACTATGCTGTTTACACTTTTTTTTTCATCCAGGGTTTTTGCTGGGGCTCGGTGCCTGCACAAATCCACTGCTCCTGGCGACCATTTTTTCCATTGTTGTTGTTGGATAGGACAGAGAAAATTTGAGAGAGGAGGGGAAGATAGGGGAAGAGAAAGACACCTGCAGACCTGCTTCACCGCGTTTGAAGCGACTCCCCTGCAGGTGGGGAGCCGTTGCGCTTCGTACTATGTGCTCTTAACCAGGTGCACTACCGTCCGCCCCCCACTGATTACATATATCTTTTAATTTTATTTATTTATTTATTTATTTATTATTGGATAGAGACCGAAATTGAGACAGGAGGGGGAGATAGAAAGGGAGAGGGACAGAGAGACACCTGCAGCCCTGCTTCACCACTTGTGAAGCTGTCCCCCTGCAGGTGGGGACCAGGGGGCTTGAACCTGGGTCCTTATGCACTGTAATGTGAGCACTTAATCAGGTGAGCCACCGCCTGGCTCCTGATTACATGTTTTTAACATTCCTCTGAATCAAAGCAAGTAGAGCAGAAGTATGGAATCACCAATATGACCATCTTTAACGATGGGATTTGAAACTCATTTTCTCTATTATCCTTTTACTAGATATGGCTAAATAGTCACAATTTGACTAAAACAAATCATAGCAAGTCACTTTATAAATGATGTGACTTGCTCAGTACAAGTCATGCTTTGATTGCAAGAGGCACGGACTACACCTAGAGCTGTTTATGACTGAGTGGTACTCTGTTCTCTCATCAAAACAAAACAAAAAGCAAAGAATCTTTTTTTTTTAAACCGGAACAATAGGGTGGTGCAGCAGGGAATTGAACCAGGGACTTTGGACCCTCGTGCATTATTATCTTTTTTTTGTATAACCATTATACTACTTCCCCCGCCCAAAATCCCCTAGAGATGTTCACAAACCACCTCAGGTAACCATGAACAGAGAAAATGCTATTTTATACGCCATGGGGTAATCTACAATTACTCCTAAAATAAAAACTTACTGGGAGTAAGTAGCGCAGCAGGTTAAGCGCATGTGGTGCAAAGTGCAAGGACCAGAGTAAGGATCCTGGTTAAAGCCCCCAGCTCCCCACCTGCAGGGGAGTCGCTTCACAGGCAGTGAAGCAGGTCTGCAGGTGTATATCTTTCTCTCCCCCTCTCTGTCTTCCTCATCTCTCTTGATTTCTCTCTGTCCTATCCAACAATAGCAATGTTAACAAGGGCAACAAAATGGAAAAAATGGCCTCCAGGAGTAGTGGATTCCTAGTGCAGGCACTGAGCCCCAGCAATAACCCTGGAGGCAAAAAAAAAAAAACAACTTATTATAACTTGCTAAAGTTAAGTCGTTATTCTAAACAACACGATACAACTGAAAGCATGATTGAACTGTTATGCAGATTGCCAAATAATGCATATAATCCGGTTGCAATCACTTAAGTGAAAATGTAGCTGATGCCCCTCTTCTGATCACCAAGCTTCCTCGCTTCCCAATCAATTCAAGTCAAAATGGTATTACGGGGGAGGGGGGGAGTTGTAAACTGGTGACTTGATACAAAAATGAAATGACCTGCTCAAGGTCGCTCAGATAGCAGGGAGCACATTTTGCAGAACTGACTCCGAGGAAGAGGCTCTTCTCCTCAGAGCCAATGGGAGGCGGAGGAGGAGGGGGCGTGGCCCGCGGCCCGCGGCGCTCTCCAGGCGCAGCGACCTGCGTGCGGCCATTATGGCCGCAAACGCTGCCGGGAAGGGCCTTGTTCTCGCCGGAGTCTCATACCCGGATGTCTGCAGTGGGGGTGATCATCACAGCCACCTCCCAGCTCAGCTCTCCGCCCCTACCCCGTCTCCCCCGCTTCCGACGCTCGGGACGTTACCTTTCCTAGAGCTCGGTTCATCCTTCGCGGCTGCGGCCTGGAATTGTGCAGGCAGAAGATGCCAGCAGTCACGATCCCTGGGAGTCTGAAAACACTGACGGAACGACCAGGATAGCGTCCAGTAACAATATCCGACCGAGACTCACTCAGCGCCCGCAGCACCTTGGTTCCGGCGAATTTCTGAGACTCTGCGTGCAGACATGCAGTCAGACTCCGCCCTTTGTGTCACCTTCGCAAGAATTTCTCCACGCAGAATTAATAATTATCTCGGTGTGGAACAATATAGAAACTAAAGATTCTGCTATTTTACTAAACTGTATTACTTGTTAACTCTTTCTCCTATACACCACTGAATTCAAGAACTGACTTCCTGTCGGATTTCTTCAATCCAATGTGTGGCACCATATTTACTACTGTGGAAAATGAAGACTGCTTAAATAGGATGGGGGAGGGAGTAAGGAAAACCTGTGGTTTTGCTTTTGATGAATTGCAATAACATTGTCCTTTGTGATGCTGAGGGAGTTTCATATTTTTAGACTTTAGTTACCAAAGCACTTACAGACAGCTTTGATACTCTGTGAATTCTGCCCATCATACTACCACTGTTACGGCTTTTGAGTCCATCATCCCATTATAACTTAAAAAAAAAACAAAAAAACGCAATTTCCCTCAAGAATATCCAGACACAATAAACCATTATAACTTTTACCTCCATTCATACTAATTTTTGCTACGAACCTTACAAATCGAGGCACTTCTAGGTATTTAGGTCTACATCCTATTCTTATGGCTGTAAGTGCACTTTTCTTAGTGTTTTATCTTTTTTGTATTTATTGGATAAGGAAAGCCAGAAATCGAAAGGGAGGCGAGAGAGAGACACCTGCAGTCCTGCTTCACCACTTGAGAAGCTTTCTCCCTGCACGTGACGACCAGGAGCTTGAGTCTGGGTCCTTGCACAATGTAATATGTGCGCTCAATAGGTACATTACCACCTGGTCCCTATATGCACTTTTGTTTTTCTTTTTTTTTGGAGGGGAGGCTAGTATATGCACTTTTCATAAACAGTCTAGACCAGTGCTGGCTGCTATCTTGTATCACTGTCCTGCTTTTAAAATCCTTTAAAATTTTAAAAGTCATTTATCTAGATTAATAGGGAGGCAGTCATAAGCAGACAGCTATAAAACTATGAGGAGTCCCCATTAAAAAAGATATATACACGGGAGTCGGGCGGTAGCGCAGCTGGTTAAGTGCAAGTGGCACAAAGCGCAAGGACCGGCATAAGGATGCCGGTTCCAGCCCCTGGCTCCGCACCTGCAGAGGAGTCTCTTGGCAAGCCGTGAAGCAGGTCTGCAGCTGTCTTTCTCTTCCCCTCTCTGTCTTCCCCTCCTCTCTCCATTTCTCTGTCTTATCTAACAATGACGACAACAATAGTAACTACAACAACAAAAAACTAGGGCAACAAAAAGAGAAAATAAATAAATATACAAAAACATTTTAAAAAGATATATACACATGAAGTCTGTATGACATGAAATCACGATCACAAAATCAGCATCAAATGAAACAAATTATTGCACCAAAGTAAAAGACTGGGGTGGGTGCGGGGGAGAGTACAGGTCCTGGAAAAGGATGACAGAGGACCTAGTGGGGTTTGTATTGTTATGTGGAAAACTGAAATGTTATGTATGTACAAACTATTGTATTTACTATTGACTGTAAAACATTAATCCCCCAATAAAGAAAAAATTTTTAATGAAACAAATACACAGTTTTTTTTGTTTTTTAATTACCACCAAGGCTGTTGCTGGGGCTCTGTGTGGGTAATACCAATCCGACACTCCCCTCACCCTTTCTTTCTTTCTTTCTTTCTTTTTTTACCTACTTTTATTTGAAAAGACAAAAAGGGAGGGGAGGATAGAGAGGGAAAGAAAAAGAGAGAGCACTGCTTCACTACTCACGAAGCTTCCTCAATGTAGGTAGGGAGTGGGGACTTGAACTCAGGTTGTGGCTCAACTGGGTGGGCCACAACTCACCCTTCTTCCGTCACCCCAAAGCTATTTCTTTCTTTTTTTTTTTAATTTTCCCTTTTGTTGCCCCTGTTTTTGTTGTTGTTGTTGTTGTTGTTGTTGTTGTAGTTGTAGTTATTGATGTCGTTGTTGTTGGATAGGACAGAGAGAAATGGAGAGAGGAGGGGAAGACAGAGAGGGGGAGAGAAAGATAGAAACCTGTAGACCTGCTTCTCCACCTGTGAAGCGACTCCCCTGCAGGTGAGGAGCCTGAGGCTCAAACCGGGATCCTTATGCCGATCCTTGCGCTTCCAGCCTTGTGTGTTTAACTTGTGTGCTTAACTTGCTGCGCTACCACCCAACTTCCACCCTGAAGCTATTGCTATTGTTCTTGTTATTTTATTGCTGCTGCTACTGTTTTATTCTGTACTTCATAAGGGAAAAGTGTAAATTTGGAAACTCAGTGATAGCAAGTTTGCCCTGCTTTTAGAAATCCTGCCAAGATCCTTTATCCTATGTTTTTTTTTTTAATTATTTATTTATTTATTCATAAGAAAGATAGGAGGAGAGAAAGAGCCAGCCATCACTCTGGTACATGTGCTACCGGGGATCGAACTCGGGACCTCATGCTTGAGAGTCTAGGACCTTAGCCACTGCGCCACCTCCCGGACCACGCTTTATCCTATGTTTTTAATTATTTCTTTATTTTTTATTTTATTTTTATTTGCTATTTTTATTTATTTATTTTTACTGGAGCACTGCTTAACTCTGGCTAGTGGTAGTGGGGAGCATTGGATCTGGGACTTTAGAGCCTCAGCCATGAGTCTTTTGCTTAGCCACTATGCTATCTCCCTCCTGCCTATTTATGTAATTTTTGTCAGAGCACTTCTTAGCTCTGGTTTATAGTGGTGTAGAGAATTGAACCTGGGACCTCTGGTGTCTCAGGTTCAAAGTTTTTGCATAAGTATTTATGTTACCTCCCTGCCCTTTTTATCTTGTTTTTAAACTTTTTATTATCTTTATTTATTTATCAGAGACAGCCAGAAACTGAGAGGCAAGGGGAAGAGAGAAACGGAGAGAGAGAGACACACACCTGCAACCTTACTTTACCACTCGTGAAGCTTTCCCCCGCAGGTGGGGGCCAGGGGCTTGAACCCAGGCCTTTGTGCATTGCAAGGTGTGCACTTAACCAATTGTGCCTCCACCTGGCCCCCCTTTTATCTTATTTCTGATCAATCCTTGTTATGATAAAATATCAAGGAGCTACAACGTATTATATAGATCATTCTGTTTACATCAAAGGCACCCCATAAGCCCTTGATGGCAGTTTTTTTGTTTGTTTGTTTGTTTGTTTTTGATGGCAGTTTCTAAGAGAGCTTCTAAAGAACCAGGTTCTGTGGTCCGGGAGGTGGTGCAGTGGTTAAGGAACTAGACTCTCAAGCATGAGGGCCTGAGTTCTATCCCCGGCAGCACATGTACCAGAGTGATGTCTGGCCCTTTCTCTCTCTCCTCCTATCTTTCTCATTAATAAAATAAATAAAATCTGTAAAAAAAAAAAAAAAAAAAAGACAACAAGGGCAACAAAAGGGAAAATAAATAAAGAAGAGAAAAAGAAAATCTAAAAAAAAAAAAGAGAGAGAGACAGGTTCTCTGTTAAGTCAAGTTAAGTGGTGAACTGAGAATAATGCATTGTATGTAGTGGTGACTCAATAGAAAGTACTTATCAATTATTATGAGGCAATTCTAAATCAGAAAAATTCACTTAGTGTCTGTCTGCTCATAAATCAAGTTTAGAAGTCAGATCTTCACATGAAAGTTCTTTGCATAACCATTATGCAATCTCCCCAGACCCAAAATTAATTGTTAGATAGGAAGAACATTCTTTAGTCTATGCCAGACTGTATCTTTATAGTTTTAAAAACATTCTTTAGTCTAACATTCTTTAGTCTGTGCCAGGTTATACTTTCCATTTATTATCTCTCCATTAGGTTGTAGGCATCTTTATCTTATTTAATTTTTTTTTATTGCTGCCAGAGTTACTACTTGGGCTTCTGTGCCTGCTTGATGAATCCACTGCTCTCAGCAACCCACCCTTCCTTCCCTTCTCCCTTCCTTTCTCTCTCTCTCTCTTTCTCTTTCTTCCTTTCTTTGATAGGACTGAGAGAAATCAAGGGTGGGGAGAGAAAGAGAGACACCTGCAGCACAGCTTTGCAATACCTGAAGCTTCCCCCGACAGGTAGGGGTAGAGGCAGGTGACTTGAATCTGGGTCCTGGCACATGGTAACACGCTCTACTAGGTGTTCCAGTGCCCAACCCCAGGTTGCGAGTATCTTGAAATGAGTACTCTGTTCCCTCCACTCAAAGAGTAAGTCAAATTTGATTGTTTTGTATTGTTTTATTCTTTAAAAAGAAAGAGAGAAAGGAAGAAAGAAGTAAAGGAAGAAACAAAGAAGCATTATTTATCTATGGTTTGCAAAATAGCTCACTTGCATAGTGCACTGCTTTGCCATATGCATGACCCGGATTCCTGCCTAGTCTACATCAGATTCAAGGAAGTTTGACTGCTGTGGGTTCTTCCCTTTGCCTCTACCTCTCTCTCTCTCTCTCCCTCTCTCTGTTTCTATCTGATGAAGTCAGTCCAGAGTGGTGAATGATCTTTTTTGTAATTTTTTAATTTTATTTATTTATTGATTATTATAGGGGAATTAATGTTTTACATTCAACAGTAAGTACAATAGTTTGTACATGCATAACATTCCCCAGTTTCCCATATAACATATACAACCCCCACTAGGTTGTCTGAATCCTTCTTGGACCTGTATTCTCTGCACCAACCCACCCCAGAGTCTTTTACTTTGGTGCAATACGCCAATTCCATTTCAGGTTCTACTTGTGTTTTCTTTTCTGATCTTGTTTTTCAACTTCTGCATGAGAGTGAGATCATCCCATATTCATCCTTCTGTTTCTGACTTATTTCACTCAACATGATTTTTTCTGGCGTATCGCACCAAAGTAAAAGACTCTGGGGTGGGTGGGTGGGGAGAATACAGGTCCATGAAGGATGATGAATGACATAGTGGGGGTTGTATTGTTATATGGGAAACTGGGGAATGTTATACATGTACAAACTATTGTACTTACTGTTGAATGTAAAACATTAATTCCCCAATTAAAAAAAAAGAAAAAGAAAAAAAATGATTTTTTCAAGGTCCATCCAAGATCGGCTGAAAACAGTGAAATCACCATTTTTTACAGCTGAGTATTTTTTGTAATTTTTAAATTAGCTGACACCAACCTTATGCAGTTAATCAGAGCTAGAGCTATAGATAAGTTTTTATCATTTCGCAGATGACAAAACAAAAAAGCCTTGCATAAAGGTAAGCAACTTGTATATAGTGAGACCCAAGTAATGACAACAGATTTTTTTTATCTTTGGATACTCTCCTTCTTATAGCCAATTAGATATCAAATTCTGAGCTTCCTGTTTTGCCAACTCTGAATCTCAAACCAAGATTGTGTGGATTAGCATTTACACCACATTTGATACACATCATAGAACATAAATAGCTGGGGACTGGGCGGTAGAATAGCAGGTTAAACATACATGGCTACATGGCGCTAAGCACAGTGATCCTGGTTCCAGCCCTGACTCCCCACCTGAAGGGGGATTGCTTCACAGGCAGTGAAGCAGGTCTGCAGGTGTCTATCTTTCTCTCCTCTTTGTCTTCCCCTCCTCTCTCAATTTCTCTCTGTCCTATATAACAACAATAAGAAGAACAATAACAAGGGCAACAAAATGGGCAAAGTAGCCTTCAGGAGCAGAGCAGTGGATTCATAGTGCAGGCACCAAGCTCCATCAATAACCCTGGAGGTAAAAATAAAAAGAACAGTTTATATGATGATGAAATAATGAATGCTTCTAGATGTATTGTGAATTTTATGTTTTTACAAGATTTTGCATCATATAAAAATATGGAGGAACTTTTCCTTTCTGGGCCTATTTTTATTTTCTTAATTATTTATTTTTTAAAAAATTATTTATTTATGAGAAAGACAGGAGAGAAAGAACCAGACATCACTCTGGTACATGTACTGCCAGGGATTGAACTCTGAACCTCATGATTGAAATCCAATGCTTTATCCACTCCACCATCTCCTGGACCACTCTGGGTATATATATATGTTTTTTAATATTTTATTTATTTATTAATGAGAAATATAGGAGGAGAGAGAGAAAGAACCAGACATCACTCTGGTACATGTGCTGCCAGGGATTGAACTAGGGACCTCCTGCTTGAGAGTCCAATGCATTATCCACTGTGACACCTCCTGGACCACACTCTGTGTATATTTTTTATAAGCCAGCAATATTTTTTCGTTTTATTTTTTTGCTATAATTAGTATTAGTATTATTTATCAGTGCACTACTCAGCTCTGGCTTATAGTGATGTGGGGGATTGAATTTCTTTGGAGTCTCAGACATGAGAGTCTTTGCATAACCATTACGCTATCTACCCCCACCCTAAGCCAGCAGTCTTTAAAAGCTTAAAAAGTGGTCCAGGAGGTGGCACAGTGATAAGGCTTTGGACTCTCAAGCATGAGGTCCTAAGTTCCATCCCCAGCAGCACATGTGCCAGAGTGATGTCTGGTTCTTTCTCTCTTTGCCTATCTTTCTCATTAATAAATAAATAATTCTTTTTTTTAAAAAAGCTTTAAAAAATCTGTCCTAATCCTAAGTAAAGCCACATCAGAAAGTCTGATGGAACAGAGAGAATAAAGGGAAGCCCTTTTAAAAAGAGTATGTTTGATCTCAGGTTAAGCTTCCTTTAAAGTAACAATTCTATGATACCTAATTTAGAACTTGCCAAGGATGCCACATAGCTCAAAGATATGGTTTAAGTTAAAGTATAGGCATGCAACCTCAATTTGAAAGCTATTTTCACTTCAGTGGGGCCTTTCTGCTCTATTTTTTGGTGGGGTATGGTTCTGGCACAAAGAATTTCAGATTTGAAAGAAGAAAATAAAAGGTCAGCAGTCTGGGAGGTGGTGCAGTGAGCAGAGCGTCTGATCCGTGAGCATGAGGTCCAGAGTCCAATCCTCAACATCTCATGTGCTAGTGATGCTCTACTCCTCTTTATCTCATTTCCTCTAGTAAATACATACCTTATGAATGAATAAATAAATATAGTTTTAAAGGATGGGGGATATCGCACAATGGTTAACATTAAAAGGTCAGAAATGGAAAACCTAGGAAAAGCCAGAAGGGATGGTGCCAATCTGTCAGCTTGTACTTTACCACCAGTTTAAGTCTATTTAGGGGCTGGGCTGTGAGTAGGGATTGCCTAACCCTGAGAGAGGGAATGATGAAGGAGGTTGAAAGAATGAAGCTCCACTAGCTAATGAGATCATAGGAGCAGCTAAGAAGACAGAGAGAGGGTGCAAAGAACTTTCACCAGGCAATACAGTGTGCAACTCAACTGAGAACCTTTTTTATTTAACTTTAAAAAAAAAAAAGCTTTTATTCATTTATGAGAAAGATAGGAGGAGAAAGAACCAGACATCATTCTGGCACATGTGCTGCTGGGGATCGAACTTGAGACCTCATGCTTGAGAGTCCAAAGCTTTACCACTGCGCCACCTCCCGGACAACTTTATTTAACTTTTTTTTTTAAGAGTTTCTTTACCTATTTATGAGAAAGATAGGAGGAGAGAGAGAAAGAACCAGCCATCACTCTGGTACATGTGCTACCGGGGATTGAACATGGGACCTCATGCTTTAGAGTTCGATCCTTTATCCACTGCGCCACCTCCCGGACCACTTATTTAACTTTTTAAATTA